>NC_066297.1:7432797-8825297 GCF_905404315.1 Leptidea sinapis
CAATCACCGCGGCCCGTACTCTCTTTTAGCATCAGGGGAATCACAAGAGCGACCTTATAAAGATTCGAAGCTAAACGTACATAAGAATTCGAAAGCCGAAAAAATAAAACCTAGGGCTTCGTTGTAAGAGTCACCGATGCTACATATTTAACCGCCGATGCTTTTATAAGAATATTCCAACGAATATACCTACATATACCACAGGTTGCTTTGTACATATCAGTACTCCGTTCTAAGGAATACGTACAAAATTACCTTTACAGAGTTTACAGAAGCGTTATGCTTCTTAGACGCGTAATTAAGGAAGCCCTGAAATCTCAGCCTGTCCTCTGTAAAACAGGCATAATTATATTGTTTCATATATTTGAGAAAAAGCAGACGTCTATTAACATCCTTCACTAAACGATGATGTTGATGGTATAAAAGCAATTGCAATTAAACTAAAGGCTTTTTCGAACTAGGCTAGTGTTTTAATCGAAGAGCGAGTGTGTTTTTTTCAAAATGAACGGAGTGGAACGCAATTATATGATAAAGCTTATAGTGACGGATATTTTAGAAGAGCCGAATGATAAAGTTATTAAATCTATCTATGCCAACACCTTCAGATGTTTCAGTTATATATCCCGTAATCATTAATGTTCTACATATTAAGAAGCTAATTTTAAAATTAAATATTCGCTCCAGCGGAATGCATTTTTGCGGCAACGAATGCACCCCACTCGAAAAAATATTTATTATGTTGGGCCGTGATAAGTCGATGAATTCATGTTGACTGGTAGGGGCGCATCTCTAAGAAATCTTTTATTTAACTACTAACCCCTTATTCATAATAGTCTGCTACCTTAAAGCATTGCTAATTCTCTCTGTCTTCTTCTATTGACCTAAGTCAGAATGAGAAAAAGCACTCCTAAGCGGCTGTTTAAAAATTGGCGGACCATTATGAATATGGGGGTAAAACGACTACTACTACTTAACGACTAAATATTCTGGTTCACACACGTTTAGTTAATAATTTTTGTACTTCACATTTTTAGCTACTCAAGTAAAATACTTGCTTAGTGCTAGGAAAGTACTGTGGCCTGCTACCACTCCCTGTCCGTTCTAGATGCGGAATGCATATGCACGTGTAGTTATTACATCTATAAGTTTCAGGGTGACGGGAGCAGTATGATCAGATCGAGGTCGTATTGCGACAGTGACGCGACGCATCGATACTAATACTATTAACGAGAAAATGTATGCTATATGTTACGACGTTATAGTATGTTTGTTACTCAGACACGCTAAAATTTCCGAATAGATCTCAAAGAAAATTGATACACACATATAGAATATGTTTAATTAAATAATATAAACGTACAAGAAGTCGTGTAACAATTTGATATAATATAATGTTACTGTTATGGGCCGCTTTACATCGACAGTCGATAAGCTATGTCCCGTCACTAAACAGGCGTGTCGCGGGCGCGTCTACTTTCGTAACTTCCGATGTTTCCATACTTACCGGCTCAACTTGCAATCTAACACGAAACATAGTATATTATATTAGTTTTCTCTTTGTCCAGTACTAGTATTGCAGCTCTGCGGATCAACCCTTTCCTCGCACCATTTTAGGCTAACTGCGATATTGAAGACAACATCATACTATGTATGAATGAAGCGAACGCAATCGCGCTATCACTCACCACTATTTTGGGTCTGCAAGAATCCTCAGCAGCAACTGTAGTGAGTAAGATATATCACTTACCATAGTTAAACATTCATTTTCATAGTGAAGTCAAATGATGGTAATCTGGTAAAACGATGAAAAAATATGTAGTACTTGTAGTGCCACCTAGTGGCTAGTTGAAATATAATAGAAATCATTTCCCTAGAGAAAGTTCTTTATATGATTTTTTTTTGGAAGAAGAGGACTAACTAGTGTGCATGCTCTCTTACGATACCAGACGAATGGCATGACAGCTGCTGCCCTTAAAGGTAGTCGTAACGCGCTTTCTAAGATATACATTGACGTACAATAAACAACTAGGCTCAAAATCACGCTTAAAAATTGTCTGAAGCAAAACTCTGCTTACGCGTCTATTAGTAGAGTTTTCGTTCAGTTGTGTTATGACCGCGCTTTGAATACAAGGCCGCGCAATGACAAAGCGTTCAGTGAAAAACTGTCCAAATAACGAATGGAATGTCGTATTTCGGGTAAGTACCCCTTTAAATTAACAAAATTAGGTAAGATGTAAAGATGTCTAAGAAAATTCTCAAGTTTACTAGATGTGATTGGTATTTGACTCTTTACCGATACGGTTTGGTGGTTTGGGTACTCGTAAAGCTTCGGGCGGTTTACCAGCATTTCTATCTTCAGATCATATTACGCAGCAGTTGGGTTACTATAATCGTAGATCATGTACCAGGTAACTCAGAAATTATGTATTTGAACGAAGCTAACAATACAAATGATTTAAGTTTTCTGGCACAAAGTTCTGGCACGAGACTTTGGAGATTTTTGCGAGACAACACGTCCTGAGGATGCCTCGTGTAGAGGCGAAACACGTGTCGAATTGTTTTAAAAACAAATATTGGCGGAATTAACACTAAAGAAAACTTAAATCATTTGTATAATTATGGATTTCCGCAAAGTAACGCCTCATTCAATAAATGAAGCTAACAATGCTTGGCACAATATTCAAAATTTTCCAAATGAAGTGTCAAAAAGCATGGGACGCAATTCTTTGTAAGTCAGCTTTTGATCACATCTACTGACAGAACAGAGCGTGCTCGTCTTTTGGCCGTGACACAAAATGAGTCGGGCTTTTGGTAACAAGCGTTGCCTTCTGCGCCGATTGGAACGCTACATGACAATATGACACTGTCAATATGCTTATCACTCCGGCTAGGTAAGAAACTGAATGATCCACATCAATGTCGATGCAGCATTCAGGTGCTCTTGGGCGTTACAGGCTTTCCTGCCTAAAATCAACAGGCCGTATCAGTCGGCACGCAGGCATTAATGAAGTCATCCCTGCAGGGTATTTGCCGCTCTTAACATACCAGCTGTTTTATAGCCAAATGATATTACTGATGGAATTACCCACCACCTTAAGCCACCAGCTGGGACACGGGAACACTGTACTTGCGTCGATACTATGGCTCCTTCTCATGTCCAATGTTGGTGCTGGGGCTGCTGCTTCGCCTGCTGAAGACAGCAAATATATCGGTCTCAGTGAGTCTTACACCTTTGTGCCATTTGGTGTCGAGACACTTGACCCGTGGGGCCCAGAGGCGCGGAGAATGTACAAAGTAGTATCTCCTCACCTCTATAGGGCTACAAGCGCTGGCAGCTATTTCAGTCAACGGATCAGCCCAGCTATCTACCGCGGAAATTATCTTGGTACGCTTCCCCGTGATGATAATTTTAATTTAATGGAATCATAGTATTGTAAATATAGTTATAAGGTTTGTTTTGTTTCAATAAATTTATGTCAGTGATAATTAGCTACATATTTTTGAGATTATAGAGTATATTCATACAAATATCGAAGCGACACAGCTATGGATAAAAGGTATCAATGGATAAGCATCTCGTGTCAAATTAACGCCGGTTTGAGTCCGAGTGGTATACAATGCCTTGTTAGTCTGAGCCGAGATAAGCATCGTTTATTTCCTTGTATTGAAGTGACCCCTTAAAAACACGCGGAGCAAAGGAAGGCGAGGTTTTTTAATTAGCTTATCAATGTTGTTTTTATTTTATACAAGAGGGGGCAAGAGGTTCACGGGATGGGGGGGAGCTAACCACACATGGACATCGCAACAACAGGTGTCAAGAAATGCGTTGCCGGCCTTTATGGTGGGAGCATGTTCTTTACTTGAAGGTCTCTAAGTCATATCGATTTGGGTAAACAGCAGCCGGTAATTGACTCTCCAAAGTGGCTGTGGCAAGAAATTTCTTGCCAAACGCGCGGTTGTGGAATGCCAGAAGTCAACGTGATGTGGGTGGTATTTTGCATTTTGACGTTATGTCCGGTGGTGGAATTCGGCCGGTGGTATCAACCCAATCAGCTCCTCATCATTGTTGTAATTAGTATGTCGTATTTTTTTAGTAACGCAATTATGTATAACACATTTATATACACACTTATAATTTGCACCAAAATTAAAGGACGAAGCGGGATTCAAACCCGCGCCTCTCGGGGTAATAATCTTGTTTAATAGTATCTTTAAAAAGAGTATTATTTTGATTAAAATATTTAATAGATACCTAATTCAGATAGGTATATCATCATTTCAGCCGGAAGACGTTCACTGCTGGACAAAGGCCTCCACGACAATCGGTTGTGCGCTGCCCTCATCCAATGTCCTCCGACGAACTTGACCAGATCGTCGGTCAACTATGTGCCCTACCCACTGCCACTATAGTATTGCAATCAGTTGGGCCATGTCGGTGGCTTTGGTTTTCCTAAGGATCTCATCATTTCTGATTCGATCTCGCAGAGAAACTCCGAGCATAGCCCTCTGAGCGACCACGAGCTTTCTCATTGGGACCATAGTTAGCGACCAAGTCTACGTACCGTAAGCCAGCACTAGCACACACTGGTTGAAAACCTTCGCTTCAGGCACTGTGGTATTTGGGTATTTATTTTCTATATATACCTATTTTAAGATAAAAAAATATTGTTTTATTTTTATAAACCCGACTTTTCTTACGACACTTCCCACAAATGCTCACCTAGTGTAAACAACCATTCACAGCGTTAGAGATTAATTATAAAATAAATACAATATACATATTCGATAGTTTAATTTTTCCTCTCAATGCCTTTTCATACGTTTCTGTGCCGGGTAGTTATCAGTTTCAACTAGCGATTGACCACCGGTGAAAATGAAAGCTTGTAGGCCTATTGTTCCACCGTCATTGTGAATCTGACCCCCGAAACCGGAAAATATTATATCCCGACTGTTGAGATGTCTACATTATAAGTTATTTAATGAGTCCTCTTTAGTGTTTTGATGGATAGTTATGACTCAATATTATTTTTATGGAAAAGGCGGACCAAAAGAGCGTACGCGTCACATGGTGTTAAGTGATCACCGCCGCCCACATTCTCTTGCGGTTATGGAAGGTTTACGCGCTTTTTGAAGGTACTCAATACCCGGCACCGCACAAGGAAGCTCATTCCGCAACAATTTTTCTATCGGAGAACAACGACTTATGGGGGATGATTTGTTGATAAAATTTACCATACATCTTTCCACTAACGGCTCCGAGACTCCTAGCCGACCACACTTGAAATAATGACGTATTCTAATAATAATATGTAATGGTATGCGTACTTACTTCCATGGTATTTGGCAGCTTGGCATCTCTAGGGCATTTGTCGCCCTTTACTGCGTCCTGAAGCAAAAATTATAAATTATTAAGGGTATGCCTTCAAAATAGATAAAAGCTGAATGGGTGCATAAACCACATGACATTCCTTTTACCCTAAAACACTCACGCCCGAATACTGAACCGTCTGTTAAGGTTCGTAATGGGATGGCCACCGGTCCTCGACATTAACCTATGCGAAACATAGCGGCACTAGGCCGCTACTTCACGCCGGTATTTTGTGCGAGTGTGGTAATTAACCCGGACGAGTCTGGCCCGATTGTGCTTACGTCAAAAGACGGCAGCGTGACTTCTAAAGAGCCCTTAGTCGCTGCTTACGACACCCATGGGCCTGGGACTCCCCTATTATTTGTACGCCCCGGGGAAAGTACAGGGCTTTTCAAATTACGAGGAAATTAGCACCTACTCTGCTATGATTGTTGTCAAATGAACTACTTATGTAAGTTGAGCAGCCTTCAAATTTAAGAGGACCTATCTCAAATTTATTTGTTTAGTCGCGTTGTGTTATTAAAGGGCAAAAATGTCTTTTTCTTTTCTTTTCTCACTTTCCGGACGAGGAAAATAATGTTTCTCGTAGGAATTGAGCCAATACAGTTTCTTTCGTATTGTATTTGGAAACGCAATTCGGCCAAAATGTGAAAAACGTTAGACAGTTACTTTTTGCATTTAATAAATTATTAGTATAGATGGAACGCCACCAATCACACCTATGTTTATTCTTTAAGAAATTAGATGGCGCTACTTGTACCATTTAGATAATTGAGATATACAACAGATGTATTAACTTTTTTTTTTGTTCTACACATAGACAGTTTTCCTTTTTACCATTGAGAATTCAGGTTTATACCGGTTTTTACATTGTTTTCCGTAAATGTTGCCATTATGAAGTAGCGTGAGAGCATCTCAGTAGATCAAGATCTCAATATGACTGTGTTATGTTCGAGTACCCCGTTCAAAAATGAGAGGACGCTTAAGGCGACACTAAATGCCAGCTACCTTGAGTTATATGAGTTCACGGCTGCCGGCCCGCCATCTATGTAAGAAAGCCAATATTTTCAAAATTCTTGCGTGGAAAACAGTTTATATGCTTACAATCCTCGTTATTCAATACTAATCTGAATAAATGAACCTACACAAAAAAGTACAAGCTATAAGAATAACTTATATGAGAGAAGTACCAGAAAATGCGTCACGCCATGTCAAAAAACTTGTTTAACTTCAAAGAAAAGTGGTAGTTCAAAGAGGCTCGGCAGTGTTAACTATAAGCAACAGCACGCATTAGCAACCTACAAATAAGACTTAAGGATATGTGTTACAGGACTAAGTAGTGTTCATAACTCGAAATGCTATACTTTCACCACAAAACTTGTCTAAAAACACCATCTTTGCGTGTTTCCTGCTTACTCTTCGCCTTAAAGCTGAGAGGCCGTCAACTGATGACTGATTTGAGTAACGTTTCAGTATCGGGGCATTAGGCTGAGATCTATAGAGCTGTAGTGTGTAAGCTTAGCATTATCTTTAATATATATGTTTACTAGCTGCCCCGACAGGCGTTGTTCTTTATATAACAAAATACTGTTTCATAGGAATTTACCAATAATATTTCAAAACCTCAATAATTATTTCGCAAAATATGCTCCCTGTTGTTATAATGAAATTGTTTCACAACGCAACTGTCAAACCGTGCGTCACTAAATTCTCTCATAGAAAATAGGTCCATGCAAAACAAATATTGAAAATAAAAATAATTATGGGTCCTAAATCGAAATAAAAACTATCCTATCTCTCAAGTTGGACCAAACTGCACTGCATGAAGTAATCCCCATTAAAATCCGTTCATTAGTTTAGGAGTCCATCGCGGACAAACAACGTGTTACGTAATTTATATAATATACTAGCTGCCCAGACAGACGTTGTTCTGTACATAATAAATAAAATACCATTTTTGATGAATTTGTCAATAATTTTTCATTGTAACATAATAATATGTTCCTTGTTCTTATAATGAAATTGTTTCACAGCAGAACTGTCAAACCGCGCGTCAAAAATACTCTCACAGAAAATATGTCCAAACAAAACAAATATTGGAAATAAATTAATTATGGGTCCTAAATCGAAATAAAAACTATCCTATCTCTCAAGTTGGACCAAACTGCACTGCATGAAGTAATCCCCATTAAAATCCGTTCATTAGTTTAGGAGTCCATCGCGGACAAACAACGTGTCACGTAATTTATATAATATATTAAGATAGTGATTTAACAGCTGAAAATATGCTGAGCTTAAGCTAAGACAGCCAAATGTAAAATTCAAGTTCGCGTTTTATCACACTCAGCTAAGTTTTACGTAAGTAAAGTCTGTGAAAAGTATAATACGTTCTATAAGTTTAATCCTTAGGTCTACAGCATATCTAAGCATTATGTCATACAGGGACTGAGTAAAATCAATAGATCATTACTTCGGAAAAAAAAAGGCATTTATTTTCTCAAAATTGATTCCTTTAGAATTCCATTTGATTGAAAATTAAATTTGATAATAAAATTTATGAACGATGCGGCACTCGAACCCGCGACCTCCGCGTTCCGTACGAGCGCTCTTTCCACTTAGCCAACCGTTCGAGTGACGTATCGTTGATAAATCTTGTATGTCTTGTTAAACAGGTAAGATTTGATAGGGCGACATCTCAAGTCAATTTCCTAATATTGTGGTTGAGCAGGTTATCAACTGTAAAGTAGATCCTGTAGATGAAGCCACAACCACACTTTGAAATTTTATATTTAACTTTTGATTTGATTCAAATTTTGATATGAAATATTTGTTTAGGTGAAGCGAAGCACACCAATCACCAACTAGTATTTAAATATAAATTCAATTTTAAAACTACTTGCTATTGGGTACCGAACATCCAAACATTCAATCAAAGTCGTTGAATTAATATTAAATGAAATTCAAACACCCTGTATAGCATAGACAAGGAAACGCTCGGTGGTTTATTGAAAGTGCCCAAACGGCGAACAAGAGAAAGGCGCTAAATAGAGCACGTTGGACATCGCACCGTCCTTGCACGGTGAACGTAGACGCTCCGTGGGAACTTAGCATTTAGTGATGAAACGATCGCTTCGTGTCCCTTTAAAAATATTACGCACTCGATATCAATACATTATACAGGCTGCAATAAAATTGTACACATTAATATTTGAAAGAAAAGAACATTTATGAAGAGCGAATGTTGATGGAACTTGGCATACGCTTCAACATACCATTTTTGAAGTTATACTTCTTTAGGCACGTTATGAAGAAATGATGAGAGTGAAATTTTAAGATGCGCGCATGCGATGATTTTAACACAAAAGTAACATGGTGAAGTTGGTTCCTACAATTTTCTGGCGTTTGCGTCTCAATTTTTTTTTTTTTGGCTTTTTCGTCCATTATTAGGACAGGCAAAGGGCCAAGCATATACAGCCGTATTAATTATTTAATATTTAATTGTCAAAGCTATCTTGGCAAGATTTTTACAAAATGGTTCTTTCTAAAAACTTAGAATAGCACGAGAAACAAATCATTTTAATGATTTTTACTTCGTTAGGCCTAAGAAGTATAACGTTTTGCGTACATACATAAGTACGTACACACACACTTTTTTTTAAACAGGAAGACATACTCTCTTGCAAGAGCAGAGTAATCACAAGAGCGTTTCTTCTTCTTCTTCTTCACGTGCCTCTAGGACTAGCGAAGGTTGACAGTCAGCTTTGTAAATTTAACTTTTTGTTCTTTGCGAGGCGAAACAGTTCTGCCGCACTCGCGATTTATGTCCACTCTCGGATGTTGCGCAGCCAATACCTTTTTCTGCGACCTACGCCTCTTCTTCCGGCAAATTTTCCCATCATGATGAGTTGTAGGAGTTCGCACCTCTCGTGCAAGTGTGTACAAGAGCGTTGCTGGCCTTTGAGAAAGGTGTACGCGCTTTTTTTGAAGTTACTCATGTCATATCGTCCTGGAAACACCGCACAAGGAAGCTCATTCCACAGCTTGATCGTACGGGAAGAAAGTTCTTTGAAAACCGCACTGCGTAGGAACACCACACATCCAGATGGTGCGGATGGAATTTATCAAACAGCGCTGTACTCGTTTCGAAATACAAACCTCTTTCGGCGAAAAGGCGTTAATATACCCAAATCTCTACGCAGCAACAATCTCGCACACTTACTGATCACGCCAGACCATAAGCTGCGAAAATCGGAGAGATCAGTTTATATGACGAGTCCATCTGTCTTTGACAGGCTGCCGAACACGATCAAGAACGGTATTTAAGACACAATTTCGAAGAGTTTTACAAGATGCCAGTTATTTGACTATTTAATACTTACATAGGTACACTTATTTTACAATACGTAAAAAATATTCTTTTTTTTATATAACATAACAACTATTACATGTTGTATGTGAGTGAGTTACTTCCCTAACTATCTAATTATTAATAAATGAATTTATTTGATTTGATGATATCCTAATTTGTGACGTGTCGTGCGAATGTGGAAATCGGCGGCAGGAATCGCTCGAACATTTTTTGACGACTTTTCAATAGGCAATTGGAAGTTTAGTTGTTAAGTGTACGTCAATTCAATGCGTCTGGTGTTCCAACGGTCTGTTTTACTTGAATCGTGCTGCCGAATTGCGCCACCGCATCACAGGCTGATAAATTTTTGACGGAATAGTTATTGATTGGATTAACGGATGTAATGAACAGTAAGATGCCTTTAAGCGCTAGTGAAGCTGCCGACTTTAGCGAGATAATTCTGAATAATATTAATGCTGTTTTCGCTGTAATTAAATATATATATAACTCGTAATTTACTAATATATACAATACTAACTGGCCCAGCAAACGTTGTATTGCCATATAAAGTAATAAAAAAATTCAATAATTAATATTTATAGGGTATAAAAATAGATGACGACCGATTCTCAGACCTACCAAATATATCGTACATAAAATCTATGGTACTATAATAATCATTATATTCGATTGCCATATTGCAACTCTATTGCGTGTCTGTGGATGGATTAGAATAATATTAAAATCGCGATACAAAAGTAAGTGTTGATCGTAGATGGGTGAAAATTTGAAATTGTATGTATTTTTTAATGCTGACCCATAATCAAACAAATTTAAAAAAAAATGTCAAAAAATACAAAAAAAATCGTGTGGACCACCCTTACCATTTAGGGGGATCAAAAATAGATGTTGTTCGATTCTCAGACCTACCCAATTTGCACTCAAAATTTCATGAGAATCGGTCAAGCCGTTTCGGAGGAGTTCAGTCCCGCACACCGTGACACGAGAATTTTATATATTAGATTTCTCTTGAGTTCTCCTTATTCATATATTTTGTAAAACAAAGCGTGCTGTTACCTTTAATTGTAGGAAAAGTTCGATTTTATAAATAATATAAGTACCTGGACGACCGAGCTTTGCTCGGCTTTTTAAGAAAGTACAAAATTTTAACAAAAAACAAACTAATAGAATATCTTGATTCTCGAACCGGGGTCTTCTACTTTCCGGTTCGCCCAGCTATTATAGTCTGGTATATAGTGGCGAAATTTACCATTGTATTCTAATATTATTGTAGCAGTTTCTCATTAAAACACGGATAAAACATTTTTTTTTAAATTGAAACCTTGCTAGATCGATGTCTCGCCCCCGAAACTTCCGGTATACTAAATTTCATTAAAATCGTTGGAGCCGTTTCCGAGATTCAAATTATATATATATATATATATATATACAAGAATTGCTCGTTTAAAGATATAAGATATAAACATTAACACTGTGACTACTCTTTCTTATATTGGTGATCCATTAACTAAAATGATTAACATACCGCGTCGAACGAAAGAGAAAGAGCTACAAATAACTAGAACATACTAGCATATAAAATTTGGCGCTGCAATGGCGACTTAAAATAAACCTCTATTAAACTACCCCCATTACTTAACTGTAATCACATAAAAAAATATTAAAAAAAAATACACCTAAATAAATCTATTTTCCATAATATTATTTCGAAATGACCTGTAAGTAATCTATTAGCCGCGCGGTATCGTAGATACTGACAACTACTTCGTGCCATCTTGTGAAGTTGTGAGACCACGTAAGGATGATTTTTTTTTTTTCCTAAATATATCATTTGAAAATTTGAATATTTAGTGTTAGTAGTGGTCTACCCGTGTGTTCATTTAGGTAGTTTTCCAATTACTTCACAAAAGCGCATTATGCGGCATAAGGCCCGGTATCCACCAAAGCGGAGACGAGAGGAGATAAGCCCCGAAGCTGTCAGGTTATTTCGACCAGAGCGGAGAGGAGATTGAGCTGTGTTTATAGCAACGGTTTCGGGTGTGCGAGGCGTAGGGGTACACGCATCTCCACTCCGCCGCGCCACTTGATCGCTCGACGCGACACAAAACTCTATAGACAAATGAGACATCTCCTCTCCGCTTGATCCATTTCCACCGACGATAAACGGAGAGGAGATGTGGAAATAACGAAATCTGATTGGTTATCAAAAATACATCTCATCCAAATGCACAGAAAATGATAGAAAAACATCACAAGAAGTGTTTATAATAATTAAAAGATTCCTTTGAGTGCAAATTTCGAAGAGGTAGTGGCAGGTTTTTCCAACACTTAGTGGCTACGTAGCGAAAGTTACCACGAAATGCGGATGTGTGGAAGGTGGGTACTTTTATTTTAAGAGTGTGGAATGTTAGCATCACTTCTCGTTCTTTATTATACCGAAATGTGAAGTAGCAAAGTGCAATTTCATACGACTCCCCATTTTTATTTCATTGTTTTAGTCGAGTAAGTGAATTAATAATAATAATATTGACACACTTTTACAGAAATCTTGCCGCAAACTAGGCATAGCCTGTACTATGCGTGCAAGGCAAATGATATATTTAATACAATATACTTACTTAAACATAATAATGATAATGTTATGTATGTACATAGGCACATAAGAGAATTTGCTAAAAACTGTTAGGTACAACCATAATGTTAATACTAGGAACAGACATAAATTTATCCATATTCATCATATAAATATTTGCATTCGAACCCGGGACCTCTGGCTCAGTGGGCAGAGCCACTGGGCTATATGGGTCGTCGTAAATTAAGTTCTATTTTTTTTATGAAAATAAGACGAGCAGGACGTTCAGCTGGTGGTAACTGATACGCCTTGCCCATGACAATGTAGTACCGCTTAGGATTCTTGAAAAACCCAAATATTCTGAGCGGCACTAAAACTGCACTCGTTACAATGCGACAAGATGTTAAGTCTCATTTGCCCAGTAATTTCACCAGCTACAGTGCCCTTCAGACCGAAACACAATAATATTTACACATTACTGCTTCACGGCAGAAATAGGCGCGGTTATGGTACCCATAATCTGGCTGGCACCCTACGCAAAGGTGCCTCCCACTGGTTCCCAGTTCAAAACAACTGCTTTTTAGCCAAAAGCTGTGACATAAATGTGACTTAAAACATAAGCAGTTGAAACCGCGGGGCACTATTAGTTGTGTGTTCATAATGCGCCAAACATAATATTATCTTGACCAGAGTACTGACTACAGAGCTATGTGTAACGCCGGTTCGTGACAAGGTACACGCTGCAGACTAGGTGAAGGTCGCTGTTAGAGATGAGCGGCACGCCTTATTGTAAGGCATAGTCTGCACTGTATGAAAAGGCATTCATTTTCTCAAAATTGATTCCATTACAATTCTTTTTGATGTAATTTCTAATACAACAAAATAACAAATGGCGCTCTGAGAGACTTGAAGCGGCGCAAGAACCACTCCCAGCATTCTTTTTGTGCGCTCTTTTAAATAAAATATACAATATTCACTAGCTGTGGAGTAGTAGGATTTACGACAGACCCATTTTTTAATAAAACATTTAATATATTTATAGATAATGCCTGAACAGTGGCTGGGACTTTATTATAAAAGTGTATACATTTACCCTTAAAGTTATTATGTAGGTATCATATGAAGCCTACTAGAATTAGTTATATGCAATCCGTTATTTCTAGTGTTAGTGTTAGTTTAATTTCTATCTGTTATTTCACCATTTAGAGCAAAACGGTGACGATTTTTATGAACGTATATTAAATTTTCATAAAATTTTAATTTCCATAAATAAATATGAACATTAAGTTAATTATTTTCCATATTAGGGCTTCTCAACACAACATATGTGATAATCTTAGAAACATATTTATAAACATAAACTTGTTATGCCTAGTACTCGGATAAGCCGAAAAGTCTTTTGTTGGGCAGTCTATACGCTTTTACAACATTATTCCAGAAAATTTACAACATTTAATAACATTTTATTAAGAAATTCAAAGGAATTGTAGCGTAAGTTACTATACCATGAATGCCATTCTTAATACGAATATAGCGCCCCTAGCGTACGTGATGAAAAACTTTTAATAATGACTTTCTTTCGCCTGTTCTTCTCGTGTCTGAGGCATACATGTTCGAATGGATGGTTCCATTATTATACTATTTCAAATTCCTATTTTGAATAAATAAACTAATTGAATTGAATCTATAAAATAAAGATAAAACTAGAGTTTAGCTAAGTATGAAATTAGAAACAAGTTGAGTAAGTTGGTAAGTTGAGTAAAAACAAGTTGAGTAAGATGTCCGCTTTAAAATTATGTATTAGCACAGTAGACGTGCATATGTCTACTGTGGTATTAGTTTATTGAAAAGTACCTTATCAGTGAACACCAAATGTTGGCATATAAGCAGTTTGGCAGTCTGTTTCTAGTGTGGACATTTATGATTGAAATTTTGGGTCCTACGCAAAAAAATAATGGGATGCTCTCCTCTAGTGCCGGTTGAATTGAAAACTTGAACATTAACGTTGTGCATTTTTGAATATTTTGGAATAGTTCGGGAATCATTTCGCTTAGTTTCGCTAATTGTTTTATTTATCAGTATAAGAGTACTAGCATTTATGTGGTTAGAAACAATATTCATTTATTGCAATATCGTACAAAACATTCAGAGATGTCAGCACATGTAGTTTACCAGATCTTGGTACTGTCGAAAGCTCACAGGTTTTAGACCTTAAACAGGACTTAGCAACCCTATCTGGGCAATTAGAAAGTGCTCATGAAGAAATTGCCAAACTAAATATAGAAAACACAAAACAAAGAAAGTTAATTGAAGAAAATGAAAAACAAATAAAATTACTTAAAACATTGCTAAGCGACGGTAATTCTTCAATCAACTCCACACCGCTACGAACAAAAACAAAGAAATCTAAATGCACACCGTCAGTAAAATCCTCTATACAGAACAATATAATATCTCATAAAGCAATAGAACAAATACCAATTAATTTAGAAAATGCACCAGCAGTACCACTAAATTCAGAATTGAATAAAAAACTCGCTCAAAAAAGTACCAATATTCAAAGAAAATCAGGAAGAAAAATTTACATTATAGGAAGCCAACAATCTAAAAATTTATCCTCAGCGCTCATTCAGTCGAGAAGAACTAATCCGTATGAAAAATATACAATTGAAGCGTTCATCAAACCCGATGCAACGACAGGGGACATCCTCAAATCTTGTGAGTTGTATGATTTTTCCTGTAACGACAAATTAATATTAACTGTAGGTGAAAATGACAGTGATCCAATTAAAATATCATCTGACTTATATACAAAAATAAATTCTCTACCACAAGTTCATATTATTGTAACTAGTGTGACTTTCAGTAGGCATTTGAATGAACTGAAACTTAATGACATGTTGCGATTGATATGTAACAAGTTTCCTAATTGTACGTTTCTTAATCTCGATGAAAACATTTATCGAAATAAGACGCCGTATTATAATATATGCCATAAAATAAATCTCGTAATTGACCAAATATACTACAATAAAAGGTTTTTGGATTTCAAAAAACAAAGACACATAAATCGTTCCACACTAAAAGGAACGATACCATATTATTTTAAGAATGTGACTCATGGCGTAACTTCAAAAAATGATCAAACTTTAAATTCATCTCAGGATGCACCAAAGAAGGGAACAATTCCTTTTTATTTTAAACCAAATAAAGTTGATGACAGCAAAAATGGGGAAAAACTGTTTTTTCGTGCCAAAAATTAATAATTCAACATGCACTTGTAAAGTTCTTCACCAAAATGTTGCTGGCTTTCTAGCAAAGAAAGACTTAATAGAAATCATGGTTGAAGATCTGCAAAATACAGATAAAATTGACATACTATGCTTCACGGAAACATTCATTCCAAAAGGGCATGAAAGTAATATAAAACTAAATGGGTATCTGTTAGCATCAAATTACAGTAGAATAAAAAGAAGGGGTGGTGTTTGTATATTAACATCACAAGGGATAGGATCAAAAAATTTAGAATACCTACATACTTTGTGTGAACCGAAAGCATTTGAATGTTGTGGGATAGACATAGTGGACAAAAATTTGTTTATCATTTGTATCTACAGGACACCTGATTCTGATGTAAGTATATTTTTTGAAAAACTAAGAAACGTGCTTCAGAAATACTGTAAAAAGAATAAAAAAATTATTATATCAGGAGATTTTAATATTAATACACTGAATTGTAATAAAATCTCTCAACAGTTAAAGCAAATCGTGCAAAACTTTAACTTTAGATTACACATTAATCTACCAACGAGAAATAGCACATGCATTGATCATATAATAAGTAATATTTATGGCGCTATAGGTTCTTTACATAATTACGATATTTCTGACCATAACACAGCACAAATTCTAAGTTTCGAAAGTGTTAACATTAAAAATAAAATATCTATGTTTATGTACAAACGTAATTATAGTAATTATAATATTGAGATATTCAAAAATTACCTAAAAAGCTTGTCGTTCAATGAAGTCTATGAAGAAAAAAATTTCAATAACGCTTTTAGCAAATTTCATTCCTTAGTAACTCTATTATATAGACTTTGTTTTCCGAGAATAAAAATTAAAAATATGGAATCCAATGGAAAGCCCAAATGGATAAGTAAAGGTATTCGAATAAGCTGTAAAATAAAAAGAGTATTAAGATATAGAAAATGTAGAAAAAAAGACGATAGCAATAAGAATAATTATTTGAAATATGCAAGAACACTTAAATATTGTATTGCCACATCAAAAAAATTGAGTAATACCCATTATGTAGCAAACAGTAAAAACATATGCTATGCGACGTGGAGAATTATTAAAAATGAAACAAAAAGTAACAATAGTGACACTTGTATAGAATCAGTTATAGTAAATAATAATGAGATTAATAACACTAAAGATATAGCAAACAGTTTTAATGATTATTGGATAAATTTGACTAACAGCAGTGATAAATGTCTGACAAAGCGAAAGTTGAAACCTTGTATAAATCAAAATAAAACTGGAAGTAGTATTTTTCTCAATCCAGTAACGGAAAACGAAACATTAAAAATAATACAATTGTTGAGGAATACTAAAGCAGTAGGCTATGATGAAATTCTCACAAAAATTATTAAAATATGCAAAGATGAACTAGTACCAGTTATAACATACCTAATCAATTTGTCGTTTGAAACTGGTGAATTCCCAGACGCACTAAAATTATCGGTGGTCAAGCCACTACATAAAAAAGACGATAAAAAACAACTTAATAACTACCGCCCAATTGCACTCGTATCTATTTTTTCAAAAGTCTTTGAGAAAGCAATGTATGGCCGTTTAACAATTTTTTTTACAAAAAATAATATAATAAACAAGCAACAATTTGGCTTTCAAAAAAACAAGTCGACAACATTAGCTGCATTTAAACTGGTTAACAAAATAGCAGAAAATATAGATTCAAAAAAACCAACGTGTGTAATATTTTTTGATATGAGCAAGGCTTTTGACTTCGTATCACACACCATCTTGTTGGATAAGTTGGAGCAAAATGGCGTTAGAGGACCAGCTCTTAACTGGATGGAGTCCTACTTAAAAGACCGTAAGCAATGTGTGGAGATCAATTCTATCGACGAAAAGGCTACCATAATTGCCCAACAATCAAACTTTAAATTAAATAGATTTGGTGTTCCGCAAGGAAGCGTCCTTGGACCATTATTATTTTTAATTTATATTAATGACCTGCCTAGTGTGACAAAAAATGACTGTTATTTATTTGCCGATGATATATCAATAATTATGACATGTAATAATAAAAATGAGATTGATATTTATGAAAGTGAAATTAATAATGAAATTAATACAGTGGTAAATTGGCTAGAGGATAATAATCTTCAAGTTAATATTAAAAAAACCTCATTTATGCAATTTAGTTTAAGTAACCGCTCTAATAACTATAGCCTTAAGATAAATTATACAAATACCCAAATAGAAGAAGCTCTGCATGTTAAATTTTTAGGAGTACTTCTAGATAAAAATCTAAAATGGAAAGAGCATGTAGACATGGTATGTCAAAAAATTGATAGATATGTTTATGTGTTATATAGATTGCGTAAAACGGCTTTACAAAGTACAGTCCTGGCAGCTTATCATGGTTATGTCGCATCAGTACTTCGATATGGACTAATCTTGTGGGGAAACTCTAGCGAGGCTAATAGGGCTTTCATAGCCCAAAAGAGATGCTTAAGAGCTATGACAGGAGCTTTTTACTTAGATTCGTGTGAACCACTGTTTAAAGAATTACGTATTCTTCCATTTCCCTGTATGTATATATACGAAATATGTATCTTTGTCAAACAACATGACCATTTATTTACAAAAGCAAGAGATATTTATCCGAGAAATACAAGAAACGGTGACAGACTGGTGATTGCACACAAATTTCATAATGCATCCTACGGAAAATGTAGCTGTCATGTGTATAAAAATATTTAATAAACTCCCTCCAAGCTTACGCGTATTACCCGTCCAACGATTTAAAAAGGATCTTTTTACATGGCTTATAGATAAATGTTTTTATTCCATAAATGAAATGTTGACACATTAGGTTAAATTAAATTGACTTTAAAATATATATTAATTCTAGTCTTTAAATAATGACATTTAAAATAATAATTATAATTTAAATTAACCTAAGTGCTTAAAATATAGAGTTTGTTAATCAATTATAATAATAACTAGAATTTTGTTAATAATAATTTTGCATGCCAGAAATGGCCGATAACATTGATACATTAAAACTACTTACACCCATTGTTACATGTTTTCTAGCAAAATAAAGAATTTATTTATTTAAAAAAAATTTGACGAACACAGCGCCTTCCCCCTCGAGCAGGGTATTTATAACACAGCGAAGGCGGGCGGCGGGGAAATGTAAAAACTACTGTTGACGGCACAGATAAAAAAATCATTTGGTTAAGAGATATTGTGATTGATTAAATAAATTCATAACAAAATAACATTTGATTAATTAAAGAAAACAAGGAGACAGTGTCTTCCTCTTAATACTATAGGAAAAGTACGATTAGGCTTCATGGTTTTAGTCTGAACCACTAACCCACTAGGGGATAGTGGTTTGTTTGAAAAAAACGTCACGAATTGCGGTCTGTCCCTTTCTCAGCGGAGATTCGTATTGAATATTGTCTTAAATAAATTATTTATCAATATCGGTTGTGTACTCAGCCTTACAATTAATTACCGACTTTTTGCAGCAATCGAGCATCGGTCACGACTCAACCTTATACTGCACTAACATACGCTCTCGTGGGAATCACAGCCACCTACAACGAATCTAAAATGATACTGACAATCTGAGGCCAAAACGTACAAGCAGGATGATCAGGTATCTTACAACAGTCTATGGTAAAACAGGCACATGAAACATTGTCATTTTATACAAATTTCATTTGTATCAAAATTCGTGGACAATGCGAGTTGTGGCTCCATATACAGATTCTACTTTACAGTTGATAACCTGCTCAACCCCAATAATTGCATATTAGGAAACTGACTTGAGATGTCGTTGTTAAAAATCTAAGACGTTTGTTATTATTAAGTGATATCCCTCACTTCTGAGATTAAATATACAAATTTAGATTTGTACTAAAATACCTTTTGGGTTCCGTCCGAGCGCTCTTACCAACTGAGCCAACCGTCGAAGTAACGCATCGACCGAAATTTTGTAAATAAAAATTATATCTTATTGCTCTTAACACTTTATGGAGGAAATAGGATGAAAATCTGCTTACTAATATTACAAATATATACCACAGCGTCTGAAGACGAAGGTTTTCAATTAATGTGTGTTGCCAGTGATGACTTACGGTCGCAGACGTGGTCGCTAACTATAGGCCTTATGAGGGAGCTCATTGTCGCTCAGAGGGCAATGAAGACAGCTATGCTCGGAGATTCCCTGAGAGATCGAATCAGAAATGAGAAGATCTGTAGGGGAACCAAAGTTACCGACATAGCCCAAATGATTGCGAAACTAAAGTAGCAGTGGGCAGGGCACATAGTTCAAAGGACAGATGGCTGTTGAGGCAGTAAAGTCTTCGACCACGTACCCGAAAAACGCAGTGTTGGTAGGTCCCCCACAAGATGGACCGACGATCTGGTCATGATCGCCGGAATACGTTGGATGAGGGCAGCGCAAGACCAAGAAATCTTTTGGGGAGGCCTTTGTCAGGCAGTAGACGTCTTCCGGCTAATGATGAATGAAAATGCATATAATAAAATTGAAGGACATCCCTAGCATGCGAGATTTATCGAACCAATTACTATGCGGACGTAGCCGCGATCAAAAGTCTCGCCTATGATACAATTTATGTCGTAATAAGACATCCGGATGTCACGGTGATGTTTGTATTCAAGAAAATTTGAATAATTGCAAGCGATCAATTCAATTCAGTTTTATTCGCATAAAAACATGTCTTACATAATATTATGTACGCTATAAGTATGTATAGACAATATTTGCTTTAATATATTATGACTCTTATGAATTTCAAATAGTACTTATAATTAAAACATTATTATTTATGGTAGTAATAATTTTATTACAATATTTTAATTTAATTTATAATAAGAGTATCTCATTTGATTTGCAAAAGTAACGAAAGAAATGATTTGATATTCGGTAATTAGCGGCCATTTTCGTTTAAGTGTCAATGTTAGGTGTAGAGGTTCAGTTTTTAGGCAGATCTTATCGAGCGCTCGAACTGAAAGGTTCTCATGAAAATACAAGTGTAATTTAATAAAAACTTACCTATAAAGTTATACCGTATTTAAAAAGTAAGTATTGATTTTGTAAAGAGTGGAATAAATGCTGTTATAACTGTGAGTATTATATTTCCTGACAAGACCGACTGATTTACCAACCAGAAAACTTGTATTTTGTTTTAATTTGTGATAGTAAGTAACAATATTCCACAGCTTATTTATTTCAACGTCAATTGTTTCATTACATTTTTTAGTGTCCTTTGCGTTACAAATAAACAATTTTTTCTTTCTCTTATCATCTTACATGCTCAGCTCACTCTTCAGTACTCAACATGGGTACCGGATGATTCCTTGGTCGATAACAGCCGGCATATACCTGATACTTTACATCATAATAAGAACATTGTTTGCCCAAGCGGGGAAAGTAAGCTTCTCAATACATTTTTGATAATGTTTTGTATGTTCATAAGCACATTGATGAATTTTCTAGAAACTGTGACATTCATAATGTTAACACGAGGAACAAACATAAACTTGTTATGCCTACTACTCGGTTGGGTCGAGTTAGTAAGTCTATTGTTGGGCGATGTATTTGCTTCTACAATATAATCCCAGAAAATGTACAAAACAAATGTGTTACGAAATTTAAAAGAATTGTTAAAAAACGTGTGTGGGAAAGGTTATTATAGCATAAACGATTTTCTTAATGACATCACGGACTGGGATTAAAGCGAACACCCTCAGGCTCTTAAATTATAAATGTTTATTGTACGATATTACATTGTAATCCATATTTTATATAAAAAAAGGCCCTCTGAGTTTCTTGCGCCCATTCTTCTCAGGTCTGAGGCAGTCTCTTTAGAATGGGTGATAGATTTTCAATAAGTGATTATAAATCCTATTTTGAATCAAAATATTTGAATTTGAATTTGAATATGAATTCGTAGGGGGTGAGGTTTGAAGGCACGAGACGAAGCTAATGGGTTCAATATATTACCCATCAGAGTAACGGTTATCACACTTCCTCCCATGTGATACAAGGTGAGGATGTTACTTCTTTAATATGCAACACACATAATTCAAATATCCATACTTCTGCTCCGGATTCCATGCTCAGGATTCTTGACAAACCAAAAAATTCTAAACGACACTCGTCACCTTGAGACATAAGATGTTAAGTCTCATTTGGCCAGTAATTTCACTAGCTACGGCGCTCTTCAGACCGAAACACAATAATGTTTACACATTACTGCTTCACGGCAGAAATAGGCGCCGTTGTGGTGCGCATAATCCAGCCGGCATCCTGTGCAAAGGAGCCTCCCACTGTTAAACTTTAGGAATAGTAACTTTAAACTAAATCATTGACAAAAAACCCCATATAGGGCCAATATATAGTGCCAGAACCAAATTGTAGGCGTTCCCCCCCATTAACAAATTAGGGAGGGGGGAGGGTAGACTTTTATTTTGGTTTTTCTTGAAAACTGTGTATAACGTTGTAATAAGAGTGGTAGCACTATAATCGTGGACTAAAGCTCTATCAACTACAATCTTTTTTTCATCCAAATTCGTGCTAAGGGATACTAAGTCCAACCCTAATTCTTACTTGCTACAAAAGTATGCCTATTTCTGCCGACCCCTTAGGGGGTCAATTCTAAATATCTACCAGTCTGTAGCTACTTTTATTTTTATTTTATCAAAAATCACCTTAATTTGTAAAACAACGGCGGTTTAACTTCTTCCTCTTGTAGGGGCTCAATGTTTGTTATATTTAAAGGCAAAGGTGTAGAGAAGGTCTATAAAAAAGATGGTAAAAGAGTGTTTTTTGTGATTGGCGAAAGGAGAATGTTTATTTTTTACAGTATTTTAGCACTTTATAAAAATTGTGCCCAAACTACAGTATTAAGCCATCTTTTTTTTTTCTAAAATCATAATTACATTTGAGAAATATATGTTATGTGAAACATTGCTCTTGGTCTAATAAATTAAGAGTTATTGTTGATCAAATACACCGCTTTACTTACAGGCGCAAGCGCAGGTAAGCGACCCAGCTCTTTTGTTGCGTTGTGTGTGAGCGGATACGGAAACATTTTTTTTTTATGAAAATAAGGGACGATACGAGCAGGACGTTCAGCTGATGGTAATTGATACGCCCTGCCCATTTTAAAGCAGTGCCGCTCAGGATTATAAAATATTATTATGAGCGGCACTACAAGTGCGCAAACTCTCAACCTTGAGATATAAGATGTTAAGTCTCATTTGCCCATTAATTTCACTAGCTACGGCGCCCTTCAGACCTGGTGGTAAAAAATATTGTAGGTGATAGAGCTCTAGTCCACGATTATAATGATACCACTCTTATTACAAGGTAATGCACCGTTTCCAAAAAAATAACGAAAAAAATTCTAACCTAAAACAGATAAATCACGTAAATAAACACTAGATGAGCGCTGCCATCGCGGCGGGAGGCTAAAAACTGTCATAAAATGATTTTGGTTTCTTAGTAAAATATGAGTACAGGCAAAGGGTTCAAGCTCATACAGCCATAAATTAGTAAAAGTAATAAATCCCCAAAGCTCTATCAACTGCAATTCATTAAAATTGGTTAGGTTGGGTTATGTTAGAACAGTTAAAACAACGCACGAGCGTAGCGTGCCGCGGCAGCGGCCGGCGAGTGCCAGGACCAAATTGAAGGCGTTTCCCCCCATTAACAAATTAGGGACGGGGGAGGGTAGACTTTTATTTTGGTTTTTCTTGAAAACTGTGTATTACGTTGTAATAAGAGTGGTAGCACTATAATCGTGGACCAAAGCTCTGTCATATACAATTCATTAAAATTGGTTAGGTTAGGTTATGTTGTTCTCCGGTGAAATGCCCTGCAAAGATCCCGGAGAACCTCTCAAAAAGGGGAACTGTCTGCTTTCGAGGAGGTTTTAGTGGGTATTACCAAACTTGGCCAACTTCTAGCTACGTAGAAGATGGTCTAAGTGGTTGAGTCCCACACTCCCTGTGCCACATAGTGCACAGGGGTAGTACGTAAATGTATTTCCTCCTCGTTAAAAAAAAAAAAAAAAAAAAAAGGTTATGTTAGAACAGTTAGAACAACGCACGAGGCGAGCGTAGCGTGCCGCGGCAGCGGCCGGCGAGTGCCAGAACCAAATTGTAGGCGTTCCCCCCATTAACAAATTAGGGAGGGGGGAGTTTAGACTTTTATTTTGGTTTTTCTTGAAAACTGTGTACTACGTTGTAATAAGAGTGGTAGCACTATAATCGTGGACCAAAGCTCTATCATATACAATTCATTAAAATTGGTTATGTTAGAACAGTTAAACCAACGCACGAGCCGAGCGTAGCGTGCCGCGGCAGCGGCCGGCGAGTGCCAGAACCAAATAGTAGGCGTTTCCCCCCATAAACAAATTAGGGAGGGGGGAGGGTAGACTTTTATTTTGGTTTTTCTTGTAAACTGTGTATTACGTTGTAATAAGAGTGGTAGCACTATAATCGTGGACCAAAGCTCTATCAACTACAATTGATTAAAATTGGTTAGGTTAAGTTATGTTAGAACAGTTAAATTAACGCACGAGCCGAGCGTAGCGTGCCGCGGCAGCGGCGATAGATGTTTGGGAATTGATGAACATGAACAATAAACCCTTTTATAAATGTTTTCCTTTTATCTAAAAATAATTATTGATGAAGCCGTCTAATCTGTCATAGACTATTTTTTACATTTCATTTCACTGTTTTTCATACAATTTTTGGCTGTATGGGCTTACACCCTTTGCTTGTCCAAATATTTTAGGAAGAAGCCAAAATCATTTTATGACAGTTTCTAGACTCCCGCCGCAATGTCAGTAGTGTTTATTTACGTGATTTATCTGTTTTAGGTTAGATTTTTTATCGTTATTTTCTCGAAAACGGTGCATTACCTTGTAATAAGAGTGGTATCATTGTAATCGTGGACTAAAGCTCTATCAACTACAATATTTTTTTACATCCAAATTCGTGCTAAGGGATACTAAGTTTTAACCAAGAATTATATTACAGATGCCTAGTCTAACACCAGCAAGTATTTCTATAAATCTATATTATCTATGCCCGCGCGTCCTAGACGAGTCCAATTAAATTCCAAACATAGTAGTACTAACATGCCAATCTCATGATATAAAGCGATAAATCTAATCGTCTGTACGTTATACACATCACAGATAAATTCCTGCATTAAATAACCACATGCATCGAATACACGCCGCGTTATAAAATTAATTTATCTATTTTTTTGTAAATAATTTACTTTTTTTTTTTATAAAATATCAATGTTTTAGGCGCTGTAAGCCGCCAACAGTTGCACATCTTAAAATATATAAATCCAGTGTTCTCATGTTGTTTTCCGGTGAACTCTTAACCCCCTTATTCATAATAGTCTGCTAACTTAAAGCATTGCTAATTCTCACTCTGTCTTCTTTTATTGACCTAAATCAGAATGAGAAAAAACACTCCTTAGCGGCTGTTTTAAGTTAGCGGACCATTATTAATAAGGGGGTTAAACTAATGAACGGATTTTAATGGGGATTACTTTATGGAGTGCAGTTTAGTCAAGTCGAGTGCAACTTGAGAGATAGGATAGTTTTTATTTCGATTTGGGACCTATAAATATACAGACACCTTAGCATATCTGTTCTCGGTGAGACGTTCCATGGTAACAAACAATTGTGATTATTTTAGTTCGTTATAATTTGAATGGGTATTTAATCTTTTGTTTCTGGTTTTGTCTTCAATACGGTAAATATAAAAATTGTTAATTAAGTCTGCAGTGAATGAAAATATCATTGCTTGTGGCGGTGGCGTGGGGTGGGCCGTTTCCTTCCTCCATATTATAGGCAAGGTAGGTGATAGCTGTTCTACGCGTCATACTCGTGAATAGACGTTACTTGTGCTCTAGTGGTGTTTGTTATAATATTCGACATATTTTTTTATTCTCTTCTACATAAATACGTTCAGTGATAGAGGAGAAACCATTTTCTTTTTGAGTAACTTGAAAATAAGAGTGTATGTTACCATAAGCTTGTAATTAGCAAAATTCAAATAGAACGTTCGATGTATATAAAATCTGTGCGAGTAAAGTCACGTGACTAGTGTTCATGAATAAAAGAAAAGAAATAAAAAAAAAACTCACCATGTGAACCATCAAGGGTCGCTATCCCCAGCACCAGTTTTGCTCGTGTTAATCTGGTAACAAAATAATTACGATAAGATCAGGGGCGTAGATACCGCCGTATGTGTCGTATCAATTATACGGGGCCCCCCAACGTGCGTAAGCAAAAATTAAAAAATAAGTTACATTTAATAATATAAATTAAACAATGTTATGTTTTTAAAGTGATAACCCTCTCTTCTAGGATTAATACACAAATAAAATTTGAAAAACAAAATTTTATGAACGATGCGGGATTCGAACCCACGACCTCCGGCGTTCCGTGCCGGTGCTCTTACCAACTGAGCTAACTCTCAGGTTGTGGCTTCATCTATAGGATATACTTTACAGTTGATAACCTGCTCAACCCCAATATTTGTATATTAGGAAATTGACTTGAGATGTCGCTCTTGTAAATCTAAACAATTGTTTAGATTTACAAGCGCGCGTACACCTTCCTTAAAGGCCGGCAACGCTCTTGTGATTCCTCTGGTGTTGCAGGAGAGTGTGGGCGGCGGTGATCTCTCCGTGACAAAACCGGTTGAAAAAAAAAATATTGTTGAATACCGAAAATTTCAGAGCATCCGCGTTGAACGCTGACAAATGGTTCGAGCTGACAGTGGTGTACACTAGATCGGAGATGAGAGCATTGAGAGGGCGCAAGAAACTCAGCGAGCTACTTTCTTACTAGCCTGAGGGCGGTCGCTCTATTCCCAATCTGTGGTATCATTAAGAAAGACATTTATTCATCATTATCATTTTTTGCTCGATATAGAGCGGGGGATATATTATGTATTATTGGCAGGCATGAGGAATTGTCTGTAGAATGATAACACAACTCAAATGAGAGTTGAACAAAGCATACAAGAATTTATAACGATACGACACTCGAACGGTTAGCTCAGTTTAATCTTCGTCAGCATAAAATTTTGTTGTTTTTCAAATTTTATTTGTGTATTAATCCTAGAAGTGAGGGTTATCACTTTAAAAACATAACATATTGTTTATGATAACACAAGCCAATGAATATATTGAATAAATATTTTACTTCATCATCAGCCGGAAGACATCCACTGCTGGGCAAAGGCCTCCCCCACAGATTTCCACGATGATAGGTCCTGCTCTGCCCTCAAACATTGTATTCCGGCAATCTTGACAAGATCTTTACTTAACTATAACAAATGATTGGTACTCACCAGAGTAAACTGCAGATTAAGTCGATGAGTGTATGAGATTCAGATTCAATATAATAATACTATTTACTCGATGTTCCTATTGCTAATACTGGCCTTATAACAAACACTATCTATCTAACTACATTCTAAGTTTAATTAAACATTATATCTAACTATTTTATAATATCACATTTTCTTTTTAGCTTCCTATGTCTCGACACCTGAAACAAAGAAATAATTATTATTATTTTGTTCCACTGAATTTGTACATATCATAATTCGAACGAAGTTTCATTATATAAGTGTATTATGTATCTATGGAAATTCTTTATCGCATGTAAATAAGCACAATAAGCTAAACTCTGCCTATGCGTCTATTAGGCAGAGTTTCCATTCAGTTGTGCTTCGACCGCGCTTTGAATACAACGCCAGCAATGACAAAGTGTTCAGTGAAAAACTGGACATATAATAGCATATTCAATATTTAAAAGAATATTATTATATAAGTATTACAGTTAGGTACCTCTTTAAATTAACAAAATTGTGTACTTAACTTGAAGTATTTTGCTAAATAGTTACCCTTCAATTGCTAAAACAAAATGTTCTTGTCTCATGTTCGCGTCCGATCTTCTAATGAGCGTATAGAACACGACTCTGAACATTACTGTCACAAAATAAGGTGTTCATTCGAATGAATATTTTAATGTTATCTGTATAAGTTAATGTAAATGTATATACATCACTGCTCACACATTTTTTGACGTACTTTTAATAGGCGATTGGGAGTGTAATTGTTTTTTGTACATAACACATAGTATTAGATAGTAGACATATGCCACTTTTATTAAAGAAGTGACACTGTCAAATACATACACACACCAATTAAAAATAATTTTAACTTCTAATTTGCGCTGTTGCTACACCTCTGAACAAGAAATTTACCATATCATTATTTGTTTAATTAACCTAATACTTGTCACATACAAGGGTCAAACTGAAAGTTCTTAGAAAATCAAAAACAAATTATACTAGGAACTTACTAGCTGCAGTTTTCCGGGACCATTACAACTTAGGCACTTTCTAACTCTACGGTTTTCTATTCAACGGTGTTACCGAAGACAATTGTGGGCAGTTGTCTCCCCACTTCCCATCAAGCGAATTTCACTATATATATTTAAATTTTTTACACAATATAAGATGTGCCAACTATAATAATATTTCTTTATAAATTTTAATAATTCAGTACTTAGTTTGGCTTGCAGTTTAAAAATTATACTAATCTAATTAATGACACTCTCCTGAATGGTAAGAATTAATAGCAATATAAATAATTCTAGATTTACAGATAAGTGTACTTAAACCATAATGTATATAATAAAAGTGAAACTACCAAGGCAAATATAATAATGTGATAGAAAGAATAATTTAGATAAGACTGTTATCCTGACACCAGAAAAGCACTTTCAGATGTATTGTTATATTATGGATTTATGAAAGTGCATTGGCCTATTTTCCAAGTAAATAAAAAAAAAATTGGGGTTGTACCTACATGGTCTTTGATCTTCATTTACCCCAAGCAGTACAAAATTTAACAAATGTAATGTCTCTTTAAAATTATATTTAATTATAATTGGCCTATTTCGAATTACAAGTAATAGATATTAATTAAAATATTATAGAAAAAATTATTGTGAATTGCAAAAAATATAATCATTCACTTCTGCAAAACTTAGTTGTAATTTGTATAAAATTAATATGTTGTACTGTAAATAGGTGCTTTATCTTTATTCCAAATCATAGCAGATCACAGCGCATATTTGAAACAAGAGTTTTACTTTGCACCAAACAAAGTTTTTAAAAAGTTTCATATTCATATAGAAAAATATTTAAAAACAAGTAAAAGTTGCATGTTAATGATATTATTATAAAACTACTTACATATTTATTATTAATCGAAGGAAATGACTTAGCCTTTCATTTTAATATACATTTTCACAGAAGAATTCACTCAGTTCAAATTTTGTTTATTTGAGTCCACCCAACAAAAGTGTCACAAAAACTAAATAATTTTCCTCGTCGAACTGTCAAAGTCAAACTATAATTACCCTACTTTTCTGAAAATCACACACTCAATTTTATTACATAAAAAAACCGATCTTTTAGAAGAAACTATTCATAACGAGAATTTAAATTTAATTTTGATACTATCCCTAATTTTTGTGTCGAATTCGAGCTATTTGCGCGAAGACACCATTACGTGCCAATAGCCTTCTAATACTGCAAACGTAATCTACACAGAGCAAATCGACGGTTATACCACCCTTTTACCACTGCCGGTTTACATTCAAGCAAATGCGTTCTGGATACCTACATAATAAATAAATTACCGTTTAATAGTTAATACTATAGCATAATTATGTTGTAATTTGTTGGTTATTTCTTCTTTGATTTGATTGAGATCTACCCTTTATAGAAAATAAATTCTATAGGTTCGCTTTATTGTCAATTTATCAGTATACCAAGCCCCTGTTTCTCAGGAATCAAGTTATAAATAATAACGACTGCTGTCCACGAAAGCTGTAATAAGATCTAGCTTCTAAATATTGAATAAAACGTCACATAAGTATCATTTTCAAGTGGGCAAATCGAAAACATAGAGGGTTTTCCCACTGACCTAGAAACACTTAAACTATAAAGCGCCTGAATAATATTGATAGCAAATTGCACATTTTTATAGATGTCTCTCTTTTTTTAGAAGGTATTTAAATTTTTATTTGTTTCATTATCTTTTTTTATTTCATCAGCACATAGCCCTTTGTGTACAAATCACACTCGCACTTGTCCATTATTTATACAGCTTCAAAAGAAGAAGTATTTAGATTAATTTGTTTGTATAACATAACATCGTAACTAACTCCGTCATTTATGTCTACTTTAAATATTGAATTAAATTAAAAAAAAATCCACATTGGTATTTATTAATCCCCTAACAAAACTCTTTCCCTTTTTCTCTAAGATGTTGCACAATTACAAAAAATTTAAGACTGTAAGGGGCGAATGCAAATGTGTAAAACACAGTTGTGCGTGGCTTGGAAAGAAAAATGTATCACACCCCATTCCAAGGGAGCATCTGTTCTGTCCTTTCATGGAAATATCTAAACAGATGCAAAAGTTATGACCTAAGGAGCCATCCATAAAGTACGACACACGAATTTCATGATTTTTTAACCCCTCCCCGTTCTTGTCACAGCTGGTCACACTTCGTCGACCCCTCCTACCCCTTATGTGTGTACATGTGACGTAATTTATTTTATTTTATTGTAATTTATTTGTTTTCAGTCGTTTTGTACTGTAGGTATACATATATTACACTTCACACAATTCGGTGGAGAACCTTCGAGGTATCACCATAGAGGAGTTTTTAGTCGGTAGGGAGTGTATGCGAGCCCGACATATGGGGCATAACTCGGGGCCTAAATACGTTATACCCAAATGTATTTTCGTCCTCTCAAAAAAAGACAAGACACAAGAACCGAATGAAAACTAAAAACGACCGCAGCCGTTAAGTGCGCTTAGAATTTGTATTTGTATATGAAAAGTGCGAAATAAATGATTTTGTATTTTGTTGTATAATACATTTTATCTATAAGTTATTTTTTTATATTAGATGACATCAAAAAGAATTCTAAAGGAATCAATTTTGAGAAAATAAATGCCTTTTATGCCTTTATTATTATTATTTTGTTTCATGATCTTACCAGAGCATATCTATCTATGTTCTTTCTGAAAATTATTATTATTACAATGTGTTTCAATTACCATTTAGTAATTTGAAAAGTTCTGACAAAAACTGACTTTTCTGACTGACATTTTGATAAAAGTCTGGACTTTTTAGTTGATCTCATTTCTCTTAAAGTTTTATTTGCAATTAGTTAATATCTTAGATTAAGGATTGGTCTCCGCTGCGCTCCAACTATATACGCAGGCGTACTCAGTCGCAAAGTTACTACGCCCACATGGGCGTACTCAAGCAAGTCTCGAACAATGTGTGACGTTGACGTGCCACATGTTCTGTTAACCTTTGCTAATAATTGAAACTAAAATGATGGGTTGCGTAGTAAAACTGTACAAATAATACTTACTTCAAGAAATAATAAGATACTGTGATCACATATCACCAGTAAGTATTTTATTAATTTCAATGTAAAATAGCACGAAGCGTATGTTACAAAATTTGAAAGATGCCATTGAGTGTCAAGATGCCACGCTCACAAGCATCTAATAGTTGCCGTAATAAAGAAGCTATCGTTCTAAGGTAGTAGTACGGTATCTAGTTGTAGCGCAGCGGAGACCAATCCTTTATCTAAGGTTAATATGTAGTTTATTACAATATTCCATCGAATTAAAAATAAAATCCGGTCAAATTAAGGAGCCGTACGAAATCCGGACAAGTGTAAAAGTGCGCTTCTGTAACTTTCAGCTTAGCCTTAGAGTCGCGGTGCGAGATAACGCATTAGTCACGTCTAATCAGTGCTCAACACGGTGGCTATTTACTTTAAGTAGCTGGGGATAACGAATTTTCAAATTCAAATATTTTTATTCAAAATAGGATGTGACATCACTTATTGAAAGTCAAAAACTACCACCCATTCCAAAAAGAATGCCTCAGACCTGAGAAGAATGGTGGGAAAAACAAACTCAGCGGGTTTTTTTTTCATCGAATAAATATGTTTACAAAGTAATATTGTACAATTAAACTTATTATTTAATAGCCTGAGGGCGGTCACTCCAGTCCCAATCTGTGGTATCATTAATAAAGTCATTTATGTTATAGTAACCTTTACCACACAAACGTTTTTTAACAATTCTTTTGAATAACGTTATACTTTTGTTTTGAACATTTTCTGGGATCTTGTTGTAAAAGCATATACATCGCCCCACAAAAGACTTACTAACTCGACTTAGCCGAGTAGTAGGCATCATAAGTTTATGTCTGTTCCTGGTGTTAGTTTATGTGCCTATGAACATACATTACATTATCAAGAATATATTGAGAAGCAACAGTCAAGATGTTAATTTCTTTAAATTTTGCTCTCAATGATTCTTTAGGACCTAGGTTATAAATAACGCGAATAGCCTTCTGAAGCACAAATATTGTATTAATATCGGCAGCGTTGCCAATAATCATAAATTAAGATACTGGTTGCTGACACACAGCGTTTGTGGTTTAACAACTATCTGAGTGGTGCTTTGTTTACACAAGCGTTGTGTTAACAAAAAAAACGAGGCACTTGAGCGCCTTAAAGATGGCTGTTTAGTGTTTGTTTTGAAATAGGATTTTCTTGACCCTCCCTAGGCCGAGAATAAAATAGCTCCGCGAGCCTAGTGGGATCCTGAAGACCGTAGAATAAGACGCTACATTTTAAGGCCTTTTGAATAAAACGAATTAATATTAATAAATCTAAATAATATTATAAATAAGTTTTTATACTTTAATTGGTAGAAAAAACGGTTTGTTGCTAAAATTCTTACATAAAAAATAATTATAGATAAAAACACGTTTAAAAGATTTTAACGATGTCATTGTTTTTATCAACAAAAAATTAACTGCTATAACTTTTTATATCCACCTTTCTCAACAACTCTGATATAATTTATGAAAGAGCAGCTGATTTGTTACCCGTATCGTGCAATCTTATCTTAACAATAAAATCTACTACTCCCAAATAGCAGTGTCTGAAGACGAAGGTTTTCAACCAGTGTGTGTTGCCAGTGATGACTTACGGTACGCAGACGTAGTCGCTAACTATGGGCCCGATGAGAAATCCCATGGTCGCTTAGAGGGCAATGTAGAGGGCTATACTCGGAGTGTCCCTGCAAGATCGCATCAGAAATGAGGAGATCCGAAGGAGAACCAGTCATCGACATAGCCCAAATGGTTGCGAAACTGAATTGGCAGTGGGCAGGGCGCATAGTTCGACGGACAGCCGTTGGGGTAGAAAAAGTCCTCGAATGGCGACCACGTACCGAAAGACGCAGTGTTGGCAGGCCCCTGACAAGATGGACCGATGATCTGGTCAAGATCGCCGGAACACGTTGGACTCATCCAAGGGCAGCGCAGGACCGATCGTCGTTGAGATCTTTGGGGGAGGCCTTTGTCCAGCAGTGGGCGTCTTCCGGCAGATATGATGATGGTGGCTCACAAATATTGTTAGCGAAATAAAACACAGTTCAAACAACATTATTTTTATTAAATTATAATTTATTCTTAGCATCAACAATTTTCCTCTTTTTCTTATAATATTCAATCTTCTCTTCTAAGCTCGCTGAAAACATTGAAAAACAATATTAAAGTATAGCATACTTATATTTTAATGAGATATAATAAGTTTTCGTCAGATGTAAATAGAAATATATTTATTTACTATAAGGAGCAATAACGTTCTATACATATGGATATATCATTCGCAGTCTGATAGCGGAACGGTAAAAGTGTGCTTAAAAACAATGTTAACGTTAAGTTTATTTTATTCGTATTGGCATTCGTATTCGGGTTGGCAAAAAGCGTAAATAATTTAGTAAAACGAACGAATATTTTTTCATTAAATATTGTACAATTAGTGACAAGTCTCCAGACAATATCCGCTTGTCAGAATGGGACAGATAAAAAAACACAGGGAGAAATGAAAACTATAGAGTCGCTCTTTGTTTAAAGGCGCAGTGAACAATGAATAGAAAGTCATTGCCGATTGAGTCGCTTTTTTTTAAAGGCCCTTAGAACTCTATTGTATTTATAACAGACCTTATGGCAAAATGCTATGACTACAAGAGGGAAGGTTATTTTTGCTACTTTTCTGTCAAGTCGCAGAAGTGAAGGAAATTATTTTAAAATATCAATTTGGATAATACAGATTTAATTAAATATTTACATTTCAACTATTCATGATTTATGCTGAAAAGGAGGAGAGGAATTGATCTAAATTATTTATTTAAGAAGGCTTTAATAAAAGACACTCACAGCATTTCTCCCTTTTCAGCAACGGCGTATAAACCCTTGGCTTCACACCTTGTAACAAGCAATCCGTATACGCCTGTACTGTACTGCCATCTCTTTCCTCAACATCACAGTTCATATCTTCCCTCTCACCCACACCAATACATCTATCGCTTTCTTTCATATCGCTAGCCGAATTTTCTATTTTCTCAATTTGCTTTGTGTAAATATCTTCTAATTCCTTTATACAGTCTTTAATCATTGTGGATCTGTGGAGGAGAAAATACAAATACGTTTATTTCTCCTAATATTATGGAGTAAGTATAGTTAAAATAGTATAGTAATATGTAATGAGTCAAGTGAGGTGAGCAGCGGGTGTCAGAGGTGGTGCTTGTATAGCGGAGTGAATTATGAGGCGAGTAGAGAGAGGGGGGAGAGGAGAGGAGAGGGGTGGCGAAGAGTATATAATGTCTTGCTCGGGATTAAATTAATTATTCTAAGTTGTTCGTTGAACACTTTGTCACTGCGTGGCGTTGTATTCAAAGCGCGGTCCAAAAACAGCTGAACGAAAACTCTACCTAATTGACGCGTGGCAGAATTTTGCTTGAGACAATTTTTGAGCGTGATTGTGAGTCTATTAATTGCTTATTGTATGTCAATTGCTTTTTGTCATAAAATAAAATTTCGTATTAATTACTTAGTTACATTAAAGTAGCAGTGCCGAGGACTTACTTCACACTATAAATAGTCCATTCGTTTTGTAGATTTCCAATAACAGACCTTAGTTCATTATTGTCGTAGACCCAACAGCTGTCATCCACATTGTATGTGCATTTGAAGAGGTTCAATGGTATATGCAACGCCATATTATACTGCGGTTTACTGCAAAATTCAGAACATATTATGTTGAAAAAGTACTAAAAATATGTTTATGAAGAAATATATGTTTAAAATTATATCCATTATTTTTTATTTTAATATTTAAAAAAAAGCCAACAGTTAGCTACTAACATAATTAATTCGAGCTAATAATAGGTTTCCACATGTACATATGAAACACATTTAAAATTATTAAATTTAACATATTAATTTGACAATCAACGCAAGTACAATAACAATATTAGGTAAAATAAACCATATTATTTAGAAAAACATCACATAGTTTACTGCATGACTGATGAGCACAATTAGAAATTGGCGGGAGAAGTTCCACTTTAAACAACAAATTACGTGAAAGTATGCGGTAGATGAATGACAAGGATCGTATATGAGCCAATCAGCACTTTGTCGGCTCTGTGTGCGCATCAGAACGACCAATGAAAAGCGCGCTCACGACACGTGCCAGTATCTGTACAAGGACAGATCCCGTAAAATTAAGTGTAGACAGGGGGAGAAGGTTGGCTAGTAAACCTGTTATAGTTGTTTTTTGTGCAGATTTTCAAGATGGTTCTTCTCTCGAGTCCAATCCTTAATAAACATTTTAAAGAAACGATATTTTAACGATTCTGTCTGAATATTATCTGACTTTCTACCTTGTATGCGTCTCAACATCTAGCAGCTCGCTGATGACTCTAGGATGCTCCTTCCCCTCACCAATGAGGAGCAGCACGCCCATGATGCATCGTATCTGGTGCCAGAGGAACGCGTTGCCTTCGATAACCAGCGCGTGCATTGACCTAACTTTGAAAATATGTTTTCAATGCGAATATCAATTAAAATGAAAATATCTTTTATTTGACAGTGCAAGGGAGCGTTCTGGTTACCTGGTCCTAGTTTCTCAACAATAGAAGAATCACAGGAGAGTTGCCAGCCTGTATGTAGTAATTACATTGAAACGCTTATAAAGGAAGTTCATTCCACAAAATGCAAAGCTAACAACAAGCTCGCAACAATCCTTGTGTTGTCCTATGTGTCTTTCTAATGAGCTCGGACCAATTATTACACTGGACGCTTATATTTGCTTTAAATGGATGCCAATTGTTTATCATGTGCATATGTCACTTCTTTTTCTTCGTTTAGAATAATATCAGCACTAATAATTTTCCGGCGAATAAAAGCTACACATGACATATTTTCACTTATTCAATAGATTTTCAACAAAACCAATGAGCAGTGCGACTTGCCAATTTACATGAGCTATGAGTGGCAACAACTCAAAGCAAGCTATAGGTCCATCTAGTGTAATGGTTGGTCCCAGTTCTAAGTCTTCTGTTGGTTTAGTCGAAATGGTGTCAGTTTACTCCATCCTGGGAGCTGCACATAAGCACACGACCCTTCCGGCTCTGGTCATTGGCGGTGATCACTCGCATCGTTCTGAATTTTTGCCGCTCAGGATTTTTGGGTTTTTCAAGCGGTACTTCATTGTAATGGGCCGGGCTTATCAATTACCTGTATCAGTTACCTGCCTAAATGGCATTAAATATGCAACTGTTATATATAACAAACATTTGTTTGTAACTAAACTTACCTTCAGCACTATCATCGATTGGAATAATATCAGCGCTAATAATTTTCCGTCGAAACTCTGTGACGCCATTGCCGACGTCCATTTTGCAAAGATGGCGGAAGTCGTGCGAGCCAATCAGAAGCGAACACGCCTCGCGCATGGCGGCAATGTTCAGCGACGATTTTGGAAAATAATACTTATATTGACGCTTTTTACAATCGAATCTACAAATAAATAACTACATTAGATGATTTCTTGCTGTTACTTACCAAGCAAAACTGGAGCATGAAAACATTTTATATCCTGGTTTTTAGTTAATAGCTTGTTGCCTAATTATTGTGGACAGCAATCGTATAACTTTTTAGGCTATATATTTTTTTGAAGTGTTAACTTCGTTTGGCGTTAACACTTTATTTCGTAGGTATTAAGCTGATCCGATACGCTCTGAGATGAAAGGCTCGATCGGGTGAACTCGGTACCGCCGAGTGTACCCGAGCGAGAACCATACAGACAGCTGCTCTTCGCTGTTGTGTCGCTGTGTTTAGTATATATTCAATTGATACGTAATTTTTTCTTCTCAATTTTAGTTATAACAAACTCATTGTATATACATATATAAGAATTATTTGTAGAATAGGAAAACAAAAATAAATAATTGATTTATAATATAGAATTAAATAAATAATAACTATAAAATATGTTTCACGCAGCATACAACGGCACTTTTTGGTAATAGTATATTTAATATAGCTCCTCAGCTATATAATAAACTACCAGCATCATTAGCGGACCAAAACTTAAATATTAACTCTTTTAAAAATAAAATTAAGGAATTTTTAATGACGAAGAAATATTATTCAGTTAAAGAATATTTAACAGACATGAATGTATAGTCATTAGAATAAGTTCATTCAGATATTTCAAATTAACATTTTTAGTAAGCAAATTTTTATTTTTCACATTTTTATAATATTATGGTGGATAGACTTTTATGAATAATTTGGTTTTTATGTTGTATGTTTTGCACGGTAAACTTAGAGTAAGAATTGTAAAATATTATTTTTGCATGCCTACCCGGCAGATTGTTAGCACCTATGATTATAATGTAACACCAATGTACCCACTCAATCTATGCAATTAAATGACTTGATTTGATTTGATTTGATTTATAATATCTGACCTGTTTCTCATTTATTCTACTAATACGATCCATAATACTACATTATACATAAATATTTACATAATATGATTGCGATTGCCAATGAAGTTTTCGCTTTTACCGGCACACACTATTTTTATATAAATAGAAATATATGCCTAAAAGCCTTCTGAACTACTTGAAAGTAGATTTTCTACTCGCTTTATACAAGCTTCACCTGTACGTATATTTGTTTGTAACCGTCTCATTTAGGCGGGATTTTGATCCACTTTAAACGGCCAGATTTAGATTTTAATTTAAAATACAAATAATAGTTTTTTTTTTATATGAGAGGGGGCAAACGGGCAAGAGGCTCATGGGATGGGGAGAGGTGAGGCAACCGCCCATGGACATTCGCAACAACGGGTTGTCAAGAAATGCGTTGCCGGCCTTTAGGGTGGGAGTATGCTTTTTTCTTGAAGGTCCCTAAGTCGTATTTGTTCGGAAAGACCGCTGCCGGTAGTTGATTCCACAAAGTGGCTGTGCGACGCAAGAAATTTCGAACAAAACGCGCGGTTGTGGAATGCCAGACGTCAACATGATGCGGATGGTACTTTGCACGTAATGTCCGGTGGTAGAATTCGGCCGCTGGAATCAACCCGAACAGCTCCTCTGAGCACTCCCCGTGATAAATGCGGTAGAAGATGCAGAAAGAACCCACATCTCTACGCAATGCTATAGAATCAAGCCGATCGGAGATTACTTGATCGTCGATGATTCGAGCCGTTCTTCGTTGTATGCAGTCAAATGGAAGAAGCTGGTACTGGGGAGCACCCGCCCAGAGGTGAGAACAGTACTCCATGTGAGGCCGAATTTGCGCCTTATAAAGTTGCAGGCAGTGGCTTTTAGTGAAGTACTGTCTCGCTTTTTTAGTTTAAAAAACTAAAAAAATATGCTTTTATTAATAAACTAAACTAAAAAGTAGGAATTATTTTCTATTATTGGTACAGTTTTTTCTATAAAAAGCGTGTTTTTTAGTTTTTTTTTGTACTTCTATTTATTGATGCCATCAATAATATATTACGTAAATATTACCTGGCACTGAAATCTTGTTTATCATCAGGTATCGGCATCCAAGACACTGCCCTAATATCTTTCGGTAGGAGACGATTTAATATTTTGCAATATGGCATCTCTGTCGCGAGACTATTAGGTTCATTTTGCTGTGGCGGTGGATGCTTGCTTCTTACTTTGATAGAAATAACCTGCAATAAAACTCCTAAACGTGTTTATACAATACAAGCTTCTAATATTACATTATGAAACTAGTGTGCTATATAATTGGTAAGAACAATCGAGGTGTTTTAATGCGTAATTGATACGCCCTGCCCATTACAATGCAGTGCCGCTTGGGGTTCTTGAAAAACCCAAAAGTTCTGACCGGCACTACAATTGCGCTCGTCACCTTAAGACTTAAGATTTAAAGTCTCATTTGCCTAGTAATTTCACTAGCTACGGCACCCTTCAGACTGAAACACAATAATGCTTACACAATACTGCTTCAAGGCAGAAAATGCCCCATTGTGGTACCCAGAATTTAGCCGGCTTCCCGTGCAAAGGTGGTACACTGGTAAATGTCCTTAGTCGCCTCTTACGACAACCTTGGGCCTTGGACTTCCCTATTCTTTTTATACCCTGGAGAAGCACAGGGCAAAGTGGCCGAGTTAACTCACTATTGTCACATATCACTCACACTTTCATACATGTATGAAAATATCATGTACCTTTTTTAATTGTACACAAGTGTCTTTAAACTATTTGCGGTGATATTATTTGACTTAAAGTATAAAATTTAAAATAAATACCTGGCCAAAAGCACTGACTCCTTTGTCTGTGCGGCCACACCTGTGATAGTCCGAACTTGGTCGATCCTCAATCAGACAAGATTTAATCAATGCATTGAACAAGTGATGTTCTATTGTTTGTATGGAGTCTTCCTGCACCGCAAGCCCTTGGTAATCCCATCCGAAATAGAGAAAGCGAAGAAGTACTTTACGGTAGTGACATCTGTAAGGGGAATACACAGAGGTGAGCTGTTAAATTGCTATAATTAAAGATTTTAGGTAGCATAAAAACTACCATCTGTCTACCAATGACATAAATATTTCAAGGAAACTATTATCGTACCATTAACAACTAGACTCCCAAACGCTCATTAAAAAGTCGTCAAAAAATTTCAGAGGGGCGTTGTATGTACGTTTTTTTATGACAATAAGGGACGAGACGAGCGGGACGTCAGGTAATTCAAATGATGGTAATTGTCTTTCTATCTCATTCCTCCAACGTTAAATTTTATGAATTTTGTCTGTAAATTTTAGTGTCACTTTTTCGTTTCATCACCTTTCAAATCTCAACGATGCATAAGAAGTTTCCACCTTAAGAAACTGTTTTAGTTACATGACAGCCCAACAAAAGAGTCAAACTACTCACTATGGAAGGCATGCAAAAACTTTAACCGTCCTGCGTTCCACAAACCCCCCCTGCGCACACAACTTGGAAATTGGGCAAGGACCCCACAGGATAAGGCTGATGCATTTGCACGACATCTCGCCAAGTTTTTAAACCTCACGATGCCAGTTCAAACGTAGATGAATCCGACATTGACTCCATCCTCAATCAGGACCATCAGCTCGATCTGCCGTTGAATGGTAGCACCGGGAGACTTGTCCAGAAGCATAAAATCTATGGTCAACAATAAGGCACTAGGGTTTGACCTTATTGATAAAAAAGTCCTGGAAGAACTATCGTGTAAGGGAATAATGTACCTCATCACTTTTCAACGAAATTCTGCGAGTGAGATATTTCCCAGACTTGTCGAAAGTCTCCCAGATCATTAAAACCTGGCAAACCTGTCCATGAAATTAACTCATACAGACCCATTAGCCTATTACCGATTCTCTCCAAGCTATTTGAAAAGATTCTACTCCAAAGACTTAACATTGTCCTGAAAGAAAAGTCGATCATTCTTGACCATCAATTTGGCTTTCGGAAAGATCATGCCACTACAGAGCAAGTCCACAGGGTGACAAGAGTAATAAGAAAGGCCTTCGAAAAAGAATACTGTGCGACAGCCTTTCTTGACATTCATCAAGCCTTTGGCAAGGTCTGGCACAAAAGGGCTGCTTTGCAAAGTAAAATCCCTTGTACCAAATACATACTTTGGATTGCTTAAATCATATCTATCCAAAAGAATATTCCAAGTCAGAGAAAACGAGTCAACATCAAAATTGTACGAAATCAATGCAGGAGTGCCTCAAGGATCTATACTTAGGCCAGTATTGTACTCTCTGTTTACATCCGGCCTTCCAAAAAGTCAAGAGTTCACTGTTGCGACATATACAGATAATACGCCTTGCTCGCCACGGATGCGTGCCCAGTACCAGTGACCTTTACACTTTGTAAACAGGACTGTCCACCAGTAACCCTAAATGGTAAGAAACTTGCTCAACAAAACTCTTTCAAATACCTGGGAATGTACCTGGACCACAGACTCACTTGGAAGAAGCATCTACAAATTCAAATTTCAAATATTTTTATTCAAAATAGGATTTATAATCACTTATTCAACGTCAAAATCTACCACCCATTCAAAAGAGACTGCCTCAGACCTGAGAAGAATGGGCGCAAGAAACTCAGCGGGCTTTTTTTTATATAAAATATGGATTACAATGTAATATCGTACAATAAACATTAATAATTAAAGAGCCTGAGGGTGTTCGCTTTAATCCCAGTGCGTGGCGTCATTAAGAAAATCGTTTATGCTATAATAACCTTTCCCACACAAACGTTTTTTAACAATTCTTTTAAATTTCGTAACACATTTGTTTTGTACATTTTCTGGGATCATACTGTAGAAGCATATACATCGCCCAACAAAAGACTTACTAACTCGACCCAACCGAGTAGTAGGCATAACAAGTTTATGTTTGTTCCTCGTGTTAACATTATGAATGTCACAGTTTCTAGAAAATTCCTCAATGTGCTTATGAACATACAGAACATTATCAAAAATGTATTGAGAAGCAACAGTCAAAATGTTTATTTCTTTAAATTTTTCTCTTAATGATTCTTTAGGACCTAGGTTATCGCGCGAATAGCCCTCTTCTGCAGCACAAAGATAGTATTAATATCGGCCGCACTGCCCCATAACAATATACCATAGGACATGACCAACAAAGAGAGATCAAATCAACTTGAAGTAGAAAGGACTCTATTGGTTAATGGGTAGGAATTCAAAACTATAAATTGATAAAAAGGTTCTTATATACAATGTTATACTGAAACCAATCTGGTCATACGGAATGGAACTATGGGGTTCAGCATGTGCCTCTAATGTAATGATTATACAAAGGGTGCAAAATTATATTCTGAGGCAAATCTCTAACGCACCATGGTATATCACAACAAAAGAGATTCATTAAATCCTACAACAGTCAATGGTCAACGAAGTAATTAAGAACTGCAGATCCAGATACAAGTTACGACTTCAAAAACACCCAAATTGTCTTGCAGGACAGTTAACTATACCTGCAACAACTCGTCATCTGAATTAACGTAATGGTAAATTTGACTAGCTAGCAGCCAACAATAGAATAAGGCTGACTACAATTTATACGAAAGAGTGGGCTCCATAGGGAGTATCAGCACTGTACATGCCATACTGTCAATAACTCATCTGCTTATAGTCCTCATGACTGATCGCAAGATACAATAAATACCAAAAAAAAATAATTTTTTTTTCACATTTAACTGCAGTGATAATTCAAGTAGATTTAATTCTGTGAGACTGTATTTACCTACTATTCTAACAACTGAATAAAAATAATTATTAATTGTTATACGATTTCAAATACTATTAATTTTGTTGATAACTTCAATTTGTTTTTATTGTGTTGTATAGCATAACATTGTGTACCGAAGTGGGCACTGCTTGAGTTAATAATAAGTACAAAAATACTTTTCTTCAAATATTAAACTTTCCGGATTATTGATTATACAAATGACTCATAGCAACAAATAGTCCGGATTATGGTGTCTCTATTGCCTAAATAAAAATAAAGTAGTACTTTTTCAGTGGACAAGGAGAATAGTACAACGGCTGCAGAAGAGATAGAAAAGAGTGAGAGGAAGACATACAAAAAGATGGGAGAATCCAAAGAATTAAAAGATTTATTTATATTATTTTTACTGCATACACTGATGCTACGAAAAATAAAGAAAATAGTAATTAAGTTTAGTTTTCAGCTTTAAAAATGTTCAATGTTCTCAGAAGTGACCTTTTTGTTAATTATTCTATTATTATATTTATAATTTTCTTAATTGTACATATTCTTAAGTAAGTATCCATTTAATAAGGTTTTGAAAATAGCTAAATAAATATATTTCTCCTTTCATTAATTGATTTTGAAATGGTCTCATGAAAGCCAAATGTGAATGTAAAAAGGGTGCATGTATTACAGAGATATTATACCACACATTCAGCTATTTTGTAGATAAGCCAAGGGTCAATTCAGGGACTCATTTTCTGATATATATTTCTTTTGAAAATTTTACAGTATGCATATGTATGTATGTATGATAATAAGAGAATCGATAAGCCCCTGCCCATTACAATGTGGTACCACTCAGCATTCTTGAAAAACCCAAAAATGTTAAGTGCCACTACAATTGCTTGTCACCTTGAGACATAAGATGTTAATTCTCATTTGCCCAGTAATTTAATTAATAATCTAGTCGGCATCCTGTGCAAAGGAGCCTGCCACTCGAATTTACTGAAAATGACCATGAGAAAATCTGGTATCTACTAAAATATAATATTATACTTGTTGGTATCCAAAGCCAAATGTGTTTCTGAATGCTCAATGCAGCTGCAATTAGTCATGTGAATTATGTTAATGTTACAAGTTGATGAAGGAAAATACTTAAGTAGTTATAATATTTACTTTAGATGTAATATAATATGATACTCTACTTTTTACAGATAAAGTTGGCAACAATAGTTGGGTCCGCAGACGATTAATAAATGATTAATAATACTGTTCATTAAATATTCTACATGGAACATAATGCTAGAACCCAAGAATTATAAAAATATATAAACTTACTTGGAGAAATCAAATTTTTTATGTCCATCATTTTTTTGGTTATCACCAGCTTCCGATAAATTTTTACTGATAATATTCTTTAATTGAACATTGTGGGCTTCAAGTTGTAAAATTCTGTCGATTAGTTCCTGTAAACATTTTAATTAATGGAGCAAATTATAGTACAGGTTATAAATTTATATTTAGTCTCTTTATATCTTTACCTCTTTTTCTAAGCTAATTAGCTCTTCTTTAGTTGAATTTTTTATTTTACGTTTTGGTGGTACTTTCTCCATTAGAACTTATATAATTGTAGCAATAGTTGGAAATTTGAAAATGTATCAAAATAAAGGTGTTTCTTGTTGTTGTTTATAAACAAATAAACCCTAGATAAAGAATTTAGTTGCATTGGATGGAGAATTACTGACAATTGACATTACCATTATTACCATTAAAACGCATAGAGTATAGACGAGCTACAAGAGTTTTTGGGGTGTTTGTTTAATATTTGATTTTTTATCAAAGTTTTATTTTATTAGTTTTATATATGATATGGCCTTACTCTTGGCAGATTATAGTGGTCATGTCCGTCTCATTGTACCTAGATAAAAATTTTTCGCCATCTTGCAAAAGTTCCTTAGCCGCAACAATCACTCGACAGTTATTATTATTTTCTATATAAGGATGACATGTTTTTGACGTTGGCTGTGTTTAGGAGTCATAGCAGCGGCCCCGACACTAATTGAAGTACCTGGTACATGAAGAAGTATCGACGAAAGTCCCGTCGTACACCAGTGCCCTATACCGTGCCCAATCCCCAAGGTCATTCTACCAGGACGATTGGCTTGCGGCGGGAAATAGATACTATTTGGCTCTCAAATAGTTGGTATATTAAGAGCGGCAAATGCCCTGTGGATAACTTCATTAACTCTGGCATGACGACTATATGCTCTGCCGTTTTTTAAGGCGTCCTTATATATAAAATCTGATAGAATGACCAATACACATCACACAGACACCACGTCATACACTCTTGCAAACATACAACTTTATACTGACTCAAACATGCATGCATAGATGCACACATAAAGGCATAAAAGTAGGTATTTTCTCAAAATTGAATCCTTTACAATTTATTTTGATGTCATTTCTAATATACTAGATACTACTACCGCTTCGGAAACAAATGGCGCTCTGAGATAGAAAGAAGGGGAACAAGAAACTCTCCCAGCATTCTTATATAAGTAATTTTATTTTGAAATAATACTTATTTCAATATTTGTTAATAATGAAACTTGTAGTAGTTTAATCATAAAGAATTATTATAGCCTATGATCCGACCGCTCGACTCTACAGGTACGTGTTTTTTTGATGAAACTAATTTTAAATGAACGTTTAGGGAGTATGCAATGTACTTATTAGCGATAGATTGCCCATAAGAAGTTGGACGCAAGTATCTGTTATTTATTTTAGTATAATCAGTCTCTTGATGTAAATTGCACCTATATGCTTTTATAATTAACTGTACGTCATTTTAATGGAAATTACGTCAAGAATTGAAATAATGTGGTTGCCAGCTCTCAGTCAGCAACGTTAGGGTTGCCAGGTGTAAACAGGTATTTTATTGCTAAGGCCGCTAACACTATTTACGATAAACTATGGTTGTCAGTTAAAAAATGGCCGCAAACACAGGTTGCCCTGGTAGTAGCCTAGTATCAGCTGTTACTATTTGACCACGTGCAAAACCCCATTTGTCGTATCATTGCCCTTTGACTAAACTTCGCTAAAAGCCTCGCCTAGTATCGGAATACTGGGTCTCGAAATCTCAAGCGATTGCCAATTCCGTGGTCACCTGGAGGGCAAAGCCATATTGTCTTCGAAGACGCTGGGTGTCATAAATAGAGCACGGCAATACTTCAAGCCAGCTCACATTCTAGCGCTCTACAAAGCGCAGGTCCGGCCTCATATGGAGTATTGCTGTCATCTCTGGTTTGGCGCACCCCAGTATCAGCCCAATCCATTTGACCCCGTTCAACGCAGAGGAGCTCGAATTGTCGGGTACCCAGTGCTCTCAACGGCTCAACGGCTGAATCACTTGGCGTTGCGTAGAGACGTCGTTGAGTTGTGTATCTTCTACCGCATTTATCACGGAGAGTGTTCTGAAGAGCTGGTTCATCTGATTCCTGTCGCTGAATTGCGCCTTCGCATGACACGCCACAAATTAGGATATCATCCCTACCATCTGGATTTGTTGCGGTCCTCCACAGTGCGGTTTTGAAGGAGCTTTCTTCCACGTTCTACAAAGCTATGCAATGAGCTACCTTTTGCGGTGTTTCCGGGATGTTAGTAGGTACCAAAAAAAGTACGTACACCTTCCTCAAAGGCTGGTAACGCTCCTGTGATTGGTGATGATTCCTCTGGTGTTGTAAAAGAACGTGGGTGGCGGTTATTACTTAACACCAGGTGACCCGTAAGCTCGTTTCTCGTTCTTGTCCATAAAAAAACCTGCTAATAAAAAAACTTAGAGGTGTACACTGATCTTCAGAAAGTAGTTTAGTATGGTTATAATCATACTGAGCTCTTTCTCCGTAGTAGTTAAGCTAAGTGGATATTAATACAAATGATTTCAAAACAAATCTATTCCTCAAGGCTTGGAGCCTTTTTAGGATCATTATTGTTTACATTATTTGTAAACGATATACTCGTATGAACCATTACTCTTGAATGAAATTACGATTAGGGCCCGTAAACATTTGAATATTTGATGCGCAGATGAAATTCGCAAATGAAAATAGAATCCTCTTTGGTTGAGTGGACAGTTGTTTGGTTTTAGAAATTACTAGCTTAGAAGATGAATTGGTCTCCGCTGCGCTCCAACTAGATACCGTACTACCTAAGAACAATAGCTTTTTGATCAAGGCAACTTTATATTGTACTGTGTATTGGCTTTTTGTAATGATGATTATGTGCGTGGCATCTTGATACTCAATGGCATCTTTTAAATTTTGTAACTTATATACACTTCGTGTTTTTTTACATTGATATTAATGAAATACAAAATACTTACTGATGAGATATTGTGATGTGTCTTTCTTATTTCTTGTAGTATTATTTTTACAACGTGTTATTACGCAGCCTTTCAATTATTAGCAAAGTTTAACAGAAAATGTGGCACGTCAACGTCATATTATATTGCTTGAGACTGGCTCTAGCGTAGTATTAGTTGCCGCACTTTGCGACTACGCCTGCGTTATCTAGTTGGAGCGCAGCGGAGACAAATCATATAAGATTACTAGTGTATTATGTTTTATTCGAGGAGTTAATAAAATATATTGGGTGTATAAAAGGTGTTTGTAGGTGTAAACAGTATTCACGGCATGATACGAATATGAAAAGTAAAATAATCTTATAATTGGTAAAACTTGACTACCCGCTAAAACATGTGGCCAAAAATTAAGGTGTGGTTGGATTTACATCAAAGCATGGATTGTAGGTACACTACATACATTGACGTCAAATAAAATTATTTAGGCTGATATCTATAGAGCGAAATTAGATTTTGTTCAGACTTATCTAGCGAGTTGAGTCGATGTCCGTATTTATACTTAGTCTGGCCATAAATACTGCTACAATTAAAATAAACAAAATTTTACATTTGAATTTGGAATCTGTCATTTTATATAATGATTGTTCATTGAGTTTTTTTATTTTGGCGCCAATACATTGTACAATATTTTGCGATATTAAAATGGAGTGGGGTGATAAAGAAAACCGAATCGCTGTAATTGCATTACATAAAGTAGGTATGGAGCCAAATGCAATTTTTAAAACTCTACATACGCTTGGTATTAGTAAAATGTTTATGTACCGGGCTATTAATAGGTACAATGTGACCTCCTCTGTTTCTGACAGAAAAAGATTTAGCCGACCACGTAGAGTTCGTACGGAAAAGGTGGTCAAAGCCGTAAGGGAAAGAATTCGAAGAAATCCTGTTCGAAAGCTAAAGATTTTATATCGGGTGATGAAGGTAGCACCTAGAACCATATCACGTATTTTAATAGATGATTTAGGACTTGCAGCCTGCAAGAGACGTACTTGTCGTTTTTTAACTGAGAACAGAATAAGGTGGAAAAATCGAAACAACTGAAGCGTTACGCAAAGGGAGGTCACAGAAAATTTTTGTTTACGGATGAGAAATTTTAAACAATTGAGCAACCTTTTAACAAATAGAATGATAGAATGACCGTATTTATGCTCTAAAGAAGCTTTCCAATTAGTCGACAGAGAGCAACGTGGGCACTATCCGACTTCAGTAATGGTTTGGTGGGGCTATATATATATAGCTATGAAGGAGTGACTGAGCCATACTTTTGTGAAAAAGGTATCAAAACATGAGCACAAAAGTGTATCAAGGTACCATTCTTCAGAAGGTAGTAAAGATCCTAAATATTCGATAACCAAGAATGGTCCTTCCAGCAAGACTCGGCGCCGGGTCATATAGCTCGGTCAACGCCGTCTTGGTTGGAAACGAACGTTTCGGACTTCATCAGAGTGGATTATGATTTATGGTCAGTTTTAGATAGTACGGCTTTCTCTAAAGGCCATGATAATTTGGAGTCCCTAAAACAATGCGTACGATTGGCAGTGAAGAATTTTCCCATAGGAAGAGTGCGTGCTTCTATAGATGACTGGCCTCAACGTTTTCTCCGACGAATTAATTAAGCTATGTCTTGTAATCAATCTTAATTACGACTGCAAGGAAAAAACCTGCCTCCTCCTGACTTTTACACATATGTACGTTAATTCATTCCAAACCCATTTACGGTCGTTTTCAATAACCTGTCTATCCTTAGTTTAAATTACTAGAGGTAGACAAATCTATCCTTTTACGTTTACTTAAATTTCAGATCTTATCTATCCATAGTTATGTCCAATATAGCTATAGCCCAATGCTTTCTGTGGATAGGTTATTTAAATGTAAGTAAGCGTAAAACGATAGATTGGTCTACCTCTAGTAAGTTACACTAAGGATAGAAAGGTTATTGAAAACGGCCGTAAGTCGTTTCTATAACCTTAAATTTTTAGGCATTTGTCAGTGGTAAATCAGAGGTGCAAAATCTCGATAGTTACCTTTTTTATTACAGTTAGGGACGAGACGAGCAGGACGTTCAGCTGATGATAATTGATACGCCCTGTCCATTACAATGCCGCTCAGGATTCTTATAAAACCCATCGAGTGTATCATCTCTTACAACTATACTGGTTTCAATGTTGTGGTGTACCTATTTGTGGTTAGATATTAACCAAGGATTGTAATTATCTTCGGTATTTTGGACTTGAATGTTCTACCTTGAGGCTTTTAAGGTCGGAGTTGGAGGCCGTGCCATATAGTTGAACATTTTACTGATTTACGGATGATCTAGTTTGGTTTGTGGATGCATTTGCATAAAAGCTGAATTTTTTTATGACAACATAAGGGACAAGACGAGCAGGTCGTTCAGCTGATGGTTATTGATACGTCCTGCCCTTTACAATGCAGTGCCGCTCAGGATTCTTGAAAAACCCAAAAATTGCGGCACTAAGATGTTAAGTCTCATTTGCTCAGTAATTTCACTAGCTACGGCGCCCTTCAGACCGAAACACAATATGCTTACACATTACTGCTTTACGGCAGGAAAAGGGGCCGTTGTGCTTACCATAGTCTAACCGGCATACTGTGCAAAGGAGCCTCCCACTGGTAACCCTTTTACCTGTATCTAATAATAATAAAACACTTAAAAGACGAAGTCGGGGCATCCCATAGTGTGGATATTGGCATTACGTCAGTAGATCTATTATTAGTGAACACAGAAATAAAACCTCAAAAATAACTTCCTCAACGAAATAATTGATGAAGTAATAACGTCACTATCAGATTGCCCAATTATGTGTCAATGCTGACGTCACGCCGTCGCCGGCAATATGATTTCTGTGCATTATTTATGTCAACCTTTTTTTATAGAAACTGATACAAAGATATGATATCCCAGCATTAGGCGGCATGAATTAAGACGGACAATTATAATTTACGCAGGGGGTCGCAAAAAAGCGTCATGCGGTTCTGTGGTGGTAGTAACTTTTTACCTAGTGTACTTCTGGTCAGTGCTGCCACCGTACCTATTTCTGTAGCAGCAGTATAACTAACTGAATGTGCAGCGTTTGTTCGGAGCAGTATTGTTACCATACCTATTTCTGTAGCAGCAGTATGATTAACTGAATGTGCAGCGTTTGTCTGGAGCAGTATTGGCACCATGCCTATTTTTGTAGCACCAGTATAACTAACTGAATGTGCAGCGTTTGTCCGGAGCAGTATTGCCACCATACCTATTTCTGTAGCAGCAGTATAACTAACAGAATGTGCAGCGTTTGTCCAGAGCAGTATTGTTACCATACCTATTTCTGTAGCAGCAGTATAACTAACTGAATGTGCAGCGTTTGTCTGGAGCAGTATTGCCACCATACCTATTTCTGTAGCAGCAGTATAACTAACTGAATGTGCAGCGTTTGTCCGGAGCAGTATTGTTACCATACCTATTTCTGTAGCAGCAGTATAACTAACTGAATGTGCACCGTTTGTCTGGAGCCGTATTGGCACCATGCCTATTTCTGTAGCACTAGTATAACTAACTGAATGTGCAGCGTTTGTCCGGAGCAGTATTTCCACCATACCTATTTCTGTAGCAGCAGTATAACTAACTGAATGTGCAGCGTTTGTCCGGAGCATTATTGCCACCATACCTATTTCTGTAGCAGTAGTATAACTAACTGAATGTGCAGCGTTTGTCCGGAGTAGTATTGCCACCATACCTATTTCTGCAGCAGCAGTATAACTAACTGAATGTGCAGCGTTTGTCCGGAGCATTATTGCCACCATACCTATTTCTGTAGCAGTAGTATAACTAACTGAATATGCAGCGTTTGTCTGGAGCAGTATTGCCACCATACCTATTTCTGTAGCAGCAGTATAACGAACTGAATATGCAGCGTTTGTCCGGAGCAGTATTGCCACCATAGAAATAAGTATCTATTTCTGTAGCAGCAGTATAAATAACTGAATATGCAGCGTTTGTCTGGAGCAGTATTGCCACCATACCTATTTCTGTAGCAGCAGTATAACTAACTGTATATGCAGCGTTTTTACGAAGCAGTATTGCCACCATAGAAATAAGTATCTATTTCTGTAGCAGCAGTATAACTAACTGAATATGAACCTTTTTTCTGGAGCAGTATTGCCACCATAACTTTTTCTGTAGCAGCAGTATAACTAACTGAATATGCAGCGTTTGTCTGGAGCAGTATTGCCATCATACCTATTTCTGTAGCAGCAGTATAACTAACTGAATATGCAGCGTTTTTACGAAGTAGTATTGCCACCATAGAAATAAGTATCTATTTCTGTAGCAGCAGTATAACTAACTGAATATGCAGCGTTAGTCTGGAGCAGTACTGCCACTATACCTATTCCTGTAGCAGCAGTATAATGAACTGAATATGAACCTTTTTTCTGGAGCAGTATTGCCACCATAACTTTTTCTGTAGCAGCAGTATAACTAACTGAATATGCAGCGTTTGTCTGGAGCAGTATTGCCATCATACCTATTTCTGTATCAGCAGTATAACTAACTGTATAGGCAGCGTTTGTCCGGAGCAGTATTGCCACCATAGAAATAAGTATCTATTTATGTAGCAGCAGTATAACTAACTGAATATACAGCGTTTGTCTGGAGCAGTACTGCCACCATACCTATTTCTGTAGCAGCAGTATAACTAACTGAATATGCAGCGTTTATCTGGAGCAGTATTCCCACCATAACTTTTTCTGTAGCAGCAGTATAACTAACTGAATATGCAGCGTTTGTCTGGAGCAGTATTGCCATCATAACTGTTTCTGTAGCAGCAGCATAACTAACTTTATGTGCAGCGTTTGTCCGGAGCAGTATTGCCACCATACCTATTTCTGTAGCAGCAGTAACTGTATATGCAGTGTTCGTCCGGGCCAGAACTGGCTTCACACCTGTTTTTGTAGCAGCAGTATAACAGTGCAGTGTTTCTCTCCAGATTTGAAGGATATGGGTGTAGTTAAATCATTTTGCACTGAAAATAAGATAATTTTAACATGTCAAAGTCATAAAAAGTCCTCCCTAATATAATATATATATGGCGGCGTATCAGTAGCGCAGTGCGAGTAATTTACAATTTATGGATAACTAGCTGACCCGGCGAACATTGTTCCGCCTTAGAGGCAATAAATGAGCAGATTTTGGATTTAATTAATTTCAATATTTTAATAAGATTATAAATATAAGGAAATAAAAAATCAAGGACGTTAATGATTTGTTATTGGCTGTGTATTTTGCTGCATGGGTTGTGATAAACGACATTTATCCTTTTATTATCATACGCAATTTGCTATTATCATTGCTGCATTGATCTCTTGACATCGGTCAAGTTATTCTTCCATGTTGACCATGAAGTATAATTGTAAAAATTTATGCTGTGCATCTTTGAGAGGTTGCAATGATCCAATCCGATGGTGAATCTGTCCTTATATCTACAATATCAAAAGCAAAGTCTGTATTACTGATTTGTTAACATTTTTTTTAGAATTAGCATACAGAATATATAGGAATAAGTATAGTACCAGGTATGTTATTCTTCTACTGTATTGTGTGTATGTATATAAATAAATAAATACCTTGAATGTCAGATTAAATCCTCTTTCTTAGATAATGCCTGCCCCAAATGAAGTCATTTGGAAACAAACATTGTATTTTTGCTAGAAAATGTCGTGATTCGGTAGTTTCCCACTAAGTCAGCACAATCCTGGCTCCGGATAATTCTCGCAAGCCCAATGTGAAAGCTAATATGCAAGCAGTAATAAGTACTGCAATCGTATCGAAACGCTACTCGATTCAAATCAGTACTTCATAAATTTATTCTTGTGCGTCAAAAATTATCTAGTTGTTGATCTCTGAGTTTTACTGGACAATTTCGTATTGCCAGCCGATCTGTTTTACGGGCTGCGCTTCGCTTTGCTCTTGTGATTCATAGCTCGACGTCGATCCATACTAACGCGGTTTTTTTCCTGCAATTTTTTTACTTCTTCGAATCCTAGTTGCATTACGTCTTTGTCGGGAATAATCTGCTTGTCTTGGTCGTGACATTGTTAATGATTATATCGGCACAGTAAGCTAATAGAAACTCGAAACAAACACACTAATCAGCTAACTTGAATAACATGACGTGCACTGTCAGTTGTATTGTATTACTCATGTGGCGTGAAACTAACAAAAAACTTCATTGAATTCTTTCTATTCTCGAGATGTCATGACAATGTCAATCCATACAAAATGTATCAGAAAATATTTTTTTTTTATAATAATATTTATTCGTGATTTTTTTGATATTTTATTTCTTATTATCCTATTCCGGACTAAGAGAAATCCAAAAAATCAAACAACAGAAACATTGGTCCTGCCGTTCTTGAGTTATAAATAGTGTTACTAACACGATTTTGTTTTAAATATTATTTTATTTAGATATATTTAGATATATATTGTATAGATAGATATTGTAAATTGAACTAAACTTTTTAAAGATTTGCTATTTTCGTGGGATTTTTTGAGTTTTTTAGTTTGTAATTTTAAAACTAGAGCAATGCTATCATCCATAGAATGGAGTGTGCCAGACCAGATTCTCTGTACAGACCCAGTGTTCACTTGGTGATCGAGTTCACAGAACGTAGAGACGTCCTTCATTGTGAAAGAAAGAGAGAGATTGTGATTGTGAGAGAAGAAAATTTTCGGTCAATAATTTATTATGACTTTCGTTGTGGGCTTACTCAACAAAAAAGCTATGATAGACTGCGATTAGCATTTTTTAATGAAACCCCATCTCGTGCCACTAATGGTTTAACGTTTAAGTGTGGACGTAGCAATCTCAATGATGATCCGCGTGAGGGGCGTCCTTTAACAGCGACAACTGAAGATAACATCAGTGCTGTGCGACGCATGATAGAGGAAGATAGGAGAGTGACCTATCAGCAGATACGGGCAAGCCTAGGCATTGGTATGAGTCAAGTTCAAAAAATATAACACAAACATTTAGACATCAGGAAGCTTTGTACCAGATGGATTCCCCATACTTTAACCGTCGACCAGAAACACCTTCGCCCTTTGCCCTGTACTTTCCCCGGGGCGTAAAAAGAATAGGGGAGTCCCAGGCCCATGGGTATCGTAAGAGGCGACTACCATCACTTTGAGACGGTGCAGCCGGCCATGTATTTTTGTATATACGGGCCATGCAGGTCTCCCTCGGGAAATCGTCGACCAGTGCCGGGAGAAACTTGTGTCTTCTATCGAGTCCTCTTTTGATAAGGTCGCGGAATGGGGTAAATTCAACCTTGTCCAATTTAACCCCCAGAAGACTCACATTGTGCGTTTACCACTAAAAAAAAACCCCATTTGTCGTATCACCGTTCTTCGACAACACTTCCCTTAAAGCCTCGCCTAATATCAGAATACTGGGTCTCGAAATCTCGAGCGATTGCAATTTTTGTGGCCACCTGGAGAGCAAAGCTAAATTAACTTCGAGGAAACTGAAAACTGAAAAAAGGAAAATGAAAAAGCACGGCAATACTTCAACCCGGCCCACATTCTAGCGCTCTACAAAGCGCAGGTCCGGCCACACATGGAGTATTGCTGTCATCTCTGGTCTGGCGCACCCCAGTATCAGCTCGATCCATTTGACCCAGTGATCTGTGAACGGCTGGATCACTAGGCGTTGCATAGAGATGTCGCTTCATTGTGTGTCTTCTACCGCATTTATCACGGGGAGTGTTTCGAAGAGCTGTTTAACCTGATTCCTGCCGCCAAATTCCACCTACGCACGACACGTCACAAGGTAGGATATCATAATGCCATAGAGACCCCTAAGGTAGAATGGGCCCACTGTTTTTCCCAGTGGTTCCATCGAATGCGACGATGTATAGAGAGAAACGGAGATTAGAAACATTAAAATTATTGGCAACTTTCTACATTAAGCCATTTTTCATTTTCTAAACATTTTCAGTGTTACCTAGGTATCAATTTAAGAATCCTACCGATGGCGGCGTATCAGTAGCGCAGTGCGAGTAATTCACGTTTTATGGATAATATTGTAAATTGAATGAAACTTTTCAAAGATTTGCTATTTTCGTAAGATTTTTTGAGTTTTTTTTTTTGTATGTAGAATGGAGTGTGCCAGACCAGATTCTCTATGCAGACCCAGTGTTGTGTAGAGATGTCGTTTCATTGTGTGTCTTCTACCGCATCTATCACGGGGAGTGTTCCGAAGAGCTCTCTCAAATGTCACCTTTGCACGAAACTCCACAAATTAGGATATCATCACCACCATCCCGATATCTGGCGTTATTCTACAACGGGGTTTTCAAGTAGCCACTTACAACAAAGCTTTAGAATGAGCTTTATTGTATAGTGTTGCCAGATCAATACAGGTTGATTCCTTCAAAAAACATGATGATGAACAACCTTCAAAAAAGCGCGTTCACATTTCTAACCGAGGTGACGATTCCTCTGGTATTGCTAGAGAATGTGTGAGGCGGTGATCACTTAACATCGGGTGACCTATAACCTCGTTTGTCCTCCTCTTCCATAAGCAAAACCGATCAGAACGTTCTTTCGTTTTCCATGTGTTGCTTTCTAATACCGTAAGAATAGTTGAGTCGAGTTGATTCGAAAATGAAACCGGTAGAATACGAAAGAAGTTGTTTCTTAATATATATTTATTTATCTGTGTACCAAAAATTATTGAGAGAAGAGATAAAGAGACCTTATATCTAGATTAAAAACTGCTTTTCCAAAAGTAGCGCCTCAAGTGCTCTCAACCCAACCGCTAAGGCTTTGACTTTACCAATGACTCCACGTCCGAAATTATCATGAAATGAAATTATCATTTGAAAATAAAATTTAAAAGTTTGGTTTTAAAAAAAACTTTTTATTTACCATCGGACCATGTTGAATACACGATCCGTACGAAACCTAGATATGATCTAAAATTATTTAGGTAAGTACTTTAATTAATAAAATATAAACAATATGCCGCTCATTATATTGACAGTACGTTTGTGTCGTGTCTCCAAATTATACGGTATTCCTTCAATTTCTATGCTTTAGTGATGTTATATCACTATCGATTAAATAAATGCCCGACTAAGTCTTTCTCTGTCTCTTTATCTCTCACAGGCACTACAACTGCGCTCGTCACCTTGAGACATGATGTTAGGTCTCATTTGCCCAGTAATTTCACTAACTACGGCGCCCTTCAGCCGAAACACAGCAATGTTTACACATTATGCTTAGAAAAAGGCGCCGTTATGGTACCCATAATCTAGCCGGCATCATGTGCAAACTGGTAAACGATACAGGTAGTTAAGTGTATAGTTTTATGACGGTAATTTTATATAATATTATAACCCAGTTAAACTAGTTTCTTTGAATAGAAATATGCTATTTACATACAAATACTTTGCAATTAAAATTTATTATATCTACTGAAATAGTTATCTAACTAATTAGGTTATCACAATTTATGACTAAAAAAATAAAGGTACACGTGTTTCTTACATTATTAAGGTTTTTAAGATGCACTTACGAGTGAAAATGAAGAAAATACTATGTACTCGTATAACACTGCTTCTCAAAAAGTGCGTTATATGAACGTGTTGGGCTGAAATAATGTAATTTATTTCCCATAAATATGCGGGCAGAACAGTTGTATGTACATCTATTGCTCACGTGGTTTATCGGGTAGAAAAAATTATATAAAATGATTTCTAAGAAAAAGTCTTCAATAGCTTTCAAGTTAAATTTGCTATTTATTTGCAAAAATTTTAATAAATGGCATTTTATTTTCCAAATTAGTCACGTGGGAGATGTGTAATTATACCCTCGTAGAAATTGTTAGACTCTTACCTTGGGAATTACATATCTAGCATGTGTATGATAAATTTCATTCATACGACAGCAACAATAGGTATTACGACACATGTTATGATAGTACCAACGACTTGCAATTAAATAATACAATTAATTGCATTGAAGTTTCATATAGCACGTTTTAGCAAATGTGAGTTTACAATTAAAAGGTTACGAAAAACCGGTGCTTCCATTGTCTCTCCCTCTGCATGACAAAAAGAGAGAGAAAATAAGGCCCCGTACTACTTTTAACGAAATATTTTCTGCTAATATACAACGGACAGGAATATAGTAGAGATAATATAATCTATTTGAATAGTGATGAGTGACATGTGTCTTATCAAGCCCCAGTTAATCATTTTTAGAAAGTGACACTGTTTGTACATAACAAGATAATATAGCAATTGTAACCAAATTCTTATGATGCTCCTACATTGTATTGATAAGACGATAATTTGCGATGCCGCGACTTAATGTATACCTTTCTTTAACAATAATATATAATTTATTTACTTTAACCGAAATCTACGAATGAAAAAAAAATTTTAACAAAAAAACATCCGCGTTCGAAAACACTATTCCAAAATAATAGATATAATGTGCACTAAAAAGTATAAAAATAATTGCGTATTTTTATACAATCTAATTAATTAATCTGATTCTAGTTACGATTATTGTTATTTTTGGAATCGGTGTCCTTCCGCCGCGACCCGCTCTCGCCTCTCGCCTCCTCACGACTCAAGCACATCTCACCTATAGCTATGTATGTAGTAACAAACCTATCTCGGATGAAACCGACTCCAAAAATGACAATAATCGTAACTAGAATAACATTAATTAATTAGATTGTATAAAAATACGCAATATCTATTGTTTTGGAAGTGTTTTTGAAGGCGGTTGTTTTTGTGTTATTTTTTTTGTATTTTATGACTTTTAGTGAATTTGAAGTATACAAACTAACAATTTGTCTAAATATGCAGCAATGAACCTATAAATTTTTCAATGCAGCAATGAACGTAAGTAATTTTCAATTTCATTACAGACAGTGTTCCGTTAGTTTGTCATGGATTCCGTGATGAGAACCTAACCAAACTATCTTTGAAGTATGCTTTCCAAAAAAAAATCATCGAAATCGGTTGGCGCGATATTGAGTTATTCGTAAATTTATCATCCACTTTGCTATACGTATGTATAGCAAAATTTAAGACTTTTATGGTTTTCTCATGGATTCCACTGTCAGATCTGGACCAAATTACAATGGGACCACTTGGGAAGCACCAGCTTTCAAATAAAAAAAAGAATTATCAAAATCGGTTCACCCAGTCGAAAGTTTTGAGGTAACAAACATAAAAAAAACCGGCGAATTGCGAACGTCCTCCTTTTTTAAAGTCGGTTAAAAATAGCATAACTTTGTTCTTACTTGTTTTACACCCGGTACTTTATACCTGCCTTGTGTACCTGTTTACATTTTCAAAGTCAAATAATCTTTATTCTATTTCGCTTAAGCTTTAGTTTTTGAATCATTAAAATATTATTTTTATAGTATGAAATGAAAAAACCAAAATAAATACTTTCAAACTGAGTTATAAAACATAATATTTTTAACATACTGCGCATAGCATATAGTTTGCGATTTAGACTCGCACTGGAACGGTATATTTTTTCTTTTTTGGTTCAAAACCCTTAGAATTTTTTTTATGGAATAGGAGGACAAACGAGCGTACGGGTCACCTGTTGTTAATTGATTACCGCCGCCCACAATCTCTTGCAACACCAGAGGAATCACAGGAGCGTTGCCAGCCTTTAAGGAAGGTGTACGCGCTTTTTTTGAAGGTACCCATGTCGTATCGTCCCGGAAACACCGCACAAAGAAGTTCATTCCACAGCTTTGTAGTACGTATATTTAACAGTTGCCTAATGTTTTCTTCTGTCTATTGCATTATAATTTATAATGGTCACTGCCAATCGGTCGTTAATTAAACTAGACTCATTAATAGTTATTACTAAATACCAATTGAAAACTTATTACTAATTTAAATAATCTCTGTAGAAACATTCAATATAAATTACATACTTGAAAATAAATTAAATAAGCTAGCTGTTTTCTAAGAAACAACTAGAATGCACATTAGGTGTAGTAATAACTACGACAGACCAAACTTACAAAGAAATTGTAAACAGAAAAGGCAACGCGTCAGTGATGTTTTGGAAATTTAAAGAGATTACGAAAAAGAAAGAAATGGCCACATAAATAGTAGTAAGTAAATAATGAAGGGCGCCGTAGCTAGCGAAATTACTGGGCAAATGAGACTTAACATCTTATGTCTCAAGGTGACCAGCGCAATTGTAGTGCCGCTCACAATTTTTGAGTTTTTCAAGAATCCTGAGCGGCAATGCATTGTAATGGGTAGAGCGTATCAATTACCATCAGCTGAACGTCCTGCTCGTTTTGTCCATTATTTTTATAAAAAAAAACATGTATCCCACAGGTATGATTCAGGTGCAAAAGTACGATTGGTAATATTAAGCTCTCTAACAAAACCGCAAAACACCATATTGGACGTTTGTCAGACGTCTAAGGAGTAAAGGAGTATGCTGAACGTCCATAGTTCATAGACAGTTAAATAACAACAGATTTAATAAGATAGTTCAAAATAGATGATGAAACAAGACAATGATGTTTTGATAACCAAGAAAAGCGAAAAGTAAACGTGTAAGACAATAAATATAATAGAAGGGGAAATTAATAAAAAACGATATTCGGCAATTAATTATTTTATTAATCTAGGAAAGCTAGGCATAAAACCAGGAGCGTAGCTACCACCGTATCTGCCATATCAATTATTCTGGGCCCCCAGCGGAAGGGAGACCCTGACGTACGTAAGCAAAAATTAATTAAATCTTTTGCTGCTTGCCGAAAAAATGGCAAGGAGATTATATTTATATTTAATTTGAATTATTTGGAAAATTTTTGGAAAAAGTGACAGATAGATAATTATGATGAATAAATATTTCTTTTAATTTTATGCAAACATTTTTTCTTTCTTTTGTGAGAAAATGCGCCTTTCATAAAGGCCCCCATGCAAATTTTTATACGGGACCCGGGATAAACCGGACAGGAAAAGTTGGGAGAGGCCTTCGTTAAAGTAGAATAAACAGATACAGTTGCTGATGTATAATATCAAATAATTTATGTGATATAATATAACTGTATCTGAATAAAGGCTTGTATGTTGTATCAGATTGAATTTCAACAATTGCTTTAGAAATTATCACCTTTATACACCATGAGCTGCAGCTCGAATTGTCGGGGACCCAGTGCTCTGTGAACGGCTGGATCACTTGGCGTTGCGTAGAGACGTCGCTTCATTGTGTGTCTTCTACCGCATTTATCACGGGGAGTGTTCCGAAGAGCTGTTTAACCTGATTCCTGCCGCCGAATTCCACCATCGCACGACACGCCACAAGTTAGGATATCATCCTCACCATCTGGATGTGTGGCGGTTCTCCACAGTGCGGTTTTCAAGGAGCTTTCTTCCTCGTACTACAAAGCTGTGGAATGAGCTTCCTTGTGCGGTGTTTCAGGGACGATACGACATGGGTACCTTCAAAAAAGGCGCGTACACCTTCCTTAAAGGCCGGCAACGCTCCTGTGATTCCTCTGGTGTTGCAAGAGATTGTGGGCGGCGGTGATCACTTAACAACAGGTGACCCGTACGCTCGTTTGTCCTCCTATTCCATAAAAAAAAAAAAAAAAAAACGAGTAACCGAACTACTTTATGCGAAGAAAGAAAAAGTTGGTCGTGAAAAATACATTTTCCTATAGAAAAGACCTGTCTAGATCTGAACGAAAATCGTCATGTAATAAATATTTATTATAACACTCAGATCAGCAATTAAAAAATTTAACTAAAAATTTATAAGTATATAGCATACACTGACGAGACGTGTAGCCTTCAAAATCTTCACGGTTATAACCACTCTCCCTAGAATACCGTGGACACAATCACTAGCACCGCAAATTATATATAATAAATATAAATTATAACCATAACAAAATAAAATTTCTAAAATGTCGGGCCAAAATAAAAATGGAGTCATCAGTTAAGAATACTGGGTTTATGTTTGCTTATGGCAAAATAAAGATGAAAGAGAAAACTCTAAAGATATGAAACATATTGGGCTTATTTATTATATATGAAAACCTGTTGACTTAAAATCAATAATCATTTGAAAATGCAATCCTTGAAGCATATACATATATACTATCTATATAGCTTTAAAAATAAATATTATTAATATATTATAAGCAATTCAGCGTGACGCAAAAATGTGAACTATCATAATATTATTTATAGCATAAACACTAAAAATAAAATGTTTAGATCTGAAAAGAATCTGCAATACTATTCTATCGATATAATTAGAATCGAAGTACTTCACTATGAACTAACTATCGGTCAGCCATATTGAATGGTTTATTTGAAAATCGAATACCGTCGGAAGCACGCGTGATGAATTCGCGCCAATGCAGTTTTGTTTTTAATTTGTTTCCCATACACACGTGGCAAAGTTAATTGACTGTGTCAAGTGAATCTTAATGCAGTGACTTCAAGGCAAAGGATTACAGTTGGAAAGGTAACAAACAATACTCATTGCTTTTGGTAGTAAGTGTGGTATTGTTGTATGTAATGTATGTCTATTTATATATAGATGGAGCGCACAGGCAATAAATAAAGTCTCTCCTACTAAATTCTACTGATTAAAAAAAATCAACAGTGTCAGCTTAAATTAATTTAATTTTAACAAGCGTGATTACAATATTAATAGTATTGTAATAACTCAACTTTGGTTTCTAAATCGTTTATCGAATTCAGAATCTCCTACCTATTCTGAAATATTCCTCAGTCATGAGAAAGACAGAAAGAAGACGCTGCAAAAAACTCAGTGACAGTTTTCTTTTCTTTTTAACATCTATGTTTTATTTGCTGTTAGCATAGTGAATCTACACATAGGTTTTTCAAACCTCCTTTAACTTTAAACAAATATTATTATTTTGTTTATATTTTTGCATTCCACTTCGCCCAATTAACATTCACACGATAACCCGTTACCTTAGATTATTTATACGCCTAGATAGAGTCTCTCACTGTAAGACAACCGATAAAAACAGGCAGGAATATTACTTTAGTATGCGTGGCAAGCTACGTCTTACACTCGCGATTTTTATGACACTTAAGTGTGCATAATATGTTAAAAATAGAGGTTAGTTCTAAAGTCTATTTTTTCGACGTTTTCACAGCTGACATAGTCTATGTAGACGTATAAATGATCTAAGCCCGTTAAATTAGGCTTTTACTAAAAAATATACTGTGAATAACAACTCGAATTAAAATGAAAATGATTATAAATTATTGCATCATAAAATAATATTACCAGCTCTATCAATACATTATCATGTCTATGGCATACAATAATGTTTGTGCACGGTATAATTATTTTATCAGTAATTGTGCAGTACCATGGGGCGTAAAATGAGTTTAGAAGAGCTGTTTAGAAAGCTAAATAACTACTTAATGTTTATTCTATGCAGGAAGTAGGACACAATATGATGAATTCGATACCTCAGTCCCAGAGTAGGATGAACAAATCTGAAGCGATGTGAAATTGTGCTCAAATCAAATCAAAGTTATAAGTTTTACTATTTAGTATAGCCATAGCCACAACGGCAAAATTGAGCTAAGTAAATTGCGAAAAACACAACACAAACACTCGGTAAAAGATTCTGTTTACATACTGGGTGGCCGAGAAGTTGACGTCCAAAGCTAACATTTGAATTTGGCTCATTTTATTGGCAAATTTTGTGGGAAGTTTTTAAAAATAGTTAGAAGCCATAGGGTCCCCATTTTTTTTTATACCTTGAACATTTTCATGAATTTAGCTGGAGCAGTTATCTTGAACTTACGACTCAATTCTAAACTAGTTCCGCATTGTCTAAACTATTCATAGTTTCTTATGTGGTTATTGCAACTGTAGTTAATAATTATCAACAATAAAATTAACTAAAAGTGTTCAAAAAAATTAGAAATAAGTCCAACACCACAATTAGGTGAAAAAAGCGGATAAAAGGGGAAAAATATTATTATCTCATCAACTACGCAAAATCGTAGAACATACATAGGGGTGATTCGGATACCCATCAGTCATCACCATGAGGCTTTCAAATTTTAGCTTTGGACGTGAATGTATATATTTATAAATTATTTTTAATTCGACTTAACTTGCGCTTTTTAATATATGAATTCGGCCTTAGGGTCCTTGTTTTTAGTTTCAAATAATTTTACAGCTGATTAACTGTTTCACATTTACAAACGGATCCGAACTAATCACAATAACAGTAAGCCATTAAATGGTTTATACAAACACCATTATTCGTCCATATGCTTCCGATCACTAATAAAATAGACATTAATTGTTGTGCGTGTCTCGCAGAAAGCTTGGAATTTAATTTTTTATTCAAACGACTTCAAAATTAGAGAAGGTTAAAGGTCGATTGCATTTGTTTGTTCTAAAAGTGCCTTTAATGATGACTCTTTTATTTAAGACAGAAAGGCCTTGTTCTGTTCACAATTAAAAAAAACATGCGGGTGGAATTTCGTAAAATCCGTAATAAATCTGACCTCTACTCGGCGAAAGGAATATTCCTACCAAATTTCAAGTCTCTACGCCTTATGGTCCCAGAGATTTCGTGATGTCGGTACATAGGTGGTACATTTGAATGGAACGTGATGCATACGGATCAGTCATTATTGAAATCAAGAAGATAATACGGGATCGCAACTTTAGTATTAACGTTATAACACGGTATGCGACGACTACGGCACAACACTACACTACAGACGCGCGAGGCGAGACGTGCGACAGCGGGGGAGATACTACCGCTCTTTACCTCAGGGTTCAGGCCCCGACTGCGTTCAACTCGTGCAATATCTGTATCCATATAGACAGGTGACCCGTACGCTTGTCCTCCTATTCCATAAAAAAAAGACAGCTGACATTGACCGAGTGTGTATAGCTGCTTTAATAGTATAATAAAATCCAAAATGGTGAATTTTAAAATGGCCGCCACGTCGAATTCATAAAAATGTTTCTTTAACAAAAGTTTTAAAACTACATAGTGTCAAATCTTGTTAGATGGTACGAAATTCTACTTGTGCAAGTCAAACTCATACTTGTCCATTTTTTAAGCTTGCTGTAGCAAGTTAAAACGTTTCAGTATTGTTGTTGCATCATTTTGCACAAATGTTGATTTTACGAAGTGGAAAATTGTTAATTGTATAAATTTGACTTTTTTTAGAAAGAAAGAAAGAAAAAACATATATTTCGACACACACGCAAATAACAAAATGAATCAACTTAAAAATATACAAATATGATAAGCGTGTGGTGTTTAAAAACGAAGCTACTCAGCATGTGTTTCCACAGGAGTGTGTTGCAACGCGGATTTTCTGTGACCCCCGCGTGACACATGAACCTCAACCTCCTTATACGTGTCACGTATGACCCTAAATGATAGGTTCCTCTCTGGGCACTATAAGCTTAAAGGTGACTTGGCAAAAATAGCCGTCAGTGATCTCAGCCTATGCAGATTCTCCCAATAAAAAGATCATAAACACATTCTTCTGGATTGGATGCCACAGTGAGAGCAGAACGCCCTAAAGTCCTCATACTCCAGGCAGAGGCTTGGGCCCACTTGAGCCCCCTGACGGACTACGCCTCTAAAGATCATAAGCCTTGAGGATGTGATTTAGGTACAAGTAAGAACCACAATTCCACAAGAAAAAAATCTCCCTTTTTCGTCGCTTCCGCCTCGAATCGAGATCACTCCTCTAACTACTTGGCGTCAATATATCGAGCGACGTTCAGTTCCATGGTCACTTGGAAGATTATAAAACTTAATAAAAGTATACTAGTATAGTATCTATTCATGAAAACTTTAGTAATAAGAAACCAGATTACGAGCCAGTTTACATTAACAAGAAACAAAGAGAATTAATTCTTCGTTTCAAAAATAGGTACTGGCTTCTAGGAAGACACTCCAAGATGTCAGTACAAATTAAAGTTTTTTGTACAAGCAAGTCCTTATGCCTGTATGGACTTATAGGATCCAGCTGTGGGGCTGCACCAAACAAACAAATATTCAAATCATACAATGCTTCAAAGAATAAAGTATAAAGGGAGATTGTGAACGCCTTGGTACATTCGTAACAGCGATCTCCATCGGGATTTGAATGAGAAGGTAATCTCCGGGAAAGTTGTAAAATAAAATATTTACAAACATATTGGAACTAATTACCAAAACAGTGCGCCATTCGATTGTTTAAACAAATATATTTCCAATTGTTTTCGATCACTGATCATTTCTCAATACGTGTTTCATTATGCGTTTCTTCCACAATACATATAAATATATTATATTATGTATACATCAATACATGACGTAACAAGAAAAATGTAAAATTCACTACCAGCGCTCGCTTCGATTTCGTATACGCGGCGATTCGAGGGACCGGCGCGAGGCGCGAACGTGAAGGCGCGAAACCATCAACTCTCGCATTTTTCACGTGTTTCGGCCTTCGCGCCTCGAGTGTAGGGCGGGCATAATAAAAATATTCTCAAATTCGTTTTTTTCTTACGCCAAAAACCTTGAAGTGATCTTTGATTTAAAAAATGATCCCAAATTCGTTTGTTGCCGCTCCGAAAACCTTGAAGTGATCTTTGATTTAAAAAATGATCCCAAATTCGTTTGTTGCTGCTCCGAAAACTATGAAGTGATCTTTGATTTTAAAAATGATCCCAAATTCGTTTTTTGCTGCTCCGAAAACCTTGAAGTCATCTTTGATTTAAAAAATGATCCCAAATTCGTTTTTTGCTGCTCCGAAAACCTTGAAGTCATCTTTGACTTAAAAAATGATTCCAAATTCGTTTTTTGCTGCGACGAAAACCTTGAAGTCATGTTTGATTTAGAAAATGATCCCAAATTCGTATTTTGCTACTCCGAAATGCTTGAAGTCGTCTTTAATTTCAAAAATGATCCCAAATTCGTTCTCTACAACCTTGTGACACATGGAAACGATATCCATATTTTTGAAATCAGAAATTTAAACAGTGGCCATCGTGGATATCAAAGTGATCACAAATTCGATTACCCGGAGAGCATTTGAAAAGATATGCTAGACATTATGAAAATGATAATTAATATAGTATAAGAAAGAATTCTGCGCAGCGGCAATATGGAACCTTAAAAATTATAATATTTTTTTATACAATTATTTGGGTAACTTACAGCTAGCTTACAATGATAACTTATGAAATAATTTAAATTATTGATGACTAGGTACTTAAAGGTTTTCATCTAAATATAAAACTATTGTTAGTATGTACGCACTTATGAAATTATTTAATCCGGAAGAACTTATTAGATAACGTTCTTTTTAGTTTGGTGCTAGATGTAGAAAAGGTCTATTTCATTTAACAACTCGTTGTAACTTCTGCAGGATCTAGTAATGAAAAAAAAATTGGTATTGAAATCGTCCTTGGCTCGTTTTGTGACTGAAATACAGAAAAGCTATTTTACTGTTTACTGGAAGTGCACGCACGTGGCCAGTTCGACGAAAGCACTTTGTCGATAAAATATCGTTTAAGTGGGCTGTTAGGAAACTAGCTACGAGATTTATAAGATATTAGCTTCTACCCGCGACTGCGTCCGTATTTAATGTGTACCACATCTCACCACGGGAACTGTCAACGTTGTGCGTTAAACATGTGAAAGATATCATAGAATATTCTTATATCTAATTAATATTAACCATAAACTAATATAACATATGAAGAAGCAAGAAGTTATTCTTGTTTGGTGTAATAAATAACAAGCTTTAAAAAAATCTTCGTGATATTTTACATTTGTAGAAACAAAGAATAAAAATAAAAAAGGTATTAAATACAATCAATGAAAATATTATTATACCGCATAATTTAGTTAAATAACGTGTAATTAATTATTATTAAATTATTTTTATATAATTACCCTTTTATTCATAATGGTCCGCTAACTACAGAGTATTATTTTTAATTCTGACTTAGGTCAATAGAAGAAGACAGAGTGAGAATTAGCAATGCTTTAAGTTAGCAGACTATTATGAATAAGGGGGTTAGAGATTAATTCTTTTTTATTTTAAAACTTGTGTATTGTGGAAATTATATACTGAAATTTATTTAATTCTCATCCGTTGTGGTTCAGTATATATATTATGAGTGACAAGATACTTATTGGTAGCTGAAGTATAATACAAATTGTCTAGAACAGCGTTTCCCATCTGCCGGGTCGCGACCCGGTAGCGAGCCATCGAAATAAAATATCGGATCTCATATTTCTCGCCTTGTTTTAAAAATATTACCTACTACCGATCGGCGCATCGTCAATATATTCGTTAGGTATAAATATGTACATAAAAAGTAAACAAAACCGCTTGCGTCCGTTCTTCTCAGGTCTGTATGGATGGTAGTTTTAATAAAAATATTTGAATTTGATGAAGTGAAACCGTAAGTAAGGGTGCACGAGTTAAAAACACAAGTCCCAAGTACTCCGAAGGTTAATTAGAAAAAACTTTTAATAAGCCAAAGGCATGCTAGTCGCAAACAGCATCGCGTGATTATCATTTCGAACAAATTAGTCCCAGGAGGTGAAAGTAAAGTATTCGACGTAAAAGATTGCCAATATGTGCTATAAATGTTTGGTTAGGTTTTATTAAAGTTTTATTTGGCAATTTTGGTATTTAAAAATGTAAAAATGACACTTCCAAATTTTTTGACGTGCAAACTCTATACTTACTTAGATTAAGGATTGGTCTCCGCTGCGCTCCAACTACTACTACCGCAGGCGTAGTTGCAAACTTTGGCAACTAATACTACGCCCAAGTGGGCGTGCTCGAGCCAGTCTCGAACAATGTGTGACGTTAACGTGCCACATGTTCTGTTAAACTTTTCTTGTAATTGATACTAAACTTACTTACTTATAATGGTATATTATCATTACCTATACAAATAAACATCCCCGAAGACAGGAACGACCAGGCACCACATGCAGCGTCCGAGCATACCGCATGGACCAAACATAGTCCCTAGTACATATTATTTTAAGGAAGATAATGACCCAACCCACGACGCCGCCACGAGTAGTGCCATTTATGTGATAGATACATATCATCGCTACCATCTGGATGAGTGTCCTCCACAGTGCGGTTTTCAATAATTTTGATACTTCGCCGTGGCCCCGCTCTCGCCTCTTGAATGCGCGTACTACACAAGCACATCTCACCTATAAAGTTATGTATGTAGTTATAAACCAACCTTGGCTGACACCCACTGCAAAAATAACAATAATTGTAACTAGTTACTATTGCAATAATAATTTTATTGACTTTTGGGTAGTCTAATATTTTTCATTTCATTTTGCTACTATACCTACTGCAGCTCGTCGAGGATGTTTGCTGAGGCGGGCGTCGATTGTTTTTGCGACTATGCCTAAGCGGTGCACATCCCTATTTCGTAGGGTCTGGGCGAGCCCCAATCTGAGGGCATTTTCTCACAGGTTCGACGGTCAGTACCTGAACCACTGCTCTATGATACATGTGCTGACAAGTCGGTCCTGTCCTAGGTTAGGAAGAATTGGATTTTAAGATATATTGTACTAACACTAGGTTTTAAGTTACTTTTTTACTAACACATTATGATCCTTTGTTGGTTGTAATAAAGAATATAATATTATATTACTATTTCAGAGAATTCTTAAAAATATTTTGAACATTGTTGTTATTTATAGGTATGTTGAGTTAGATTTGATGTGGGTAGGTTCTAGATATTTACCTTCTTGCTTAGTAAACACATAGATCGTATCTACATAAAATGGATTAGTAGAACAGTTGATTATAAAGTTGTAGAAGTGTTCGCAATAATTTTTTTACTTTGTAGTGCATATTATATTGTTTTGAGATAAATTGTTTTTTTAGTCGGTTATTTTTTTATTTTTAGTGAATCCGAAGTACACTAACTAATTTGTCTTAATATGTGTAGTCTACTAATTAAATAAAAAAAAGAAAACAGGGAGAAACACCAATCTGTACTGAGGAATTCTACCTCGAGGACAATTTGAAATTTGACTTGCGAAGAGTCTTGGTAGGTACTGTAAGTCATTAAGGAGTTCCATTGATTATCACATTCGACTACGACAATTACTTGACTATAACGATGTTACAGTAGGTGCCTAAAATATATGTATAGCATATTAATCTATTGATTCTTAGACATAGCATATAATAAAATATTACATGACTTAATTGATTCCAATCGTATTTTAAGTAACATTCAACTTAACTGTCCAAAACATTATACACGTTCTATAGATACATTCTTTATCCCTGTTCGTAGAACTAATTATACTAGCAATTGTTTTATTATAAGAGCATGCAACACTTATAATAATAAATATCCGGACGACCGAGCCTTGCTCGGATTTTTAAGAATGTACAAAACTTGAACAAAAAAAAACTAATAGGACATCTGGATTCGAACCGGGGTCTTCTGCTTTCCGGATCACCCAATGTCCCATCTGAGCTATAATAGTCTTGAATATAGTGGCTAGCTAGCTAGATCGATTTATCACCCCCGAAATCCCCTGCATAATTAATTTTATGAAAATCGTTGGAGCAGTTTCCGAGATTCAGATTATAGATATATATATATATATATATATGCCAGAATTGCTCGTTTAAAGATATAAGATTATAGTCACTTAGACATTTTTCATAGCAGCTATCGAACTTTTACTAAAAAAATTAAAGAATATCTTAAACATCCTTAACATATTATGTCCAACCGATAAATTTGAGAAATATTGTTTCATTTGTATTTTTGTGTACTTGTTTCGCCTTATGTTTAATTGTATATCAAATCGTTAATTTTGTATTATATTCACTCCTACTTTGTTTATATTTAAGTGGAAACTTTATTGGCTTGTGTAATATAAAATATGTGTTACAATGTGTATATAACTTAAGCTGTTTGTTTTGCAATAAATAAATAAATAAATAAATAAATAAATAAACAATAAATAAATAATCTTTTGATTCGGCCGAGTATCGAAGAATTGAAGAGTTCCGTTAATTTGTCATGGATCCCATGATGAGAATCTAACCAAACTCTCACCAAACTACTCTTGAAGTACATCCATTCCAATAAAAATAGAATTATTAAAATCGGTTGCCGTAATATTGAGTTATTCGTCCATTTGTCGCGCACATGCTTGATGCAAATTTAAGACTTATATGGTTTTCTCATGGACCTGGCCACTGTCACAACTGGGACCACACGCGAAGCATCAGCTTTCAAATAAAAAAAGAATCATCAAAATCGGTTCACCTACTCGACAGTTCTGAGGTAACAAACATAAAAAAATACTATCGAATTGAGAACCTCCTCCTTTTTGAAGTCGGTTAAAAGTACATTAAATAAGGAATCTCCTGTATTGGAATCGATTGAAAATAATATTATAATCCTTTCATATCGCCGCGTGAAAGTAGTTTGTAGCTAGATCAACAAGTTAATGGCATACTGTATGTGTGGTATATGTATGCTTATATATACGATAATGATTTAAGTGGACAACGACACGAATGTCATCAATATAGGACATCCAAAGCAATCAATAAACAACGCTTGGTTAAATTTAGAACGACGCGTTCCAAGGAGTTTCTATGTTGTTTTTGTAATAACGTTTAATGTTCTGACGTGGGACTTGGTCAAGTTAAATTATAATAGGTTTAACTACTTGTATCTTATCCATATCAAATATCAAAATTCGGGTGTTGCGAATCTTCTAACGCGACTCGTTTCGCTACCATGGGTTAAATAAAAACATTTTGATGTAGATTTTGAAATTGCATGCAAAGAAAAATGGCGGATTCATGAAATGTGCCAGCCAAAATCTCCAAAAGTGAGTGGAAATACAAAGAAATAATAATCATAGGTTGGGCCTTCGCTTTTAGGCTTTCTTGGTATATTTTACATGGAAACGTATGATTTTTCAAAGTTTATTTACTTTTAAGAACAGTATATAATAATATGTTTGGTGTCTTTTTGGCATCATTTAGACGAAACATAATATGCTCCCCCCATTGCTGTAGAAATTTTGAGACTTCTAATCAAAAACGCGACAAGTAGTTTTGGCTGTCCTCTCTTGATGTAGAAGATAGCAGAACGTTCAGCTGATGGTAATTGATATGCCCTGCCTATTATAAAGCAATGCCGCTCAGGATTCTTAAAAAACCCAACAATTTTGAGCGGCATTACAATTGTGCTCGTCACCTTGAGACATAATTACAATAGCGACGACACCCTTCAGACCGAAACACTTTAGCCGGCATATTGTGCAAGGGAGCCTCCCTCTGCTAAATGCCTTTTGTCGCCTCTTACGACACCTGGAACTTACTTATTCTTTTTATGCCCCGGGGAAGCACAGGGCAAGTAAGGCATGAAATTCTGAAGAGACCGAAATAGGTGCAAATCTGAAGGTAAGAAGGCAAGGTATATGTTTTATGCAATAATACCTTACAGACAAATTTTAAATTTTTGCTGAGGGGCAAAAGATGTTTGTGGTTTAGCGTTTTTGTAACGAAAGACCTTTCTTTTCTTTTGATCAATTCCAGAGGTTTTCTTTCAACTTCTTGATCTCATGTAATATCATCAGTTGTTGGCAGTAGTGATCGATGGTGCTGCGTGGCAGTAAAAGCTCATAATGAACAATGCCTTATTGCAAATTAACCCGGGTTTTGCTACAGTCTGTGAAGCTTAACCGACCTTTGACCACGACCCTTTTCGGATTTTTTCCTCCTAGTTGAGCCACTTTTCATCACCAGTTATCGATGACTTGAAAAGAGTTCGGATTTTTTAAAAAACATAAGTGAGTTAATTAGTTCCTTTCAGTAAGTGGTCAAAGCTGTTTTATGGTCAATTCCCAGTTCGTCAGCTATGTCGTAACTACATTATGCCGATCTTGTCCGTAATACAGCTAGACTAGAGCGAGGTGCAGCTTTGACATCTAAATTCCGGGATTGAAGCAGTATATTGCACATACTAATTTGTATTACAAATGCGACGATTTATGTATTATTTCCGGCTCTATATTCGTTTTTAAACTGTCAGACGCGTCAATCTCAATTCAGTTTTTATATTTCGAAATTTGCATGCGATAAGTCAACTTTTCGCACGTAATTTATAAATGTTCAAACGGCTCTTTTTCAACCGCAACAGCGAGCGCCAAGACACTACTTTTCCCACATGAGTAATATAAACGCTTAACGGCCGTTTTCAATAAATTATCTATCCTTAGTTTAACTTACTAGAGGTAGACAAATCTATCCTTTTACGATTACTTACATTTCAATAACCTATTGACAGACAGCATTGAACTATAACTATATTGGACGTAACTATGAATAGATAAGATCTTGTCATTAAACGGTGACAGCAATGTATCCGTTAGTTAAACTAAGGATAGATAGGTTATTGAAAGCGGCCGTAAAACAACTGTTACTGAAACTGCATAAACGTCACATTTTGTTCGCGGTTAGCGTTTCATTTTTAATTATTATTTTTTAATTTTAAAATAATGTATTTTTTTTTCATTTCTTCATTGCAGTATCTCATTTTGACATAATGAAAATAGCTCAAAGCAATATTGTACTAAACTGTTTCTTTAATTGAACCGTTCTAATGTCTCGATTACGATTTTATTTCAGTCCGGAATATTTGATTTTGCCCATTCACTTAAAGGGGGTTTTTCTTGTAAAGAAGTATGTTGAAAAATGATTTAAATATTCTTTTGTATTGCATTTTGGTTTGAGCTGATGGTCTTGTAACCAATGCTCTAAATACATAAAACTAAACTAAAATCATTCTCATTTCAAAGCTTTCAAATTTCACCCAAAGAGGTTTAATTACAAGTTTATACATATTACCAATATACGAAAAGACTTTTACCACAACATATTATTGAAAATAAATAGTTTTCTAACCTAACTCCAATTAAAAATAATTTATAACTTTTTAAACTACCATAACTACAATATGTAGGTGTTAGATAAAACTTATCCTGTAACCTAAACCCGTATTTGGGAATAAAACTTTATTGTGCATATACATGCTTAAATAATTTATACGACTAGATAGAACCTCTTGCTGTTAGGCATCGCATGACAACAGGCCAGGTTGCCTCCCTTTTACTCCCTTTGTGTAGGAACTGCCGTTACCATAGACTTATAACATACTAGCATATATACCAGTGGAAGGCTTCTTTGCACAGGATGCCGGCCAGGTTATCGGTACCACAACGGCGCCTTTTTCTGCCGTGAAGCAGTAATGTGTAAACATTACTGTGTTTCGGTCGGAAGGGCGCCGTAGCTAGTGAGAATACTTGGCAAATGAGACTTAACATCTTATGTCTCAAGTTGATGAGTGCAATTGTTGTGCCGCTCCGAATGTTTGGGTTTTTCAAAAATCCTGAGCGACACTACATTGTAATTAGCTGTATAAGTATATAGCTGAACGTGACAAAAATAAAAAAATGGACAGACAACCTAACAGCCCGGTAATGCGTGACCAATTTTGATTTATCAATGTGTGCGTTAGCTAGTGGTTTTATGCTAGAAATACTAAAGAGCTAGTCAATCATAATTGGTTACAGTAACAACAGATTTACTGTCCTTTTCCAACCTGCTGTGTTTCCGTTACAGATGTCCTTTCCTCTTGCACGCTTTATCTATATGTAATCGAAAGTCTATTACCGACTTTCACATGTAAGTGTGTCACCATCTTGTATCTAATATCGATCTGATACGATACATTAAATATTAAACTACCCTCAGTCTGTTCACATTGGAAATATGTTACAATCACACGGCCGAGCAATCAATATTAACTTTCCTTGCGTGTATAATGGAGGTATTTTTACCGAATATTGTAAACATCGGCGAAATTATACTATTAAGTAAATAATTTAATTAATTCACCGACCTCATCCAAAGTATTGGAAGAAAGACATGGGACGAGTTGCTACGTGCGGCATTGATCAATCGAGCGCATTTTATATGGCGAAATTATTTTGTAGTTTCTGTTTGCTTAAATATTTTCCACGAGCATGACGCATGGACCAGGAATCGCCTCCCTCAACCAAGAAGGGTATGGGACCCGCACCACTTCGCCGTCTCAAGCAGTGGCAGCGAGCATGACGATGCCTGTCACGAGAATTCTACCAAATAACAAAAGATATTGCTCATCTACATATACGATACTCACTAAAATGCCTTTACTTACAATTTGACCATTTTGTTCAAACTTACTTAAATTTGTTTTAATTTACATATTCACCCAACTCATCCGCTTATAGTCTTGAGACTGATTGGAGATCAAATTATATAAAAAAATAGTTGTAGGCGGTGGCTTATAGTAAAGTACTGTCTCGCATTATTAAGTACAAACAATGTTTTTAGAGGCCAATTAGGAGTTCTCTTTCAAATGACCATGAAAGTGAATTAGAGAGAATAGTTAGAGGAGTGATCTCGAATTGAGGGGATACGACAAAGGGAAATTTTAAACGTAAACTAAAATTTAACTACTAACTTGACTTTTTGTCGACCCCATTCCGAGACTTTATATAGTCATTACTTTATATATTCTCTCAATTTATTTTAAACCAACTTCTCGCAATGTCCGTGTTTGGGCGACATATTAAAAATGTGGGCGCGTTCGCACGAGCGTGGTGTTTGTGGCTTTTACGTCCCTATTTTTCCACAAATTTTCGGGTTTTTTAGTTATTAAAGTTCATCAAAATGGTTTTGTTAAATAACGGTAGAATGGTTGTTTAACAGCCGAATCATGTGTCAGAACACAGTTTAAATTTTCGTGATATTTACCCAATATCTGTTTAAATACAACATGAAACGAGCGTACCTGTTGATCTTCGTCTCCTTCAACCTTTGCGGAATAAAAAGGCTTATACAAAAGAATTCCGATAACGTTAACACTCGTAACGAAATAATAGATACAAACCGTTTTTAGCGAGCAATAATCGTTTAAATTAAAACCAGTCCCAAGCCTTGCCAGCCCTTGATAATAATCTCACGACAAGCCGTGGTAATTAAATACGTTTTAAGAAAGAACTTTAAGTACATAATAGCTCAATGGTCAAAAGAAACAATAAATACTTTTATTATTTATTGCAGAATAAAACATGGAAGATGAAGACTCCCATGTGACAGTCAAAAACGTGATCAGCCGACTGAACGCCAGAGCTCTGCAGAGGTTGAATCAGGGACTTGATAAGCTGGGAATGGTGGGAAGGTTGGAGCCTACCTTGGATAGAGTGACATTTGAGAGTGAGAGACTTAGAAGTCAGAGTGAAGCATCGTCTAGGAGGAATAGCGACGACGGGGGAAGAGCTAAAAGAGAGCGACTAAGAGAAGGTATGAAATATTTAGAATAAGTAAATATAAGGAAGTCATCAAACTAGAAACTAGTTACAAGTCAAAATTAAAAACATAAAATACAGTAAAACATAAAGTACTTAAAATATTCGACTAAGTCACAGTTACTAATTCCTATTAGATTATTCCTGGGAGATCTGCAACGCAACACAACTTACTGACCTACATATGGTTACGAGTAAAAGGGTACAGAAGGGTTTGGAAAACACCAGTATAATTTCGCAAATATTTTATTAAACGACGGAGCAGTCAGTAATATACTTACTAGATACCAATTACTGGTTACACACTCATACTTATAACTAAATCAATTGCGCCTCTACATAGTTAAAAATATGGTAAAAATGTAAAATCGTACAAAAACATGTATTATTTAATAGCCCGAGTGTGGTCATTCCCAATTTGTGGTCAGAACTAAGTTCATTAGCCAATCGTTCAATATGCCCCATTCTTATCTGGAATCCAGAGTAATACCAAAAATATAGCAGATTCCACCGGTTTTATTACCTCTCCGTTTAACAAAGCACTCGCATCTAAATTTTGCAGCGCACGCCTAAATAGGTTTTCGTTTTTACACCTTGTGTTACAAAATAGCAATTTTATTACGGATCCCTAATTTTGAAAAAAAAAATAGGGGATCCATAGCCTATAGCCTTCCTCGATAAATGGACTACCCAACACTGAAAGAATCATTCAAATCGGACCAGTATTACCAGAGATTAGCGCGTTCAAACAAACAAACAAACACTGCAGCTTTATAATATTATTATAGATTACAAAGTACTTTTGGTATCCAGGGAACTGGGAAAACATGGCTATTTTCGTATTGCGTATTAACGGAAAACCATTGCTTAATATGATTTTACTGAAACAGATGGCACCAACTCTGAACCTCCAACAGCATCAGTTACGGTCAACAACGCTTGGAATGAAGATAGCTTCAGCTCAACCAACAAGACGGACCTCAGTTCTGATGCCAATGACTATCTGGTAACTATTTTATGAGCAACCAAATATATTTTTGTTCTTCTGTGAATAAATCATCGAAGATAATAAAACATGACACCACAAGACTGAGCTTTAGGGTTCCGTAGCCAAATGGCAAAAAACGGAACAATATTTTTTTTTTCTAAACTAAATGCTTTGCGCGAGAGGCACTTCTAAAGTGGTAAAAAATGTGTAATCCCCCTGTTACTTCTAAAATAAGAGAGTGATAAAACTAAAAAAATATATGATCTACATTACCATGCAAATTTCCACTGAAAATTGGTTTGAAAGAGATCTAGTAAATAGTTTCTTTTAATACGCCAAAAATCGTTACAACGAACTACAAGAACTATGTTACTTGCTGCTACGGAACCCTTCATGGGCGAGTCCGACTCCGCTTTTTAAGGAACTTACGTCTTATATATTACCTATTATTTATTATTATAACATCTTACCTCAAAACACCATTATTAAAATTTTTCTTTGTATATTTGAATGAATGAATTAAACCCTACGCCATATGTATATTTTATCATATATTTAAATCAGGAATTTCGACGGCGAAGCCAGGAACTGGCGTTACCTGGAACTCCATTGCACGAAGCCACATGGAAGTCAGCTGATAGTCTGGTCTCCGATAATACGTTTGGTTCAGCTTTGGCTAACATCATTGAAAGTCCTGCTAACAAGGTATTGTATAAATTAAAAAATTTTTGAGGCGCAACTACGTAAACACCTTGTAGTTTAAGCCGTAGCGATGCCTTATGGAACTAATTTCGCAATAAATTTTAAGTACACTGGGCTTAATCTTAACTTTGGTCAATTAGTCTTAGATAAGATACGATATTTAGTCTCATTTGCCCAGTAATTTGAATAGCAACGGAGCCTTTCAGATTGAAACACAATAATATACATTACTGCTTCACAGAAGAAAGAGGCACCGTTGTGGTACCCATAATCTAGCCGACAGCCTGTGCAGAAGAGCCCTTTGGTAAATGCCTTAAGTCGCCTCGCCGAAGCTCAGGGTGAAATTGTAACAGTAATTAATTAATTACTTTTAACTCTGATGATTTCTTGCCTTAATGATTGGACCACTGCTGCGGTTTTTCGTAAGAGCTGAGAAAGGCTATAATTTTAACCGTGGTAATAAATATATAGTAAGAAAGAAACCTTTTTCGCTCATGTAACACCATTGCCTGAACTTGACTTCAACACAATCTAAATTGAATCTGGAAGAGTCAAATATCGCAAAGTTGAATAGAAAATAATTTTAAACAATTAAAAAATTAAATCTGATCAGTATATTTGTTTTACTTTTAAGGCATACTTTTCTCATATTTCAGTTTAATTAAAAATCACTTTAGTTCTCTCCACTAGGGATGCTGAGTCACTACTTTTGCAGAATGTTATTTTTTGTAATGTTTTAACCTGTTAACAAATCTTTAAAGATATCTTTACATAAAAACGTGTGTATAGATTATTTAGATCAAAATAATAATTTCATATCTTGTAATAGTTTTGATTTTTATTTTACACATGATATATCTCCTAACCATGTGAAATGGTAGGTAGATTTTCACGCTCAACAAGTGAAAAACTCTATCTGCCTTTGTAAAGAAGAATTTCCCATGAGAGAATAATCTTGCATGTGCCCGTTTGCGAGCATGACGTATTGACTAGTCAATGCTTCCCTCAACTATTCTTTAGGGAACGACACACCCCTAAAGTTTTTTGAAAAACTTTACGCCATTACATTTGCAAATAGTAATTCATTGGTGACTTAGATTTTAATATTTCATCATTTTTAACTCGGAAAGCATTTGTAACTGTTGATAGAAAGGGCACTTCATTATAATGAGTTATTACAAATTTATTTTTATCAAATCTAATCGAAAACCAATCAACTAAATAATTCTTGTTATTTTTTAGAGTACACCAGTTATGGAGCTAGCTGGAAAGGTAAAAAATTAAAGTATTTTCTAGAATTTGAGTCATATGCTTCAGAGTCGAAATTAGTTAAACTACAGACAGCACAAAATAGACTAGTAAGGCAATTGTTTCTTTATCACTACTTAACTTCAACTAAAAAAAAATCTACACAGACACAAAATTATGACAATAAGACAATTATTATACACACACACTACATGCTCACTCATTTACAAGATTTAAAAAAAAATCATACTAAGACACCCTTCTTTGAAAAATGGATTAAACCAGAATTGTAACTCGAAGAGCCAATATTGAGCTGCTAATACAGAGAAGTAATTATAGAGAACAGACAGACAGAACAACCTTTGAGGGGACTGAGAAATATAACAATCTACCCTCGGAAATAAGAAATGCCAAAACATTGACTTGAAAGGGCTAAGCGAAAGTTGCTGATAAATTGTCCATCCGAACCCAATAAAAGGTGAAAGCTGGGATTCGGCTATCACCTATTTCTTTTATCTCCCTGCTCTCCATCTTCTTGCGTACGTAAGCTTGAATACTTCCAGGCGGGTGACATTCCAGCGCGCAGCAAAGCGCAGGTTAGGCCACATACTGGACTATTGCTCTCATCTTCGGATTTGTCGTTTCGTAGAGACTGAAGAATTGTTTCACCCGATCTCGCGTATTGAATTTTATTGAAACCGCATTCACTTTTCTAATAGGCCTGCAACGTTCCTGTGACTTCTCTTATGTTGTAGGTGAATGAAGGTGGTGATCACTGAACATCAGGTGAACTGTACGCTCATCCTCTTCTTCTATTAAAAAACCCATTACATATTTGTAGAATATTTTAATTTGTCGTTTAAATTTCTAGATTTCCCTTCGGGATGACATTCAAACTCATTCTCGCGATAGTTCTGAGGAAAGAAAGCTGAAGGGTTGGAGGCTTGTTAGGAACGTTACGTCAGCAGCTGGGGCCTTCTTGCCTAAGTTTAGGGACACGCCAGCCTTGCCAGGAACACCTATACCTAATCATGTAAGTGTTTCGACTATCGAGCTTAAGTCTGTTAATTGTCCAATTGATGACAGATGAGACTTTAATTGATTTAATGGAATCTCTATAATAGTGCATTTATTCACCACGTATATAGCACACTCTTAGATTAAGGGTTGGTCTCCGCTGCGTTCAAACTAGATACCGCACTATCTAAGAACAATAGCTTTACGGCAACTATTAGATGTTTGTGTGCGTGGCATCTTGACACTCAATGACATCTTTCAAAATTTGTAACAAACGCTCGTGTTATTTTAATCTATGTATTATATAAAAATGGATTGCTTTTCGTTAGTCTCGCTAAAACTCGAGAACGGCTGGACCGATTTGGCAAATTTAGGTCTTGAATTATTTGTGGAAGTCCAGGGAAGGTTTAAGAGGTTGAACAAATAAAGAATTAAGAATTAAATTAAAACAACAACTTTGATTTTCCTTTGATAATGTCCCCCGTCGTTCCGAAATATAGTTTAATATAAATAGTTTATCAGAAAGCTTTTAATTGTTTAACAGTCGGTATCATAACTGTGTGTGTCTGTCAATATCAAATTGAAATCTTATAAATAGCCAGTATTTCAGGAAAACTCTGTTTTTTACGTGAGCAACATCATGTGTTGAAAATAATAATAAAATTTCATTAATACCAAGCATTTCTTTGCATTTGTTTTAGTTTAGTGTTTTATTTTGTTTTAGAAATAAAAGATTCCTTTTGTTTGTTTTACCTTTATTTTATGCACGTTTAGGTCTTTTATTTATCGAATGATGCAGTACGAAGTCTGCCGGGTCAGCTAGTTTCAAATAAATAAAGGCTCGATGACGCCCAAGTTGAATTACTTTGCGAATACGCCTGCAATATCTAGTTGGAGCGCAACGGAGACCAATCTGAGAGTACAATGATATTATAATTAAAATATCATCCTGTGACATTATTGTAGTGACGTTTACAAAAAAAGTTTTACGTTACAAATTCGCATATTTTTAAGAATGATAATAGATAAACTTAAAAAGCTAAATCTTAAAGCATAGCACAACCTTATTTCATCATCATCATCATCATCATTATCAGCCGGAAGACGTCCACTGCTAGACAAAGGCCTCCCCCAAAAGATTTACACGACGATCGGTCCTGCGCTGCCCTCATCAAACGAATTCCGGCGATCTTGACTAGATCGTCGGTCCATCTTGTCGGGGCCTAACAACACTGCGTCTTCCGGTACGTGGTCCAGATTACTGCCAACGATTTACAAAATCGCATCATATACCACAAAATAGATTATCATCATCACCATCTATATATACCTAACTGCTTCGCGAACCTTGACATTGAAGTTTCCACCCAAATTCAGTCAAACTGTAGAATGAGCTTCACGTGAATCTTACTGAAAGTCCGGCTACACTCCTGTATTTATACTGCTCTGGTAAGAGACCGTAGGCTGGTCATTTACCATCAGATAACCCACCCGTACCCTTCTTTATTCTCTTATTTTATCAAAAAATCGGTCGAATAGGAGGACTTCATTGAGGCATCTGAAATAATAGACATTTGATTAATATTCGTAATCAGTGCGCCACTAAGATGCATTGACATTATTATATTAAAATTATTGTTACATTTTCAGTCTAATGACATGGAAACTAAAAATACCCCGAGTGCCAAAGAGAGAAAACATTCGACCCCAAACAACGGCGAAGGAAATGAAAAACATGATATTATTGGAGAGATAAGTGCAGAAGTAAGTCATTCTTACTCTTTTTTAGCCATTTTACAATCAAGTGTTGCAATAGATAGAGCTAATACTGGGGTGCGCCAGACACCAGCTATGAGAGCAATACAATATGTAAAAATATAAACAGTGGGTCAACTCTTTTGCTCTGCAGTCACTCACCTCTCGAAAGTACTTCAAGATTCTCACGAAAAGATTCTCATGAGAGTCATATGTAATGAAATTTCATTGCTGAATTATTAGTATTTTAATAAAGGTATTTCTAAGTCAAAATAATATAGGTTCCAGATAAGTAATCACCAACAAATATATACTAAAACGTTCTCTGAAACTCGCTGAAACATGGATTCAGACAATATTAATAATTATTCCGAACGGTTCAGTAGTATTTGCAGTAAAACCGAAAGAAAAATCAGTGGTAAATATATTTAAACTTAAAAGTATGCTCTAATTTAAAGGCCGTAAAAGGCAAATTGATGCCTTTCGAATACTCTTGATATCAATTAAATGTTTTGCAAACAAATGATGCGCTAAGAGAGAAGAAATGGAGCAAAAGCACTCGCAGTATTTTTAGCGTCCTTTTTTAATTTGATTTAACTTTTTTAAATATACAATATTGTACTGTCGTTGTTACTGCTATAAAATAATCATAATCTAGTCCCAAGCTGTCGGATCACTTAGATATTCAGCTGTGGAGTAGAAGGATATACGACAGAGCCATTTTTTAATAAAACATTCAAATTTATTTATAGATATTGCCTGAAAAGTGGCTGGGACTTTATTATTAACATTTACCCTTAAAGCTTATTATGTACCTTATGAAGCCTACTGAAATTAGTTACAAGCAATCCCTTATTTCTAGTATATGTCCCTCGCCCAGTCACCCTTTATCTTGGACGTATCTATTCTTTTTTCCACCCAGGGGCTGACCCCATATTTGTCTATGTACAGCTACAAATAAACCCACTGATGTTCCAGGGTCTTGATCCAGATTCCTTGATGTTCAGAGATGGTAGACGCAGAATTGACATGGTGCTGGCATATGAGGAAGAAGACTTCGGTGTGATGACAGAGGCTGAAGCTAGGAAGCGAGATCATAGACGAATCTTTCAAGTAATGTTGACTAACAGGCTCGACTTTCCCGCACTTAAACACTTGAATGAATGAGTAAACGAAAACTTTATAATAACAGAAACAAAATATATCAAAATTTCCAAAATCACTAAATGTAATAGTATATTGTGCAACTCGTGCGACGTTGTCTATGGTCGCATGAGTCGCACATACTATTATGTATTACAAATGCGACGATTTATGTATTATTTCGGACTCCTTCGTTGAAAACTTTTGTAACTTAAATTATAAATATCCGGACGACCGAGCCTTGCTCGGATTTTTAAGAACGTACAAAACTTGAACAAAAAAAAAAACTAATAGGACATCTGGATTCGAACCGGGGTCTTCTGCTTTCCGGATCACCCAATGTCCCATCTGAGCTATAATAGTCTTGTATATAGTGGCGAAATTTACCTTTGTATTCTAATGTTATTGTAGCTGTTTCTCATTCAAACATGGATAAAACCATTTTTTTTTAATTGAAACCTAGCTAGATCGATTTATCACCCCCGAAATCCCCTGCATACTTAATTTTATGAAAATCCTTGAAGCCGTTTCCGAGATTCAGATTATATATATACAAGATATAAGATTTCATTTATTATATTAAACTGTCAGACGTGTCAACCTTAATTCAGTTTTGATATTTCGATTGTGTTTTTTTTTTGTTATTATTTTATTTATTTTAGCAATTTTATCTAAATATGCGGGTGCCAAGTATAATTTGCGTGCCAAGACTTTTCCCGCATGAGTAATACAAAGTATATTATAATTATGATAAGTACTATATAAGATACAAATTAAAAAGTACCTACTTTGGGGTAGTGAGTGCTTTTGAAAGGCATGAAGCCAACGCAACGCTGATTATCAGTAACCTGATTGATGTGACTGAGAAACTAATTTACTTGTTGCACAAAAAAAACCATAATTAGTGTTTCATTCTGATATCCAGCAAAAAAAAATTTTATTTTTTCAAGTTAAACTTCCTAAGCCCGATTTGAGGGAAACATACTTTTTTTTCAAAAACACATATATTGAAACAATATTTTAATCGTTCATTTTAAAATAAATTGTATCAAATTGCTCTCTATCTCCAAGTGTATTTCTTTATGACATCATCATCACCATCATCATCAGCCGGCAGACGTCCACTGCTGGACAAAGGCGTCCCCCAAAGATCACCACAACGATCGGTCTTGTGCTGCCCTCATCCAACGTATTCCGGCGATCTTGACCAGATCTTCGGTCCATCTTGTGGGGGGCTTACCATCACTGCATCTTCACCGGAAGAAGTGCCGTACCGACGTGGTCGCCATTTGAGGACTTTACTGCCTCAACGGTCATCTGTCCGTCAACTATGTGCCCTGCCCACTGCGACTTCAGTTTCGCAATAATTTACGCTATGTCTGTAACTTTGGTTTCTCCTACGGATCTCCTCATTTCTAATTTGATCTCGCAGGGAAACTCCGAGCATAGCCCTCTCCATCGCTCAGAGGGCAATGGTGAGATTTTAGAGCGATGATTTTTAATGATTTTCAAAAGTTCTCTTTCTCTGCAAGACTGTGGCGCTCGTCTTCAATATGCTTTTGGGAGAGAAGCACCTTGCTTGAGCACGGTGCTTCTCTACCGAGGCGATGGTTCGCTTCGGTACGGTACGCTTCCCCGTAGTGATAGTTTTAATTTGATGTAATTATAGTATTGTAAATATAGATATAAGTTTTATTTTGTTTGAATAAATATATATTACTAGCTGACCCAGCAAACGTTGTATTGCCGATATTAAAATCGCGATACAAAAGTAACTGTTGATCGTAGATGGGTGAAAATTTGAAGTTGTGTGTATTTTTTAATGCTGACTCATAATCAAACAAATTTTAAAAAATATGTCAAAAAAATTTAAAAAAAAATCGTGTGGACCACCCTTAACATTTAGGCGTATGAAAAATAGATGTTGGCCGATTCTCAGACCTACTCAATATGCTCACAAAATTTCATGAGAATCGGTCAAGCCGTTTCGGAGGAGTACGGGAACGAACATTGTGACACGAGAATTTTATATATAAGATTACAAGAAAAACTCCCGTTAGGCACTGTAGACATATGCATTAGGTTTATGGGCAGAAAATTTCTTGATGTAGGTTAGACCTCTATTTTATGACTATTATTTTGGTTGTTTTAAATATATCCTTTTTAATGTCATCAAATCCAGTCAGGTACAAATATAATATGGCCAATGAGATTTAATTATAAGTTTAAACATAATATACGCGAAAAGACTTTTTCCCCGATCTTTTATTCAAACCACATCAACATTAAGCACGTTAAATGAACCCCCAGGAAAATCTCATCAAAGAGGGCCTAGAACTGGAGTTGGAGAACAAAAGCCTCTCATTCGATGGCAAGACCTGGTTCCTGAAGATTCATATACCCTGGAAGACAGAGATGAGATTGGCAGAAGTGATCGGCATGAAGTTACCCACGAAACGGTTCATCACTATTTCTGTCAAAGCTTGGGTAAGTCTTGAAACATGCTATGGCGTGTATGTAGTAACTATAAGGCCCAGCATGGATTTTTGGTATACTAACTGTATTTTAAAAGATTGTACAGTATGATCAAATTATGTATTTAAATTCCATTTCAGAGTGACGAAAAACAGGCAGAGAAAGATAAACAATGGCATTCGAAGTGGAGACGGAAATGGAAAGAGTTTTACGAATATGATCACAGCAAAATAGAACCCCAACCATCCTTCTATGCGTCCACTGAGCGACCGGGGGTTAGGAGGGAGGAACAGTAAGAATATCTTTATTATTACAAAGAGGGAGTGTAAATATTGTAAGTGGTACTTGCCAACAACTATCTCACTGAGGGGGTGGTCAGAGATAACAAATTTCCATTTGCTGACATACAACCAAACAAGGAATGAACTTCTTTGTGTGGTGTTTGGTATGGTGAGGAAGATACAGCATCTTAAATCTAAAGGATCGGTAACAATCCAGTAAGTCTTCTGGTGGATCCTGACCTGTTTCCTTTTCTGTACATTTCGAACCTGATAGTGAAACGAAGATGTTATTTCAAGCCGGCCCTAACTTGAGCACTTAAACTCGTAGGTACGCCTAAGTTCATTAAGAGCATTGCTCTAATCTCTGGTCTGGTGCCCCAGTATCAATGAGGTTGTAAATACTACGTAATAAGACGCGGTACTGCTTAAGTAAAAATTTCAATTTAGTTTTGTATGAAACGTGCAGTCATTTGATATAAGTTTGAAATAGTTGTAATTACAGTATCGCGATTGGCCTTGAATTATTGTCCGGCTTTTTTTTTAGATTTCTAGTAAAAGACAGATATACTCAGTTCTCACCAGCTCAAAGAAGTTTGCTGGTAATGCAGATCCTGCTTCGAACTAGATATGACAGTAATGAGACTAAGGTAAGTATCGCTGGATGTAAGTAAATTAAGTAAAAGTGGAGACACTATCTAGCAGTATCTAGGGGGAGAAACTACTAACAGAATCAATTAAAGCACGGTGCACACTAAATAATTAATTAATTTCATGGAAGGAGTAGGTCTGGGGGAGGTGCTATAGCATAGTTGGGCAAAGGTACAATAGATCTAAAGAAGGTCACAATATTTGCAGAGACAAGGCGACCGTTACTAATACTAATAAATTAGGTTGTTATGCTAATGAAGCCTGGAAAGCCTTCAAAGATGACGTCTTACAGAGCAGTTTCGTTATCACCATAATCATGTCCAATTTTACATAAAGTCGAAAGTATTTGAAAAACGGTACTTCAAGCATATGAAAGCTATTATAGAAGCGAGATAATTTGTTCCCGCTTAACAGTTTAGTTTTAGGGAAATACATTCAACCATTGATCAAGTCGATAAAATAACTAGCACAATGGAAAAGGCACTAGAATAGAAAAAAGTTTGTACCATAGTATTTTTAGATATCGTGCAAGCTTTTGATAAGATTGGCACGAATAACTTTTGCACAGCTAAGAAATAGGCTTCCCAACCAGATAGCAGATATTTTCGTATAATCGTATCTCACTCATAGAGTGTTTTGAGTGCGACAAGATGATGGATGATGACTCTATTCTCTGGATTCAGAGAAATAATAGCTGGAGTGCCTCAGGGAAGTATCCTAGGTTCGGTCCTTTATGAATTATATACCTTTGATATCCTGGAGCTAGAAAACAATACCATTGCAACTTTTCCCAACGACACAACTATAATGGTTTTTACCCACCAACCATTAAATATACAACCAGCCATAAACATCATCTATTCGTCAGACGTAATGAGTCAAAATAGACTAACATAGATTTTTACATATTAGATTTAACTATCACCCGGTATACATTGCTAGCAAGTATTATAATATAGTTATACAAATTTAATTTATACCAAAATTTATGGACGATGCGAGACCACGCCCCTCGGGTTCGTCCGAGCACTCTTACCAACCGACCCAACCGTCCGAGTGACGCGTTGATCGTAAATCTTGGTATGTTTTGTACAGCTCTCAGGTTGTGGCTCCATTTGTAGGACCTACTTTACAGTTGATAACCTGCTTAACCCCAATAATTGCATATTAGGAAATAGACTTGAGATATAGCTCTTTCAAATCTAAATAGTTATATTTAAGTTATATCCCTCACTCATGGGATTAAATATACATAAAAAGATCAAATTTTAACTCATCCCTACTAATATTATAAATATGAATGTACGTTTGTTTGTTACGCTTTTACGCCGGAGCTACTGAACTGATATTGATGAAATTTGGTACAGCGATAGACTTCAGCTTGGGAAAGAACATGTTTTTTTATCCCGGAAGAATCCATGGTTCCGGCGGGATTTGTGAAAAACTGAAGTTCACGTCGATGAGCTATAACTATACTAATAGTAGGTTTAGTTTGTCATAACAATCTTCCTCGAAATAAGATTCATATAATATGTTGGGTACGGGAGCGAAAACGAGAACCGGAATTGGAATAGGACATGAGATAATCTTCAATTCCAAACTTGCTTATTCTTTTTTGAATCCGTTTATCTACGCGAACGAAGTCGCGGGCATCAGCTAGTACTTTATATGTGTAACCAGAAAAATAAGTACCTGTAAAAGTAATATTGAATAATCAAACGAAGAAAGAAAATTCTTAAACCATTGCTTGAACGACGGCCACTACATTATCTTTATTATTTAATTGTGATATATTTCAGTTGGGGATCCGACGACTTCTCAATGATGGCACGTTCCTGGCATGTTTTCCACTACATGAAGGGAGATATGACGCGGATAATCCAGACACAACACAAACAGATAGACGCGTAAGCAACAATTGAGCATCAAGTTATCAAATAACTTGGAATTTTATTTGTTTCTTAGATTATTAATACGTCTAGATAGGCTATGACGGCTGTGAAAACGTCGAAGAAAATAGAGTATTTTACTGAGCAATTCACGCACACAAACACATCACGCACACAATCATTCAATTCGCGAGTGTAAGACGTAGCTTGGTCACGCACACTAAACTAATATGCGTGGCCTGTTTTCATCAGTTGTCTAGCAGCAAGAGAATCTATTTAGACGTATAAATTATCTAAGATTTGTTACATATAAATAAATAAAGTGTGTGTTTGTAATTATGCAAGAAATTATACTTTTTTGGCGTAATTAAAAAAAATACATCAAAAAATTTTATTCCTCGTACTTTTTTACGCTTGTAGAATGAACAATCTATACTATAATAATATTATAAAGCTGCAGTGTTTGTTTGTTTGTTTGTTTGAACGCGCTAATCTCTGGTACTACTGGTCCGATTTGAATGATTCTTTCAGTGTTGGGTAGTCCATTTATCGAGGAAGGCTATAGGCTATGTTTTTTTTTCAAAATTAGGGATCCGTAATAAAATTGCTATTTTGTAACACAAGGTGTAAAATCGAAAACCTATTTTTGCATGCGCTGCAAAAACTATTGACAATAGAACAAAATGATGTACAATATATATATAGGCAATATTTTATTACTTATAAAACTATCGCGTGAATTATACTTTATACGGCAAAACAACGTTTGCCGGGTCAGCTAGTATTGTTATAAAGATGGTATTACATACCGTTAAATAACGTCTATCTTAATATTATTAAATTATTATTTAGAATTTGAAAGAAATGTTTTTTACAGCATGGTAATAAGAATTTTATTGATTAATCGGAATCGTTTTAAATCTCGTCCATTGGTAATGGTTCAGTAGATATATGAGTTACAACAGGCTTGGTAGTTGAAGTATGATAAAAATGTTCTAGTTGACCAGCTTATGCCAGACGTATTCGACATAATATAAACGTTTGCATCTACTTGGTCACTAAGGTCATGAAGTGAAACTTCTGAAACGTTCCTGATTAAAAATACTCATTAATAGTATTGAAAAAATAAAAAAAATAGAGAAATAAACAGAAATGTAAATTGTATATTTAAAAATACATAAAAAAGAATTAGGATTACTGAAAATAATAAAAAAAAAATATTTGTATAACATATTAAAACCTTTTTTCTATGTACAATTATACATTTAAAAAAAGAATAATGATTAAAAAAAAATAAAACAAAACAAAATAATTTAATACAAATCATTTAAGTTTTCTTTAGTGTTAATTTCGCCAATATTTGTTTTTAAAACAATTCGACACGTGTTTCGCCTCTAAACGAGGCATCCTCTAACACTAAAGAAAACTTAAATAATTTGTATAATTATGGATTTCCGCAAAGTAACGCCTAATTCAATAAAAATAATTTAATACATAGTAGACAATAGTGGAGTTGCTATGAAGCATCGCACAAAGAGGAGACCACAGTTACCTTTTTGTGTCTCTAACGTCTCGCTTTTTCGTTTTATCGAGTTTCAAATCACAACGGTTATAAAGAAGTTTCACTTCAAAAAGATGTAAAAGTATATAAGTAATTTAGTAGTTTCAAATTCAAAAATCATTTCACGGCACGATTCTTAGATAGCTTCAAAAATAAGAGCTTGCTTACCTAGTGCTGCAAAAACTTGGATGAAATACATTCTAAGTTAAAAGGTAAAGGCTTCATAGAAGGCAAGAGAAAACGGGGGAACAAATAAACGTGTGGTCTCCATTTTTTATGGTGGAATCACAACAAACATACGAATGTGTTGGCGCGCCTTTAAATGTACAAATCGCACTTCTAGAACACAAAAAAGGTGTGATATAATAGAAATTGGGAGTTTTTTATTTATTCGCAAACAGTGTAAATTCTATGAGACATATTATTAGATTAAACACATTGCAAGTCGTCATATTATATTTAACTCGTCGTTAAGAACTACTTGTACTCGTACATCGGGCAATGTATAGAATTAGTAGTCGAAGCTTTTTAAGTTGTAATTTGTGGTATGTACCATGAGAGTTCGGCATAGTTTTAAACAACGTGTATTGTCTATATGTATAGAATGTCATTGATTACTAACATCATTTTAAACTTACAGCTTCTCTACCTCGAGTGGGCTCGCCCTTGCAAGTGGTACAAGAAGCAGCCTCTCTGGCTGGTGAGAAGATACTTCGGGGAGAAAATAGCCCTGTACTTCTGTTGGCTGGGGTTCTACACCAAAATGCTGTACGCACCAGCTATTGTAGGAACCTTGTGCTTTCTATACGGCTTAGCTAGTATGGATTCTGGCGATAACATTCCCAGGTATGATTTGTCTTTTTAAGTACCTCGATTATTCACCGGGATATCATCCTGGCGTACCAGTCCCCGCTAACAACAAAATATATAAAGCTCCACGGACGAGTAAAAAAATAAGGACTCCGTGTCACCTTACATACCAGTGAGGCACCAAAACAAGCCGCTAAACGTGTAAATACATAGCCCCACGCATACACTTACACTAATACAAGCCGATCGGCCGCCATTACGAGATTTGCCATCTTCTGTGACAGATCAGTTTGCGTCGCAATAAAATATTTTAAAATGCCATCGTGCGTTGTGAAAAAGTGTAAAAACAATAATATAAAAGTATTTGTGGATATATTGATTATTTAAGGGAGAAAAAATTGCGTAACTGGTATACCAGCATAAAGGTGCTTCACTTGCTAATATCACGGCGCGGAATCCTTCTTTTTTTACTAGTACAGCTCTATAGAGAAGTACTTGCCAGGTCAGACGAGAGCACAGAATGTTACTGGTCTCGCCAGTATGTTTCCGTAGTTACACAATTATGTTAATTTAAAGAGGCACTTACCTGAAATACGACACTCGATCCTTTTTAAGTTTGCATATCCTATTATTTGGACAGTTTTTACTGAACACTTTGTCATTGCGTGGCGCCGTATTCAAAGCGTGGTCATTACACAGCTGAACGAAAACTCTGCCTAATAGACGCGTAGAAAAGTTTTGCTGCACACAATTTTTGAGCGAATTTGTTAGTCTAGTTGGTAAGTAATTAATTAATGGTTAAAACATGAGAATCACAATTTCGCATTAGCTACTTTAGCTTTGGTGTATCATCATTTTACTCGCTCTTTTGCTCTTAATAGTGATTTTCATTATTATAACTCTACAAATAAGGGACTGCTTGTAACTTATTCTAGTAGGCTTCATAAGATACATAATAGCTTTAAACGTCGACGACGGCTTTATTTCAACGACATTGTACAGACATATTGTACATTTTATTAAAAAAAAGCGCAAAAAAAGATTGCTGGGAGAGTTTCTTGCGCCGCTTTTTCTCTCTCAGAGCGCCATTTGTTTCCGAAGCACCAGTAGTATCTGGTATTTTAGAAATTACATCAAAAAGAATTGTAAAAGAATCAATGTTGAGAAAATAAATGCCTTTCATGCCTTTTATTTGAGGTTTATATTTGTTTTAGCAAAGAGATCTGTGACACAAGCGGCCCTGGCAACATTACACTGTGTCCGCTTTGTGACAAGGCCTGTCAGTACCAGAGACTGTCAGATTCGTGTCTGTTCGCCAAACTGACGTATCTGTTTGACAACCCTGCAACTGTGTTCTTCGCCATTTTTATGTCTTTTTGGGGTAAGCGCAATATATATGTGTTTGCTGTGGCAATGTGGTCATATACCAGATGTATTTCCGTATTCGGTGTTCCGTAGAGCTCCCTATAACTCAATCATAGGTATTGGCTTTTTAGCAAGTTGCAGAAAAAATAAACTACGTAATAAAGGTAAATTTCAATTGTACAACGTTTCTAATGCTGTCGTAGCGAAATACATTTTTGCTTTTTGTTTTTTTTTTTATCTATACATTGTCGCATTTACTCCAGTTGCTTAAAATATTCTTGGTCAATAAACAGCAATGTAAAACATTTATTTAGGTAGGTTACGTAAGTTGAATATAGAACCCGATACGGGTAATGACAGTTGCCACACGACTAAGAAGGAAAGTGTGCTTACATTGCCTTTGAGCACACTTTTATCGTTCGCTATCAGACTGCTAATGATAGGTCCTTAAATGTGTATGGATACCGTATAATAATAGTCAAAACTTTAGAGAAAATAATGTTAGTTAAAAAACACGAGTATAAGACTCGTCAATTAGCCTAATCTAATAATACAGTTTAACGCAAAGCAGATCTAATTGTCGGGGACCCAGCGCTCTGTGAAAGGCTGGATTACTTGGCATTGCGTAGAGACGTCGCTTCATTGTGTGTCTTCTACCGCATTTATCACGGGGAGTGTTCCGAAAAGCTGTTTCATCTGATTCTTGCCACCGAATTCCACCTTCGCACGACACGCCACAAATTAAGATATCATCCCCACCGTCTGGATGTGCGGCGATCCTCCACTGTGCGCTTTTCAAGAAGCTTTCTTCCACGTACTACAAAGCTGTGGAATGAGCTTCCTTGAGCGGTGTTTACGACGTGGGTACCCTCAAAAAAGCGCGTACACCTTCCTTAAAGGCCGGCAACGCTCCTGTGATTCCTCTGTTGTTGCATGAGAATGTGGGCGGTGGTGATCACTTAACACCAGGTGACCCGTACGCTAGGTTGTCCTCCTTTTTACTTAAAACAAAAAGTATAGAGTCAGAAAGGGCTTCGCGTAAGCAATCTTGTGATACCCATAATGCAACACATAACAGTGTGAAGCGGTGTCATTTTTCATAAAATATTATAATTTTAAATTAACTATGTACTTACAATTTCTTGACTACCTTCTTTATTCTAGCCACAACATTTCTGGAGTTATGGAAACGTAAGCAGTTCGTTCTCAGATGGGAGTGGGACTTAGGTGGTGTTGATCAAGTAAGTTACAGTACCAAGTAAGAAAAAAATATAATTAGGAAACAAGATCAAAAAGGGTTTTTACACAATTTAAATAATTAGTCACTACAAACAATCAATACGAAAACGGACATAGTTTCGGTGAGATGTTCACAGTCCGACGACGAACGAAGTAATCGTCACCAACTGTTCTGCTACCGCTTATATAGCAGTCTGTCGGCTGTAAGTGGGGAGAGGTGACGTCATTTCTAAGAATATATTATTATGTGCGCCTATAGTTAGATAAATATGATGAAACGTCTCTTAATTCTCTCTGGATGTCTCTATCACAGAAATCACGAGACACGGAGTAAATAACATAAACTTATAATGCCTACTACTTGGCTAAGTCGAATTAGTATGTCTTTTGTGGGGCTATGTAAATGCTTTTACAACAAGATCCCAGAAAATGTTACAACAAAAGTTATTATTAAATTGTTAAAAAACGTTTGTGTGGTAATGGTTACTGTAACATAAATGACTTTCTTAATGATACCACAGATTGGGAATGGAGCGACCGCCCTCAGGCTATTAAATAATAAGCTTAATTGTACAATATTACTTTGTACACAAATTTTTTGATGAAAAAAAAACCTGCTGAGTTTGTTGCGCCTTCTCAGGTCTGAGGCATTTGTTTTGGAATGGTTGGTAGTTTTTACTTTGAATAAGTGATGTCACATCCTAGTTTGAATAAAAATATTTGAATTTGAGTGCTCAGAGCAGTTGATCGGGTTGATACTAAAAGCCGAATTCAACCACCGGACATTACGTCAAAATGCGAATTCTTTCCGGGCATCATTTTTACGTCTGGCATTCTACAACCAAGCGTTTTGCGAGTAACTTCTTGCCTCGCACAGTCACTTTGTGGAATCGATACGACTTAGGGACCTTCAAGAATAAATCATACTCCCACCTTAAAGGCACACATCTTCACCCCTGGATTTTTCAGATGTCAATGGTCGGTTGTCTCACCACTTTCAATCACGATTCTCCGTTTATATAAAAAAAAATAGGGGAATTGGTCCTACTATATCTCACCCCACGGTCAATCACTGTTTCAGAACCAATTATTTCACTTAATATTAAGAGCTTACCTTAAATAAAGATTTTACCTGGAAAAGTATATATAAAAAAATCTCCTTTTATAGCTTTATGTTAATATGTTTTCAATCTTTATATGCAGTTTCACCCACCTTTCGATAGATTTTGTCACGCTATCATGGCTTATGTAAGTATAAAAAATAGGCATATACCCTGCCTTTTTCAGTGGTACAAATTGGGGCATTTTTTCTTTCGACTTACTTATTAATATATAAAATAAGAATATAAAAAGCCTTTTATTTCTTACAGCTTAAAAAACAGGAAGTTAGATTACATTAAATTACTTTACAATTATTAGTTATGTTAGGAATTAAGTTTGGTTCCTAAATTTACTTATGATAGTTTTTCCTTAATCCTATACTATTATACTTTTAATCTTCATTCTGTAAGACTCTCTCCGACTTACTTAATTAATAAAATTCTATATTTAAGGCTAGCTGAGTGATGTATCCTAGATGTAGTGATGTATGCTAGATGAGTAAAAAAAATACTTCTTAATTGAAGGCGTACTCTAAATTTGAACGTAAAACTAACCTTTATCCTAGAGTTTTTGCCTTATTCTAGATAGCTGAAAATCTTATATACTTTATAGCTGTGAAAGCGGCGAAAAAAATAGCAGCGAACAGTTAGCCTCTCTTTTTTAGCAACACACGTACACTAAAACAAAGTGACTGACGTATCACGAGTGTAAGACGTAGCTGTCATGCACACTAAAGTCTGGCCTGTTGTCATGCCTTGTCTAACAGCAAGAGGCTATATCTCGACGTAATCTAATAATTATCTAAGCCTATAACTATCCCTAAGAAATATAACCCTTCAGTTGTATGTTACACATTGTATTAATATAGTAAATTTTTCCTTTTAGGATGAAGATCCCAGACCAGAGTTTGAGGCTTCTGTTAAGACATATCGCACAAACCCAGTCACCAGAGAGAAGGAGCCATTTCTACCTCCGTGGCAGAAGACCATGAGATATGTCGCCACTAGTTCAGCTGTGCTGTTCATGGTAACCATTTAAAATATAACCGACAAAAACCACGTAAAATAATGACAATTTATATTACATAATAAAATTAACCTTTCCGAACTATTACAATGTTATCTAACATTAAAAAGTTAATCTCTTAGAAAAATCAACTTTCGTCCATAATTTCAATGACTGTCTTACGAATTTTCGATCAGGCCACGTGTCCTGACGCGAGTTCAACATTTTATACCTATCCCAAGAAAAGTGCTCAACGCCGCTAAAGAATTGTTCTATTTAAAAACCCTCTTATGTATAATTTCAGATTGCTGTGGTGATTGGTGCAGTCCTGGGCACCATTATATACAGGATATCAATGGTGTCGGTAATCTATGGAGGCAGTGGGTTCTTCTTGAAGCGACACGCCAAGATATTCACCGCAATGACCGCTGCGTTAATTAATCTGACAATGATCATGATTCTAACACGAGTAAGATTATGTTTGGGTACCAATGACGTTATATACACATATAAGGACATATCATTCGAAGGCAGCTAGCCTGGATATAGCAAAAGCATTTAATCGTGTATGGCACAAGACGCTTCTCTCAAAACTTCCATCATTTGGGCTTCCCGAGAGCTTATGCAAGTGGACCTCCAGCTTCCTCACTGCGCGCAGCATACAGGTCGCTATCGACAGTTATTGCTCAGATCCCAAGCCCGAGAATGCTGGAGTGCCCCAAGGCTGTGTGCTATCTCCCACACTGTTTCTTCTGCATATCATGATATGTTGAACACCTCCAACATACATTGCTATGCAGACGACAGCACGGGCGATGCCGTATAGACGGGCCATCCAGCTCTCTCTACAGAAATCGTCGACCAGTGCCGGGAGAAACTTGTGTCTTCTATCGAGTACTCTCTTGAGAAGGTCGCGGAATGGGGTAAATTGAACCTGCTCCAATTGAACCTGCTCCAATTTAACCCCCAAAAGACTCAAGTTTGCGCATTTTCCACTAAAACCCCATTTGTCGTATCACCGCTCTTCGACAACACTTCTCTTACAGCCTCGCCTAGGATCGGAATACTGGGTCTCGAAATCTCGACCGATTGCCGATTCCGCGGCCATCTGGAGGGCGAACCTTAATTGGCTTCGAAGAAACTGAGAATCATAAATAGAGCACGGCAATACTTCAAGCCGGCCTACATTCTAGCGCTGTACAAAGCGCAGGTCCGGCCACATTTGGAGTATTGCTGTCATCTCTGGTCTGGCGCACCCCAGTATCAGCAAAAAAAGTCTGATATCGGAACGGCAAAAGTGTGCTTAAAGGTTCAGTTATTATCACAGCATCATGACGTACGGTATTTTGCTGTGGGGTCATGCTGCTGACATTGATATAGTGTTAGTTTTGCTTGGTTATAGACAGACAATCAAAGAAAAATTTAAACAAATAAATATTATGTCTGTTCTGAGCTGAAAGATGACTTTAAAATCGGTATTGGTGAAATTGAAAAGAGTTACTAATTAGTGCTCAATTAATGCTACCGGTAAACCCAGATTTTTTTAAAGAAAAATCATTTTTCAACTGCCCGTTAAAAAAGTCGAAGATTTTCAATAATCGAAAAGGTATGGGTATTATTCTGTATTGCAAATATCGAGTTTTCATCAGATCTCAACGTTATAAGGTCACAGGAAACTACCCTAACTCCTACTACTCCATAGCTGAATATCTAAGTGCTCCGACAGCCTGGGACTAGATTATGATTATTTTATAGCAATAGTAATGACAATACAATATTGTTTATATTATTAAAAAGAGCGCAAAAAAAGATTGCTGGGAGAGTTTCTTGCGCCGCTTCTTCTCTCTCAAAGCGCTATTGTTTCCGAAGCGGCAGTAGTATCTAGTATATTAGAAATGACATCAAAAAAAATTGAAAAGGGATCAATTTTGAGAAAATTAATGCCTTTTTTGCCTTTTAACGTCGGTGTTGACCCGACCTCGTGTTAAGTGATCACCGCCGCTTGTCTTGCAACATCAGAGGAATCACAGGAGCGTTGCCGGCCATTGAGAAAAGAGGGAAAAAAGTGCTTAATTTTGTAGCCGGGATACGTTAAATATGATTTATCGCTAGGCCGAGATATCTGCGTCTCCGTATGGAAACACAAGGCCGGCTGCGCCGTCGCAAGGTGGTGGTGGTCGGCGTTTAAATTGGAGTGAATTCCCCTGATGTTGCGAAAGTCTACATTAAGCGTAGAGCAGGGTGCCGTGGTGTTACTGCCTCGGACATGCGGGTTCTGTGCCCTCCCCAGAATACGACGTGCGGCCCTAGCGAGAATGCTCGAGGAGGGATTCTCCGACTCTGGTAGAGCCGGTACCCTCCTGGGGTGATAACTCTTTTAGGGCCGCTTTCATAATCTTGGTATTTATGGCCTCCGGTACTCGACACTAACCTATGCGAAACATAGCGGCACTAGGCCGCTACTTCACGCCGGTATTCTGTGCGAGTGTCTAATTAACCCAGATGAGTCTGTCCCGATTGTGCTGTCGTCATAAGATTTACTTTAACATGTTTGTTATTGCTAAAGTTGGTGCATCTCATCCTTATTGGATGTTTGTTTCTCGATCACACAAATGCTGGAAATTTTCCTCTATTCAACTGAAGTTAAAACAAAGAAAGTCACGGGCGGGATCTAGTAATATTATATTTCTTTTCAGATATATGGAAAGGTTGCGGTGTTTCTCACGAACATTGAGAATCCCAGGACACAGACAGAGTATGAAGACTCTTACACGTTCAAGATCTTCTTCTTCGAGTTCATCAATTTCTACTCATCGCTTATCTATATAGCCTTCTTTAAGGTATGTATTACGAAGGGAAGCCACGGACTGTATGTAATAGCACTAACATACACACACACTAAACTATCTAAAATATATAGTAAAGTCAAAGTAAAATAAACTTTATTCAATTAGGCTCAAATTAAGCGCTTTTGAATCGTTAATATAAATATTTCTTTTTAATTGCTGAATTTACCATATGTTCGGAAAAAGTTGAGTTCGCGAGAAGAACATCTAATATATAAAATTCTCGTGTCATGGTGTTAAACTTTGAACTCCTCCGAAACGGCTTGACCGATTCTCATGAAATTTTGAGTGCATATTGGGTAGGTCTGAGAATCGGACAGCATCTATTTTTCATCCCCCTAAATGTTAAGGGTAGTCCACACGTTTTTTTTTTAATTTTTTTGACATTTTTTTTAAATATGTTTGATTATGAGTCAGCATTAAAAAATACATAATACATACAATACAACTTCAAATTTTCACCCATCTACGATCAACAGTAACTTTTGTATCGCGATTTTAATATCGGCAATACAACATTTGCTGGGTCAGCTAGTAAGAAACTTAACGGCCACTCTTTTCAATCAAATAGAGTATTTTACAATAGCTGTACTGACTTTGACAATGTGTCAAGGAGACGAGCGCAATTGTTGTGCCGAACAGAATGTCCGTTGAGTTTCTTATATGTTCTTCTCACGAGCTCTACTTTCTTCGAACATATGGTATTTTATTCAGTAATTTAAAAGATATATTTATAGCGACGATTCAAAAGCGCTTAGTTTAAGCTGAATTGAATAAAGTTTATTTGACTTTGACTTTGAGAAGACAAACCTAACGTCCTCAAAAGAAGTACGAGTCACGCGATAGAAAGAGAGCCAACATTAAGGTATATAAAAATGTAGAGGAATAGCACTAAATTACACAATTCCGATCTAAATTACACCTTATTGTATGACTGCAAGAGTCCTTATTTCTTTAATTGATTTTGCGGAGTGACACTTCTGTACTTGTACTATTACATATTCTTTGACACAGTGTTAGAATTTACTAACAAACTTCGCAGGGACGCTTCTACGACTACCCAGGAGACGACCAGGCTCGGAAGTCGGAGTTTTTCAAACTGAAAGGAGACATCTGCGACCCAGCCGGATGTTTGTCAGAGCTCTGTATACAACTCGCTATCATCATGATCGGAAAACAGTGCTTCAATAACTTCGTGGAGCTTGGATACCCGTAAGTTTTAAATTATTTAAGGTGCTCGTCGATCGTCATGCTCGCTTAATGCCACTCAGTCAGCTGACAAAAGTCACACAGAGCAAACGTTTGTAAGTCGTCGCTAAACGAAATTACCGATCGTAAAGTTTTCAGAGGTGCCAAACATTTTCTTTTGAAATGAAGTGCAAAATATGTAAGGCTAGTGTTGGTGAAGGTGTTCGATGTCAATGTAAATCGAAGATTCATCGTCGCCAGGTAGAGATGAGAAGTTAGACGCTATTTTGAACGAGTTAAGCAAGGTAAAACAAAAACTCACTGTTCTACCAAAACTAGTCGAGGAAATTAAATCCATTAAATCCGACTTTGCGGAATTGAAAAAAGCATGTGAATTTAACAATGCTAAATTGGAGGATTTAGAAAGCAGATTACAAGAGTCCGAAAAAACCTCAAAACAGGTGCAAATTCTACAGGATACCCTAAATGCTACACTTTTGGAAATCGGCAAAGCAAAGCAAGAGCTTGCCAATAGAGATCAGTGGGCACGACTCAATAATGTTGAGGTAAAGGGCGTGCCGGTAAACAAAAGTGAGAACCTTTACACTATTGTTGAGAGCCTGTGTAGTACTGTAAATTACAGTGAAAACACAGATTAACTATATTTCTAGGGTTCCAACACCTAATTGTTCAGAAAAAAATATTGTGATTAACTTCTTAAACCGATATATAAAGGAAGATTTTATAGCTGCGGCAAGATTGAAAAAAATTATAGTTGCAGGTGATCTAGGCTATCGCGGTGAGTACATCCAGAAGCGAATTTTTATCAACGATCACTTAACAGCTGATAGCAAAACACTGCTCAATAAAGTTAAACAATTTGCCAAAGAGAAAGGATATCAATATGTGTGGGTGAAGTTCTGCAAGATCCATATACGCAAAAACGACGAGTCACCTGTCAAAGTTATAACCAAAGAGACTGATTTAAACAAATATTCATAGCTTATTTTAAATCTGTGTTGCTTTCGGTTTACATGAACGCACTCATTACTTCTATTTTTCAGTTTAATCAATTCTTGTTTTGAACTCCTTGTTTAAAACTCCTCGAGTCTTAAAAAACTAATCAAAGAGAAACATAAACAAATTAAGACTATATGGAAATAAGGCCGATGAACAAGCTTTTAAGTATTTACGGGCTCGAGTTAGAAGTTTAGAAGAAGAATGTTATAGTTAATATATTTCATCAGTTGAAGCTTCTATTACGTTTAACCCAAAAAACTTTTGGTCATTTTTTAAAAATAAATCAAAATCGCATTATATTCTAAATAATATGTCATATCGAAATATTGTGCTTACTTCCGGTGAAAATATATGTAATGGGTTTTCTGACTTCTTCTTGAGCAATTTTATTGCAGGTTCTACTGCTACTTCTCTAAATACCTTAGATAATCAAAATGTTTCATCCATATCAAATATTGAGGTAGACGCTCGTAGAATAAAAAATCTTCTTGTAAATTTGGATCCCTCTAAATCTGCAGGTCCAGACAATGTGCCAGCTATCTTTTTAATTAATTGTGCTAGTACTTTAGCCGTCCCTCTGGCAATTCTGTTCCAACGATCACTAGCTGAGGGCATTGTCCCTACCATCTGGAAACGCGCCTTTATTACATCTATTCATAAAAAGGGTTCCAAAAACAATATTGAAAATTACCGTCCTATTTCCAAATTATGTATAGTATCCAAAGTTTTCGAACAAATAATTTATTCTCAGGTCAGTCTTGCCTTAAAACAATCTTACAACTACCAACAACACGGATTTTTAAAAAATAGGTCAACTACAACAAATTTAATTCTCCTTAATTCCTGTATTACCGATGCTATGGCTGATGGTCACCAGTTGGATGTAGTTTACACTGATTACAGTAAAGCCTTTGACAGGATACAGCATCGTATACTTATTGATAAACTCAAAAAGATAGGCATCAGCGGTGATTTATTGCGGTGGTTCACGTCATATGTTCATAACCGAACTCAAGCTGTGGTTATTAACAACTATACGTCTAGTTGGGTTCCTATCCCTAGTGGCGTCCCACAAGGTTCCCTTTTTGGCCCTTTGCTCTTTGTAATATTTGTAAACGACATATACAGGTGCCTACATCACTCACAGCTTCTATGCTTTGCGGATGACATGAAAATATACATGAAAATCACATCCTTATCTGATGCTTTATCTTTGCAATCTGATTTGAAACGCCTTGAACACTATTGCCTTCAAAATCAGTTAGAATTGAACGCGTCTAAGTGCAACATTCTGACATTCACTCGTAAACGTAATGTCCTATTGTTTGATTATATGCTTAAAGGTACTAAACTCCTCGTAGCTGTGTTATTCGAGATTTGGGTGTTCACCATGATACAAAGTTACTTTTTGACACTCAAATTGATACAATAGTTAATAAAGCCTCTAAAGCTCTTGGTTTCATCATACGTAACTCAAAAGACTTTAAAAATATCAAAACTTTTAAAAATTCTGTACTGTTCATTTGTCAGGAGCAATCTAGAGTACGCCTCTCAGGTCTGGAACCCATCATACTTGAAGTATGTTAACCGCATCGAAAATATTCAAAGGAAATTCCTCAAACATCTTTGTTATCGCGTGAAAGTCACATACCGCTCTGCTGACTACCTCAATCTTTGCAGTAAACATCACGTCACGAAATAGCCGATATTACTCTCCTTTTAAAAATAGCCCAAGGGCTAATTGACTGACCAGTCCTTCTTGCTAAGCTTCAGTTCAATACCCCTGTTAGATTACTGCGACAGCATGATTTACTAAGACTTCATCACACTAACCTAAACTATAAAAGAAATACTTTTACTTGGCGAGCAAGTAATAGCTTCAACAATCTGTCAAGTAGTGATAATAATCTAGATCTCTTCTGTTCAAGCGTAGACTCTGTAAGACGTGCCTTAGCCAACAAATTCTTTACTAATAGCCCTACATCTTCTTAAGTTGTTACATTAACTTTAACTTTAATGATAATGTAAATTGTAATTTTTGAATTGTATATGCTCACGTTGTCAGTTAAATTTTTCTAGTCTAGCACTTATTGTGGAAACCTATAATTGGCTCTCTGTAATTATCTTAAGTATCGTTTAAGTTTTTAAAGCTGTTGGTTTTCCAAATAAATAAAATAAATAAATAAAATAAAATATGTAGATTGATGTATCTACTGTGTTCTGTTATATGTATGTACTTAATAACTATGTTTTTACTTATTAATTTACATTTTTTTGACTTGCTCGTGTAAGGCATTAAGCAATTGACGTTTGAGTATTTTCGTTGCATCAATTTGCAGATAACATTGTAATTGAAATGATTTGAAAATAAGGAATTGTAATACCATTCTGTTCTGAAAAGAGCAACCTTAGAGTTTCTTGCTCGTTCTTCTCTAAGGAAATCTGCCTTCCGAACAAGCTGTATGAAAAATTTACATATTTCAAAGGTAATGCAATTTATCTACGAAATAAAATACTTTTGATATGATTGCAGATACTTAACATATACTAGGATGAAATATAACATACAGGATGTTATGCACGCGAACACGAGTCAAGAACATTTTGTTTTATCAATTGAAATGTAATTATTTCACAAAATGATTAAAAACGTCAACTTAGTTATATAATTTTGTTAATTTAAATGGGGCACATACCTGAAATAAGACACTCCATCCTTTTTAAGATTGGATATGCAGTTATTTGGATAGTTTTTCACTGAACACTTTTTCATTGCGTGGCGTTGTATTCAAAGCGCGGTAGAAACATAACTGAACGAAAACTTGCAGACGCGTATGCAGAATTTTGCTTCAGACAATTTTTGAGCGTAATTGTGAGTCTACGGAATATAGCTACATAGCCATCTATTTATTGTAAATATCTGATGCATTTCGGTATTCTGTTGAGAATGAGAGACATTTTACAGTAAGCTACACAACTGGTGGAGGCAGAGGTCCCACAGAGCGGTCACGAGGGATCCCCAGAAACCCCACATGGCCTGGGAGCAGGATTATCATTTGCAAGATCCTGGGAGATTGGCGCTGTTTGATGAGTACCTTGAAATGAGTAAGAAAATTTATATTTTTATCGAATATATCCAATGACGTTCTAAACATAATATATGCTTTCCTTTCTGTAAAGACATTATTAAAGGTCTGGTCTATTAATTGATAAAACAATAAAATATATGTGTATGCGCGTGCTTGGGCGTGGCAATTAATATTAGTTAATTGTACTGCGTGATGGTGGAAGCGGTTTGATACTAAGAAGGAAACTAAGGACAGGTAAATGTAAGGAACTACCTACAGATATCGCACCAGTTGAATGTAGTCGAGGCCTGAGATAAAGAGCGGGAGTATCTGCCCCCGCTGGCCGCACGTCTCGCTTCGCGCGCCTGCAGTGTAGTGCTGTGCATTATATCAACGATACGTCACACGAACGGTTGGGTCAGTTGGAAGAGCACTCGCACGGAACGCGAGAGGCGGCAGAAATTTTATTTTCAAATTATAATTGTGTAATTAATCTCAGAAGTGCGGATTATCACTTTAAAACATAACAAATTGTTTATATTATACATACATAAATTCCATGTTCTCAAATTTTGAAATGGTTCGGATATTTAAAACAAGCAAGCAGTTCGTTTATTATTATTTTCGAAGTAGTTGCGAATATGCAAAATAATGCTGGGAGAGTTTCTTGCGCCGTTTCTTCTCTCTCAGAGCGCCATTAGTTTCCGAAGCGGTGGTAGTGTTTGAACTGACATCAAAAATAATTCTAAAGGAATCAATTATGCGAAAATAAATGCTTTTTAATCATGACCCATCTTTTTTCAGTTCTGCAATTTGGCTTCGTTACGCTCTTCGTTGCAGCGTTCCCTCTAGCCCCGCTGTTTGCACTTCTGAACAATATTGCAGAGATCAGACTGGATGCGTACAAGATGGTGACACAGGCTAGAAGACCACTTGCAGAGAGAGTAGAAGATATTGGTGCTTGGTGAGCAATGTTTTCTTATTCTTCTTTTCATCTGCTATCTACCAGTGGGAGGCTCCTTTCGGCACAGGATGCCGGCTAGAGTATGGGTACCAAAACGGTGTATATTTGTGCCGCGAAGCAGTAATGTGTAAACATTACTGTGTTTCGGTTTGAATGGCGCCATAGCTAGTGAAATTACTAGGCAAATGTGACTAAACATCTTACGTCTTATGTCTCAAGGTTAGGAGCGAAATTGTAGTGTCGCTCAGAATATTTGGGTTTTTAAAGAATCCTACAATTGCGCTTATCAAGTTGAGACAAAAGATCTGAAGTCGCTTTTGTCCAGTAATTTACTGCTTCACGGCAGAAAAAGGTGGCGTTGTGGTACCTATAATATAGCAGAAATCCTGTGCAAAGAAGCCTCCCACTGGTAAATGCCCTTAATTTCCTCTCACGACACCCTTGGGCCTGGGACTTCCCTATTCTTTTAATGCCCCGGGGAAGCACAGGGCTGCAGCAGTTGTTTGAAGTTTTCACATCAAAAATTATTTACATTATTCTGAAGGTAAAGGAACTTAATAATATTAAGGACATTGATCAGGTTCTCAAAGCCCGTATCATTAATTTATATTATAACTAAGATTTTCCACAGGTACGGTATTCTTAAGGGCATCACATACGCAGCAGTGGTCTCCAACGTAAGTTCACATTTCCTATATCAGATATGATTAAGTTACAATGAGAATTGGATGCTTGTGGCGACATCGTGGGACCGGCCTTTTCCTATAATATGGCAAGTAAGCTTGTCCATTCGTAAGCATATATTCATGCATCTAATGCGTATATGATAGTATTTTCTTTTGTTAGCCTGGGACATACAAGCGGGTCATCTTATGTTAAGTGGTCATTGCTGCCCTGTCTCCTGCATATCCAGAAGAATCACAGGAATGTTACCGGCCTTTTAGGAACTAACTACGTAGTACGGGTACCTTATAGCTATGTCGTATACTAATATTATAAAGAGTTTAACTTTGTTAGTTTGTGAGGCTGTAATCTCTGAATGTACTGAATCAATTTCGAAAAGATTTTCGAAATACCCAAAGTGCACGCCTCATAATCTAATTTTTCGCAATATTCTGAGGAAAAGAAATACTATGAAATATGTACTACGATAAAATATAGACAGATATACAAAAAATACACAGTCGTATCTTATTTATAAATAATAATAAAGCGACATTTTCAGGCTTTCGTGATTGCGTACACGAGTGATTTCATACCGCGAATGGTGTACAAGTATGTATACTCCGCTGACAACACTCTGGCTGGATACATAGATCATTCGTTGTCATGTAAGTAAATCTTCTTTGTTATCCTATTCTTCGTACTAATCTTTTCCCACTTCTGTTGGGATCAACTCTCCTTGTCTCCAATCTTGGTTTAAATAATTCAGATTGAATAGGTTCTCGAAACGCTGCTCGTGATAAAGGGTTACAAAAGCTACCTTTCATCATCATCAGCCGGAAGGCCTCCCCCAAAGATTGGTCCTGCGCTGCCCTCATCCAACGTATTCCGGCGATCTTGACCAGATCGTCGGTCCATCTTGTGGGGGGCCTACTAACACTGCGTCTTGCGGTACGTGGTCGCCATTCGAGGACTTTACTGCCCCAAGCTACCTTTACCTGCAATGAATATTAAAGAAAATGGTAGATTCCGAAGGGAATTCCTACATTAAAGCCCGGGTATTACAAACCAGTAACCATATTTTTATAAAAAAAATCAACCCCGCTGAGTTTGTTGCGCCCGTTCTTCTCTGGTCTGTGGCACACTATTTCTAATGGGTGATAGTTTTTGACGTTCAATAGGCGATATTATATCCTATTTTGTTTTTTTTATGACGGTAAAGGAAGAGACGAGCAGGACTTTCATGTGATGGTAATTGATACGCCCTGCCCATTACAATGCAGTACCCCTCAGGATTCTTGAAAAACCCAAAACCTCTGAGCGGCCTTACAATTGCGCTTGTCACCTTGAGACATAAGAGGTTAAGTCTTATTTGCCCAGTAATTTCACTAGCTACGGTGCCCTTCAGACCGAAATACAATAATGCTTGCACATTACTGCTTCGCGGCAGAAATAGGCGCGTTTGTGGTACACATAATCTAGCCTATCCTGTGCAAAGGAGACTCCCACTGGTAATATTTGAATTTAAATATATAATTCCAGTATTCAACACATCCGACTACCGCGAGGAGTGGGGGGCTGATGAGAATGAAGTAGATCCCCCTACGTGTGCGTACAGGGGATACCGGAATCCCCCCCATCACACGGACCCCTATGGCCTATCCCCACATTACTGGCACGTGTTCACCGCAAGACTGGCTTTCGTCGTTGTCTTTGAGGTAATAATTAACTCTCTCTCTTCAAAAGAATTGTTAAAAAACGTTGTGTGGTAAAGGTTACCATAACATAAATGACTTTCTTAATGATACCACAGATTGGGAATGGAGTGACCGCCCTCAGGCTATTAAATAATAAGTTTAATTGTACAATATTACTTTGAAAAAATTCGATGAAAAAAAAAGCCCGCTGAGTTTGTTGCGCCCATTCTTCTCAGGTCTGTGGCATTCATTTTGGAATGGGTGGTTATTTGACTTTCAATAAGTGATGTCACATCCTATTTTGAATAAAAATATTTGAATTTGAATTCTACTTATAGACGCAGAGTAAAGTTACTCCAAGCTTAAAATTACTTCTCACTGTCATGTAATTCTGTAGTGACAAAGGTAAGTTAAGGACACAAAGTTTTAAACTGGGAATAACTTAACTTCGCGCTTATAAGTAACACAGTATATTTATTTAGTAATAAAACTATCTGTGTATACTATAGGCTTATAATATAAACTAACGGAGATTAAGCAAGATAGAAGCATCACAGCATTTTTCACGAGGAGTGCTCAGAGGAGCTGTTCGAGGATCACTTCAAAATGCAAAATACCACCCGTCTGGTATTCCACAACCTAGCCTTTTTCCAGAAATTTCTTGGCAGACAGAGCCACTTTGTGGAATCAATTACCGACTGCTGTTTTCTAGAACCGATATGACTTAGGGACCTTTAAGAAAAGAAAAATAACAAATTGTTTATATTATTTGATCGCGTTCAAGATCTGTCACTGTCGTTATCTGTAATAGACACTGCAATAGAAACATTTACATTTTATTTACGAAAATAAGGGAAGAGACGAGTAGGACATTCAGCTGATGGTAATTTATACGCCCTGCCCCTTACAATGCAGTGCCGCTCAGGATTATTGAAACACCCAAAAATTTTGAGTGGCACAACAATTGCGCTCGTCACCTTAAGACATGAGATATCAAGTCTCATTTGCTCATTAATTTCATTAGCTAAGGCGCCCTTCAAACCGAAACACAATCACATTCAATGATTCAAATATCAAACAATAATGTCTTAATTTGAAAATCATTAACCCTGTCTTTATTAACTAGGAAATGGGCTAAATATATTTTTTTCTTTCAGCACGTGGTCTTCGGCCTAACTGGTCTAATGCAACTCTTTATACCAGACATACCACCGGAACTGAAGACCCAAATGCAGCGAGAGATGCTCCTGGCGAAGGAAGCTAAGTACGAGCATGGTAGAAGAAGACTTTCCACGGAGTACAGACAGTTGATTAGTCAAAAGAATGAAAATAACAATGGTATGGGTTAGTGTGGCTTTGCTATTGAGAAGCGTCTTTTCACAGGAATCTGACTAGATTGGTATTACAGCTACGCTGTTCTGCCATTAAGCTTCATCATCATCATCAGCCGGAAGACGTCCACTGCTGGGCAAAGGCCTCGCCCAAAGATCTCCACTATGATCAGCCCTGCACTGACCTCATCCAAACTATTCTGGCATTCTTGATCAAAGTCAAATCTCGCAGGGAAACTCTGAGCATAGCCCTCTCCATTGCCCTTTGAGTGACAATGAGCTTCCTCATAAGGTCTACTGTGGTATTTCCTTGACGGCATAAAATGCCTCTCTTCAAATGTCTGAATTAAAGTATAATTCAGTTTAATTAAACAGTGTCAAATATAAGTGTACCCTTTCATGTGGGATCTTCTGATGTTTGTCAATTGACAATCAAATGACACATTTTGTGGTGGTTTAGAGATGAATATAAAATCGATCACAATATAGGCGCCTTAAGCCAATCTTTCCCAACTAACGTCATAAATTTTGTTGCCTTCTTCATTTATAATAATTTTTATAGGTATTACACGGGCACATAATCTCTGGACCTCTCTGGAACGTAATGCCCCCTCCGTTCCCCTTTCACCCCCTCGCGCTCGTCCTCTTGTGTCAGTACAGTTTGCAAATTCATTACCGTTAGGTACATGTCGCGATATTTTTGTGCTAGCACTGCTTTGTGTTTGAAGTTTTCATTGTTATGTTTTAACTTTTGTTGTTAATCGTTCTGTAGTTTCTGTTGTTCTGTGTCGCTATCATAGTTCTGTCAGAAAAAAAAATACTCTTTGTACTTAACGTGATAACGTAACCGGGTAATAAGTTTAGATATTAAAATATACTGAATGTTTTTCAGATCGCTCCGGGGTGTGGTTCCGGCGCACTTCCCGCGCATCAGACAGCCTTGATGCACATGTCGCAGTCACTCAGCGGCCATCTTCGCCACAGATAACCGACTGACCATAGACAAACGTCACTCAGCAATAGCTCGCCGAACTATATTTGAGAATACAAATTATATTATGTAGCTAGACGTAGCACTTACCTTTACTTAATAAACTTAATGGTATATCCATTGGACTGGCGGCTGTCAAAGTGCTTTTGTGCCCGTTTGATATTCGCCATTTTGGCGCTGTTGGCCATGTAGCGAGAATAAAAATGTTGAACAGGTTTTACGTGCCAATATTACAGCGCTAAACACACCTGTTGCCGCGAGCGATCGCCTGCTGGCCATTGAGTCACGGTCGATTTTAGACACCCGCCGCATGCGGCTCGAAGCCGCAAAATTAGGATGGCACGGGGCTTGCGATTTAAGGACGCGTTTTCGAATCCGACAAAAATAAGATATTTTTCGGTAGAGTTAGTGATGAAATTAAACTAAGTCTAACAAAACTAAAAATTGCCATAAATAGATTACTTCTTTATCTCCAATTAGCGGGAAATGATTGCTTTGAAAATTTGATATTTTATGTCGTAAAAACGATTATCCGTTACCTCTTCACACAAAATTGACGAAATGGGGCTTCATTCAGGATCAGTTTTCTGCTACCACTTACACAATTTTGGCTCTTAAAAATTATGTAAGGAAAGCAGATATAATATTTACAAAAACACGGGAAATGAATTAATGAATATCTAATAAATAATCTCAGAAAAAAATAAAAATGAATCGTCTAAAATTCATATATATTTCTGATAAGCATGAGCTTTAAAGTGTGGTATTAAGGGTTATTTTATTTTGTCACTCCGTACGCATTGCACAGAAAGATCTATCGAAATAACCTCAGTCCGCGCTCGGCCGCCGTCGTGGGTAGACCCTGTGTCGGTTGTAAGCAGCAGCTCGTACTCGGAAAGATCGCTGTACGAACATGAATATTTTTTATAAGCTATACAATACTGTCTTTGATACTTTACATATTTTGTACGCAGTCAGATTTTCAATAAATTATGTTTCTGTATTTTTTTGAAGAATTAGTGATTTATAAGTTCATCTCTAATAATGGTCTATATTAAATCGAAATCCAAGATGGCGCCGATGAAATTTACCAACATCTCTTCATGGATGTCATTTTCATGGTTTTCGGGGTCAACAATAACGAATATCGGGTCAAAATCGAAATCCAAGATGGCGCCGATGAAATTTACCAACTTCTCTTCATGGGTGTCATTTTCATGGTTTTCGGGGTCAATAATAACGAATATCGGGTCAAAATCGAAATCCAAGATGGCGCCGATGAAAGTTACCAACTTCTCTTCATGGGTGTCATTTTCATGGTTTTCGGGGTCAACAAAAACGAATATCGGGTCAAAATCGAAATCCAAGATGGCGCCGATGAAATTTACCAACTTCTCTTCATGGGTGTCATTTTCATGGTTTTCGGGGTCAATAATAACGAATATCGGGTCAAAATCGAAATCCAAGATGGCGCCGATGAAAGTTACCAACTTCTCTTCATGGGTGTCATTTTCATGGTTTTCGGGGTCAACAATAACGAATATCGGGTCAAAATCGAAATCCAAGATGGCGCCGATGAAATTTACCAACTTCTCTTCATGGGTGTCATTTTCATGTTTTTTTAATAATATTAATTAATAATTAAATACTTTATTTGGTTCAAAAATACAGAAATCTTATTACTGATAACAATATTATGGACATTACAGAACCAACATGGTGTCTAGTCAGCAGTATGTTGGGAATTTTACTTCTCAACGCTGGTATTCTCTAGACACCGAGACACAGACTTTGAGAATTAAATATTTATATATTTATAATCCCTCAAGTCTACTGCTGCCATAAACATTGGCAATAAATTTATATAAGTATATATATATTAAATCTGTTAGTAACTAATACACTTCTCAATTTAAGGAAAATATTAATAACATAACATTAAATCATAATATCATAACATTGGTAAGTAATCGGAAATTTTTTTCTTATAAGTAAAATAACAATAGGTTTGAATAAATACTAGATAAGTCATAACTTTGACCTTTTAAACAAAATAAAATATATCCATAAGACATCAATAAATCAGCTATAAAACCCAATGATGTTCTATACACATATAAATAAATAAATTTAAATGTTTTATAAAAAAATGGCTGTCGTAAATCCTATTACTCCACTGATGAATATCTAAATGATCGGACAGCCTGAGACTAGATTGTGATTATTTTATAGCGATAGAAATGACTGTACAATATTCTATATTTTTATTAAAAGAGCGCAAAAAAAGAATGCTGGGAGAGTTTCTTGCGCCGCTTCTTCTCTCTCAGAGCGCCATTTGTTTCCGAAGCCGTAGTAGTATCTAGTAGTTATTAGAAATGACACCAAAAAGAATTCTAAAGGAATCAATTTTGAGAAAATAATTAATGCCTTTTACATAAAAGCCTATGAAACTTACCCACTCCTTTACATGGGTGTCATTTTCATGGATTTTGGGGTCAACAATAACGAATAGCGGGCCTAAATCGAAATCCATGACGGCGCCTATGAAATCTACAAAATTTTCTTCATGGGTGTCATTTACATCGTCAAAATTAGAATTCATTCATAAACTTAAATTATCTTATAAAAGGCCTGTATAACAATATCCCACATGCTAAATTAATTCTTCATTCCCTAAATATAGAAATATTTACGTTTCGACTTTTCACTCACAATATGTACAAAACACATTCCGTTACCAATCTAATTAAAAAATCTCAAATTTTGATGTTGAAAGACCTATCTAATTGTTCTCTGCACCCTCGATAACTTCGGATACGATACCCATATTGTTGAAATCATAATTTTTCGCGGCGGCCATCTTGGATTTAAAAAAACTGCGTTTACTGCACACGACGTTATGCGACAGAATTGCCATCTAAAATTCTAATATTTAACTACTAAACGAATACATCAACCAATTATCAAAAATACATAGGTATTAAAAAAATAAAATTCAAACTTGCTAAAGTATCAAATTCGTTGTAAGTGTAGTAGTGCGATTCGATACCTCTCTGTTTTGAGAACGCGTCCTTAAGTCACTTTCGGCTTAATTGAATTGTCATTTTGACAATCGGCTAGGCTAAGCACGGCTAGGCCGTACGGCAAAAATCGACCCGTGTAAATCCCCTATTATAGTGTAATTTGTGGCATGTTCCATATTTCAGCTTTGTTTTTGTATGATGTGATTTGTCTATATGTATATAATGTCATTGACTGCGTACTAGATATTCCTTCGTAAGCAAAAGTCTTACTCCATTTTGGTATATATGTTCGCTTCAGCTCTCATTACTATCCTGTATTAATATATTGTATGTATTAACGTTAGTATAAATGAACTATTAACATGTAGACCATTAAGTCAAAAAAGGTCATAAGCGCCATGAAATTATCATAGCCTAAGCCAATGGCCAATTGGTACCTACGACTGGACCATTCAACAGTCCGGTGTGCGCCTCGCACCAATTGGTCCGGCGTCGTACTTAGTACGGTCCGGACAATAGTAATAATTTTGTGCGATGGACAATCCGACATACCATCGAATATGGTCCGCTACCAGACCACGTCCCATGGTTCGACCGGACCAAAATCTGACCATGAGCTTAGTGCGCTCGCGGCTTCTGACTTGCTGCTACCATAAAATATAAAGCTATACTAACTGTTGCCCGTGACTGACCTGCGTAGAAGCTTTAAGCTGTATCTAGCTTGATAATGTAGCCTCCATTATGTTGGCCCTTTTGTTAATATGCATACAAAATTTTAAATAAATCTCTTGCGGATGAAATTCGTAAAAGCCGACTCTTAACTGACGTCTACTAGACGAAAGGAATATTCCTCCAAATTGCAAGTCTGTACGCCTTGTGGTTCAAGAGATATCATAATGAGTCAATACATAGGTGGAAATAAATTAAATCTAATATATAAAATTCTAATGTCGCGGTGTTTGTAGTTAAACTCCTTCGAAACGGCTTGACCGATTATCATGAAATTTTGTGTGCATATTGGTAGGTCTGAGAATCGGACAACATCTATTTTTCATCCCCCTAAATGTTAATGATAGTCCACACCAAGTTTTTTTTTTAATTTTTTTGTCATTTTTTTAAATTTATTTGATTATGAGTCAGCATTAAAAAATACATACAACTTCAAATTTTCACCCATCTACGATCAGCAGTTACTTTTGTATTGCGATTTTAATATCGGCAATACAACGGTTGCTGGGTCAGATAGTAATTATATATAATTAGAATTGTATATAATTAGATAAAGAATGCAGCAGTCAGTACAAAAAATTTATCAAATTTATACAAAGATTATATTATCCTTGTACAAATTTGATAAACCATCCGTAAATCTGTGAGGAAAATTCTTTAAGGATAATCAGTTTATAACATCATATTATATTGTGCCCCTGTATAAGTTGTCTTAAGTTTTTTAGCTTTATTCAAATAAGTAAAAGTGTAAGCTGATACACAAAACTCAGTTAAGTGTTAGGCTGATATCTATAGTTAACTTAGACTTTCTTACAACTTAGCTGAGTGTTAGCTTAGCATATTATTTGATTTAGTTTTTATAGTCATTTGACAGTTGAAATAAATCTGAGCTTAAACTAAGACAGCCCAATGTAAAAGATAAGTTCGCGTTTTATTACACTCAGTTAAGTTGTACGTAAGTAAAGTCTGTGCTAAGTCTAAGTACACTATATAGATCTCAGTATAAGTGTAAGTATAAGTGTAAGTGTTTGTCCAAAGTACTTGTGATATTATTGTAAGTGGCACAGTGTATAGATGTTCTTCTGAATATAATTGTTAATAACAATGTCGGTTTTTCATTTATTTCGAAGTTTTTATTTCTGTTAATAATATTTTTAATTAGCAGAGTACAACACACTATGCAATAGCTGTACTAAGGTGTGGAATCATCAAGCCCCTATTTTACCAATGACACTTCAAACTAAGTTTAATATTGACACACTTATAATATTGACACACTTTTCACACAAATTGTCTTGCCCCAAGTTAAGCATATATAGCCTGTGTTATGGGTTACAAGACAATGATATATTTAATACAATATAGTTACTTAAACATACATAAGTTCATATAAACATACATAAATACATTTAAACATCCATGACTCGGAAACAAACATTGATTCACACGAACAGGGATTCGAAACGATTCTCTTGCTTAGTAGGTAAGATCGCTAACCAATTCGGCTATACAGGTCATCTATAAAGTTTAATAGAACTTAGTTTTGCTTTAAACTAGTTCAAATGCCCAGTCATGATCTCAAACGATTTCACCAATACATTTTAATCGCAACAAGTGTCGATCCTATCCAAGTTTTCCTCTAGATTAGTTATCTTTAAATTTTTAATTATTATTTTTAGTGAATTTGATTGTATACTAACTAAAAATTTGTCTGAATATGTGTAAATATACAAAATTTTTCAATGCAGCGACGAACGAAAGTACTTTACAATTTGATTACAGACAGTGTTCCGATACTTTGTCATGGATTTCGTAATCAGAACCTAACCAAACTCTCACCAAATTATCTTTGAAGTATATGCTTTCCAATAAAAAAAGAATAACCGATATCGGTTGGCGCGATATTAAGTTATTCGTAAATTTATCATCCACTTTGCTATACGTATATATAGAAAATTTAAGACTTTTATGTTTTTCTCATGTATGCCACTGTCAGATCTGGACCAAATTACAATAGAACCACATGGGGTGCACCAGCTTTTAAATAAAAAAATAAATATCGAATTCGGTTCACCCAGTCGAAACTTTTGAGGTAACAAACATAAAAAAAAACATACCGACGAATTGAGAACCTCCACCTTTTTTGAAGTCGATTAAAAAGCGTTAACTATGCTTTATTAGACAATGTTTGAAGGTGTTCACTCAACCAAATGTCAACATTTTGCAAAATATGCGTCTCCCAAGATGGGACAACTATTGACGTTCCAGCTTGTTACGAGAATACGCATCGTGAAACTTCCCTAAATTGGAACGTAACTTCATCACAATCGGAATTGAACAGTTAATAGCCATGAGCATGTCAGTGACGCGAACCTATTAGATTTTTCCCTATCAAAAAGAGCCCAGCACGGCTAAAGAAGTTTTCACTTTAACAAAATAACTAATTGATAAATAATTCTGTTGACACAAGTAAATTCCAGATATATCCAGTGCCATAGGTCAGTGTCCTGTTTACATAATAAGTCGACGATCATTCAATTGTTCCTTCCTGTCGTTATATAGTTCACATCAGGCAGGAGGTGTCGTGACGAAGGAATTACGTAGAAACGGTCAAGTATTAATGTTGTAACCGACAATATTTTTTTATGAAAATAAGGGACGAGACGAGCAGAACGTTCAGCTGACGGTAATTGATACGCCTTGCCCATAACAATACAGTGGCACTCAGGATTCTTGAAAAACCTTAAAACTCTGAGCGGCACTACAATTGCGCTCGTCAATGTGACACATAAGATGTTAAGTCTCATTTGCCCAGTAATTTCACTAGCTACGGCGCCCTTCAGACCGAAACACAGTAACGTTTACACATTACTGCTTCACAGTAGAAATAGGCGCATCTGTGGTACTCACTATCTAGCTGGCATCTTGTGCAAAGGAGCCTCCCACCGGTAATAATCTTCAGATAATTTGTCAAACATACTAAATCTAATTAAATTATTATTATTATTTATTTAACAACTGTAAGTTGTCCATATATATAAGAATTAATATTTTATAAAGCACAAAGCGTTTTACAAGTTCTTACAAAAAAACCTACATTTACTTAATATAAATTAAAAGTTTTTATTTACTTGCCTTGTGTGGTATTTATTGTCTTTGACAGATCAATGTCGTATTCATTATAAAGTTTGCATGCTCCAAAAAGAAAACTGTTCTGTCTATAATTACATTTTGCTGCTTGTATTTAGATTATGTTGCCTCGCCTTTAAGAGCTCACAGTGTTTAGTAAACCAAGTTGCCCCAGCAGCTCTGCACAGCTCACTCTTGATACATTTATGACATAAGTAATGATTGCTTTTCTTTATATTTTTACATTACATTAAATTAAAACTATCAATACGGGGAAGTTTACTAAGAATTAGTAACTTGGACATGAGAAGGAGCCGTGCCTGAGCCACCAGGTTTATTCCATCAGGGCGCTTGCCATCGCGGCGGGTAAGAGGTACCAATAATTGGATATTGGTACGGGTTAAACCAGCTGTATTACGTCGTGTCGTCGTACACCAGAGTCGTTCTGATGGAATGACTCTGGTGGCTTGGGCACTGAAGGGTGCTAGTTTGGGACGCGACTTGCGTCGGCACTCTGGCTCCTTCTCATGTCCAAGTTACGTCAGTTGGTGCTGGGGCTGCTGCTTTGACTGCCGAAGACAGCAAGCGTCGCAAATATGTTGGTGTCGAGACACTTAGCCTTTACAACTTACTGCAAACCCAAGTTCTGGCAGGTATTTCGGATCATCAGAACAACCTAGCTATCCAACGCGGAAATGCTGCCAGTATTCTTGGTACGCTTCCCCGTAATGATAGTTTTAATTTTAAAATTAAATTAAATTAAAATATAGTTAATTTAATTTTTTTTTTTTTTATTTTTTTTTTTTCTAGAGTAATCGTTATATTCGATTGCCATATTGCAACTCTATTGCGTGTCTGTGGATGGATTAGAATAATATTAAAATCGCGATACAAAAATAAGTGTTGATCGTTAAATTAAAAAAAATATGTATAAAAAAAAAATTAGGGTTGGGACTACCCTTATGATTTAGGGGATGAAAAATAGATTTCGTTTGATCCTCAGACCTACCCAATATGCACACAAAATTTCATGAGATTCGGTCAAGCCGTTTCGGAGGAGTTTAACTAAAAACACCGCGACACGAGAATTTCATACATTATATATTGTATTAGTGTTTTACATTTAATTATCAAATAAGTGAATCTGTGTGTTTTTTGAAGTAAAAGTTCTTTTCACACGCTTGACTTAGGAAATAAGCTGGTGAATTCGCGACGAGAGCGTTACGCGAACGGTGATATCTTGATTTGGGGAGTAAGTTGGTGAATACGTAATCAGATCGTTATGCGAACGAAAAAAAAAGAAGAACAAAAGGGAAATAATGACTAAGTTTTCCCTTTTTTTATTACGGAGTGAACAAAAGTATACATTCCACAAACACATGCGCAAGCCACTCAATCAATTTTGAAACATTTTTTCTGACATGCCCAGATGACGTCTGCTGTTTGATCTCCAACAAATTTAAAACAAACTAATTTGAATAGTTTATCTCTGAGAACCAAGGTTTGTCTTATCTATGTATAGTTTTATCTCGTTTACCAAAACATTGTCACAAATGATAATGCTATCAGAACTTCCGAAACTTCAGAAACTTAGGGGCGATGGGATAGTGTAACTGGTCCCTTACCCGTAGAATATCGGGAACTTTTAGGTACGTGCTATTACTAACACTCTGCTCTGCGTTCGTCATTCTGTCTGTTATCGGACTGTAATTCATAAGCCACTTTCTACCCGAATACATTATCTTCACAGACGTCTACTTTAAACCACTGGACTGGTGGCTGTCAAAGTGCTTTTGTGCCTGTTTGATAGTCGCCATTTTGGCGCTTTTGGCCAAGTAGCGAGACTCTGCGGTACTAAAACTATTTAAGACAACCTCAGCAAACATCGATAGATGGTGGGAAACTATTAACAATAAAAATGTGTACTTTATTGCGAATTGATTTTTGAAGTATAAATAACACGGAAAACGAACGAAATCAATTCAAAATGCAAAAATACTTCAGAGTGGAATACGTTCCTTTGCAGCCATTTGTATTATACGTCAAAATTAGTTCTCTGGACACGCGCGAGTGGCGCTTCAAATAGGCACAAAAAATTTGCTGTTAAACATATGGAACAGCCTGTCCAGTGGAATACCACTGAATAAATATATTCATTTCAGTTATCAAAATAGTCAGCCAAGTTTATACATAGGTACTATGTGCGAAAAAGTTTATATATACTTAGTTAAATTATTCCGACCATATTGAGGTACTTATTTGATTGAAATTACGCAGAATCTTTTACAGTACACATAGTGTACCGATAAGTAAATTATTCCAATCAAAAATAAAAAACAACGAACTCTTTAAGTATTGCCCAATTGAATGTACTTATTGAAGACAAGTTAACACGTAAATGTACAAAAGGCCGCATTGACCATATTAATTATTACGAATGCAAAATTGTAGATAACTTATTAAGATAACTATTAGATAACTTATTAAGTATTTTTAAGGTTTTTTTTTTATGAAAATAAGGGACGAGACAAGCAGTACGTTCAGCTGATGGTAACTGATGACAATGTAGTGCTGCGCAGGATTCTTGAAAAATCCAAACATTTAGAGCGGCAATACAATAATTACGCTCGTCACCTTGAGGCATATAATGTTAAGTCTCGTTTGCCCAGTAATTTCACTTTTGAGGTTTATACTGTCCTTAATAAAAAAAAATGATGGCGCTGTCTTACTTTATTTCTTTTTGCGCAGATATTATCCTTTTTAAAATATCCATTGGAATATCAGATCATATTACATCGTAGGGATCTTCTTTCTTATCCTCGCGCACACAGCCGGTCTGAGGTTCAAGTCTCCTTAAGAGACGCCCCGCGACTGCGATTCACCTCCTCCATTATAAAACCAGACACTGATGAAGATGTTTTATTTATAAATCAATCATAAGCCACCTCACATCCAAAATATTGACTACCACTGTAAACATTAAAACAAATAACTCGGTCAATTATGTTCTTTTTTTTTAATTTTTTTCATGTCAAATTAAACGGTACTATCATCGGTAGCATTATGCATAAACTTAGACAAATTCTTCAAGGCTTTTTATTTTTAGTTAATTTTAATAGTTAAGTACTCGTATCACCGCCCCACGGCACACACGGAATCACAGGTCAGCAGTAGCTGTACGCACTCAAAGAAGTAAAATTGAATAACCCATGTTGTACCGTCTTGGAAACACTGTGGGTGGAAGATTATTCCATAGATTGCTGGACATTGAACTTTGGAGGACTGCGAATCGACATCAACAGGATGATTTCTTTATCACTGAACGTTATTTCCTTCCATCTCTCGACTGTTTACGCGAATTATAAAATATAAAAGGTTCAATGGCCACAAAATACCCAGCCGCATTGCAAGTGTTAACACGCAACAGTGGCACAACACACATTCATGTCTTGATAACCTATTAGCCCTGATAACACAGATTTGACCCCAGTGGCCAGTTCGTGTCGAGCAACCGTCGCGATCGGTCGTGTGTCCACGATGGATCACGGTATCGTAGATAGAACAACGTCGGAAACGCTGATGTTGCCAAAAGACGAAAAAGTCGTCGTCATCTCCCCGAATAATGGGAGGATTTTGATTCGCGAGGACACTGTCATGACAAATCTTCAGGGATGCCAGTTTACGTGTTCTGGGATCAAACACCAGTTTTCTGTGCTGTGCTGGGGGCAACAAACGGATAAAAAATATTATATATGTAAGTATTGATATATTTCCTGAAACATTTTATTAAGAGTGGTAGATAAGGGATAACAAATTAATTTTGAAAACTTTCACATCATTACATTGTATACATCATGGCAAATACTGTTGATATTGATTCTATTTTTGTGCTGCAGAAAAGAGGTGTTCCAAATAATAATAGTATAGTACGAGACCAAGAGTGTTACTTAAATTTAACAATTTTTAAATTATTGCATGATATCAATAAAAATTAAGGAAACTTAAACTTAAATACTTGAATCAAAAAAATAATCTAGATAAAATTCATATATCATAATATGACAGTAATGGGACAACTCTGGTGGCTTGGGCACATGGAAGTGCGCTGGTGTGGGACGCGACTTGCGTCGACACTCTCCTTCTCATGTCCAAGTTACGTCAGTTGGTGCTGGGGCTGCTGCTTTGATTGCCGAAGACAGCAAGCGTCGCAAATATGTCGATCTCAGTGAGTCATACATCTTTGTGCCGCTTGGTGTCGAGACGCTTGGCATAAGAGGCATAAAAAGGCATTTATTTTTTCAAAATTGATTCCTTTAGAATTCTTTTTGATGTCTTTTCTAATAACTACTAGATACTACAACCGCTTCGGAAACAAATGGCGCTCCAGGGGGAGAAAAGGCGGCGCAAGAAACTCTCCCAGCATTCTTTTTTTGCGCTCTTTTCAATAAAAATTTACAATATTGTACAGTGATTTCTATCGCTATAAAATAATCACAATATAGTCCCAGGCTGTCCGATTATTTAGATATTCAGCAGTGGAGTAATAGGATTTACGACAGAGCCATTTTTTTTGTAAAACATTTAAATTTATTTATAGATAATGTCTGAACAGTGGCTGGGACTTTATTATAGAAGTGTATACATTTACCCGTTCTTAGCTGACCTCTACTCGGCGAAAGGAATATTCCTACCAAATTTCAAGTCTCTACGGCTTATGGTTCCAGAGACATCGTGATGAGTGACTATATATGTGGAAATCTCTTATATATAATATATAGATTATATGTCTTTAGTTGTCAACTCAACCAAACAGGCAAAATTTTGCAGATTACTAGGCATCTCCAAACAATTTACATTCGATCTTGTTACTAGAACACGCATCACACGATTTCCCTAAATCGGAACGTAACTTCATGACAATCGGATCTGAACTGTCAATTGGTGTTTACAAGAATAAGAAATTTTAGTTTTTAATAAACATGCATATGTTATAAAAATACTAGCTGACCCGACAGGCGCTGTTCTGTTCATAGAAAAAAAATGATTTAAGTAAGTATATGGGAATAATATATATATTTTCTTTTTTATTTATTTTTTTATACAAAGGTAAATTTCGCCACTATACACAAGACTGTAATAGCTCAGATGAGACATCCTCGGGTGATCCGGAAAGTAGAAGACCCCGGTTCGAATCCAGTTGTCCTATTAGTTATTTTTGACCGACTTCAAAAAAGGAGGAGGTTCTCAATTCGTCAGTATGTTTTTTTTGTCCAACTTTTGTACATTCTTCAAAATCTGAACAAGCCTCGGTCGTCCGGATATTTCTAAAATATAATGTTGTACAATTTTGTAAGGTATTAAAATGGATTTAGTATGTTACCCTAAAGAAATTCATAATTCCACCATACATTATTTTGTTGTATCTCAAAGGGCTTCGACAGCGTTTTTACTTAAAAGCTCCCAGATGGGTAATCTTTTTCCGATAACTCCAACAAATATCGTTAATACAGACGTAAATATATACAGAAACTTAACTATATACTAAAACCTTCCTCGAGAACCACGCTATCTATTGGTGAAAACAGCATGAAAATCATTGCAGTAGTTTTTAAGTTTATCGCGAACAGACAGACCGATTAAATTTCTCAAATAAGACCTAAAAGTGGTAATGTATGGAGCGCTGATAGCACTGAGCGGGGGTTAGACGCGGGCGGGGAGTTATTTTGGACACAATGCGCTGCGTACAAATGATATTAAACACTTATTATGTATTGTGTTGTATTCTGAGGTCTAAAGTTATAAAGTGGTCACTTTAACTGACATATAGTCAAAGTCAAAGTCAAATAAACTTTATTCAATTACGCTTAAACTAAGCGCTTTTGAATCGTCACTACAAATATTTATTTTAAATTACTGAATTTATCATAAATTCGTAAAAATGTCATAAAAGGCATTTATTTTCTCAAAATTGATTCCTTTAGAATTATTTTTGGTGTCATTTCTAATAACTACTAGATACTACTACCGCTTCGGAAACAAATGGCGCTCCGAGAGAGAAGAAGCGGCGCAAGAAACTCTCCCAGCATTCTTTTTTTGCGCTCTTTTCAATAAAAATATTGTAGAGTTATTTCTATCGCTATAAAATAATCACAATCTAGTCCCAGGCTGTCCGATCTTTTAGATATTCAGCAGTGGAGTAATAGGATTTACGACAGAGCAATTTTTTTTATAAAACATTTTAGTTTATTGTGAGAAGAACATCAACTGCCACTCTTTTAAATCAAATAGAGTATTTTACAATGACTGTAACAAATTAATTTGTAAGGTGCTGCATCCAATATATGAGTCGCGTTTAAATAATACAAATTATTTCATAAAAAGTAATAAAAAAGTTACTGCATAAATATAAATTATCGTATATTGGATGCATCAACCTTTAGAGCTTGAACTCATTGTATGTGTAAGGATGCTTCGTGAACATGATGGTCGTGATTACTGTCATAATTATTAGTAATGGCATTCCTTAAATACTATACTAGGAATATACATCTTAATATATATAAATTACGTGACACGTTGTTTGTCCGCGATGGACTCCTAAACTAATGAACGGATTTAAATGAGGATTATTTCATGGAGTGCAGTTTGGTCCAACTTGAGAGATAGGATAGTTTTTATTTCGATTTGGGACCCATGGTTATTATTATTTTCAATATTTGTTTTGTATTGACATATTTACTATCAGAGAATTTAGTGACGCACGGTTTGACAGTTCCGCTGTAAAACAATTTCATTGTAACAACAGGGAGCATTTTTACGAAATAATTCTTGATGTTTTGAAATATTATTGACAATCTATATATATAAAAGAGAATGTATGTTTATATGTTCCCTAATAACTCCTAAACTATTCAACCGATCTCAATGAAATCTTTTGTAATAGATTCGTTGAAGCTCAAGGAAGGCTTACATTTATAATTTATATGGCAAAACAACGTTTGCCAGGTCAGCTAGTACATATATATACTATAGTAAAGTTAACGAAAAAAACAATATAATAACAAAAAATTCGTTTAAAAAAACCCACTTCAAAAACTGAAAAGTATAAATGAACTTAATAAAAATTTAATTTAATACACATCTTACACACCTTAACCTTTAATATTAATAAAATACTATTATTTATATATATATGCTACCTATTGATAGGTTTTAAGTCGGTGCCAAGCCAAATGTAGTAGAATCGAACTAAAAAAGAATTTGGTAGGCGCCCAGTGCCCTGGTCTTGAATGATAGGGATCTTAGCGTCCAATTAAAAAGTAGACTGTAATTAATAAGTTTAATTCGTGAAGTTCAATTGACAAAGGTAATATTACGTTAATACGACAGTCCGTTCGTATCAAAAGTGACGGTCGCGAGGCTCTCTGTAGGTCTACTCGCAAAATCGACAACGATATATTCGGAACGATACGATAATAACACGAATATATCGCACCTACCCTACTCTAACAAATGTTCGTATTCCATATCGTTTATCGTAACAACATCGTAACCATAGACTAATATTTTGATTTTTTACGATGTTAAAGTGAATGAAATATGCGCAAACTATGTATAATCTGTGCTATGTCGCTGCTAAGTGTCAAAAGTCAAAATATCGCTTAGGCGCTTAGAACCATGCCAGACTCTGCTCCACCAATTTGTATCATTTACACAAAATGTAAATATTCAAAAATTTTGTAATGAATATAATATGACCATTTAAAATTGAAAAAATATTACAAAACTTGTGGATAATAAAATAAAAAAAAAAGCAACTCAACCCTTCTCGTCGACTTCCTATTTCTCAGGCGGCCATTTGCATTACTTTCTACGTATAAACGATCAACAATATGACTTAAATTACTTGGTAGTAAATAAATCCTGTTGAATAGTAAATCACATATAATTATATTAATTTTATTTATTAAGTATGTATATCGTATAGCAAATGTATCTATTTTTTTTTATGGAATAGGAGGACAAACGAGCGTACGGGTCACCTGGTGTTAAGTGATCACCGCCGCCCACATTCTCTTGCAACACCAGAGGAATCACAAGAGCGTTGCCGGCCTTTAAGGAAGGTGTACGCGCTTTTTTTGAAGGTACCCATGTCGTATTGTCCCGGAAACACCGCACAAGGAAGCTCATTCCATAGCTTTGTAGTACGAGGGAGAAACCATATTAAAATAGTAGAAAAAGAGAAGAAAATTGAGATTTAATTAGAGTTTTAAAAGATTTTTTTTATTTTATTGAAAAGAACATATTTTGAGTAAGTTTTTTTTTTATTTTTATACCTGCTTAATATAACCAGATCTACCAAAAAATTTTTTTAAAATAACAACCGACTTCAAAAACACTATTCCAAAACAACATATATAATATGCCACATGCCACAGATCGCACCCAAAAGTCGTTAAGGAGGTTGATCATCATAATTGCCTACGACAATTACTTGACCATAACGACGTTACTCAAACATCCGGATAGTATCAAAAAGATTCGGCCGAGTATCGTTAATTTGCTCCAAAGGATTGCAGAGTTCCGATACTTTGTCATGGATCCCATAATCAGAGCCTAACAAAACTCTCACCGAACTATCTCTGCAGAATATCTTTTCAAATAAAAAAAAAACATCGAAATCGGCTGGCGCGATATTGAGCTATTCGTAAATTTGTCGCGCACATATTTATTGCAAATTTTAGACTTTTATGGTTTTCTCATGGATGCCATTATCAGATCTGGACCAAATTGGACCACACGGGAAGCACCAGCTTTCAAATAAAAAAAGAATTATCAAAAATAGGTTCACGCATTCGAATGTTCTGAGGTAACAAACATAAAAAAAATACTGACGAGTTGAGATCCTCCTCCATTTTTAAAGTCGGTTAAAACGCAAACAAATCATATTACAATATGGCTGCAATTTAAATGGATGATAAAAACATCGCGTGTAAAATGCTACCTACTGCTAAATTACATACGAGTTCCACGAATAAAAGTTAATAGAAGCCTTCTTGGACGTAATTATAAGGCATATATAAAATGATATGCGAATATCTGTTGGTTAAAAATCATGTATGTGTAAGACATTCAAAGTCAAAGTCAAATAAACTTTATTGAATTAAGCGCTTTTGAATTGTAACTATAAATTATTTCTTTTAAATTAGGTACTAAATTTACCACAATATGTTCGGAAAAAGAATAGGTTCGTGAGTACATAGAAGAAATTCAACGGCCACTATTTTCAATCAAATAGAGTATTTTATGTACAAAACAAATTTGTTTATATATATGAATATAACATATGAATCGTGTAAAAAATATTTTTTTAAAAAATAACCAAGAATGAACTATATAAATATAAATTATCGTATATTGGATGCATCATAACACAGGCTATATATGCGTAACTTGGGGCAAGATAATTTGTGTAAAAAGTGTGTCAATATTATTATTATTATCAACCTTTAGAGCTTCAATTGATTATTTGTGTAAGGGTTTTTCGTTAACATGATGGTCGTGATTAGTGTCATAATTAGTAATCGCATCCAACAAATACATTAAAAACATTATTCTATAGAGCTCTCACAATACATATATATACATGTCTTGATGTATTATTCATTATACAAAGTGTAACATATTCGATAAAATTATTTGAAGAACTTTAGGCCCATATCACTTCTGAGCCATGTAATATAGCTGTTTTCTAGGGTAATCACTAATCATCTCGTTCACAGGCTTGACGACTTCCAGCCTCCCGAACAAGCTTAATTCCGAAAAGGCTTTAGCACCATAAACCACTTACCTACGTACGCTGGGGCAGGTTATACAGAAGACAGAGGAGTACAACCAGCCACTATGCTTGGCGTTCGTGAACTATGCGAAAGCCTTTGATTCGATCGAGACCTGGGCGGTGCTACAGACTCTCCAGAGGTGCCACATTGATTACCGATACATCGAAGCCAAGTGTTTGTATGGAAACGCCACCATGTCGGTCCGTCTCCAGGATCAGATCTCGAAGCTTAAACGACTGCAGCGGAGAGTCAGACAAGGCGATGTCATATCGCAAAAGCTGTTCACCGCTGCGTTCGGAGATGTCTTTAAGCTTCTGCACTGCAACGGACTGGGCATCAATATCAACGGCGAATATATCACTCACCTTCGATTCGCAGACGATATCGTAATCATGGCTGAGACCATGGAAGACTTAAGCCATATGCTCGATGGCCTCAATACATCTTACCAAGAAGTAGGTCTCAAAATGAAAATGGACAAAACGAAGATCATGTCAAATGTCCATGTTGCACCTACTCCCGTAACAATTGGGAACTGTACTCTCGAAATTGTTGACGAGTATGTCTACCTTGGACAAACATTCCAGTTAGGCAGGTCCAATTTCGCGGAAGAGGTCACTCGTCGAATCCAACTCGGATGGGAATCGGGAAGCTCCGTAAAATCTTCTCGCTCCAGTGTTTGAAGACGAAGGTTTTCAACCAATGTGTGTTGCCAGTGATGACTTACGGTACGCAGACGTGGTCGCTAACTATGTGCCCTATGAGAAAGCTCATGGTTGCTCAAATTGCAATGGAAGAGGGCTTTGTCCAGCAGTGGACGTCTTCCCGCTGATGATGATAATGATGTTGGTGATTACTAATTTCGAACCTATATTTTTTTACTTAGAATACTTACCTATATTTTCGCAATACAAATAAATCAGTAAATGACATTACATAATATGGCATTTCATACAATGAGCGGGATTTAATTTATATGGCAAAGGCCGGCACAGAACTGTTTTAAGAGATTATGTCTTTTACCTGTTCTGTGTTTGCCGGATCAGCACTTGTACATTATAGCCTGAAATTTTTTAGAGTTCCCGAGGGTTGCAATAGAACCAAAATCCTCGCGTACAAAACCTTAAATACTTACATTAAAAATATTCGCTAGAAACTCGTGCGCAAATAAATTATGTTTGATTGGTCAGGCAAACACGTCTTCGTTATCGTATCAATAGATTTTGTCCAATATTTACTCCTTGCCTCCTAGCCAAACATATTCAAGGACAATATAATAATGAGTTGTAGACTACATAAGTAATATCAATACATAATTCATAATCTGGTGTACTTAAAGACTCAGACAATATATTAGTGTATAAACGAACATCTCTAATGGAGATACAGCATGATAGAGAAGAAATGCGAATCTATTATCTCTAATCTCTTGTCTCTAATCTCTATCCCGCGTCCCCACCGAAAACGGGCACGAAAGTAAATCAAATGTTGTGCTAGCTCCATGTATGCCAGTTACAGGCATGCCACTTAGCGTATACACTAGCTATAATATGCAAGAAGCTGGTATGCAAATGTCCAAGCTACGGGCATGTGTGTCCCCAGCTTTATATCAGTTAGGAGCATCTTAACCGGCGGTTCTTTTTTTTTATGGAATGGGAGGACAAACGAGCGTACGGGTCACCTGTTGTTAAGTGATCACCGTCGCCCACATTCTCTTGCAACACCAGAGGAATCACAGGAGCGTTGCCGGCCTTTAAGGAAGGTGTACGCCCTTTTTTTGAAGGTACCCATGTCGTATCGTCCCGGAAACACCGCACAAGGAAGCTCATTCCACAGCTTTGTAGTACGAGGAAGAAAGCTCCTTGAAAACCGCACTGTGGAGGACCGCCACACATCCAGTCTTTTAATCAGTAATATGGTTCCAAGTTAATAGTGGTGGGTAATGACACTGTATCTTCACTTGTAGGTATATTAACTGTTTAAATACTGTGCGGCTGTCAAAGTGGTTTTGTGCCTGTTTGATATTCGCCATTTTGGCGCTGTTGGCCATGTAGTGAGAGTCTGCGGTACTAAAACTAGTGATGACAACCTCAGCAAACATCGATAGATGGTGGGAAACTATTTACAAAAAAAAAATGTGTACTTTACTAATTTGATTCTTGAAGTAAAAAATATTCTTACCCCCTTATTCATAATGGTCCGCTAACTTTAAACAGCCACTTAGGAGTGTTTTTTCTCATTCTTAGTTTTTTATCCCCAGTTATATAAAAAACGTGTGATATAAACTTGGTATACAGTTGTACCTTCGAATAAACCAAGAATATGCAAAATTTTGACTATATCATAAATATTTGTGTAACCACTTTGAATATTGTTACTACACTAGTGTGTACAAAGGTACTCTATCGTTACAACGGAGACTATACACTCCATAATAGTGTATACTCTCCATAATAGTTACTAAGATAATAAGAAATATTAACCGCCTTACAAATAAACTTGGTAGAATATAAAGTTACAAAATGTTTACAAATAGACATGTTGATTGAGATTGGTTTATTCGTACTTATAACGTTTCCCGCGTTTATTTGAACGGCAGCTTGACATTCGGAAAACTGCAGAACTGTCATTATATTGACAGTGTTGTCAGCGATATAGTCAACATATTGCATATGCTTGGTTTATTCTAAGGAACTTATACAAAGTTTATTTCTAAGACTGTTAGAAACCACCTAAAGACTGTTTTAGATGTCGGTGTACTTAAAAATTTCACCCTCATAATTTTTCTCATACCCGCCAAAAGAAATTTAGCCTCAAAAATGTAAAAGAAAAATTTAATAATTATAAACAACTAGCTGACCCGGCAAACGTTGTTTTGCCATATAAAGTATAATTCACGCGATAGTTTTATAAGTAATAAAATATTGCCTATATTATAGCCTGTACATCATTTTGTTCTATTATCAATAGTTTTTGCAGCGCATGCAAAAATAGGTTTTCGATTTTACACCTTTTGTTACAAAATAGCAATTTTATTACGGATCCCTAATTTTGAATGAAAACATAGCCTATAGCCTTCCTCGATAAATGGACTACCCAACACTGAAAGAATCATTCAAATCAGAACAGTAGTACCAGAGATTAGCGCGTTCAAACAAACAAACAAATAAACAAACAAACAAACACTGCAGCTTTATATATTAGTATAGATATGTAATGTTTTTAAAGTGATAACCCTCACTTCTAGGATTAATACACAAATAAAATTTGAAAAACAAAATTTAATGAACGATTTGTTGAACTTCATCTATCTAAGCCACAACCTGAGAGTTGAACAAAGCAAACAGAATTTTATAACGAGGCGGTACTCGGACGGTTAGCTCAGTTGGTTAGAGCACCGGTACGGACGCCGGAGGTCGTGGGTTCGAATCCCGCATCGTTCATAAAATTTTGTTTTTCAAATTTTATTTCTGTAAAATAATTATGACCCTCCTCATGTTCTGAACACGGTTAAAACATTAATCAGCCTAGCGAAACTCTCTAAGAAAAAAGCGATTCACTCTATTGTGTGAAACGTGCAGTCATAGCAAATCCAATAATCTTATAAACAAAGGAGATAGCCGAAATCCACTACGTTTTAAACAACTGTTCGCTTTCAAACTTAGCCGTATATCGTGGTCAGTCGCGATACTGTAATTACTACTATTTCAAACTTATGTCAAATAACTTCACGTTTCATCTATAATATATAAAACTCTCATGTCGCGGTGTTTGTAGTTAAACTCCTTCGGCTTGGCCGATTCTCATGAAATTTTGAGTGCATATTGGGTAGGTCTGAGAATCGGACAACATCTATTTTTCATCCCCCTAAATGTTAAGGGTGGTCCACACGATTTTTTTTTTAATTTAGTTGACATTTTTTTTTTAAATTTGTTTGACTCTGAGTCAACATTAAAAAATACATACAACTTCAAATTTTCACCCATCTACGATCAACAGTTACTTTTGTATCGCGATTTAATATCGGCAATACAACGTTTGCTGGGTCAGCTAGTATTAAACTAAATTTCAATTTTTACTCAGGCATTCCCGCCTCTTATTACGTATAACTCACTTCCTCTTTGCATTAATGATCAGTGTAAGAGTGTGATAATTATAAATATGAAAATATGTTTGGAATCCAATGTACCTACTCTCAAAAATTCAGAGAAGGTTTTTGCGGCATCTAGTGCACACACTGGTCAATGCTATGACTCCTCTGATTTTATTATTCTTTGCAAAAGGCACCATCAGCTTCCACTAGAAAAATCGCTGATTTAATAATCCCCATGAAGATTGCCTCTGGTTAACTCAGAACCCCGTCTAGGCCGCTTAGGTTCAACCAACGTTTATATCTTCCAACTATCGACAAAATACAAAGCGACATTGGCGAACAAGTAATAATTTTAATAATTTATCTAGGGGTAATTCTATCTTTTTCAGACTAACTTTATGTCAGCTAGGAGCTTGTTCAGCCGACTTTTCTTTAATCAATGTTAAAAGTGGTAATGTAATGACACTGAAACTTTTCTTGTGTATGAATTGTTTCAATTCTGTAATTATTTTAAATTGTGCATTGTATTTTAGTTTTATAGTATAGTGTTTACTATAAAATAATTTACTATAAATATAGTATAGTATTGTCACTACGGGTAATGATTTCGCTAACAGCTGTTGGTCTTCCTAATAAATAAATAAAAAATATACTTCTAAACAGTATTATAATATTTGTGTTTTTCTTTTACTCTATGGCACAAAAACTGTGGCATAGACAAGATGTCGGCCATAGAGCATGCCGCTTATCTGCGATCAAGGGTCATTTACGAGCAGGAAACAAGACTAAATAAAGATAAACGTTCATTTAATAGTGCATTATAAGTTTTACAAGAAATCGGAAATAAGATTTATAATTGTGATTTCCACTAATAATAATATATCGAGACCTGTATTGTGTTGTCAAGTTTGATTTAAGCAATTTTTTATGTTTTAATGTGATAACCCTCACTTCTGGGATTAATTAAACAAATAAAACTGAAAACAAAATTTTATTAAAGATGCGGGACTGGAACGCGTGACTTCTCGCGTACCGTGCGAGCGCTCTTTACAACTGAGCCAACCGTTCGAGTGTCGTATCGTCATAAAATGTTGTATGCTTTGTTCAACTCTCAGGTTGTGGCTTCATCTCCAGGATCTACTTTACAGTTGATAACATGCTCAAGCCCAATATTTGCTTATAAGGAAATTGACATGAAATGTCGCTCCTGCAAATCTAAACAATTTGTTATGTTTTAAAGTGATAACCCTCGCTTCTGAGATTAATTACACATATACAACCGAAAACAAAATTTTATGAACGATGCGGGACTCGAACCTCCGTAGATGTAGATGAAGCCACTAACGATAACGTCACTTGAACGGTTGGCACAGTTAGAAAAAGCGCTCGAACGAAACGCGAGTTTGAATTGTCAATGTGTGCGTTAGTACTGTTAGCTTGTTGGTTAGCTATTTTAATGTTCAAAATACGTAATACGTAATAGTTTACGACTTGACAATCAAATCAAAATCTTGCAACGCAGAGCTGCTCGAATTGTCCAGGCTAGCGACATTCTCTTAAAAAAAGCGATTCACAAACATGCAGTCATTGACAGACTGACAGCTATAGTCTTATGAAAAAAAGGATACAGCTGAAATCCCTACTTTATAAGTAACTGTTCGCTTTCAAACTTAGCCGGATTATACTTCGTCGCCAATTGCGATACTGTCATTACCACTATTTCAAACTTATATCAAATGACTGCATGATTCATAGTAAATTAAATTTCAGTTCTTACTGTGGCAGTCCTGCCTCAAATTACGTAGTATTTACATCCTTTTTGGAATTGTCAGCGATCTGTGAACGACTAGACTTAGATCACATGACTTTGGGTAGAGATGTCGCTTCATAATTCCTGCCCAAAATTTCACATTCGGACGACACGACATAAATAAAGGCATCATCTCCACCAACTCAATGTGTGGCGTTCATCAACAGAGCGGTTTTCATGGAACTTTCTTCCACAAACAAAAGGTCTTTGGAAATGAGTTGATGAGCCCAATAATAGTGAACCATATCTATGATTAGAGACAACGTAACCATGATATGCTAAAAGAGCTACCTCCAGATGCAGTTTGGTGTAATCTTGAAGGAACGTAACGAAATTTTGTAAGTTTATTGCAATTATTTTCTAAATGGTACATGTGTAATACGTTATTAATTATTATCATCATACCGCCACGTGTCACAGCGCAAGTTACCTGACGTGTTAAAGTTATTATTACGACAGCGTGTGATTACGGCCTATTTACTTGTGTCCAATTTAAAGTTTTATTCTAATTATTAACTACATAATAATTCGTTTAGTGTATTGAGGCTTAAAATCAGTGTCTGTAAATATGGAGTGCAGTGGTGGTTGTGGACATCCTTTGACAGAAAAATTGCTTATGAAGTGCTATTACTGTAAATTAGGCTATCACTCTGAGTGTCTGAATATTAACCCACAACAATACAAGACACTTAGTAAGGACTATCTGGCCTCCTGGAAATGTCCCTCCTGCTGCAATGTAACTCGGCGACGTAAAGGAAACCGTGAAAACACTCCGGTACGTAATTCATTAATTCCGTCCGCTGAGGAAACGAACACGTCACCTAAACTCTCCGAACACCAGGCGACACATCTAGAATTTGAATTGCGTAGCTTTACAAATGATCTACAGAATATGCTACAAACATGGCGTAAAGAAATCGACGACAGCCTAAATAGAATTAGTGGCGATATCAAAAGTGCTTTATCTGAAGTACAGCTTGAAATGCAATCACTGCGGACTGAGCAAGCTAACTTGAAAAGTGGATTGGCCAGTGTAACCAAGGATATCACCGAACTGCAATCATCGGCCCAATTTCAATCAGAGGAGCACGCTCACATTGAAAAAAAGATACGTGAACTTGAGGAATTTGAGAAGGGTGTGCTTGGAACAGCTAATCTCGTTTCTACCCTGGAACATAAAATCGACTCCCTGGAGCAGCAGGCGAGGCAGTGCAATATTGAGATATGTAACGTACCTGACAAACGGAATGAAAATCTACTTTCAATACTAGATGCCATAGGCTTGGCTATTAACTACACAATCTCGAACAAAGATGTAATTTCGATTCATCGAGTCCCACATGCAAATCAACAAAACAATCGCCAGCCTAAAAACATAATTGTCAAATTCACCACTAGGATTCTGCGTGACAACATTCTAAGTGCTTTCCGTAAGGCTCGTGGAGTACGGAATGAACAGATAGGTATTCAAGGTCAGTCGCATATTATCTATATGAATGAGCATCTTACTCTTAAGAATAAACGACTTTTTCGCGAGTGCCGTGAGGAGGCGAAGAGGCTCAAATATAAATACGTGTGGGTCAAAAATGCAACTATCCTCGTCCGAGAAAATGACACATCCCCATCATTTGCTTTCCAATCCACTGGAGATTTTACTAAATTCAAAAATCGAGGCGCTGACAGAATGGAAAACTAGTCGATATCAAAAAAATTCAGATACATTTTTTGTGCACTCTGTCTCGCTCATCATGCGATCACAGGCCTTAATTACTACATAATAAGGATTACCTATTATTGGTCTTGTATGCATTATAAACGTAAATACCTATTTTATATACCTACTATACTATATTATATACCTGACTTGCTGCAGTTATTACCGATTGTCACCAGTAAATATATTTATTACCCTATGTTTCTATTTTACTGCTGGTATTGCGTTTTTTGTATAATAATGTTACTAAAAACATGTTTATTTTCTTATTTTTTGGCTAATATAATGTATTCTCGTGTCATTCTTCGTAAATTAAACCATATTACTTGTACATGTTACATTTATCTCACTGTGTTTCTGTTTTTTATTGCCTTTTTTGTACTAAAAACATGTTTATTTTCTTATTTTTCGGCTAATATAATGTATTCTCATCTCATTCTCTGTAAAATAAACCATATTACTTGTACATGTTACATTTATCTCACTGTGTTTATATTTTACTGCTGGTATTGCGTTTTTTGTATGATAATGTTAGTAAAAACATGTTTATTTTCTTATTTTTCAGCTTACAATATAATGTATTCTCATGTCACTTTCCGGAATATAAACCATATTATTTTTAGTTACAATTATGTTACTTATAAAAGATTAACTATTAATCAACAATTACGTCATTGTAGTTCTCATGAAATCATAATTAATATGCGTGTCACTCTGTTTCTAAAAATAATAAAATTACCTAGTATGATAATGCGATTTAAAACTCTAATTATTTTTAATTTATTAGTATACAGTAGATAATTTTTATGGACAAAGTTCTTTCAGTGTATTATCAGAACTGTCGTGGATTACGGACTAAGCTCCATACGCTTTATATGAATATACTTATGCATGACTACGATCTAATACTCCTGACTGAAACATGGTTAACTGATGAGATATTTGACAATGAACTCATTGACTCGAGATATAACGTATACCGGTGTGATAGGAACCGAACCGCGACCGGGCGGCGTGATGGCGGTGGAGTTATGATTGCGGTGCGTCGCTCGCTGGCTGCCACGCTTCTTACGCTGCCAATGTCACAGCCAGCCACTATGCTTGCCATGCCACCAATTATTGATTACGTACTAGCTGAGTTACGCACTACAGCTGGCCGTCACATATTTGGTGTAACATATATTCCACCAAATCAGACCCATGATATATACCTATCTTATTTTAATTACCTACAAGAAATCTTGTTACTTAGCGATAATATATACCTTGTTGGCGACTATAACATACCGACAATAAATTGGTTGCGACACGGTGCGCATATGGAACCACAATTAAGTAATAGTTATTGTTTAACGAGTCAATATTTTTGTCAATTTATGTATACCTTGAATCTATCACAATATAATTGTTTTGAAAATTATAATAATCATATTTTAGATCTATTCCTATCCAGTAACAATGATTGTATTTTATTAAATGCACTTACTGCCTTGGTGCCACCTGATGGTCATTATCGACCTTTCTATGCACTATTGCCCTTTGCTAATAGACCACATATCCCTTTAACTACACAGACACACTACTGTTTTAAACAAGCTGAGTATTCAGTTATTAATGAAGAGATACTTAACACCAACTGGGAAAGATATTTTCAAGGCAAATCTGCTGATCAAGCTGTCGGTTTAGTCTATGAAATAATCCATGGATTCATACGTAAGTATATCCCATCTAAAACTATAAAGGCAAAGAGCTTCCCAGTTTGGTTTAATTCATCCTTAATACATATATTTAAAGATAAAAAAAGGGCAGACGTCGTTTTAAAAAGGAATCGAAACGTCGTTACAGTGAATATATGAACATAGTAGAAGATAGTATTAAAGTCAATGCACAATATTTTTGGACATACTTCTCTAATATAAAAAACAATTCCCGCATTCCTTATAATGTATTTTACAAAAATAATAACTCCGATCGATGCATGTAATTTGTTTTCGGACTTTTTTTACTCGGTTTTACCAATGACTTTGACATAGATCATATTGAATGCACTGGTAAGGATGAAATAGTGTGTGACATTATCAGTCAAACTGTTATCTCGACTGAAAATGTAATTAAGGCTCTAAACAAGTTGGATGTAATGAAGGGTTCTGGTTTGGATGATATACCTCCAATATTTTTCAAAGCCACTTCTACTACCATTTACAAACCACTGCATATTTTATTCAGTCTTAAACAAGGCATATTTCCAGAGAAATGGAAAATGGCTTGCATAGTGCCTGTACATAAAGGAGGATCCAAAAAGAACGTAGAAAATTACCGACCAATCTCTATCTTGCCTGTACTTTCCAAGCTCTGAGCGGCTTGTACACGATTCCATTTATCCACTGATACATAGGATTATAATTCCACAACAACATGGATTCGTGCAGAAACGCTCAACAGTAACTAATCTTCTTGTTTTTGCTTCACACTTATTTGAAGATTTAGATAACAATAGACAAACAGACTGCATTTATACAGACTTTCAGAAAGCTTTTGATAGGGTAGACCATAGACGCTTATTAGAAAAATTATCATATAACGGCATACGTGGTGATCTTTGGCGATGGTTTAAATCATACATCTCAAATCGTACTCAAAGAGTTATCATCAGTGGCCATGAATTGAAAATGGTAATGATTACTTCTGGAGTTCCACATGGGTCAATTCTTGGACCTCTTTTATTTATTATATTCATCAATGATATTCATACATGCTTTCAACATAGTAATTTTCTACTATATGCAGATGATCTTAAAATATTTAAAACAATTGAATTACAAGATAATCATTACCATCTTCAGGATGATTTAAATAGATTTACTAAATATTCTACAGAAAATAAACTTAATCTAAGCTTAAGTAAATGTAAGCATATCACTTTTACTAAAAAGAGATCCGCTAGCAACTGTACATATTCACTTTATGGAGAGAGTCTAGACAAGGTTACTAATATTAAAGATCTAGGAATAACATTGGATAGTAAGTTACATTTAGACACGCATACACAAAACATTGTAAATAAAGCTTTTAAAATGTATGGATTTATAATGCGGACCGGTATTAATTTCAATAGAGTTGCTACATATCTAAATTTGTATAAATCGCTGGTTCGCTCACAACTCGAATATGCTGTTTGTATCTGGAATCCCTATTATAATAAATATGTTAAGAGAATAGAAACTGTACAGAAAAATTTTTTACGGACAATGCACTATAAATGTACGGGAAGCTACCTTCCTTATGACCAGCTTCTTGAAAAATATAGTATACTTGACTTGCAGTCAAGGCGCAAACAACTTGAAGCTATGCTCTTATTTGATCTGAGTCATAATAAATACGACTGTATTCCTTTAACTCGTAAACTCTGTTACAAAATACCATTTAGAAGTCATGTACGCAATAATCAAACGCATAAACTTTTTGCTACTATAAAATGTCGTACAAATTCTGGCGAGCGCTCACCACTATGGAGAATGACACACTCATATAATGCGTGCTTTGGCAATATTGATATTTTTTCCACTCGTGTGGGCTCTTTAAAAAAGCTGGTCATGGATTATCTTAAGAAGAATATTACTATATTAGACTAAACCTGTAGAATAATAACAATAAAACTAAACGAATATATTTTTTATATCTACACTTATATTATATAGTTTTTGCAGCGCACGCAAAAATAGGTTTTCGATTTTACACCTTGTGTTACAAAATAGCAATTTTATTTCGGATCCCTAATTTTGAAAAAAAAAACATAGCCTATAGCCTTCCTCGATAAATGGACTACCTAACACTGAAAGAATCATTCAAATCGGACCAGTAGTACCAGAGATTAGCGCGTTCAAACAAACAAACAAACAAACACTGCAGCTTTATAATATTAAGTATAGATTCAAATATTTTTATTCAAAATTGGATTCAAAATCACTTATTGAACGTCAAAAACTACCACCCATTCAAAATAGACTACCTCACATCTGAGAAGAACGGGTGTAAGAAACTCAGAGGCCTTTTTTATAAAAATATGGATTACAATGTTATATCGTACAATAAACAATTATAATTAAAGAGCCTGAGACTGTTCTCTTCATTCCCAGTCAGTGGTATAATTAAGAAAATCAATTACGTTATAATAACCTTTCCCACATAAACGTTTTTTAACAATTATTTTAAATTTCGTAACACTTTTGTTTTGTAAATTTTCTGAGATCATATTGTAGAAGCATATACATCGCCCAATAGAAGACTAACTAACTCGACTTAACCGAGTAGTAGGCATTACAAGTTTAAGTTTGTTGCACGTGTTAACATTATGATTGTCACAGTTTCTAGCAAATTCCTCAATGTGCTTATGAACATATAGAACATTATCAAGATTAAATCGAGAAGCAACAGTCAAAATGTTCTCTTAATGATTATTTAGGACCTAGGTTAAAAATAGCGCAAATAGCTCTTTTCTGCAGCACATAGATGGTATTAATATCGGCCGCACTGCCCCATAGCACAATATAAGCAAATTATCACACAGTAGAGCCATGCCGAAGCGGTTTCAATTTTTGTGAAGGTCATATAGCCCTCCAGAGTTCAGCGTGATCTGACACTTGACGCGGTGTCCTATTTCATTGTGTCAGTATGGCGCGCGGTTTACTGTTTTTGGTTGTGTTTACGATAGCATTTCGTGTACAAATAACATAATAATAATAATAAAGCCTTTAGACTAATACACACAATATAATTCATTTTAATTAATTAACTTAACTTACATAGCTATATTATTAACTTAATTATTAATTATGTGCAGTAACTTTTAAACTCTTTCTGTTAACTGTTTGTCCTTCGACAAAGGCCTCCTCCAAGGTCTTCCATTCTTTCCGATTCATTGTCATTCTAGTCCATAGTGGCCCTCCTATCTGTATCTCCCATCGTATGAACTGTCTTCCTCCATTCCTCTTATCTCCTCTGTAGTACCATTTAGTTATTGCTCTAGTCCATTTTGGTGTTTCATCCCTCATAAAGTGGCCTACCCATCTCCATTACAATGTGCGCATTGTTTTTGGTTGTTTTACGATAGCATTTCGTGTACAAATAACATATCTATGTTATAATATTATTGGTCGACAAAAATGCTCTGATTTTAATAACAATTGTCGTGCGATGAGAAGGTTATCTGTTCAAGTATAAACAACCGACAACTTAAAGTAACAATTATTGATAAATATTGTTTATATTTATCATAATAATATACATGTATGTGTACCAGCTGACCCAGCAAACGTTGTATAGCCATAGTATAAAGTAATAAAAAAATTCAATAATTACAATTTTTGGGGTATATTTATCAATAAAGGATGACGACCGATTCTCAGACCTACCAGTAAATAAAAATACATAAAATACTAAATACATCGTACATAAAATTTATCGACCTACAATAACTATAATATTTGATTGCCATCTTGCAACTCTATTGCATATGTGGATGGAACAGATTAATATAAAAATTGCGATGCAAAAGTAGGTGTTGTACGTAGACGGGTGAAAATTTGAAGTTGTATGTATTTTTTAATGCTGAATCTGAATGAAGAGTTTAGCAGTAAAAAAACTGCCTTACTTACTAGGCAGAGTTTTCGTTCAGTTGTATTTCGACCGCGCTTAAAATGCAACGCCACGCAACGACAAAGTGTTCAGTGAAAAACCATCAAAATAACAGGACATCCAAACTTAAAAAGGATGGAGTGTCGTTTAAAATTAAAAGTGCCCCTTAAAATTAACGAATTTATGTAACTTGTTCTTGCCTGGTGTTCGCGTCAGTCTTGCGCGTGACGATTTTTGACGACCATTTATGTTTGTGTATTGTACGGTAATGGGAAGGTTCTAATAAAATAAAATATGGGCGTTGGCTCATTCCATTCGGAATGAAGTCAAGAAAAATGTTATCGGTACCCATAACATGTTTCTAATTTCTATGTTACCTTTATATCAAACTAGCCGTAGTTGCAATTATTCGCAAAGGGCATAAGCAACAAATTCACCATTTTAGATAATATTAGCAACAAAAAGTAACAAAACGACTTCAAACTATCTAATGCAAAACAATAGATATAATTTGCACTAAAAAGTAAAAAAAATGCGTATTTTAAACAATCCAATTTATCTAAATAATTAATCTAATTCTAGTAGTATTATTATTATAGTAGTGGTCCATAATTGTAATTGTTATTTTTGGAATGGGTATTCTCCCGCCACGGCCCCACCCTCGCTTCTCACCCCGTGACGCGCGTGCGACTTAAGCACATCTCACCTACAACTATATACATATACAAACCTACCTTGGCTGACACCGACTCCTAACTCCTTAGTTTATTTCAGATTCACACAAAATCAAAATATAAAAAAAACTTCGTGGTTGGTTTCTTCTTTTTAATAGACATTATTTTGACAGTTGGGAAAGAGAACTTACGAGTTCAGAAAAGGTAAAGAAAAAGCTCGAGTATGTAATATGCCCACATCCCGAACGCTATACGTCCCTGCAATACGCCAAATTTGAGCAACTGTATTAAAAAGATGTTTTATTATGACTTTATCACGTAAAATTATCATCCGTAAACCGATTGTACTGACAACCAATTCTTTATTATTATAGTAATAATTACTTACGTTTATAATATTATGTTTGTTTGTTTCAGTGCTAGTGTTACTGTCAGCCACGTTTGTGTTAAGTCTCATCGGAACAGTATTCTTCTGTTTTACGAATTCACTTAACGATGCGATACTATCGGTAAGTTTAAGGAATAATAAACTAGGATGCCGCAGTCGCTCGTCGTATCGCTTCGCTGCGGGGTATATTTGAGCGAAGCGAGGTAAACTAAGTCTGTAATAAAACAATAAAAAGAATCTTTTGGAATATGGCGCCATTTTTAAACTGTAATTTAGAATAATTTGTAAATCATGTTTATTTTTAATTATAATAATTGAATCAAGTCGAAATTCAAAATTCTGTCTCGATAATAACCTAGCAAATTTTGAAAGCTTTCTATGCGTTTAAAAATTTTTAATATCGGTCCAGAAATGGGCGAGAAACAATTTAACACAGAAATCAATTGGAGTCACCCGGTGGGGGCTCCGCTCAGCCTCGCTTCGCTTCGCTCAATAAAATACACCGTCTCAGATAGTGCATAGATCTGACAACTGCAAAAACTATGCGTTTTGAAGGAATCTATAAAAAATCTTTTTTTAGCATGTTTTACATTTGTGTTTTGTTTGGCTATTGAATTTTTAAAGATATATTTCCTTTGCTGCGTTAGGGAAAAGTTATTAGAGTGAGTTTTTACGATGCGCGTTAACACCGTAACCCAAATTCGACACCTTGCGTTAGCTGGTCACATAGACCAAGAAGAATATCATCGAATTTGATTGTTGTCACATTTTTTAAATTTGGACTGACTCATAGAGAACAGAGCATTGACACCGCGGAGGGTCGGCGGTCTCTTTCTTTTGTCGTTAAAATCGACTTTGAGGCAAAGAGTACCCACAAAATCGACCTTCCCCATTACCGTATGGGCCAGGGAGCTATTTTTCATGAGAAGTGGTGGCAATAACTGTCAGCTACTAAGAGCAGTTTTGGAAAACATGCGAGTTTCCGGATCTTTTCTGCAAGCTTCTCAGCTTTCTCAGAGTACGAGCGGTAATAATGACTTACCTAAGTCATACACTTATTTATCGTCCTCTTCTCCTATTTCATAAAAAAATATTAAATTTTTCACTCACTTGCCAACAGAACATGGTGATCAGAAACAACTCTCTGGCATTCTCTATGTGGCGTCGTCCAACCGTGAAACCCCTGATGAAGGTTCACCTCTTCAACTATACCAACTGGGACAGAGTAAAACGTGGATTGGACAAGAAACTTAAAGTTGAAGACGTTGGACCTTTTACGTATTCGTAAGTATAAGAAATTCGATCTTATTCGATTTTAAAGCAACCTGAAAAAAGTCGTTCTAATTTTTCACGAGTAATTACAATTTTATCAGTGATTGATCTGTTATCAATAGTTTTCACACAAAAACAATGTATTAAATAAAAGTTAATTATTTGTAATTCAAGATTTATGTTTTTTTTTTATTCTTTCAACCGACGAAAATTGTATGGCAAGTAGCTAAGCAATACGACCTGGACTAACAATGCCTTGAAATTTTTGGATCATTGTTGGAAACTTATAGAAGTATTCGTTTCAAGATCCACATAGTTAATATCTTAAGTATAGTTAAATCAAAATGTAGTCGGACATATGTTGTATAAAATACTGTTTTTTTAAATATATTAGTATCAGGTGATTATATGATAAAAAACGTCAGACACTCCCATTTACAATTACTATTATACTGGGCTACTACGACCTCGGCATTGTGTAGCCCAAAATATAGCCGATTATTGCTGCCCCTTACGCCCAACAGCTTTAGGTTATGATGAGGTTCGTTTTAGTACCAGTATTACATTGAAATGAAATTATTTTATGCAAGAAACATTGTACTTAAGATGTTAACAAAATATTATTTATAATATGTTTCGTTAATTAACATGCAAAATATATTGTCGAGTTGTCTTAGATGATCGTTATTGACCCATTAAGAATACCTACTTCCCTTTTTTGTAAAATTTAGCTAATTAAGTACATTGAATTATGCTCAAAGTACCAACACACTACTGGCATACTGATTATAAACAAGATGCGATTAGACAATACAAATCCAAATAATTCCAACTTTATACGATAATCATCCAGAAATACGCGCTGAGGACAATTTTTTGACAAATTCATAAACAAAATTACTTGTTCGCGCTAATAAGGTGCTTATAACCACTCACCACGTTTACTCGCATGGCCTATCGTTGGGCTCGTTTTTTTGGAAGGCAATTTTACTAAGGAAATGTATGCGCCCAATCAATTCTTTAAAAAGTAATGTGTGTATGGCAACATTGTATAATAAACAATGCATAATTAATTCATTATTTTGTCATAGGTTATCACTCCAATCCAATAACCTTGGCGTATTAATCTTGAGGTGACACTAGCTAGAGTTTTACTTTAAATCTGTAATAATAGACCCCGTGTTTTTATTGAACTGATATTTAATGGTTGCTTTGCGAGATAACTAACACTGTTGTCATTATTATTTTATCTTAACATATTCTAATCAAAAGACTCTAAAAATATATTGATAAATAATATATAAAACATTACAATCAAGTTTTTATAATCCATAATAATCTTCCATCTCTTTCCCTCGCCTTGCTACAGATACTTTACCTTTAGCCCGATTTGAAGACACACTGGACATGCTGGGAGACTTAAAGTGGTTTCAACGGTCGATTTGAACAATGTCTATTGGCAAGTAGAAGTTCAGCCACAGGATAGAGAAAAAAACTGCATTTAGAACTGGGACTGGAAATGGTCTGTAGCAGCTATACATTATGCTATTAGCTCTGTAGAACACACCAGCAACCTTCCACTCATGTAACGAGAAATATTGGGTCTGTGAGGAGACGCCTGCTCATTGTATTTAGATGACGTGATAATCATTGGTTGCAACATCATGGAACCTTGAATACAAAGAATTACGGCGAATGCTAACCAAAGATCTTCCTCCCTCCGAAGGAAAGCTCTCGCCTTGCTACAGAAACTTTTTCGCTTTTGGTACATAACTTTATATTACCGTCTGACGCGAGAGATAAGGTGGGTGGACCATCGTGCCTGTTTATTACCATGTAAGCATTTATTCCTTCTACTCACACTCACGTCGACAGAATAATAATAATTATGTATTATTTTTTATTATAAAAACATTACAATTCTTCTTCCATACAATAGGATTATTTTTCTTCCCCTTCATTTACATAAATAATAAAAGTCTTTCTTGTCCGTGCGGCCTTCGCTGATTTCTCAATAAGCTGCTTCCACGTGATTCTGTTCTCGGCTTGTCGCTGGCGATTCAGAATATTGAGTCCCACCATGGTCTCTTTTTGGACGGACCAGTGAATAGGTGATCAACCCCATGGTGTTTTCCCCTTCTCTTTCTTAATGTAATCTTAAAACATCTTTCTAAGTATAAAAACTTTCTCCACATTACCTGGTTGCTTCCGGGTAATGTGAGTTTAGGATTCAATGGTTACATATGGTAGGAGGATAGTCAGTCCTTCAGTTGATCGGGAAAAGATTTCTTGTTTTTTTGCAGTCCACGGTATGCGCAACTTTCTCTTCCAACACCATATTTTGAAAGCCTCTGTTTTCTTTCGATCAGATGCACGAACTGACCATGATTCGGAACCAAAATATTGAAAATAATATAGATCATACGAGTCTGGTAAAATCATTTAAGTATACAAATCAAGGCCCTCAAATATATCTGTGCGATAATTCTGTTCCAAATATATCCGTGTTGGACGTGGTACTGTCATTGGCGACCTCTCGAATACAAACTCACAGCCACCAGGACAAACGTATTGACCGTATGTATGATTTTAAAAATATACATACGGTCTAAATAACTAGCCTTCACAGCGATGCGGTTTCCATTCATCGGCCAAAGGAACCAGGGTTACTTGCAAACCCAGGTAACTCTTCCATTACATACGATTGTTGACGTTCCTTGATGGTTGAAGAACGAAACTAATTCAAATAACTTGAAAAAATAAAAAGAAAACAGAGACAGACACAGAAGGAGAGAAATTTCATGGCGAAATATCTTAGAAATAAAAACTGACAGATTTGATAATTTCTGCAGTTTTTCTTAAGTCTGATTGAATTGCTGCATTCAGTTTATTTTTTATTTATAATATTTTGCGCACACGCCCAGATTGCAGAGCTTACTAAAGTGTCATTGTTGGGGCTGTAATCCAACAGTATGCCACAGACCGCTCTTTCAGTGACGTCACAGTGTCGTCAGACATCCAGATACTAAAAATAATCACCAATAATTAGAAATACCGTTTGCAATTAGTCGTCCATAACTGTTAAAAGGCATAAAAGGCATTTATTTTCTCAAAATTGATTCCTTTAGAATTCTTTTTGATGTCATTTGTTATACTACTAGATACTACTACCGCTTCGGAAACAAATGGCGCTCTGAGAGAGAAGAAGCGGCGCAAGAAACTCTCCCAGCATTTTTTTTTGCGCTCTTTTCAATAAAAATATACAATATTGTACAGTCATTTCTATCGCTATAAAATAATCACAATCTAGTCCCAGGCTGTCCGGTCATTTAGATAGTCAGCAGTGGAGTAATAGGATTTACGACAGAGCCATTTTTTTATAAAAGATTTAAATTTATTTATAGATAATGCCTGAACAGTGGCTGGGACTTAATTGTAGAAGTGTATACATTTACCCTCAAAGCTATTATGTATCTTATGAAGCCTACTAGAATTAGTTACAAGCAATCCCTTATTTCTAGTGTTATAATAATGAAAATCACTATTAAGAGCAAAAAGGTGACGATTTTTGTGAACATATATTAAATTTTCATAAATGTACTGACAATGAACAGTCATAATATTTATTTCTTTAAATTTTTCTTTGAGAGACTGTCTATAACCAAGCTGATATATAGCACGAACAGCTCTCTTTTGCAGTGCAAACACTATATCAATGTCAGCAGCATGACCCCACAGTAATATACCGTACGTCATGATGCTGTGAAAATAACTAAAGTACACTAATCTAGCGGTCGCAACATTCGTGTACTCTCTAATCTTTCTAACTGCATATGCTGCAGAGCTGAGTCTATCTGCTAGATGGGTAATATGTGGACCCCACTGAAGCTTTTTATCTAACGTGATACCCAAGAAGACCGTAGTGTCCACAAGTTCCAATCTCTGGTCATTTATAAGTACGTTGGTTTGTACCTCCGCTGTGTTTGGTGTAATGAACCGTAAACACTTTGTTTTTTTACTGTTTAAGTGCAGATTATTCGTCTCAATCCAAAGCATTACCTTTGAGAGTGCATTGCTTACCTCGTCATCAATATCCGCACGTCACTTCACGTTACGTTGTTGACGTTGATTTAAACTGTTTACTTCACAAACCACCTCAGTGCTAAAACTAAATTTCAAACACTAACATAAGTTAAAATTACGTTTATCTTGTTTAAGTAAATACCTAGAAATACATTAAAGTATTCAATTAGTTTTTGTTTTTAAAGATTATAATTTTAACCAACTTCCAAAAAATTTCTCAATTTGTCGGTATGTTTTTTTTTATGTTTGTTACTTCAAAACTTTGGACTGGGTGAACCGATTTTGATAATTGTTTTTTTATTTGAAAGCTAGTGCTTCCCTGCTAGTAGTAATTTGGTCCAGATCTGACAATGGCAACCATTAGAAAACAAGAAAAACGTCTTTAATTTGCTATAAGTATGCGTGCGACAAATTTAAGAATATCTCAATATGATGATTAATGGAACTTCTTAACGACTTACAGTAAAGGTGCGATCTGTAGCAGAATTTCTGTCTGTAATAAAATTGCAATGCGCTTACGTTCATTGCTGCATTGCAAAATTTAGTAAATCTACACATATTTAGACATATTATTAGTTAGTGTAGTTCAGATTCACTAAAAATCTAAAAATAAATAAAATAACCAAACAACATTAATCAGTACGGGTTTCAAAGACAAAAATCAACGCTACACGCTTGTTTTGATTTAGTAAAAAATATTATGCTTGGTCGTAATGAAAATAAATATACTTCAGCTTTATTTTTTGAAATGTCAAAAGCCTTTGACTTCGTTTCTCATGAACAATCGTTGTCTAAGCTAGAATATAATGGAATCAGAGGTTCGGCACAGAGTTGGATAAGATCCTACTTATCTAACAGAGCTCAATGTGTTGAGGTAACTAAAGTTAATGAGAATCAAGCACCGGAAACAGAATCTAAATTTAATAAATTTGAAGTACCACAGGGCAGTGTGCTTGGCCCTCTTCTTTTTTTAATTTACATTAATGACTTACCAGAAGTAACATCCCACGAAGCGGTCCTATTTGCGGATGATATACCTGTTATTGTTACCACGGATAAACGAGATGGAATAAGTTTCCACGAACCAGAACTTAAAAACGCAATATTAAAAATAATATTATGGCTTAATCAAAATAATCTACAGATAAATTTTAATAAGACGACATATATACATTTCAATAAAAGAAATAATGTTATTGACAATTCCGATTGGATGAATATACATTTTGACCAAAATATGATAACGCATGTAGAAAGTACAAATTTTCTTGGTGTGACTATCGAAAGAGATCTAAGTTGGAAACATCAAGTAAGCAAAGTTTGTTGCAAAATAAACAGTTTCTCCTTTGCACTTTATAAGTTGACGAAAGTTAGTTCGAGACAAACGGCCTTAATTACTTACCATGCGTACGTTGAGTCCATACTTAGATATGGTCTCATACTGTGGGGCAACTCTTCAATAATAAACAAATCATTTATTGCACAGAAAAAGTGTGATCAGATCAATGTGGTATTAAGCCTGACGTTTCATGCAAGCCCTTTTTCAAGTCACTGAAATTATTGACACTGCCTGATCTATACATTTACGAGATGGCAAAATTTGTAAAGGAAAATCACAGTGTGCTATACTTACAGCAAATGCATATGACCCACAGTACTAGAATACTTAGGAAAGCTGATAGGTTAGTGACTAGAGTCGTTCCGCATAGCACTTTATTTCAGAAAAATTGCTTCTGGATGGGCATGAAAATTTTCAATAAGATCCCTGATTCATTTAAGTTGTTACCTTTTTCAAGATTTAAAGTATCCTTACACAGTTGGCTTCTTCAAAACACATTTTATTCCATGGAAGAGTTTTTTGACCACAAAGAGTAAAGGATTTTGACATTGCATTGTAAGTGGATTATTCTTATATTGACTTCAATATTGTTTTTGTATTGTGTAAAATTATAATTTTGTGTTATATAAAATAAATTAATTTATATTATAATAAAATTTTTGCCCAAGACCAAGTTTGCATGCTATTGGTAATGGCTAAATAGGAGATACTTTAAGCTATTGTAAGACCAAATTTGTACCACCCTATTTAATAGCAAATATATGAATATGAAAATGAACAAACGACTTCAAAACAATAGACATAATATGCACTAAAATGTATGAAAATAATTACGTATTTTTATATAATCTAATTAATGAATCTAATCCTAGTAACGATTATTGCTATTTTTGGAATCGGTGTCAGCAAGGTAGGTAGGTATTTGTAACTACATACATAGTTAGAGGTGAGATGTGCTTGAGTCGCACGCGCTACGCAAGGCGAGAGGCGAGATCGGAGGCCGCGGCGTACAATAATCGTTACTAGAATTAGATTGTATAAAAATACGCAATTATTTTCTTACTTTTTAGTTTTTAAGGAATTATTATTTTTCTATTTTAAATGTAGATAATATTAACATAGTAATTAATATTAATAATAAATAATAATTCTTGTAAATAGAAGAATATTCTATGAATGAGTTATCGATGTTACATTAACCCAAGACCTATGCTTATCTCCATTTATCATGCAATGGTCATTAAGGAAAATTGAGTTTAATGAAATGAAAACTACATAGGCGCACTCAGCATTTTCTTATTTGGATGTTCAAAGAAACTGAGTAGTTACGCTCGGCTAACACTAGTCAGTCAGATCCATCATCTAAACAATCAAATACCACCTAATGTAATGCAATGTTACGACCTATATAGCCCAGTCGTTAGTCACCTGCCTAGAGGTCCCGGGTTCGAATTCCGGTATGTACAAACATGTATGTGATGAATATAGATGTTTGTTTCCGAGTTAGAAAAATTTGTGTCAAAGTGTGTCAATATTATATTATTAATAGAAATCACCCCCCCCCCTTTTCTCCAAAGCTATGAAGTCGATCAGTTACTGCCAATTCTTGGGATCCCTGGAAAAGCACCAGCTGTTTAGCAATTGCTAGTACAGTTTCCGTCAGGGTTGCGGAGCTCAGTTGTTGATCTTTTTGTATATTTAACTCATAGAAGGACAGAAACACAGGAGTTGAGCAAGGAGGCGTTAGTAGTTACTTCAGACAAGCTTTACCAGTGGGAGGCTCCTTTGCACAGGATGCCGGCTAGATTATGGGTACCACAACTGCGCCTTTTTCTGTCGTGAAGCAGTAATGTGTAAACATTACTGTGTCTCGGTCTGAAGGACGCCGTAGCTAGTAAAATTACTAGGCAAATGAGACTTAACATCTTATGTCTCAAGGTGACGAGCGTAATTGTAGTGCCACTCAGAATTTTTTATATTACAAATACCGATTCTTCAGGAAATCTTTGCATCAAAGAGACGAATACAGAATTGGTAGTTATTTTGCCAAGTCCATTGCTATTAAAAATGTTACTTAAGAAATTACGATAAGTAATTAATTCCAGTAAATTTCACAAAATTACTTCGACACGACGTGTTTCGCCATTTGTTTCCGAAACGGTAGTAGTATCTAGTATATATTACAAATGATATCAGAAAGAATTCTAAAGGAAACATTTTTGACAAAATAAATCCTTTTTTTTTACGCCTCTACAAGAGGCTTCGATTGACTCTTCAAACGCTGGAACACGAGTTTTCGTTTTGAAGATTTCGAATTAACACTAGGAATAATTTTAAATAACAACAATAGACTCGATTGTGGAATACATAGGTACACCTTATTTAATTTAGAACCCTAAAATGAGCATTGAGTGCTTTTCTTATGGACTTCCTTACTTCCAAACATATTGTGTGACGCAAAGTTAGGCGAAGAGTAAGCAGAACACACGCAAACATGATGCTTTAAGACAAGTTTGTGGTGAAAGTATAGCATATCGAGCTATGAACACTATTTAATCCTGTTACACATATCCTTAAGTCTTATTTATAGGTTGCTAATGTTTGCTGTTGGTTATAGCTAACACTGCCGAGCCTTTTTGAACTACCACTTTTCTTTGAAGTTAAACAAGTTTTTTGGCATGGCGTGACGCATTTTCTTTCAAAAAAGTTATTCTTACAGCTTGTACTTTTTTGTGTAGGTTCAGATTAGTAGTGAATAACGAGGATTGTAAGCATTTAAACTGTTTTCCACGCAAGATTTTTGAAAATATTGGCTTTGTTACATAGATGTCGGGCCGGCAGCCGTGAACTCATATCGCTCAAGGTCGCTGGCATTTACTGTCGCCTTAACATGCAAACATTAAAGAAGCGTAAAATTTTTCACCTCTCTCTCTCGCCATTTGATTGGTAAAACAATGGTGCAGACATCACGGCTATTGTTGGTACCGACAGTGCTTAGGTTTCTAAAAGGTTGCTACAAGTCTCCTGACAGTTTTCCACATTAAAGCTGAACTATTCCGAAGCGGTGGCAAATGTTTAGATAAGTACCTATATAATTGTCATTCATAAGTGTCACAGAATTAAGTTGTATGAAATTAAGTATGAGTTTTCGTTCATAATTCTTAAATACATAAAACGCAATAGTGAACAGAATCATTTATACAATAACAAACTTGTAGGCACGGTTAAGATATGAATATATTATTATTAAAATTGTGAAATCAGTTATGGCTAAATTATATGCCGACATACCTGAGATTCCTGGACGCAATGGTCTGCCGCTGGGGGCCCCCGCTAGTCCTCTAGGAACTCCTGGTGCTAAAGTGCGTGCTACTACCTCTCGGCGTGTGTAGAAAAAAAGGGTTTTGCGTTGCGTTACACCGACAACTTCTTGCAATTTGATCGTTTATCTACACCCATGCTTTAAATCCTCTATTAAAGATTCTGAAACAGTTAGCTAATTGCCAACATTAAAACACCCAATGTTCTAATAACCATTACATCATCCAATCGAGTGTTTTAATGTTGTACTGAATTTCATAACAACACTCATATGTTTTTTTTTTCGATCCCTTCTTGCGCAAAGAGTTTCAACAGACAGCCAAATTCTTATTGCTCGATGCGTGGTATCTGTATGAATTTCAAAAAAAGAACATTTTCGTTTACGCGCGTTCCACACTACCAGAACGTCGCGCACCGTATAAAAAAGTAGGTTATTCGAATCCCCGCCATTTTTCTTCAATATTTTTATTGTTTTGTTTACAAAAATGAGCGATTCATTTTAAACGCTGAATATTCGAGTGAATATTAATTGCATGCACAATACAAAATATAAATTACAACTAAAATCAATAATTGTTTAATTAATACTTAGTTTATTTGTTATATACAAATCAGTAATGAATGATATTAGGTTACTACTAGGACCGGTGTTTTAATGTTAGCAGTAAGCTTACTGTTCCAGAATCTTTTTGAGGATTCATATTCTGGGTGTAGATAAAGTCTTGTATGTGTGTTAATAGTATCACATGAGTGTTTTAATACCCCTTATTACACAACAGTTGCATAAATAACTATTACCACTGATTTTTAGTAACAATTTACTATTATATAAAAATATGCGTAGTGGGTTTTTTTTTTTTTTTTATTGGCGTGAGATGTATATTGGTGACAATTTGGTTATATTATTATGCGGCGCAATAGACAACTGTCATTATGTTAACTTCACAAATGAAAATGCGTCTGTTGTCTATGGTATTTCTCTGTCTACAGGAAATAGTCGTCTATAAATTGGCCTCAACCAAACAACAATAAAAATAATAATAGCGGCGCGTCCAAAACTGTTAATAATTATGATGTGATCTCCAGGCAGCAGCTCGAACGAGTGAATATAAAGTTTGAGGAAGACCGACTGACTTATCAAGAGAGGAACCACTTCCGCTTCCTGCCCGAACAGAGCTCTGGAGCACACTTCGACCAAGTCTTCGTTCCCAACCTGCCATTATTGGTAAGTGACTGGATTATTACTTAATAGATACGTGACTGGATTTCGAAAGAAGGGGGAAATGGATGATATATTTGAGCAAATAATGGCGACCGAAGATCAAATTTTTTTTGTGACAATAAAAGACGAGACGAGCAGGACGTTCAGCTGATGGTAATTGATACTCCCTGCCCATCACAATGCAGTGCCGCTCAGGATTCTTGAAAAACCCCAAAAATTCTGAGCGGCACTACAATTGCGCTCGTCACCTTGAGACATATAATATGTTAAGTCTCATTTGTCCAATTTCACTAGCTACGGCGCCCTTCAGACCGCAACACAATAATGCTAACACATTAGTGCTTCACGGCAGAAAAGGGAGCCGTTGTGGTACTTATAATCTAGCCGGCATCATGTGCAAAGGAGCCTCCCACTATTATATACATTATGATCAATTTAAAATACTTACTACCTACACTTAAATTACTTTCGAGACGTCTTTGCATTTGTAGGTATTTACAGGATTCTAAGCTTGTTTTTTTATAAAAAGAGTTTCGTTACTGAACAAGAAAACAGATTGACAATCAAAAGTTAATGGTGAATGCAAAAATTTTTTATTTATATAAAACAAGTACAATAAATGATAAATTGTAAGTGTTGGCATAATTAAAGGTTAAACACATTTCAAAAACATTGGCGTTCTTCTACAGTGCGGTTTTCAACGAGCTTTCCTTTCGTTTACAACCATGCTGTGGAATGATACGACATGGGTAACTTCAAAAAAGCGCCTATACCTTTCTAAAACGTCGGCGAAGCTCTTGTAATTCATGTTGTGTAACAAGAGAACATGGGCGGTGGTGATCATTTAACACCAGGCGATCTCGTTTGTCCCCTCTTGCATAAAACAAAACAAAAAATTAACCACAATTTGAGTAGTTTTTGTTTGGATCAATAGCTTTCTGAGCATAATATCATACCACCACATACAGTAATAGATAATTATTAACATGCATAGAGTTATCTAATGTTTGCGAAATGATAAAAGTGTAATTATTATCGTCAATTTCGACCCCATTTTCATTGAAAGATAACTGGAATATACATCGTTACAATATATTTTGTCAGAGTAAGGTACCCATACTTATTGCTTAATCGTTCCTTTATTAGCTTAAGTAAAGAGAACTCTGGAACCGATACGACTTAGCGTCAGCGCAGACCGAACTGCAAAATGCTCGCGCATGGTCGACCAAAATTTTTACTGCTCGACCATGCAGGCGTTATGCTCGACAATGCGCGAGCCATCTCTGTTAAATATGGTCTGGGTTGCCCGGCGGCGGGTGTGCTTGATCAGTTTGATGCCAAACGTTGATGAAGGCAGACGTATTCAATATGGTTGAGTGGGACTTAGTAATCATCGCCCTTAACAACACTGACTGACTGACGCTCGTGCTCGCGCATGTAGAATGCATACTCGAACACGCAGTCAGCTTCCTTGAGTATGGTCGAGCATCAAATTTGGGCGTGTATTCAATTTTGCGAAGTATGATAATAATCATAAGATATTTTTTTCAATAATCTCAGTAAATGCTCTGCTCTGCTCTGCTCTTGGTGTGCGCTGACCCTTAGGGACTTTGGAGCATTCTCCTAACCTAAAGGCAGGCAACCCACCTCTTAGCCCATGGTGTAAAGTTACTTATTTAAGTTTATATAGGATACTTTATAAGATGAATGGCAAAGTATACTGGCTACCCGTAGAATCGAGCAGTTCTATTATATATTATTTGCATTCAGTATTTTTGATGACAATAAGGGACGAGACGAGCAGGACGCTGAGGTGATGGTCATACGCCCTACCTATTTAAATGCAGTGCCGCTCAGGGTTTCTGAAAAACCAAAAATTCTGAGTGATACTACAATTGCGCTCGTCACCATGAGATATAAGATGTTAAGTTTCATTTTCCCAGTAATTTTGCTAGCTAAGACGTCCTTCTGACCGAAACACAATAATGCTTACACATTACTGCTTACCCATAATCTACCCGGCATCCTGTGCAACCTGAGTCTCCCACTGGTGCCCTAAGTCGCCTCTTACGACACCATGGGTCATGGGATTTCACTATTCTTGGTGGATTGGACGTGGGAAGCACAGGGCAGATTGCAGGGCAATACTATCAAAATAAGATAATAATCAAAAGTTGAAGATCCCCTTAAAATCAAGCAGATTTACTTAGCATTCATGTGCATACATTCAGTATAGTGTATAATACAGGCCACCGCCAATTAAGTATTTTAAATATTAATGATCCTTTTTTATGTAGAAGGGTAGGACATCCAACGTAAGGATCACCTGGTGTTAAGTGATCAACGCCACATTTCCTTGCATCACTAGAGGAATTACAGTCCACATCGTCATCACCAGAGTCCCAGAAACACCGCAGAAGGGAGCTCATGCGACAGGTTTGGTGTATGTGAGAGTACCTTGAAAACCGCACTGTGGAGGATGCCGCACGCCACAGATCCAGATAGTGGGGATGATATCCAAATTTGTGGAGTGTCGTGCGAAGATGGAATTCGATAGCAGAAAGCAGGTGAAACAGCTCTTCGGAACTCTCCCCGTGATAAATGCCATAGAAGACACAATGAAGCAACGCGGACGTCTCTACGCAACGCCAGGTGTTCGAGCCTTTTCAATTCCAGCAGCTCTGCGTTGCACGCGGTCAAATGGTTCAAGCTGATACTTTAAAGAGCTCTAATTATAACATGAGTAACAATAGTATTAATGGTGGGTATTTTGCAGGGTGTGGTCTCAAAGGCAATCAATATGCCTTACTTCGCGCAAGTGACCTTGATAACAACGCTGAACTCGTGGGCGAACCATCACGAAGCCTTTCTGAAGCTGCCAGTTCAAAGGTACCTACATCTACACATTACATCAAATGAAAACTACAAAAGCTAGTGAACGTAACTACAAATACATAACATTATCAAGTATATATTGAGAAGTAACAGTTAATATGTTTATTTTTTAAGTTTGCTCTCAATTATTATTTAGGAACTAGGTTATAAATAGCGCGATAGGCCCTCTTCTGCAGCTCAAAGATGGGATTAACATCGGCAGCACTGCCCCATAGCAATATACAATAGGACATAATACTATGAAAATAACTAAAGTAGATTAGTCGCGCCGAAATTTGTCTAATCTTTTTAACTGCTTACTTCACTGACCTCTACTATATACCACTGGACTGGCGGCTGTTAAAGTGCTTTTGTGCCTGTTTGATATTCGCCATTTTGGCGCTGTTGGTAATGTAGCGAGAGTCTGCGGTACTAAAACTAGTGATGACAACCTTAACAATCATCGATAGATGGTGGGAAACTATTTACAACAAAAAATTGTGTACTTTATTACGTGGATTTGAAGTACCTATAAATAACACGGAAAACAAACGAAATTTATTCAAAATGCAAAAATACTTCAGAGTATTGTACGTTCTTTTGCAGCCATTTGTTTTATACGTCAAAATTAGTTCTATAGCTGCTCGCGGCTGGCGCTCCAAATAGGCACAAAAAATTTGCTGTCAAACATATGGAACAGCCTGTCCAGTGGTAATTATAGAGGTCAGTGGCTTACTTGCATTATGTACATAATATAAGAATTTGTAAAGTGTCAGAATTTGTAATTTGTTGGTTTATTTCGTGCCAATAAAGAAACGATTCTAAAATGGGGGCGAAACAGGTGTGACTGACAGCAAAACAAGGATGGTAGATAGATGGTATCACATGTGCGAGTGAGAGCGAATCATTTGTGGTCGCCATTTTGGAATCGTTTATTTATGAGCACGATTTATATTTGTTTGTATTAAATAGATTCCTATGGGGCTATGACGACGGAATCATCGACCTAGCAAAGCCAATACTAAGTTTGAAAGGACAATTAAACTTTGATAAGTTTGGGTTGCTTGTTACTGTAAGTATTCTATTTACCTTTTTACTATATAACCAACAATACTTGTTTATTTATATATTAATTTAATTAAGGTACAAAAACGATTACAAAGTAAACATATGAAATATATAATTTATAAATAAAGATCTTATCACTGTAAAATTGTAAATCTGACTATTCACATTCACATTGAAAATATGTAAGTACAACTAATATTTAAATTCTATGTTACAGTACTTCTTAATTGTTATTTTAAAATTCTACAAACTTTGACTAAATATGTCGATTTAACAATTTTTATTACTACTTAACTCGTTATATAATTGGCACATAAGATGAAGTTGATTATTACATGCAACATTGTTGTAACAGTGCGGTATTGCAAAAATTGTAGGCATGCGAGTGGCTAGCTTGCGAGTTATAAAGTGAACATCTGTTAATAAATCATTTCTGAAAGTCCCATGCACAATCCTGTGTAGGATAGCCGTGTCAGCAATTTCTCGCCTGCATTGACGCCACGGTTGTAAATATACAGGATGTAACATTGTCTTCCGAATACGTAAGGGTTCCATAGAGCTATAGCCCAATCATAGCTATTGGCATTATACCGAGATTGATATTCTGTAGTTGCCGAAAAATTATAAATATTTCATAAGTAACCATCTTATTAAACACTCACACTGCACTTATTGCTATACAATTTTTTTTTTCGTGCAAATATAAACCTAACTGTTTTTATGATTTTATATGTATTTAGATAATTAATACGTGTAGATAGATTCTCTTGCTGTTAGACAACCGATAAAAACAGGCCAGGAATATTAGTTTGGTGTGCGTGTCAAGCTACGTCTTACACTCGCGATTTGTATGAGACTGTGTTAGTGTGAGTGAATTGCTCAAATTGAGGTTAGTTCTTAAGTCTATTTTTTTCGATGTTTTCACAGCTGTCTATCTAGACGTATAAATGATCTAATTTTTTATAAGTATTATCAGCAAAGTGGGTCTTGAATCAATTTTGTCGATGGTACATAACTAGGTAACACTGAAAATGTTCAGAAAATGAAAAACGGCTTAATGTAGAAAGTTGCCAATACATTTGTTTTTCGAAGTAGTCTCTGTTCTTCTCTATACATCGTCGCATTCGATGGAACCACTGAGAAAAGCAGTGGGCCCTTTCTTCCTTAGGGGTCTCTTCTATGGCATTTTCGTACGCTTTCACGGCATCTTCAGGGCTCGTAAAGCATATAGCCTCGAATTGTATCATTAGTTCATGGGAATAAATAAAAGTCGCAGGGTACCAGGTCTGTATGGCGGATAACTCATTATCTCGACACCTGCCATAGTCAAATGTTTAACAGTCCGTTTTGCGGAGTGCGCTAAAGCATTGTCGTAGTGAAGGAGGATCTTGCTTCAAGGGCGCTGCTGTCGAATTTTTTCCAAGACAACAGGCAATCAGCGATTGACATACCAGTCTGCAGAAACTGTCCTTCCATCTTCTAGCATAAATGTCGTGAAATGACCTTTCCGACCAAAGTATGAGGCAATCATCTTTTTTCCTTGACTTCTTCCTTTCTTTACCTTAATTGGCCGATCCTCGAAAGGAAACACCCACTGAGCTGATTTCTTTTGGTTTAGGGTTCGTAGCAATATATCCAGCTTTCATCACCTGTTACGATGTCAAATACAGCATTTGAGTCACCGCCGTTGTACTTACCTAACATTTGGCGACACCAGTCCATCCGAAGGTGTTTCTGGTCATCGGTTAAAGTATGGGGAATCCATCTGGTACAAAGCTTCCTGACGCCTAAATGTTCGTGTAATATTTTTTGAACTTGACTCATACCAATGCCTAGGCTTGCCCGTATCTGCTGATAGGTCACTCTCTTATCTACCTCTATCATGCGTCGCACAGCACTGATGTTATCTTCAGTAGTCGCTGTTAAAGGACGTGCCTCACGCGGATCATCATTGAGATTGCTACGTCCACGCTTAAACTCGTTAAATCAATTGTAAATAGTGGCACGAGATGGGGCTTCATTAAGAAATGTTCATCGCAGCCTATAATAACTTAAGCCCACATCGAAAGTCAATGCTTCTCAATTTGCTTCGAAATATGCTGTATATGATCTTCGGATATTACCCATATTTATATCCTTCCTTATTTGTGTATGGGATGGTAGAGCTTGAGAGGCTTTCGTTCAGGAGAAAGATGCTGTTAGTGGTGCATTATCTCTCCATAATACGAAATAAATTAGAGTGTCCGCAAATCCTTGCTCAAGTTGGTTTATTGGTACCAAATCGTATTTCCCGTGATACGGGGGGGGCGATGGCTCCACGTCTACTGGAGCGGCCCGTCACGCGCACCCGACATGCGGAGAACGCTCCTACTTTTCGAGCATTACGTCTGATCGGCGACTTGCTCACTCAGTGTGACATTTATTTATTTGCGGACAAATTTGAAACGATTGTTAATGACATGCATATTATCTTAGAAAGTACTTGAATTATATATTAATAACTTTTTTATTTAATTTAATTATTGACATAAAACTTTGGACTAATTTTATTTGATTATTTGGCGCTATGGACATTATTTGATTTTATATAACTTGACATTTTTTGTAATAATTTATCATTATTTATTTTATCTTTAATTAAAAATCTAATTTAATTATATTAATTGTATTTTGGGACTAGCTTGTAAACGCTTTGGGTAAATCTTTAAGTTTACAGTTTTCTTTAAACGAGCGTACGGGTCACTTGTTGTTAAGTGATCACCGCCGCCCACAATCTCTTGCAATACCAGAGGAACTGGCCAGTTAGAAACATTGCAAATGAAAACTTTTTTGAATTTCAATTTTAGAACTCTTTGGTAACCTAATGTAGTATTAGTAATAATGCATTCATTTGTCATTTGTTTTTGTGAATTGGCGGCAAATCTAAAACTCTTGTTACACGTGAAAATGAACTAAACGCGAGAAAATTTTCGGTCAATGATTTTTTTTTTTAATTTATTTATTATATAAAATGTAAATTAATAATTTGTAAATTCCACCTTCGCACGACACGCCACAATTTAGGATATCATCCTCACCATCTGGATGTGTGGCGGTCCTCCACAGTGCGGTTTACAAGGAGCTTTCTTCCACGTACTACGAAGCTGTGGAATGAACTTCCTTGTGCGGTGTTTCCGGGACGATACGACATGGGTACTTTCAAAAAAAGCGCGTACACCTTCCTTAAAGGCCGGCAACGCTTCTGTGATTCCTCTGGTATTGCAAGAGATTGTGGGCGGCGGTGATCACTTAACAACAAGTGACCCGTACGCTCGTTTAAAGAAAACTGTAAACTTAAAGATTTACCCAAAGCGTTTACAAGCTAGTCCCAAAATACAATTAATATAATTAAATTAGATTTTTAATTAAAGATAAAATAAATAATGATAAATTATTACAAAAAATGTCAAGTTATATAAAATCAAATAATGTCCATAGCGCCAAATAATCAAATAAAATTAGTCCAAAGTTTTATGTCAATAATTAAATTAAATAAAAAAGTTATTAATATATAATTCAAGTACTTTCTAAGATAATATGCATGTCATTAACAATCGTTTCAAATTTGTCCGCAAATAAATAAATGTCACACTGAGTGAGCAAGTCGCCGATCAGACGTAATGCTCGAAAAGTAGGAGCGTTCTCCGCATGTCGGGTGCGCGTGACGGGCCGCTCCAGTAGACGTGGAGCCATCGCCCCCCCCGTATCACGGGAAATACGATTTGGTACCAATAAACCAACTTGAGCAAGGATTTGCGGACACTCTAATTTATTTCGTATTATGGAGAGATAATGCACCACTAACAGCATCTTTCTCCTGAACGAAAGCCTCTCAAGCTCTACCATCCCATACACAAATAAGGAAGGATATAAATATGGGTAATATCCGAAGATCATATACAGCATATTTCGAAGCAAATTGAGAAGCATTGACTTTCGATGTGGGCTTAAGTTATTATAGGCTGCGATGAACATTTCTTAATGAAGCCCCATCTCGTGCCACTATTTACAATTGATTTAACGAGTTTAAGCGTGGACGTAGCAATCTCAATGATGATCCGCGTGAGGCACGTCCTTTAACAGCGACTACTGAAGATAACATCAGTGCTGTGCGACGCATGATAGAGGTAGATAAGAGAGTGACCTATCAGCAGATACGGGCAAGCCTAGGCATTGGTATGAGTCAAGTTCAAAAAATATTACACGAACATTTAGGCGTCAGGAAGCTTTGTACCAGATGGATTCCCCATACTTTAACCGATGACCAGAAACACCTTCGGATGGACTGGTGTCGCCAAATGTTAGGTAAGTACAACGGCGGTGACTCAAATGCTGTATTTGACATCGTAACAGGTGATGAAAGCTGGATATATTGCTACGAACCCTAAACCAAAAGAAATCAGCTCAGTGGGTGTTTCCTTTCGAGGATCGGCCAATTAAGGTAAAGAAAGGAAGAAGTCAAGGAAAAAAGATGATTGCCTCATACTTTGGTCGGAAAGGTCATTTCACGACATTTATGCTAGAAGATGGAAGGACAGTTTCTGCAGACTGGTATGTCAATCGCTGATTGCCTGTTGTCTTGGAAAAAATTCGACAGCAGCGCCCTTGAAGCAAGATCCTCCTTCACTACGACAATGCTTTAGCGCACTCCGCAAAACGGACTGTTAAACATTTGACTATGGCAGGTGTCGAGATAATGAGTTATCCGCCATACAGACCTGGTACCCTGCGACTTTTATTTATTCCCATGAACTAATGATACAATTCGAGGCTATATGCTTTACTTGGATTTGCCGCCAATTCACAAAAACAAATGACAAATGAATGCATTATTACTAATACTACATTAGGTTACCAAAGAGTTCTAAAATTGAAATTCAAAAAAGTTTTCATTTGCAATGTTTCTAACTGGCCAGTTCTAAACATTTTCAGTGTTACCCACGTAGAAAAATATTGGGTATAAATGAATTATTCTTGTTTCAGAAAAATGGCACGGTATCGGATAGACTGACCATAAACACGGGAGAACGCAATAAGAAGAGAATGAATATTCTGGAAAAGTTGAATGGCGACAGTTTCTTGCCGTACTGGGGAACCCCCGAATGTAACAGGTTATCTTTATTATTACTATCATCACTGACCTCTAACTTCTAACGGCCGTTCCCAATATAATATCTACAGATAGAGATAAATTACTACCTGCTACTGTCAATAATCTGAAACTGTCCCAATATACCCGATAAGTCATTCTTATCGCTTTATATTGGGACACGTGAATTGCAATTTCCATACAAACTTCTATCGCTGGTAAGCTATACGTCGTCCCGTTGACAGACAGCGTGTACGGATAAGGTGAGTTACCGTCGATAAGTTTATTGGGACAGAAAAGTCAACGATATTTGCGATTTTTATCTCAAGTAAGAGATAGACTGAATATTGGGAACGGCCGTTAGGCACCATATATTATCTCCGCTTTAGGTACATACGTGTGGTGGCCTTGCTTGTGTTTAATTATATTCTATACGGGATTTATTCAGATTTCTTAGGTTTCTTAGACTTATGTTACAAAATCCAAATGAACTCGTGTGAAAAGAACCACGTCCGAGTCCACTCGAATTACGTGTTTACACTATTCGTCCAAGTAGTCCGAGCGCAACCGAATCCGAGTGTAACCGATCGGTGCTCAATTTGATCTTAATATCAATGTACTCCTCAATCATAATATTATCTAAGTTCGCAGTTTATCTGCTGTCCTTACGACCTAGCATTACGTTATAGACATTGAGGCACTATGTACCTTTTGGAACGAAGTTCCTTACGGCAGGCTTGGAGGTGATAGGTATTTTCCTTCATGACTAAATTGAAAAAAATGTGGGACTAAAACCGTAAGAATGAAGCATGCTTGTAGATGATTTCATAAGTATATACTATGCACTGGCGAGGCGGAGTGGGATTAGAAAGAGAATGGATGAGAGAAAACAAAACATTACTTTTAGAAAAGTTTAAGTTACTGACACGAGAGTGGGTCAGGGATTGGAAATAATACTCCGCTTATAGGAACGAGTCTTTATTTGGGTAGTTGCTTTTTCTGAACTTGCACTTCGCCGGTCTGCCGCTGTTCCTCTTGAGGGTGGCGGTACCTTCAACGAGTCACACCGCACCAAACAATAAGTCTCTTCTATCTTTTTCTTCTTCTTCACCTGGATCACTTTCTACTTTTCACTACATCTTCTTTTCTTCTTCTTCTTCCTTAACACTTTCGAGTCAGAACTAGAACTGCCGTAGGCCACGCTTAGTACGGCTTATATACCCCCAGATCTGTTCTATTTTCAATATAATTCTCCCATTCCACCTTTAAATTTAAATTGTACTAGCAATTTCTTTTAGCCATTGTTATTCTGCTTACACATTTTCCATCCTCTTTACTCTGTTCGATTTGATGTTGAACTTACTAGAAATTTCCATTAACTTTACAAAACCCAAAAAACTCCAGTAGGTGTATCGAACCCGGGGCTGCAGCGTCTAAAGTAAACACTTTTCCGCTGTATTGCTGACGGAGCTGTTGAAATTAACAATGTCTTGAAGTTTGACAACTCTCGTCATTTACGTTGCTGCACGATATGAAGTTTGACAACTCTTGTCATATACGTCGAAGCGTTGCTACACGACATTACGTAACAATTCAAAAGAATCGACAACGAGATATGGTACCTACTATTGATGCTGTTTTTTCAAGACATAATAGAACCACAAAAATACGACAATAGAATTTAATGATGATAATCTATATATATAAAAATGAATTGCTGTTCGTTAGTCTCGCTAAAACACGGGAACGGCTGGACCGATTTGGCTAATTTTGGTCTTGAATTATTTGTGGAAGTCTAGAGAAGGTTTAAAAGTTAAGAAATATGAAAATACTTAGAATTAATTAAAAACAACAACTGCTGTGATACTGGAACGAGCTGCATTCCACTATGATCCGGCAATAGATTATTGTACCGAAAAATCGGTAACAATTGGGGAAATGACAATAATTTATAAATATTGCAAGGCGTTACAATACAGAGATGAATCTACTGTATATGTTGTGCTGGAGGCAAAGTAAAATTGCCACAATTGGTCCCAACAACAAGATCCTTTTACGCTCTTTAGTTTCTGAGATTGGAAATGATTCTAATTCTATTCTAATTTCAGTACATCAACAGGATGTCATATTTACGAAATAATTCTTGATGTTATGATATTGTTATTGACAAATTCATAAAAAAAAAAAAACATTATTTCATTTACTATAATTATACAGAACAACGTCTGTCGGGTCAGCTAGTTGATTAATAAAAATAACCTATATTAATAATTAACTTTTTTTTTTAATTATCTATGTAATTTTTTACTGTCGAAAAAAAAATAAGTGACATGTTAATTTATTTTTTTCGAATAATTTGAATTAGTTATTACTATTTTTTTTGTTTGATTTATTACATTATAATTTAATTGTTATATTCTAAAATACTAAATTTTCTAAGTACCATTATGTACTTAAATAAAACCCAATCAGCAAAATAAAAAAAAGTCAAGAAAATATGTGTGAAATTGTTTACTGTCAATTCGTAAGTAAGCAACGCGAGTTCATTGATACAGGTCAACTGCACTACAGTGATTTTTTTAAATTTAATTAAATCAATTCGTGCGAAATTATTCCCTAACTATTCTAAAATATTCAACAATGCAATAATATTTGTAAACAAAATTTTATGAACGCATTTTTTAAAAATTAAATTTTTTTTTTGTTTTCAAATTGTATTTGTGTATTAATCCCAGAAGTGAGGGCTATCACTTTAAAAACATAACAAATTGTTTAGATTAGCAAGAGCGACATCTCTAGTTAATTTGCTAATTTGCAAATATGGGGGTTGAGCAGGTTATCAACAGTTAAGTAGATCCTGTAGATGAAGCCACAACCTGAGAGTTGAACAAAGCATACAAGATTTTATGACGATACGCTCAGTTGGGAGAACACTGGCACAGTACGGTGCGGGATTCGAACCCACGACGAGTTCGAGTCCCGCGTCGTTCATAAAATTTTGTTTTCAAATTTTATTAGTGTATTAATTCCAAAAGTGAGAGTTATAACTTTAAAAACATAACAAATTATTCAAAAACGCACAACGTTAATGTTCAATTTTTCACTTTTGCTGGCACTCCGTGGAGTCCGGAGTGCAACCCGTATTTTTTCGGAATTACTTCGAAATTGCGAGTTCGACCAATTGAAACTTAAAGATTCTTTGTGAGGCTCTGCGTCTGCGTCAAATGCGTGAAAATCAGTTCATTAAAAAAAAAGCCCAAACAAATGTTCACGGACCTGAGGAATTGCTACTTGCACATACGGCTTCGCCTCACGGTACATCATCGTGACAGCCGGAAGATGTCAACTGCAGGACAAAGGCCTCCCCCAAATATCATCATGACGATCGGTCCTGCGCTACCTTCATCCAATCTATTCCGATCTTAACCAGCCTTATCGTTCTATCTTGAGGAGGGAAAACTAAATAACTTGTAAATTTTTGTTCACCCAAAAAGTCCTCAAAGCGATTCAAGAAGTTTTCTCTACAAAAATAAAAACAATTGAAAATATAAACATGATAATTCGTTTACATAAATAATAGTTCGACCACAATCCCGCAATATTAATTACCTTAAAGATCACCACATTATATACAATACAATTTTCTTAATCTTATGTTACAATTAGTGGCAGTTCTAAAGTATTGGACAATTATGGTGAACATACAAATTACAAAAAATACTCCCTAATTACTACTGATAAATAGATCTAATACTATCGCTACACTAAAAACAAAAAGTAAGTACAAATTATAAATTTAACTTAATAATTGAAAGAATGGAAACGAAAAAAAAAAGAAAAACTAGTTATTTGACTAATGCAGATTGAGTACAGCTAAGTGTTCAACAACATTTTTTTATATAACATATATACATACACTATATTTATAACACTAGAAATAAGGGATTGCTTGTAACTAATTGTAGTAGGCTTCATAAGATACATAATAGCTTTAAGGGTAACTGTATACACTTTTATAATAAAGTCCCAGCCACTGTTCAGGCATTATCTAGAAATAAATTTTAATTTTTTATAAAAAAATGGCTCTGTCGTAAATTATTATTACTAATATTATTACTATTACTATTATTAGTCTATTACTCCACTGCTGAATATCTAATTGATCGGACAGCCTGGGACTAGATTATGATTATTTTATAGCGATAGAAATGACTGTACAATATTGTGTATTTTTATTGAAACGAGCGCAAACAAAAAAATGCTGGGAGAGTTTCTTTTGCCGCCGATTTGTTTCCGAAGCGGTAGTAGTATCTAGTATATTAGAAATGACACCAAAAAGAACTCTAAAGGAATCAATTTTGAGAAAATAAATGCCTTTTAACACTTTCTTTGAATCTGACCAGCTCACTTTGCTGACACCAATTTGCTCATGGAAGTATTTGTTACAGTATAGAAGCATCAGACGGCACTATCTTCCCCCCTGCAATGCTGGACAGAAACACCACACTTCACATATTCTACGCTAATCTCTGCAGGCGACTTCCGTTCCAGTACAAAAAAGATGTCGAGGTAATAAGGCTTGTTTTTAACTGCTATGTTATGGATGATTAATCTAAAATGATTTATTGGAATATTCATATATTTTAATTCAATATAAGATTTAAAATTACTTATTGAACGTCAAAAACTACCACCCATGCAAAATAGTGCACGAGTATAAGACCTGAGAAGAACGGCGCAAGAAACTCAGCGGGCTTTTTTTTATAAAACTATCGATTACATTATAATGTCGTACAATAAAAATTTATAATTAAACAGCCTGAGGGTGTCCGATTCATTCCCAGTCTGTGGTATCAAGATGATGATAATTTAAGAAAATCATTTGTGTTATAATAACCTTTACCACACAAACGTTTTTTAACAATTCATTTAAATTTCGTAATATATTTGTATTGTACTATTTCTGGGATCATGTTTCAAAACCATAGGACCTACTAACTCGACTTAGGTAGGCATAACAAGTTTATGTTTGTAACTTGTTTCTAAAAATGTGCTTATGAACTTATAGAACATTATCAAGAATATATTGAGATTTTTTTATTTTTATTTTTATTTATAGCTTTATTTCCTTACATCTATACATTAAGATATTTACTTATAAATTGTATTTGTTAGTATGTGTTAGTATTTCACTATTTTAAATAAAAATACCAATTTTGTTAGTATAATTAGTTATTAATTTCGACATAAGGAACGCCTTTAGCGGTAAAAGCCTCCTCCATTGATTTCCAATTGTTCCTGTCTCTTGCAATTCTTGTCCACATCTTTCCTGCTGTTTCTACTATGTCATCGCTCCATCTCTTATTAGGCCTGCCTCGATTTCGTTTCCTATTTATAGGGTACCAATTCGTTACCATCTTTCGTCTTTTGTTCTTTGTATATGTCCAGCCCATTTCCATTTTAAACGTAGAACAGATAAGGCTACATCTTTTGATTTTGTTTTATTTCTTATTGTGATATTTTTAATTTTGTCTCTTATTCTTAGCCCCATATAACTTCTCTCAATTCCTCTCTGACAAACTTTAATTTTTTCTAAGTTTCTATAGGTTAGAGGCCATGTCTGACAAGCGTAAGTGAGGCATGGCATTAAACAGGTCTCCATAGCTTTTGTTTTAAGCTTCGTTGGCAAATTTGATTTGAAAATTTCCTTCATTGACCAGTATTTATTCCAAGTGCTTTTAGTTCTACGTTCTATTTCTTTCTCATTGCAGGATATGAAGGATATTACATGTCCTAGGTAAATGTAATCGTCAACATATTCAATAAATTTTGCATTAAGACTCATAGGTACCTGTTCTCTGTTAGTCATTATTTTTGTCTTGTCTTGATTTATTTCCCACTTTTTCTTACTTTCTTGGCAGAGTGAGTCTATCATTAATTGCATTTCTATTGCATCTTCTGAGAATAATACAATATCATCTGCAAACCTGAGGTGTGAGAGAACTTTGCCGTGAAGTTGGAGCCCTTTATCTTCCCAGTTTAGTGCTCTGAAGACTTCCTCTAAAACAGACGTAAAAAGGTTCGGTGATAGCGGGTCTCCTTGTTTTACTCCTCTTCCTATTTTGAATGATGGTCCTGGAGTATCTAATTTAATTTTCGAAGTACTTTTTTCATATATCTCTTTGACTATGTCAATGTAATTTGTATTTATGCCTTGCATATATTGAGATGCAACAGTCAAAATGTTTATTACTTTAATTTTTTCTCTTAATGATAGTGAATAGCCCTCTCCTGCAGCACAAAGATGGAATCAATATCGGCTGCACTGTCCCATAACAAAATAGCATAGGACATAATACTATGAAAATAATTAAAATAAACTAGACGTGCCGTATCGATGTCAGTTAATTGTCTAATCTTTTAACACCTCTCCGTTCAATAAAATATTCGCATACACATTTTCGATATTTGGCGGAGTAGATCTAGCATTGTTTACTTCGTCATATAAAACTTGGTTTCTTTTCACTTTTAATATGAGTGAAGTGTGAATGTATCATCCGCAAAGAATAGTACCTTGTGTTTTTTATTTACAAGGATATGTAGATTATTTATGTTAATAGGGAAGAGAAACGGTCTAATAATAGACCCTTGTGGTACCCCCTTACCGAGAGGAGTCCCGGGAGATCTACTGCCATTCACATCGACCTTCTGACTTCTATTGTTTAAATATGAGATCAGAAGATCGAGCGCAGATCCTTTTATACCATAGTGACATATCTTCCTGTCCAGCGTTGAATGTTGAACACAATCGAAAGCCTTACATAAATCACAGAAGATACCAAGTGCATTATGTGATTCCTCCCAGGCCTGAACATATACTTGATGAGTTCAACACCTGCATCCGTAGTCGAGCGTCCCTAAAGCCAATATGTTTTATGTGAAATAAATTATAAATATTAAAGAAAGTAAGCATTTGGCTTAAAAAATATTTTTCAAAAATTTTACTAAGGGTCGACAACACCGATACAGAATAATAATTATTCCCGATTTAAATATTGGTGTAATTTTACTATATTTCAGAAGATCAGGAAACGCACCGTGTTCAATACAAGTATTAAAAATTATTACTAGATAAGTTGACGTCAATTTATTATGAACTTATTATGAACTTAATATTTTTACAGATATGTCACCAGTTTTTATATTTGTAGAGATGTATTATAACTTGAATAATCATGGTCTACTTTACAGATGGGAGACGGTGTACAGCTTCTCAGGTATGGAATGCCTGAAGATGTGTTCGACGATCCAGCACGGAACCCGGCGAACCAGTGCTACTGTGAAATCGATTCTGGGACTTGCCCACCACGAGGGATCATCAACGTAACATCGTGTGCGATGGGTATGATATAAAATGACATCTTGTCTCTTTCTCGTTCTGTGGTTCTTTTACACGGCTTACAGTAGAGTTAACTGATAGATAACTTCACGTAATAAAACAGCGTTCGAGATGTTCTGTTCTGATCGGCGTAGTTCGGATATTATGGTCAAGAGTTTACACGTATTTATTTCAACAAATGAATTAAATTTAAAAGAGATATAATATTTTTTTACCATTTGGAGTGACAATTACAAAAAACATTGCAACAACACTTAGTGAATCTCATGCAGCTATATCAGTTCGTAAAGGGGCACCGTCATAGGTATTTGTATTAAATTGTTCAGTAAAACACAGACAATAAGACAGTATACTAGGACTCACTGAGCACAAAGTCAAGAAATATATCAATGTTCTTATGACAAAGAAGGTTTACTATAGTTTACCATATTATATAGAGAGTATGATGCATGGATCTTGTCTAGCTCTGCACAGGCCCCCTAAAAAAGTATACATTATATGAAGTAGGCTAACTGCTGAGTTGTTATATGATTTAAGAGATGGGCAGGGAGCTATTTCTCTACAAATATTAAAATATACAGCCATGTAAGCTTGAATAGTCCAACACACTGATAAATCATGGCAACACCCATCATAACCATATACATCGATTCACCGAAAGTATCCAAATAGACAGCGTCATCAAAGTATTCAAATATATCGGGGACACCGTGAACTTCATAAACATAGCTACAATTAAAGCACCAAATATAACACCCAAAGTGTTCAAAAATATGGATACATTTGTAGAAAATGAACTCACAGTTTAAAAAAATTGGATTCAAATTTCTATTAACTACTAACTTCACTTTGTAGCTAAAGAAAAACGGTCTTACAAATAAACATGGTACAAAGCCTGAGAATACACCAAGAATTATGCGGACGTATAACGTTTCCCGCGATTATTTGCAAGGCTGCCCGACATTCGGATAACTTCAGAATGATCATTGTGTTATGTGTTCTCAGCGATATAGTCAAAATTTGCTTAAATATTCTTAAATCTTAAATATTCTTGGCTTATTCTCAGGTATGGCTTTATACCAAGTTTACGTAAGCCGTACTAATTTTAACTGTTCTTAAGGAGCACCAGCGTTGGCATCGTTCCCGCACTTTCACAATGGAGACCCAAAACTACGAGAACCCTTCATTGGTTTGGACCCCAGGCCAGACCTTCACGAGTCCTACCTGGACATCCATCCAACTTTGGGAATCTCCTTAAATGGTAAATCGAGGTATGTATACGTATGAACCTCGATGAAATATGCTCTAGATATTTTATTTATTCAGAGCTTTATTACCTTACGTCTATACATTTAGGTATTATATCTTATCATCATCATCACATCAGCCGAATGACGCCTAGAGCTGGATAAAGGACTCCCCCCCAAAGATCGCCATGACGATCGGTCCTGCGCTGCCCTCATTCAATCTATTCTGGCGATCTTGACCAGATCGTCGATACATCTTGTGCGGGGCCTACCGACACTACATCTCCAGTACCTAGTCACCATTCGATGACTTTACTGCCCCACCGGCCATCTGTCCGTCGAGCTATGTGCCCTGCCCGCTGCCACTTCAGTTTCGCAACCATCTGAACTATGTCGGTAACTTTGGTTCTCTTACGCATTACTCCTCATTTTTGATTCAATCTCGCAGGTAAACTCCGAGCAGAACCCACTTCATTGCCCGCTGAGCAACAATGAGCTTCTTACTTACTTATTTACTTATAAATTGTAATTATTAGTATGTGTTTATGTTTGACTGTTTTACGTATAAGTTGTTTAGTCATTATTTTCGATATAAGGACGGTCTTTAGCAGTAAGAGCCTCCTCCATTAATGTCTACTCGTTCCTATTGCAATTATTCTTCTTCATATCTTTCCTGCTGTTTCTACTATGTCATCGCTCTATCTTTTACTAGACCTGCCTCGATTTCGTTTCCTATTTATAGGGTACTAGTTCATAACCACTTTAGACCATCTTTCCTCTTTTGTTCTTTATATATTATGTCCAGCCTATTTCCATTTTAAACGTAGAACAGAGTAGGCTACATCATTTGCTTCGGTTTTCTTTCTTAGTGTATTGTTACTAAATTTGTCTCTTAGTCTTCGCCCCATAACTTCTTTCCATACCTCTCTGTCAAAGTTAAATTTTTTCTGCTTTAGATTTTTCTCTAAGAATGTAACCTTAAAAACAGCGAGAGAAAGAAAAAGAGTCGATGGTTCAATAATAGAACAACTAATTCGGTTCGTAAATGCGGCAGGGTTTGACTACGAGCTATTTATTTATTTATTCTAAAAGATACATCAACAGTACACACATATAACAATTACATATAACACTATCTAGAAAATTACATTACTGATACCAATAATAGATGTACACAACATTCACAGTTGCTGCTGTGACTATTATTAATTATTACATACTTATTATTACTAACTATTAACTAATTTCCAATATAATATATTGGTGTAAGCTATAAGTATGAGTGGCGAACACAATAAAAAGGTGTGATAGTATACAATTTTCAAATATTATCTTCATTATTTGAGAATGTCTTACACTAAATCGTTAATATAATATTATATTTATTTTTATTTCAGCTTACAACTGAACATTCAGGTACGAAAGAACAGTATTTTCAACGCGCTCGATTTCCTGGACAATGGACTCATCCTGCCCGTCGCTTGGATTGAAATGGTGAGCTTCTCATATTTCTGGGTCGACCGGGAACCCAAAAACAAATCTTATTTTATTAAAAGGCATAAAAGGCATTTATTTTCTCAAAATTGATTCCTTTAGAATTATTTTTAATTTCATTTAATAACTACTAGATACCTACTACTACCGCTTCGGAAACACTAGCTCTCTGAGAGAGAAGAGACGGCGCAAGAAACTCTCCCAGCATTCTTTTTTTGCGCTCTTTTCAATAAAAATATACAATATTGTACAGTCATTTCTATCGCTATACAATAATCACTTAGATATTCAGCAGTGGAGTAATAGGATTTACGACAGAGCCATTTTTTTATAAAACATTTCAATTTATTTATAGATAATGCCTGAACAGTGGCTGGGACTTTATTATAGAAGTTTATACATTTACCCTCAAAGGTATTATGTATCTTATGAAGCCTACTAGAATTAGTTACAAGTAATCCCTTATTTCTAGTGTTATAATAATGAAAATCACATATATTTTAACGGTAGTCGTAATAGAGCCTGTAAAAATTTTGACAACTTAAGAATTGCTGTTAGAAAAAATAATAATAATCATATCGGCCGCAAATAAGAATAGATTAGAAGCCTAGTTTGTAAATCCAACAACAATAAACATACGGTTTTGGAGGATTCAATATTCACGAACTAAACCAATATTTTTGTATTTTTTATATAAATACTCGTTATATTATAATATAAACGATATGTTATGTTTTTAAAGTGATAACCCTCACTTCTAGGATTAAAACACAAGTAAAATTTGAAAAACAAAATTTTATGAACGATGCGGGAAGCCACAACCTGAGAGTTGAACAAATCAAACAGAATTTTATAACGAGGCGGTACTTGAACGGTTAGCTCAGTTGGTTAGAGCACCCGCACGGAACGCCGGAGATCGTGGGTTCGAATCCCGCATCGCTCATAAAATTTTGTTTTTCAAATTTTTTTTGTATATTGTAATATACCTGTTACACATTAATTTATTATTTCCTTTTTTTGATATATAAAATTAAATGCAATTTCGTTCTTTCATAAATATTGTTGGCGGCACATTTAAATTTTTTTGTTCAAGTAATGCTACATGATCTAGAAAATTATATTTCCTATCCGTAAATTTTATTCCAAAATAATTATTCAATATGAAACTAGCTCGACGAAATAAAGTAAAATAGAGTTTAATCACAAGATTGTCACAAAAAATAATTCCATATTCCAATCATTGGGGTTGAGTTCAGGATATCCTGTTTATACCTGCTAAGTAGATCCTGTAGATGGAGCAACCGAATGGTCACTCGAATGGTTGGCTCAGTTGGTAAGGTTGGACGGAACCCGAGAGGTCGCGGGTTCGAGTCCCGCATCATTCTGAAATTTTAGCTAGGAATTTTATTTATATAATATATCCCAGAAATGAGCGATGTCACTTTAAAAATAGTAAATTGTTTTTTTTTTTTTTAATTTTTCCCAAATAATGTTCTTTAAAGAACTACATTTTTGTTTAATGTCAGAATCCTATAAAATTATTATTTTTGTTACAGACCGTAGACGAGCTTCCAGAAAGTCTGAGGTCTCTCGTGTACCACGGCACTTTTTCAACGGCAGCAGCTCAACTAGGACTAACGGTTCTCTGTGTACTCTCTCTGTTTGTCTCTGGAATTTGTCTATTTATTATGCTTATGACAAGGAGAAAGAAGCCGTGCGCAACTGTGATCATTCCTGTTGATTTAGAAATGAAATCTAAAAATTTATCATGATAAATTAATAAATGGAGGCGCATTAATGGTGTTACAAGCTAGGTATTGTAGGAGTCCATGGAGAAAATTATCTATGATCGCTTCGATTATCATTTTTTCTCACACACGTCCTATTATATTTAGCTATACTCTTTTTAAATGGAAGAGAAAGTATACTCCATTATCTGCTGCAACAGCAGAGGAATCTGGGGAGCAATTTCAAGCTTCCAGTTAGGTTGCAACAAAATCAGTACTAAATAGTGACACCAAAGAGACTGTCGGTGGCATAAAGCCTAGAAGCGTTTGCCTGTCATCTGAGAGACGCCGCGTACCAGTATGATTTGATTTTCGAATTCTTGTTCGTTTTTTGTTTTGCGCTCTTACTGTAAAGGAAAACATTGTAAGGAGGCCTTATACACACACCTGGTTTTCCTTTTTTTTTTGCATGCACAAGCATGAATTTTACCTATAAATGGCACTGGACTTAAGATAGTTTGAACCCAACGCGTTTTCACGCAAAATAGGCGTTAGTTTTTTTTATTACAATAAGGACGAGACGAGGAGGACGTTCAGCTGATGGTCATTCACGCCCTGTCCATAGCAATGCAGTGCCGCTCATAATTCTTGAAAATCCCAAACATTCTGAGCGGTACTACAATTCCGCTCATCACCTTGAGGCATAAGTCATGTTGTCTCATTTGCCCAGTAATTTCACTAGCTTCGGCGCCCTTCATTAAATGCGCTGTTGTAGCACCCATAGGGCAAAGAAAGACACTTAGCTGCCTCTTAAGACACCCTGGGACCTGGAACTTCCCTATTCTTTTTATGCCCCGGGGAAGCACAGCACTCATAAAAGTTGCAAAAAATGCTCCCGTGACTACCTAATCAAATCAAAAATCACTTTATTCATGCAGGTCACGGAAATGACACTTATAAATGACAAAAAAATATTTTTCTTATTGAATCTACCGCTACTTCGTAAAAGGTTGTGCCAATGAGAAGAAGTGGCAAGAAACTCATTGCCACTCTTTTATATCAAGATTTACATTTCATCGATTTATAATTCATTTCAATTACAATATAATATGTAAAATGATGCAACAAACATACTCAAACGTCAAATAGTCAATGTCTTACACGAGTAAGTCAAAAAAATAAATGTAAATGAATACAAAAGTTATTGAGTACAGTAGCTGCATCATCCACATACACCGTAAATAAATAAAGGTATTCTGTGAGCATTTTATAAGCGATTATAAATAATAAATTTATGTATATATATATAACTTTTAAGAATCTGAAACCGAGTCTCCTTACTTACAATTTGACAACTCTGCTTAAACTTGTAATTAATATTATAAATTAATATTATATTTTTACTAACAGTAATCAAAAGCTCAATCCTTTAGTGTAATCAAATCAAAATCACCTTATTCGTGCAGGTCAAAGAAATGACTTTTCTTTTTATATTCCCACAGCTTTAATAAGAAGAAGTGGCAAGAAACTCATTGTGACAATCAATATATGTAAAGTGATGCAGCAATAATACTTAAACTACAAATACTCAAAAAAAAAGTAAATTAATAGTACGTAAAAACAAGAGTTATTGAGTACAGTCATGGCGGACTACTACTGTATCAACAATAATAGTAGGCCATGGTACAGTAGATGCATCAATCCACACACACCGTAAATAAATAAAGGTATTTAGCGACAATTTTATTAGCAATTATAAAATTTTTTTTTTTTTTTATTTTAAACCATGAAGCAAGAGTTTCCGGCTACAGGATCACCCTGCCACCGCAAGTAGCGCCCGTTCACGAGCATGACGCATGGGCCAGCCAACGCCTCCCTCGACCATATTTTAGGGAAGGGAACGACCCGTCCCACGTCGCCGCCACAAGCAGTGACATTTAAGCGAGCATGATGAAAACTGTCAGAAAAACTCCACTAATGATAACAAATCTGTAGGTCAGTGGACTCACTTGCTTACTGTTGCTGCTTTAGTTACAAGTACAAGTCGCTATCTTAAACTATTTTCTCCATTGACTAATCTAATATCAGGGATCATCTACGGGTCCCAAATGGCAACCATTTCTAGCATCAAACTTTATAACCATTACATTTGAAAGGCTGAAAAAATATTTACTGTGTGTTTGTAATGACCGCAAGTTGATAGACAGGCTGCCTGTTTATTTTTATAATATGTAGTAATAACTGTTGTTCCACGTTTTAATTCCCATATCCTCCCGTACACTGTCTGCTGTCACCCATAGCTGTCACGCATCTAAAAATTCGTTCCGTTTATACTAAATAAGTTTAACATGTCTCCATTTCTCATAAACTATTCATCGATTTCCACTTATTTCAAATTAGTTTTGGATACTGTCATAATTTTGTATACTTTCTAATGTAAACGTTTGTTTAAAAAAATCAGCAAAGTTCTGTGTATAGTGAAACCCGCACTTGCCTTTTCTACTGGCCTGTCTCAGCATAATCGCAGCTGTCAAATGAGTATAAATAAGACTGAAAGATTGGGCTAAGCTTGAACACAGCTGAGTTTTACGTAAGTAAAGTCTGAGTATGCTCTGTAGATCTCAGCTTAGTGACATTAGATCGAGACAGATTAAAGATTAGCTTTTGCAAACTGCGCGAAGACTGCCTACCGACGCTATGCAGACTAAAGCCGGGTTCACCTATAACGAACTAAGGCGATACGAAGTTGACGTGCGACAGAGAAATAATTTCTATGGCTTCCTTTCTCTGCCGTCTTCGTCCCTGATCCAACATCCTTCAACATCATTAACAAGAATGTTTAAGCAATACCAGCCTCAGTTTGACTCATTTCACCAAGACAAACTAAACCCAGATAAAGCCTAAACGCGTTTAAATGATGACTGAAGAATTTTGGTCGTTCAACATATTTGATCGCGTTCAAATGCTGCCTGTCACTGTCGTTATCGTAATGGAGACATTGACATTTTACATTTTTTATTTTGGTCAGATTTGTCGATGACAGACATTTGATACATTCTATTGTTTATGACTTGTAAACTCAGATTACGTCAACACGCACATAAGTTATTGGTAACATCGCTTTGTGTTTAATCGAGATAAATACTGGCATTTGAACTCGTTTACGTAAAACTGGGTTTTGAAGTGTCATTGGTGAAAACGGGGTTTAACTGTTTACGGGGCTTAAGTGAGTAGGCACATAGTGTACATACATGGACAGAAGAAACCGTGCTTAAGAAAAGGTCTCGGCAATGCCATGAAGTGAAAAAATTTTCAATATTATTATTCTAACTACTTTATTGTATGTATATTATATGTTATATCGATATAAGAGTCTCAGTTTGTACATCCTAGACGTATCACCTGAATGGCTCTTATCTAAAGTTAAATTTGGCTGTCTTTTCCATTTTTTTTAAATTCGATAAAGGGCGTGTGTGCATAATTCTTAACCATGAAAGATCATTTTATGTTACAATTAAGTAGGTACTCATAAGTTTAAAAGATATTTAGATATTAATTTTGTTTTATATTAATGATAGGCTTGTAAATAATAAAAAGAATTTGTTACTTTTCCAATGCATTGTTTGATTTTACTCTCCATCCAATTGTAATGTGAATACAAGAAAGTAGGAGACATTAATTCATTTATTGCTCCAACAGGGTGAGCACCAATTGGTACAATTCCTTAATAGCTAACACAGATTTATCTATCTTCTAATATTTAAAATTCTCGTGTCATGGTGTTAAATATTGAACTCCTCCGAAACGGCTTGACCGATTCTCATGAAATTTTGAGTGCATATTGGGTAGGTCTGAGAATCGGACAACATCTATTTTTCATCCCCCTAAATATTAAGGGTGGTCCACACTAATTTTTATTTTTATTTTTTTTAAATTTGTTTGATTATGAGTCAGCATTAAAAAATACATACAACTTAAAATTTTCACCCATCTACGATCAACAGTTACTTTTGTGTCGCGATTTTAATATCGGAAATACAACGTTTGCTGGGTCAGATAGTATAAGTGACACCCCAATTATAGGTGCAAATCGAGATCAAGTAACAAAACAGACACAAACAGAGCATTACAAAACGTTTTAGCAAATAATATTGAAAGAGACATGAGAAAAATTGAAGGACATCAACAACAAATTTCTTCGACAATCTATATTATATATAAAAATGAATTGCTGTTCGTTAGTCTCGCTAAAACACGAGAACCGCTGGACTGATTTGGCTAATTTTGGTCTTGAATTATTTGTGGAAGTCCAGAGAAGGTTTAAAAGGTGAATAAATATGAAAATGTTCGGAATAAAAAAAAAACAATAATTTTGTTTTTCCTTTGTTGTGTCCCCGCGTCGCGTCGTTCAGAAATCAAATTGAAAGAATAGTTTAAAATGAATAACTAATTAGAATCTTTGTATCTGTCTAACTTTCTCAGGAGCTAATTTTAGCTACCTATAGCTGTTGATAGATTAACTATATTTGATGATTGCTGGGTCTGCTAGTAAGCAATATTAATGTAAGAAAAATATATGTAATTTTTTTTTAATTACTTAAAACTAAGAAATCAATGATATTCGACCCAGGATAAAAAGAGCATAGTAAAAATAAGAAGTGATAAGATGAGTTCGTGTGGTTATTAGTTGTCTCTTTCTATAGGTCGAATTTGACCGCTTACTCATCTTCTGTTTTTTAATATAATTTAATTTTTATTTTAAAACAAGAAAATTTACATACTTTTTTTTACACAATTTTCTGCATTCGGCACAAGTAATATTGGGAACTTAGATAAAGGACTGGTCTCTTCTGCGCTCCAACTGATACCGCAGGCGTAGTCGTAAAGTGCGGCAACTAATATTACGCCCAAGTGGGCGTACTCGAGCCAGTCTCGCAAAATGTGTGACGTTGACGTGCCACATGTTCTGTTAAACGTTGCTAATAATTGACAGAAATTCCGGGTTGCGTTAATTTAAAATAACACAAAGCGTATGTTACAAAATTTGAAAGATGCCATTGAGTGTCAAGATGCCACGCACACACGCATCTAATAGTTATCATAATAGAAAAGCTATTTTTCTTACGCAGTTCGGTATCTAGTTGGAGCGCAGCGGAGACCAATCCCTATATAGGAGATGGTTGTAATAATGAAAGGTTTAAAATGAAATCTTTCTATGTGCCGCCTTTAAGATCTGGGAGATCTAAGAGAGGTGCTAAGGTGCTGTTACGCATTTTAACTAAGTTGAAATTTTCATTCCAAAATGTAAAAAATGCCTTTATTCGCATAGAAAATAAACATTAGCGACTTCTGCCATATAGTTTTAGCGTTATATAAAAAGGATCACGGGTGGGTCGTTCGCCCTCTTACAAAGGAATTCGGGATTTCCGTTGGCGGGGCCGTGGGGTCACACCACGTCTCACCCCACGCGATTGTGAGGTCAATAAGTGAGGATAATTTGTTACCTACACTCGTTCCGCAAAAATGCCTAATATCGAAGATTGTGAGTTTACACAAGAGCAATTAGAGCAGTTAGGAAATATCGAAAAAGATCTTCTAATCCGAAGTTTGAAATTATATTCAGATGAAGACATTCAGCCAACGAAAAGATGATACCACCGAATCATATTGTCAGAAAGTGACGATGAAACGTGGCTGATTGGTAAATTACATTATTTTTAAAACGCCTTTATTATAGTATTTTATGCAAAAGTTGTACTGGATCTGTCAAAAAACGCGGATGTCGTGAAAGAGTTTTTTGACTTAACAAATATATTATGTACTATACAACGGGTCGCATACATTTGTATTAAACAAACAAATACCACTAGTTTTCGAGTTGCCATTAATGGGAGAGAAATCTACTACACACATAGGTAGGTACCTGTCTCTGGTGAGTGGTTTTATTTCTACTTCAAGGAATGGCAAAGAGATAACACCTATACAGCCCACGCGGGAATTATGTGGATAAAGCACCTCGCAGTATCTTGGAAAATTATATTAACAAGTTTTTTTTCTTTAGTTGACATTGAAATGTTTAGTCTAATGACTTAAACATGGTTATAATAAGTATGTTATATATTATGTATAGATGTACTATGTATTAACTAACATTTCCATGAACCTACCATACCTAAAATAGATTTAGTTGTCTGTGGCACCACAACAATAATGACGCTTTTTTGACGAAATTTGAGTACGGTAAACAACGATTTTTGGGTCATAGAGTATAGACTTTTTCAAAGACTCAATAAAGATGTATGTTCACTCATCGTGGCTGTTTAAATGACAAATAAAAGTAGAGTAGTAGAAAAAATACGTATTATTTGACCTTTATTTATTATTACTTTAACTTGTAACTAAAAGTATAATGAAAATCGTCTTGCAAATTATCTTTCTTCGAATAGTTGTATGCTTAGGTTGTATCTATATAAAACGAGTTCGATTAATGCAGATGATAATACAATAACAATTCTCTACCATCGAGCTGATTTTATGATTGAACCTTGACATGGATGGTAAAACTTTTCATTTGAATACACATTTAGTAAAGTAGTTATAATTGCCATGAGAACAGTCCTCAATTATTTTCACTTGTTTACTAAACTTTAACGTAAAGTCATCTGTTTATACAGAATTTTATAATGCGGTCGTAGTAAGATAAAGAAATGAGGTTTTATTGATATTTTAGTTTCATGGATGATGAGTAAAAAGATAAGAGACAAACATACATAGCTACTTTCTTATTTATTACATTAAGAAGTATTTATTTATGAGTACTATGTAGTGACATTTTATTTTCCAGGTAAAAGACCGCCACCGGGAACCTGGTCAAAGCCCACATGTAATACCTTTTACTGAACATCCTGGCTTGTCCACTAACCTTTGCTTAAGGTAGCGAAACGCATCTCCAGCCGATTTCTTCCAACTAATGGTTCCTGACAGTCTTTTTCAAGAAATTGCTGACTGCACTAACACATTTGCTACTAACAAAATTGCCAGGTCTGAAGAAACTTCGCCTTTTGCAAGACTTCGCAAGCGGTTTCCCATATATCTTGGGAAAATAAAAAAGTTTTTTGGCTTAATCCTGCTCATGGGCTTCATGAAGCTTCCTAGGTTGGAGGTTTATTGGTCCTCGAATAATATTGTAGGTCATCCTTTTCCAAGCACAATAATGCCACGGAATCGCTTCGAGTTAATATTGCAGATGCTTCATTTTTCGGAAAACAATGAGACAAACAAAGGTGACCACCTCCATCGTATTCGCTATCTTTTGCAAGAATTAAATAAACAATTCCAGATGCATTACACTCCCAGCGAAGACATATGTATCAACGAAAGCATTGTCCAATTTGGTGGCAGGATTCCATTTCGCCAATACAACAAACAAAAATGCCACAAGTTATGGCATCAAAGTATTTAAGTTATGCTGCGTTTCTGGGTATACTTATAAATTATATGTATATACAGATAAAAATGACGAGAACACAAATACAGTTGTATTATATATAATATTGTTATGGATTTGCTACGTGGTCTTTTAAATAAAGGTCACACCCTTTACACCGATAACTGCTATACGAGCATAGAATTAGCCAAGACTCTGCTTTGCTGGGGACAATTCAAAAGAACAGTAAGCACCTGCCCAAAAAAGTCGTAAGTACTAAGCTAAGGAAAGGAGAATTTATTGCAAGAGAAAATCGAGATGGTATCACTGCTATGAAATGGAGAGACAAAAGAGAAGTGTTGGTTTTGTCAACCAAACAAGCAGATGGATTTGTGAAAATAAAAATTCGTCAGGGTAATGTGGTCATGAAGCCACAGATCATAATCGAGTACAACAAAGTGCAATCTACTTATCAGATCAGATGACAGCATACTCGTCCCCACTGAGCAAATTTTAAGATGGTACAGGAAGCTGGCTATTGATATAATACTTAATATTGCTATGGTAAATGCTCTGACTTTATTCAAGTCTGTGAATGAAAACAATATACAAATGGTAGATTTCCGAAGGGGTGTATTGATGAAACTTTGCGAAGCCCCACAGACTGATGCGCCTGTAGAAAGACCGAAAAGAGTGAAACACACGCTGGTAAAAAGCAGGGTTTGGCCAGATAAGTCAGAAGAACATGTCGTCAAAACGTACCAGTCATCGGCAGCAAACAGGCTAAGAGAAAAACAAAAAAATATCCACTTATTGTGAGAGCTGCCCAACTAAACCTTATCTTTGTTTGCCTTGTTTTAATTATTGTTATTATCTATACTAATATAGTAATAATATTATAAAGCTGTAGTGTTTGTTTGTTTGTTTGAACGCGCTAATCTCTGGTACTACTGGTCCGATCTGAATGATTCTTTCAGTGTTGGGTAGTCCATTTATCGAGGAAGGCTATAGGCTATGTTTTTTTTTTTCAAAATTAGGGATCCGTAATAAAATTGCTATTTTGTAACACAAGGTGTAAAATCGAAAACCTATTTTTGCGTGCGCTGCAAAAACTATTGACAATAGAACAAAATGATGTACAGGCTATAATATAGGCAATATTTTATTACTTATAAAACTATCGCGTGAATTATACTTTATATGGCAAAACAACGTTTGCCGGGTCAGCTAGTTGCTTAATAAATGGGATATAGTAACATATGCCTTACTAAGATTGTAATATTGTAGTATTCATAAGGTATCCTTCCATAAAGTGTTTCGAAATTTTTAAAGCGATTTTTTTATTTGGTGATGTAGAAAAATATGTTATGTTGTAGTATTATAACAGATATTTCATTGTTATATTTTATTTGAGTAGCAAAATATAAGCCAACTAAAAATGTCTTCTGAAATTGTTCAGAATAAAGCTTTCATTGGACTTGAAAACTACTTTCAAATTTCAAACCAGAACGGCTTCCATGTGCGTTTTGTTTGATTGCCGCAATATGTGGCTTGTGAGAATGTTTTTCGACGAACCTCACTCACAGCCAGTGGCGGCCTTAGGGGGTGGCAAACAGGCCAATCGCCCGGGGTCTCGCTCTTGCAGGGCCCTCGCGCAAACCCAATCCAAAAAAAAAACAATAATTTTTAAAGTAAATTCAAAAAACTATAGGTTCTATAACAATTTTCAATTTTTATTGAACACTATTGATTTTGATCCTTAAATACTTATTAAGGTTATAACGTAACGATAAAGAGCGATAACTCCACAATAATAATATTAATTATCGATATTTATATCAAAAACTCCAATACAAATCAACACTTTTTTCACTTTATGTTCAAAATTTAAAGGTACGCAGAATAAATTGCGCACTTAGAATTAATACTACTATTTTGTGCCCCATTATTTTGCGTAGACGCATAGTGTTAGACGGACCCGTAGTGTACTGTCGCATGAGCAGACGCTGGAAAGCAATAAGCATTGCGAGACGGCAACTTCAAACGGAGTGGAGGAAGTTCTTGACTTTGTTTCTCCCTACGAGCTGTGGCTAAGTTACAATAATTGCACCCTAGACACATGAGCATGATATAATACTCTTCATTCGAGTGCACGATGCACAAAAACTAAGAAAGTATAACTAACTAACACTATAACCTCAAAAATCACGCATCATTGCCAATTGCAAGCGCAAAATTTGCACATCCGATCCAGTTGCGAGCTGAGGGTAACTGAGTGAGTGTGACGGCATCGGTCAAAGCATAAAGGCCACGCCTTTTCGTTTGACACGCCGCTCAGCTGATTTTAGCTCTACGCCATTGGCCCGAGTTCAGGGCGATGACCTTAGTTTACTGGTGGAATATATAACTCATGTGTAATCAAGATTTTTTAAACCATTTAAATAAAATGTTCTTTATACTGTAGCATTTAATATAAGGGGTTTTAATTTTTTTTTAGTAGTATCTCCGCATTCTACTTCATATCCGTGTCAATTATCGTACAGTTTTTTTTAACACAGTGTATAGCTGGTTTTGTGGAGAGATCTCTATGTCACTATTTAAAATGCATGGGTTGCATCGACTTCTTAACAGTAAATAGTTATTTTGAGTATCACAAACTAGTAAACTGGCGAGATAGAGGTGGATTAATATATACCTCAAGCGACGAATATGAGATTTGTAAAGCTACAGAATTTGTAATATTTGTAATATGATTATACATTAAAATATTAAATAATTTTTATGCTCGCCGAAAATTATTAAACCTTATATTTATCCTGATACTCTTTATCAATCTCAATCTCTCGTAGCCTACCCCTGATTATTAATGCTCAGTGAAAGGTATTGAAAATCATGAAATTTGAATAATTGTTTTCAATAATCCTAATACTTTTTTTATGCATCTATAAATATACAGTTTATATGAAGCGTCTGTTTACTTTTTCAATACTTTTCAATGAGTATTTTAATCAGGAGCTTTTCAGAAATTGCACTTCTATCGTGTGTGACTTGCACACACACACACATATTATTTTCTTACCTTACATGAAAATCGATTCCTAAGGAGTAGACTCCAAAAACTTGTAACTGTTGAATGTAGGGTTGTGCGCATAGATGTATTATACCAAAAATTAGCATTGCGAAAGGGTCAGCATTATATAATCTAAGAGTATGTTAAAGATCATTTCCGTACACGCTATCGGCCTGTAACAGCCTGATGTTTTTTGTTAGCGAAACAAATCTCGCTTTTGTGGAAATTTACCGTAATAGTAGTAAATTAAGAAGAAATGGTTGGTAATGGTTACTTGTACTATACCTAGATATAACTCATCCAAGAAAGAAAGGTCTTCAGAATTACACATTTCACACATAAGTAAGACTTAAAATATTTAGCTGTAAATTCACTATTTTAGTATTTTACACTAATAGGTAGGAGAAATCATCAAGATTTATCACATCAATACTCTGGATACATAGAAATTCGAATAAAAATATAAACAAATGCGGAATTTTGTGCTACAATTAAACTTATTCTTGTTGACATTAGCAGAGAAAAGGCAACACGTGGCGGCTCTCTTATACTTATAAGTAAATCATTTAAATTCAAAGACCGTAAAGATATTGTGGGCCTCTCTGTTGAACGTACCATTGAAATAGCCTGTGCAGAGCTTGAGTGTGCCATTGTTGTAAGTATATACAGACCCCCCGATGCATTATATGAGTTATTTGAGAGTGTATTGGAGGAGGTTCTATCAAAATTATCAGAATCTAAGAAATATATTATGATTTGTGGTGACTTTAATATTAACTTATTAGAAAAATCCACCACAAGTATTAGATTCAAATCTTTGTTTAAATCATATAATTTATCAAATATTTTCTTAGAACCTACTAGAGTAACCAGCACCTCTAAAAGCTGTATTGATAATATTTTTACTAATTATAAACCTATTTCTCAATCAATAATTAGTAAACTGAGCTCAGACCACTTTGGTCAATTAGCCTCTTTTAATATTGCAGGGAACAAATGTACTTCAACTAAAAAGTTTATGTTTGTTCCGGTAAACAATAGGCGAATGGAGAAATATAGAGGCAATGTTTCAGAAAAACTCTTAAACTTGTATTTGAATTATAACAGTACTCCAAATGAGATGTATGGTAAGTTATTTAAAATAATTAAAACAGAGTTTGCTTCTATATTTACTTCAAAGACAATCAACTCGGGTGGTCTCTTGTCATTTAACAACTGGGCAACAGCTGGTATTCATAGGAGCAGACAACGGTTATATGAGCTATATAGTGAGAGATCATCATGTAATCATGATGCATCTTTCCTTGTATATGTGTAAAATTATTCAAAATTATTTAAGAAAGTATGTTCTATTGCTAAGTCAATGCATATTAGAGAAATAATTAAAAATGCTTCAAATAAAATAAAAATGACTTGGAAAGTTATTAACCGGGAATCTGGAAGAGCGAAAGACTGCAAGTTTGAATATAATCTAATGATAAACAATACAAAAATCCACTCTGAGCAGGAAGTAGCTTCTGCTTTTGAGAATTTTTTTTCTGACATTCCAGTTTCCATCTCAAGCACCCTTGTCTCCTCCACCAGTGTGGCCGAGTCACTTCTTTTGGAAAATGTTAACGAATGTAAACAAAATTTCAAATTCAGTGTTGTTAGCCCAGCAGAAATAATTAAAACTTTCAGATCCTTAGAAATGAAAAAAACTGCTGATAGATGGGGCATATCTGTAAAAATTATAAGTTCTGTTATTGACGTCATAGCACCATATCTAGCACTAGTTTTTAATAGCTGTATTGAACATGGCGTGTTTCCTGACCTTCTGAAGTATAGTAAAATTACACCAATATTTAAATCGGGACTCACTTCTGACCCGAATAACTATCGCCCTGTTTCGGTGTTGCCGACCCTTAGTAAAATTTTTGAAAAAATTATTTTAAGCCAAATGCTTACTCACTTTAACACTTATAAGTTACTTCATATAAAACAATTTGGCTTTACTAGGGGACGCTCGACTACGGATGCAGGTGTTGAACTCATCAGGAATATTTTTGAGGCCTGGGAGGAATCACAGAATGCACTTGGTATCTTCTGTGATTTATCTAAGGCTTTTGATTGTGTTCAACATTCAACGCTGGTCAGGAAGCTATGCCACTATGGTATAAGAGGATCTGCACTCGATCTTCTGATCTCATATTTAAATAATAGGATTCAGAGGGTCGATGTGAATGGCAGGAGATCTCCTGGGACTCCTCTCGGTTGGGGGGTACTACAAGGGTCTATTCTTGGACCCTTCCTCTTTCTAATTTATATAAATGATCTACCTAACCTTGTAGAAAAAAAACACAAGGTGGTATTGTTTGCGGATGACACTTCACTTATATTCAAAGTGAAACGAAGCCAAGTTTTATATGACGAAGTAAACAATGCTCTATCTGACATCGTGTACTGGTTTAGCGCCAATAACTTATTGTTAAATAATCATAAAACCAAATATATTAAATTCACCGCGCCAAATGTCAAAAATGTAGATACGAATATTTTATTAAATGGAGAGGTGGTAAAACCAGTGGAATCTGCTATATTTCTTGGCATTACTCTTGATTCCAAATTGCAGTGGGGCCCCCATATTGAAGGATTGGCGAATAGGCTTAGTTCTGCAGCATATGCGGTTAAGAAAATCAGACGGTTAACTGACATAGATACGGCGAGATTAGTATACTTTAGTTATTTTCATAGTATTATGTCCTATGGTATATTGTTATGGGGCAGTGCGGCCGATATTAATACTATCTTTGTGCTGCAGAAGAGGGCTATTCGCGCGATTTATAACCTAGGTCCTAAAGAATCATTAAGAGAAAAATTTAAAGAAATAAACATTTTGACTGTTGCTTCTCAATACATTTTTGATAATGTTTTGTATGTTCATAAGCACATTGAGGAATTTTCTAGAAACTGTGACATTCATAATGTTAACACGAGGAACAAACATAAACTTGTTATGCCTACTACTCGGTTGGGTCGAGTTTGTAAGTCTTTTGTTGGGCGATGTATACAATATGATCCCAGAAAATGTACAAAACAAATGTGTTACGAAATTTAAAAGAATTGTTAAAAAACGTTTGTGTGGGAAAGGTTATTATAGCATAAACGATTTTCTTAATGACACCACGGACTGGGATTAAAGCGAACACCCTCAGGCTCTTTAATTATTAATGTTTATTGTACGATATTACATTGTAATCCATATTTTATATTAAAAAAAAAGCCCGCTGAGTTTCTTGCGCCCATTCTTCTCAGGTCTGAGGCAGTCTCTTTTGAATGGGTGGTAGATTTTGACGTTCAATAAGTGATTATAAATCCTATTTTGAATAAAAATATTTGAATTTGAATTTGACACTATCGATAAAATTTTATCGATATTTCCAATTCCCAAGTAAGTATATTATAGTTTAAACCTTAACATACTCGTATAAGCATGCTTATACGAGTATGTTAAGGGAAAAAAATATGTTATTCAACAATACACTTTATATTTTTTGGAACAATGTATTATGGATATTTTTTATATTTTTCCACATTTTTTCCGTACAGATCGTATACATACTTTAATTTGTAACGAAAACTCCTACTTCCGGGTTCCAAGCTTTTTTTACTACATTATTAACGCCTGGCATGCTTATAGTATATCTAGGTATTATTATAAGTGCAGCATTAAAAAACAACAATGCATTGTGATCAACAGTCTAAATTTGTTTGTTACTAGTGAAGAAGGTTATGGCTGCTGCCATTCCGCTCGTCTCGTCCGTTACGATTGACAGTCTAAAATTATTATTGCAAATCGCTAATGAACAAGGGCTGGTTCTAGTATTATCTTCTATTATTATATAGAATAAAATCTAGAGTATGGCGCCCTTATTCCAATCTATACAAATATAGTTTGGATGCATTTTAGCACTGTATATTACGGAACAAGCTAGTTAGGTAAGACACTACAAAGTATACATGACTATTTTTTTTATATAAGAGGGGGCAAACAGTGAAGTGGCTTACCTGATGGAAAGTAATAAAAACGAGCCACCCATGGACATCCGCAATACCAGAGGTTAAGAGATGTATTTTTGAGATGGGAGAATGCTCGAGACTTATCATATCGATTTGGAGCAAAGCAGCCGGCAGATGAGTCCACAAAGTGGCTGTTCATGGTTAAAAGTTAGTAGTGTGTAGTTTGTGTTAGTGGAATGCCAGATACCAACGTGACGCGGGGGAAATTTGGCATTATGACGTGATGTCCGTTGGTGAAATTTGTTATTAACCTGAGTAACTTCTTGGAACACTCCCCATGATTTAAGCTGTAGAAGATGCAGAGATACTCGATATTCTACGCAAAGCCAAATAATCAAGCCAATCGGCGATGACTTGATCGTCGATTATTCAGTCATTCCTAATCTTTAAAGCATTAATTTCACAGCCTTCCATTATGGCCTTGAACATAATAGAAATGTGCATTGGTGTTTTTCATTTTTGGACTCTTCCGATTAAATTTTTGCTGGTCTGGATCAGTAGTATATTAAATGAATATTTATTATAATATCTTCACGTCACTAAGTGAACAAACTTATCATGAAGATATTTATCATATTATGTGTCGTTATTTTGATTGGTATCGATACATTTCCAGCATTAGTTACCGAACACTCACATTGCTTAAAATATACATTTCACACTGACACACACACAAGCAATCAGTTTTTGGTCTCGCTCGATGATTTGCATTGAAAAAAACGTCAGTGGGATAAAACATCTATGGTTGTGCGAGTCTAAAACTATAAAAAGGATTGGGAGAAAAAAATAATAAATGACATTGACATGACAGCGGGCATTCTCACGTAACCATAAACAAATTTTAGTCTTTCTTACTTTGAGTTTGAACATGGCGGTTGGTAAAAATAAAGGCCTCTCGAAAGGCGGTAAAAAGGGTGTTAAAAAGAAGATGTAAGTTTAAAATACTATCAAATTTGAGTAGCCTAATAAATGCAGTGTCTTCCATATCAATTATTATTATGCCGGCCAAACTGATGTTCGAAATAATTGTGGATGTAGTCAGTGTCTCGTGTCAAATTAAATTTATCTCTTATAAACGTAATTGTTTATTTGTTGTATTTCTACTAATGTAGTTTAATTTAAGAATGCTGCTGAATATTCCTGAAATCTTAAGATGATTATGATTGATGTCAGCATGTTTTTGAGGTTATCAACTTAACAATATTAATGTGGTTAACCTCGTTGCAGTGTCGATCCCTTCACCCGTAAGGACTGGTATGATGTTAAGGCACCGGTTATGTTCACCAAGAGGCAAGTGGGAACCACACTTGTCAACCGCACTCAGGTATTTAGTAGGTCTTTTTTTTTGTATTGTCGTTCAAATTATTTCCATTAATAAAATTAATGATGATCAACCTAGCTCGCAATGATACAAAGTGATGAAAACTTTGTTCCCTTTTGATTTATATCTGATGATGAAGAAATGCTTCTTTATTTGTCTAGTTTATTCCAGCAATAACATGATTATTTTTGTTTTAGGGTACCAAAATTGCATCTGAAGGTCTGAAAGGGCGTGTATTTGAAGTGTCATTGGCTGATTTACAAGCCGATACAGATGCTGAAAGGTAGGCTATTATATTATACAGTTATTCTCTGCAGAAAATAATTCCTTGTCCAATGGATGTCTAACTCAGAGTTGCCTGTTTTCCCAGGACAAGTCCTAGTTTATGAAATGTCCTGAATAGTTTTTATGCAGCATCCTGTGTGTGAATTTAAATCATTGCTATTATTTATTCAGAGAGTACAAGTAGAAAGATACTTGTAAATGTAAGAAAAATATTTAAATGTCAATGAAAGTGTGCTATTTTGCGGAAATCCATAAACATCCAAACCAATTCACAAAACTGTGGCATGTGACTCAAAAAGAGTTGTGCCAGAGTTTGGTGAGTCAAACATCTCCTGAGGACGCCTCATTTACAGGCGAATCACATTTGAAATTGAAGACAAATATTGGTGGAATTAACCCTCTAGAAAACTCTGTAAATAAATAATTAATTTATGTCTTTGCTATTTACTGGAAATTATTTTCTTTTATATTTTAATTACTATTTTTCCATTTGTATAACCAACAATATATGTTTTTCAAATACTTATCAATTTAACAAGCTATTTTTTCAACTTCAATTCCTAGCTTTTAAAATTTGGGGTTGGCAACCTTACTCTTAACTAAATCTAATAAAATAATTCTTGAATAGAGATGGGTGTTGTTGCTATTTGATAACAATATGATTACACTTGCAACTAAGTTGCCTAGGGAACTGAAAAATCTTACATATGAACAAAGACTTACACAGCTTGGATCCAGCACCCTCAAAAGCAAGCGAGAAAGAGGCGATCTAATTGAAACATACAAAATACTAAATAATTATTATAATGTCCCAAATTTTGAGAGCATGTTTCCAAGAGCAATCCTAGACTAAGGGGACATGATATGAAGCTAGAATATAAATAGGCATCATCAAATCTATTGAAACACTTTCTGACCAACAGAGTTGTTCACATATGGAATAGATTGCCCAAGGATGTGGTTAAATCAAAATCTGTTAATCAGTTTAAGAATAGACTGGACAAACATTTGGATTGATATGGCATATGATATAGACACATCAGTGAAAGCTGCTTAGTCTATTATAAAAAATAATAATAATAATAACTCTTAATTCTATAAAATTATATCACACCAAGCCTATTAGGCTACTACTAAACTTTTATGTACAAGTAAATAAATAACTACAAAAGTAGTAGAAAAGATGTCAGATGTACAATTCAGTCAGTCAGATTGCATATTATATGTGTATTGCTTACGTCTTGCACTTAAAAGTTTGTCAATTAGTAATCATTGTGAGCAAATACAAAAATGACATCAGTTTTTTTTCATCCATTCTTAGAACAAAAATAGCATGCATTCTAGTTAAAAGCTGGCACCTCATACTTCATATGTTGTGGCAATAGACTAGTAGGTGATCACCTATCAGGTGACCCCTCCAATCTACAGTGGAGGCTTTGCACAGGATGCCGGCTAGATTGTGGATACCACAACAGCACCTTTTTCTGCTGTGAAGCAGTAATTTGTAAGCATTATTGTTTTGGTCTGCAGGGTGCTGTAGCTAGTGAAATTAAATATCTTATTGTAGTGCCGTACAGAATTTTTGGATTTTTCAAGAATCCTGAGCAGGGCACTTTAATGGGCAGGGTATATCACTTATCATCAGCTAAACATCCTTCTCATCACATCCCTTATTGTTATAAAAAAATCTTTTGTCCTCTTCTTATGAAAGCCTCCTCTCATGTCTCTGCGTAATATGTAACTATTTTTCTTCTCTTATAATATCAAATTTCCAAATTTGAATAATATCTGTACATTTTATGATCAATTAATTTCAGATCTTTCCGTAAATTCCGCCTCATAGCCGAAGATGTCCAGGGTCGTAATGTGCTCTGCAATTTCCATGGAATGGATCTCACCACTGACAAACTCAGGTAAGTTCCATAGATATGTTATTGTATTGCTAAAAGCAGGAAATGAATTTTAATAGATCTTGGTTTACCAACATTTAGGTTAGGTAGTTAGACTCCTCAAAATACTGTTTGTAACTAAATAAAATTTATAAAACTCGGTTTATTTATTTTATGTAGTTTAATGAATTTGCACATAATCACTACATGACCTCATCATTGTTGTAACATTATGGAGATAATTATAAATAAATAAATAAACATTTAATTCAGATGTTTATATCCATAAATTGTGAGTGTGTTAGGAACCGTGTCAATTTAATTTCTAAATTGGTAAGGTATACAATTATTATTATAAGTAGGTAAGCGTAAATTATTGAAATCGCCCAAAAGCTACGGCCATACTGGTTTAGTATTGGACAGTTGAGCCTGGCAGCAATGAACTTTAGGATGCTGTTGTTGCTGATACGGTAGTGCTGCAGGAGAATTTTAGTAAAAAAGTCATTTGTGTTTTCGTTTGAGAACATTTTAGAGGTGCTTTCATGACCTCTGCAGCTTCAACAGCATCTTGAAGGAAAACAACATTATAATAATATTATGTATTCTCATTTTGATATATCTCTCAGATAGGTTATGATGGAACAACATTTACTATCAAAGGATTTGGTTGCATCACTTAGCATAAAATGTATCAGTATGATAAATATTTGTTAAAATATGCTGAATCTGTGCCTACATATTACTTTAAAAAGATTGGCAACAACTTTCTTGGCAATTATTTTCATTGAGAAGCTCATCACTTCTAAAGGTATTGTGTAACCTAAATGATTTGATTTGTGAAACCTAATTAAAATCAGACCACACCTTGCAATATGCAAATATGAGTGTTAAACTATCAGAAAATTAGTGTAGCTTTCTATTATTTAAGTATTAAGATTTTCAAACATAAAAATTTTTTTTTTTGTTGAGAAATTTTAAATTGATGTCTTATATAACTTGCAGTCCAGCTATATGAAAGTTTAAAATGACTTTTATATCGTTTCAAACTGCATAAATCATTGAACGGGCATGATTTAATATTTGTTACACTTTAACTTATAAATTCATGCTTTTTCAACATGTGTAATTGTAAATCCACATGGCAATTTAATAGTGATTCAATTTTGTATAATTTTATTCAAAATAAGTATGATAACATTTCCTAATATTTACTAAGCGCAATTCAACATATCGTAAAGTATCCAATAATACTAAGTTAATTGGTACTATAATTATCTGTATATATAAAAGAGAATGTATGTTCCCTGATAACTCCTAAACCACTGATCGTATTGACATGAAACTACCACCATTTGATGCTGAATTTATTCTAGATGGTTTATGGCTTCTTATTTTTTTTTATTGTTTAATTTATTTCCTTTCAAAATTCGCTCAGCTAAGCGGGCGGGATCGGCTAGTCTGTAATAATTTATTTTCTGTGCATAATGTTGTAGGCGAGAGGTCGCTGGTTCTAGTCCCGTATGATTCATAAATTTTGTTTTCAAATTTAATTTGTATAGTTAATCCCAGAAGTGAGGGCTTATCACTTTAAAAATATAATAAAATATTTTTAACACAATGTTTCAACATCTACTCAACCTTTTCCGAAGTGGTGGTAAATGTAAAAAGAAAACATAAAAATTTGACCAACATGTGATTATGATTTGAATTGAATATATATATATAACTGAATTGTTGTTCGTTAGTCTCGCTAAAACTTGAGAACGGCTGGACCGATTTGGCTAATTTTGGTCTTGAATTATTTGTGGAAGTCCAGGGAAGGTTTAAAAGGTGAATAAATATGAAAGTGTTCGGAATTAAATAAAAACAACAATTTTATTTTTACTTTGATTTGTCCCCCGTCATCCGATATTTGTTTTGTATGGACAATTAATTGACACACGGTTTGACAGTTCTGCTGTGAAACAATTTCATTACAACAACAGGGAGCATATTTTACGAAATAATTCTTGATGTTATGAAATATTATTGACAAATTAATGAAAAACATTATTTTATTTATTATATACAGAACAATGTCTGTCGGGTCAACTAGTTATTAATAAATTGATCGTGATTGAATAAGTTTTGCTCTTTTACTCACCTTAAATGTTTTTGTAGTGGGAGGCTCCTTTGCACAGGATGTTGGCTAGATTACGGGGACTGCAACATCATCATGAAACAACAATATGTAATCATAATTGTGTTTTGGTCTGAAGGGTGCTGTAGCTAGTGATTACTGGGCAAATGAGACTTATGTCTCAAGCTGACGCGAGCAATTTGTAGTACCTCTAGGAAATTCTATGTTTTTCAAGAATCCTGAGTAGCAGCACTACAGTAGTGTCGAGGGTGTATCAATTACCATCAGCTGAACATCTTGCTCATCTCTTCTCTCATTGTCATTAAAAGAAAATCAATTTGGAAACTTCATTATTGTCTTGTCACCTGCAAATGTCCCATATTTATTAATAACTAAATTTGCTTTTAGATGGATGGTCAAGAAATGGCAAACTCTGATTGAAGCCAACATTGACGTGAAGACAACAGATGGCTACCTCCTCCGAGTCTTTTGCATTGGTTTTACCAACAAGGATTCCCTTAGTCAGAGGAAGACCTGTTATGCACAACACACTCAGGTATATAAGTACATTGTCTATGCAAGTACCTTTATTATATATATGGATCTGGACATGTCCTGAAGCCTTCTTAAGGCTTAAATGAAAAAAATAATCAACTTAAACATATTTTATTTCATAGGTAAATCACATTACATTGATGTATGTCAATTATTTTATACAGCTCATTTAGAAGGCAGATTTCCTTGGAGAGAACTGGCAAGAAACTCTAAAGTTGCTCTTTCTTCAAAACAGATTATTACAAGTCCTTATTTTCAATTAAATTTAGAAATCATTTCAATTACAATATAATATGTAGTGATGCACTAAAAATACTCAAAAATCAAATAGTAAATGCCTTACAAGACTGAGTCAAAAATAAAAAATTAATTAAAAGTACAAACACATGAGTTATTTAGTATAGTCGACATATCCACATATACCGTAAATAAATAAAGGCAAGGCCTCTTATTAAAATATTATATAAAAATATATTTTTTATGATAAACTTTATTTTGAAAAAAAAAATATAAAAGAATAAAAAAAACCATGATGCAGGCCTCCGGGTAACAGGACTATCCAGGCACCAACTGTAGCAACTGTTCCTGAGCATGACACATGGACCAGTCATCACCAGTCTACCATATTTTAGTTTCTTTAGGTTTATGATTCATTTGCATGCATAGTTAAACTTGGTGAAACATGTGAAACTGTAATATTGTAACATCCTAACATATATACATACACAATAACATAATTATATATGTATATGCAAATAAAGAATTTGGTTGATTGATGAATGTTAAATGTCTGGGTTAATATATTTTTTTAAACTTTTCAATAACACAATTCTCAAATCTGTGACATAAATAAGACAGTTTTTAATGTGCCGCCACATTAAATATAATATATTAGATGCTGCGTAACTCAGCTCCATACAGTCTTCAGTACTAATGTTGAAAAAACTTACATGATAAAGACATGCTCTATTTGCACACTCTATCAAACCTTTTTACAAATGGAAAGGGAACAGTAATTAATCATATTGTGGACAATGAATTTATTATTATTAGATGTTATATTTATTTATTTAAGGCATTAATAGGTCCATATATAAATGTTAGTGAAATGGTCTTATCCTATGTTAGTAAATACAATAATGAATTTATTATGCAAATAAATCACGGGGAGTGTTCCGAAGAGCTGTTTAACCTGATTCCTGCCGCCGAATTCCACCTTCGCACGCCACAAGTTAGGATATCATCACCACAATCTGGATGTGTGGTGATCCTGCACAGTGCGGTTTTCAAGGAGCTTTCTCCGTTGTACTACAAAGCTGTGGAATGAGCTTCCTTGTGCGGTGTTTCCGGGATGATACGACATGGGTTCCTTTGAAAAAAGTGCGTACACCTTCTTTAAAGGCCAGCAACGCTCTTGTGATTCCTCTGGTGTTGCAAGAGAATGTGGGCGGCGGTGATCACTTAACACCAGGTGACCCGTACGCTCGTTTGTCCTCCTATTCCATAAAAAAAATCTTAATAACAAACTATAATTCCTGTACTAACACAATGCAGTCCAGCTATATAATGATTCTTTTATAATCTTTATATCGTTTCAAACTGCATATATTATTGCTTCCACATGATCTAGTGCCTATGTCTTTGAAGTTATGGGCCTTTCATGCCGTTGCTACATTGATCAATAAATCTCAAACTCAACAGAGTTAACACAAAACAGGCGGCCAATATTGATGTTTATGTTTATTTCAGGTTCGAGCTATTAGGAAAAAGATGTGTGAAATTATCACCCGAGATGTCGCCAGCTCAGAACTACGTGAAGTTGTCAACAAACTGATTCCTGACTCCATTGCGAAGGACATTGAGAAAGTGTGCCACAGCACATACCCACTAAGGGATGTGTGTATTAGAAAGGCAAGTGACAGATTTAAATACTATCATCATCCATGTGTTGATTTCAATGCCGAATTTTATAAGAACTTCCTCATAACGAGAGTGTTTCTAGATTGATATGCTACAGCTATATTTGAAAATGTGTTTCGAAATTAAATACAACTTGCTTTCTCATTTTATTCTAAAAATAAAATATTTCTCTTATTGAACATTAAACTGGTACATACTGGAGTTGGGCACATTTTATTGTTGATAAAGAAGGCTTACTATAGAATAGTAGATTATATAGAGTATAATGATGCATGGTACTTGTATGGTTCTGTGCAGGCTATCTAAAATTGTCCATAATAATCTAATACAAAATACTTACTGATATGTGATCCCAGTGTCTTTCTTATTTATTGTAGTATTATTTTTACAAAGTTTTGCAACGCAACCCGGCATTTTAGTTTCAATTATTAGCAAAGTTTAACAACATGTGGCATGTCAAGAGTCACACATTGTTGGAGACTTTTTTCTTTTATGAAAATAAGCGACAGGACGAGCAGGACGTTCAGCTGATAGTAATTGATACACCCTGCCCTTTATAATGCAGTGCCACTCAGGATTCTTAAAAACCCCAAAAAATTCTGAATGCCACTACAACTGCATTCTTGAGACGTATGATGTTAAGTCTCATTTGCCAAGTAATTTCAATAGCTACGGCGCCCTCACACCGAAACACAGCAATGCTTACACATTACTACTTCACGGCATAAATAGGCGCCATTGTGGTACCCATAAACTAGCCGGCATCCTGTGCAAAGGAACCTCCCACTGATTGGACTCAGACTGGCTTGAGGTACAACCACCACTTGGGTATTGTATTCGTTGCCGCACTTTTTGACTACATCTGCGGTATCTATTTGGAGCGCAGCGGAGACCAATCCTTAATCTAAAGTTGAAATACCTAGATATAAAATATTCTATTTAAAAAAAAACCATGTCAAATCTTGGTACCTCTCCCCGCCCCTTGGCACACTTCGTAGACCGCTTAACATGTGATGCTATTTATGGACGGCCCCATATTGAATTATCCATCACATCAGTGAAATACAATAGGCTTTGTTTATATGATGATCCACTCAGCTCGCAATGAGTCAACCATATGATGAGAACTTTGTTCCCTTTTGATTTACTACTGATATTGTCTATATCAATATTAACATTCAATGCTTGACTGCGAGTATCTCATGAATAAATAATTGTTTACAGGTTAAAGTACTGAAGAGGCCGCGTTTCGAGATTGCCAAGCTGATGGAGTTGCATGGTGAAGGTATGTCTCAAGTTTTTATTCATCAACTCATCTGGCAGTATTGTAGAAAAATAGTATTAAATGAAATTTGTAACCTAAATTTATAAACAGTATGTGGAACTCAAACATCTTGGGTTCCGTCCGAGCGTTCTTCCACTGAGACAATCTTTCAAGTGATGTTTGGTTTGAAAATGTCGGTTTCGAGTCCTGGATTGTTCATGAATTTTTGTTACAAATTTAATTAATTTAATCCTAGAAGTGAGGGGTATCACTTTAAATATAACAAATTGTATAAAATAGTATTGCTTTAATTAATAAATGGTCACTTATTACCAATTTAGTGCAAAATGAACTATAGTGTGTTTTCATAATAATAATGTAGTCAATTAGAATGACCACTACTTATAGTGGACACATAATAATATTTAGTTCTAAAACTATATGAAAATTGATAAAAATTAAAATCGAAAAATATGCAGTCTAGCTATCACAGAATTAATTAGTGTAGAATTTATGTCTAGGTTTGTTCTTCTTATTTATAATATATTTCTTAATTGTTTCTTCTGCCTCTACCATTTGTTATGTTAAATTGTGTAAATTAAAAATTGTGATACAGGATAATATACTGCCAGTTGAGTGTTGATATTGTTTTTTACTCACCATTCAAGAAATAAAAATAGAAGGTAATAGAAATGCTTGTACAGTTCTTTGTGGGATGATTATCAACAATATATTATATATACATTGGAATATTGAGAGCACTATGTATAATGAATTAAGAATCTCAGTGAGAAAAGTGATGACCATAATTGGAAGTAGTTTCTGAAAAACGTTCCAAGCCACAAACATCACATTTTAAGGAATTCGTGTTTAAAGTTTAATGAAGATTAGTGTATTCCATACATGTGGGTTGGGCTAACTCATGATGTCATATGAGGAGTGACATTAGAGCTGCCATTTTTTGTCACGCCGGTAATATGAACTTGACCAGTGTTCTTAACTCAATTTCGACATGATTGTGGTTGGGAATGTTTTTCTGGAATTACATCCAATTAATAATAATTTTACTTACTGGCCAGTCTGATATTAGTGACAAGATAATAAGGGATGGCACGAGCAGGACGTTCAGCTAATGGTGATAGCACAACGGCGCCTTTTTCTGTCGTGCAACAATAATTATTGTGTTTCAGTCGGAAGGGTGCTGTAGCTAGTGAAATTACTGGGCAAATGAGACAAGGCAAGACTGACATTCAGCTGATGGTAATTGAAACACCCTGCCCATAACAATGCAATGCCACTCTGTGTGCCAATGCTCTCATCACCTTGAGACAAGATGTTAAGTCTCATTTGCCTAGTAATTTCACTAGCTACGGCGCCCTTCAGACGGAAACTCAATAATGCTTACATATTACTGCTTCTGGGCAGAAATAGGGGCTGTCGTGATATCATAATGTAGCTGCCATCCTGTGCAAAGAAGCTCTTAAATAATAATGTGTATTTGTCATTTCTAGTACCTTCTCATTTAGATTTCTGTGGCACAGTCTACATTATTTAATTCATGATGATCCACCTAGCTCGCAATGATTAACACAACTGATGAAAAATGTGTTCCCTTTTGATTTTGATCTGATGTTTTCAGTTTTTCTCTGAGAGTGCATAACAAATCATCATCATTTATTTTTACTTAATTCTTTCATTCCTTTAATTAGTTCAATCAATAGTCAAATCATTCAAAGCATTATCATCAACACCCAGTTGACAGAGCCATTTAATAAAAAATAATTTTTATTTTATTTTTTTTATTTTATTTTATTTTATTAAGAAAACCAACAGCATATTACAGATTAGATAAATAACTAATAATATTTTACAATAATAATGCCAATAACAGGTTTCCCTTATATTATATTAAATTACGGTTTCCGAAAAATTTCAAGATGGTGCGATACCTACTAAACAAAAATGAGATTTATCTTGAGATTATATAGGTCGTTTCATTACATAAAAAAAAACTGTTACTAAATATATACATAAAAGGTAATACATAAATATGTATACTATATGTGGTAAAATAAATAAACATATTAATATATTATGTTAGTGCATCAGTTACTTAGATGTATCATTGAAAGTAGCTATGAGTTCTGATTTGAATATAATTTGAAAATAATCAATCAATACTTATGTTATCATGATTTCCCAATTGTTACGGCGATTTATGGCACAATATTTGAAAAAAAACTTCAGTTACTGTTATAGGTACAATAAAATATTATAATGTTGAAATTATTTTATTTTTACACAATTTTTTTATAAATAGTATTTTAAAAAAATGTACCACAGTTTATGGATGATGTTTGGATGTGAACTGGAGATGTTGCCTATATCTCCACTTAGAATAACAGAGGGCTAAGATTGAAAAGATTGACATTTTCAAGTTAATTTCATCTATCATCGATAAAGTAGATCCTGTAAATATAGCCAAAACTGTGAAGTTGAACATACTATTCCAAGATTATATACAACTTAGTAATGTGCCGGATGATTAAAACTGTAGATCCGCAGATATGGGTACAGATCAAAAACAGCAAACCAATTTTTGTTACAAAAGAACATTACCAGAGTAAGTTTAGAAGAGAGACTATGTATAATATGTTAGATAGTGATGATGACGATGTAATAATAGTAGAATAAATCCTTTAATTACAAATTCAAATATTACAATTATTTAAGTTTTGTTAACCGACTTCAAAAAGGAGGAGGTTCTCAATTCGATCGGTGTTTTTTTATGTATGTACATCGATTACACTAAGATTTATAATCCGATTTACGTAATTCTTCTTTAGTTCGATGCGGAATAGGTTCCATTTGGTCCCATAAAAAAATTACATGTTTGGTTTTCATTTTATGAAAATTTTTGTCTACCTGGATGTATATATATACCTGGATATAATGTTTTTTGTGTACAGCTTTTTTAGGTGTTTTCATTCAGGTTTATTATATATTATTATTATTATTACCTAACACTGAAAAGTAAAAAATAAAAAAAAAACTACGTTTAAAAACCGACTTCAAAAAGTGAAAAGTATCAAATTGCTAAAAATTTGTCTTAATTACACCTCTTATGCTAACCTTTACCTTTAATATTAATAAACTACTATTATTTGTATGTGCTTCAAGTACTTGTGCTTCAGGTAGCACATATAAATAATAGTACTATACTAATATTAACAGTAAAGGTTTGCATAAGAGGAGTATTAAGTTAAATATTTAGTTATTTTAAAATTGATTTCTATAATTATTATGTGACAACCATTTAAACTATTAATTTTCTATGTCCAGGATATCTGTATCCACTGATAGGAATATTCCGAACATCACTCATACTCCTATGCCTATTTGGTTAAGTGTACCATAGGGGGCCGATGCCATCCATAAATTATACCATTAATATTTGGGTCAAAACAAAACCCTATAACAGTGTTGAAGGAATCACTTTAAATTAACTAATTAATAAACAGAATGACAAAAATTATACTGTTAAATTGTATATGCACTCTCTCAGATTTACTCTAAAACTAAACTAGATAAAACTGATGTGACTTTCAAGAGCTGTTAATAATATTACATAATTTTCAGGTGGTGGTGGCAAGCGTGGTGAAGTAGGTGAATCGTCTGAAAGACCAGAGGGTTATGAACCGCCCGTACAAGAAAGTGTATAAAAATATACAGTTAATGTGATGCTTTTGTTTCATTTTATGTCAACCGTGATTATCAAGCACTTTATAGTTTTACCCCCTTATTCATAATAGTCTGCTAACTTAAAGCATTGCTAATTCTCACTCTGTCTTCTTCTATTGACCTAAGTCAGAATGAGAAAAAACACTCCTTAGCGGCTGTTTTAAGTTAGCGAACCATTATGAATAAGGGGGTAAATGTATTATGTATAGGGCTTAATTATACATATATCCAAACGAATAACATATAAATAAGTGTAAAAATAAGTTCTTATAATTTAAATCAAGTATTAATAATCGAAATTATATTTATTGCATTATTTATAGTTGTAAAAGCAATTAAAGACTTTTTCTCTATAATCCATACAATCTTATTTATTTATTTATTTTATTTAAGGAAAACCAACAGCTAATACAATTTCTTTAGATACTTAAACAGTAACAGACAGCCAATAACAGGTTTTCACTAATAGAAGTAATATAAAATATGGTAATGTACGTGAACACAATTTTTCGGCTCAAATTCATGACATTAAAGATATTTTAAAATAGATAACAAAAAACTAAAGGTGTTTTTAAGTTAGGATACAATTGCTTATGTATGACCCTCTCAAAGACTTTAGCAATGATGAAAAGTTTTGAAATTGGTCTATAATTCGTAATTTCAGACCGAGACTCTTATGTACTGGTGTAATAAATGGCGATTTCCATAACTTAGGGACAGAGCTAGTAGAGAGTGATTTACTGAAAAGCATGGAGATAGGAAGAACAAAAGTGGAAGAGCATTTTCTAAGAAAAAATGACGAAATGTTATCGGGGCTGGAGATTTAGTTATATCTAGCCTATGAAGTAATAATTTTATTTCATGCACATTAGTATCAATATTGTGAATATCAGAATTAATGTTTAAATTAGAACTAAGAGTCAAGTCACCGTTATCTGAAGAATAAGAGGATATGCTTCTATTGTTTTGTGTCGTGGTGTTAAAGTGAAAGTATGTTGAGAACGCACTACAGATAGTTTCTCCACTTGTTAAGCTATTATTATTGAGTGTCATTAGACTAGGCACACAATGATTGTGACCTACTTTTCACAAACTTCCAAAAATGTTTTGGATTTTGTATAATTGAATCCTCAGTTAATTTCATATACTGTTCATAGCAAATAGATTCTAATTGGTTAACTTTATTACGTAATAAGTTATATGTAAGATAATCCGATTTGTTACCGTAGTTCTTAATTTTTTTATGGTAAGTATTTACTTTTCTCCCTGTCTATTCGCGTCCTTCCTTAAAAGCGATAGAGATCGCTTTTAACAGAGCTGAGTTATACCAAACTGGATACGAGTAGTTCCGTAGACGTTTACTATATACTGATTTTAAAGGGCATATACCGTTTCATTTAAGAAGCTAACACACTCGTCAATGGGGCGAGATAAAAACTCGCCTTCCCAGTCAATAACTCTGATTCTATTCTTAATATTTTAAAAATCACCTTTATCCTAAATAAAGCAGAGCCGCGGTGCGTGATCTAATAACGTAGTTTCAAATGGTTTTGCATCTATCAACAAAGCAGGGTGGTAAGTATCAATGGGTGTAAGAGGATCGGTGCACTCAGATACATAGATTAATTGGTTCGAAGAAATTAGATCTAATAGTCTGTTCTGTTTGTTAAGTATGCCATTAAACTGATGCAAGCATAATGCGCTCATTTCGTACATTAGCGAATACTCATCCGAAGAACTCTTGCAAGTACTATAAAAACTGTTAGTATCTGTAGGTTGCCAAACAATACCGCTTAAATTAAAATCACCAATAACCAAAAAAGCATCGGAAGGGTTGATTGATGATGCATAATTTAATTTTGTGAGGAAGTTTGCCAATTGGTTAATAAATGACAAGCCGTTATTCTGCTTGCACAAATAAATAACACAGAGATACAAATCAATCCACTTAAGTGTATTTGATTGTTTAATGCATACACTTATCCAACGGTCTGCTGTTGAGTTAAATTGCGGCAGCAAATTGCAAATGTTTACTACCGCCCTTTGTTTGACCAATTAAACTATAATCGCGGTCACATCGGCAAACTAGGTACCAATCATCCACGAACTCGGAGTCAGATATGCTGTCTTCTAAGCACGTCTCAGTAAATATAATTACGTCATAAGAAGTCATACAGACTTTACGATAAACCTCATTAGTTTTTGTTCTTAGGCCACGGACGTTCTGATAATAAACACTGAAATTATAGATATTATAAGACATTATCAATACTATTACTTAAAAACATAATACTCAAAAACATAATAATAATTTTAAAGGTATACGGTGTTGTTTTACAGGTGCATTTATTAAATAAATACGTAATTTTAAGAAAGAGCGGGTTGATTCTAAAAACTGTGTCTAAGTAAGATTAGTGAGGCATGCGATGAAGATGGCAATAATAGGCAAAACTTATAAGGGTAGGCGAGACAATAAAGGTTGCACTTAGGTAATGGGGATGTCCACATTTTAAACAATCTTGTTTAAATGGTTTTCTTGGCGTATCACAAACACTCTCGATGTGCTCTCACGGCGCACATGAATTTTACTATGTTTAACCCACACAAATTTATGCGTTTTTAGCGGATGTTAGAATCGTCTTAAGATCCATATTGAGGTGGTCATTAATATATATTTTCTTTATTGATCATGAAGGCAGATTACCGTATCCTGTAATTTTTCAACACTACTAACTCTGGATTCAACGCTCTTTATTCTACCACTCAGGTCGTCTACTTGTTGGCTCGTGTACACACACGTGTCATTAAGATCGGACAGTTCCTTTTTGATTGTTCGTACATCTTCTCTCAACGCAAGCACGCTGGACAGCTAGACCGCTTCATATCACGGAGCTCCTTCATGATAGATTCAAGAGAAGCTGGTTCTGTGGCCACCGGCGTGGTGGATGATAGCCCGCAACACGTTGCACATTTCCATTGCGATCTTTTTTCTGATCCATAGCGCCTACATGTGGTTTCCGATATGTTAGCACACCCAAAGCACAGAATCAGTCTCGTGCCAGATTAAGCAAGACAACACGTCCTGAGGATGCCTCGTGTAGAGGCGAAACACGTTTCGAATTGTTTTAAAAACAAATATTGGCGGAATTAACACTAAAGAAAACTTAAATCATTTGTACGATATAATAGTGGCAAGCATTACCGTAATGGAATAAAAGTGTGTGTGTGTGTGTGTGTGTGTACTTATGTATGCACGCAAGAAGTTATACTTCTTTGGCGTAGCAAAGCAACAATCCTTAACCTTTCCGCATCGGCCGTGCCCGCGGGCACTGGTAATTCAAAAAACAATGAGAGCGGCTGTGCCGCGGGGCACTCTTTTACCTCATCCAGTTTTCACCCTTATTAGGTGTACAAGATGGTTTATTTGCCTACGCAGTTATGAACGAGTGAATTCCCAAACACATTTCGATCCGTTACGATTCAAGGCCACCAATATTCGACGTCATAGCTTTACGGACAAAGCACTTATGTGTCCACTTGTTCCCGGCCGGCGCAGCGAGCGGTCGTTATCAAGACTTTACACGAAGATCGTTCTTTGTGGAGATTTAAGCTTTATTTTATAATTAACATATACTATTCATTACAAAAACATAAAAGGAAATAAATAAAACAAGTAATTAACAATAATAACAATATTTATTTTAAAATATACCTATTTTTACACTTTTTTTCGAATGAAAAGTCTGTGTGAAATAAAAAAGAAAGACAATATGAATAATTTATAGATGGTCTTATAGCTTGTTTCAATAGCTTTCAGTGACAGTCACTCAAATCACCCTAGTTATAAGCATTTTATAACTACACGTAAAATAATACACACGGGGAAAATGCCGCGAAAATGCCGGAAGCTTGCCGATCTACAGTGTACAGCGAGATCCGGAGCGCGCCGATCCGGAAAGGTTAAAATTATTTATTCCTCCTGCTATTCTACGTTTGTAGAAGGAACAATATTGAAAAATCTTGAAAATATGGCTTTGACAATTAATTATTAAATAAAGAATACGGCTGTATGGGCTTAAACCCTTTGCCTGTCCATTATTAGAAAGTAAAGGACGAAGAAACCAAATGAAAAAGTAATGCATGTCGCAAATGTCAGAAAATTTTAGGTTTGAACTGAAGTTAATCGCCGCATGTCATCTCTTTCTATCTCACTCAAGGTGTATTTGGAGGAAGAGTGAAACTACTAAGAAAATGTTTAATTAATTGCGCACTCATCAGGCTTTATTATTATTGCTCCGAGTTCCGAAGTATAAACTTGTTTAAAAAGTCAAGAGTCACAACTTCAGGTGACAGACCGTCATACTTTGAAGTTCGCCATTCATATTCGTATTTCGTACTCGTAGTCGTACCGGGTAGGTACCCACAGAGAAGTGAATATAAACGGAATCACCATTCACCAGGCAGATTTTGAATTCACCATCTAAGCAAGTTTATAAAGGAATTCCGGATTAAGAAAGCTGCCGATTACCACATTTGAAATTGGTCACTGTGCTTACTGTTTTGTGACATTATAGTTAATAAGATACAAGGTCATTGAGACAGTTGAGCTAATTTATAAACTGGACGCGATCGTGACAGCGACTACGGACACCTAATTTATTTACGTTAACCGGGTGTGTTTCTTGAGGTTTAATTCGGTACCGATATTTATTGTGGACTCAAGTATAGTGCTTTGAAGCTGTAATGGGTGCCCATGTTTCAAGAGACGACTTTGAGTGGGTTCTAACGGAAGAACCGCACGCTAGCCGAAGAAAAATAATTTTGGGTGAGTACTGACGTCATTTCTAATATATCTAATTAGCCGGTTGGTCAGAAATATTTTAGATATCACATTTCACACTATGTATTTAATTATGCACTAAAACAATAAATCTAATTTATTTTATTTATTAATTTTGATTCAAACGGTATTACAAACCAATTACATCATTCAATTATATACAATAATGCTAGTGACCAACACCTCAAGTCTGTTATTAAATAGATCACTATATTGTCTAAACAGAATCATAGTATTTGTTTTATAATATAAATATTTAATATACAATCTTTTAGCTGATATAATCCTTCTGTATTTGTACACCTATCATAGTTACCAACTGAACATAAACTTAAATGAGTATGCCATTATGAAGTTACATACAAATATTTGATTCACAATTTGAGGACATTATTAATGTGAGCCAACCGATAGCATGTAATATATTGTGACTTCAATGAGGAGTTATTTAGGATTTTAGAAGAAGCAGAATTATTTTGTAAATCAGTTTGATGTATCTCAAAAGACTAAGCCAATATAAGCCTATAACTAAATTTATTTTCCTGCAACTTGTAATAAAATATTGATTATTTTGTTGTATTATTCACACCTATATCTTAATATATATAAATTACGTGACACGTTGTTTGTCCCCGACGGACTCCTAAACTAATGAACAGATTTTACTGGGGATTACTTCATGCAGTGCTACTTGAGAGATAGGATAGTTTTTATTTCTATTTGGGACCCATAGTTATTTTTATTTTCAATATTTGTTTTGTATGTACTTATTTTATATGTGAGAATTTATTGACACACTGTTTGACAGTTCTGTTGTGGAACAAAATAATTATGACAACAGGGAGCATATTTTATAAAATAATTCTTGATGTGATGAAATATTATTGACAAATTCATAAAAACAGTATTTTATTCATTATGTAGATAGTGATGTACCAATCATATTCATCAGTCACATTATGTGATGTGATGACTTGCAGTGCAAAGCGCCTTTGTTTTATACTATGTAAAAATGTTTTCTTTCACCGATCAAATTTATTTGGTTGAAAACTTCAGCCCTCCTTTCCTCACTCATAACCAAATGTTGAGATTATAATTAATACTAGTATACCATCTGGCGGTTATAAATAAAAACATATTTATATTTTTATGACAATATTGTATTCTAAACTTCCTACTATGGCTTCAATTTCGGGTTGAGGTTCATAATAAAGTTTGCCTTTTGAAGTTTTGGATATTTGCCACATGATGGACCAACTCTTAAACATCTTAGGTTTCAAGGTAGTGCACAAGTCATGAGAGAATATTTGAGGAATATTCTCAAATTGGGAAGTAGGGAACCTGTATGAGTAGCTGACCTGCAACAAGCAGCTGCATTTTCACTACCAGGGATGCCCATATGGCCTGGTATCCATGCTAGAACTATGTTGACGTTGAGATTATAGAGCTCCTTCAAATTTTTCCTTATCTTGTGTATAATTGGAATCCTACTTTCTGAACTGAATGGATTTGAGAGGATTGATTGAAATCAGCTTTTGGAGTCTGAAAGTATAATAGAATTGTTCAGGCTATGGGACTTAATAATTGAAATAGCTTCAAGTAAGGTGATAGACTCCTCTGTAGTTATAGTTGTCCATGTGTCCCTATTGGAAGTGACAGATGGACAGCTATAACTCTATACTATTCTTGTAGAAGGGATTCATACTGTAACACCAATCCAGAATATTGACTGTCAGCCAATCTTAGGTATTTCACACCTAGTGATCAGGTGCAGTCTTGCTGTAAAGTCCTTAGGTACATTTTTAATACACTTTGGCTGAAATCTTCTCCTTTTTAACAAAAATGAAGTTTGGGACTCCTTGATCTAGATAATCTAAACCCCGTTGTACTTTTTTAAACTGAAAAGGAGGACAAACAAGTGTATGGGTCTCCTGGTGTTAAGTGATCACCTCCACCCACATTCACACACAACACCTGAATCAAAGGAGTGTTGCCATCCTTTAAGGAAGTTATACTTTTCCAACCACTTGTGAACCTTTATGGTTCTAGAAGTGTACACTTTGCTTGCAGGATAAAAAAGTATGGTAAAGTAAAATATATTTCTGTACCAATCACCTGCATTTTGGCAGCACATGTATATTGATTATATTATAAGAGAGTGGCTCTTTAACTGCAGAAAAATTTAGGGGATGTCCTGTAAATTGACGATAACCACCAATTTTTCATGTCTTATTTGACGTTATCTGAACAGAGTCCTACGAGAATCATTATTCTCTCTATAATTTTTTTATTTTTCTTTGACAGTGGTTGATTTTGGTATCTCTATTGTCTATTGATTGTATGGAAGTTTGACAGATACCTAGCTTTTTAATTGTCTTGATAACCAAAGGCTACACCACACACTCTGTGCAAGAAAATCTTACCAATTCTTCATCCCATTTAACACCCCACTATTGTGAATTAATATTATACTCGAAAAATATGTGTAATTGCGGGTAATTATATTTTTTAACATAAACTAAAAAATTATAATATATAGGTAGTATAAACGCATTCCAAATTTGAAATCAAAAAACTAATAGTTCTTAAGTTGTAAAAATATTTGTACCCAGACTATTATAATTTACAGATTCACGCATAACTAGTTTGTTGTAGCTACTAATGTTAAAAGAAATAGGTAGGTAATCGTTCTTGGTTTTTGTTGGTTTGATCACTCATGACAAAGGTCGAATCGTTCACGGTTGACGAAACAATTGAGAAGCGCGCGCGCTTAATACTCTGTAAACGTTATATGAGACGAAAGCAAGCAGAAACAGCATAAAAAAAGGCATAAAAAGGCATTTATTTTCTCAAAATTGATTCCTTTAGAATTCTTTTTGATGTCATTTCTTATGCTACTAGATTCTACTACCGCTTCGGAAACAAATGGCGCTCTGAGAGAGAAGAAGCGGCGCAAGAAACTCTCCCAGTTTTCTTTTATTTTGCGCTCTTTTCATACCGTGGACATAAGATAAAGATAAAGATAGCCTTTATTTCTAGATATTAGTTATGTAGTAACATGTTTATTTTTTTTTATTTCCTCTATTTTTTAACAATGTGTCTAGCTTGTCCACTGACATGGGCCTCCTCTAGGACCTTCCAGTGCTCTCTCTCCCGCGCTTCTCTACTCCAAACTGGTCCAGCAACCTTCTTTATGTCATCTTCCCACATTAGTATCTGTCTGCCTCTCTTTCTTTTAGCATCTCTCGTGTACCAATGGGTGAGTTTCTGTGACCACTTGTTTGGGCCTCTGATCATATGACCCGTCCATTTCCATTTAAGTTTTTTCACAGTTTTTGTTATGGGGAGCACCTTTGTTTTTTATCTTATACCATGGACATACAACATGCCAAAACTTATCTTAACTTGGCATTTTCGCATTACGTATATACAGATATGATAGGATTCCGCTTAACGGCCGTTTTCAATAACCTATCTACCTTTAGTTTAACTTACAGATACATTGCTGTCACCGTTTCATGACAAGATCTTATCTATCCATAGTTATAGTCCAATGCTATCTGTCAATAGGTTATTGAAATGTAAGTAGGCGTAAAAGGATAGATTTTTCTACGTCTGGTATGTTAAACGAAGGATAGATAGGTTAATGAAATAGGCCGCATGTGAAGTTCACCTTCAAACTCTTACGGGCTTTTCCCATCCTTTCCTTTTTCCATCTCCATGCCCATGCCCAAATAGAAGAAACTCTTCTATTTGGGCAGTTTCATGGGACTACGTTTTGTATTAGTTCGCACAAACTACTCGGTGTTAAGCGTGATTCATTTCGTATAGTGCTAGAGCCAGTGATAACTCATCTTTTCCTTTTTTCTTCTTTATCGTTCACCACAAAAAACATTTCGACAACACTTCCCCTAACGTTTCGCCTAGTATCGGAATACTGGCTCTCTAAATCTCGAGCGATTGCCAATTCCGCGGTCGACTGGAAGGCAAAGCCAAATTATTGACTTCTAAGATGCTGGGCGTCAAATATACAGCACGATAATACTTCAAGCCGGCCCACATTCTAGCGCTCTACAAAGCGCAAGTCCGGTCACATATGAAAATATTGCGGTCATCTCCAGTCTGACGCAGAGCAGCTCAATCACTTGGCGTTGCTTCAAGACGTCGCTTCATTATGTTCCTTTTACCGCATTTATGCTTCCGGATATATGTTTGACCTGTTTCCTATTCCACCTTGGTAGATCTCGCCACAAATTAGGGTGTTATCCCCACCATCTGGATGTGTGGCGTTCCTCCACATTGCGGGTTTCAAGAAACTTTCTTCCACATGCAATAAAGATGTAGAATGAGCTTTCTTGGAACTTACCTTCAAAAAAGCGCGTAAACTTTAGTAAACGGCTGGTACTCCTGTGATTCCTCTGGTTTTGCAAGACAATGTAGGGAGGGTGATCACTTAACATCAGATGACCCATACACTTATCTGTCCTCCTGTACCATAAAAAAAAACATGCAAAGAGGGGAAAAACCGTCCCTCTCTGGAATGTTGCACTGACAGGTCATCTATATGCTGAGCTCGATGCACCCCATATAGTCCCCCTTAAAGAATTAATTACCTTTAAAAAATGTTCTTAAATCTAATAAAATTATTGTCATAAAAAGTGAAAGTATTTAAAAAAAATCTCAAAATCTATAACGAATAGAATAAACAATTGCATTATATGCCTTATCTTTTAAACTGTACAGTTTATACTTTGTTTGACAATTTCTGAATCTTATCTCGTAGAGATTTTTATTGCTGCTAGGAATTGTGTGCTGCTATTTGTTACCTACATAGGTAATATAACATAACATGATATGAATGATTTGGTCTGATTTTATTAAGAGCTGAATTGAAGCTTTGTATAACATTTTGTAATATAGGTAGATATATAAATATATAGTACTACTATTTAATACTACTACTAATACTAATATATATAAATTAAGTGACATGTTGTTTGTCCGCGATGGACTTCTAAAGTAATGAACGGATTTTAATGGGGATTACTTCATCGAGTGCAGTTTAATCCAACCTGAGAGATAGTATAGTTTTTATTTCGTTTTGAGACCCATAATTATTTTTAATTCCATTATTTGTTTTGTATGGACATATTTTCTATGAGAGAATTTATTGACGCACGGTTTGACAGTTCTGCTTTGAAACAATTTTGATTATAGTTAACAATAGGGAGCAATGACGTTCTATACATAATGTAGAACGTCATTGACAGGGAGCATAATTTACAAAATAATTCTTGGTGTTATTGACAAATTCATAAAAAACAGTATTTTATTTATTATGCACAGAACAACGTCTGTCCGGTCAGCTAGTTTAATATATAATATATATACCCCGACAAGATCCCAGGAAATGTTTTGACAGTTGGTACGGTTAATTTTACATATTTCGTTTTCTTGCCATTTAACGTACATCAGATTATTAGCGCTAACCAGTAAACGATTTCAGATAGTATATCGTTAACTTCACAAAAATATTCTTGATTAGCTCAACATCCATATTTGAATGACCCCTAGTAAAGCCAAATTGTTTCATATTATAAATTCAATTTTAATTTTACTAAGGGACAGCAAAACAGACACAGTCAGAAGTGCATCCCGACTTAAATATTGGTGTAATTTTACTATATTTCAAAAGGAAACACGCCATGTTTAACACAAGTAATGTAATAAGTATACCTAGTTGAATCAAAAAAGTAGTATTTTGATTGGTATAGTTGCAAGTTGTCTGCAGTTAGATGTACTGAAATACCATATTTACCCTTTGTTTCATGTCCACCGTGCCCATTGATACTAAATCACTACTTACTCGCTGCTGATCTATAAGTCACATTTGAAGCGACATGCTTAGCGCGGCTATATCACCGAACAAAAGACTTACTAACCTACTGGGTTAAGTCGAGGTAGGCATATGAAGTTTATGGCTGTACCTGATGCTGACATTGTGATTAACGCAGTTTCTAGAAAATTCAGTAATGGGCCTATGCATATATTATATAATCATCACCTACTTGCAAGCGGGTTATACACCATACCATACTTTTCCATTGATCATGTACTGTATAGGTAAGTTACCTATTTAACTATTTAATTTACACATCAAGCATGAAGGTTGTGTACGGATTGTTGGGCAGACCTCTTAAGAGAAAAACACATAATGTAAAAAAATTACAATATTTGATATAACATTTGCTCTGATTGATCACGCTAATTAAATCGCCTCTAACCGACTTCACCCGAATAAGCGTTACATGGCTGAGTGTGACGATTAAGTCTCATTCGATGCCCATAAAATAAGACGTGCGCGTCTTTTTACTTTCAAAATATTGTACGTCGACAAGTCCGCAGTATAATGTTCGTGTTTTCTCGAATTCTGTCATCATCTAGCCATCTGCCACATGGCCCGCAATTCAGAATTGGGGGCGTAACGCAACGCCCCTTTGTAACTAGATCCGAAGAGCACAGATCCAGAAACTGTTCATATTGATCATATCGTCGATCAAAGCTGGACGATGTCCAAGAAAGTGGTAGGGTTTTTAGTTTTGCTAACAAATTTGGTTCATTTAGACTGTGAGCTGTATAAAAATAGAGCCAAAATAAAAACAAATGACGGCCACCTTATATTGGAGCCTGCACATGATAGGGACGTGTACATCGTGCCAAATGGACCGAATTCCAAAATATTTGTTGGTAATATAAATATCCTGAACATTAACGCGAGTAGAAGTGGCGGCGGTACAGTGGTTAACCCCAGCAACGTTCAGAAAAATGAAGATTTTGAAAATTTGTTGAGAAGAGTGGAGAGACTGGAACCACTCGCTGCTTCATATAACGTAATCGAAAATATAACATATTTGTCCAGAAGGGTCAGAACTTTGGGAATTCGACTACGAAGCTTGCAGACTCTTGTAAGTAGCAGAGAAGTTGACGAATGTCTGTCGTTTCCTTGTCAAAATGGCGGTACATGTCTAAATCTGGCAAAAGGGTATCACTGTCTGTGCCCATCTAATTGGAAAGGTCATAATTGCGATGCAGATGTGAACGAATGCAGAAATTTTGCCGGCACTGAATTGGGATGTCAAAATGACGCTACGTGTATTAACAGACCTGGTTCGTATGAGTGTGTGTGCAAGCCCGGCTGGTATGGACTTCATTGCACGCGAAAAGAAAGAAACTGTTCTGGCAATGATTTCGAAATTTGTGGCCACGGTACATGCCTGCAAACTACTACAGGAATTGGAATAAAATGCCTTTGTGACCAGGGTTGGACTACAAATACGACTGAAGTGGCTTGTCTTACCGATGTTAATGAGTGTGTATTAGGTCCAAGATGTTCTATAAACCCAACAGTGGAGTGCATTAATCTGCCTGGTTCATTCAAATGCGGGCCGTGCCCGCTCGGTTACGAAGGAGACGGTTTTGTGTGCCGGGATATAGATGAATGTTTAGCTATCCCAAATGGAGGTTGTAGTCTCAATCCTAAAGTTTCTTGCCTGAACACTATTGGATCTAGAATTTGTGGTGCTTGCCCAGCAGGCTACCAGGGCGATGGTGTACGATGCAATTGGAGTGGTTCATGTCGTATAAATAACGGTGGATGCCATCCTTCAGCACTGTGTATTGAAAAGCGCATATTCGAAGAGAATCGATGTTTTTGTCCCAGGGGTATGCAAGGAGATGGAATCGGAATTCATGGTTGCTATTTTGCTAGAGGAACCAATAGCACTGATGCCTGTGAGGACAATCCATGCGGCGCACATGGGAGATGTCATCAAATTCGCTCAGGCTATACCTGTATATGCGCACAAGGATATGGCGGTTCTCGCTGTGAACATACCAGAGGTGATTGTACTACTAACCTTTGCTTAAATGGAGGATCTTGTATAGTTGATTCTATACACCCTAGAGGCTTTCGCTGCCAGTGTACAGCTTTATATACTGGTGATTTTTGCCAGTCGCAATCAGAACCCTGCGGTGGAGTATTGGATGCAGCATCAGGTAGTATAGTATATCCTATCACGAACTCTACATACAAACATAATTCTCGTTGTGCTTGGGTAATTCATACCTCGCCAGATAAAGTTATCAATGTCACTTTTAGTAAGTTTAATTTAGAACATGATCCGGAGTGTCTTTACGATTTTGTTCAAATTCACGACGGCAGGAGCTCTGCAAGTCAGTTAATTGGAAGGTTTTGTGGAAATAATTTTCCGAAAGGCGGTAATATAATATCAAGTCATAATAATCTCTACTTTTGGTTCCGCTCCGATCAAACTGTTAATAAAGAAGGATTTGCTTTGTATTGGAACAGCATAGACCCTGTTTGTGGAGGAAATGTAGATGCTAAAACTCACGGACATATAAATTCACCCGGTTCTCCGGGTCCTTACCCCCCTAATCGTGATTGTTATTGGCGCTTAACCACAAATTTTGGCAAAAGAATTCAGCTCCATTTCTTCCAATTAGATATACAAGCACAAGCGAACTGCAGTTTTGACTATTTAGCTATTTATGATGGTTTACATGATACTGATCCGTTACTAAATAAGCTTTGTAATACCACCCAACCGGCCCCAATAGAGTCCGCAGGAAATGAAATGCTCATACATTTCCATTCCGATGAGCACACTTCTGGTAAAGGATTTCAAATAGCTTATGCTCCTGCTGTAGGTGTGCCTGGCTGTGGTGGCTTTTTCACTGCAGATAGAGGCGAAATCTCTTCACCTTCGTACGAAGGCAAATACATCACTAACGTAATTTGTGATTACAAAATTCAGACTAGTGCCGAAACTAAGATTCGTATTAAATTTTCAGTTTTTAATTTAGAAACATCATTTAGATGTAGGTATGATAATTTAAAAGTGTACGATGGACCAAATTCTGATTCACGCTTAGTGGGCACTTTCTGCGGCAAAACCGTCCCAAAGACTTTTGTATCCACCTCAAACAGTTTATTCTTAAGATTCGAGTCCGATCACAGTATATCCTTGCAAGGCTTTAAAATTACTTATGAAGCCCTTTGTCACAAAACAATATTTGGAGATAGTGGTATTGTAAAATCACCGGGCTATCCATTTGGCTACCCTAAAAATACTTTATGCGAATACGTCATCGGAACATCGCCCGGGAAAGTCATTCAACTATCGTTTCAAGATTTCGATATAGAAGATAATGTTCACTATAATTGTCTGTATGACTATGTTGAAATTCGTGATGGTCCATCTAATAATTCGACCTTACTTGGTAAATATTGTGGAGGTTCTTTTCATATTCCACCGGCACAAACGTCGTCTTTTAACTACATGTACATCGGATTCCATTCCGATATGAGTATAAGTGGCACTGGCTTTTACGCCAATTTCACTACCGTTGACACTGAATGTGGCGGCATCCATAGAGATACCACGGGTCTTATAAATCATCCTCCCAGTGGGACAAAGCGGTATCGCAACGACCAATCGTGTGTCTGGCTACTGCTAGCACCTGAAGGAATGCACATAAAGGTTACTTGGAACAGATTTGATCTCGAAAGACATAGTGAATGTATGAATGATTATGTGGAACTTATAGAAATTGATGAAAATAATATAAATAGTACTTTGGGTAGGTACTGCGGAAGCTCGGTACCAACAGCGTTAACTTCATCTTCGAATAGGATGTATATAAAATTTGTATCGGATAGCACTCTTAAAGGCGCAGGCTTTTCCTTGTCATATACCTTTTTAGACGAGAAAAGTCACTGTGGTGCCACGTTTACTAAGACTCATGGCTACATATATTCTCCAGGCTGGCCAGATAATTACGAAGCAAACAGAGATTGCGTTTGGACAATTACAGTTCCAGTAGGTCAACAAATATCCCTAAATATATCTGAGTTTGATTTAGAAAGACCAATCAGAGACACATGTTACATGGGGGACTATCTAGAAATAAGAAATGGAGCCTCGAAAACCTCGCCTGTACTTGGGAAGTTTTGTGGTAAATTTAAGAATAAACGTCTCATTTCTACATCAAATTCTTTGTATCTTAATTTCCATTCAGACTTCTATCTATCTGGTAAAGGATTTAAGATTGAATGGGATGGTTCTATTAGGGGATGTGGGGGTACGTTAACGGGAGTTTCTGGAACAATATCATCACCAAATTATCCCAATGAATATCACGAGAATGCTGAATGTTTCTACAAAATAGTCACAAGCAGTGGTTCGCAAATACGTTTGACTTTTCATGAATTGGACTTAGAGGATACCTTTGGCTGTAAAGACGACTATGTAGAGATATATGATGGTCGAGATCCATCTTGGCCTAGTGTTGGTAAATATTGCTTAATGAATACGAAGCTAAAACCTCTGCTCTTATCAGGCAACTTTGCGTTTATTAAATTTAGATCAGACTTTTTTATCGGCGGTAGAGGATTCTTAATAAACTTTGAAGCAATGTGTAATACAAGCATAACGGGTAGTCACGGAGTGATTGAAAGTCCCGGTTATCCCGGCAAATATCCCCAATTTTCTAATTGTCTTTGGACAGTAAGTGTCGCAAAAGGTAACCGGATTAACGTGACTTTTACGTCATTTGACGTTTTTTCATTCGCTTATCCAAGATTGAGATATCAGTTTAGCAGCTCTCACATAGTGCTTGTACACCGTCCTCGTCCAATCTTTGAATCTATAGGAAGTTGCCCGGATTATGTGCAGTACAAAGAAACAACCGCTCAGTCTTTCTCCCAGAAACTGTGTGGAGCGTCATTGCCATCTCAAATTACAACAGCAAGTAATTCATTGCAAATTAAATTCGTGAGTACCAACTTCGGAACTCGAAATGGATTCCGTTTAGAATGGGTAAGAGTTGGATGTGGTGGTCATATACAAAGACAGTCTGGAGTCATACAATTTGAGCAAACGTTTCAACATTCAAATGATGAAATTGAATGCGAGTGGTTAATAGAAACTTCACTCGGTAAGAATATTAATATCAGATTTGACACAGATGTTGTAATGGAAGAAACGAAAAATTGTTCCACCGATGCTATTGAGATATACAATGGCAAAAATCTACATTCTCCGTTTATCACAAAAATTTGCCACAGAGGCTTAAGCAGAATAGAATCAAGTGGAAACTTAATGTTGGTTAGAATAGTTAAAAAGTCTTCTCTAAAACACATTTTCGTGTCGGCAGTTTTCCAAACAACGAACTCGGGATGTGGCGGTACGATCCATGCATCAACCGGTGTTATTTATTCTAAAAATTATCCAAAGAACTATGAAAATAATATGGAATGTATGTGGTTGATATCCGTGCCCCAATACCATCGTATTGAAATCAACATTTTGGATTTTGATTTATATAAACTTGACGATTCCGATGAAAGCTGTGGTGATGCTCTTAGTATATACGATGGTGCAAACATAATAACTAACTCTAATTACTCTCAAAGACTTTGTCCCGGTTCAAATGTTACCCAAATAATTACAAATCATTCTACAATATTTGTACAATTTACAACAGATAATCATGGAACCGCTAAAGGCTTCAAAGCGAACTTTACGGTTACTTGTGGAGCAGAAATAATGGTTTTATATGATGGGGTTATAACTAATGAAAGATTTATTAATAACCATCGCTACAATTGCTCGTGGACGATTATTTCACCCAGACCAGATCGGAAAATTAAACTAACCATACAATATATGTCACTGCCGCGTGATCTTGATGTCGTATCGAACAAGGTATGCCCGACTACTTTCTTAAAAGTGTTTGATGGCAATGATAAAGATGCTCCGTTAATTGGAGAGTATTGTGGTATAAAAGTTCCACCATTAATCGTCAGCCACGGGAGTGCTTTAACACTCCTGCACGGTACTTACACTGGGGCTCTTAAAGGAAAATTTATAGCTCACTATTCAACATTAGACACTGCTTGTGGAGGCAATTTAAACTCGGAGCAGGGCTCTATAGCATCTCCGAATTTCCCACTTTCATATCCATCTGGAGCAGACTGCGAATGGACCTTGAATTCTTCACCAGGAAATGCATTGTACATTACCTTTGAAAGTTTCAATTTATTTTATTCTGATCGTTGTAATGAAGATTATCTGGAAGTCCGCGAAAATCACAGCGGGGGGCGGTTATTAGGTGTTTACTGTGGAGATGTCCTTCCCTCAAATTACACCAAAGGTTCCAAATTGTATTTGAAATTCCACAGCACCTACAAAAATACGGGCTTAGGTTTTCTTTTGCATTATGAATATTTGCATAGTCATGAAATTTATGCAAATTCTGGTGAACTCACTTCACCACTTCATCCAGAACACTATGAAGGAAAAGGTGAATTTTCATGGCGGATATTTACAGAGGGAAGTGACGGCATAACAATCACAATAAATGATTTGATTATACAAGAACGAAGTGAAATATGCTATGATAAATTAATTGTGTACGACGGTTACGATGACGAAGCTCCTGTTCTCGAAGCTTTATGTGGAGTTTTAGGAAACAGTATAAAAACAATTCAAACTACTTCAACAACGGCGTACATTAAGTTAATCTTGCTAGACAGTGACAGCAGTGCTCTATTTCATTTAGTATGGTCTAAAGCTGACGAAAACACAGATAATATGTCTCCTAAAATAAATTGCGGAAATAATAGAACAGAAACCGTTGACGCTGGCCAAATAATTTCCTTTAATTCACCTAATTATCCAAATGACTACTCAGATGACTTATCCTGTGAATGGATTTTTCAATCTTTACCGACTCGCCATTTGAGCATCACATTTGATGAAATAGTGCTCGAAGAAACAAATAATTGCTTTGCTGATAGTATATCCCTTTACAAGGCAAACACCTGGGATGTCTGGTCACCAATAAAAGAAAATATATGTTTATCTAAAGATGCCAAAAATAAATTTGTCGCTGACAGATTTCTAAAAGTCGTTTTTACTACTGATTCAACAGAAATTCGCAAAGGCTTTAGAGCTAAAGTTAGGTCAATTTGCGGAGGTACGGTTCAAAGCCAATCCGGAATCATTGAGGCTACATGGGAAGACCGTGGACACATATTTGATATTAATATGCGTTGCAATTGGACTGTGAAAGTCAGACCAGGAAGAACTATCAAAGTTTATTTTGAACATTTTAATATAACTAGCGAAAATGAATGCTACACTTATGTTATGCTACGTAATGGTGAAAGCATTGATTCACCATTGTTAGGCATTGGGAAGTATTGTGGTTATTCTCATGAAATAAGAGACGAATTAGAATCATCAAGTAACTCTATACATATTAGTTATGTTACTAAAAGAAACCTTCAAATATTTCAAAATTTTAAATTACGGTATGAAGAAAAAAATGTAGTATGTGGTGTTACATCAATATTAGATACTGATCATAGTTGGGAAACAATTCATTCACCAAACTATCCCAGTGTCCCAATGCCATATTCGGAATGTATCTGGTCATTTACTGGCCCTCCCGGTGATATTCTACGTATTGACTTTATAGACAGATTTGATGTAGATAAATCAACGGATTGTCAAGATGAATCTATAGAGATTCGTGATGGTGTCTCCCAATTGTCTCCTTTAATAGGAGTATATTGTGGACGAAAACCAAGTACCGTGAAAACTACTAGCAATACAGTTTCTGTAAAATACACAACACGTCTAGCTGAACCTAGAGATGGTTTTAAGGCCAACGTTTCAGTTGATGTTTGTGGTGGAACTATTATAGCTGATTCTGGAGAATTGCTATCTCCTGGATACCCTAATATGCTTATCTTACCAAGCGGTACTGTTTGTTCTTGGCACATTATTGCTACCAATAGACGCACGATAACTATTGACATGAAAGAATTTGACCTTCCCGAACCTCATAGTACTTGTGAAACAAATTTAACCATTCAGGAAGTTGCTGTCGGTAAAGATGTACCTATAACTTTAAAAGAATTTTGCTCTGATAACTTTGACGAAAAGGATACTGTGGTTGAATCATTTACAAACGAGGTGATTGTTAAGTTGTTCATTGGGAACCCATCTGATTTTACATCAATTTCTGTAAAGAAGGGTTTTAAATTAGCTTTCAATTCAACCAGGCCAACTTGTGGGGCACACATATCAGCTTCTGAAGGCTTCATAACTTCGCCAGGCTATCCAAGGGAAACTAGTTTGAGATATTGCCAGTGGATTATCACAGCGCCTGATATCACGCGAAGAATTAAGTTGGAAATATTGGATTACAATGAAAATCATAGAATAGGAGTTTATAATGACCCTTCGTTCCAGACACTTATAGAATTATTTGATGGTGCAAACAGAACGCATGAAACATTAGTTGCTGAATCGACGAGAAATTCAGTAGCCATATATTTATGGGTAAAATCACCATTGAGCCTAAATCGAGTACATCGCTTTAAAGCAAAATTTAGTTCTTCTGAACCGGCACTATGTGGAGGAGCCATAGATATAAATAGTAACGCACTTGTTGCACCTGACCTCCAGCGACCTTATGTATGTGAATGGAATCTGCAAGGCATCAAGAATGAAAATGATACAATTTATAAAACAATTTACGTAACGGTTAAAGTTTCGTCTCGTGCGTCAAGTTCATTATGTCGTATAATAAATTCAAGATTTATGATAACTGCAGATATTTCAGGTACAGGTCAAAGCTTAAGACGAACGACCTGCGGTAATAATTCGGAAGCTTCTTATAGTATACCTGCTACGTCAGTCACATTCAAAGCTGTACAAATAAAACGAAATCCTATGACATTCGATGTTAGTTGGAAGTTACACCCATGCGGTGGAATAGTCCATGTAACTCAAAATTCCACTAATATTTTAAACGTGCCACCATCTCATGACCAGCCAATAGACTGTGCATGGGTACTAAACGTCCCTTTAGGGCTTATAATAGAATTGAAGGTAGAAGGGTCATTTAAGTTGGATTGTTCAGACGAATTTCTAAAAATAAGTCAAGGACTAATGCAGCAGTCTAATACAGTAGGGGATTATTGTAAAGATAAAATGCCAGATAAAACTATTGTCACAAATTTTATGAACACTTATGTCCAATATCACTATAAGTCAAATGAAGCATCAGGTATTAGACTAATGACAAAAGTTGTGAGCTCACAGTGTGGAGGTTACATGAGCAAATACAATCGCATAATTTCATCTCCTAACTATCCGAAAAGTTATCCTGACAATGTAGAGTGCGTATGGCTTATACAAGCTGATGTAGGATACTCCATTTCCCTTTCTTTCGTTAATAGATTTGCTATCGAGGATACAGCAAATTGTACAAAAGATGTACTTATTTTGTTCGATTGGAGAAATGATGATTACGAAGAAATTGCCAGGTTATGCGGACGTGTACAACCTCACGTGTACAATTCAACTTCAAATAGGATGAAAGTTGTTTTCCGTACTGATGCGAGTGTAAATTTAGATGGCTTTTCTGCTGTATGGGCTCCGCATTGTGGTGGCACCTATGTAGCAACTGACAAAAAGCAATTCTTATATAGCCCTGGCTATTCTTACACGTATAGTCCCTCCCTGTTTTGTAAATACGAAATATTAGCACCTAATAAAAAGTTGATGGTGAAGTTTTTAGATTTTGATGTTGAAGGCAATTATCCTTTTTGCTCTTATGACAACGTTACAATATCAGCTGAAAATGATTACAATATGTTCTACCATACATATTGTGGAAAAGAAATTCCTGAAGAGTTAAATAATTATGATCGTGTTACAATACATTTTAGAACAGATACAGTCGCACAAAGAAAAGGATTTAGACTTTCTTACTCCATTTACTCTTGCGGAGGACTTGTAAGAGATCCTACAGTTATTACATCAGGCACACAGGAAACTTATTACGATCTTTTGAATTGCACCTGGATAATGGAAGCACCACCAAATAAAGAAGTTGTTGTAAAATTTATGTATATTGATTTGGAAAGTCATAGTTACTGTTTTAATGACTATGTGGCTGTATTTAACGGTTCTAAGATAGATAAAGATAAACAGTTAGCCCTTCTTTGCGGTCATATAAATACTACAACTGTTATAAAAGCTAATAGTAATAAAGCTATATTACAATTTGTTACGGACGCATATCTAAGTTATAGAGGGTTCCGTGCTGAAATTTCATTCACGTATACAGAGGCTGTCGGATGTGGTGGTAGTATATATCTAAAACCAGGCGCTACACGCATGCTCAAGTCCCCGCTCATTGGAAGCTCTGTAATTTACGAAAATTTCTTAGATTGCCATTGGACCGTAAGAGCTCCGATTGATTATGTGATTAAAGTCGAGTTTACATCTTTTCATATTTCACCGTGTGCTAATGTAGCCAATCAAACAGCGATTGGTATCCATAAATGTGATTGTGATTTTGTTGAAATCAAAGATGGAATTAATCCAGATAGTCTTACGATTGACAGATTCTGCGGACATACACTACCCGTTGCAGTGGTTTCATCTGGTAATCTTATGCTAATTAGATTGTCTACTGATGGAGAAATTGCTAGTTCTGGTTTCGAGCTCCAATTGAGCCCTCAAAGGTCTATTTGTGGTCGAACATCGCTCCAGGTAACCGAAAACCGTCAAACATTCAGGTCACCTGGATTTGAGTCTGGCATTGTTCCACCTGGTTTGCATTGTTTCTACTTCTTGGATACTTCATCTGAACCCTACAACACAGTTCATCTCAGAGTTGATACACTGGATCTAGATCCTGGTGAAACAGGTGCTGTATGCAATTCAGACAAACTTATCATAAGAAGTACACCTGAGATACGAAATATCTCAATAGGGAAGGATTATATTCTCAACCAATATGTCGACAGCTTTTTCAGTCATACTTACTTCTATGATTCCTATTTAAATTTCCCCAAGGATATCATTCTATGCGGGGCGAAGAGTTCGATAGATTTATATTTAACAGGCAGCATAACTATCAATTTAATGACTTCTTCGGAGAGTATGAATCCTCACAAAGGGTTTCAGATAGAAGTAGCCTTTGTTGGACACTGCGGAAGAAACTACACTGAACCGTATGGTCGAATTCAGACTGCATATATCTCAAGAGATAATGATGAACATCTAGACTGCTACACGCTCATAACAGCACCAGAAAATTGTACTATATCTGTATATTTCATTACAATGTACCCCGATTCGTATTCGAGTGAGACGTTTTTAGAATTATTGGATGGAAATATGACTAGCTCGCCGATTTTATATAAAGTAGTTAACGAGTATTTGATCGAGAAATCAATTTTCTCAACTGGTCGGTATATGCTTCTCCATAACTCCATCTCTGGCAATTCGCAGAATACTTACGATCTGAACTATGTAATAACTGATAAAGGTCAGGGCTGTGGAGGTAAGTTGGTCAACGAAGTCGGTAGGGTAACGAGTCCTTTGTACCCTGAGGTTTATAGAAAGAAGTCAACTTGTGAGTGGGATCTAGAGACTCCGCCGGGAACCCGTCTCTTGTTGCGGTTCAGTGTTTTTGATCTTGGCAAAGCTTGCGATCGGAATTACGTAAGCATTGTCGATCGGAGTGGAAATACAGTCTCCACGTACTGCTCTGAAGTTCCTGCGGATTACACGAGCGATGATAACTTTGTTCGTATTGTGTTCACGACTACGATGAATAATGCTGGCACTGGTTGGGTGGCGGACTTTGTTGGTATTTTGTAATACCTATTTAATTTATAATATAAGAGTTGAATTTTTTTGGGCTTGCACGACGCATTGGTAGGCTGCAATCATGTACTCTTTGCAGTGCCGGATAAAGCAAGCGCGGGGCCCGTGGCAAATTATTTCAAAGAGCCCTTGATCTGTATTACAAATATGTAGTCGGATACAAAGTGCATCGTGCATTGTCCTAGTAGGAAAACTTTTAGCGTTTCACGATTTTGTTAAGTTTCGCTGACAAAATTACGCTCAGGCAGAGATGAGTGGGTATTACGCGGGGCTCGTTTCGCGCGGGGCCCGTAGCCATCGCTACTCTTGCTACTTTGTGGCCAATCCGGCACTGACTCTTTGTTATCTGTAAGTCCTTCAAATCAAAAAGGATCCATTTATAATTTTTATACTGTTTGATGTTTTTATATTTTCCCTACTATTAATATTAATTGTATACATAACTGACATAAATAGAATTCTATTCAAATCTATGTAACATACTGCGTTTATATTTTGTATTATTAGATGTATAGAATAAATCATTTATATTATGAACAGCCTTTTATTTGTTTCGTTCTTATTTTTTACTTTTACTCAAGGAAAGTTTTTAACTATATTAGGTTCTTTGCAAGAACTTGATGTGGTTAGTTTGAATGCAAGATTTAGGTAATGTTACCTGAAGCAGGCCTGCCTGTCTCACTCCGCGTGTAGGTATCGAAATCGTGAGTACGCGCGGTGGCCTCTTCAGAGAGGCTATACAGCAGGGACTCACGAGCGGGCAGTAACACACGCACGAAATTTATTGGTCATCTACTTCACCGGTCCGACCGCCCTTTTAAAAGTTGAGAACCATAAATAAAGCAAAGCATATTAGAGGTCACTGTGATCGAAATTTAATTTTTTTAAGCTTCCTAAAGACGCTGAAACAATCAAGTGATTATTATTATAATTAAATTACCATTCATGGTAGCAAACTAATCACTTCCTATAGGTACTAAAACTGGTGTGAGACTGATTGATAGAATTATACTATGTAGGTACAGTTTTAGGTAAAGAAGACAACCCTAACGTCGTCAGAAGACTTAAGAGTCACGCGATAGAAAGAGACTCAGCTTCTAGGTAGGTGAGTAAAATGTAGGCTAATAGCCCTGTGGGATCTGAATTGCACCAATTGATCGCAAGAGAAGAAGAACAAAGGATGTTCTTTAATTGATTTTGCCGAGTGAGTCTACGTACTTTGTAATCTATAAATAAATAAAATTGGAGTGTGTGTTTGTAATATTGAAATAACCGTTGTTTACTACATGAATATGAATATATATATACGGTACATACACTAAAATAACATTTTTTACAATTTTTGTCTGTCTGTTGCTTCCGGCTAATCTCAGAAAAGGCTGGACCAATTTTCACGGGATTTTTATCGGCAGGTAGCTGATGTAATAATGATCAACTTAGGCTACGTTTATTTTAGAAAAATAAAGTAATGTTACAATGTCTAAGAAACCTTCTAACTCTAAAAATAATTTATATGGCAAAACAACGTTTGCCGGGTCAGCTAGTATTATAAATATATTCTTTGCCATCGGACGCGGTCTGGTAGCGGACCATATTTGATGGTATGTCGCAAGAGTGTATATTAACTATTTGTTTAATTGATAACTGTTAATTTGTACTATATTTTTTTCCTGATAGTTCAAAAGTAAAGGGGTCTATTTGATCAACATTAACTCTTAAATTATTACACCGAGAGCAGTTATTTGTATATCTACTTGTTAAGCAACTCAAATACTATTATGAAATTAAAAAAAAAATGGGTTAGTAATATAATTTTCGGATAATTTTAAATTAAAAATCCCAGATGTGCTTGGATACTGTAAAAAATATACTTTCTCACTTCTGCAATCGCAAAAAAACAGTTATTTGTCAGCTTTTTTTTATACTATTATTTACTCTACACCTTTGCCTTTAAAATAAGACCAACATCGAGCCCCTACAAGACGTAGAACTTAAACCGCCGTTGTTTTACAAATTAAGGTGAATTGAAAAATTGCTAAGACAATATAAGGCCGTCAGGGAAAATTAAAACAGAATTCCAACAACACTTTAACACTACAGAATAATTATTTTTATTCATTTTCCTATTTATATTCCGAGCAAGACATGATTTACCCTTCGCCACCCCTCTCCTCCCCTCTCGTCACCACTCACGACTCGCCTCACACTTCACACCGCTACACTAGCGCCAACTCTCAGGCACCCGCTGCTCACTTCATTTGACTCGTTACAATCAAAAAAAAGTAGCTGCATACTGGTATGTATTTGGAGTTGACCCCCCATATGGGGTATTTTCATCGATGAAATAGATTTCCACGTATATATGCCCTGTGCTGCCCCGGGGAGTAAAAAGAATAGGGTAGTCCCACGTCCAAGGGTGTCGTAAGAGGCGACTACGGGCTTTTTGAAAGTGGGAGAGTCACGTTGCCGTCTTATGACGTTACGTTACGTGTGTACGTTAGGGAGGATATCTGCTGTCGCCGTCTCGGCAATTTTGAGGGTAGGGACCTGTCTACTCAGGGCGACGGGCGACTCTACGCAGGGCGATCTGTGCATAATTTTGCATTGGCATATGGTCTGTCCCAATTAGTTGAGTCGCCAACGCGGCTCCCGGATGTGGATAGCCACATGCCGTCCTTATTAGATCTTCTGCTGATTACACATCCCGATGGTTACCAGTTCTCTGTCGACGCCCCTCTAAGAACGTCCGACCATTGCCTGGTCAGGAGTGTAGTGCCTATCCGACGCCAACGTCGCAGACCACCAGCGACCCGCCGCGTTTGGCACTACAAGTTGGGATAGGATACGTTCCTTTTTTGCATCCTACCCTTGGGGCAAGGTTTATTTCCCTTTGGATGATCCTAGTGCCTGCGCCGTTGCAGTAGCCGATGTGATACTGCAGGGCATGGATATTTTTATACCAAGCTCTGTAGTACCGATCGGTGGCAGATCACAGCCCTGGTTCGATGCGTCAGTTAAAGCAGCATCTGACTGCAAAAAACAGGTGTATCGAACTTGGGTTGCGGCGCTGGGCTCAAAGGATCCGAACTGCAAAGTTCTGAAGAGGAAATATTACCGTGCCTCCAGATTTTTTAAGCGGCAAATCGCCCGTGCGAAATCGAAGCCCGTCGTCAAAATTGGCGAGCAGCTTTCCAGTTACCCGACCGGAACACGCAAGTTCTGGTCGTTGTCGAAAGCTGCTCTTGGTAACTTCAACCAGCCGTCCATGCCGCCGTTACACATGAGGAATGACACCCTGGCCCATACGGCAAAAGAGAAAGCCGATCTCCTGTGCACTCTTTTTGCCTCCAACTCGACTCTTGACGACAACGGAAAAACACCGCCGACCATCCCGCGGTGTCGCGGGGAGTGTTCCGAAGAGCTTTTTGACCTGATTCCTGCCGCCGAATTCCACCTTCGCACGACACGCCACAAGTTACGATATCATCCCCACCATCTGGATGTGTGGCAGTCCTCCACAGTGCGGTTTTCAATGAGCTTTCTTCCTCGTACTACGAAGCTGTGGAATGAGCTTCCTTGTGCGGTGTTTCCGGGACGACACGACATGGGTACCTTTAAAAAAAGCGCTTACACCTTTCTTAAAGGCCGGCAATGCTCTTGTGATTCCTCTGGTGTTGCAAGAAAATGTGGGCGGCGGTGATCACTTAACACCAGGTGACCCGTACGCTCGTTTGTCCTCCTATTCCATAAAAAAAATATATAGTCACTCATCACGATATCTCTGGAACCATAAGGCGTAGAGACTTGAAATTTGGTAGGAATACTCCTTTCGTCGAGTAGAGGTCAGCTAAGAAAGGATTTTACGATAATCCACCCACAAGTTTTTTTTTTATTATGATCAGAACAACGTCTGTCGGGTCAGCTAGTATTGTATATAGGAACAAAAAGAAATCATAATAACATATCTGAAATACAAGAGCCTGCAACCGAAGTACGCCCAATTCTACGCTCAAACAATGGTAATGGTAAGAACACGATTAATTAACTTAATTAACACGGAATTCGTTATCAGCTTTCATTATCAAATACATCTGCCTGATTGCACTGTATTCAGTCATCGCATCGCTCCTACGACAAGAAGTACAACACCACCACGTGTGGCATTTGATGATAAAGTCGTTATTTCGTACTAAAAATCCAATTGACTACTAAGAATGTGAAGCTATAAACTTAAGATTGAGGATTGGTGCGCTCCAACTAGTTACCGCAGGCGTAGTCGCAAAACTAATACTAGTGCGGCAACTAATACTGCGCCCAAATGGGCGTGCCAGTCTCGCACGTGGGATGTTGACGTGCCGGGAAAAGTACAGGGCATTAGCAAAGTTTAACAGTTTGCTAATGCCCTGTACTTTTCCCGGGGCGTAAAAAGAATAGGGGAGTCCCAGGCCCATGGGTGTCGTAAGAGGCGACTAAGGGCTTTTTAGAAGTGGGAGAGTCACGCTGCCGTCTTTTGACGTCAGCTCAATCGGGCCAGACTCGTCCGGGTTAATTACCACACTCGCACAGAATACCGGCGTGAAGTAGCGGCCTAGTGCCGCTATGTTTCGCATAGGTTAGTGTCGAGGACCGGTGGCCATCCCCCCCACCAGAATATGACAGCAGTACTAAAAAAGATTTTACCCCAGGAGGGTACCGGCTCTACCAGAGTTGGAGAATCCCTCCCCGGGCACTCTAGCTCGGGCTGCCCTACGTATTCTGGGGAGGGCACAGAACCGCGCATGACCAAGGTCAAACGAGGCAGTATCACCACTGCACCCCGCTCCACACTCAACGTGGACTTTTGCAATATCAGGGGAATTCACTCCAATTTAAACGCCGTCTACCACCACCTTGAGACGGCGCAGCCGGCGTTGTGTTTCCTTACTGAGACGCAGATATTATACCTAGCGATACGTCATATTTAACGTACCCCGGGTACAAAATTGAGCACAATTTTTTGCCTCATGCCGGGGTATGTGTGTACGTTAGGGAGGATATCTGCTGTCGCCGTCTCGGCAATTTTGAGGGTCCCAGGTCCCATAGTGGTAACGCAGAAACCGATCATCTCATGGGCTGCGTTCAAGCGGCGATTGACGACGTACTTGCACAGATCCCCTCCGCTGAAATCGTAGTCTTGGGTGATTTCAACGGGCACAATGCCGAATGTCGTGGATCACGTACCACAGACTACCCAGGGCGATCTGTGCATAATTTTGCATTGGTGTATGGTCTGTCCCAATTGGTTGAGTCGCCAACGCGGCTCCCGGATGTGGATAGCCACATGCCGTCCTTATTGGATCTTCTGCTGACTACACATCCCGATGGTTACCAGGTCTTTGTCGACGCCCCTCTCGGAACGTCCGACCATTGCCTGGTCAGGAGTGTAGTGCCTATCCGACGCCAACGTCGCAGACCACCAGCGACCCGCCGCGTTTGGCACTACAAGTCAGCAGATTGGGATAAGATGCGTTCCTTTTTTGCATCCTACCCTTGGAGCAGGGTTTGTTACCCTTCGGATGATCCTAGTGACTGCGCCGTTGCAGTAGCCGATGTGATACTACAGGGTATGGATATTTTTATACCAAACTCTGTAGTACCCATCGGTGGCAGATCACAGCCCTGGTTCGATGCGCCAGTTAAAGCAGCATCTGACTGCAAAAAACAGGCGTATCGAGCTTGGGTTGCGGCGCTGGGCACAAAGGAACCGAACTGCATAGTTCTTAAGAGGAAATACAACCGTGCCTCCAGATTTTTTAAGCGGCAAATCGCCCGTGCAAAATCAAAACACGTCCAGCTTTCCAGTTACCCGACCGGAACACGCAAGTTCTGGTCGTTGTCGAAAGCTGCTCTTGGTAACTTCAACCAGCCGTCCATGCCGCCGTTGCACATGAGGAATGACACCCTGGCCCATACGGCAAAAGAGAAAGCCGATCTCTTGTGCACTCTTTTCGCCTCCAACTCGACTCTTGACGACAACGGAAGAACACCGCCGACCATCCCGCGGTGTCAGAGCTCTATGCCTGAAGTACAGTTCAGACAGAAAACTGTTAGGCGAGCTCTGTTTTCGTTGGACGTCAGGAAGTCCAGCTAGCCGGATGGCATTTCTCCAATCATGCTTAGAACGTGTGCCCCTGAGTTGACGCCGGTGCTAACGCGTTTATTCCGGCACTCTTATTCTAAAGGCGTAGTCCCTGACTCATGGAAGTCAGCCCTTGTCCATCCGATCCAAAAAAAAGGAGACAGTTCGGATCTGGCAAACTACAAAATGATCGGCCACGCTAGCTTACCTAACGATTTTTCCGCAGAAAAACTATAGTGAAAATTTGTTGCTCCTCACAGTGCAGCTTGTTTTAGCAGGGAGAGTCAGCAACAAAATAAAAACTGGTAGAGGCGGGGAGGGTCGACTTTTATTTTGGTTTTTCTTGAAAACTGTGTGGACTTTATAGTTATCACTACATCAAATACGGCTAGAATATAGATTACTTGGTGTTGCGTAAAGACGTCGCTTCATTGTGTGTCTTCGTCGTGTGGCGGAAGAGCTGTTTCACGTGATTCCTGCCGCTGGAATCCACCTTCGCACGACACGCCACAAATTCCTCCACTGTGCGGTTTTCATTGAACTTTATTCCGCGTACAACCAATTTCTGCAATAAGTGTCCTTATGCGGTGTTTCCAGGATGATACCACTTGGGTACCTTAAAAAAAGCCATCTCGTGTAATTCCTCTGTGTGGCAGAGACGGCGGTGATCACTTAACATTAGTTGATCTCGTTTGTCCTCATATTCAATAAACACGCAAGGACTTATCAAGATTTCAATGTGATATAGACAGTTCTATGGTTTGCGTTATTCTGCTTATAACAGGTTAAAACAAAACTGACAAATCTTATATCTTTAAGCGAGCAATTCTTGTATATATAATATATAATCTGAATCTCGGAAACGGCTCCAACGATTTTAATGAAATTTAGTATGCAGGTAGTTTCGGGAGCGAGAAATCGATCTAACTACGTTTCAATTAAAAAAATGTAGTTTTATCCGTGTTTTAATGAGAAACAGGTACAATAACATTAGAATACAAAGGTAAATTTCGCCACTTTACATATAAAAGACTATAATAGCTCAGTTGGGACATTGGGTGGTGCGGAAAGCAGAAGACCCCGGTTCGAGTTCAGATGTCCTATTAGTCTTTTTTTATTCAAGTTTTGTACATTCTTAAAAATCCGAGCAAGGCTCGGTCGTCCAGATATTCAATTAATAATATTAATTGACATAATAACGCTTAGAACACTATCTTTATCTTATCAAGTCTATTTCAAATGTATTTCAAACGATAATAGCAAACCTGTTTTATCACTTATGATTCATTAGTTTTCAGAGAATTAAAATCGACAAGTGTTTAACGTTCATCAAAGTGAAGGTTGAATTCATATAGATATCTTGAATGGAAATTTACGACTAGCAGTTGCCCGCTACGTCGTCCGCGTGGTCGCTTTAAAGCAGCGAAATACGTACGGTCTTATTCATTTTTTTTAATGAAAATAAGGGACGAGACGAGCAGGACGTTCAGCTGATGGTAATTGATACGCCCTGCCCATTACAATGCAGTGCCGCTCAGGATTCTTGAAAAACCCCAAAAATTCTGAGCGGCAACTCAACTGCGCTCGTCACCTAGAGACATAAGATGTTAAGTCTCATTTGCCCAGTAATTTCACTAGCTACAGCGCACATCAGACCGAAACATAGTCATGCTTACATATTACTGCTTCACGGTGGAAATAGGCGCCGTTGTGTTATGCCTCCCACTTTGATAATATGTAGTGATGACTTATCTGAGATTTGAAACATCGCTAATAGACGTTTGTTAAAAAATTGTATTCATAATCGCATTTTAGAGTTAAAGCGCTCTAAGTAGAGTTGTTCGATAGCGTTTTAGCTTCGTTTTCGTTGCTTGTCACGCAGATTCTTTAGTGTATTATTGCCTTTAATGTATATAGGCTCTATCTAGATGTTCTCCTGAAACCTCATAATATCTGAAATATTTTAGATAATATTCATTCAAAATTTAAATAACGATTCTGTATTTTTCCTAATTCGAATTAAAAAACCACATTATTGTTACTATAACTTATTTATTGTATCAACTTTTATCGATATAAGTACTCATGTAGTTGTAAAATACAATGCAGGACTGAAGCGGTAAATCATATGAATGACCAATAATACTTGGAATATGTTGTGTACTGATAACATTATTTACGACTAGCGGTTGCGCGCTAAGTCGGTCTTTCGCTGTACCTAAGCTGTTATAATACTATGTTTGCATCTAGCGTGATAATATGTAGATTCATACCTCTAGTTGAATTAAATCTATTCATTAGTTCTTGCGTTTAGTCCGGACTAGAGGTGTGCGGCAAGACTCGACGGCGCTGGGAGCCTTCTCCTAAAATCGATATACGATATATCGTGGCATTAGTCGTGTCGAATTCTACTCTTAGTTATATCGTATTCAATGTCGAAACGATGATTGAACTAACGAAACATTATTCGATATTATCGGTCCTAACCCTACTCTTAGTTGAAAATGTCAGAGACTAATATTCGAATTTGACAAATAATCAAACGTCACTTTTAAAATAATCTCAACGACACCTTCTAGGCTGTCGTTGCTATTATCGTTTCAAGCTGTATAGATATATTTGCCATACAATATACATACTTAATAAATATTATTGAAATAATAATATGTGATTTACTAATTACCAGGATTTTCTTACTACCAAGTAATGTAAGTCATTTTGTTGATCGCTTATGCGTGGAAAGTAATGCAAATGGCCGCCTGAGAACTAGGAAGTTGACGAGAAGGGTTGAGTTACTTTTTTTACATTTTATTATCCGCAAGTTTTGTATTGTTTATTCAATTTTAAATGGTCATATTATATTCATTACACAATTATTTAATATTTACATTTTGTGTAAATGATACTAAATTGGTGGTGCAGAGTCTGGTATGGTCCTTAAGCGCCTAACCTGTGTATTGACTTTTGACACTTAACAGCGATATAGCACAGATAATATTTAGTTTTTATAGGTTTGCGCATAATTCATGCACTCTAACATCTTGAAAAAATCAAAATATTAGTCTATGGTTGCGATGTTGTTACGATAATCGATATGGAATACGAACATTTGTTAGAGTAGGGTAAGTGCGATATATTCGGAGTATTATCATATCGTTCTGAATATATCGTTGTCGATTTTGCGAGTAGACCTCCAGACCCGCTAGAAAAATCGGCGTAAGGCCCGGTTTCCACCAAAGCGGAGAGGACATGTCTCAATTTTCTTTTGAGCAAGCGGCGCGGCAGAGCGAAGATGTGAGATGTCTGTACTCTGTAGTCGGGCGGCCGCGCATCGCCCGTTTCCCCGCACCTTCCTACTACTCGTCTACTTCCTACTACAGTTAATGCCTACTACTCGGCTAAGTCCAGTTCGTAAGTCATTTATGAGGTGATGTATATGCCTTTATAACAAGATCCCAGAAAATATTTTAAACAAATGTAACTATTATGAAATTCAAATTAATTGTTGAAATACGTTTGTGTGATAAAGTTTACTATGAAATAAATGGCTTTCTTAAACCACAGATTGGAAATGCAGCGACCGCCCTCAGGTTAATAATAAGTTTACTTGCAATATTACCTACGTTTGTATGAAAAAAAAGAAGCCCGCTGAGTTTTTCACGCCCGTTCTTCTCAGGTCTGAGGCATACTTTTTAATGGATGGTAGTTTTTGACTTTCAATAAGTGGTATCAGATCCTATTTTGAATAAAACGATATCAAATATAAACCTCAATATATTTTGATATTTAGTGACAAATGTTTATTTTTCGCGCTGAAAATCGACTGGCACATCTGTATTCCATAAAAAAAACTTTAAAATCAAATTTTTATGATATTTTTTTTTGTTCCAGAGAAATACCCAGAAATCAAGAAGCTGTACGGCTACGATCCGAACTTCAAATGGGTGGTTACGGCGATGGTGCTGACCCAGTTCTTCATGTTGAAGATAGTTCCCCAAATGAGCTGGTCGGTTCTCACCCTAGTTGCCTACTGCTTCGGCGGCGTCATCAACCATTCTCTCATGCTTGGTGAGTACACAAAATCAGACATTATTCATACATATATTATTAAGAAACGCGGCTTGCGTCAGGGTCGTGTGCCGAGTCCTTCCGCTCCGCTAGTAAATGCTGTATACGCGCAGAACTCTGTTTTTATTGGTTCTAATTTATTACATGGTAGGTATATATATATTTCTTAAAAATCATTTCACATGACAAAATGTTTGCTGACTTCCCTAACTTCTGGGGTTAAATATAAATTCATAGTGTACTAAAATTATGGACGATTCGGATCTCGAACCCAGGCCTCTATCGTTCCGTCCGAGAGCTCTGACCAACTGAGCCAACCGTCCGAGTGACCCATCGATCGTAAATCGTGGTATGTCTTGTACAAGGTAAATTGTGGCTTCAACAAACTGTTTAGATTTGAAGGAGCTATATCTCAAGTCAATTTCCTAATATGCAATAATTGGGGTTGAGCAAGTTATCAACTGTAAAGTAGATCTACAGAGCGCTTGCGATTGGACGGAACCCGAGAGGTATTTTTTCTGGTCCCCCATATTGATACAAATTAAGTTAGTTTCAGTGTTTTTATTGCGCGATCTTACATAGATTCATCATTCATTCATCATCAGCCGGAAGACGTCCACTGCTAGACAAAGGCTTCCCCCAAAGATCTCCATGACGATCCGTCCTGCGATGCTCTCATCCAACGTATTCCGGCGATCTTGACCAGATCGTCGGTTAATTTTTGGGGAGCCTACCAACACTGCGTCTTCCGGTACGTGGTAGCCCATTCTAGGACTTCTCTGCCCACCGGTCATGCGTCCCTCGAACAATGTGCCCTGCTCACTGCCGCAATCATTTGGGCTATGCCGGTGACTTTAGTTCTCCTACAGATCTCCTCACTTCTGATTCGATCTCGCAGGGAAACTCCGAGCATAGATAGTTCTCTCAGCGACCATGAGCTTGATACGAGCAGATTTTAGGAGCTTCCCGAACACTGCTCATCTGAGTTGGATTCGAATTGCATAGATTGTAAAAATATAAAAACGAAGGAAATAAACAACGAGGACAGGAAACATCATGTGCAAAGAGTGTGGTAAACTCTGGAGCAACACTCCGGGTTTTACCCTTTCCGAAACCATTATTAGTAGGTCTATTTAGGGAGAACTTTGGCATCCTAACCAGGACACTATCGGGGCACTGCAGATTAAACAAACACCTCTCAATCTTAGGCTTCGCATATTGCAGAGCGTGTAGATTCTGTAATAGTGCACACTAAACCCCGTTACACATTCTCTCTGAATGCGGTTCTTTAATGCGTAAACGTAGTAACTCTTTGCAAGACCATTTCTTCAAACAGTGGAGATACGTCAGCTCACAGCAAAAGATATAATAAGATTCATGAGAAGAATCAATCTTATCCTATCTATCGCCTAAACATTCATTAAAATTAAACCTTATTTCGTGGTAGTAATGTTCAAAGTCTATTGTATACGTTCAATAGAAGTAGTAACGCTACGTCACGCGCGAGACGGACGCGAACACGAGGCAAGAACATTTTCTTTTAGCAAAATGATTAAAAACGTCAAGATACACAATTTTGTTAATTTAACGGGGCACTTACCTGAAACACGAAATTCCGTTTTTAAGTTGGGATATTATGCTGTTATTTGGACAGTTTTTCACTGAACAGTTTGTCATTGCGTGGCGTTGTATTCAAAGCGCGGTCAAAACACAACAACAACTCTGCCTAAAAGACGCAACACAGAGTTTGCTTCAGATGATTTATGAGCGTCATTGTGAATCGAGTTGTTTATTGCACTCCCAATTTCAAAATCTAATATAATATTCTTGTTTCTTTCAGCTATCCACGAAATAGCTCACAGCCTAGCATTTGGACACAACAGGCCCCTACACAACAAGCTGTTCGGTTTTTTCGCGAACCTGCCCATCGGTATACCGATATCAATCAGCTTCAAGAAGTACCACTTGGAACATCACAGGGTGAGACTTTATCTTGCTATTCCTCTCCCGCGTCAATTTCATAAAGTTGAGAGACTTGGCCTATAAAAACTACCCTAAGAAGAAATGTATTGCTTGCCTTTTGTCATCTAGTCCCTTGTTTACGTGATGACATTAAGATTTTTAGATATATTTAGATGCTAACGTCGAGCTAACTAGCTATGTTTTTTTATGACAATAAGGGACGAGACGAGCAGGACGTTCAGCCGATGGTAATGGATACGCCCTGCCCATTACAATGCAGTCCCCGCTCAGGATTCTTGAGACATAAGATGTTATATGTCGTTTTCCCAGTAATATTACTAGCTACGGCGCGCTTCTGACCGAAACTTGGTATTTACCAAGATATGCCTTGATAATCTGATATTGCCAACTTTTCCTATCATTGTGTGTAGGAATCAAATTAATGAACCACATCAATGCTTGAGTGGAGTGCAGATAGATTCTTAAGACATCGCACTCTATTCCGTCTTACGCCGGCTAAGAGCCATTTAAGTCGAGTCCTGTTGGTAAGATGCCAGTGTCTGGGCCATGTAGATGTTACGGCTAGTAGCCCAATAATTTCACCAGCTACGCCCTCTTCAAACCGATAAAAACACATTAAGGCTTGCAAACTAGGTACTTCCTCATGGAAGGACAAGGCGCACCTGTGGCATCCACATCACTTTCATCGTTTGTAAGAAGAGAGTTTTAGAGGGAGGATGCCTCTAAAACTAAGCAGCTGCATGTTTTTTTTGATAGTACCCATGTCGGATAGCCCTCAAAAAATCGCGCTAAAGTTAATTCTATAGTTTTATTGTGCGTGGAAGAAAGTTTCTTGAACACCGTACTGTAGATGATGAGTAAAGGAAAAGTTAAGTGTTTAATTTAAATTCAAATATTTTTATTCAAAATAGGATTCAAAATCACTTATTGAACGTCAAAAACTACCACCCATTCAAAATAGACTGCCTCAGACCTGAGAAGAGCGGGCGCAAGAAACTCAGCGGGCTTTTTTTTATAAAAATATGGATACAATTAAATTACGTACAATAAACATTTATAATCAAAGAGCCTGAGGGTGTCCGCTTTATTCCCAGTCCGTGGTATCATTAAGAAAATCGTTTATGTTATAGTAACCTTTCCCACACAAACGTTTTTTTAACAATTCTTTTAAATTTCGTAACATATATGTTTTCTAGGATCATACTGTAATAGTTATTTATGCAACTATTGTGTGATAAGGGGCATTAAAACACGAATGTGATAATAGTATCACATGAGTGTTTTAATACCTAATTATCAACTGTTGCATACAAGACTTTATCTACACCCCGAATATGAATCCTCTAAAAGATTCTAAAACAGTTAGTTTACTGCTAACACTAAAACACCAGTCCTAGTAGTAAGCTAATATCATTCATTACTGATTATATATACATATAAACTAAGTATTAAAACAATTATTTATTTTAGTAGTAATTTACATTTTGTATAGTGCAATAATTAAAATTCACTCGAATATAATGTCCTTTTGCAGCGTTTAAAATGAATCGCTCATTTTTTGTAAACAAAACAATAAAAATATCGAAGCAAAATGGCGGGGATTCGAATAACCTATTTTTTTTTTGGCGCGCGACGTTCTGGTAGTGTGGAACGCGCGTAAACGAAAATGTTCTTTTTTTGACATTCATACAGATACCACGCATCGAGCAATAAGAATGTGGCTGTCTGTTGAAACTCTTTGCGCATGAAGGGATCGAAAAAAAAACATAGGAGTGTTGTTATGAAATTCAGTACAACATTAAAACACTCGTTTGGATGATGTAATGGTTATTTGAACATTGGGTGTTTTAATGTTGGCAATAAGCTAACTGTTTCAGAATCTTTAATAGAGGACTTAAAGCATGGGTGTAGATAAAAGTATATACATTACCCAATAAAAGACTTACTAACGAAGTGAATCATATCATATCACTTTTCAGTACCAAGGTGACGAGAAGATTGATGTCGACCTACCAACACTGTTAGAGGCCAAGTTGTTCTGCACAACCGGCGGCAAGTTGGTCTGGCTCTTCTTCCAGCCGTTCTTCTACTCGCTGAGACCGCTTGTGGTCCGACCCAAGCCAATGACTCCTATGGAGGCGACAAACCTTATCATACAGCTGACGTTCGACGCTATAGTCTTGAAACTCTTTGGTGAGTTAATTTTATTAATTGTTATTATTATGTTATGGATAGGGGCCATACGTCACACGAATTCACAGCTGGTCACATTTGAGAGAGAAGATTTGATGATGATAAAAAGTTCCCAATAAAGGGTTTCTTTAAATTTTCCATACGTCTTATGGAAACCCAAATAAGTAAAAAGCTGCGCAAAAAACAATCAAAGGAGCCTGACAGAATGCAGTAATGGACGAGACGAACAGGACGTTCAGCTGATGGTAATTGATACACTCTGCCTGATTCATGTGAAATCCAAAAATTCTGAGCGGCACTACAATTGCGCTCGTCCCCTTAAGACATAAGATGTAAAGTCTCATTTGCCCAGAAATTTCACTAGCTACGGCGCGCTTCAGACCGAAATACAATAATGCTAACACAATACTACTGCAAAAAGGCGCCGTTTATATGATATGATTTAGCCTGGCTGACTGGTTGACAGAAGACAACCTCTCATTCCATAAAACTAAAAGTTAATGATGTTGGAAAGGGGTAGAAATACTTTAAATGTCTTTTATTTTATATTTCCAGGATGGAAGGCTCTAGCTTATCTTCTGATAGGCTCGGTTCTCTCAATGGGCATCCATCCAGTCGCTGGTAAGTTATATCATTGTCTTGATGCGTATCGAAAACTTATTTGACGAAAATTATAATCGAAACTAAAAGCTGCACCATAGTAGCAATGAAGTTCTAATATAATTCGATGAATTATTATTATTACAGTGAAAAATCCTGATTAAATTAAATGTGTAAGCAAAAATTATCAACGAAGCGTATCATTCGTAAGTCCTGAAGCCACAACCGGAGAGTTGAACAAAACATTGCATAGATTTACTAACGATAAGTCACTCGAACAAATGGCTCAGTGGAAGAGCGCTCGGACGGAACCCGAGTTCATAAATTTTAGTTACAAATTTTGAAGAATCCCCAGAAATGAGGAATATCGCTTTAAAAATAACAAAATATAATAATAAAAACCCTTATGATTCCAGGTCATTTCATATCGGAACACTATATGTTCCGCAAAGGCTTCGAGACGTATTCGTACTACGGGCCCCTCAACTGGATCACCTTCAACGTGGGTTACCACAACGAGCACCATGATTTCCCAGCGGTGCCTGGCAGTAGGCTACCCGAGGTGAGAATGTCCTTGCAAATGCACCCCAGGGGTGCTCAAGCTTGAACTGCTGGCGATCTACCTCGAAATTGTTAGACTACGATCGATCGACTCTGAGAGGTTTCAAGTATGTGTGATGAAGGATTGTCGCCGTAGAGTGTCACCATGACATGGATAGTAGTTTAGCGCACAATAAAACGCATTTTTTAGCCAAGGTAAGTGTAGGTTTCCTTTAAATGTCAATGAAAAAAATCATAATTATTATACAAAATTGCGAGTTTATTGGTTCTTACAAAACAAAAGCGTTCTAGTCTCTAAAGTTCTAAACTTAACTAAAGAATTACTTTGGATTTTGAATCTGCACGGCACTGCATGTCCTGAGCATGAAATCTGTGAATAGTTCTATATCGGATTTTTTTCTCGAGATCGACTCAAAAAGCACTCGCGATCGAATGTTTGAGCACCCCTGTACCACGCGGATACATTATCTATGGTTGTATTTAGTGCTCGAGCGTAGCGCGTTCCATACACGCTGATCATGTCGCGTTTAGTGCTCAGCTCACAGCAAACTTGATGTGTACAATTGCGAAAAAAAAGGAATCCATTGTAAACCTCTTTAATATGTGGATATTACTTACGCAAACAATTACGGAACAAAAGACGGAGAAGATATCATGTACGGTCAAATTGTTTCGGATTCAATTCAAATCAAATTTCAGTATTTTTAAAAATCATGCATATACCCTATTACGTCTCGTCCCTCACTTTTATAAAAAAAAGACTTACCCCATCCAATTTTATCGTCTATTACGGAAGTCGGTTAACGTTTTCTCTTTCGTCGTTCCAGGTGAAGAGGATAGCGTCAGAGTTCTACGACGACTTACCACAGCACAATAGCTGGTCCAGCGTTCTGTGGGACTTCGTTATGGACCCAGAAATAGGCCCTTACGCCCGCATCAAGCGTAAACATATGGGCCTAAGCAGCTAGGCATTGTATAAACGTTTAATATTTTAAACGGTAATTAAGCCGGTGAATAATTTATTTAAGCAACCGCCTTCTCTTAGGTCGTATAAATTGTTATTCTCTTTAACGCAAGCGATAATAGGTGGTAGTCATTTTAAAACCATCATATTATATGCGCAAAGTCATTTAAAGAGAATATACCTACAATAACTCGCTAAACTATCTCCTTGAACCGCAAAGCGGTCAAGTGACCTCTACTAACACAGTTACGTTTGATGCGTGTTCAGTCGGACATAGAACGTGCAACGCGAGACAAAAATGCTGAATTGTTCCGATTAGTGTTGAAAAATCAAACAGTAGTTCAAAACAAAGCTCAGTGAAGCGTTATGGTCTATCACCGGTGAGTTGAATTGACTAAATTTACTAAAGAAATATTAATATTAAACCAGTCTTTTGCGTAATGCGACCAAATCATGAGAGTTGCTGCTTCTGGGCATTTACACAACACAACATAGAACTTAGTTGTATAATAAACAATTCTTATTATACGGCTTTTGGCGGGAAGTGATGTGATTGGTTAATTTTGGTCGCGTCATGAACGCCACGCACATACCCCTCAAAATTTGGTTAACGCGAACTTCATAGAAATAGATTGTATTGTTGGTCTATTCTCTTTAAATGTTTTTTGTATATTCAAGATAATATAAACTCAAGATGATAAAACAACCAGACTCCCAAACGCCTATTAAAAAGTCCTTAAAATTTTTCGAGTGGTGTTGTTATACAAATACATAAACTAATACAGATAGCATTAAAACATTCACTCAAATTAACACCTTATTTCGTGGCAGTAATGTTCAAAGTCAAGATTATGGTGCGACGGCGATGTTTTTTTTTATTAAGCAAACTGTTTTAGAAATTGAAATGTAATTATTTAGCAAAATGATTAAAAACGTCGAATTAGTTACATAATATTGTTTTTAAAGGGGCACTTACCTAAAATACGACACTCAATCCTTTTTAAGTTTGGAATATGCTGTTATTTGGACAGTTTTTCACTGAACACTTTGTCATTGTGTGACGTTGTATTCAAAGCGTGGTCGAAATACAACTGAACGAAAACTCTGCCTAATAGACGCGTAGGCAGAGTTTCGCTTGAGACAAATTGTGAGTCTAGTTGTTTATTGTACGTCAATGCGTTGAGCACTTTATTTTGTGAATACTGGACGAGACTGTGCTGTTACGCTTGGCTATTTAACTCTCGTCTGGAGAAATTCTCGAGTTGAGATAGATAATTTTAATTAAGTAATTTATACACAATTATAAGTATATATATTGTAAACTGTTTGATTACATGTAATAAAAAAAGTTTCTTATTATTATATCCTTGATTAAGTTTTCACTTCATTGGTGTGGTAGATATTCACATGCCATTTATTTTCGGGAAGTTATAAGGTTATTAAAAGAAATTAACTGTTTAAAAAAGTTCTAATATAAATCCGTGTCTTTCTGTTGTTTAGCGTCAATCTTTAGACGCCGCTTGAATTGTTAGACACTGTTTAACAAAACGCGTGTCTAAGCCCTGTTTAAATTATTTTCTTTTGTAATAACACCGCTATTTAATTTCATGGGAATAGGCTTATTAGAATAAAAAAATAGACAATCTTATACACGTCTCATTATTATAATTGAGTTTTAATTTTTTTTACCTTATATTATTTATATATGAAATGTATTGTTTTCTTATTTATAGAATATAATTTTAATACATGTTTTTTTAAATGTAATTGTACTTGTACGGGTAAGTTTTTCTGATTATTCATGTTTATAAAAAATATTAATGGAGTCAAGCGATGGCCGTTGCCTTTGATGTTAAAAAAAAATATAAAAAGTCACCGTCATTGTCTTCTGTCAATTAAATTGACGTTTGTGACAGTCCAGGCATTTATAGGCGTAGATTGTGTTGCATATGATGCAGAGGTGATATTTAAGATATTAATAGCTTAATAAAGATCATTTTCGAGTACAAATATTTATAAATTGTATTCTTTTAATTCATATTAAACTACGTGGAAGCGCTCTGTACAATGAACATGATGATAGCTTTAAAAAAATATACGTTGAAGTGTTAAAAATTATCCAGTTTTTTTTATTTATATTGAGATTAAAAAGATATTTAATAAAAAAAAACTTACTACACGGCCCCTTTAGCTCATAAATTTTCGAGACATGACCTCATAATCGGTCACTATGACACTCGTTTTTGCGTTTAATGCAAAGTGGATTGATAAAATCACAGTAATTTAAATCTAGATTATTTTTTGTTAAAAGTAGACCTGTATCGTGGATTTAGATATTAGAAGAGAAATCTGTCATTGTGACTATTATTGAAGAGAAAAATTTTTGTTAAAAGCATTTGCATTACTTCATGTAGGTATGTAATTATTACTAACTTAACTAGAAAACGTACATATTAATTCGTGTATTGAATTTGTAACTAGATTTGAACAGTTTCCGCGATGTGGCTTAAACTACAAATTTAGCAAAAAATAAATTAATGACCAATATAATTAACAAAGAGATTTAAAGAGAATTAGCCAACAATATCTCGGTCGTGTGCTCCCGTGTGCAAGTATGCACGGCAAACCTTTTGTTATGGTCCTATGCTACCGTGTCCCCACGGACACGGCAAGACAGTCGCCAATATCTACGTATCCCTAGACACAGAGAATTTTACACGGGGTGTTTTGATTAATTGCTCTTGGTTCTAAGAGCCATAAAACAAAGTGGAACGCTTTTGAAGAAAAAATATATTAGTATTCATTTGGCTGTAGCTGGTAGCGGCCATTTTTGTTTAGTATACAACGGGAACATTATTTTGTGAAATTTTTTTTAGAAAAAAAACCTTTTTTTTATAGGTATCCTAAGTTCATATAACGTGTCCACTATAGAAAAAATAATACAAAGAATTCAATAACAATATTTTTATTTTCTCATACAATTCTAAAAGAGCGGACATAGACCATAGACCGAATCTATCATAAATCACGTTTTTTGTTTACAATAACCAAGTTTGTTTATCTAGCAACCCGTAGCATAAACGAAATAATGATACCTCGACTATTGTAAATACAAGTGGCGCCAAAACAGCTCAGCAGGTGGCTTCTGCGGTAGAGTGGGACGTGTTGGCATACTGGAGGATAACTGTCCCCTTGAACCGCGCAACTGTCAAGAGACTACTAACAAAATGACGTTTGATGCGCGTTCAATCGGCGTTCAGACAGAACGTGCAACGCGAGACGAAAGCGACTAAACTGCTGAATTTTTCCGTTTTATGTTGGAAAAGCCAATAGTCTTTCAAACCAAAGTTCGGTGTAACATTACCTATCACCGGTGTGTACAATTGACTTAGTGTACCAAATAACTTATATAAATATTAAAACGTATGTGTTGATGTTACATAATGCTAAAAAATCATGAGAGTTGCTGCTTCTGGGCATTTTTACCACACAATCATAATAGAACTTAGTCATACAATAATACCGCTTTTGGCGGGAAGTGATGTGATTGGTTTATTTTGATCGCGTCATGGACGCCACGCCCATATCCCCCGCAAAAATTGGTTGATCGCGGCCTTCATAGTAATATTGTCGGTGTATTCTCATTTAATTATATGCGAACGTGTTTTTTTTATAACTATACACCGCACCGAATGCACAGCGCTATTAGAATCGTATCTGAAGATGTAGGTCATCCATGCGCGCTGGTGGCACCCGTATACCATATACAATATTTTACAGAACTGCGGATCGTGCGGTGCTGATAAGTGCATTCAAAGATTTATGAAATTTGACGACTGCAGCGCGTTCATCATAAAACCTGCTATTCTAACACCAATTACTGCTTATACCTGGACACCTGTCAGTTGTCCTTACAGAGGGTATTCCAAGAGGATAGATACTATGAAGCTAATATTAAGACCTTATAATATCATTTATACGTCTAGATAGTGGCTGTTGTGAAAACGTCGAAAAAAATTTAGATTGACTGTTGTTGACCTCTAAATTTTGAGCAATGCACGCACACTAACACTAAGTGATATGCAAATCGCGAGTGCATGACGTAGCTTGTCACGCACACTAAAGTAATAAACCTGCCTGTTTTCATTGGTTGTCTAGCAGCAAGAGATCTAGACATATATTTTTTTTAAGATTTCTAGAACAATTTTTACAACGATACGGGTCACTTATTGATGCATTTTAGATTTGTCTCTTTATAAATGTGTGGTATCGTTCAGTCCATACGTTATTTTGGACAAGTTCAATAGAATATTCACAAATATATTAGTGTTAATGTACAAAGATCGATGTTAATTGTTACATGTATATTTTCTGTATAATGTTTTGAATAAAATTTATTGGAAATACATTTTGTTTCATTTTAAGACAACTGTACAGCTGTATAAGTGTCATAAGAAATAAAGATTTTTTTAAATTCATTTATTCAAGTAGCCATTACAAGTCGGGAGAAGCTCTTGTGCAACAATAATGCTACTTAAAAATACATGGATATGGAAAAAGGCCTCCCCCTAGAGATTTCCACGACGATCGGTCCTGTGCTGCCCTCATCTAACGTTTTCCGGCTATCTTGACCAGATCGTCGGTCCATCTTGTCTGGTCTACCAACACTGTCTTCCGGTACGAGGTCGCCATTCGAAAATTTAACTCACCCAACGACCATCAGTCGGTCAAACTATGTGCCCTGCCACTTCAGTTTCGCAATCATCAGTGCTATGCAGGTGACTTCGGTTCTCCTACGGATCTCCTCATTTCTGATTCGATCTCGCAGAGAATCTCCGAACATAGCCCTCTCCATTGTCATTTGAGCGACCATGAACTTTGATGCTTATTAAGTTATAAATGAAACACAGAAATATAAGTATAAAATTTATTTTAGTGTATACTAATATTTATAACATAAGACAATTTTTTGGACGGATATACGCAACAAAAATACATAGTTTCAAAATAGCTGCTCGAAATATATTAACCAATAGAAAGTGTCTAACTTGTTAGAGGTTTCCTCGTGAACATTGCACATTTTTCTACGCCTGTGTTATTAAGTATATTCAAGAGTTGTTAGGACATTTAATTAATTATAGGCACATAAGTGAATTTGCTAGAAATTGTCCATAACCATAATGTTTACACCAGGAACAAACATAAACTTATAATGCCTACTACTCGGCTAAGTCGGGTTAGTAGGTCTTTTGTGGGGCGATGTATATGCAATTACAAAAAGCTACCAGAAAATGTTCAAAACAAATGTATTACGAAATTCAAAGAACTGTCAAAAAAAAACGATTTTGTGATAAAGGTTACGATAACATAACTTTCTTTATTACACCACAGTTTGGGAATGGAGCAACCGCCCTCAGGCTATTAAATAATAAGTTTATTTGTACGTTGTTACTTTGTAACCATATTTTTATGAAACAATAATGTTTACACATTTTTGCTTCACTGCAGAAAAAAGCGCCGTTGTTAAAGATAAGTCAAGTCTTACAATAAACTTAAATATTTCATTATAAAACGTTAAAAATTACATTTAGTGGAAATAATACAAAAATAAAGTATAAAAATTTATTAGCATCACTATGCTACACTTAAATGCACTATAATATCTACAATATTTATAAAATTGAACGACGGACGGTATATAGTAACAAATAAGGGCATAGAAAACTAAAACTAATTAAAAATAATATTTAATTTAATAATATATTTAATGTGTATATAATCAAATATAAGTAATTGTAAAAAAAATGTTGTTTTAAAGTGTTATCCCTTACTTCTGAGATTAATTAAATTAAATTTGTAACCAAAATTTATGAACGATTCGGGACTCGAACCCGCGACCTTTCAGGGTCCGGAGTGGAAGAGCTCTCGGACGGACCCCGAGAGGTCGCGGGTTCGACTCCTTAAATGTCCTTAAGGGTCGTTGTTCATAAATTTTGGTTACAAATTTAATTTAATAAGTAATTGTGTATTGTCATTTCTGGTGTTCTCCTGGGGAGAACGTTAGCTATTTCAGCGAGAGTGTAATTTGTATGCACGAGACGAAGCCGAGGGTTTCAACACACCCGAGTATTGAAATCACACTTTCTCGCCAAACATACATGCTTTAAGCATAGTATTGTATCGATTCTTTCACGTGTTTGTTTTTTTATATTTTATCTGGACTTTAATTTATATTAAAACTGGAAAATTCTCCATTGTAAATTGATGTAAGTAATTAAAGTTTAATATATTGTAATTAATTGATGTAATACTGTGATTTTCATTTCCATATTTGAAAATAATTTTTGTCGAGACAAATAATTTATTTTTAAATATGAATACGAAATTAATAACTTTCCGAGAAGGTGTAGATTATATAAATTAAAAAAAGTAGGATCAAAGGCATTATTTTTATTGACTGATTGACTTGTCAATATGGCTTTAGTGTATAAAATATTAGTTAAGTGGAAACCGTTTATATCATAACCGTTGACAACAGATCAGGGTGAGGGTAGCTTCTTATTCGGACCTCTACTTATATCTATCGGCCTTACAAATAAACTTGATATAAATTTATAACTGAGAATAAACTAAGAATATGGTAAATGTTGACTATATCGCTGACAACACTATCAATACAATGATAGTTCTGAAATTTTCCGATATAAACCAATCATAAGCAAATTGTGTATTTGTAAACATTTTGCTTATTCTTACTTTATTCTCACGTATAACTTTATACCAAGTTTATTTGTAAGGCCGTATGTGTATACGTGTAATATGTATACAAATAACCAGATGTAGCTTTATCTGCCCGAACGTTGCATTAATAATAGAACAAAAATGACAAAAACATGGCTATAATGCAAAAAATCTATTAAAAAAATCACATTTCAATTTCTATGCGTGTTAATTTAAACCGTAAAACTTAGTAATTAAGACTTAAATTATAATACATCACGTAATATTACTAACTCTAATTGGACGGAATTAATTTCAGTTTATAAAATTAAGGCACTGACACACCGAGTTTCTAACCCATCCTTCACACCAAGGTATTATACATGTATTTATATCAGGGTGAGTATATAAGTACATAAGTATCTTTTTAGAGAGGGAAATATTTACCCCCTCTCTAATGCAAAAAATCGCTTAGGGGTCGAGTTACATTGCTCGACGGTTTATAAAAACAAACATAGCTCAAAGTATGGTATGATGTACACATCCTTTCGCGACGAACGCGCTCTGGCGGCAGGCTGACACGAAACGCAATCAGTAATCGGTCGTCAGCGGCTGACTGACGATTAAAAAAATCGATGTAACTCATTGATGTACAATAAATAACTAGACTCACAATCACGCTCTAAAATTGTCTGAAGCAAAACTTTGCCTACACGTCTATGAGGCAGAGTTTGCGTTCAGTTATGTTTCTACCGCGCTTTAAATACAACACCACGCAATCACAGTGTTCAGTGAAAAACTGCCAAATAGTCCAGCATATAAAAACTAAAAAGGATGTAGTGTCGTATTTCAGGTAAGTTTAAAGGGGTTATACGAAATTATGTAACTAGTTTGACGTTTTTAAATATTTTGCTAAATTATTATGTTTCAACTGCTAAAACAAAATACATCGCCGACGAAACACCATTCTTATGAGCGTATACAGTAGACTTTGAACATTACTGCATAAAAAAGGTATTGATTCGAATGAATGTTTTAATGTTATTTGTATAAGACGTATGTATAAGTATACTTATATACAACGCCGCTCGAACATTTTTGACGACCTTTTAATAGGCGACTGGGAGTCTAGCTATCTAGATAGGTCTCATATCTTAGAAAATATATTGGATACGAACGCCTCCGTACAGCTGCGTACGCAAACGAACCTCCATATGCGGGCGATCGGCATAATCCGTACTAGAGTGCTACTTTTCAATCGGGGAAAGTACGGAACCCAAGAGGTCGCGGGTTTGAGTCCCGAATCGTTCATAAATTTTGGTTACAACTTTCATTTGTATAATTAATCATTTCAAAGCCGTATAGTGTTACTCAAAATCTGTACAAAATGTATGTAACATTTAAACAAAAGTTTTAGTACTACCTTCTATTTCGCTGGAAAACCAATTTTCGGTGGAAGTTTGAATGGTAATGTACATCATATATTTTCTTAGTTTTATCATTCTCTTATTTTAGGAAGTTACGGGGGGGGGGGGGGGGACGCATTTTACCACTTTGGAAGTGTCTCTCGCGCAAACTATTTATGAGAATATAACTCAGTAACGGTCCGTTTGTTTACATTCTTTATCTTGTCTCGTTGGCCTTAGTATAGTTTGTGTTTTATGTTTAAAATAACTGGACACAGGAGTTTTACGGCTACCGTCAATTACACGGGCGTTTCAAGACTACCTTCATTTTCGCATGGCATGTTCAGCGGTGTGATCTCAGATGCGTCCTGGAAGGCAGTCTTGGACTCGCATCAGATCTGGGAGGCCGGCATCGTGGAGACAGTCGAGTGGGGGGTGGTGGGGCGGGAGCCAGCTAGCGACGCGTTCAACGAAGCCATGGTTCCCATCTGTGGAGAACAGTAACAAAAATTGTGATTGCGCAATCAATTTATTATTTATTACGTTTTATTAAATATTTATTATATTCACGCTATGGACTTCGTCCATGTATGGGTAGGTATGTCTCAATACGAGCGCAATTGTAGTGCCGCTCAGAATTTTTGGGTTTTTCAATAATCCTGCGTCACTCCATTGTAAATGAGCAGGGCCTATCAATTACCATCGTTTGAACGTCCTGCTCGTCTCGCCCTCTATTTTTATTAAAAAAAAATAAGGATAAATTGACATACCCTCAAATGTGCCAGATCCTCAAGTTTGGTCAAATCCGCCAGTTCCAAGTACAGGCTGTAGACCAACAGCCACCCGTAGGCTCCCACCACAGTGAACACGATCCACACCAGGCTCATGAGGATGTTGTACGCGAATATCATGTCGTTGACAATCGAAGCGAAGATGAACGCGATTGCTCTGAAGCTAAGGAACACACTGAACGTGTAGAGCCACGGAACTATTTTCTTCTCGTACTCCTACAAGTATATAAAACAAATATAGTTAGAGAATTAACAGAGGATCAAACATAAACTTGTAATGCCTACTACTCGGTTAAGTCGAGTTAGTAAGTCTTCTATTTGACGATGTATATGCTTCTACAATTTGATTCTAGAAAATGTCCAAAACAAATGTGTTATGAGATTTAAAAGAATTGTTAAAAAGCTTTTGTGTGGAAAAGGTTATTATAGCATAAACGATCTTCTTTATAATACCACAGAGTGGGAATGAAGCGAACACCCTCAGGCTCTTTAATAATAAATGTTTATTGTACGATATTACATTGTAATCCAAATATTAAAAAAATAAAAGCCTGCTGAGTTTCTTGCGCACGTTCTTCTCAGGTCTGAGGCAGTCTATTTTGAATGGGTGGTAGTTATCGACATTCAAGTGATTTTGGATCCTATTTTAAATAAAAATATTTGAATTTTAATTATTGCGTGCTTGGTTATCTATCTACGGAGGCTAACTAATTTAACAATAGGCTTTCCTTCAATTTTATAAAATACTAGCTGACCCGGCAAACGTTGTTTTGCCATATTAGAGTTAGATCGTTTCTTGGACATTGCTTTATATTTATAAAATAAACGTAGCCTAAGTTACTCCTTATTACATCAGCTACCTGCCAATAAAAGTCGCCGGATTAGCCGGAACAAACAGACAGACAAAAATTGTAAAAAATGTTATTTTGGTGTATATGTATTCATAACAAAAAAACGGTTATTTCAATATTACAAACAGACACTCAAATTTTATTTAAATGTATAGATAATTCACACAATATTTTTATAAATTATAGCCTATATGTTATTCTGGTGTGTAAGCTATATTATTGCAAAGTTTCATCAAAATCCATTCAGTAGTCTTTGCGTTAAAGAAGTTCAAACATACATCCAGACATACAAACTTTCACATTTATAATATTAGTAGGATATTCGGAGATGATCGAAAAAGATTCGATAACCAACCGGAATTTTAATTTCCTCAAAATAATTCCAATAAAAATTGTTATAACGTTATACGATAAAAAGTCGCGCCAAATAAGGGGACTCCATATTGATTGTGACGTCTTATTAACAGTGCAGTGCAATTTTAGGTTTTTCAATAAATGGATTTCAGGAGAATGTTCTCAATTTGACTCATTTTTTTTTTGTTTGTTACGTCAACTTTGGTGAAAAAGCTGGTCTTAAAAGCTTCTCGTGGGGCCACCATTTCGATTTGGTCCAGTTCTGACAATGGTATCCATGAGAAACCATGTAAGTTTTTAATATGCATTTATGTGCGCGACAAATGGGCGAATAACTTAATAATATCACGAGAACCGATTTCAATGATTATCTTTTTATTGGAAAGGATAATTTGATGAGTCGGTGCCAGCCAAGGAAGGTTTGTAACTACATACATAGTTATAGGTGAGATGTGCTTGTGTCGCACGCGCGACGTGATGAGGCGAGAGCGGGGCCGCGGCGGGAGGACACCGATTCCAAATAATAACAATAATTGTTAAATTGTTGCTATAATTTGATTGACTTTTAAGTAGTCTAATATTTTTAATTTCATAATATATAAAACTTTAAAAATAAGTTGATTATTAAGTTGTAGAAAAATGCAATATTTTTACTTTTCAGTGCATAATAGATATAATTTTGTGTTTGAATAGTTTTTTTGAAGTCGGTTATATTGTTTTTTTTATTTATTTACCTAAAGATAAAGATAATCTCAAAGGTGTCAATTTTGGAAAATTAAGTGCCTTACTCGTGCCAATAAAGAAACGATTTTATAGTGGCGAGACAGTTGGGACTTACAGCGAAACAGGGATGGCAAATAGACTATATTCGAGCGACTATATAGCGATTCATTAGTGGTCGATATTTTAGAATCGTTTCTTTATTGGAACAATTTATACCATTTTATACTATTTATTAATCTAAGCTTACGTTCATCATTTTTACGTCTAGATAGAATGTGACAGCTGTGAAAACGTCAAAAAAAAATTGAGGATGACACTTTACCTCCATTGTAAGCAACACTGACACAAGTGACATACAAATCGCGAGTGTAAGTCTCGTCCCGAAGCAGTGGCGTAGTATGCCTTGGCGGGGCCCCATATAAAAATTTGCTTGGGGGCCCTTATGAAGGGTAAAGATTCCTCACAAAAGAAAAAAAAGTTTGCATAAAATTAAAAGAAATATTGCCTTTTTTTCGGCAGGCCGCAATTTTTTTTATTAATTTTTGCCTACGTGCGTCGAGACTCCCGTAGCCCGGGGACACCGCGCTACCTACGCCCCTGACAAGGAAAGTAAAGTAATAATCCAAGCCTGTTTTCATCAGTTGTCTAGCAGCAAGAGGCTCTATCGAGACGTAAAAATTAACAAATAATGTAATCTTATATATTTGAAAAATTCATATTTTGACATATTGCGTGTTTGATGAATGTAAGATTGTTTATATGTATGAAGTATGTATTTACCTTATTCTTACCACTCTTCACTAACTACAGGATGCGGCATGAATTAATGATATGATGTTAATGATAATGAAAAACATAATATGACAACTTATGTCAAGGATTGGTCTAATACGACGCCCAAGTGGGCGTACTCGAGCCAGTCTCGAACAATGGGTGACGTTGACGTGCCACATGTTCTGTTAAACTTTGCTATTATTGAAACTAAATGCCGGGTTGCGTAGTAAAACTTTGTAAAAATAATACTACAAGAAATAAGAAAGACACTGGGATCACATATTATCAGTAAGTATTTTGTATTTTATTAATTTCAATTTAAAACAACACGAACCTATTTATATAGGTTACAAAATTTGAAAGATGCCATTGAGTGCCAAGATGCCACGCACACAAGCATCTAATAGTTGCCGCAATAAAAAAGCTATTGTTCTTAGGTAGTGCGGTACCTAGTTGGAGCCTAGCCGAGATCAATCCTTAGTCTAAGTATCACAATAAACTACCACAATCAGCATGCATAATGCTGCGTACAGATTGGTGTAACGGAACACGAAATGTATCATTCATTGAAAGAATTCGCCGTACACATTGCTGCAATGTAACATGAAAGGAAACATACTTTGTAACAATTTCTCATAGTTGTCGTCTTGTGCGTGCGAAATGTGCATTTCAAGCGCACGTTACGAGCATATCAAGCCGCGCGCGGAGCGATCCGTGGTTTGTCGGTATTTCGGACGAACACAAAGGGCGCGTTCGCGGCTGAATGGTGGAAACAGACACGCGCGGGAGGATCGTAGTGAATGCACATTGCGCGGTATAGGCCGCGCTTTATTTATTTATTTAGAGACTTAAAAAAGTGAACACAATTTACATCATAATTTATAGACTTAAAGCTGGTGATTGCAACTGGCAGTCGAATTAGACCGAAGCTAGGGCTGTCCAAATATCCTCGGCCAAATTGAAAATAAAAGTATTAGTTTAGATCTAAAATTTTAATTACATGAATTATGTACCTAACTAAATTTGAAATGCAATGCAATCAAGATAGAATAATTATACATTCATGTTCGTTTCACCAGTCTGTACGCACCTTCAGACTGCGGTTCACCCGTTTTCACACGGAAACCCAAAATCAAAGTAATGCATACCTTCCTCAGGGCTATAATCAACAGAATACTGGTGACCAGCACAGCCACGGAACCAACCCAGGAGAACAGGGAGAATATGATAAGTACATTGCGCACTGGAACAGATAATCAAATAAAATCATTTTTGACACGTAGGTCAAGAACTTAGATCATTTATACATCTAGATAGAATGTGACAGCTGTGAAAATAACCGAAAAAAATTGAGGCTAACGGTTCACTTCTATTTTGAGCAATACACGCACACTAACACAAAGTGACAAACAAATCGCGAGTGTTAGACGTAGCTTGTCACACACAATAAAGTAATAAACCTGGCCTGTTTTCATCGATTGTCTAGCAGCAAGAGGCTGTATCTATATGTATACATTATCTAAGGTCAAGAATAACACTACTAAATGTCAAAGTTATACCAATGACCACAGCTTGGCAAAAGTTGAGCATTAATGAGAGGTGGCAAGAAACTCATTGCCACTCTTTTAAATACTCAATAATTTTAACTAAATGAAGTAATTGAAAGAAGAAAAATATCTATTTAGTTGTGAAATTACTGGGCGAGGTGACTAGCGCAATTGTAGTGCCGCTCAGAATTTTTGGGTTTCTCAAGAATCCTGCATTGTAATGGGCAGGGCGTATCAATTACGATCAGCCGAACGTCCTGCTCGTCTCGGCTTTAATGACCTTTAATATGCTTTGCTTTATTTGTGTTTTTGTTGCTCCATTTTTAAAATATCAGTCGGACCGGTGAAGTAGATGACCTAAAAGGCTCGCGCGTGCGTCATTGCTCGCTCGTGAGTCCCTACTGTATAGCCTCTCTGCAGAGGCCGCCGCGCGTTCTTACGACCGATACCTACACGGGGCGTGTGACAGGCCTGGTACTTTAGGCTGAAAGTGCTCACATCTTCAATAAACGAAAACTTACCCGATGCACTGCCAACGTAGACAAATTGAAAATTTATGACGTAATAGCCGTAGTGTACAGACCCCGGCGCTGCCATGCCGAGACAGTATAGGTCGAAGATACTCTGGCCGAAAGTGAACAAGGCTATGAACTGAAAAAAAAAAAAACAAACTATTACACTTACAAATAAAAAAAAAACATGAAAAGTGAAACCTTCAATAATTTAAGCTTCAAGATAATGGACGAATGAAAAATTTCGGGAAGAGGATAGGAGGAGAATTATTGGTAGGTTTTAGTAGTGGTCATAGTGATACAAAGTTTGACAATTATTTTACATTTCTTTTCGTATCTATTACGAGTACATAGACTAAATCAGACTCAGAGCTTACATTTTCAATAAATGATACAAGCGGCTTATGGTAACTAAAGTACGAAATAAATACTTTGGTCTTAATATGCTTTATATATCTTTAAAATACTGTTTTTGATACAGTGCGACTGCTGCACATTTTCATATTAAATTTTGATGTCCAAAAACTCAATCAACGGAATCAAGACCGATGCAAAATTTACATTAAACCTCTAAACTGCATATGAAGTCCTGGTACATGTTGTTAGGTTGACACATGATTTCAAACCGCTATGAAAGACGTTACTATCACCGCTACCATACTTATGTTCTCCTGGTGTCTATGTAGTAATACGTCGTGCGCATGACGTCAGAATATATTAAGGTATACTCGCGTCATACATAAGACCATCTCTTCTTCAACTATGATCGCCTGGTACCAAACAACGTATAATGCTTCCTATCTCATTTTCTCCCACGAAATCTTATGAATTTATGTGTCTGTCTCTTTATACTGTCTCGCTTTTTCGTTTCATCTACTTTCAAATCACAACGATGCTAAATTAGTTCTCACTTCAAGAAGAACAGGATGGATCCACAGATTAACAATATAATAGTATAGACAAATAGAGAAAACATTTAAACAAAATTATGAAGAAAAAAAAAAGGAAAGTCCGCTGAGTTTCTTGCGCTCATTCTCCTCAGTTCTTAGGCATACCATTTCGAGTGGGTAGTTGTTTTTTTTTATGTTCAGTAAGTGATTTTAAATCGTATTTTGTATAAAAATATTTGAATTATAATTGTTACTGTAGTCCACGTCTCGTGTCTTATATAAAGCTAGAATTTTCTCACTCTTAAGGCTCCCCCACACGCGATATCTGTTTTCAGTACATTTTGTTTTAGGATGGCCATGGAGTTATACACTACTGCGATAATGACGCCGCAATGGAAGTAGGACGTTGCGTTTCTCCGTCCTGCGATATTACGATATGAGTTCTAGAATGTTTTGTATAAGGCCGTACCCGCGATACTAACATCAGTACTTGTAGGACGTTTGGTTTAATCGACATTTTGAGAACCACTCTCAACGATGTTATGGACCCGTTTAACAACAGATAGGAATACGTGGAAATCTTTAGAGGCCATTGTCGACAGACAAGCTGTCCTACACAAACATCCAGTTGCCGATAGTTCAAATAATAGAATAGATTAAATCAATTAAGTGTTTAGTATGTACGCATGTATATACTAATTGTAGGTAAGGAAAAGCAGCAATAAAGGCTATTTTTTTTTTTACATGACTGTATAAGTGTCCTAAAACCTTTTCTATAATATGGATAGTAACATATTATCAGACGGAGAATACTTACTACTAACAGTAGCAATGGAAACGGGACACATTATCGCAATAACGCATGCGATATTATCGACCTGTATAATATATAATATTATATTAACGTGCATGTGTGGGGGAGCCTTTATAAAGACTGTTCGGTGGGTGAGTGGTGTGGTCGCCCGCATTTATCTTCTTATTCACCAAACGTAATAAATAATACTCACAACAGATATGAAGCCAGTCAACAAAGAGCCCCTCTGTAAGTCCAGGACGAAAGCATCATGGAGTATCGGCTTCTGGTACCAGGGCACCCGAAGAGATTTTATTGACTTTGAAGATCTCAAGTTCGTTGATGACCTGAAGGTAAAAATACAACGGACGGTATTAATATTAGCTTGTGGCAGAGAGTTTTGTGGAGATAAAAATGTAGAAAATCTTTCGAAAGGAAGGAATTATATTGCAACGAATGGGAAAAATCTTTGTCACTCCGTTTTCCAGACAGGGAAGTCATTGCAGTGCGGTATTTCGTATTTGTCTTACCGGTAGTGCGGTACACATGCCTAGCGCGTAATGCCTAAGTAAAAATTGAAATTTAGTTTAGTATGAAACATACATTCATTTGATATAAGTTTGAAATAGTAGTAATTACAGTATGGCGATTGGCCACGAAGTATAATCCGACTAAGTTTGAAAGCGAACAGTTGCTTATACCGTAGAGGATTTCGGCTATCTCGGTTATTTACAAGATTATTGCCGTCATCTGTCAATCTATCAATGACTGCACGTTTCATACAATTGAGTGAATCGCTTTTTTCTTAAGAGAGCTTCGCTAGGCTAGCCCAGACAAACTAAAATGTAAACGACACTTGGAGTGTTCCTTTTTCAAACACTGTGATTTTTAAATGGCCAACAAGCAACACAATAGTGTTAACACTAACAGCTACACCCATTTCGGTCTTTTTTCTATACATTATCTCTACGGATTTGCAAGCAAGCCCTTTAGGGCATTCGTTTTGCTTTAATTGCCCTTCAATATTCATTATGTCTGCGCCATTTATGCTCTGGTCACAGAGTAATTAGTTTGCATGACTGGGTGGAAAAAAAAACAATAATTTCATTTCAGTCTTTTATTTACAAAAAAATAAAACAATACTGCTATTTAAAAATAATCCAATGGCCTTATTAAATAACACAACATTCAAGAGTTGCATTAATTTAATTTGTACCAACATTTGTGGACACTTACGGCCTTACAAATAAACTTGATATAAAGTTGTATCAAATGTTGACATACAAAATGTTGAATATATCGCTGACAATACTGTCAATGCAATGATAATTCTGAAGTTTTGTGAATCTCAAGCAGCCTTGCAAATAAACGCGGGTAACATATATGCATAGGCTTGGAATTGAGAGCCCTCGCGGGATTCCTATCCGGCCATTGCAAGCTGAATGGGCACTTAGCCAGAATGGGTCTCAGTGAATCAAACGTGTGCAGATTCTGCTGAGAAGCTACTGAAGACCCCATACACATTCTTCTGGAATGCGAAGCCATTGCCAGAATCAGGCTGGGGTGTCTTAAAACACCTTCGCTCAAAGCAGACAACATGCCCTGCCTGGACCTTCTGAGGATCCTACGATTTCTAAAAGTAATAGGTCTCGAGGATATAATTTAAATTTCAGCACAGTAACACGCATTCTATAAAATATAATTATATAATATAATTATAAAATATATACAACCTATTTAGTGACGCAACCAGTATGGATGCGTGCATAGAATGTTACTGGTCATGCCACCGCTAATTACTAGAGCTGTATGGTGTCACACTTATTCCGCCGCCAGTGACACTACCACCTCATTGTGAGCAACCCTTTGTGTTTTGCTTTTTAATTGCATATCATATATAATTTTGATACAGAAAAGTTTAGTATGAAATTTCAAACTAGACAATCAATTTAGGATAATTCCTGATCAGATAATTCCAATAGAGATTTAAAAATGAAATGCTGAGGTTAAATAAGGATGAACCAACCTCGGTTTCTTTTTTCTCCTTAACTTTCTTTTCTTACTTACATACAGCACTAGCTATCTCTTTGAGGTCTATTTTGATGCTGTCTCAATGTGGTATCATGACTCTGGCGACTAGTTTGGTAGCTTCCCTTGGGTTTGGTGAAATGTGGCCCTAATATTTAAGCTGATCCAAGTTAAAGTCAGTACTTAGGTATCCTAATTAATATTTTTTGTAAAATAACCCAGTTATACTTTAGAACAAAAATATCAAGCCTACCTGAGTCAAATAGGTCTTGTAAATGTCGTATTCAATACGACTGAGTACCTATAGATATTAGTATGCACATCACAACAACAGAACAATTCAAGCGACGCACAGGACCATAATTATCGTTCTTTTAAAAAATGTAACAGCAAAATGCAACTTGTTTTTTGTTTGGCAGGAATAATTTAACAGCTCACAGTTATTTCTCATAATCTTATATCAAAAAATATGTACTTACTTTCCTGTATAATGTGAATATACGGAGGGTGTAGAACGATATGTTGACGGTGTTTTTCTTCCGTACATTATCAACAATTCTGTTTCTGATATTTAAATTTCTAAGCACTGCGGTTGACGCCCAGTTTTCTCAAGCAATTTTCGATGAAAGGTAACTTAGCAAAGATTATAATTTGTGTATATACGATTGCGGTATGTAAATTGTACACTTGAATGATGTTTTTATCACATGAAACCTTTTATTTTTAAGGCCACGCCTGGTTTATTGCATTAATTCTAGTTTCGTATGTCATTTCACGTTTGTGATACAAACAATATACGAGCACCAATAGCACTAGAGAAGTTAGTAGTTATATTTATTGGACAATGTCAATTGTCAAGTTCTGTAGTCTGTACCTGCCACTTCAGGATGGACATGGAGTATATGTATTATATTATTTTTACAATATGCATTTGTAAGAATCGCTTAGCTTAGCTAATAGTGTGTTCTTGAGTTCACTACTTCAGTTCGTAAGTTTTCATGCACGTTCTAGATTGAAGATACGTAAGTATTCATCCCTACTGCCGAAGTCCTCGAATGGCAATCACGTACCGGAAGACGCAGTGATGGTAGGCTCCCAAGATGGACCGACGATCTGGTCAAGATCGCCGGAATACGTTGAATGAGGGCAGCGCAGGACCAATCGTCGTGACAATCTTTGGGGGGAGGCCTTTGTCCAGCAGTAGACGTCCTCCGGCTGATGATAATGCGCCGTTTACGATGCAGTGATCGCTGATGAAAAACGGCTTCAGAAAGATACCCCTGTTATAGTCTCATTAATCCAAGGTTGTTTCGTAGCAGTCAGATTACGTTTTAGCCACTCTGTATTATAATAGATTCCAACTAATAATTAATTCATTCCAATTCTCCTAATTATTAAGTAAAACAAAAAGAAGAAGACATTCCATTTATTTCATCATCACAAACAATTTCTCTCAACTTCAAATAATCACTGTTCACATAAATAGGACCACACTGCCACAAACATTTAGGACAATCGGATTTACTCGTCACTGCTGGCGACTGCAAATCCCTCCAGCAACTCAGAGAATCCACCGAAACATTGTCGAAATCATAAATTTTCCACTTCTTGTCTGCACAGTTTGATTCGACGTTTTGCTCATGTAGATATTTTGTAAGCTTTTCGATTTTTTCACCAACAGTTTTTTTATACTTTGCCGATTCATCCACATCGCACGACTCCAAGTTGTCACATTCATCACGACTCTCGAAGGACAGGTCCCCCGTGTCTTCGTTCGATAAGGCGGGCGTCGCGGCTGTGAAATTTTCTCTCAATGAACTAAGCACCTACGAAAGAGATGATATTAACGATAATGGAAAATATGAAAAAGCCATGCATGGCCACAGACTGCTTTGATAAAATAAGGCGAAGTACTTTCTGCAGAAATAATTTAAAACCAGTACAATAGGCTACTTGCAAAACGTCCACAGAATTATGTAGATTCGATCGCGTAACATGTAAAACCAAGCCAGAGATCCGGTGCCCCGACAACAGAATGGCCCCTTGTACACTCTCCCTCTCTCGAGGACCCTTCACCTACTCTTCGTAGAACATTCTTTAAAAAATTCTCGGGATTGTGAAGAGTAACTTCAGGTGGGAATGAAAATTCCCAAAAATATGTCGCCTTAATAATTTATTACAATTATAATTAAATGGCATACGACAAGTACACTTACACTTTTTGGGTTCACTTCTGCTTGCTTCATCAAACCAATCCTGAAGTCCGGTACCGTATCGACAAAAGGGCTGTTGGCCCTGCATCATGAATATAAACGGTGACGCGTCCCGACTCCCTGCCATAAAATCGCGCATGTTCTCCGTGAACTGGGGACTACTTTGCCATTGCTCGAAGCACGACCGGAAGAACTCGCTGGGGTTGTCTTGGTGTCTACTCATCACGTGGCGATGGAAGCAGTCCTCGCAAAATACTTGACCGTAGTAGATCTTCAAATTGTTTTTGGGCACGCAGTGGCAGAAATCTATAAATTTGATTCATTGTATTGTAAAAGATGTCACTATCTATATAGCAAATATAATGGATGGTTCTCTAGTTGTACTTCCAGGAAGATAAAACGTTTCTAATTTAATGCGTATTGGAACCATCGACAAAACTGATTCATGACCCCCATTTTACCGATTTTCTTTGCTTAAAATCATAAAAACTGTTATATCCTACTAATATCTTCCTTTTCTTGGCGTTCGTCCGCGCAGAATGGGATGTGGCTATGCCAACTTAATAGCTGACAGGCTTGCCTTGTATGTTTCTGTATGACAACTCTCTCTGTTAATGGTTATTCTCATATTAAACATTTTATTGAGATAAAACCTTAAGTTGCGAATACAATGGGCAACTACTAGTATGATAAATATAGGTTAATATTCGCAAGAAATAGATTGTATGACTATTGGTGGACTGTCAGTGTCTAATAAAATGATGAATGATGAAAGTTCCAAGCTAATTTCGACCTACATGTTTATTCATAACTTAACATAAAATGACCAAGGTGGGTCACGATTAAAAGTTGTCGACCCAATTCGGTTACAAGATCTTCAGTTTGTAACTTATTCCTGTTCAAGATATGTATGTTTATTCTCTTTCGTAAGTGTAATCGATTTTTTTTTTAATTGCACATTGTTGACGGCAAAAGGCAACATTGTCGCATGTTAAATAAATAAAGAAGATGTTAGAAGATAAGATTCTTTAACCGTGTCATGTCGATAAATAACTTGTCAAATCAGCAAAAATATTGTACGCAAAAACTTTAGTTTCCCCTAAGAATAGTTCTGGAATGAGAGGCTGACTATCCAGAGTTCGGCGAATCAACATCTCTCCTGAGAATGCCTCGTGTAAAGGCGAAAAAGTGTCGAGTTTGTTGAAGCAGAGTTGTACGTTGCCAATTAACAGTGTTTAACCCCTAACACAGGCACCGTTCGGTTGGGCTTAAGGTGCATACTGCATATAGACTAACAAATCTTATCAGAATGATACTTAAGATAACGCAAAACAATTAACATGTAGAAAATTCAGAAAGGTTGATTACTTAGTCTTCTCTACATATTTTATGAATTATGGTCAAATTAGGAACTCATTCAAACTGCATTAAACTGCGTAGATTTGATTAACTTACAGCATTTAGCACATTGTGCGTGGAAGCTCTGACCACCAATGTCCACCTGGTCAGTATCTACGGGCTGCAAGCACCTCGAACAAATACAACGCTTTGGCGCTTCTTCCGTCGAAGATGTAGATGTTTTCGAATCTTCTGTAAAATTACCAAAACATATTGCTACCTTAGATATTAACTTAGATTTATACGTCTCGATAGATACTCAACAGTTCAACAGCAAGCCAGGTTTATTACTTAAGTGTGCATGGCAAGCTATATACGCCATAAACGCACAATATGTCAATTTGTTTTAGTGTGTGTGCGTTACTGAAAATAGAGGTTACAGTTCACCGCTTTTTTGACTCCTTGTAAGTTTTATGATGGCCAAAAACATTACAATTGCGTAAAGGGTGCGGGAGAGAAGAACATCTGTAATGGAGATATAGCTAGAGGAAATGAAATGAAATTATTGTTAATGTAATTTCGATTGACAAGTCGTAAACAGCCAGCCACGCTTAATATAACCTTATGGCCACGCATTGTCGGGATGTTAGTCATTGTCGTCTAAACTCGTCTATGGTATAAGCTTTGTAATTACTTATTATTATTGTTACTTTCCGACCAAATCTTAAGAAGCCAGAGGACTGCAGGTTTCCTGAATATGAGTGTGGCTGCTAAATATTGAGCGGGAAGGGATTTTATGAGTAGTTGCTTCTAATGAATTGCTATGCCAGAGTTGTCGGTAGATTAGAATGTGTTCGCAGCAATGCGCAATTGAACGCAAAAAGATTTTCTGGTTAAATGAAAGGGCAAAAAATGTACAAACTATATATTATAAGATGTTTCACGTTGCTCTGCATGCACCTACATACATTGGAATAATTTATACAGCTAGTTTTTCAGTAGTTAGATTTTAGCTTTTTTTAACCCAATAAGTTACTGACCTTCACTCATTTTCTCCTGGGGCTTAGACCCAGGTGCCCAATGCATCCACCAGCTGTTGGAGTGGACTCGTGGCTCTCCTTGGAACCTTGACATCACGTGAGTCTTAAAGCAGTGGTTGCAGAAAACGTGGCCATAGAACATCTTCAGGTTGGTTGGTATTGTTCGACATATACCTATAATGTATTTGTAGTTTACGTGGAGAAATTGTCGGCATATCTGAATTTCACGCAAATACGGGTTTCCCTAACTACACATCCTGAAGAAAATTTGCCTCACATACTTAATAGAATAATTTGCCGGCTGCATATTACCGAACCGATATGAGTTAGATAAAACCTGCACTTTTGCGAAGAAGTTATCAAAAAAGGGCAGGTAGTACCTAATATTAAAAGGGTTTTAAAGGGCTTGAACCAAAATACGTTAGCGTTTTAATTATATCTATAAAATCTAAATAGCTCTTGGGATCAAAATTATTGTATGCAGAAATTGCCAATGACTTAATACATTTCAATATCTTTGAATTACTTAAACATAAGAGGATTCAAACTTTGCCGTATTTCAGGGATTATGACCGAGTAAGTAGTTTTATTAACCGAAAACCGGCTACCATGCTGAGTAGCAAAACGTAATGACAAGAATCAACTCTTCAGAACTCAAGTCATAATATGCTGAAGAAGGCGAACAATTATGTAGTTTAGCTATAATATGCAGATTGAACATTCGACACCTTATTTATCTAAGATCTTGTTTCTCGGAAGTTGATAACATATTGTTTAAGTGTGATTTGTTTACAATTAAATAAGCACAGCAAAAAACGAGTTAACTTACAACACATGCAGCAAAGTCGATGAAAATTCTGCCCCTCTATTTCAACTTTGTCGTCTCCATCTACAGGCAAAAAACATCTTGCGCAAAAGCACTTCTTGGATTCCTGTGAACTATCCATTATATTAAATTTAATGTGGTAAATTGAAAGAAAATTTTGAGAATCAGCAAAATTATTCCATAATATGTTGTTGAGCTGCGAAAAAATTTAGAATGATATAAAACAAAAGATTTGATTGATGTAAGAAGATGTTTGAATTGATTTTCCTCTTTTTATTACGGCCAGCAATTTATCCTTCAAGAAGAATATAAAGGCGCGAATCTACTAATGAACTCGCCTGGCGTAATCAAAGAGAATTTAAGCACGACGTTCGGTGTAATTGCACTCAATACGTCGTGCACGTAGTCATCGATCTTCTGAGATAGCAGTGAATAGACTCCTATTTATGTAGGTACTCATATATTCAAAATGAAATAAATTCAGTCAGGTAACGATCAATACATATCTCAAATAATTTGGTAACTGAAATCTTTTGCCCTTCATTAGACGTCTATTTTATGCATGATTATTATGTCCGCCTTTTTATTTTATTATATCCTTTTTATAAATTTTTATCCTATGCCCTATAATTTTATTATATATATAAAATAATATTATGAATATCAATATAAGAAATAGAGTCGGTGGTAGGGGAGGAGGAAGTTCCACACGATGCGTCCATTCCCAAAACTTCTTTCAACCTTCTGTATCTGATCCGTAATACAGTTATTAAGCGAGTGCCATTTGAGATTATTGTCGCGGCTCTTTTCTATAAGACCTTTTACGGAAACGACTATCGAGAAAATTATTGTTGAATCCACATCCCAAACGTGAGTAACCTCGTGTGCTAGGTCAAGGTACTTCGACAATATGTCAATCTCAGGTTTCACGAGGTTGTTATCAAAAGGAACGGCGATTTTAACAATAAATTCCCGACGCTCTAACCGATCTACCAACACAATATATCAGCCTTAATATGGATTATAATATCATTAAAGATTAGCGTAGATGGTGCATACGTTGTCAGTTGTATACGGACCTTTCTATCTAGGGCATCCAGTGTATATTAAATAAGGACACTACCCAGCTGTTGAAAGCACGTACCTAGTTTCCACCACATAGGAGCCTTTCTTCATTTTAACCGACTTCAAAAAGTAGAAAGTTATCAATTCAATCGGTATTTTTTTTGACTGGGTGAACCGATTTTGATAATTATTATTTTTTTGAAAGCTGGTGCTTCCCGTGTGGTCCAATTGTAATTTGGTCCAGATCTGAAAATGGCATCCATGAGAAAACCATAAAAGTCTTTAATTTGCTATACGTACGTGGATTGAAATTTACAAATAACTCAATATCGCGCCAACTGATTTCGATGATTCTTTTTTTATTGGAAAGGATATACTTCAAAGATAGTTTGGTAAGAGTTTGGTTAGGTTGTGATTACGGAATCCATTGCAAAGTAACGGAACTCTTCAATTCTTAGGAGCAAATTAATGATACTCGGCCGAATCTTATGCTATCCGGATATTTAAGTCATCTACCATAACATAGTTATGGTCAAGTAGTTGTCGTAGCCGAATATGATCAATGAATCAATTGTGTCATCCAAGATAGGTTTGTAACTACATACATAGTTATAGGTGAGATGTGCTTGAGTCGTGAGGAGGCGAGAGGCGAGAGCGGGTCGCGGCGCAAGGACTTCGATTCCAAAAAATAACAATAATCGTAACTAGAACTAGATTAATTAATTAGATTGTATAAAAATACGCATTATTTTTATACTTTTTAATGCATATTAAAATCTATTGTTTTGGAATAGTGTTTTTGAAGTCGGTTGTTTTTTTGTTAAATTTTTTTTAAACTTTAGTTAATCGGCTAAATAAACGTACCGTCACTAGCCCTTTAATGTTCCTATCTAAAAAGCCGTGATATTCTGACATACCAAGGTATTTGTAGGTTTTAGTCTCATTAAGGACATATGGAGACAAAGAACCGCCTCATACATGAGCCAAGAAAGGCACATAGAACATTATTAACTTTGTCCAATTACAGTACTGATTTCAGCCATGTATGAGGCACTGAATAATAGGCCTCCATATAATCAATCCAAGTGGCAGAGAGTTTATTTATATTTCGGCATACCGTACGTGTTGGTTAACAGCCATGTCAGCGAAAAGGAGCTTCTTTGTACCGCGGGACCCAATCATACATCAATTTTGAGCGGGGTCTAAAATTTTATTCTCATAAAAAAAATTATAAATTTTTATATCAATATGGATGTTGGGAGCTTATGCATTGTGGGTTAGCATTTAATGGGTTGAAATTGTCTACGTTCCATGGTACTTTTCGATTTATGGACTACAGAAGTTGTCTGTGTGTTTGACGCCAGAATTAAAAAACTAAGTCATATAAGATGGGATAGATTCCAATTAAATGGCTTCCTCTCATATAGCCCTTTATAGCTAAATACCCGTAACCATTTTAGCCAAAATTCTGTATTCCATTTGACCCTGGGTTTTTCCAGTTGTGGCCCAAACGAATTGACTTTGTAAAATCAAGAGGGCTAATAACAACAGGTCCCATAGGTTGTACATGTTCGCACGAGTACTCAACGCCATCCATTCATTCACTGTCAGTGTGGATGATGGGCACCAATCAAATATTTTTCCAAAAAGAGTACATACCTACACACCATCCATATTTGCCTTGTGGACATCAGTTGTACCAGGAGCCTCGTCCTCTTAACTTTTATATACCTTCTTTGGTTACGTTGGACGGTGCGATTCTGATATTTGTCAGCACGTTTTTTATAGGGACCGATCCGATTTATTTGCCCGTTACCCGATCACAAGCAGATAAATATGCCAATAAAGGCATTAATTTTTCTCAAAATTGATTCCTTTAGAATTCTTTTTGATGTCATTTCTTATACTACTAGATACTACTACCGCTTCGGAAACAAATGGCGCTCTGAGAGAGAAGAAGCGGCGCAAGAAACTCTCCCAGCATTCTTTTTTTTGCGCTCTTTTCAATAAAAATATACAATATTGTACAGTCATTTCTATCGCTATAAAATAACCACAATGTAGTCCCAGGCTGTCCGATCATTTAGATATTCAGCAGTGGAGTAATAGGATTTACGACAGAGCCATTTTTTTTATAAAACATTTAAATTTATTTATAGATAATGCCTGAACAGTGGCTGGGACTTTATTATAGAAGTGTATACATTTACCCTTAAAGCTATTATGTATTAAGATACAGAAACCTACTAGAATTAGTTACAAGCAATCCCTTATTTCTAGTGTTATAATAATGATAATCACTATTAAGAGCAAAAAAGTGACGATTTTTGTGAACATATATTAAATTTTCATAAATGTACTGACAATGAACAGTCATAATATTTATTTCATTAAATTTTTCTTTGAGAGACTGTCTATAACCAAGTTGATATATAGCACGAACAGCTCTCTTTTGCAGTGCAAACACTATATCAATGTCAGCAGCATGACCCCATAGTAATATACCGTACGTCATGATGCTGTGAAAATAACTAAAGTACACTAATCTAGCGGTCGCAACATTCGTGTACTCTCTAATCTTTCTAACTGCATATGCCGCAGAGCTGAGTCTATCTGCTAGATGGGTAATATGTGGACCCCACTGAAGCTTTTTATCTAACGTGATACCCAAGAAGACCGTAGTGTCCACAAGTTCCAATCTCTGGTCATTTATAAGTACGTTGGTTTGTACCTCCGCTGTGTTTGGTGCAATGAACCGTAAACACTTTGTTTTTTTACTGTTTAAGTGCAGATTATTCGTCTCAAACCAACGCACTATCTTTGAGAGTGCATTGCTTACCTCGTCATCAATATCCGCACGTCGCTTCACTTTAAAAATAAGTGAAGTATCATCAGCAAACAATACAATCACATGGTAGATCGTTAATATATATAAGAAACAAAAAAGGACCGAGAATGGACCCTGTGGAACACCTATTCCCACAGGTTTACCCGAAGACCGTTTGCCATTTACATTGACTATCTGAACTCTTTCGCTTAAATATGATTTTAACAGATTTAGGGCTCTATTTTTCACTCCATAATGTTTTAGTTTTAGGAGTAAAGTTTCATGGTGGACGCAGTCAAATGCTTTTGACAAATCACAAAAAATGCCCAATGCATCCTGTGACTCTTCCCAGGCGTCAAAGATATGCTCAATGAGTCTAGTACCCGCATTAATTGTTGATAACCCCTAGTGAAACCAAACTGATTTTTGTACATTAATTTACAAAAATGCATTTGTAGCTGTTGAAGCAAAAGTTTTTCAAAAATTTTACTAAAAACAGGCAGCACTGAAATAGGTCTGAAATTAGCAGGGTCAAAAGAACTGCCCGATTTAAACAAAGGTATATGAAACATGTAACATGAAATACTTTGCTGTATTTCATGAGGTCAGGGAACACACCCTCATCTATGCATTCATTAAATATTTTTGCTAATTCAGGTGCTATAATGTCAAGTATGTATTTTACAATATTAGTCGAATGCCCCATAGGTCTTTTGTATTTTTTAGGTTAATTAATTTGAAGATTTTTATTATATCGCTACCTGTAACATACTTAAATTTCAAATCAGTGGAAGATACCGGTACGTGTAATTTAATATTAATTAAATTAATTAAAAATCATATGCTGCTTATGGCGAAGAGTTAAGGTCTTTGGTCGTGACAATCGGGATTTCGGAGAAGTATTTATGAAATTCATTTGCAATTTCTATTTCCGAATTTATAACGCGATTATTAATATTTAAACAGATAGAGGTGTTACGGCAATTCGATCTACCAGTTTCATTGTTAATTACAGTCCAAGTCGCTTTTACTTCATTATTACTGTTCTTAATTTTATCTGCAATGAAACGTGTTTTCGCTTCATGACAAACTACTTTAAAGAGCTTGGAATATTTTTTTACATATATTTTAAATTCTTCACTATTATTGTAATGTTTCTCATAATAAAGGTCATATAAGCGTTTACGACTTTTGTGGATACCCATTGTTGCCCAATCATTAAAACAATGTTTGTTGTTTACTGTCACCGTTACTGGAGTAAAAATCCTGTCAAATTCCTCACAGAAGGAATTGAAGACTAAGTTATAGTGAAAATTAGCAGTTTCACCACAGTGTAAAAATGGTATCTTATTTACCAAATTATTTCTAAACCTCTCAAGACGGCTACCCGTAACTGGTATAATCGTCTCCTTTTTTGGTCTGACATTGTCCAATCTTGTATTTACTTTTATAAGTTGCCCACTTTGGTCGGACTGAAGATTATTAATTATGAGTTTACTAGTAAAAGTAACATGTGTAAAAATATTATCTAAACAGGTTGCTGTTGTACAAGTGATTCTAGTAGGTTCCCAAAATACATTGAACAAATTAAAACTTCGAAATAAATTTTTAAGGCTAGTACAATTGGCCGAAGGTTCAAGCAAGTTTATATTGAAATCTCCACACACTATAATTGACTTGCTGGTTTTGCTAAATTTTGATAGTACCTCCTCCATTCTATGTTGGGATTGTTCATATGATGCAGTGGGGGGCGGTATACACTTACAATAATAAATTGCTCTAGTTCTATACAAGCTATCTCAATTAGTTGTTCTATAGAGAGATTAACAATATCTCTTCTATTTTTACATTTTAATCTATTATTAATAATAATTAGGGAACCTCCATGTATTGCCCTACTTCTACAAAACGAACTGACTAATTTATGTTCTCTAAAAGTAAACTGGAGCTGATGACTCTTACGCCAATGTTCTGTAATACATAATATATCTATATTACAGCAGCTCAAAAACAGTTCAATTTCTAATTCCTTACTTGAGATACCTAGTATATTCTGGTGAACAATATTTATGAGCTTTATATTATGATTATCTATAGCAGTAGCATTTATATTTGGTGAATGTTACCTATTTTGTATGATATTGCAAGAGTTGTCCTCCCTTGTCAAATAACTTAAATTAAATTAATTGAAAAAAATCTTCATTGTCAATTACGGCTGATTTGCCAATTAGCAACACTGATACGTTGTTCGATACTTTTTTTGCCATGAGGTCTTTCACCAACGACCCGTGCTCCTCTATAAGGATCAAAGAACATGAGCAAACTGGCATGCTGCAATAGCTACACGTCATGTACCACTGTGTTTTTGGTTTTTGAATTCATAATTATATACGTTGGCAACGCTTTTATGATTTATCTGGTGTTGCGAGTGAGATTGGACTGCGGTGATCACATTCACATACTATCAGGTGACCCGTATGTATGCTCTTTGTCTTTCTCTTTGTTAAATAGACCTGACGCTTAAGATAAGTGGACTAATAATTTGTATCCATAGCCTGCCATGTGATGTCGCCGATCATCGTATATAATGCCATAGTGATCGCGGCGATCGGTGACCTGTCGGTTTTTCGGGGACGCTTCAAAGAGAATTTGCGTGTAGCTGGAAGACTCTGGACTGTGAGCGTACTTCGTTTCGTCGCGCCGTTATTTTTTTTCCTTTTATTTACTTACATAGCGTGAGTATGATATAATGACTACCATCTTGAAGAACTGCCGCTCAATAAATGATCACGGCAAAGAGGATGTAAATACTACGTAATAAGAGGAGGGACTGCCTACGTATAAAATTGAAATTTAGATTAATATGAAACGTGCAGCTATTTGACGTATTTGAAATAAGTAGTAGTAGGTAATTACAGTATCGCGATTGGCCACGAAGTATAATCCGGCTAAGTTTGAAAGCAAAAAGTTGCTTATAACGTAGTGGATTTCGCCTATCTCCTTTTTTACAAGATTATAGCCGTCATCTGTCAATCTGTCAATGACTGCACGTTTCATATAATCAAGTGAGTCGCTTTTTTCTTAGAGAGTGTGGATGCTTAACTTCCCGAGGACAGACAATTATTTAAGGAACGATCATCGCCGATAATGGAGAGGAGGCTTAAGTCTCAGGGCTGCCAGGCGAACGATTATGGTCACGACTGAACGCCAGAACATTAAAAGAAATTATTGATATTTCAAAGTATAACATGATAATAATCACAGTTGAGCTTACATCACTTGCTTACTATGACATTAAAAACAGTTCAAGAGTGAGTCAAATATGTGCACGGTGAGTTCCGTGAGAGACATGGTTTTCGATTTCGTAAGATCTTGTAGTTACTTCGCGTATGGTCTTCGTTTTTTTGTAATTTAAATTAATATTTACTGTTTTTGCATTTTTGCCTTTACTTTACTGTAAAATATTTATGTTAAATCGCATTATTTGATTGACTTTACACATTTGTCTATCTCTTACAGACCGCTAACCACGAAATTGATATCAACTACACGTGTCCACGTATTCCTGAGGAAAGAATGTTCACAAACAGACTGAAAACTAAGTGACCCCTAAGGATTATTTTTTCTTTTAAAATCTTGGATGTAGATATCAATTTACTACACTTGTGGCAAATTAATCGACTAACTTCATGGTATCCCAAAATCGTGTCCAAAATAACGATGGAAAAACTATTACTTAAAACAATCTCTAAAGACATTATTTTTATACAAGAACAATATAATCTGAGGAACCATATTATTGAAGTGAAAACTTCTTTAGCGACGTTGGGTGGAATATTTATTGAGATGGGTATAAAATGTTAAACTCGCGTCAGGAGATGTGACCTGATCAAAAATTTTTAAGACAATCATTGAAATTATTGATGATAGTTGTTTTTTCTGAGAGATAAACTTTTCAATGTAAAATAATTTAAATAGTTCTGAAATGTTAAATTTTTCATGTAAGTAATATAAATTGCCATTTTTGTGTACGATAGCGCAAAATATGAATATTGTATTTAACTACATAATTAATGTACTTTTATACTGATAAATAAAGCAATTCGTGTGAAATTATTCCCTAACAATTTAAAAATATTCCAAAATGCACAACGTTCAAGTTTTTACTCCTTCCGGCACTCCCGGAGTGCAACCTGTTATATTTTTTTATTTTTTTATATGCTATTTACTGATTCTATATTATACTCTTTCTTACTCTCATGTAAATTATATTTGTATTAAGTACATAAGATAAGTACGTACTAAGCTGATATTTATTATAACATTTATCCGCTAAAGTTAATAGGAAAACAAAGTTGATGTTATTTTAAACGTGAGCCAATAGTACAATTTTTTAGTAAGCTTACGAAAACCCGACAAATTCTATATCACCTGGCAAGTATTTAGTCATTTGTGTACTTTTTATGTATATATTTATGTATTACGTGTGTCGATTGTCGTTAAGTTGTGTGTAACTGTTATGTTGTTGTGTTATCATGTTTTTATCAAAAACTTTGTTTTATGAAATTGTGAGCGCTTGAAAGTGACTATTAACTAGTGGTAAAGTACAAATCTTATCTTATCGTTATCTATGACTTTGATAAGTTGGTTTCTTCTTCAAACATTAGGTTATGTTGGTCATTGCCAATTCAAACTTGCAATGAAGTCATGTTTTTTACAATTTTATCTGAAAATTCAGTCTTTTGGATAATACAATGATACATACACAATAAAACTGATTTTGTTGAACGTTTTTATACGTCAGTAAAGTAATTGATAGCCATAGGCGTTATTGCTACTGTTTTTGTTGACGACCTACATATTTGGACTTTCTGGCTAGGAATTCGCCTTTATCAGTAAATTAAATGGAAAAAACCAATTAAAGAAGGGTTTATTGCTTGGGCTCTGAAGCTTGGCTTGTACTCTATTATAATTTTTTGAGTATTTTGATAAACTAATGACCATTTGAATTTCCTAGAATTATCATAAAATGACAGACTCAATTAGTATTTCATATTTTTAAGCATTAATTTTATAATTCATCTTTAAGGTAACACCATTCTTATATTATTTTTACTTGGGGTCATATGATTTACATTAATTTTTTGTGTATTAAAAGTCAAATAAAGCACTAGGCATGAAAGTGAATGAGTATGACACACATTGTTTAGTCATATAACATTACTTTGTTAAACTTGTTTGGTCCTATGGCATTTAGCTATCAAGGACCTGTTTCCTACTCTTAGATTCATTTAAAAGTCATCTGGGGTTTTTTTTTAAACATTACAATTCTCAGAATTATTATCACTAATACCATGTGGTCGTTAGAAAACGAGCCTATACTCCCAATCATACATACTTGCCAAACACTGACCCCCTTATTCATAATAGTCTGCTAACTTAAAGCATTGCTAAGTCTCAATCTATCTTCTATTGACCTAAGTCAGAATGAGAAAAAACACTCCTTAGCGGCTGTTTTAATTTAGCGGACCATTATGAATAAGGGGGTTAATGTTTAAAAATTCTATAGATTAGAACAAGTTGTACCTAAGTATCTAATAGGGAGGTATCAAAAAAACAAGGCATGTGGCAAGGCAATTATATTTTCAACCATTTGAAATAAGATGAAATAATTTATTTGTATGAATCGTGGTAACATAGTTGTTAACAATTAATTGGTGTACAGCACAATTCGCCTATATATCGGCATACAAATATTTGATTGTCAATATTGGAATTTTTATATTTATACATCATTAATACACATTACATAGCTTTAATGCAATAATATAATATAAAATAAACATTAGTTTGTTTGTCTCAAAAAATTACATTTAAATACTATTATTTTTGGCTAAAGAATTCTTTTAAACAATCACATATGTCATAATTTTAATTTTTTTGGTGACCTTATATTTTATAAATACTTATAACAAAGAGAGAGACAAGACTTACGCGCCATTTTAGACGTTAAGAAAAACTTCAAATAACTTTGAAGCTTTTTATAATATAGTACTAGCTGACCGAACATTGTTCTGTACATCTATATATATAAATAAAATTGGAGTGTCTGTTTGTAATATTGAAATAACCATTTTTTACTATGGTATGATTACTTATGGTATATACACCAAAATAACATTTTTTACAATTTTTGTCTGACTGTCTGTCTGTTCTAATCTCTGAAATGGCTGGACCAATTTTGACGGGACTTTTATTGGCAGGTAGCTGATCTAATAAGGAGTAACTTAGGCTACATTTAGCTTAGAAATATTCTTTTAATTTAGAAAAATAAAGTAGTGTTGCAATGTCTAAGAATTGGCTTAACTCTAAAAATAATTTTCTGGGTCAGCTAGTAAAGTACTGTTTTTTATGAATTTGTCAATAATATTTCATTACATCAAGATTTATTTCATGAAATAAGTTACTTGTTGTTATAATGTAATTGTTTCACAGCAGAACAGCCGCACCATGCATCAATAAATTATGAAAAGAAAATATGTCCATTCAAAACAAATATTGGAAATCAAAATAATTATGTCTCATCGAAATAAAAACTATCCTATCTCTCAAGTTGGACTAAACTGCATTCCATGAAGTAAACCCCATTAAAATCGGTTCATTAGCTTAGGAGTTCACTGGAAACAAACATCAGGACATTGGATTTATATATATGACAAGCTGACTCGGCAAATACAAATGTACTGAAATATGAAATTGTGCTGTTCCAAAATATGTGTTAACTCACAGACAACCTGTTTGTTTGTGTGGTTTTTACCTAGAAGCTCTAAATCCATGCAAAATATCTAAATATAAATTTTCATGATATATTTGTTTTACTTTCTAGAATGTTGCATCTGGATGAGCAAGAAAGAAAAATGTCCCGCCATGAGAAAGCTAAGAGTGGCTTTGTAAGTATTTTGCGATTATTACTCAGTTATCGTCATATGGAAATTGTATATTATATGACTCCTTATGGTCTTCCAAATGGCAGGACCAATTTTTATAAAATTATCAGGCAAAATGCTATACGTATTTGAATGAGATACAGATAAGCGTGATCGGGTTCGTAGTTTGTTGAGTTCTTAATAATATTATCTTATGCACATATATATTACTTATATTTCATCTACTTGGCTGAAAAACCCTTTTGGCTGACATGCTATAATAATTTTACAATATTAGAGCAGTATTACCGATACCTTGCTCTCGCTCGCACTTATGGACCTTATTGGAGCTCGCAGGATAGTGATGCGCTTACCGTCGACAAGAAAGTCTCGTATGCCAGAATTATTAGCGGCTAGCTTGAATGATTGATACCATGTTAGAACCTAGTATTGTATTAATAGTTTAATGCTTAAATCGTGACAGTAGATACACAGCGTAAATTAATACCAACACAAGTACGGTCGGCACATAAATATGGCGTAAATATGCCAAGAGATAGTTTCTTGCGCAGCGCCGTTATTTAAGTTTGTTGTCAAAAAGAGTTACGATTCCATTGTTCTGAATAAACGGCCGACAACTTGGTTCCTTTGTTGGTTAATCATTATCTGTTGCTTCATCAGTGATGCGTCTCCGATCATATCTATATCATATATATATATATGAACTTATTTACTATGAACTTTTATTTTGGGCACATTGATCGCGATAAATTTGAGACCCTTAGCTCTTTTATCAAAAAATATATTGAACATATCATAACAAAAATATATTCAAAATATGAATTGTGTGGTTTTATGAACTCATGATGCAAGTGAAACTTTGTTTTACAAAATAATATATAAATATCAGCATTATATAACTTCTTTATAAAAAAAAATATTATGTGATTAAAAACCTTGGTCAGGGGTGTGGGGTTTGAACCTACACTCACTCTCGGGATACAAAGCCTAAATCTGGCGCCTTAGACCGCGCGGCCAAACTGACTTGAAAGCAGTAGTTGAAATTAGTGATACAACTTCTCCCCTGCTACAATGCTGCGGTACTGAACAACATATGAACATATGTTCCAACTAGAATACAGTTGACTATTTGAAGCACGTACCAACATGAAAAATACTTTTTATACTTGGAATTGGTCTTCGCTGCGCTCCAGCTAGATACCGCACTACCTAGGAACAATAACTTTTTTATTACGGCAACTATTCGATGCTTTGTATGCGTGGTATTTTGACACTCAATGGCATCTTTAAAATTTTGTAACTAATATACGTTTCGTGTTATTTTACATTGAAATTAATTAAATACAAAATACTTACTGATGATATGTGATCCCAGTGTCTTTCTTATTTCTTGTAAGTAGTATTATTTTTACAAAGTTTTACTACGCACCCTGGTATTTTGGTTTTAATTATTAGCAAAGTTTAACAGAACATGTGGCACGTCAACGTCACACATTGTTCGAGACTGGCTCGAGTATGCCCACTTGAGCGTAGTAGTATCTAGTTAGAGCGCAGCGTAGACCAATCCTTAATTTAAGCCTATTACCTTTTTAATGTCATTACAAGTAAATACTCATCTACTATATCCGTAGCTGATAACTGTGATTTTGGAAAATTTTGCAAGAAAAAGATTGATGGTATTTTTATTTTTTTAAAGTGTAAAAATTTAGCTGCAATCACAAAAACCGTTACATTAAATTACACCCATGCGTAGCCGGGGCGGGCTGATCGTAAATGTTATAAACATGAGAATTATAACCACGATGTCTATGCTGACCTTACCTCGACTTACACCTATGTCGTACAACGATAGCTTATCTTACAGTTTTCAGTCAGTATTCCGTTGGTAGCCGAACGGAAAACATAACGCGTTTTTATTGCGCAATTTTCGACCCTAATGTGTTAGTTTAAAGTTCAAAATTTAGTTTTTAGTTAGTGTTTAGCGCGGATTTAACGTGTTGCAATTTGTGTTTGTGTGTGTCGCGGATAATGTTTGTATTTTTTAATTTCTTGCAATTATATACCTTAACTTCTTTGCTTTAAAGCTCAGAGTTCAGATTAGAGAGTACCTATAGTGTTTAAAGGTTTTATTGTGTGTGGAATGCCTGATGATTTTCGAGATTTGTCATTGTTTGCTTTGTTGATAAGAATGCACTTCAATTACGGAATCTTTGGAGGATCTTGTCATATAAAACGGGCAATAAATGTAAACATAAAGATGTATAAAACGATATTTTCTCAAATTGAATCCTAGCTGGATAGATTTGTCGCCCCGAAACCCCCTACATACAAAATTACATGAAAATCGTTGGAGCTCTTTCCGAGAATCAGATTGCGTATATATATACAAGAATTGCTCCTTTATAGGTATTAGTATAGTATATAGAATATATATATATACCTATCGCGAAAACGGCTACAACCATTTTATCAAATGTTGGATTAAGATTCGAATTATGCTTCGTAAAATGTTTAAAGATGTTTAAATAATTTTTTTTTATGGAATAGGAGGAAAAAAATAATAGTTTAAAAAAACTAAAAAACACGTTTTTTATAGAAAACCGAACTTTCTATAAAAAGCGTTTTTTTTAGTTTTTTTAAACTATTTTTTTTTTTATCAAATTAGTGTAATGTCATCGGTCCTCGATAAATCTACAAAGTTTGAACGAAATCTAGCCGTTTAAAGTGGGTCAAAATCGCGCCCAAAGAAGTCGGTTACAAACATACAGGTGAAGCTAATAAAAAGCATTTAAAAAAGAGCTTAGGCGTCACATATGTATATACTACTCTCAATCTCACATCCAGATCATCACAACTCCCAAGAATATGTTGTGTTGCCAGTGCTGACATATGGAACGCAAACGTAGTCGCTAACTATGGGCCTTTATGACAAAGTTGATCGTCGCTCAGAGGGCAACGGAGAGTGCTATGCTCGGAGAATCCCTGCGAGATCGAATTAGAAATGACGAGATCTGTAGGAGAACCAAAGTCACCGTCATAGCCCGGTGACTGTGAAACTGAAGTGGCAGTGGGTAGGGCACATAGCTCGACGGACAGATAAACAGGACGTGAATTGAGGCAGTAAGCGACCACATGCTGGAAGACAGAGTGTTGGTAGGCCCCCCCACAAGTAAACCGATGATCTGGTCAAGATGGATGAGGGTAGCGTAGGACCGATCATCGTGTAGATCTTTGGGGGAGGCCTTTGTCCAGCAGTGGACGTCTTCCGGCTGAAATGATGAAGCATATCTAAAAAGCTAATGTTTGTAAATATTCACTCGTATTCTGTTGCACTACAAAGTAAATAAAATTGCTAAATGTTTGTCATATTACTGAAGTATCTAAAGGTTGTTGACACTTGCAATGATAAAGAAAAACCAAGGTGATATCTGTGCGATACAATGAAATAGCCTAGATGTGTCAATGAAAGATATGATTCACGAGTCTTATACCTGTATGTCTGAGATCTATATAGCGGAGGTTCTCAGACTTTACTTACGTGAAACTTAGCTCGGCATAATGTGTGATTTTGTTTTTTAAGTTATTTGACGGCTGAAATTATAGTGAGCTAAATCTAAGACATCCCAATCACTACTAACACCATGTTATAAATTACCCTTCATATCTAATATATAAAATTCTCATGTCGCGGTGTTTGTAGTTAAACTCCTTCGAAACGGCTTGACCCATTCTCATCAAATTTTGAGTGCATATTGCGTAGGTCTGAGAATCGGACAACATCTGTTTTTCATCCCTCTAAATGTTAAGGGTGGTCCACGCCAAATTTTTTTTTAAGTGTTTTGACTTTTTTTTTTAAATTTGTTTGATTATGAGTGAGCATTAAAAAATACATAAAACTTCAAATTTTCACCCATCGTCACAGAAGCCGGTGTTTAATGCCTTTTTGGAAGACTAACGGCCGTTTCAAATATTCAGTCTATCTCCGGTTGTAGCCTACTTGAGATAAAAATCATAACTATCGTTGACTTTTCTGCCCCAATAAACTTATCGACGGTAACACACCTTATCCGTATACGCTGTCTGTATGGGAGGACGTATAGCTTACCAGCGATAGAAGTTTGTATGGAAATTGCAATTCACGCGTCCCAATCTAAGGCGATAAGAATGACTTATCGGGTATATTGGGACAGCTTCAGATTATTGACAGCTAATTAATGACAGTAGTAGGCACGGACGAGTAAAAAAAGTAGGACTCCGCGCCGTGATGTTAGCAAATGAAGCACCTTTATGCTAGTGTGTGTGCGGTTACGGGGGATACCATTTATTCACACAATTTTTTCTCCCTTAAATAATCATATAGGGCCACATATACTTTTATAGTACAGTTTTTACACTTTTTCACAACGCACGTCAGCATTTTTAAAATATTTAATTGCGACGCATACTGATCTCTCAGACGATGGCAAATCTCATAATGGCGGCCGATCGGCTTGTATTAGTGTAAGTGTGTGCGTGGGGCTATGTATTTACTCGTTTACCGGCTTGTTTTGGTGCGTCACGGTTATGTAAGGTGACACGGGGTCCTTGTTTTTTTACTCGTCCGTGAGTAGAAGGTAGTAATTTATCTCTATCTGTAGATCGTCTTGGAAACACTGCACAAAGAAGCTCTAATATAAAAAGGTTCTCGTGCAAAAACAAGATAATTGCAACATGGCCTATTTCTGTCCAAAAATGATATATCAGTGATAAGCATCAGATAAGATTTGATATCGTATACCTGACGAGCCCATTGAATCGTCAGTTCTGATGTGAAAACGTAGTAAAATGTTAGTTAATTTATACTTCTAGATAGACTGTAACAGCTGCCTAAACGTCGAAAAAATTGACGTTGATAGTTAAGCTCTATTTTGAGTAATGCCCGCATATTGAGACAAAGTGACATAAAAATCGGGAGTGGTAAGATTTGTTACACTCACTTGATCCCCTCCCCCCTAGAAAACCTTATGTAACAAATCGACGCCCCGTTTGTTAGTTAGTTTAGCTGGGCCTTAGCCTTTTGATTGGGCTATTGTGCGTTTTTGAAATTGTCTTACTCAAACCAGCCCAGATCATTCCAGAAGTCTAGCAGTCTATTTAAGTTTCTGCAGGCATCCCGAAGCGATGCTGATGATTGGAGTATTTGTGCCCGTTGTTCGGCCACACTGCTGCACTCTATAAGCACGTGTTCTGTCGTTTCCTCTGGCTCCATACATCCTCTGCACAAGGGGCTGTCTGTAACACCTATGATATACAGATGCTTGTTCAAGGGACAGTGATCGGTGACTACACCTACAATTGTGCGTATATTGTCCCTGTGTAGTCTCATCAGGTTGCGGGCGAACCTCTTTGGGGGCACCGGAACCGCATTCTTTGTTTGCCTGCAACCTTTGCTGTTTTCTCCATTCTGTTAGGTGGGATTGTTCCGTTTTTTCTCGTAGCCATTTTTTAATTTGGGCTTGAGGTATGGGGAGTTGTGGCTCCGGTCCATATGCTACGGCTTCGGATCCCCTTTATGGACGCCCCGTAACCTGTTTGCAAGAAATCGTGATGATTGGTTAGTAGTTAAAAACGCGTCATAATCGATGTACATATCTCAGTCCAGACATTTAGATCATTACCACCTATCATTTCGCTCCGATTCGGAAGCAACAGCTAGTAGATTATAATAATAATAATAATAATCGTAACACTCCAGTTTAGTAAACAGCGAATCGAAACCTTGAAGTATTATGTCATTAAATGAGGGTATTTGTAAATATTTATCGTCAGCAAGTGAATGTCACTACATCGTTTGTGCTTGCACATGATATTATTTGGGATACATAATATTATGGCTAAATACAAATCGAATAATTCACGAGCCGACTTGACAGTCGTACTAATAATTTTTTAAAAATTTTTTGTGAACATAACCTTATAATTTAATATGTCCATGTCGAGGGTGACGACTCCTATACGCTCGCGCTTTGGAAGACGTGAATTAGAGGGTACAGTGCTCTGTGAACGGCTGGATCACTTGGCGTTGCGTAGAGACGTCGCTTCATTGTGTGTCTTCTACCGCATTTATCACGGAGTTCTTACGAAGAGCTCTTTGGCCTGATTCCCGCCGCCGTTTTTCCACTTTCGCACGAACCGCCACAAAAATGAATATCAGCCCCACCATCGGCATGTGTGTCGTTCCTCTACAGTGCGGTTTTCAAGGAACTTTCTTCCACGTACGACAAAGCTGTGGAATGTGCTTCCTTGTGCGGTATTTTCAGGACGGTACGACATGGCTAACCCCCAAATAACCCCCAAACAACCACCCAAGGACATTCGCAACACCAGGGGTGAAGAGATGCGTTGCCGGACTTTTTGGAGTATGGCCTAGTCTTGAAAGTCCCTAAGTCGTATCGCTTTGGGAAAACTGCAGACGGCAATTGATTCCACAAAGTGGCTGTATGAGGCAAGAAATTTCTTGCAAAACGCTCCCTGGGTGGGTGGAATTTCGCATTTTGACGTCTTGTCTTATTCCATAAATACCATCAGATGGGGTCACCATGCTTGTGCTGCATAATATAAATAGCTGGTTATTTCAGTTTTGTTTTCTGGAATGACTAACTCAAATCTATTTTCAAACGAAGACGAACAGGCACAGTACAGTAACAGAACAATATTGTAACTTCATACTAGAGCGCCTGAATCGACGCACGCACACAAACACACGATTTACACGGCCTCTGAGCAATCTTGGGAAGACAAAACGGTTGAGTGCCACGCCGTACGCCGCCGAGACTGGTCGCTGTCCGAGCTTTAGCTGGTCCGCGTCGTCAATCTTTTGTAGGTACCATCCCTAGCGCTCCGCCCAGGCGTAGATATAAACTTCAAGGATATCGCTGTGTAACGCTACTGTTCTATCTGTTCTATCACTTTGTATTGTGGTACAGGCATATTTCATTCGGATTAATTTACTGTATTGACCCAACTGTTATTAGTTTCACGCCGCTGTTTGTTCCATTACGAACAAGTCATTGTAATCTTGAATAAATATTAATTACTTTCAACATTAGCCCATTTATAGTTCGTTAAAGTTATATTACAGTTTTGATGTAATTAATAATCAAGCTAATGGGGTCACTTTTATTAATTACGAAAAACTGTAACATTAAGGGACTACGCGCACTTATTCAGCTCCATTCGCGTTTCGCTGAACGATTTTGGTCACACTTATACAGCTCTGCTTCTATCAGCCGCGTACGGCGTCGGAAGAATGAGAATAATAACTTTAAATCACGTCTGCACTCTTTAATCTTTGCGTGCATAATGATTACGTCAAATCAATGCAGGAACAATACAGGTCGCAACTTGTCGACAAGGAGTCGCGAACCATCCCGGTAAAGAGCGAACAGCGCCGAACGCTCTCTATAGCATTTGCATAATAAAAACACATTTATCCTCATTTTATGCTGGTTTGCCGCGAAAGCAGAATGGACGCGGAAAGCTGAATCGACGCGTACACGTCTCCATACAAAATTGTTGTTTTCTATGGACAAAAGCTGAAAATAGCTGAATAAGTGCGCGTAGTCTCTAAGGATGAGGACCGAGCCGATGGCCTTGAGGAATCGAACGGAGCTAGGTAACTTCTCTCGCACAAGATCGCTATAGTTATAATTCAGAATTAGAACTATTTTTAATTTATTACAAACAATACAATTTTCTTTATAAAACTAACAAAACTGTTAATAAATTTACGTACAATTTTTATCTAGATTGAAGAATTAGCATGGCTCCTGTCTGTAAAAGTTAGGGGTATATCTCAGGATTCTTGAAAAACCTAATAATTTTAAGGGGCACTACAATTGCGCTCGTCACCTTGAGACATAAAGATGTTAAGTCTCATTTGCCCAGTAATTTCACTAGCTACGACGCCCTTCAGACTGAAACACAATAATGCTTTTTTTTATGGAATAGGAGGACAAACGAGCGTACGGGTCACCTGTTGTTAAGTGATCACCGCCGCCCACAATCTCTTGCAACACCAGAGGAATCACAGGAGCGTTGACGGCCTTTAAGGAAGGTGTACGCGCTTTTTTTGAAGGTACCCATGTCGTATCGTCCCGGAAACACCGCACAAGGAAGTTCATTCCACAGCTTTGTAGTACGTGGAAGAAAGCTCCTTGAAAACCGCACTGTGGAGGACCGCCACACATCCAGATGGTGGGAATGATATCCTAACTTGTGGCGTGTCGTGCGAAGGTGGAATTCGGCGGCAGGAATCAGGTTAAACAGCTCTTCGGAACAGTCCCCGTGATAAATGCGGTAGAAGACACACAATGAAGCGACGTCTCTACGCAACGCCACGTGATCCAGCCGTTCACAGAACACTGGGTCTCCGACAATTCGAGCTGCTCATGCTTACACATTATTGCTTCACGGCAGAAATAGGCGCCGTTGTGGTACCCAAAATCTAGCTGGCATCCCACTGGATAGTGCTCCCTTTTTCCTCCTCCCGTGCAATATCAGTTGGCAGCTCTTGTATGGCCAGCGGAAGCTAGTGGTCCACTTGCATAAACTCAAAAAGGTTTTACTGTGTACTACAGTATTGAGTAGGGTAAAGAACCCATAGATGTTATTATAGCCTCTTTAATGTACATGTACATAATAAATAAAATAATGTTTTTTATGAATTAACTTAAGATTTATCAACCTACATAAAAATAATCTGATAGATAGTTAACAACTGTAGTTAATCTACTAAATATAGTTAGCTAAAATTAAGTTTATTTTTTTTTGTGTTTTACCTCCTGAGAAAGTTAGAAAGATTTAAAAATTCTAATTAGTTACTCATTTTAAACTATTTTAATTTGATTTCTGAACAACAGGGAACACATCAAAGGAAAAACAAATTGTTGTTTTTATTTAATTCCTAGCATTTTCATATTTATTCACCTTTTAAACCTTCTCTGGAATTACACGAATAATTCAAGACCAAAATTAGCCAAATCGATCTAGCCGTTTTCGAGTTTTAGCGAGACTAACGAACAGCAATTCATTTTTATATATATATATATATATGTATATATGTATATATAGATTTTTGCTATTTATTATTACGTCTTATTGAATTTGGGGTCTTTATCACGAATTAATACAGATAAATATTAACGATATTTTCTTAAAAATATTCTAATTACACTATAGTGTTATTACTAAAAAAAAGTATTTATTATGAAATTAAACTGGATGTGAAAGTAACTGAACTGTGAAGTGATATCGTGTCGTTGTGACAATGAGTGAGAAGAAGTATAACAGTATGCCGAGAATCAGGCGAAGGGACACATGGAGAAAGTCGGGGGTAAGTTTATATATTAGTTAAATGTTGAGAATAAAAGTTTGGAACTTGTGACAAATTTATGTACACATATAAGGACATATCATTCGCAGTCTGTTAGCGGAACGGCAATAGTGTGCTTAAAGTCTACTTAGAAAAAATACATAATTCAGTTGTTTGATGTCACAAGGACTGCATTGTCAATAATCATAATGTAAATGCCAGAACCTTGCCGGTTTTATTGAAGAGATTTCTTCTTTTTTCTGTATAACTCCATCTACTAGGCTCCGTAAAATTGCTAAATCTTTTAAAGTGGATTGTGTTATATCTTATAATAAACTCCCAAATGAAATTTAAATATTACCTATTAAAAAATTTAAATGTATCGTGAAAAATAAATTAACATCTAAGGCCTATTATAATGTGAAAGATTATTTGAATGATAAAGATAGTTGGAATTAATGTTCTAAATTTTGTTAATGAATATTGTTATACTCATTTGAATGCTGTTGTAACTTTTATACTTCATCCTGACTTGCACTAAATAACTTATAAAGTTTTACAGTGAATAAAAATATTTTTGACTTTGACTTTGACTAACTCGCGAGCGTCACCTTGAAGATTGTTAAAGCGATTTAATCTTACAAAATATGAAGGTAGTTTAAAATTATATTAACTGAATATTTGGAAGATAGTATAAAAGTTTCATAAAAATCGTTTTTGGGTTAGTACTTATAAATCCATGAAGTGAAAACTTTAATTTCTTTCGGGCTTTGGCTTTTAGACAAACAAATGATTTGAGTTTTCTTTAGTGTTAATTCCGCCAATATTTGTCTTTAAACAATTCGACACGTGTTTCGCCTCTACACGAGGCATCCTCATGACGTGTTGTCTCGCCAAAATCTGGCACGAGACTGAATCAAGTAAAAAAAAAAATCAAATTCCAAATTTTTATATTTGATCTTAAAGTATATATACATAATTACTTAAATCTACTTATTAAAGCAATTTACAACTAAGCCTTATATATGTAGGTATCAGAAAACTTATTTCTACAACCCTATCTACGTATTGAGGGATAAAACTTTATTATGCTTAAAAACTAATACATGAGGTTTATGGGGGGGGGGGGGGGGGGTGATCCAGGAAACTGGGAAAACCTGGCTATTTGCTATCGACTGAATCAAGTGAGCCGGAAGCCGCTCTTTTATACCCTCGTCCCATGAAATGACGTTTGATTTTTCTTTAGTGTTAATTCCACAAATATTTGTCTTTAAACAATTCGACACGTGTTTCGCCTCTACACGAGGCATCCTCAGGACGTGTTGTGTCGCCAAAATCTGGCACGAGACTGAATCAAGTCACTTGATTTGTGTAGAGGCGAAACACGTGTCGAATTGTTTAAAGACAAATATTGGCGGAATTAACACTAAAGAAAACTTAAATCATTTGTATCATTATGGATTTCCGCAAAGTAACGCCTAATTCAATAAATTTTTAGACAAACTGTTGACAGAAACCTGACAGAGTTTTGTAGTAAGTACAAAGCTGCAGTTTCTGTATGTTTAAAAGGCATTTATAAAAGGCATTTATTTTCTCAAAATTGATTCCTTTAGAATTCTTTTTGATGTAATTTCTTATACTACTAGATACTACTACCGCTTCGGAAACAAATGGCGCTCTGAGAGAGAAGAAGCGGCGCAAGAAACTCTCCCAGTATTATTTTTTTTTGCGCTCTTTTCAATAAAAATATACAATATTGTACAGTCGCTATAAAATAATCACAATCTAGTCCCAGGCTGTCCGATCATTTAGATATTCAGCAGTGGAGTAATAGGATTTACGACAGACCCATTTTTTTATAAAACATTTAAATTTATTTATAGATAATGCCTGAACAGTGGCTGGGACTTTATTGTAGAAGTGTATACATTTACCCTTAAAGCTATTATGTATCTTATGAAGTCTACTAGAATTAGTTACAAGCAATCCCTTATTTCTAGTGTTATAATAATGAAAATTTTGTTTCTGATGCCCAAAATTTGTTGGATAAAAAATAAACGGAGTATTTATAAATCATTAATGTTTAATGTGCGGTAAGAATAAATCTGTATAATATTTAATAATTTTTTAAATATCTTATCAACATATTGATTAGATATTTCCCTTACATTAATTACGACCAAAAGACTGATATAATAAAAGATCACCTTTTTTTACATGAAAATAAGGGACGAGACGAGCGGGACGTATAGCTGATGGTAATTGATACCTGCCTATAACAATGCAGTGCCGCTCAGGATTCTTGAAAAACCCAAAAATTCTGAGTGGCACTACAATCGCGCTCGTCACCTTGAGACATAAGATGTTGAGTCTCAATTGCCCAGTAATTTCACTAGCTACAGCGCCCTTTAGACCGAAACAGAATAAAACTTACACATTACTGCTTTGCGGTAGAAATAAGCGCCGTTGTGGTACCCATAAACTAGCCGGCATCCCGTGCAAAGGAGCCTCCTACTGATTCATCCTAACGTTTGCCGACATGTATGTACATAAAACTATTTTAAATTACTGATGTAAGGAATGAGTACCTTCATTTTTCAAAAATTTCTAAGTTGTCGTTTTATACCAGTGAGAATGAGCCCAAATTTAAATATAATAATTATTATAATAAAATAATACGTCAAGATGCCAGAAGCGCCCTTATTTAACGCTTGATGCTTAGTGTAATGTGCTCCTCTTAAATAATACCTTGATTGCTATATGCAGTAAGACTGTACTAGGGGACGACCTCGCCCGACTAGCGACTGCGAAGAAGTGAGTCGCCGCTTTTTTTTTTTTTTTGCGCCCAAGCAAGGGAATGGTCTACCCTCCGGGATAACGACGGGAGGGAGGTGGTGAATGCTCATGCATACCAACGCAGCCTAAGTCTGCGTTGGTTATGTGGGACTCACGTGAAAACCTAGGTGCCTACCCACTAAACACCACCTGCAGTTGGCTTTGGGCAGGTGCCCTCTAAGCCTACATCGAAGGCGACCTTCTCATGGGGAGAGAGAGGCGCAAGCGGCACTCCCTATGGAGTTTCCGCTGGGATATTGCACAGAGGGTGCTATCTAATTGGGACTAGTCACATCAGAAGGATGATCACAAAATAGAGGTGAATCTAGATGCGTCTGATTGTCCCCGGATGCCAAGAGGCGTTCCAGGTCAGACGAGAGTTTGTTAGGGGGATCGGAGAGGGCGTGTCTGGGCCTCCTGACTTGATAACGTGAAGGAGGGGAGGCGGTATAATCCGCTGCCTCCTCAATCAGGAGATTTGGGTGATTGTCTGAGGACTTAAAGAAAGTTTCAGACAAGCACTTAAGGTGTTGTTGGATGGTGGGGAGCTCTAAGTCACGGTGAAGGTCTGCGTTTCTAACACACCAGTGGGCATTGACAGCCTTACGGCAGAAGATGGATTGAACTGTTTGTAGTTTGTCTATAATATTGGGTTTGTGCATCCCTTATATAGCCTCAAGGTCTTATATAGATGTCGTGACATTGACAATGATTATTAACACATATCCAATTCAGACCAGTTGTCAAGACACATTTATATAATTATAATAAGTAATATTAATTAGATATGTATACTCTACCCTCAGGATGAAGTGTTTACCTGGATGTGATAAACAAGTAATTATACCGTGCATGAACGAGATCACAACATACAAGATTTGTTTGATAGGAAAAAAAATACGATCAAAATAATGCTTTCTATATTATTTCTCAAAAATTCTGTTTCGTTTGTTGATCGCAATCGTCACTCAAAATCAAATATTTTTAGGATTATTAATAGGATTCACCACATTCACATTAATAGGACCACCCAGTCAAAATAGACTGCCTCAGACCTGAGAAGAACGGGCGCAAGAAACTTACCGGGCTTTGTTTTAAACCTAAAAATATGGATTCAAATTCAAATATTTTTATTCAAAATAGGATGTGAAATCACTTATTGAAAGTCAAAAAAACTACCACCCATTCCAAAATGAATGCCTCAGGCCTGAGAAGAATTACAGTTACAGTTTTACAATTGAAGTAACATTTACAAAGTAACATTGTACAATTAAACTTATTATTTAATAGCCTGAGGGCGGTCGCTCCATTCCCAATCTGTGGCATCATTAAGAAAGTCATTTATGTTATAGTAACCTTTACCACACAAACGTTTTTTAACAATTCTTTTTAATAACGTAATACTTTTGTTTTGAACATTTTCTGGGATCTTGTTGTAAAAGCATATACATCGCCCCACAAAAGACTTGTTAACTCGACCTAGTGGAGTAGTAGGCATTATAAGCTTATGTCTGTTCCTGGTGTTAACATTATGGTTATGACAGTTTCTGGCAAATTCACTTATGTGCCTATGAACATAGATTACATTCTCAATGATATATTGAGAAGCAACAGTCAAGATGGTAATTTCTTTGAATTATGCTCTCAATGATTCCTTAGGACCTAGGTTATAAATAGCGCGAATAGCCCTCTTCTGCAGCACAAATATTGTATTAATATCGGCAGCGTTGCCCCATAGCAATATACCATAGGACATAATACTATGGAAATAAATAAAGTATACTAGTTGCGCTGTATCTATGTCAGTTAATTGTCTAATCTTTTTAACCGCGTATGCTGCAGAACTAAGTCTGTTCGCCAATCCTTCAATATGGGGGCCCCATTGTAATTTGGAATCTAGAGTTATGCCAAGAAATATAGCAGATTCCACCGGTTCTATCACCTCTCCGTTTAACAAAACATTTGCATTTACATTTTTAACATTTGGTACGGTAAATTTAATGAATTTAGTTTTCTTGCTATTTAACAATAGGTTATTAGCGCTAAACCAGTACACGATGTCAGATAAAATATCGTTCACTTCGTCATACATAGCTTGGTTTCTTTTCACTTTGAAAATCAGTGAAGTGTCGTCCGCAAACAATACTACCTTATGTTTTTTCTCTATAAGATTAGGAAGATCATTTATATAGATAAGGAAGAGGAACGGTCCAAGAATAGACCCTTGTGGTACCCCCATACTGAGAGGAGTCCCAGGAGATCTCCTGCCATTCACGTCGACCCTCTGAATTCTATTGTTTAGATATGAAGTCAGAAGATCGAGCGCAGTTCCTTTTATGCCATAGTGGTATAGCTTCTTGACCAGCGTTGAATGTTGAACACAAACAAAAGCCTTAGATAAATCACAGAAGATGCCAAGTGCATTCTGCGATTCCTCCCAGGCATCAAAAATATTCTTGATCAGCTCAACACCTGCATCCGTTGTTGAACGTCCCCTAGTAAAGCCAAATTGTTTCAAATGAAGTAACTTATGAGAGTTAAAGTAAGTAAGCATTTGGCTTAAAATTATTTTTTCAAAAATTTTACTAAGGGTCGGCAAAACCGACACAGGACGATAGTTGTTCGGGTCAGAAGAGCATCCCGACTTAAATATTGGTGTAATTTTACTATGTTTCAGAAGGTCAGGAAACACGCCACGATTAATACAATTATTAAATACTATTGCAAGATATGGTGCTATGACATCAATTATTGAACTTATTATTTTAAAAATAATATATCAGCAGTTTTTTTCATGTCTAGAGATTTAAAAGTATTAATTATTTCTCCAGGGCTAACAAAACTAAATTTGAAACTTTGTTGACATCCTATAACATTTTCCAGAAGAAGTGACTCAGCAACACTGGTGGAGGAGACAAGAGTGTTTATGATAGAAACTGGAATCTCAGAAAAAAAATCTCAAAAGCAGTAGCAACTTCCTGCTGAGATTGAATTATTGTATTGTTTATTGATAGATTATATTCAATGTTGCGGTCTTTCAATCTTCCAGATTCCCAGTTAATAACATTCCAAGTCATCTTTATTGTATTTGGTGCATTTTGATTATTTGTCTGATATGCATAGACTTTGCAATAGAACAAACACTTTTAAATAGTTTAGAGTATTTATTAACATACTCTAGAAAAGATGCATCATGATTATACAATGATCTCTCACTATACAGTTCATATAGCCTTTGTCTGCTCATATGAATGCCAGCTGTTGCCCAATCACTAAATGACAGGAGACCACCTGATTCGACTGTCTTAGAAGTAAATATAGAAGCAAACTCTGTTTTAATTATTTTAAATAACATATCATACATTTTATTTGGATTAATATTATATTTGAATAAATAAATAAATCGCTTATAATGTGCTCTTGTAAATCTAAACAATTTGTTATGTTTTTAAAGTGAAAACCCTGACTTCTAGGATTAATGCACAAATAAAATTTGAAAACAAAATTTTGTATTAGATATAATAATATCAACCTAAAAGACCTCGTAGGTGATAGTGCAAATTGCGTCGTCGGATCACAGGTCGACAATGACCCAACGGTGACAACCTCGTGATGTCACCTTGCATAAATATATTATAGTATCTACGACGGCGCGTGGGCGCATGTGTATTGGACAATCGTGACATCATTGATGTAAGTTCTACAATCAATATTATAGAAGATGACTGACACACGTACATTTCTTGCTTCTTTTATAGTACGACGAGAAAGACGTTTCGCTGATGTCAAAAGTTATAATTTGATCACTAAGCATCACTTCGGAAACGGTTGAGATTAAAAAAATAAATTAAACAAATAAACAACCGACTTCAAAAACACTATTCCAAAACAATAGATGTAATACGCGCGGCGAAAGTTGACCATTTTGAATAACTATATTGAGTTGCTCGTAAATTTGTCGCGCATATACTTGTAGCAAATTTAAGACTTATATGGTTTTCTCATAGATTCCGTTGTTAGATCAATTTGACCAAAATGCAATGGGAAGCACCAGCTTCCAAATAAAAAAAGAATTATCATAATCGGTTCACCCAGTCGAAAGTTCTGAGAAAGTTCTAAGAAACATTAAAAAAAATTTTGAAGTCGGTTAAAAAGTTCGAATATTTTGCCACTCTTTTAAATCAATATTTACAAGGTCGTATATGCAAAGTGATACAATAAAATTACTACAACGACTTGTATAACTTAAAAACAATAGAAGTAAATTATCTTTCTCTGTTTCTCTTTCTTTAGCTTTCTTCCGACGTCGTTCGTAATAGGCCGGATTCAGATGTAACGAATTCGGCGAGAAAAGCTATAGAGTGAAAGACAGAGAGTATGTGAGGAAAGTACAGGAAGAACTTTCCAATTCCACTGTTCATTGCATGTGTTGCATTGCCATGCAGATCATATTCCGGTCCAACGTGAAGACCGTATGTGTGTGAGACGTGGAAGGCCATCAAGCCTATCTCTTACCAAATTCAGGCTTATCTTAACCGATATCTTCCCAATATCCATAGTATTCACTGGCCCGACAAAAATTTCCAACGATCATCTTTGACAACGCTGTCATGAAGTCCCAATCGATGGAGCTGTATAGGCCAAACACTCAAGAAAAACGCATACACTGTGGACTGTCATTGACGAAGCGAAAGTCATCGGAAAGACCTGATATGAAATTAAGAGAGATCCTCAGGAACGATCGCGATGAAGATGCACTGTGGATGCCCTCTGCCCCAGCTAGGGGTTACAAGCACTTAAGAACAAGAAGATCATGCATATCATATTATATCTGGATTTGAATGGAAACAGGAAAAAAATCATACAATGCAGTCTTTTGTAAACGAAACAGAGACACGCCTATTTTAACTAACTAACAATTCCATATTGGTCCACATACTGTCGTTCCAAGTTTCGCGTGTGTTATCATTCTTTCCGAAGTATAAAGGCTCCTACAGACTAGCAGCCATTTGCCGCACGTCTACAACAAGATAAGCGGCAGGTGTGTCTTACTGTTTAAAATTAATTCAGCAGAAGTGATGCTAAATAGCGTTTTCTTTGGTTTTATTTTATCAAATCGACTAATAAATTAGTTACTTTTTTGAATTTAGAAAGAAGTAGTATACTTTAGTTTAGTTTAGGTTTTAGTGTAAAGGCAGTGCTAACTATTATATGAGCGTTTTGTGGGTCATACTGACAGTGTCTGGACTGGTCATTTGTAAAACAAATTATTTAAAAGAATTAAGAAATTAGTTTGTTGCGCCCGTTCTTGTCCGGTCTGAGCCATACCTTATCCTATTTTGAATTTCAATATTGATTGATATTTTGTTTTTACGTTGTGGCATCGTGTTGAAACTTATGTGGCGATTGTCCAATGGATTTAACTCGAGAAAATATCTGCGCCATGATTTATTTGTGTCTTTTGCTGCTTGACTTGATCAACAAGAAAGTTGGCAGAGAATTGGTTTAACATTTGATGATGAAGCACATCTCGTTGTTCTGTGTAGTCTTGGTTCAAATAATTTAGACGCGAACATAAACACCTCTGTGACAACTTTCGTGAAGGCTGTCCGAAGGCTGTTGTTCATATTGGCACCGTACGAAAACTGATTCAAACTAATAGACATCAAATTCATACAGTATTAGGTATTGGTATGGCACAAGTGCAAAAGATTTTGCATGTATACCTGAAGTTTCTCAAGTTTTGTTCCTAGACGTTTGCGTCGACCGTTCCCAACACCTTGATGTGAATAGTGTTAGTTTATTTGATTGACGCGAGTGTTACACATTTGTTTAATTTCGAAATGACTAAAACACGTTTTAAGTCCTTCTCCTTGTGTCGTTTTCCTCATTGCTTTCCTTTTTTTACTAATTCTTTGGCAATGTGGACGTTTTTATTGGCGGCGTCACGGAACTGGTCGCTCCAACGCTTCGGACTCCTGCCGCTCGGTCGCTAGCCTTGTATTTTACCTGGGCTTTAAGTAAAAGTTACATTTTAATTAGGATTTTTTTATACCCGAGATTTTGTGACCTTTGCAGAATCACGTTTTCAGGGGGCAGCGGTTGGCAGGATAGTGTGTCATGGTTATTTCATTTTAAAATACAGTTACATTTACTCGCGTGTTTTAATCCTTTTATAATTATTTTATTTCATTAAACTTCCATGGTGGTCAATTATAGCTGCTGTTCATGCTATAAGCGCAAAACGCAGTCGAAGCGTGCCGCAAGTGCGGTCCGCGTGTGTGTAGGGCCTCTTATGTATAACCGATGACATAATCGGCGTGATATTCGATTTACTCACGCGCTTAGTGAGTCAAGGTGATCGGTAAGTTATAGCTGTTGTAATGAACTTGAGAAGTGACACAGGTTCTTATATTTAGAAATATTACTCGCTTGCTCTGCGGGGATTATGAAATGAGTGTAAACAATTTGTTATGTTTTTGAAGTGATAACTCTCACTTCTGGGATTAATTACACAAATAGAACTGAAAAAGCACGGAACGCGAGAGGTCGCGGGTTCAAGTCCCGCATCGTTCATAAAATTTTGACTCAAGAAAAACACATTTTGTATGGAAATGGCAGGTAATGTATTTCTATCTACATGATTTATATTTGGTATTGCTTTTTCTGACGTTGTAAAAACAGTAGACACCATCAATTATGACGACGTAAATGTAAATGATGGACCATATAGCTCAGTGGATAGTGGCCATGCCCACTAAGCTAGGTCCCGGGTTCGAATCCCTGTAGGTGCAATTATAGACAGTTTTGAATGGAACTTAAGTGGGGACCCGGGTCAAGCGTAATTGAAAAATAGGTATTTGAAGAAACTATTGCTGTCGCGCCGCGCCCGAAACACGACGATCTATGTGTTAGTGAATAGCCCGTGTTTTGTGTGAGTAATGCGTATTATGGGGTGCGCGCACGCCACAAATCCCGTTTCATTTATCAACTTACTCTGTGCTCGCTCATAATTAGTTTTTGTGCCTGGCTTTATAACGTTGCTATACTTTGACTAATTATTTTCACTACCTACTGAAAAATTTATGTTACAATAATATATATTTTAAATCTTTAATATCTTCAAAAATATTTATTGAAATTAAATGCTGTAAATTGCCATTTTGATCTATATTAAATGCACAATGTATATTACTGTTTACTGCTGTATTGCTTAAATTCGCATCGTAAATAAGCCATTATTTCTCGTATATAGTAATGGATAAAAAATGGTTATTATGGGTGATATACTCGTATAGCTACCATCGCGCACTTTTACGTCGAACAACAATGTGTTCGTTTACGACATCACATTAGAAAACTCAAAAATGATTAGTGTTTCTTTACTATCATCATCATTATGATTCAGTTGGAAGACGTCCAGTACTGTTACAAACAAATGTTGACAAATTACCTCCCCCAAAGATCGCCATGACGATCGGTCCAGCGATGCCCTCATCCAACCTGTTCCGGACCATGTCGGGGACCTATATCTTCTATCTATTAAAGACCGCATCAATATCCGTTACGTAGTAAAGATCTATGCATACATAGGGACAGACAGCGGGAACGACTTTGTCGTGATGATGATACGAGAACATTTTACATTCAATCACGGAAATATATATATAAATATTGAAATAGTGTATAATGAAAACCTAAATTTGTTACAAAGTATAAACAAAACGTTTGTGGAAGGAATCTGGGTTAGGTTTCTGTTCAGGAAATGGATTTTCACAGCTGAGTAGTTGCAGATGGTTCTTGGGCAAAACGTTCATATAAAAGTGTATGAAGCTCAGCGCCCGCTGCTGCTTTGTTGGTTAAAAAATTAAAAAGTTACTGATACTGGTGATGTTAAGAATGTAAGTCGGCTAGAATTAGAGCCTGATAAGTGAAACGTAGGCTGCACTAAAAGTATCTGGAATGAAATATTTCTACTGTTCCTGTCATATTAAAACCTTTTTAATTGAAAACTCCTTGGTTTTAAAAATCGAATACCATTTATTTATTTAAAAAAAGATTCTCGGTCTTGTCACAAGGTCTTGTCAAACTTGTTTAGTCGTAGAGAAAATGGAATTGACTCGAGAAAATTCTAGATTGATGATTTATTATGAATTTCGAAGTGGTTTAACACAAAAACAGTGTGTTGATCGGATGATTTCTGCATTTGGTAATGAAGCCCCATCCAAAACCACAATTTATCGCTGGTTTGCTGAATTTCAACGTGGACGTGTCAAGCTCAGTGATGATCCCCGTCAAGGTCGTCCAAAATCTGCAGTCACCAAAGAAAACGTTGATGCTGTGCGTAAGCTGATTGAGGATGATCGACATGTGACATACCGCGAAATTAAGGCAACTTTAGACATTATTTATTTATTTATTACACTTTTTTGACACCACATTAACAAAATATAACTTAACTACTAACATACACACTTACATGATATGGTGCAAATGGCATGAGTCAAATACAAATAATCTTGAACTGCAACCGCCGCATCATCCTCCATCACGACAATGCGAGTTCTCACACCGCGCACAGAACAAAAGAGTTTTAGAGCAAGAAAACATAGAATTATTAGACCATACGCCGTACAGCCCCGACCTAAGCCTTAATGATTTCTATACTTTCCGTAAAATAAAGAATAAATTGCGTGGTCAGAGATTTTCATCACCTGAAGAAGCTGTGGACGCCTACAAAACGGCCATTTTGATGACCCCAACTTCCGAATGGAATGGTTGCTTCAATGATTGGTTCCATCGTATGGAAAAATGTGTCAAATTTCGCGGAGAATACTTGGAAAAGCAATAAATACATTTTTAAATAGTAATGTTGTGTCACTTCCTTGATTCCCGAAATTTTCAGTGCCGCCCTCGTATATCTCCTCTGTATAAGTTAAATTTATACATAAAAAGCTGAAGAGCTTCAACACCCTACAATTGATCAGAGATGATGAATTGTAGGCTTTAGAGAAGCGCACGCGTATTATTGCGTAAAATTTTGGAAAAGTTTTGTTAGATACGAAAAAAAACCTCAATTATCGCGGAATTATTAAAGTCATTGTTATACTCCCAAATCTGTACTACTGTATGTTCGTAGTAAACTGGACTGGACAATGTCAAAAGCGGGATATTCGGGGATAACCATAAATGTTGTTTATCAATATTACTCCTGATTGCCTTACGATATATGATTGCTTTTTGCTTAAACGCTTCAAACATATCTGTTGGCTAGGAATTAGATCGGCTCCTTGCCAGTACCGACTTACGTAGTAGCTACGGACCCTCCTAGTAGCTACGGACCCTCCATAGTAGCTACGGACCCTCCACTTATAAATGATGATTCCATTGTGGAAGTAAAATCCAATATAATATTGATGAAATTAATACGAAAGATGGAATAGAAAATGAAATTACCGATTTTTGTACACTTCACAAAACATGTTAAAATTGAAAAGAATACACAATTATTCTTTATCATGTTTCATTATCGTCATCATCATTTCAGTTATCATGTTTACACGGTTAAAATTAACTAACTGAAATAACTTTATGAAACAATTGAAAAAGATGACGGATCTATGCGAAACGTGGAAGCATATCTAGAAAAATATTCTGCGAATGCTACTTCCCGAATTGATTGACAGTCGTATTCCAAAAAATTTACCTGTATGAGGAAGAGTAGAAATAACGATATAGTAAATTACTTAATTATTTGACAAATAACTATATTATTTTTTGTGTATATAAGCACCCCTTTTTATATATGTATTTTATTTTATTATGTTTACAGTACCTATGTATCAAAATAAATATATAAATTATCGGTTCATGAGTTGAACAATAACAGTCTACCTACTCAAAATGTTTACTCCATGTCGCTGATGGAAGCAGCTGTGATTGATCAATTTCAAGTTCAATTTCGCCCAGCTCCGTGTCAGTGGAAACGCGCCCTTATACTTGAGGTTGCGTGTATAATTTATACATGCTTGTCTATCCGTACCTACGGAAGTTACTTACTTGCATTGATTTATTATATATAGATTAATATAATCCATCAGTCACACACTACATAGTCGCATTCAAATTATCCAGAACCTATTATATACTTTTGACCTACCATTAACAAAAAATGTACTTGTGGGCACCTTCGCTGATGATACAGCAGTGTTATCTACCCATGAAGATCCGGAAATTGCATCCAATATGCTACAACGAAGTCTTGATGAGATATCCGTGTGGCTGCGCGACTGGCGCATCAAAGCGAATGAGTCCAAATCTGCTCATATGACCTTCACACTTAGACATGGCTCATGCCAGGATGCGAGGAAGTGCGATATTTGGGTATACTCATGGACAGAAGACTGACATGGAAAAAACATATTTTCAATAAAAGAAAAGCACTTGGCATACAACTCAGAAAGATGTACTGGCTAATGTCACGGCACTCAAAATTGTCTCTCTGCCTATGTGGTCCTACGGAATTGAGTTGTGGGGAACTGCATCAAATTCAAACCTGGAAATACTCCAACGCTTTCAGTCTAAAATGCTGCGGATCATAACAAATTCACCTTGGTATATCACCAACATCCAACTTCACCGCGACCTGAAAGTACCAATGGTCAAACAGGAGATTCTTAATAAACTCAAGTCTTATGCAAAACGTATTCAAGCCCACCCAAACGCACTCGCCTGCAATTTGATGAGTAAAAGTTGTTTCAACAGACTAAAGAGAAAAGCCCCTCAAGACCTCAATATTGTATAAGATATTGGCATTGAAAAAAAATGGATTGGTCACTGGACTAATACCATTCCAAGACTATTTTGAACTATGTAACCTCTAGCCAAATGCCAAGTGATTAGGCAGATTGCAAGATAGTCAATATTAAAAAAAAAAAAAATTAAAAATTATCCAGAAATAAATAATACTTAATCGACAAGCAAACCCATAGTATCTGGGCGATACACTATATATTATGTGCATAACTCATAAGTTATACTCCGGACTGGCCAACCAACGCCCCTCACCTCCAGCCTTCCCCCGAAGAGTGCGACAGGAACAAATGCAGCTAAGACCGATTTTACCTACAAACTTTTGACTAAATAGAGGTTTCGTATTCCCCTGTTTTCCTCTAGAATATTGAACCTACCAAAATTTTTTTTGATACAATATTTTCAGGAAGATCGAGTCTCTGTCGGTACGTTTTCCTTTTTTCTTAAAAACCTTTTAAAATTGTTACGTATTCGTCTGAACAGGGCGGTATTAAAATGGCATTTTTTACGATGTTTGAAGAGTCATATTTTCTTTTGTCGTTAGTTGATTGAAAAAAACAAAACGTACCGACATAGCCTTAGCATGTCTTGATTTTGTGACAAAAATCTCCTCTTTAGAAAAAAGGGGAATACGTTTGTATAGAAAAACGCTGCTAGCGACCCCTCTTAAGTTACCGTAAATAATCTCTACGTAACTGAATTCGGTACGGAACGCTTACAATGGTGTTCGTATCGTAATGTTACAGCCGTCCGTTTTGTTGTCAAAATAGGTCGTTTAACTGAACAGAGATACAGCAAGGCTTAACAGAGATATAGATATTGATACGCTCTTACACAAATTATCTTGCCCCAAACTAGGCATATCCAGTATATATAGTATATACAAGACAACGATATATTTAATACAATATACCTACTTAAACATACATAAATACTTATAAACATCCATGACTAGGAAACAAACATTCATATTCATTATATAAACGGGACCTCTCGCTCAGTAGGCAGGGTCACTAACCACTGGGCTTTAGGTAGAAAAGGAATGCGAATCTATTGTCACACAGCGACGGGGAAAAAACAATTATAATACATATTAATACAGAAATTTTTAATCGTATATTAATTGTAAAATAAATAAATGACCTTTATTGCTGTTCTAATTTTACATAATACTAATGAAATAAAGTTAAAATTGCCTTTAAATAAATATCGGCAGTTACTTTGGTTCATCTTGTCTTCCGACATAAGCCTCCTCCAAAGATTTTCATTCTGTCCTATCTTTTGCTGTACGAGTCCATAGTTATTAATGCCGCTATTTTCTTACCCCCTTATTCATAATAGTCTGCTAACTTAAAGCATTGCTAATTCTCACTCTGTCTTCTTCTATTGATCTAAGTCAGAATGAGAAAAAGCACTCCTTAGCGGCTGTTTTAAGTTAGCGGACCATTATGAATTAGGGGGTTAATGTCGTCTTCTCGTCTCATAGGCTGTCTACCTCTATTTCTTTAGCTGTCTAGTGGTTGCCATTCAGTCATTAGTCCTGCCCATTTCTCTCTTTTCTCTTGTCATATCGCCTGTCCATTTCCACTTTAATTATTAATTATTAATAATACGTATAATCGTTTATTTGTAATAATTATTAATAGACACTTAAATAAAGAAGTACTAAAATCACTCGTGTCATCGTTTATAATAATATTTACACGTAAGCTTCTTGGCCGCGTCTTAATATTAAATGAGGACTAAGGGCGTAATCACACGGCCGATGCGATACTATAAAATTTTATTATTATATTTCAGTTTGGGCTGAGTTTATCTTTTAATGTAAATTATGTAAATAGAAAATAACTTTTTTTGCCGTGCACTGATTTTGTAAAAACAACCCTAATGCTTCTACAGACTACGCTGAAAGCATTCGTGAAAGTTGTAGTCTTATCCAGTCTCTCCAGTAGTGTTCTAGAGATTGGCGTGTACAAAAATAAACAGAAAGACAGTTTTTTGGTGTAGGTTTTCTCACGTTGTTTTCCGTCACACGTCAAATACCAGTGTGAGGCTCAAATACCACAACGACGCCTATTTCTGCCGTGAAGCAATAATGTTTAAGTATTACTGTGTTTCGGTCTGCTGGTAGCAAGTGAAATTACTGTGCAAATCAAACTTGACAACTTATGTCTCAAGGTGACTAGCGCAATTGTAGTGCCGCTCAGAATATTTGGGTTTTTCAATAATCCTGAGCGGCACTCATTTTATAGGGTAGGGCGTATATATATAATATATTATATTAGATTATATTAGTATATATATGTAGTATAATTATTATCAGCTGAACGTCCTACTCGTCTCGTCCCTTATTGTCATAAAAAAATACGTATATATGAATCTTAACTCTATCCTTTGCGCCACCTCAGCTTTTTATTCGCTCTATTTCCAATATTGTTTATTTATTAGTTTATTGAATTAGGCGTAATTTTTTTTATTTCGGCGAAATCCATCATTATCCAAATGTTGTGTGTCTTGTTGAGTGTAAATGTTTCGCCTCTACTCGAGGCATCCTCAGGAGATGTCGACTCGCCAAATTCTGGCACGAGACTGAGACTTTGAGTACATATAGACTATAGTAGCGTATAGACGACCTGAAAGCCCAATAATGCGTAACTAACTATATTTTTCAATGTGTGCTTTACCACTTACTACTAAACCACTCGATTTAATGTTCAAAATACTAAGGAGGTAATGTCAAGCTTGGCTGATTGCTTACGACTAGTCAATCAAAATCGGTTACGTCACACGAATTTCATGAGTTTTGGATGTTGATTTTAAAATTATTTTTAAGCTAAAAATCACAAATAGCAGAACTAAGAAAACAGCGTTGTTTCAAGGTGCCAACAAAACAAACCTTATAGTCATGCAAACAGAGTTGCAACTATTTTTATGTTATTATTTAGTAGGTATGTAGTTAAAATTTTGTGTTGTATTACTTACGTGTAAAATATTATATTCCTCCCACCCCTTGTCACATAATGTCACACTTCGTCGACCCCCTCCTGACCCAGAACGTGTGACGTAATTTATGGATTATGCCCATTAGGGCAAAATGTCACTTATGATGTGAAAGATTTTAGCACCTCTTCGGATAGATAGAGCTTTAATGAGAAGAAGTGACAAGAATCTCATTGCCACTCTTTTATATCGATATTTAGAGTTTCAGCATTTTATATTATATTTTATATAATGTGTGTAGAGTGATGCACCAAAATTACTCCTGTAAGTTAAAAAAGAAGTGATGAATCATAAAAAAAAACTCAAAAGAGTTAAGAGTGCAGTATCAAAAGACAGTGTATGTATCCGCAAACCACAGTAAACAAGGAAAGGTATTACACGAGCAATTGTATATAAAAACTTAATTAAAATGGTATATTGTCAATATCTAATTAAAAATGTCCGAAGACAGGACCGACCACGCACTGCTCGTTTACGAGCATGGCGATAGTTAAAATTCAAATATTTTTATTCAAAATAGAATATGAAATCACTTATTGACAGTCAAAAACTGCCAACCATAACCCAGATTCCCTCCCACGCATATATCCTCCGAATATCTTCGCTATTCATGTAGCGCATTCCTTACCCGTGAGAAATGACAAGCATCAGCGCCAAAATTAGTAGATGATGCGATTTTATAGAGAGCGCACGTCTTTGATGTGTGCAGCAGTGCTATCCGCGAAGTGAACATGGATACGATCAAAGTTGTCGGCGATTTTGTCCGAGAGAGGTCGCCGTTTTCGGTGAGTAGAGGTCATGAGTGCAGCAATACTCTGTACAGGAAAAACACTAGAGACAGCAATGTATCATTGGTAGGAGTGTTCCGATCCTGTGAGAGGTCAGCCCGTCTGTCAACACTCCCGTGGAGGTGTTAAGTTAGAATCATAAAACACTCTCCACATTACGGCGAGACAAAATTTAAAATGTTCATATGTGCTAGTTTTGCAGATGTGTTAGTGAGCTAGTGAAGTGTGTAGTATTTTGCTTTTGGTCCATTCCTATGACAAATATTGATAAACGGCATCATATTCACGTATACAATATTTTATTATCGAACACAATATTTGCTGCGTAACTAAAATGTAATATTTAGTATTTTGGTGCATATGTTCCACGAAAATAAATATCACGAAAGTTGTATCGAAGAATCAGTGTTTACCTGTAAAATGTTTCTTTAGTTCGCTTGTTGTTATATGTAACAACACAATCTAATACAAAACACGAAACCATTGTATTTTTTAATTAATATCCGTTAAAACACAGAACAACAACGATGAAAACAGTAAAATGAAAATGCAGTATAATTTGACAGGAGACTAATCGACACTAAATTGTTTCAAAACGGTTTCATGGTCTTCATCTATTCCGTCTCTTTCTCACACCTCAGTTTTAATGTAAGAATAGTTATCTCACTTTCACACTGGGTTCGTCTATTACGGTAGTATAATAAGTTTATGGTTATAATTGACGTCATGTGCGTTACTCATGTAAAGCTATATATAATCAATGTATTTTGTGGATTTTTGTTGCATCATTTTAAATAATATATTGGAGTTGAAATAATTTTTTCAAAACGTTGAAGCCGTAAATGTTGATTTAAAAGGGTGGGAATAAGTTTCTTGCCACTTCTTCTCATTAAAGCTCAACCTTTGTTGAAGTGGCTCCAAATGTAAAAAGACAAGAAAACTTGACATTTGTTATGTGTATTACAGCCATTGTAAAATACTGTATTGATTGAAAAGAGTGGCCGTTGAGTTTCTTGTATGTTCTTCTCACGAGCACTACTTACTCAATTATTCCAAATTAATAACATGATATAATGATGTTTTGTTTGTGAACAGCTGGACACATGGTTTGGGCGACCGAAGAAGGCGGGGGGTGGTATGGAGCGAGGGTACGACACGGTGCCGCGGGCTGAGCCGAGGGTGGAAGACGAGGAGCCGGCTGCCGAGTACACCAGTAAGATTGACGCGCTGGATGACGAGCAGCTGGAGCGAAGGTTCGAGGAGATGCTGGTGGGTCAAGGCAATAAATAGCTCCTCTATCGTAATTTAAAAAAAAAACATTAAGGTTATTTTTTTTACTATAATTACATAGGTAAATATTCAAAAGTTTTAGTGCAAATAAATGAAGGAGACTGGATTTAAATATTAATGAAAAAAGTGATTTTAATTTCTTTAGAATCGTTGTGAATTGAAAGTCGATGAAACGAAAAAGCGCGACAGTAAAAAGAGACATATACATAAATTCATACGATTGAACGTGGGAGAAAATGAGAAAGGAAGCATTATACGGTGTTTTGGTACCAGACGATCATAGTTGAAGAAGATATTGTCTTATGTATCATGCGAGTATACCTTAATATAATCTGACGTCATCCGCCCGATCAACTACATAGACACCAGGAGAACATAAATATGGTAGCGGTGATAGTAATGTCTTTCATAGCGGTTGAAATCATGTGTCATCCTAGCAACATGTACCAGGACTTCATATGCAGTTTATAGGTTCGTGCACAATGCACGTTTCACTTCTGACAAGTGTAATTTGTACGCACGCAAATTTTTAGCTTTTTTATTTTAAAATTTTCGTATTTCCCATTTTTAAGAGTGCAATATTAATGGTTTCAGACGGATATGAATATAGGCGAAAAGAAGAAAGAGCCGCTACGGAAGTACTCGAGGGATCAGAAGAAGAAGATGCTCGTTGCGTATAAGTTCGTTAATGCACAGGTACTGTCTCAAATAAAATACTTACATATATGAACGTACTACCAGAGGGGTAGGCACAATACAGTAATAAAACAGTATTCTAACTTCATATTAGAGCGTCCGAATCGACTCACACACACATACACAACATTTACACGGCCGCTAAGCAATCTTGGCGGGACTAATCTATTGAGTGCCAAGCCGTACGCCGCGGAGAATGGTCGCTGTCCGAATTAAATTAGCTGCGCAGAGGATAGAAAGAATTCTCAATCGTCAATCTTTTTGTATGTACCAACCCTTACGCTCCGCCCGGACGTAGGTATAAATTATCTTAATATATATAAACTAGCTGACCCGGCAAACGTTGTTTTGCAATATAAATTGTTTTGATCTTTTGCTTGCTAGTTGATAAGAGATGGCGCTAGTTGTATTCATTAGTAACAATCACACTTCTTTTATATTTAGTATAATTCACACTATAGTTTTATAAATAATAGCCTATTTGTTATTCTGGTGTGTAAGCTATATTATTGTAAAGTTTCATCAAAATCTATTCAGTAGATTTTGCGTTAAAGAAGTTCAAACATACATCCAGACATACAAAACTTTCACATTTATCATATTAGTAGGATTACGTGACACGTTGTTTGTCTGACTTCTAAACTAATGAACGATTTTTTATGGGGATTACTTCATGGAGTGCAGTTTAGTCCAACTTTAGAGATAGGATAGTTTTCATTTCGATTTGGGACCCAACATTATTTTTATTTTCAATATTTGTTTTGTATGAACATATTTTCTATGAGAAAATTTATTGACGCACGGTTTGATAGTTCTGCCGTGAAACAATTTCATTATAATAACAGGGAGCATATTTTACGAAATAATTCTTGATGTTATGACAATTCATAAAAAAACAGTATTTTATTTATTATATACAGAACAACGTCTGTCGAGCCAGCTAGCATTATTATATAATCAAAGAAAAGGCTGAGTTACGCGAGTTCTATTACTTGTATTGTGACTGAGACATATAATACACTATCATAGGTTTATGTATATCACCTGACCGGTCTATTTAGGGTGAAAAACGATAGCACGGAACACTACCATCTTGGAAACACCAGAAGAATCATTGGTGCAGAGTTTATTTCTTTCTTGGTTCCTTTGTGTGTTTTGGAACACTCTTTTAACTCTGTAAATTGAAATTATATATCAAAATTCTCATTCATTGGTTGTGGTTCAGTAGACATATGAGTTACAAGGGGCTTGGTAGCTGAAGTATGATACAAATGGTCTAGTTGACCAGCTAAAGTCAGGGTGTCGAATTTGCGTGACAGTATAGCTTCAATAATTATATTCCAGGAAGGTCGCTCAAAGTTTGAGAAGCCGTCCGACTACGTGTCGTACCTCAACCAGCCCGAGCTGTCTGTGGGTAAGCTGCACGGTTGCCTGGAGAACCTGAGGATATCTCTCACCAACAACCCGCTGTCTTGGATCGAGGAGTTCGGCGCGAAGGGCATCGAGAGCTTGCTGACTACTCTCAACGTCTGTTATACCAAGTGAGTACGATTGATGAACGATGCTACTGATCGGAGGAATCCATTAAACATTTTTTTATTTGTGTAAAGTGAGTTTTTATATTATTTCTAATGGTAAACTGTACAGTGTCATTTATACAGTCACAATGATTGATATAAGTACATACTTCATTGAATCTTTGTAAAAGTCTATACCAGTTGTTGTGGAGCCACACATAATTAAATTTAGGTAAGGTATTGAAGGTTCATAGAAATATTAGGTACCTAATACGTTATGACGACATTACGTGTAAAGTACCATCCGCATCACGTAGACGTCTGGCATTCCACAACCGCGCGTTTTGTTCGAAATTTCTTGCCTCGCACAGCCACTTTGTGGAATCAACTACCGGCAGCGGTCTTCCCGAACAGATACGACTTAGGTACCTTCAAGAAAAAAGCATCCCACCTTAAAGGCCGGCAACGCATTTCTTGACACACCTGTTGTTGCGGATGTCCATGGGCGGTTGCCTCACCTCTCCCCATCCCGTGAGCCTCTTGCCCGTTTGCCCCCTCTCATATAAAAAAAAAACGTATTAAAAACTATATTGAAAAAGTATTAATATTCTATTATAAGTGTAATTAGGATCTTAACTAACCTCTAATGGCCCTACAAATAACCTTGGTATAAAGTTATACGTCAGTATAAACTAGGAATATGCAAAATGTTTATAAATAGACATTTTTCTTATGATTGGTTTATTCAGACGTATAACGTTTCCCGCTTTGTATTGACAGTGTTTTCAGCGATAAAGTCAACATTTTGCATATTCTTGGTTTATTCTCAGGCATAAATAACTTTATACAATGTTTATTTGTGAGGCCGCTAATGTATAATGTATAAAAATTCTAAAATTACCCTTTCAGTATTTTTAGGTTTTGTAAAAAAGTTTTTCTTTTCCATGCTGCTAGCGGAAGTGGTTTTTATCGGTAAGATTTAATTCAAGATATTTTGTCTATGACAGAAGTCAGCAACTCTGAATAAGACAAAAAGTATGCATACCCAGCTCTATTATATTATTAACTAGCTGACCCAGTACACTTTGATAGTACCTCCTCCATTCTATGTTGGAATTGTTCATATGATGCAGCGGGGGGCGGTATACCCTTACAATAATAAATTGCTCTAGTTCTATACAAGCTATCTGAATTAGTTGTTCTATAGAGAGATTAACAATATCTCTTCTATTTTTACATTTTAATCTATTATTAATAATAATTAGGGAACCTCCATGTATTGCCCTACTTCTACCAAACGAACTACTGACTACTTTATGTTCTCTAAAACTAAACTGGAGCTGATGACTCTTACGCCAATGTTCTGTAATACATAATATATCTATATTACAGCAGCTCAAAAACAGTTCAATTTCTAATTCCTTACTTGAGATACCTTGTATATTCTGGTGAACAATATTTATGAGCTTTATATTATGAATATCTATAGCAGTAACATTTATATTTGGTGAATGTTACCTATTTTGTATGATATTGCAAGAGTTGTCCTCCCTTGTCGAATAACTTAATTTAAATTAATTGAAGAAAAATCTTCATTGTTATATTTTTGTACATTAGTACTAATACATTCCCCAATAGGGGCTTGTATGTCGATTATTTTACAATTTTGCCCAATAGAGGCATGTTTATTAAATAATACTACAGAGGAAGTAGTTTGTTGACTAAGACTATAAGCTACTAAAGTAGCCAGCTGTCGCTTAACTCTAAATGATAGGTATAGGTTACCATTGGTTATTTTCAGTTTATAATTAATGAATTTATTTATGTCAAATAAAATTAAATTTTCATTGTTGTGGAATGTCGCATTATACAAAGTTGTATTTAATTTAAATATTTTTCTATTTTGCTCCTGTGTCAAATCCGATTTGTATAGCCATCATAGTTAACAATTGTAGTAAATCAGTTAAGTAACAAATGTAAATAACTATTGGTAGCTAAAATTAAGTTTATTTTTTACCTTCTGAGAAAGTTAGAAAGATACAAAGATTCTAATTAGTTATTCATTTTAAACTATTCTTTCAATTTTATTACTGAATGACGACATTAAATAAAAAATAAAATTGTTGTTTTTGTTTAATTCAAAATATTTTCATATTTATTCACCTTTTAAACCTTCTCTGTACTTCCACAAATAATTCAAGACCAAAATTAGCGAAATCGGTCCAGCCGTTATCGAGTTTCAGCGAGACTAACGAACAGCAATTCATTTTTATATATATATATAGATAAATGCGAAGTTATTCAAAATTTAAACCTTTTGGCGTGAAAACTTCTTAAGCATCCTTGAGATATGAAAGTCGATGAAACAGAAAAGCGACAGTAAAAAGAGATGGACAATTAATAGTTATTTATGCAACTGTTGTGTAATAAGGGGTATTAAAACACGTATGTGATAATAGTATCACATGAGTATTTTAATACCTAATCATCAACAGTTGCATACAAGACTTTATCTACACCCAGAATCTGAATCCTCTAAAAGATTCTGGAAAAGTTAGCTTACTGCTAACATTAAAACACCAGTCCTAGTAGTAACCTAATATCATTCATTACTGATTATATACAAATAAAGTAAGTATTAATGAAACAATTATTTATTTTAGTAGTAATTTACATTTTGTATAGTGCAATAATTAAAATTCACTCGAATATAATGTTCTTTTGCAGCGTTTAAAATGAATCGCTAATTTTTTGTTAACAAAACAATAAAAATATCGAAGAAAAATGGCGGGGATTCGAATAACCTACTTTTTTTTACAGCGCGCGTCGTTCTGGTAGTGTGGAATGCGCGTAAACGAAAATGTTCTTTTTTTGAAATTCATACAGATACCACGCATCGAGCAATAAGAATGTGGCTATCTGTTGAAATTCTTTGCGCATGAACGGAAAAAAAACATAGGAGTGTTGTTATGAAATTCAGTACAACATTACAACACTCGTTTGGATGATGTAATGGTTATTAGAACATTGGGTGTTTTAATGTTGGCAAATAAAGTAAATATTATAAAATAACAAATTCTATCTCTGAACTTTTTATTGTGTTTGGCTGTATGGCTCATTTTCTTTGCCTACATACATTTATGAGTAGATACGTTAATGCACTTGTGCACAAAAATCGATTTTGTGCAGCCTATATCGTGCACAAATAAGCAATTACAGAGCATGAGAAGTGAAAAATAAATTCTTTCCATAGGAAAAAAAACACCAAAGCAGACCATAGAGCGACGTTTTTCCTTTTAATTGCTAAACAACGCAACATTTGTAGTTAAAAACTTGGATGATTTATACGTCTAGATAGACTGTGACAGCCTCTCTTTTCAGCAATTCACGCACACTAAAAACTAAGTGACTTCAGTATCTCGAGTGTAAGACGTAGCTTGTCACGCACACTTAAGTAATAAACCTGGCCTGTTTTCATGCGTTGCCTAACAGCAAGAGATTCTCTAGACGTATAAGTTACTAAAATTAAAAAGTTTGTATTTTTACTTGTAACAGTCGTGTTCAATAAGTGATTTTAAAATCCTATGTAGAAAATATTTTAGTTTTCAATTTTACTTATACCTGATGATGTAATGACCTGCAGTGATTCTCTACTACCAAAGAACCCCCTACCCTTGTCCGTTGATAAAAGGTATAAAAAAGGTAAAGGGTATTTATTTTCTCAAAATTGATTCCTTTAGAGTTCTTTTTAATGTCATTTCTAATAACTACTAGATACTACTACCGCTTCGGAAACAAATGGCGCTCAGAGAAGAAGCGGCGCGAGAAACTCTCTAAACATTCCTTTTTTGCGCTCTTTTACAATATTGTACAGTCATTTCTATCGCTATAAAATAATCACAATCTAGTCCCAGGCTGTCCGGTCATTTAGACATTCAGCAGTGGAGTAATAGGATTTACGACATAGCCATTTTTTTTATAAAACATTTAAATTTATTTATAGATAATGCCTAGTGGCTGGGACTTTATTATAGAAGTGTATACATTCAATGACTGACATAAAAAATTGTATCGTTCCAGTGACTCGCGCTACGACCGCGTGCAGTACGAGTGCATACGATGTCTGTCCGCCATCTTGAATAATACAGTGGGCATTCGCGCCGTGTTCGAGTGTCGGGAGGCGTTGCCTGTGCTCGCGAGGAGTTTGGACGCCAGGAAACCTCACTGCGCCTTGGAAGCTGCGAAGGTATGGATACTTGGTAGTGGGATGCCGTGCCTCGTTATACAGGATGCTGGCTATATATGGGTATCATAACGACGCCATTTTATTATACTGTATAGCACCGTTGATATGGCCGCCGCGCGTACTTACGCTTTCTATATCTGGAGTGAGACAGGCCTGTTAAAACCTAGGTTACTTATATTTATAATATGTCTCTTAGCTCCATGAGCCTTGCTACATAGGCCTCCTCCAACATTTTCTACTGGTTTCTATCTGCCGCTACTCTTAGCCTGAGTTCATTTACAGCTCGTCTTCCCATTTTCTCACAACTAAGGTCTTTCCATCTTCTCACATTTTGACCTCGTCTCCCATGCCCATACCAGACAGACACCAGGCAGACAGACAGGTACCAGACAGTCAACTGTTTCCTCCATTTTTCTTGCTGATAACGGAGCAAAATGTCAAGTCAATCTCCATTTTAATTGTTCAATACGTAATAGGATGTCTGTAAGTTTTATTTTATGCCTGATTATTTTTTATTTCTGACTGTCTTTTAGCTTTAGCTCTAGAATACACCTTTCCCATAGTTCTCTAACATTTTCCCAGTTTGTCTCTGATTTTTTGTCAAAGCCCAGGTTTCACAGCCATTTGTGATACAGGGAAGAAAACATGAATGGAATGTCTTTTTTAATCTTAATGCCTAGTTCCGTCCGTGCTTTTCATAATTTCATTCAAAACACAATATTTCTTTAGGCAATTTTTGTTCATCTAGGCGATACAGGACACTAATTCGAGCTATCTGTCCGTCTGTTAGCTTTCACAATAAATACTATATTATAACTTGTATTATAAAGTTGTATCTTTTGTTTCTAGGTGCTAGCCGCAATATGCCTCATACCAAACGGCCACGAGAAGGTTCTAGAAGCAATCACAATGGCGGGAGAGTCGAGTAGGAAACCAAGACTGTTGCCGATAGTTGAGGGACTGCATCCGAAAGCACCAGAGAGTCTTAAGGTTTTTTTATTTATATTTATTTACTAGCTGAATTGGCAAACATCTTGCCATATAAATTATTTTTACAGTAAGACTGTTTCTTGGACATTGCAACATTACTTTATTTTTCTTAATTAAAAGAATTTTTCTAAAACAAAAGCCTAAGTTACTCCTTATTACATCAGCTACCTGCCAATAAAAGTACCGTCAAACTCGGTCCAGCTATTTCAGAGATTAGCCGGAACAAACAGACAGACAGACAAAAATTGTAAAAAATGTTATTTTGTTGTAAGTACCGTATCTATATTCATATACATGTAGTGAAAATTGGTTATTTCAATATTACAAACAGACACTCCAATTTTATTTATATGCATGTGAACAATTATGACGACAGTAGGAGAACTTTGGTTCTCCTACTCTGTGACTTTGGTCGATGACATAGCCGGATGAAGTGAAGTAGCAGTGGGCAGGGCACATAGCTCGATAGACAGATGGCCATTAGGGTAGTAAAGTCCTCGAATGGCGAACACGTACCGGAAGTCATACTGTGCATTATTGCAAATAGATTTTTCGTTTGATTAATACATTATTGGAAATAAGTTGTAAAAATAAATTGTAATGAATAATTTCGTTGTTTTTAAACTTTATGAAACTTCAAATTTTAATGCTAAAAGTTCTAAGTTTCAACTTCTATCGGCATTCTCTACAACTGTAAGTGATTTAGTTACAATTATTATATTTACATTACAGAACGGCTGCATGCAACTCATCAACGCCATAATAACCGAACCAGAAGAGCTAGAGTTTCGGATGCACTTACGTAGCGAGTTTATGAGAACTGGACTCTATGACCTTATAGGTAAGATTCATTATCTTATGTTATATTCTTAGATCATTAATACGTCTAGATAGACTGTGACGGCTGTGAAAACGTGGAAAAAAAATAGAGGTGAACAGTTAACCTCTATTTGAGCATTGCACGCACACTAACACTAAGTGACATACAAATTGCAAGTGTAAGACGTAGCTTGTTACGCACACTAAAGTATTAAACCTAGCCTGTTTTTATCGGTTGACGAGCAATAAGAGACTCTAGACGTATAAATTTTCTAATGCTATATTATTGTTTTGTATTAGATTATGTGTTATCATTCTGGACATACACTTAAGGCATAAAAAGGCAAGAATTATTTTTGATGTCACTTGAAACACTACCTTCGTACCTACCTTCCTACCATGTTACTTCGGAAACAATTGGTGCTCTGAGAGAGACGAAACAGCGCAAGAAACTCTCTCAGCATAATTTTTTGCACCCTTTTTAATAAAATGTACAATTATTACAAAAGTTATTGCTATAAAATAATAACAATCTAGTCCCAGGCTGTCTGATCACTTAGATATTCAGATGTGGAGTAGAACGATTAACGACGGAGCCATTTTTTAACAAAACATTTAAATTTATTTGAAAATAGTGCCTGAAAAGTGACTGGGGCTTTATTATAAACGTGTATAAACATAATCCTTAAAAAAATTATGTATCTCTAATCTCTCTAGCTCAGTAGTTTGGGTCTGGACTAAACCACTGGGCTAAGATCTGTATTGTTGTCTCTTTCTTACACACTCTCACCACCCTTTATTTTGCCTTTTAGAGGTCCCGGGCTTTGAGTCCCAGTGGTCTCTAACCAATAAACTAAGATGTGGATATATAATAATACTAAATACGTGGTAAATCTTCGATAGATGACCTGCGCGCCGGCGCGGCAGACGGCGGTCGGCAGATACAGATGAACGTGTTCGACACCCACGCAGCTGCAGATCAGGACGAGTTTCTGGCGAAATTTGATGACGTCAGGTGTGTGTTAGGTATCATTTACTTAGAGAATATGCGCGCATTGATAAGGGGACCGACCGACGTCTTAGTGACGCAACAACGACTTCAGAGACAGACGGATACTTCAAAAGTATGGCAGTTGTAATTGTAGAGCCTGCAGATAGAAGTGAAAACCCTTTTTTATGAAAATAAGGTACGAGACGAACAGGACGTTCAACTGATGGTAATTGATACGCCCTGCCCATTACAATGCAATGCCGCAAGATTATTGAAAAACCCAAAAATTCTGACACTACAATTGCGCTCGTCACCTTGAGACATAAGATGTTAAGTTTCATTTGCCCAGTAATTTCACTAGCTACGGCGCCCTTAGACCGAAACACAGTAATGCCCATTACTGCTTCAGGGCAGAAATAGGCACCGTTGTAGTATCCATAATCTAGCCGGCATCCTGTGCAAAGAAGCCCCCACATGTGAACTCCCTCCCACTCCTTGATAAGACACTCCCACTAAACCATGACTTTATGATTGGTGTTACATTTTTCCGACCTCTTCGAAGCTTTTTTTGTGTAGTGCAAAGGATTAGTCTTTACTTTTCACCCACATATCGGGGCAGCAAACATTTTTGATTGAGCCACTGCATAAAATCAAAATAGAAAAGAAGAACGATTCTATAGTTACTGTAACCGATTTTAATTAACAAGTCGTAAACAGTCAGCCACGCTTGGCATTAGCTTCTTATTTTGAATATTATTAGCTATTGACATTGTCTAATCAATATTGGTCACGCTGTTGCTGTTGTCGGACTGTCAGATCGTTTATGGTTTATACGCTTGTAGCTTTCATTGATTATATTTTTATAGGATAATAATATGATTATATTAAGTTATATAAATTATCATACATTTATTTCTAGAGTGGACTTCCAAGATGTTAACGAATGCTTTGAGCTGGTGAAGAACTTGGTGATCGACACTCCCGCGGAGCCGTTCCTACTGTCCATTCTACAACATCTGCTGTTCATCAGAGATGATGAACAAATCAGGTGAGTTCATCTGTACTTTTAATAGTAATTTTATGTTTTACTTTATAACTTAGATCATTCATTTATTTAAAACGTCGAAAAAAAATCGAGGCTGTCAGTTAACCTCTATTTTGAGCAATGCACGCACTCTAATACGAAGTGACATACAAATCGCGATTGTAAGACGTAGCATTTCACACACACTAAAGCAATAAATTATAACAAGAAGAGGATAGCTATAAAGATCAATAACAATTATATGACCTTTATATCTATCCACCTAAATATTGTGTCAAAATGTTCGATGAGTGAGTTACTTGAGTATCCCGGTATGTACCAACTTTATTCCGATGAATATGTCAAATCAAGTCAAAATCAATGTATCCAAATTTTGTGAGTTATCTTGAGTGAAAATTCCGCTTATAATTGTCTTCAATCAATTGGATACGTGTTTCGCCTCTACACGAAGCATCCTCAGGAGATATTAACTCGCCAAATTCTTGCACGAGACTGAATTGAATGAGCCGGTAACTTTAAAGCCTTGTCCCATGATTTGGTGTGTTGTGATTGGTCGGCTGTTGTGACGTAATACTCCCGGATGGAATACGTAACAATGGTGAAGAGACCAAATTTCTTTGTTCATTCAACAATGTAAACATGTTATTTTTGTGTTTTATTCGAATTGATTGAAGACAAATCTAAGCGGAATTTACATTCAAGAAGGCTCACAACATTTATACAAAATAATATATTAAACAACTTGAAGCAGAGTATGAATGTTTGTTTTCAAGTCAGGCAGGATGTTTAAGTATGTATAATCTCTTAAGTATATCGTTGTCCGAAACCCATATAACAGGCACATAATTTGTGAGGAGGTTTTTTTTTATGAAAATAAGGGACGAGACGAATAGGAAGTTCAGCTGATTGTAATTGATACGCCCTGCCCATTAAAATGCAGTGCCAATCAGCATTTTCGAAAGACCCAAAAATTCTCAGCGGCACTACAATTGCGCTCGTCACCTTGAGACATAAGATTTTAAGTCTCAATTGCCCAGTAATTTCACTAGCTACGGTGCCCTTCAGACCCAAACACAGTAATGCTTACACATTACTGCTTCACGGCAGAAATAGGCGCCGTTGTGGTACCCATAAACTAGCCGGCAATCCTGTGCAAAGGAGCCTCCCACTGATAGGTGCGTCGATTGTTAATAATTATTATAACTAATAGTAGTGGATGCATGTTTTCAGGCCCGCATATTACAAGTTAATAGAAGAATGTATTACTCAAATAGTGCTTCACAAAAACGGCTATGACCCGGACTTCAGACTGACGCAGAGGTTCAACATTGATGTACAGCCTCTGATAGATGGTCTCATTGGTAACAATTCATATTTTTTTTTAATTAATCCTACATTTACTATATAGTTCCTCGTTTAGTTACATACCAGAAATAGTTAATACGATAATGTTTAATTAGGGGCCATCCTTAAATTACGTCACACTGTAAGGGGAAAAGGGGGAGGGGTTGTGACGAAGTGTGACGTTGTGTGACAATGGGCGGGGAGGGGTACCGAATTTTGTGACATGACATTTTTTCATAATGTAATATTTTTTATCTAAGTATTATAACACTAAATTTAAACTAAATAACTTTTAAACTTGTAAATATATTATCATAATCTAATTGTTTTATGTTTGATCAATTGAAAATGTTGATTTTATTGAAAAATTATTTAAATACAAATAATAATAATTTTGGAACATTGCTGTTTTAATAATTTCATAATATTTCTTAATGTAAAATTGCGAAAGCTGTGACTAGGACGGTGGTTGGGTCATAAAATCATGAAATATGTGTGACGTAAACTATGGATGACCTCTCATTTATTTATTTATTATAGACACACCAACAAGCTATTCTAAACTAAACAAAAATAAGAAATATATAATACGAACATTATGAACAGAATAGCTTTCTTACAGGTATGTACAGCTGTGTAAGGAGTCATGTATATATTTAAAAAAAAAACTATTGAATATAATCCACAATCTGACACAGTTTTCTTATTCACGTAAGGAGGTGATTGGGGTGAACTATTTTTGAGTTATCATGTTTTAGAGCTTTTTTCAAAATAAGTCAAAATTGTAATATCAAAAATATAATAACTCTAAAATGGTTAACTTTTGCATGCAAGGGGGTTGAAATTATAACAAATATTCACCCCTCTCACCAACGCCTAAAATAAGTTTGCATTTAAAGATGAAATAAATAAAATGGCGCCTTTTGCCATTTTGAAATATTTTTCGATATTTAGAAAATATTAAATTAATCTAGGTATATTTATAACAATCAATTTTTTTCCCAGAAAAATCACGTGCAGAAGAGGAAAGGAAGTTGGAAGAGTTAAAATCTAAGTTGGAAGCTGCGATCGCTGCGAGACAGGAGGCTGAAGCGAGAGTCACGCACTTGGAGGATAAACTGCAGAACGCGTCCACACCTAGCGGGCCGGGGGGCGTGACGCACGGGAATATAGCCGCCATTGCTAAGGTAAAAAAATAAATACATATATATTGACACACTTTTACACAAATTATTTTGCCCCAAACTAGACATAGGCTGTACTGTGGGTAAAAGACAACAATGATATATTTAATACAATATACATACTTAAACATACATAAATACTTATAAACATCCATGACTCGGAAATAAACATTCATATTCATCATATAAATGATTGCACCTACTGGTATTCGAACCCGGGACCTCTAGCTCAGTAGGCAGGGTCACTAACCACTGGGCTACTCTGATTAGTTATTAATGATTAATCAGTCTTAAAATACCTTCACTTAAAGCAGAGGACGTGCCCTGCCTGAACCCTCTGAGGATCCTACGCCTTTTAAAAATAATAGGTCTCGAGAATATAATTTAAATCTCGGCACAGTAACACATTTCCTAGTTAGGAGCCTCGATTCTCTTCCTTAACTTTTGAGTTGAGGGTAGGCGCGCTAGCGCAAGAAGGGGGCACAATAGATCCTAGGATTTAAGTGCATTTTAATCCCCAAATCATAATAAAAGAAACCACTGGGGTCGGTCGAAAGGTAAAACTACTCAATTGTATTTCCATTGATTTAATAATGTGAATCTTACAAGTTGATCAAAAAAATATACATATATTAAATTCAAACAATAATAGAAAATATTTGACGTTGGAGTTTTTGTATTCAGGTTATCGGCAGTCCAGGTGGGCCTCCACCACCCCCTCCTCCTCCAATGCCCGGAGGTAAGAACACTTTTTTTTTAGCAAAATACTAACATATATTTTCGTAAACTAAATAATGTTATGCTTCAGTCGGTGCGTGGAGGAATTTTTTTTTGGACAAAAGTTTTTAACGCTACTTTTTTGATGGAAAAGGAAGACAAACGAGCTTATGCGTCACCCGGTGTTAAGTGATCACCGCCGCCCACAATCTAGCAACATCAGAGGAATCACGGGATCGTTGCCGACCTTTAAGTATTGTGTAGGCGCTTTTTTTGAAGGTGTGTGACCCGTCTAGAGTATGAGCGGTATCATCACTTTACTTCAGGTCTTCTCGCTTGTCCTCGTATTTTATGTAAGCAATTTATGGTTAATATTACGCCGAGGCGGTATAATATTATGATTTCGTTAATTTTTCTTTACTAATAATCACTAATATTGCATGAAAGGGCAAAATAGCACAATCTGTTTTCACAAGCACCACGTATGTTCTGAGGTTGTTTGGTGAATCTTATATCATTAATACGCCTAGATAGACTATGACAGCTGCGAAAAACGTTGAAAATCGTTTACCTCTAACACAAAGTGTTAAACAAATCGCGAGTGTTAGACGTAGCTCGTCTCGCACACAAAAGTATTAAACCTGGCCTGTTTTTGTCGGTTGTCTCAAACACAGGAAGAGACTCTATCTAGACGTATACATTATCTAAGTGGTGATGGATGAAGTTAAAGATATAAGCAATGTTTCCATGCAAGCTGGATCTTATTCAGCACTTGCGGATTAGAGTGAAATAAGCTATAGTAAGGCCAACGAGACGAGATAAAGAATGTAAACAAAGTTTCAGAGGTTCAAAACATTTTATTGATATCTTTGAATATTTAAAAGTATTGCTATCTTTCAAAGGTTGTCTACAGCTGCTAGACTGTGATTCAACTAAATCAACAACTACTTACAATAACAACAAAAATCAATAAGAAAAGTAACAGTAGCGGATTATTAATAACAAAAATTTAAGTAAATACGGAAATAAAATAATACGTAAGACTTCAAACGCAATCCAAACAGAAATGAACTTGTCCACAAAATGTTGAAAATTGCGGTACTGACTGTTTTCCTGTACGAATTTTTTTTTTTTTGAGAGGAGGATATACTGTTACGTATTTACGCCCCGGAACGGGGCGTAATATGTCGGACTCGAGTGTCACCCCATACCGACTAAAACCTCCTCTGTGCTGTTAGCAGCCCTGGCTTTCACAGCGAAGTAGGACGTGGGCCGTGGAGGCCGCAAAGACTACGCAACAACAGTCGCGGGGCGTCTCCTAAGGAGACTCGAACCTCAGACCGGCTGTGTGCTTATGGGAAGTGTACCACGAAACACGCAACGACAGCTTTCGTCGATTAACTGGCGCCATTACTGCGTGCGAGTGATAAGGACAGAGATAATAATCGCTTGCTATCGCAATGTAACTCAGTAACCGTCCCTTTGTTTACATTATTTATCTCGTCTCGTTGGCTTTAGTATAAACTTGATGTAGAAACCAACATTCAGATACAATTCAAAAGTTTGTTAATAAACGTTTATGTCGTTATTGTTAACCTCTCCCTCTAACTCACTAAAAGAATGGAGCCATTTCTCCACCCTATTTATTGAATAATTTTATTTTAAAACAATGTCGTTATCAAAATTGACACGCAGAGTTTCCTGCTTCCGCTCTTCTCGGGTCTCAAGCACATAGTTTCATTGGGTGGTAGAAATCACTAAGCCCACTTAATTTAATACTATACAATTTTCCGTGGCAATCAGCAGAATCAGTCAAGAACCATGCGTTATTTTCTTCTATATAATTTGCTATACTATAGAAAGCGTTCGTTGTCACAGAAGTTGTAACATCATTGTCAAAGTGCTCATTGAGTCCTACTTTAAGAACCCATTTTATGTTTTGTTGTAGGCCTTATCCATTACATGAAAATACGGCAATTTAAGCCGTCTCTTTTCTTTGACCTGCGTGGCCCCACAAAGTCGTTCCCTTTCGTTCGCCTTCGTGCGTTACATGTGTACGTAGCATTATATATCGGTGGTTGAATGTATATATTTGTGTTATCTATCTCTGTCGCACACAAGCATGCATATATATACGTGTCTCTTTCTCTTTAGGAGGCGCTCCTCCACCACCGCCGCCTCCTCTGCCCTCAGGTTTGTTTTATTTATTTATTTTGCACTTACAACTTATAATAACAGTACTATTAGAATGGGGCTTTAATAATGTTGTAACTAATTTATATATTTTAAGTATTATACGTAAAATACAGCGTGGCGCTATTATGGCGATATTAAATGAACACACGGGTTAATCGTAATAAAATAATTCTAAATTATTTAGTAAATAATTGAAATATTAAAATTTTCAAACAAACAAATTATATATTTAGGATACAAAATTTTAATCACCCTTACGTGTTAGCATAAACAGTCCGTCCGCTGCACCTGTTTTTGTTTAATTTCATAAATGAGTTCCGACGAAGTGCATCCAGCTTTTTGTATTTATTTTTATGATCTACAAATGTAACATCCCAATGAACCGGTCTATCTGTTATCAGTTGTATAAAAAACAAATTAAGTATTTTCCTTATTCCAGTCCATCACAAACAAACCAAAATAGAATTATCGCTAGCTACGAATGATACGTCATCATTCAGTGAACGCTTATAAATTATGCTTTAATTTCCTTTCCCGCTGGTCAACGCGGGAGATCTATTCATTACTCGCGGTAAACATGTTAAAATGTTTTATTTGACAAAACTGTAAAGCCACGCCCCTAATATACACAATGTTTTTCTGTTATCAAACACGAAAACTGCCCAGCCGACGCGGCTTAAGACGGCACGAAGTAGATGTCAGTGGCTACGCTAGCACGCGGTTACTAGATTTCTTACAGTTCTTGTACCAAACTGATATTATGATAAATTTATTTATTGAGGTGAATTATGTATTTTATTTTTGATTATTTTTTTATGATTAAAGTTAAGTAGTAGAACTAACCGTGTGTTTATTTAATGTCGCTATTGTAGCGTGACGCTTTATATTGTAAAATTAACAAAAGATGGTTTGGTTTTAACATAAAATGCGAATGACATAGTTCCAAAACTGCAAGTAACTTCTTGCGTTAACTGTCACCAATGCGGTATTCCCGAACCGATACGACTTATCATGGATATTCAAGCTTGGGCTGTAATATACAGGGCGTTATTAGACTTTGCTCAGACTTTACTTAAGTAAAACTTAGCTGAGTGTGATAAAACGCGAACTTGACTTTCGCATTGGGCTTAGCTTAATATATATAAATCACGGTCAAAATTGTGATACTATAATAAACCTACATGAGTGTTTTAATACCTAATTATCAACAGTTTCATACAAGACTTTATCTACACCCATAATATGAATCCTCTATAAAAGATTCTGAAACAGCTTACCGCTAACATTAAAAAAGTCAGTCTAAGTATTTTTTTTTTTTATGGAATAGGAGGACAAACGAGCGTACGGGTCACCTGGTGTTAAGTGATCACCGCCGCCCACACTCTCCTGCAACACCAGAGGAATCACAAGAGCGTTGCCGGCCTTTAAGGAAGGTGTACGCGCTTTTCTTGAAGGTACCCATGTCGTATCGTCCCGGAAACACCGCACAAGGAAGCTCATTCCTCAGTCCAAGTATATACCATATTATCATCCAAAGGAGTGTTATTATGAAAACCGATAATATAATGTTGTACTAAATTTCATTACAACACTCGTTTGGATGATGTTATGGTTATTAGAACATTGGGTGTTTTAATGTTGGCAATAAGCTAACTGTTTTAGAATCTTTAATAGAGGATTTAAAGCATAGGTGGAGATAAACTAATGAACGGATTTTAATGGGGATTACTTCATGGAGTGCAGTTTAGTCCAACTTGAGAGATAGGATAGTTTTTATTTCGATTTGGGACCCATAATTATTTTTATTTCCATTATTTGTTTTGTATGGACATCTTTTCTACGAGAGAATTTATTGACGCACAGTTTGACAGTTCTGCTGTGAAACAATTTCATTATAACAACAGGGAGGATATTTTACGAAATAATTCTTGATGTTATGAAATATTACAAAACAACGTCGGTCGGATCAGCTAGTATGACCATAAAAACTAAGTTATTTAAGCATAAAAACGAAGTTTTCGAAACTCAGCTATGTTTTACGTAAGTAAAGTCTGAGCAAAGTCTATGTACTCTTTATAGATTAGCCTTTAAGTATACTCTGACATCAAATGTCGGCAACACATCTGTTGACTTGGTATTGCAACTGACGCCCATCATGGACATCTATGGAGGACAGTGTTACTATGCCATCAGGTCACTCGCTTGCTGTCACTTATATATATATATAAAATTGCATGTATATTACTATCACTCGCATGCATGCACACTATATCTATCCTATTTTGGTGTGTGCTTCTAGGTGGGCCAATGCCTCCGCCGCCACCACCAATGCCAGGTTTGTATGCATTTTTATTATTAACATATTACAGTACTTTATTTTTCGTACGTAAATCAATTATGAGCACTACTTATGTATATTAATTACGTAATTGCAACTATAAGAGCTCCAAAATGGTCGCGGCTATTTTGCAAGACTCGTTAGGAATCATCAATTCAAACTGTTCTTCATCAACTAACAAATTAAGACATATCTTTTTCCAGACTATGTTAAGTAGGACTGTAAAGCGTTAATTATTTAGAAAGGACTAGGTATTGACGTAACAATTGACATTAGATTTAACATCATCTGTTTACGACAGCTTGGACTATTCTATTTACTAGAACGAAACATAAAACAGGTTTATGTATCGCCAGTACACTTTATACTGGACTATGATCGTTATAAAACTTTGGTCGGGATTATCTACGAACACAACACTACACCGGACTATGATCATATGTATCGCCAGTACACTAGGCAGGATTATCTATCATCTCTACTCTATAGTAGACTATGATCGTCATGAAACTTGAGCCAAGACTATCTACGAACATAACATCTTACACCGGACTATGATCATATGTATCGTCAGTACACTTTAGGCAGGATTATCTATCATCTCAACACTTTATAGTGGACTATGATCATAATGAAACTATGGTCAAGATTACTCATGAACTCAACACTTTACACCGGACTATCATCATCATGACACCTTGGGTAGGAGTATTTAACTACTTATAGCTTTGGTCAGAGCTATTTTTATACGACGTTATGAGACTTGATGCAGGATGCAACCCCACATATTGTGTGGGATTAGTATAACCGCTATGTCACTTTGGGCAGTATACTTTTTAACCCTACACTTTCGATAATTGCCGTGTAATTTTTTTTTTACAATTATTATTGAACCAACAGCACACAAAAATTAAACTAATAACAAAAATTTTATGCGATGGCCGACTGCCTTTTGGCTTTGGCTTTGGCTTGATTATATTTAATCCATAATCGAATGTATTCGAAAAAATATACTGTCAAACTTGTAGAAAATAACTTTAATAATAGCTTCAATATTGTATTTATCAGGTTCGGGTCCACCGCCGCCTCCACCTCCCCCCGGGATGATGGGTGCTCCGCCCCCACCACCGATGCCCGGCATGGGGCCCCCACCTCCCCCGCCCCCACCAGGCATGGGGCCCAGACCACCGCCGCCTCCCGGCGGTTTCATGATGCCAAAAATGGTAAGATTTAAGCTAATCTTTACTTTTACTTGCTTTAATATGCTTAGATGAAATTTCGATTTGAATGTGTTATCCTTAGCCGATTGAGGTGAAATTTTGCATTTGGGGTCAGTTGTGTTACATATTAGATATACATTTTTATGATAATTATAACTCTTTTACCTTTTTTTTATGACAATGAGGGACGAGGCAGGACGTTCAGATGATGGTAATTGATACGTCCTGCCCATTACAATGCTGTTCCGTTCAGGATTCTTGAAAAACCCATAAATTCTGAGCGGCTCTACAATTGCGCTCGTCACCTTGAGACATAAGATGTCAAGTCTCACTTGCCGAGTAATTTCACTAGCTACGGCGCCCTTCAGACCGAAACACAGTAATGCTTACACATTACTGCTTTACGGCAGAAAAAGGCGCCGTCGAGGTACCCATTTACTAGCCGACATCCGTGCAAAGACACCTCCCACTGTTTTGGTCATACGCATAAATTATGAAAGCTAGTTTTATTTATCGCCTTTATATGGAAACTGCGCTCAATTACTTCCGTCCGATTAAAATGCGTGTAATTGTAACTGTGTTTTTACATTACAAATGCAGTCAATTCTGTCAGTAAATTATACCAAAAACTATCTGTCTACAGCAAATACCACCTCCGTGGCAACAAATGATGCAAAACTTCAAATGACAAATACTATCCCGACTGTCAACTGTCACGGATTTACTCAAATAATAATAAAGATGTATTTTATACGCAAAACCTAATGTATAAAAACAGTAACGATTACACGCGTTTTAATTCTTTAAAATGGTATTGTATGCAACAGTTGTATGAAGAGGATCTCGCTCGTGGCGTCGCAACCCGCGCCACTCGCGTTTTTTGAGATATTTATACAACGTGTCGCATACAATATTTTTTCTACGACTTGGTAATTTAATTTATTATTAAAAAAACAAAGGCTAGAAGTTTTCTAGTTGCCGCTTAATTGGGCGGGAAATGTATTTTATACGTACTTATCTCTGGTGAGTGGTTTCATCTTTTGTGCAAGAAATGGCAAAGGTACACACATACAGCCAAATCGGAAAATTTTTAAATTACAAAATATATTATATTAACAAGTTGTTTCTTAAGTCGACATTAAAATGTTTAGTTTAATGAGGTAAACATGAAAATATTGAGTAAGTAATATAGTATATACTACCTAATATTTCTATGAACCTACCATTTTTAGATCTAGATTAAGTTGTCTGTGGCACCAAAACAACTGTGCTTTGTTGGCGACATTGTTGTACTGTAAACAATGTTTTTTGGGCCATAGAGTTATACTTCTTCAAAGCCTTTAATAAAGTATGTAGTTATATTACAGATCGTGAGTATACAAATGACAAATAAAGTAGAGAAGTTAATTTAAATTATTGTCTCGTGGTTACATTAGTCTTATTGTCAATACATTTTGTACAACAGCCACAGCCGGATGTTCTTCCTCACGGACTGAAGCCGAAAAAGAAGTGGGAAGTGGGAGGTCCGCTGAAGAGAGCCAACTGGAAGACTATCATACCGCAGAAGATGTCGGAGAAGGCGTTCTGGGTTAAGGTGAGTTACTTCAGGGAGATATCAAAATAAACGCTTTATATAAAATACTAGCCGTTCCCGCCCACTTTGCTGGGCGAATTTTAAAAGGAAGTAATGTTGAAATTCGTAAAATAAGTAGCTATAAACCATTCATGTCGATACAATCAGTGGTTTAGGCTTGAAAGAGCCTTAAACAAAGACCAGTTTCATTATATATATATATATAGACTGGTCGTTCCCGCCCGTTCGCTGGGCGAATTTTAAAAGGAAGGAACTTCGGAATTCGAAAAATAAGTAGCCATAAACCATCAAGGATAAATTTCGCGTCGAATGGTGGTAGATTCAGGTCGATACGATCATTGGTTTAGGCTTGAAAAAGACTCAAACAAAGACCATTTTCATTATCTTATATCTTTAAACGAGCAATTCTTGTATATATATAATCTGAATCTCGGAAACGGCTCCAACGATTTTCATAAAATTAAGTATGCAGGGGATTTCGGGGGTGATAAATCGATCTAGCTAGGTTTCAATAAAAAAAAATGGTTTTATCCATGTTTGAATGAGAAACAGCTACAATAAGATTAGAATACAAAGGTAAATTTCGCCACTATATACAAGACTATTATAGCTCAGATGGGACATTGGGTTATCCGGAAAGCTGAAGACCCCGGTTCGAATCCAGATGTCCTATTAGTTTTTTTTTGTTCAAGTTTTGTACATTCTTAAAAATCCGAGCAAGGCTCGGTCGTCCGGATATTATATATATAATTATGACGCCATTCACCAACGTATATAGGTAAGTAAGATTGAGGGGCTGTCTACGATTCGAGAGTGACAGAAGCTTGAAGTAATTAAATTTATCCTAGTAACTCCTAAGAGTTTTATATAAATTTAAATTTATTTAATTCTCGTCCATTGGTTGTGGTACAGTAGACATATGAGTTACAAGAGGCTTGGTAGCTGAAGTATGATACAAATGGTCTAGTTCACCAGCTCGTGTCAGGGTGTCGAATTTGATTATAATTCACTCTGATATTTTCCCTACCGCGCCAAAAGAAGTTACTTCAATAATAATTTTTCATCAAAATCTGATAAAGAACTCGGGGAATATATTTAGAGATGAGATCTATATGTGTATCTTAAAGAACAGCAACTTAAATTATTATTTTTTATTAAAGATTTAATTATCACCACTTATTATAAAACAAATTCCTCCGCCGAGCCTGTTCGGGATAAACTCAAAAACTGCTGCACCGATTTTCATGCTGTCTTCAGCAATGGATAGCTTGGTTGTCGAGAAAGGTTCTAGTATCTAATTTGTTTACTTTGGAGATGTTGGAAAAAAATAGCCAACTGGGAGCTTTCAACGGAAACGCTGTCTAAAGGTCTCTGCCCACTTCACCGTATCATACCATGACCGTGATAGGAGCGTATCAGGCAAATAAATATTATTTTTATTGAAAAGTATGACACTGTTCCCACTAGACCGTTCCATCACCGACCAACACCGTCGCGTGCCAATCCGTTCAGTGGGCATAGTAGAGCGTATCGTGTTACTTTTCGTGCCTGATACGCTCCTAGCACGGTCATGGTATGATATGTAGTGGGCAGAGACCTTAAAACCCCTAAATATAATATCCATTTTAACGTCTCATATTATATAAGTATTAAAATTTCATTTTATAAATATTATTGATATCATTGTGAAATCCGACATGTTTCGGTATAACAGTACGAGTAGTGTTTCGACAATTTTGTAACATATTTTGCATGTCAATTGACGAAACATATTGGATTATCCATTATATTGTTAACATCTTAAGTACAATGTTTCCTGCAAATAAAATTTCATTTCATTTCAAAAAATTCCATTACTTTAAAAAATTGGCAATTATCTAAAAGCTGTTTACACAAATACGACATTATAATCATTCAGAAATACATTTTTGTTTCATTCTTAACTCATTAACTTTAAATTTTTATTCCCGAATTCTTACATCATTTTTGACCAGACTAGCTAGTCTTCAATATATTGTTTGTTGCAATCTTTCTTTCTGCACTTCTTCAAAGCATATAGCACTAACTTGATATATATTTACTTACAGGTACAAGAGGATAAACTGGCTTCACCTGATATATTGAACGGTTTGGCGCTGAAGTTCTCCAGCAAACCGGTCGCGAAAAGAAACGAAGATTCTGTGGACAAGTATGGAAATTTAAACCTGATTTCATATTAAATTATTAAAGCTGTCGTGAGACATTATTAAGTTATTTAGTAATACGGCTTTACTCACCTCTTACCAGTGGGGGTACCGACTAGTTTGGGACCATTCGGAGGGCCTTCATCAGGGTGAGTGTAGTGGGTTCGCGATAACGTCCCACCTCTTACTGGTTATGGCTTCCACACCGATAAAACGTGAGTAAAGCCGCATCAATAAGTAAATGATTGAATATACATTAATGTCTTTTTGGGGGATAATCATGTAACGTGCTTTCGCGAGCCCGTGAGCATCTATGTAGAATCGGTAACGCAGTTAGCTTTGATGGTCGTGATATCAAAATGCCGACCAAGGGAGGCTTCTTTGCAAAGGATGCCGGCTAGATTATGGGTACCACAACGGCGGGTATTTTTGCCGCGAAGCAGTAATGTGTTCGGTCTGAAGGGCGCCGTAGCTCACTAGCTATTACTGGGCAAATGAGACTTAACATATAATGTCTCAAGGTGACGAACGCAGTTGTAGTGCCGCTCAGTGTTTTTGGGTTTTTCAATAATCTTGAGCGGCACTGCATTGTAACAGGCAGGGCGTATCAATTACCGTCAGCTGAACGTCTCGCCCCTTATTTTCATAAAAAAACATTTACTTTTTCGACTTCAAGTGTAAGGCATTGAATATTTGACGTTTGAATATTTTTGTTGCATCACTTTACATATATTGTAATTGAAATGATATGTAAAACGATGAAAATGTAAATGTTCATTTAAAAGAGTGGCAATGAGTTTCTTGCCACTTCTTCTCATTAGTTCAACCTTTTACGAACGGTAAATTCAATAATGCAAAAATATTTTTTGACATTCATAAGTGTAATTTGCGAAGAAATTGAAAAGGAAAGTACTCTATTTTCAATTAATTTTAATTAAATATTGAATTCATTAAATAAGCACTGAAAAGCGTTAATGAGTGGAGCGGTGGAAGAGCTCAGCGTCAATAGATTTGTATTATGGATAAAACATTTTTATACAGATATCGATAAACTATTTTTTTTTTTCACTATAAATATCTCGTCACGTTATATACTGAAAGTAAAGCAGATATGCTTACCCCAGGGTGCACACGCTGAAGAAGGTGAAAGATCTGAAGGTGCTCGACGGGAAGGCGGCCCAGAACCTCTCGATCCTGCTGGGTGGCTCCCTGAAGCATATGTCCTACGAACACATCAGGGAGTGCATACTGCGCTGTGACACCAAGGTGTTGTCAGGGAACGTGTTGGATTTGTTAATACAGGTTGGTAATCGTTTAGCCTTAACATTATGGAATTTGGACAAGCGACCGTACTGGTGACCTGATTTATTTTTATGATATTAAGGGACCGAGACGAGCAGGACGTTCAGCTGATGGTAAGTGATACGACCTGCCGATTACAATGCTTACGCTCAGGGTTCTTGAAAAATCCAAAAATTCTGAGTAGCTCTACAATTGCGCTAGTCACCTTGAGACATAAGATGTTAAGTCTCATTTGATTTGTCTTATAGACCGAAACGAAGTAATGCTAACACATTACTGCTTCACGGCAGAAAAAGGCGCCGTTGTGGTACCCATAATCGTGGTCATGAAATATGAAAATAGTTTCTCCAACGTAACCTTGGTCTGCATGGAAGTATAAAAATAGTTTTATACCAGGTCGATATGACATGCGTGCCATAAAAAAATCGCGGACCCCTTCCTAAAAGGCGGGCTCCTGTGATTCCTCTGGTGTTGTAGAAGAATGTGGGCGTTGGTGATTTATTTATTTATTCATTTATTGGAAGACCAACAATAGTATATAAGATATAAGACCAATAATATAATAATAATATTGACACACTTTTTACACAAATTATCTTGCCCCAAGTTAAGCATTTATAGCCTGTGTTATGGGTTACAGGACAATGATATATTTAATACAATATACTTACTTAAACATACATAAATTCATATAAACATACATAAATACATATAAACATCCATGACTCGGAAATAAACATCCATATTCATCATATAAATGCTTGCTCTAGCTTTGTAGGTAGGATCGCTAACCACTCGGCTATACAGGTCGTCATATATATATATATACATGGCATTTGCTTACACATTATTAAGATTCTATACAGTCTAGTATATCTATTAATTAAAGGTGTTCTCAGCAGTTCATAATAGATATTTACAAAAGGCAAAAACAAGACTTAAACATTAAAACAAAATACTAGTAAATTAAATTAAACTTTTTACAAAATATGATAGAAATTAAGTAATTTTTGAATATATACAAGAAAATCTTATATAAGGCACCCATGTCATATCGACCTGGTATAAAACTATTCTTAGTGATCACTTGGGTATATATGATAAGAGTCAAATTGTACTCGCACGTTTGTTCATAGAAGGCCATTTCTTCCGTCACCTAACCCATATGAAAAAGAATAGTAGATTGTTAACCAAGGCTCGAAAGAATCAATTCCCGAGTTATTCAGACTATATATATTTTTTGTCTATAGTCCGAGTAGGAATTGATTCTTTGGACCCGTGTTAAACAGGCTTTTTTTCATTTCAAATATGAGGAAAATAAAACTAGTTGTTAATATAAATTATTTATTTATTATATATAATAATATTAGTAGTAGTAATGAATTGTCAAATTAGGATAATTTACGTCGACTTTTTAAATTTTAAATATGTAACTCGTCGCGTATTTGTTGCGGCTTATCGCTCAAAGAAGTTTGCGCTAAGTTCACACTGGCTGTTTGGAAAGTCACATGGCCGCAGATAATTTTTAAATTAGTTTTTTTTTTACAAAAAACTCTTCACAGCTGACAGCAGTTCTATTTTCAAAGTTCATTCCGGCCCTTAGGTGGGAAGTAATTTGTATGAGTTTTTCCCTCTCTATGGAGGGAAGCAGCATTTTACACCCAATAATCAGATCAAAACAACATTACTTTCCGAGTATGAGAAATGAAAATTATTTTTACCATTTCAGTATCTACCACCAGCGGACCAGCTGAAGAAACTTGCAGAACTAAAGTGCAAGAGTGAAGAGCTGACAGAGGCTGAACAATTCGCAGCAACGGTGGCTGATATAAAGCGGCTCGTGCCAAGGTTAAGGAGTCTCGCCTTCCGGGAACATTATGCCGAGATCATATCCGAGGTCAAACCGGTGAGTACTGGTTTAGCGTATTTCAGTTATTTTAACAGCATCATGACGTACGGTATTTTACTGTGGGGTCGTGCTGCTGACATTGATATAGTGTTTGCTCTGCAAAAGACAGCTGTTCGTGCTATATATCACCCGGTTTATAGACAGCCTCTTAACGAAAAATTTAAGGAATTAAATATTATGACTGATCATTGTCAGTACATTTATGAAAATTTAATATACGTTCACAAAAATCGTCACCTTTTAATTCTAGTAGGCTTCATAAGACACAATAGCTTTAAGGGTAAATGTATACACTTTTATAATAAAACCCCAGCCACTGTTCAGACATTATCTATAAATAAATCTAAATATTCTATTAAAAAATGGCTATGTCGTAAATCCTACTTCGCCACAGCTGAATATTTAAGTGATCGGACAGCGTGGGACTAGATTATGATTATTTTATAGCAATAGCGATGGCAATACAAAATTGTATATTTGATTAAAAAAAGCGCAAAAAACAATGCTGGCACAGTTTCTTCCGCCGCTTCTTCCCTCTCAGTGCGCCATTTGTTTCCGAAGCGGTAGTAGTATCTAGTATATTAGAAATGACATCAAAAGAAATCTAAAGAAATCAATTTGGAGAAAATAAATGCCTTATGCCTCTTAGCGTGACGCGCCCGCTATGAAATGTGCGGGTGGGGAGGTTATAGTTCCACACAATCCAACGTTCCATCAGAGATGACCCTGCTTGATGCCATCCATGTAGAATACAGTTGTAATCCGACAGTAGACGATGTAGTTAATATTTAACTTCATCGTCCTTGGATTTTGTAATTTTTTTTTTATGGAATAGGGAGGACAAACGAGCGTACGGGTCACCTGGTATTAAGTGATCACCGCCGCCCACATTCTCTTGCAGCACCAGAGGAATCACAGGAGCGTTTCCGGCTTTTATGGAAGGTGTACGCCCTTTTTTTTGAAGGTACCCATGTCTTATCGTCCCGGAAACACCGCACAAGTAAGCTTTGTAGTAAATTTCTACAAATAATTATTAATAGAAAATCCGGTATTGCTCTTTGGCGTCACGCAGATTTAAAAATGACCAAGCTCCGTCCCTGTATCAATCTGCGGGTATTTTAGTATATGTATTTGGTGTTTTATTCTTTCAGGATATTGTATCCGGGACAGCGGCGTGTGAAGAAGTCAAGTCGAGTGCAAAGTTCGCCAAAATTCTAGAACTGCTGTTGCTATTAGGAAACTATATGAACACGGGGTCAAATAACGCTGGTGCTTATGGTTTCGAGATTAGTTTTCTTACGAAGGTTGGTTTATCATGTACTCATAAAGAGTATCAATTTTTTTTTTCTATTAAATTTCAACAAAAGGATTGGCGATCGCAGTAAATTATGGTGCTTCTCGGAAGGTTGTGCTGCCCATCCTCTGTAGTTTGTATCCTTGAGTCGCCTCTTTCGACACCTACGGGAGGTGATACGACACCACACGCATAGAAGCACGGAAGTGGCAGTGGGCAGGGCACATAGCTCTACGAACAGATGGCCGTTGGGGCAGTTAAGTCCTCGAATGGTGACAACGTACCGGAAGACGTAGTGTTGGTTGGCCCCCCACAAAATGCATATACGATCTGGTCAAGATCGCCGGAATACGTTGTATGAGAGCAGCGCAGAACCGATTGTCGTGGAGATCTTTGGGGGCGATCTTTGTCTAGCAGTGGACGTCTTCCGCCTGAAACGATAAAAGTTCAACGGAAATAATTGCAAATACATAATTTCTTCTACAAGACAATAATTAATTGGAACAAATCATTGCACCCTATTTTTAATGAGGAACAACGATATATAGTTACTTTTTTTTTTTGATAAACAAAAATTATGAATAATTACATTAAAAAACACATCTTTCTAAAAAGCCGGCCACGCTCCTGCGTTTCATCTAATGTTGCAAGAGAATGCGGGCGGCGGTGATCACTTAATACCAGATGACCCGTACGCTCGTTTGACCTCCTTAAAAAAAGCGGCTTATGAGAAAGAAGAAAGAAACGTGATTGATTTGTTATGTATACACATGTTACATAATAGAAATGTATCATCAACCGGAAGACGTCCACTGCTGGACAAAGGCCTCCCCCAAAGATCGGTCCTGCGCTGCCCTTATTCAACGTGTTCCGGCGATCTTGACCAGATCGTCGGTCCATCTTGTGGGGGGCCTACCAACACTATGTCTTTCCTTACGTGGTCTCTATTCGAGGACTTTAATGCCCCAACCTCCATCTGTTCCTCGAGCTATGTGCCCTGTCCACTGGTATGAAAAATATAAAATGTGGATCATGTTGGATAAGTCAATAAGTGGCCCCAACTCAGCACGTATGCTGTCTTGAAAAAAAGTGCACCACTTCTTTGGGTCACCTAGGAGATATATGGGTTGCACTTTTATTCTAAACCATTCTGTACATTTTTCAGTTGACCGCAACGAAAGACTTAGAAAACAAGCAAACTCTACTGCATTACCTGGTGGACACCATCGAGTCGAAGTTTCCCGACATTCTGGCCTTCGCCGAGGAGATGCCCCACATCGACAGGTGAGCCCTCCGAACTCGACTCATAGATTTGTAAAATCTTTTTAGAATACAATATGTGAAGACCACTGTCTGCTGAGCAATACATCTGCAGTTCAGTGGACTTCTTGCGGAGTTGACTGTGTGTAGGACTAGGAAAGTAACCTGATCAAACTGCACCGCTGGCAAGACTAAATCCGGTCCTTGTTTGTAGTCTAACTGGTTCAAGCGGTTTTTTTTTTGGGAATTAAGGGAACCCCTCATTTACCCAGTAATTACACTAGCTACCGCGCCCTTCGGACCGAAATATAGTAATAAATAGGCTGTTGTTGTAGCCATAATTTAGCCGGCACCCTTTGCAAAGTAGTCTCCCACTGGCAGATTGACTGGTAGGTTGCTCTTTTCACTTTACTTGTTATAATATAGAAGATTACTATCTTGTGCCCATGGTGTTAACAGAATTACTGTGATATTGGCAGGGCCGCGCGAGTATCCATGGAGAACCTTCAGAAGGCCCTGAAGAAGATGGAGAACGACATCAGAGCGCTGGAGACAGACCTGAACAACTCCAGGGTGCAGCAGAGTCCTGATGACCTGTTCAACGAGACATTAAGCGTATCCTTTCATAGTGCATCCGTCATAGTTATAATTTTATTACCATGTATTGGCAGTAGAGTTAATTTGCCTAGTGATTGTTTGGCGCTTAGATCATGTTTTCGTCTAGATAGACTGCGGCAGTTGTGAAAATGTCGAAAATAATTGAAGTTGACAGTTAGCCTCTATTTTGAGCAATGCACGCAAACTAACACAAATTGAAATACAAATCGCGAATGCAAGACGCACACTAAAGTAGCAAGAGGCTCTAGATCTATAAATGATCTAGATGTATAAATTACCTAAGTAAATAAGTTTGTACATCTTTAAGTCACGTGGTGACAGACGATGTGGTCGGCTAGGGGCACTAACCTGTATAAGCGCCACTCGCGAGTGTCCAGAGAACTAATTTTGACGTATAATACAAATGGCTGCGAAGGAACGTACACTACTCTGACGTATTTTTGCATTTTCAATTAATTTCGTTCGTTTTCCATGTTATTTATACTTCAAGAATCAACGTAATAAAATACACATTTTTTTTGCAAATAGTTTCCAACCATCTATCGATGTTTGCTGAGGTTGTCATCACTAGTTTTAGTACCTGTACCATCGCTGTATGGCATACAGCGTCAGAATGGCGAATATCAAACAGGCACGAAAGCACTTTGACAGCCACACATAATATATATATATATATCTAACACATATAAATTACTTGACACGTTGTTTAACCGCGATGTACTTCTAAACTAATGAACGGATTTTAATGGGTATTACTTCATGGAGTGCATTTTGGTCAAACTTGAGAGATAGGATAGTTTTTATTTCGATTTGGGATCCAAAATTATTTTTATTTTCAATATTTGTTTTGTATGGACATATGTATTTTCTATGAGAGAATTCAGTGACGCACGGTTTGACAGTTCCGCTGTGAAACAATTCCATTATAAAAACAGGGAGCATTTTTAACGAAATAATTCTTGATATTTTTTTAAATATTATTGGCAAATTCCTATAAAACAGTAATTTTTTTATTATCTACAGAACAACGTCTGACGGGTCAGCTAGTATATATATAGTATAGGTCAGTGGCTAGGGTAAATAGACGTATGTATACATGAGTGCTGCGTAATCGATACAAGTCTTAAATCGGTTTAGGGGTTTCATAAGTTGCAATAGACAAATAGTTAGAATTCGGGTGTGTACATTGCCTGTGTACCGTTATATATTTGTTGGAAAACCCGGTAGGAAACTAGCGAACGCGATCCGACGTCTCCCGAGTTGAGCTCAGACATAGCCGTAGGATCGGGCGGTTAGTCTAATACTGCAGTACGCACCGAGCAGACGTGTTTCTTAGATTGACAAAAATAATTTGAAAAATTAAATTTGAAATTTAAAAATAATAAAAATAAATTCATTATAATTTGATTTGTAACCTATTCATAATAGATAATTTGTTTGTGCAAAAGTCCTATCATCCAGCCTGAGCCGACATATTAAAAAACAATATGGCGAATTTCAATATGGCCGCGATGCAAAATAAAATTAAAAGTTTCTTTAGAAAAGCAGTTCAGAAGTACACAGTGTTATATCTTATATTGAAACATCCTTCACGCACTTGACCCGTTTTTCTATTGCCAAATTATGTATTTATCATATTATCATATTTTTATACTAGTAGCCTACATGCCAGCCAGTGGGGGGCTCCTTTGCACAGGCCGCTTAGATTATTGGTACTCAACGGCGTCTTTTTCTGTCGTGAAGCAGTAATGTGTAAGCATTTTAGTGTTTCGGTCAGAAGGACACCGTAAATAGTGAAAATTACTGGGCAAATGACACTTAACATTTCATGTCTCAAGGTGACGAGCGCAATCGTAATAGGCATCAGCAGCACTGCATTGTAATAGGCAGGGCGTATCAATTACCATCACCTGAATGTCCTGCTCGTCTCGTCCCTTATTGTCATAAAAAAAAACTTATAGCCAAATTACCTTCTAAGTCAAAAATATAACTCTAAGCGCAGGTCTGGCCACATATGGAGTATCTCTGTCATGTAATGATCAGCTGAACGTCCTGCTCGTCTCGTCCCTTATTGTCATAAACAATTAGAATCCTGAACGAGTGCACAGAGTTTCGCGAAGGAGGCCCGCGAGCAATGCGACCTGCTTCACTCGATGTTCCGCAAGATGGAGGCACTGTACAACGAGCTCGCAGAGTACTTCGTATTCGACCCGCACAAGTACACGCTGGAGGAGTTCTTCAGCGATATCAAAACATTCAAGGACTCGTTTGCTGTGAGGATCACCTTATTAGCGGCTATAGAAAACACCGTCGCCTCCCCCAAAGATTTCCACGCCGGTCGGTCCTGCGCTGCCCTCATCCAACGTATTCTGTCGGTCTTTACCAGATCGTCGGTCCATCTTGTGGGGGGCCTACCAACACTACGTCTTCCGGTACGTGATCATCTGTCCGTCGAGCTATGTGCCCATTGCAACTTCAGTTTCGCAATCATTTGGGCTATGTCGGTGACTTTGGTTCTCCTATGGGTCTCCTCATTTCTGATTCGATCTCGGAGGAAAACTCTGAGCAAAAAAAAAATGTTATTAAAAACGTTACAGAATTTTTTTTATCTTTAAAGTGATATAATAATAAGTCACTTCTGAGATTAATTAAAAAAATTAAATTTGTTTAAACATTTATGAACGATGCGGTACCCCAAGCTCTAGTCACTCTCGGGATCCTCCCGAGCACTATTACGTGAGGTTGTTGAGAAAGTTGAACAAGACATACTCAGCTTTACGATCGATGCGTCACTCGAACGGTTCTCTATGAAAATGTCTCTTTTTAAAAAGAAATGTTTATCACACACAAATACAATTATCAATGAAACAGTGGAAAATATACAGTGAATATAGGTATCTGACATATTGAGTACTTTAAATAACATGTTTATTAGGATAGAAAACCGGCGATTGACTGACTAAGTACTGCCCTTGCTCCCGTTAAGTCGTGGTGTGTTTTTTTTTTATGGAATAGGAGGATAAACGAGCGTACGGGTCACCTGTTGTTAAGTGATCACCGCCGCCCACATTCTCTTGCAACACCAGAGGAATCACAAGAGCGTTGCCGGCCTTTAAGGAAGGTGTACGCGCTTTTTTTGAAGGTACCCATGTTGTATCGTCCCGGAAACACCGCACAAGGAAGCTCATTCCACAGCTTTGTAGTACATGGAAGAAAGCTCCTTGAAAACCGCACTGTGGAGGACCGCCACACATCCAGATGGTGGGGATGATATCCTTACTTGTGGCGTGTCGTGCGAAGGTGGAATGTAATAGGTGGAAGGATGTAATAGTGGAAGGTGGAATGAATAGTAATCAAAATATTGACTCATCAATATTAAATGCCTTATGCCTCACATTCTAAGGGTATAACAGCTCGGGTGGAACCCCAGAGGTGAGGGTGCGACTGCTGCATCGTCCATTAATTTTGGTAATTTTGTCTAGGCGGCGTATCAGGAGAATCTCGTAGTCCGGGAGACAGAAGAGAGGGCGCGGAGAGCGCGGGAGGCTCGAGCGGCCGCCGAGAGAGACCGCAGGGACCGCCAGCACAGATACAAGCAGTTCGTGGACATGGACCACGCACAAGAGGGCGTCATGGACAGGTGGGGAACATACAGTTACCGTGTGGTACCCCGGGGCATGAAAAGAAAAGGGAAGACCCCGGCGCAAGTTTTAAGATTACTAATTATGACAGTAATCACGACCTAAGGCATCCTTACACAAACAATGAATTCAACCTCTAAAGGTTGATGCATCCGATATACGATCATTTAGTATTTTGACGACCCATATAGCCCAGTGGTTAGTGACACTGCCTACTGAGCTAGAGGTCCCGGGTTCGAATCCCGGTAGGTGCTAACATTTATATGATGAATATCGATGTTTGTTTCCGAGTCATATATATTTATCTATGTTTAAGTATGTATATTGTATTAAATATATCATTGTCTTGTAACCCATAACACAGGTTATATATGTTTAACTTGGGGCAAGATTATTTGTGTAAATGTGTGTCAATATTTATTTATTTATATAATTAATTGTTCTTTGTTATTTTTTTATGAAATATTTAATATTTAAAATGCTTCTAACTTTGTACACGATTAATTTATTGGATGCAGCACCTTTCAAACTAATTTATTAAGTATATTACAGCCATTGTAAAATACTCTATTGATTGAAAAGAGTGGCCGATGAGTTTCTTGTATGTTCTTCTCACGACCTCTACTTTGTCCGAATTGCGTTTTTGTGAACCCGCTAAGAATGTACTGGTGAAATGTCTTTATTCGAAGTCAAGACTGGCATTTGAACCATTTTAAGAATTACTGTATTTTATTAAACTCAGTTTAAAGTGTCGTTGTTGAAATCGGGGCCGAGTATTTTGAAATTAATCTAGCACACTGACAAATCAAAAATAGACAAGCATTATCGGGCTGTCGGGTAGTTTTTACGCTAGTGTATGTAGTTGTATGTAGTGTATATTATTTCATTTACCGTAACTTTCATATTTATAAACAGAACCTATACTTAAACAAACTTTAAATGGTACGAGGAGTTTTTTTATGAAAGAAGAGGACAAACGAGTGTACGTGTCACATTATGTTAAGTGATCACCGCCGCCGGCATTCTCTTGCAACACCAGAGGAATCACGGGGGCGTTGCCGGCCTTTAAGGTAGGCGTATGCACTTTTTTTAAGGTACCCATGTCGTATCGACCCGGAAAGAGAAGTAAGCTTATTCCACACTGTGGAGGAACGTCACATATCCAGATGGTGGAGATGATATCGTAATTTGTAGTGTGTCGTGCGAAGGTGGAATTCGGCGGCAGGAATCAGGTGAAACAGCTCTTCGGAACACGCCCCGTGATAAATAGAAGACGCACAATGAAGCGATGTCTCTACTCAAGACCAAGAGATCTATCCGTTTACAGACCACTGGATCCCCGACATTTCGAGCAGTTCTACTTTATTTATTCTTTATTCTGCTTATCAGCTTCGCTCAGCTTGCCCTAATGCCAATAATAATATTAAACAATGTAATTAGTAATTAATTGATATACAATTTTCAGTCTTATGGAGGCACTGCAGAGCGGTTCGGCGTTTAGCAGAGAGAGGCCGAGGAAAAAAGCCAACCCAAGAGTGGCTGGAGGTAACAAAATCACTTTTATAATAATAATACTAGCTAATGAAATTACTGGGCAATTGAGACTTAACATCTTCTCGTTCGTCTCAAGGTGACGAGAGCAATTGTAGTGCCACTCAGAATTTTTGGGTTTCTCAAGAATCCTGAGTGGCACTGCATTGTAATTGGCAGTATCAATTACCATCAGCTGAACGTCCTGCTCGTCTCGTCCCTTGTTTTAATAAAGAAAATACTCCACTGCCTAGATGTACTAATTTAGTACAGTCTGCACCATAATTATACACCTGAGCCACACAAAAATAATAGCATTTTTCCAAGATTAAATTTATAAAAAAAAAATGCGAACTCTGACCAGCCCCACGTTAATGCTTGGCACTCCACAACTGTGCGATTTTCATCGCCCTGTTTCACACAATCACCTTGTTAAATGAGCTGCAACTGTTGAAGCTACAACCTGTGAGTTGATCAAGGCATTCAAGATTTATCAACGTGACATCAAAAGAACGGCTGGCTCGGTGGAAGACCGCTCGCACGGAACGCGAGATACTGTAGAAATAGTACAGTCAGCGTCATATATTTGTGTGCAATATGCCTTAGATCATGGATTAGTCTCCGCTGCGCTCCAACTAGATACCGCAGACGTAGTCACAAAGTGAGGCAAGTAATACTACGCCCAAATGGGCGTACTTAAGCCACTCTCGAACAATGTGGTACATTGACGTGCCACGTGTTCTGTTAAACTTTGCTAAAATTGAAATTAAAATGCCGGGTTGCGTACTAAAACTGTGTAAAAATAATACTACAAGAAATAAGAAAGACACTGGGATCATAAAGCATCAGGTATCTAGTTGGACCGCAGCGGAGACCAATCCTCTAAATCTCAATCTAAGGCAATATGCATTTAAAATTTATTTTCATATAACCTATCGGTTGTGAATCTTAATAGTTCTAAAGGAAATCTCGTAATATTACAAGATGTTAACCTACCTTTTTTTTGTTTACCTTTAAAAATATATTATGTACTTCGTATTCTATCGGCTTAATTATATAAGAAAAGATATTTCTCTTAAAAACATTTAAACTTTAAATGCAATAAGTTTGAATTTTGCACATGCACTCAGTAGAGGATGTAAGCGACGAGGATGGTTTGGTGCAAGTGATATTGCACCGTATTGCAGGTATAATATACAACATTAAAGGGATAAAAATGAACTTTTAACGTAATTGTATACTCAGTCAAGGCTGAAAATCATATCATTCTTATTAAGATTATATGATTTTATTATATTATTTTAATTTAAAACTTAGTGTCTGTAAAGTCATCTATCTTTTTTCTCCCTTTAATGTCAAAATAATTTAAATAATGATAATTTAATAATGCTTTCTTTTGTTCAACACATTGTGTTACCACACGCTTAACTTCTATGGTCACTTTTACTATTTGTTGAATAAGCAGTAAACAATAACTGAAGCTGCCAGAAGGCCATTAATATTGTTATAACTTACAAATAACAATTTTATTTTGAACGGGTTTATCATGTTAGAAACTTCAATTTTTACCTTACAATAAAAATGTTTTATTTTAAGTAGAAAACGAGAATTTCGTACTTTTTAACCGACTTCAAAAAAGGAGGAGTATCTCAATTCGTCGGTATGTTTTTTTTATATTTTGTTTTACTCAAAACCTTCGACTGGGTGTGGTCCCATTGTGATTGAGAGAACCATAAAAGTCTTAAATTTTATATACGTATTACATCGACAGATGACAAATTTACGAATATCGCGCAAACCGATTTCGATGATTTTTTTTATATTGGAAAGGACTTCAAAGGTAGTAAAAGACAAAGTAACGGAACTCTTCAATTCTTAGGAGCAAATTAACGATCCTCGGCCGAATCTTGTTTATGCTATCCGGATATTTAAGACATCTACCGTAACGTAGTTATGGTCAAGTAATTGTCGTAGTCGAATATGATGATCAATGATATCAATGGAACCTCTTAACAGTACGGGTTACTTATAGGTATGGGCGCGATCTGTAGCAGAATTTCTGTAGAAAAATTTAGTATATCTACACATATTTAGACTAATTGTTAGTTAGTGTACTTCAAAATCACTAAAACTAAAAAAATAAAATAAATTTAACAAAAAACCAACCGACTTCAAATCACTATTCCAAAACAATAGATATAATATGCACTAAAAAGTTAATACTTTAATAATTGGGTATTTTTATACAATCTAATTAATTAATCTAACTCTAGTTACGATTGTTGTAATTTTTGGAGTCGGTGTGAGCTAAGATAGGTTTGTTACTACAAACATAGTTATAGGTGAGATGTGCTTGAGTCGTGAGGAGGCGAGAGCGGGTTGCGGCAGTAGGACACCGATTCCAAAAATAACAATAATCGTAACTAGAATTAGATTAATTAATTAGATTGTATAAAGATACGCAATTATTTTAATACTTTTTAGTGCACATTATATCTATTGTTTTGGAACAGTGTTTTTGAAGTCGATTGTTTTTTTGTTATTTTTTTTTTATTTTGTCCATAATATTGTTAAAGTTACAGTAGTTTTGTTAAGATGAATTACATAGAGTGTAAAAAAGATGTTTCATTTTTAGTAGAAAACGACATATTCTTGCTTTTGCCCATAATATAGTAGAGGTAACAGTAGTTATGTTTAGGTGAATTATATAGGGTGTACATATTGTGTAATTTTAATAATTGTTGTGATGTAGAGTTGGCTGCGACTCCGTTACGTTGCGGACGTGCACGCAACAGACGCACGTCTTCGCCGCGGCTCAAGAAATATAGACAAGTTGTATTTTACTGTGGCAATAACAACTTGCTTTTTATGTTGTCCGTACTTGCAATATACCCTGTCTATTATTACAATATTACTGCGCTTCAAAATTAATACACAGTATCTGTCTTCTAACCCCGTAACAATAGATATACTGTATCGATATAGATCTCAATTTAATTCAAAGTCAATGCCAATACTTTTATTCAAATACTTCTCAGGCAATGAAAATGGCTTTTTATGTTGTCTGTACTTATTACTAAGCCCATCATCTCTTAGCATTAGACAAGCTCTTTGAGACATCATGCGTCCCAATATAAATCTTCCATAAATATTTCTATTTTACACTTGACTCCTGTTTTTTTTTTTAAATTGGTACGCTTTAATGAACATAAACTTAGTTGCCATTATGGCATTATCAATTATTGGTAACAATTACTAAATAAATCAAAATAAAAATTCTTTAGAATTCTTCTTTATTTCATCCAATAAAGGTTAAAAAATTAGTGACAAAGTAAACTAAAACTTAGTGTTACTACAATATATCTTAAAATCTTATTTTTCCTAACCTATGACAGGACCAACTTGTCAGCACATGTATCATACAGCAGTGATTCAAGTACTGACAATCGAACCTACACTGACATTTAATCCCGACGTATAAATAATCTAAGCACAATAATATAATATATACAATTTTTTAATTTCTTTAAATCGTTATTTTGATATTAATATGTTATCTTGTGAAAAATAGTCTCACTTGCATCGTGGTTTTATTAAACCACACAATTACTTTTATTATTTACAATATATAATGTAGTAATCTTTAATGTATGTGACAGCTGAACGAAGAGCGCAGTTGAACAGATCCCGTTCGAGATCCGGTCTGACGGGACCGCTCACCACGAGGGAGTTAACGAAGTGAGTATACGGGGTGGTCCTTAGCACAGGCTACATTTTTCTGCCTCCAATCAGAACCCTTGCATAGAGTTGAACAAGACATACCAAGATTTACGGTCGATGCGTCACTTAGACGATTGGTTGGTAAAAGCGCTCGGACGGAACTCGAGAGGCAAGGGTTCCAGTCTCGCATCATCCAAAAATGTTCCATTCCATGATATCGCTTAAAAATAACAAACTTTGACTCGTCGGACCATTATAAGTCTTCCACCGCATCTATATCGTGAAGTGTTTCAAAGAGCTTGTAGAATATGATCACCTTACACTGACGTCTAAATTCCACCATGGGACATTACCTGAAGTCTCGGAAGCTCACCAGCACCAGGTTGATGTCAGAAGTTCACAAGTGTGATTTATCAGGAACTTCTTCCCAGCCACGACCGCCACCATCTGGATGTGTGGCGGTCCTCCACTGTGCGCTTTTCAAGGAGCTTTCTTCCACGTACTACAAAACTGTGGAATGAGCTTCCTTGTGCGGTGTTTCTGGGTTTTCTATACGACATTGGTACCTTCAAAAAAAGCGCGTACATCTTTCTTAAAGGCCGGAAACGCTCCTGTGATTCCTCTGGTGTTGCAAGAGAATGTGGGCGGCGGTCATCACTTAACTCCAGGTGACCCGTACGCTCGTTTATCCTCCTTTTTCCATAAAAAAAAAACGACCACTATGTAAGCGACTGCCGGTTACAGCATACACTTACCTCAAAGATGCCTAAGCATATATAAAAAGACCTCCAGACGTCTTGGGAGTCAGAGCCTAATACTGGTATTGGGCTCCTGTTTTCATTGAATTTTTTTACGGGTGTATGAACCATACAGTGCCATATTCTATACCATAAAAAATAAGAAGTTTTACAGTATACCTCTGATCATTAACAATTTGTTATTTTTAAAGTGATTACCCTCACTTCTAGGATTAATTATTACACAAATTATATTTGATTTTTAATTTTAATCGATGGGACAATATGAGTTGAACAAGACCCATGTGTACTCGAACGGTTGGCTCAGTTGGAAAGCGCGCTCTGACGGCACCCGAGAGGTTGTGGGTTCGAGTCCCGCATCGTACATAAATTTTGGTTACATTTTAATCTATAATCATTACTTTTATTTGTTTTCCGTAACCTTTCAAATAAAGATTAATACAATATATTTTTTTTCCAGTGAATTGTTGAGCAACGCGTGATAACAGCAACAGTGATATTAGTATATTTATTATATTTTAGCTGTAAGAGTATCAAAACGGCCTAACTTTACTCTGTGAATAACATATCTCACACGAACAGTTAATATAGTAATCGCCAAAGATCACGCGCTCTTAATTAGAGTAGTACTGCCGATAAATCTCTCTCGCTCGCACAGATTTTAGTAAGCCAATGTGATGTGTTATAATTGTTTGTATAAAGCCATTTCATTTCTGTCGAGCGTTTGTGATTTGGCGATTACTATAATAGAGGACGGGCTAAATTATAGACAAATCAAAATGGCGCTTCGGTTGATTTTAAAGGTTATATAATATGAAGAATGAAGAATAATTAAGTTTTGTATGAATTTAATTTTTTTTATTTGTACGAAATGGCCTACTTTGAAGTTAATCTGAAAATATATTGTAATGATATAATATCCACTCAAACTCCATCTTAATTAAAAAATGTCATCTACCATACTTGTAGAGATTTATTTTGTTTGTTTGTACATATTCCGTCAAATATAGAATTGGCGGCAACGTATTCTCTATTTGGCATTCCAAGATGGCTGTTTGACACAATTCAACATGGCACATGTCTCGCAGTTCACTGTAACATGTGTAATTTTATGAAATTAATGTATTTATTTCTGAGCAAATATTATTACGGCCGGCATTGCGTAGTCGAGCAAACAACCAGTGAAATTTATGCGAAGTGAGTCTAACATTTTACAAAGACATCCCACATGACAATAGAAAACTTCAAATGTCAAACCGAAAGGCAAATCAACATGGCGCCAATATACTCTGATGTAACATCGGAGTATTAAATAACACATAATATTAAGTATTTCTGTTTGTATAGTTTTAAACATTGTTTTTATATAAGTATCGAAAGAAAGACACACTGTTTATTTTGTTTTAATACGTTAACATTAATGTGACATTTTCATTGAGCAAATGTCACATGTCATCCTTGTGAAGTGATTGGCGCTATCTAAATATTCATATGTCACCAGTTATCGATTATTGACTGCTAATAACTGAGAATATTTTTTTCATTAAGTATCCAGTATATTCAGTCTATCTATGATTACACATTCTTGTTACTTTTAGCTTTTTGTTTGCATATTTGTAATAAGTACAAATAGTTGGTCAACTCGTTTGCTAAGCTGCTAAATATAGGATGTTTCGATTAAATATGCTTAGATAATTTATACGTTTAGACAGAGCCTCTTGCTGCTAGACAGCAGATGGAAACAGGCCAGGTTTATTACTTTAGTGTGCGTGACAAGCTACGTTTGACACTTGCGGCTTGTATGTCCCTTTGTGTTAGTGTGGGTGCATTGCTAAAAATAGAGGTTAACTGTCAAATTTTTTTCGACGTTTTCACAGCTGCCAGTCTATCTAGACTTATAAATGTTCTAAGAAAATATGAAAGGGCTGCCTGAAGAACATTCTATAGAATATTCACGCACAGCTTTTTACAGCACAGGTGCTAAGTATATTTCTAGTTATTTATGCAACTGTTGTGTAATAAGGTTCGTCGAGTGTGATAATAGTATCACATGAGTTTGTTTAATACCTAATTATCAACAGTTGCATATAAGAATTTATCGACACCCATAATATGAATCCTCTGTAAAAGATTCTGAAACAGTTAGCTTGCTGTTAATATTAAAAAAGCCAGTCCTAGTAGCCATTACATCATCCAAACGAGTGTTGTAATGAAAACGGATGATGTAATGTTGTACTGAATTTCATTACAACACTCGATGTTATGGTTATTGGGACATTGAGTGTTTTAATGTTGGCAATAAGCTAACTGTTTTAGAATCTTTAATAGAGGATTTAAAGGCTAGGTGTATTTTAAAGTAAAAATAGTAAATTGGGCATAAACTTCACTAAGAAAGTAGCAAAGTCGTACTGTAGCATGAGAAAAAAACGCGTGCAACTGATTACAAGTACCTATTCGCATTGGAACGAATCGGTATGAACGCAGCGGTACTTTCAGTAGCGTCCGAGTTGCTTTCATTATTTGTATTTATCATACAAACAGACATTTTATATAAAATGGAATTCGAAATTAAGATTATTATATTGAAATGCAGATTCATAATCAATTGACGGATGCCATATAATCTGGATTCCAAGCAATCTTAAACTAGAGATCGGATATTGAAATCCGTTCTAGTGTTTTAGTATTTTTTTTAAAGTAAATAATGGTGTATTTATTTTAAAAAACCCGTTTTAATATAATTATAATAGTAATAGAACACATTGTATACAAATTAAGAATTAAATTGTTAAAAAACTTCTGCCGATATATTTATAGCGTAAATTTTTAGAATTTTTATATCATCCGCCCTTTTGGCTATTAAAATATTATATAATGCTTCTAAAAGTAATTATTATTCGTAAATTATTAATCCTAGCTATATATATGAATATATACAGGATGTCCAAGCTTTTTACCAATAAAATTCCGTGTCGTAAATTTGAATAAAGTTAGAGTTACTGTTGATTACATAAAGAAATCATTCAATTGTTTTCTGTTATAATATTTCTTATGTGAATTGCTGCCGTCGAGTTATAAACACAAAATTTGTATGTATTTAAAGAAAAAGTATTATTTAAAATATTTATATACAAATCGCAATGACGTACTATACACATATATGGACATATCATTCGCTGTCTTATAGCGGAACGACAAAAGTGTGCTTGAAGTCGCTATCCCGAGAAATCGACCAAATAGAGCATAATTGAAACCATTTTCTAATTTAATGTCTACAGAATATGAGAAGAAAATTCAGTTTTTCTTTATATTTCTATCTTTAATAGGCATTGTGAAAAAGAATCACCAAAATACCCCCTAACTCTTGCAGTTGAAGCCATGCTAATCATTCAATCTAGATAAAAATTATTAACTGTTTACCAATACTATTTAACATGACATAGTTTTGTTATTTTCTGTAAAAAAAATCTAATTCTGAATTAAATCAAAGGCGATCTTGTGCGAGAGGGGTAACCTAGCTCCCTCGATTCCTCAAGGTCATTGGCTCGGTCCCCAGCCTTAAAGACAATTTAAGCACACTTTTCTCTTTAGTCGTGTGTCAACTGTCACTATCCTATTTAAGGGTATGTTCCGATATGCACTGCGACCACTGTACAGTGTGACGTCAATTTAGTATACTGTGAAGCCGTTCCTTTATAGCCAGGTTACTAATTAAAACGGAACGCAATCCCGTATACTGTCAGCCCTCATTTTTTAACGCACCAGTCAAATGAGTGTATTAAAGATTTCTAGTTCATTAAAAAAAACTGTTGTTGGAGTACTGTCAAATTAAAAATATTTGGGATTAGACTGTAGGTATTGTTTATAAAACGTTAGGCACTCGAGTAGTTTTGACTGATCACGTGATCAAAGTACTGCGAGTAGCTTACCTCGAAAACGCCAGTGCTCACGACGTCATATATTTCCATAGGCAGTACACTGTCAGTCCATAACGGAACGAATTCTTCTACAGTGATAGCACTGTGCAGTGCTCGCAGTGCATATCGGAACATACCCTAAACCTGAACTGAAAAAATACTTTACATTGCTGCTTATTGACCAAGAATATTTTAAACAACTGAAGTAAATGCGGTAATGTATAGATTTGTTTGTGTTTGTGGCATGTTCCATATTTCGATATTTTTTTATACGACGTGATTTGTCCATATGTATAAAACGTCATTGACAAATATAATATATATATAAAATTGTTGCGCAAAAGCTGAAGCGAATTATTTTTTTTTTTAATTTCATTATTAACATAAACACATTTTTTCAATATGGAGAAGATGATACGATACTAATTTTGAATTAAACTAAATTTTCTATTTTTGCCGAAAATTGTTTCAATACATTACAAGAGAAACAATAACAAAATTATCAGTTGTAGATTGCCAATAGAAGTGATCACTTAGACTACTTTTAGTATTAAAATTTGAAATTTCATAATGTTTAAAAACAACGAAATTATTAATTTCAATTTATTTTTAAAAATATTAGAATTTGAACTTTTCACGAAATCCATTTAATCTCACTAATAAGATGTACATAGCACTAATGTTGCACAATACGTCAGCTGTATAGCTACAGATATACTGATATAAGCATTTCGGTGACGCGAACTCACGAGATTTCACCCATCCAATAAGTGTCCAACTATATATATATTTATTTTTTGAAGTGAAACTTCTTTTGAATCGTTGTGATTTCAAACCGGATGCAACGGAAAAAACGACAGGCTTACCTGTCGTTACCTGTCTCTTAAGACACAAATACAAAAATGTGTAGGATGAAGCCGGCAAAGAATGTGACAGAAATATGCATACTATTGAAGTGAAAACTTATTTATCATCGTTGTGATTTTAAAGTCGATGAAACGAAAAAGCGACAGTAAAAAGAGCAGTCACATCAATTCATAATATTTATCATGGGAGATAATGAGATAGGAAGCATAATACAATGTTTTGGTACCAGGCGATCATAGTTAAAGAAGAGATTGTCTTAAGTATGGCGCGAGTATACCTTAATATATTCTGACTCCAAGCGCACGACGTATTACTACCAGGAGTACATAGACACCAGGAGAACATATTATTATATATATTAGTGGTGGTAGGAATGTCTTTCATAGCGGTTGAAATCATGTGTCATCCTAGCAACTCGTACCAGGAATTCATATGCAGTTTAGAGGTTCATGCACCATGCAGGTTTCACTTCTGACATGTGCACTTTGTACGCACGCAATGTTTTTTTAATTATTTCTCTATCGCGTGCGTCAGGCATGTCGCATGTCGGTGACGCGAACTAATAAGATTTTCCGCTACCAAAAAGTGCCCAACGCGACTAATGAAGTGATCACTTGAAAAAGTCAGTAAATTATATTATTTATTTTATGATAAAACACATTGGTTGCCCGATTTTGATCACGTTGTATTTCGCGAAATTTATAGAAAATATAATAACCTATAGAAACTTATAATTCTCGCAAACGTTCAACATTCGACGCGAACTTCGTAACAATATTATAATTAATATTATAGGTATGTTTATATTTGTCTTTTTTAGCTAAAGTTACTGTCGTATTTTCGTCTCCGCATGTTCTGTACTTGTTTTAAAATCTGCGTACCTCTGCCTAATTCAAATATACACTTTTACAAAATAGTATTTATTCGTACGCACATTCCAATTATAGCTCAAAATGTACTAGAATTATTTTTTTATTCTATTTATTCTGCTAAATGTTGTATCGTTCCCTTATTTGCCAATAGAATTTTTTATAGGTTGCTATTAAAGACTTAACTAAAAGCCGACGACATACAGATTTTATTTTAGGTTATTTTTGGTATATGAAAGCGGCTTAACTGATCTAAGCAGACATTTTCTTTTCACTTATAAACAACATTATTTAATAATGTTATTATAAAATGTAATATTTTTTATTTGTATAATTCGTCCAATAATCTCATAAATTGTGTATAATTGTGAATTTTTAATATAGGATTCTTAGTTTTAACTTATGTACTAGACAATTCTCTGTATGGATTTACTCAATTTGAAACAATTGGTCATTAAGTCGAAACTGACTGACTTAGTTTATTACCCGCCAATTACCGGCCGTAAGCTACTAATAAAAAACGTTTTATTAATGGTCACCGTTCTTGTTACCGGCTATAAGCTGCTAATAAACTACAATTCATAAATGGCTACTGAATATTTCAGTCTATCTGTTAAAATATTTTTTTAAGAATATTTTTTAAAAATACTTTAACAAAAGTGTCTGCACCCAATGCAATGTTTATTGTACGGGTTGTCCTATTACTCAGACCCTCCTGGCCGTTCGTTTTCAGTCTATCAATGGGCTGTAACATCATAAATCGCAATATTTACCAGTGGGAGGCTCCTTTGCGCAGGATGCCGGCTAGATTATGGGTACCACAACATAGCCTATTTCTGCCATAAAGCAGTCTGAAGGGCGCCGTAGCTGTTGAAATTAGTGGGCAAATGAGACTTAACACCTTATATCTCAAGGTGACGAGCGCAATTGTAGTGACGCTCAGAATTTTTGTGTTTATTAAGATCCTGAGCGGCATTGCATTGTAATGGGCAGGACGTATCAATTACCATCAGCTGAACGTCGTTATTATTTTTGTCATAATAAAAACTTTAATTTTGGTGTTGTGTCATTTATGTTACTATTACGGCAAATAATAAAAACAAATTGTAAAAGAAAATAGTTTCTTGTAAAAAAATTGTTATAATATATTATACGATACGCAATGCTTCTTGTACTAGTCCGACTTTACCAGTTTTTTACACAAATTCCACATAGTGCCCCTATTTATATATAGGGCTGAGATATTAAGAGTGAAGACTTATCTGGCGAGTTGAGTCGAAGTCCGTATTTATAAACATCGCTTTGAGCTCGCACTAAGTCCACCATAACGTCGACTTAGGAAAAACTGAGACTATAATCCAAACAAAAAGGAAATCAACAATTCCTTGCGTCATTACAACAGCTGTTGTTAGACGATTTAAGATTCTTGTAAACTGCTGTCGCGCATCTAAAAATGTTCCATTTCTCATACCAAATAACTTAGATAAGGGATTGGTCTCCGTTGCGTTCCAACTAGATACCGCAGGCGTAGTCGGAAAGTACAGCAACTAGTACTGCGCCCAAGTGGGCGTACCCGAGCCAGTCTCGAAAAATGTGTGACGTTGACGTGCCACATGTTCTGTTAAACTTTGCTAATAATTGAAACTCAAACGCCGGGTTGCGTAGTAAAACTTGACACTCATCAGCATTTTGTATTTTACTAATTTCAATGTAAAATAACACGAAGCGTGTGTTACACAATTTGAAAGATGCCATTGAGTGTCAAGATGCCACGCACGCACGTAAAAAAGCTATTGTTCTTAGGTAGTGCGGTATATAGTTGGAGCGCGGCGGAGACCAATCCTTAATCTAAGCCAAATAAGTTAATAAGTCTGCATTTCGCATAAATCATTCATCGATTTTCACTTATTTCAATAAAACTAATAATCAAATAACTTTTGAATACTGATATACTTTAGTATACATTCTATTGTAAAAGATTTTTTACTTATCGACAATGTAGGTACTGCGTAATGAAATCTTATCTAGACGGAACCTTAAATGTTTGAGTATATCCATCTGAGACGAGCCTAAGTGATTAAAATTATTAATAAATTCGTTTGTTAATTTGCAATTGTTTCCTCTCACACGAATGTATATTGTTTTATTTTTAAATAGTTTTATTTAAGATGTAAGTTACTTTCGATAATATGTTGACTGTATAGTCTACTTGTAAATATATTTTTGTAACATGTTACATTTTGAATACAATGTTTTTAAAACAATTTGGTTTTTTTTTTGTCTTTGGTCTATTCGTATACGTGTGTATTTTAAACAGCGAGTGATGGATTCGATCCCTGTTGGGTAGGTTATATTGCACATTATGACTTCATTAATACCTACAGCCTTAAATCATTTATACTTCTGGATAGACTATGACAGCTGTGAAAACGTTGAAAAGATAGAATTTAGAACTAACCTCTATTTTGAGCAATTCACATACACTAACAGTGTTATACAAATCGCGAGTGTAAGACGTAGCTTGTCACACACGCTAAAATAATATACCTGGCCTGTTTTTATCGGTTGTCTAACAGCAAGAGACTATCTAGATGTATAAATTATCTAAGCCTACAACTTTATTCACAATTTTATGAAGGTTATCTTATCGTTCTAAAGACATCGCGCAAAAATTTTCATTCCAGTTTTGATGTACTTGGAAAAAATTTCCTTGGTAATTGCTTTCTCCAAACATCCAGGAATTGGGGATGATATCTTAATTTGTGGCGTGTAGAAATCGGTGGCAGGAATCAGGTCAATCGGCTCTTTGGAACTTCCTTAGATAAATGCGGTAGAAGAAGTCTAACAGGCGCCCAATGATTGCTGAAGTATTAATTCGTTCGTAATAACACATTGAATATACCTGTAGTTTTTTTTTACAATTACAATAATAAGTCAAATGGAGTTGTAGTATAATATCTATTTCAAACCTTAGATAATTTATGTCTAGATAGAGCCTCTTGCTGCTAGACAACCAATGAAACAGGCCAGGAATATTAGTTTAGTGTATGTGATAAGCTACGTCTTACACTCGCAATTTGTATGTCACTTCGTGTTAGTGTAAGGGCAAAGCCAAATTGGCTTCGAAGAAACTGGGCGTCATAAATAGAACACGGCAATACTTCAAGCCGGCCCACATTCTAGTGCTCAACAAAGCGCAGGTCCGGCCACACATTGAGTATTGCTGTCATCTCTGGACGCACCCCAGTATCAGCTCGATTCATTTGACCGCGTGCAACGCAGAGCAGCTCGAATTGTCGTGGACCCAGTGCTCTGTAAACGGCTGCATCATTGGCGTTGCGTAGAAACATCGCTTCATTGTGTGTCCTCTACCACATTTGTCACGGGCATTGTTCCCAAGAGCTGTTTCACCTGACTCCTGCCGCTGAATTCCACACACTTCGCACGCCACAAGTTAGGATATCATCCCCACCATCTGGATGTGTGGCGGTCCTCCACAGTGCGGTTTTCAAGGAGCTTTGATGACTTAATGAGCTTCCTTGTGCCTTCAAAAATAGCGAGTTCAAAAATGACACCTTCCTTAAAGGCCGGCAACGCTTCTGTGATTCCTCTGGTGAAGAGAGAATGTGGGCGGCGGTGATCAATTAACACCAGGTTGTTTGTACGCTCGTTTGTCCTCCTTTTCCATAAAAAATAATGTTCACTAAATTAAAAAATAACGTGCACTGCACATAATAGAGGTTAACAGTAAACCTCAATTTTATTCGACGTTTTCACAGCAGTGACAGTCTATCCAGACATATGAATGATCTAAGCTTTAAACATTGTTTTTTCTGATCGTTATGCAACCTGGTTCTATATTATAAAGGATATTTTTGCGAAAATAATATAACTCGCCACAAGTTTCTTAAAATTTATTGGACGTCTTGCACATGAACTGACTAAACCGTATTTTCTACACAAAATACTACGGACATATTGTATGCTAATTTTATAGGTGTGACAGAGCGATATCTTAGTCAATTTCGATCTGCCCATCATCGAATCTAACTGGAAAGTAGATCCTGTAGATGGTGCCACAACTGGACAATGGAATACCCAATGGCAGCACCATGGCGTTAGAGCGTCAAGAGGCGTAATCTCAATTCTAATCCCTTATTATCCACAAATTAAATTTTAACATTAAATCCGAGTAGAAAGGGAAGTAACGGTCATGCCACATAGGACGGAGCCTACGAAATTACTTCGTCCATCTAATAATTTATATTCTTTATCACTTCAGGTGCTATTATCTAAATAAAAAACCAATTAACGTAATTAATAATTTATTGTGATTTTACAAATTTAGCAATTCACTTACAAACTATAATATACAAAGAAATTTTAGTTACCACAGACTATTATTTACAAATATTTTTTATTAGTCAAGTCCGCATTCCATTATTATGATTATACCTATTATAAATGTTAACCCTTAAATGCTCATTGTCCCAAAATTGAAAATTGCATTAATTATTTTACTATTTTAATTTATCGATTTGATGGTTTTAATATTATATTAGTTGTATATTAAGGGAAGTGACTTAGCCATCGATCTTAGGTAAAGGATTGGTCTCCGCTGCGCTCCAACTAGATACCGCAGGCGTAGTCGCAAAGTGCGGGCAACTGCTAGAAGTATATGATAGGTAAGGTTCAAAAAAGAAAGGTTCTATCACTCGCCCAAAAGTTGTGAAAGAATACAACGACCATATGAGGAGTGTGTATCTCATGAATTCCTTTCTAGGCAGGTACGGAATATGGATGAAACGCGAAAGTGGTACATGCGCACAACGGCGCCTATTTCAGCCGTGAAGCAGTAAAGTTAGTGAAATTACTGGGCAAATGAGACTTGACAAAACTTATGTCTCAAGGTATTAGCGCAGTTGTAGTGCCGCTCAGAAGTTTTGGGTTTTTCAATAATCCTGAGCGGCGCTGCATTGTAATGGGCAGGGCGTAGGCCAACAGCTGTACATTCTGCTCGTCTCGTCCCTTAATGTCATTAAAAAAATGCACATATTTCATCACCTCCTTGATTTACTTTACTGCCATAAACGCCTGGGTTCTGTACATAGTTGCAATACCTACTGCAAAAAGGGTCATATACCAATTCTTGATTAATCTTGCAGCAGTCAGATTAGAAATAGCTGATAGTTTATGCAACTACGGTACTGTCAGACAACTTACAAAAGAGCGTCCCAGTAATAGGTGAATAGGGCGGAACCAGCTTCTTAAAAAAAGTGTGTGTACTTATGTTTGCACGCAAGAAGTTAAACTTCTTTTGCCTAACGAAGAAAAAATCATTAAAATGATTTATTCCTCGTGCTATTCTACGTTTTTAGAAAGAACAATTTTGTAAAAATCTTGCAAAGATGGCTTTGACAATTAATTATTAAATAATAAATACGGGTGTATAGGCTTAAACCCTTTGCCTGTCCTAATAATGGATGAAAAACCAAAAAAAAACGTCAAAAATTTTTAGGAACCAACTTCAACCTGTTACTTTTGTGTTACAGTGATGCGCGCGCATCTTAAAACTTCACTCTCATCATTTTTTCATTATGCGCCTAAAGAAGTATAACTTCATTAAAATGTTCTTGCCTCGTGTTCGCGTCCACCCGCGTTCTAGTGCATGACTTAGTGTTGCTACTTCCAATGAGCGTATAGCGTATAGAGCGACTTTGATCATTACTGGCACGAAATAAGGTGTCGATTTGAATGAATGTTTACTGTTATCTGTCAAGTTTAAACTAATTTATACGTACCTATATACAAGGCCGCTCGGACATTTTTGACGACCTTTTAATATTCGATTGTCTTGTATAAGTATAAATATTTTCGTAGAACATAATACTTAGGTATTCATATTGCATGTACCCACACAAGCCACAAATTATGATATAACCTATAACCACAGACACAGTTAATTAAAATGACAAACACTGACCCTTTGTATTAAAAAAATAACAACAAAAATATATAATTTATTTTTCAAACTACATTTTCTTGTAAAATTATATCACTAAAATCTAATATATATAATTATAACTGCATATTAGACATAAATTAAATCAAAGCGTTAGTTAACTGCATTCATACAGGTTATCACTTATTACACTTGGGAGTACACAGGTGTTCAAAAATGCTATCTAACCTTTAATCTTGGACGAATTAATTGCAGGACACGTTTCGAGGACCGGTTACTGAGCCTAATAGCCCCAGTAATAAAAATAGTATGACACGAGATTGGTGCACTTTTGTGTTAAAAAATGTGAATTGCCACATGTAAGTACAATTTCAACCCAATATATAAGCAATCTTTCGAAAAAATAAATAAAAGTTTATTTATCGCATATTTAAAAAGTATATGTACACAGTAACTTTTTATACTAACCCCCATACTAGGCGTTGCCTGTGTCGTGGGGGAAATAGTTAAATTAACAAAAAATATACAAGCGGCTAGTGACAACAAGCTGATTACTAAAACTTAACCAAAGAAATTAAGAAATAAACTCCAAGTAGTAACTAAACAAATATTAATTCTGTATTTGTATGAATACTTTCGTTTTCCATATTTAAGAATAAATGCTACAGTAAAAATAATATATCATATTTAGTTTTCAAAAATCTGCGTAAGCTGCGCGGCGCGGCGGCTCAAACGAATAAGGCGGGCGTTTATTATTAATACAAAACTTTCGTTTTTGCCGCCGCCCGCCCGCCCCTTCTCATGGTACATGAATGAAATGGGTGTGTGGGCAAAGAATAATTAAAATGGCTGCAGGCCAACTTTTTTTATGTCCTGATTTCCTGAAAATCAATATTTATTTGATACATGATACCAATATACGCCTTAAGATGTAGTACAGGATTTTTTTAAAGTCCTGTATAATTGCGTACGCTAGCACGGTATTTGTATCGAGAGTGCAATTTAGGTTGGATTATATGATTAGATTATTCACTTGTCATTTTTTATTCGTTATTTAGATTTGAAAGAGCGACATCTCTAGTTAATTTCCAAATATGCAAATATTGGACTTGAAAAGGTTATCAATTACTGTAAAGAAGATCCTGTAGATGTGATTTTAGACTTGGAATAACTTTACATCGGGTTTTTAAATAAGACAGCTTGGGTTGCGTGTAGTGCTTAATTCGTCCAAGACCATATCCCTGCGAAAGTTAGACCTACCCTCAAAATGAAAAAAGTGAACCCGACCAATCAGCTGACCTTCCCGATGATATTTCCCAAAATGAAACTGACACACAACAAAATGCCGACATATGTCACAATTTGATTGGCTGGATGAGTGGGGATTTGGTTTATCTCCCAGTGTTTCTGTTCCTCGTCTAACTCGTGGTGGACGTCTGACAGCGCTTTGGCCAATTCGGCGTCAGAATTTGCGCTGCTCTGGGCAGAGGCTGCGATAAGCTTCTTTAAGTCCCTTATTTGTGTTGCTATTGCATGCTCTTGGTGATGTATGTGCTCTGAAAATAGATAAAACATAAGCTGTGTTATTACAAAAGAGTTACACATGTGTTGAACACTCGTATTAGTAAAGTTATATCACAAATCTGTATCTTTCTGCTTTTTAGCGTTCAAAAATCTAATAATGCTTGTCTAAGTTGTATCTAACCGCTAGCGGATAGATTATATTCATTTTTAGATTTAGGTTATATGACAGATAGATGACAGCTGTCAAAAAATGCGTTCCGTTCCGTTCCTTTATTTGTTCCTGTATACTTCAGTTTATATTGTGCTTAGTGACATTTTAGTTAAACACAAGCTAAACACTGTTTCGTAATAGAAAAAGATAAACTCCATTTTAGACATCGTTATTGTTAGGTCACTCACGTTGTTATAGTTTGATCACTGTTTATCAAAACACGAGTCTAAGCCATTTTTTTTTGTAATAACATAGAAAAGGTGTTATTTTTTTTCAGTTTTACAGAAATGTAATCTATCTCCCTCTCCTTTGAACACTGATACAGTTACACAAATAAAACTGAAAGCAAAATTTTATGAACGATGCGGAACTCGAACATGCGACCTCTGGCGTTCCGTGCCAGTGCTTTGCCAACTGAGCCAACCGTTCGAGTGACGTATCGTTGATAAAATCTTGTATGCTTTGTTCAACTGATTAAGCCAAAATCTGAGAGTTCTGAGAGAGAAGAAGCGGCGCAAGAAACTCTCGTACACAATATTACGTAAACATGTACGTTGTTAAACACTTATCTGGTTCTCAATCTGCGTTAGTCAAATAAGTAGTTTTTGTGGTGTTAATAAATAAAAAAAAACATACTAACCTATAAGGCAAGACTGCTTACTGACGAGATTATTAATATTTTCCTGCATCAAACTTAAATTACTGGCAAGTTGTTCCTAAAACAAAAAAAAACACTTTAATATACAATATTTTTTTTCTAGTTCTTCTTTGTACTATCGACGAAATTGAATTGTGGCCCACTTAAATGTTATTTTCCTACAGTCATAATATACAAGTAGGTCGAAATTACCTTGAACATACATTTCCTAAGAAAATACATTTACTTACTACTCGGTTACATTATCTCTGGTCGATGACGTCACATCGTCGGTTTGTTACGGTGTGCAAAACAAGCATCACTAGGATATAATTATTAATAAATAAACTACGATTTAATTTTTCCGTATTATTTATTTATATAAAGGTGTTATGTTGTGATGCTGATTTTATTATTATAATGATGAAAAATCAATGAAAGAATCTGGGTCTTAACCAGTTTTACTTATAAAAAAAAAATATTTTTCTTGCAGCACTATTATAGTTACTGATCACCACCTACTGTCAATCCTTTTATACGAGTAACTTGTGGGTGAAGTAAAAAAAGAAGGAATCGGTGTCACCTTACATAACATACAGTGAAGCACCAAAACAAATCCGGTTAACGTGTAAATACATAGCCCTACTTATAAATACTAATACAAGCCGATCCGCAGCCATTATGAGATTTGCCATCGTCTGTGACAGATTAGTTTGCGTCGCAATAAAATATTTTAAAAATGCCGTTGTGAAAAAGTGTAAAAACAATAAGTATTATAAGTATTTGTGGCCATATAGGGAGAAAACTTCAAAAACAAAGCAGTGATAGCATGAAAATATCACGACATGTACCTAATGGTAATGAAGCTGCAAACCGTACTGATGCAACGGGACGAGTGTGAGGGGGTGAAAGGGGAACGGGAGGGGGCTTCACGTTCCATCAAGATTCAAAGATATTATGGTCGTGTAGTAACTGTTATAATTTTATTTGCCACTGACAGTCCACTGTTATACAATATTTTTCGTGCAAACATAAGTCTCTCAAAATATAGCATACATAGATATAATCTCAACTATAATGAAACGTGGATCACATTTTGTTCTTCAGTTGAGACCTTTAATACTTCTTCTTTAAGTCTACTTTTTACAATATTCTACCCCCTTAAATTCCCCGTCCTACCGTCCGTACGAAAGAGCGTACAGGTCACGACGCTTGCTGTCTTCGGCAGTCGAAGCAGCAGCCCCAGCACCAACTGACGTAACTTGGACATGAGAAGGAGCCAGAGTGTCGACGCAAGTCGGTTCCCACACCAGCGCCATTTCCTTCCCCGTGCCCAAAAGCCACCAGGGTCATTCCATCAGGACGCTTGCCATCGCGGTGGTTTTTTTATGGAAAAAGGAGGACACACCGCCTCCTATATTCTCTTGCAACACTAGAAGAAAAGCAAGACCTTTGCCGGCCCTTTAAATTGTACTCGGTTTTTTTGAATGTCGTATCGTTCCGGAAACACCGCACAAGGAAGCTCATTCCACAGCTTGTTTCACACGGAAGAAAGTACCTTGAAAACCGTACACATCCAGATAATAGGGATGATATTCTAATTTGCGGAGTATCGTGCGAAGGTGGAATTCGGCGGCAGGAATCAGGTGGAACAGCTCTTCGAAACACTGACCTGATAAGCATACTCAGTTTTCATAGCTGCCGTGATGTCCACACTGTTAGTGTTGCCACCGCCCGCTATTGAGTACAACACGCTCGCACTTCGCGCCATCTGTTGTTCCATCATCTCTCTAAACTCCGCCATCTTGAGTCTGTTGTTTATGGTCGAACCCGCTATACCCAGCACTGTGCCTGAAATAAAGCATATTTATTCACTTGTGTATGACTGGGGTCTGTATTTGTGTACTACAAAAAAACGTGCACGTTTTGCGTAAAATTTTTACATTAAAATTTCCTACCTAGGTATTTATTTCCTATATACTAAGTAGGTTTGATTATGTCGTGGCATACATTACTATCTGCAACTAATGTAGGTTTGACAACGAAATAATATTGATTTAATATTACGATAACATACCTATTTAGACTAAAGAAAATACTGAGCATACTTATAAGATGACCTTATATTAGGTGGGTACAGTTTTAGGTAAAGAAGTCAACCCTAATGTCGTCAGAAGAGGTAAGCGTCACGCGATAGAAAGAGAGCCAAATCATTTCACTTTGTTCATTCTATTCTATTCTTCCTACTGTTTTTTCTGTGTAAGTTATACCACAAGTATGCCAATGTCACGTTAAGGTAAACCACCAAGCTAAGAGTATTTGTTTACTAATTTTAATGGTAGTGATCGGTGCTAAAGATTGAAACAAGTTTTATTTTCTTATACCTGAAACAAATATACATGCTGTTAAGACTATAAAGGACATACACAAATTACTTAAACAATTACATATAAGTACTTAGTGATATTTACAACTTAATCTTATTTATTTTAATATATTTACACAAAATCTATACAAAAAAACTAGGGAGAGGAGACATTTAAAGGAAGTTGGGCGGGGAACTTCAGGAGGTATAAAATTGTATAAAGAAGGTTGCATTAAAGGGCAATTGAAGAATAAATGATCCACATTTCCTTCATCTAGACCACATTCACAAAGGGAATTGTCCCTAATTCTTAGTTTAGCTAAAAATACTGGAGTACAAGCATGATTAAAACGTAAACGACAAAGAGTTGATATCACTGACTTCTTGGGAATTTTAAATTTGGAGAACCAAGATTTCTGAGGAATTACAGGTTCTAGATCTCCATAAAATTTGCGTTTAGAGTTTTTGGAAACTTGCCATATGTTGGACCAACTCTCATGCATCTTGGGTTTCAGGATGGTAGAAAATTTTAGAATATTGGAGGGAACCTGTTGCAGTAGCTGACCTCGGACAGGCATCTGCATTTTCATTACCAAGGATGGCTGAATGACCTGGAATCCATGGTAAAACAATGTTAATATTGAGGTCGAGCATTCTTTCAAAGATTCTCTTATTTTAAGTATAATTGGAAACTGACTTTTTGACCTAAATGGATTTGATAGTATTGATTGACAGCAACTTTTGGAGTCTGAAAGAATAATAGAATTGTTCATGCCATGAGACTTAACAAACAAAATAGCTTCAACTATTTTGTTTGTTAAGTATGGCAATTGATTCCCCAGTGAAAACAGAAGTGATAGATGGGCAGCTGTAACTGAGTATAATTCTTGTTGAAGGAATCCATGCTGCAGCACAAACCGGACTCATGTGTGTTTTTGAAGCATCAGTGTAGATTTTATGCATGTATCAGACTACATTATCTGAGAAAAAGTTTTATTGGCTTCTATGGAAATTTATCTATGCCTAAGTTTAAAATTACAGATGATTGGAAAGTGAGTGCATTACAAGGCATCGTAAATAGAGGCAATTTAGAATATTGGAAGAGGGGGTTAGAGAGGTGGGAGAATAGTAAGTAACTGTGGAGAATGCAAGGTCTTTTGTCTTCAGAAATACTATTATTATTGTACAAAGCAAATAGTTGGTCAAATTTTTGAAGCAAGGGATGCCAACAACATTGAGAAAAAAATTATTAGCAAGAAATTGACGGCGAAGTGAAAGGGGAGGTTCCATACACTCTACTTGAATGGCATTAATGGATTTCATGGCTCCTAATATTATGTGTAAGCATTTAGCCTGAAACTTTGTCCATTTTATTCAGACCTGCTTTATTTCCTGGGATCAAGAACATAGTGCCGTAATCCATGTGGCTGTGAATGATTGCATTGTACAATAATTTTTGGGTAAAGGGGTGAGCTCCCCAACAGACACAAGATACAGAGCGCAGGATATTAATGTAATTCTCACATTTCTGTGACACATAATCAAAATACTTTATGCCTGATAATTTTTGATCTAACCGAACCCCCAGAAACTTAACATTGGTAGCAATTGTCTCCCGCCGCCATGTCAGTGCTCATGTAGTGTATTATTTACATGTTTCACCCACCCGTTTTGAGGTTAGAATTTTATTGGTTATTTTCTTGAAAACTGTGCAGTACCTTGTAATAAGAGTGGCAGTATTGTAATCGTGGACCAAAGCTCTAGCAACTACATCTTTTTTTAGCTTTAAATTCGTGCTAAGAGCTAAGTCTGTAAGCTGAGCTAAGTTTGGTAAAATTAAATGAGTCACCTAATATAGACGCGACGATGTACCAGTACTTGTTCCTCTCAGCATGAGCCCTTTCCCGCTCGTGGCCCAACTTCACAGCGGCGGACATCGTCGCGAATAGCTCCCTCTCTTCTCTCTCTGCTTTTGAGAAGAGGCTGCGTATCGCTCGCTCTTGTATTATCAGCTGTGAAAAATATACTATATATGCACCATATTATGCATATCAAATGAAAGGTTTTGCTGAGAAGACGACAAAAAACAATAAAAAACTAACTTTCTACCAAAGTTTTTAGAAGGTAGAACACACAAAATGTTTTTGAAGTTGTACTGTGTCTAAGTGTCTTTGGGCGTGTTATGAAAACATGATGAGAGTGAAATTTTAAGATGTGCATCACTGTAACAAAAATGTAACAGGTTGAAGGTGGTTCCTAAAATTAACTGATGTTTGCATCATCCATTATTTTTTTTTGGTTTCTTCATCCATTGTTAGGGCAGGCAAAGGGATCAAGCCCATAAGCCATTCTTTCTAAGATTTCTACAAAATTGTTCTAAAAATGTAGAATAGCATGAGGAATAAATCTTTTTAATGATTTTTGCTTTGTTAGGCCAAAGAAGTTTATCTTCTTGTGTGCATACATAAGTACACAGACACTTTAAAATTCCTGCCTACCATAGAATATTAATAGCACTACTATATAGAAGGATCACTCCCAAACAAAGGCACAAGTTTAGGTATAGAATATTTCCTACTGTCACAACACTTACGTAAAATTAAATCTTATATTGTGACTTGAGTGTTCACATTCTCTTGGACCTAAGCAGCTTCCAAATCAGTTTGCCCTAGCCGCTGATATAGAAAGGTTGGATGGTAAAATTTAAACATAAATCTAATTCACAAATAAAATTTTTAAAAACTAAATTTTATGAACTATGAGGAATTCGAACCCACGACCTCTGGCGTTCTGTGCCGGTGCTCTGACCAACTGAGCTAACCGTTTGAGTACCGCCTCGTTATAAAATTCTGTTTGCTTGGTCAATTTCCTAATACGTAAATATTGGGGTTGAGCAGGTTATCAACTGTAAAGTAGATCCTGTTGATGAAGTCACAACCTGAGAGTTGAACAAAGCAAACAGAATTTTATAACGAAGCTGTACTCGAACGGTTAGCTCAGTTGGTCAGAGTACCGGCACGGAACGCCGGAGGTCGTGGGTTCGAATCCCGCATCTCTCAATAAATTTAGTGTTTTTCAAATTTTATTTGTGTATTAATCCTAGAAGTGAGGAGTATCACTTTAAAAAAAAATAACATATTGTTTACAGAAATCGAATTGTATATATAAGTAATGTGTGTATAAATTCAATAAACAATCTTTAATTTTATCTTTTATGATTTACTTTTGATGTTTTAATCAAACAGTTAAAATTATAAATATATTATATATACCTTATGTTCCTCTGTACATAAATGAAGATATTTGTCATCGCCTTTCATAGTGTTCTGCATTTCTGCATGCAGTTCTTTAAGCCTGGACTCAATTGTTGCCAACTCCCGCCCGAGTTCACGCCTTCTATCCTGAGCACCCACAAACCTGTCCTGAACTGTTTATATTAGCATATTTGTGACAAGGCTTAGAAAATCTAATGAAACCAATCTAAAAGTGGGTGGAAAAGCATCTTTACAACCTATCATAAGTCATGGATCTGTAAAGATCAGAAGCTGCGCTAATATTAAGAGATGGGTAACTTTTTACTGTAAAAGCTGGGAGTTTTGTATATGTTCTTCTCCCCATGTGAAAGCCCCTTTACAAACTGATATAGCTTCACAATGTTTACCAAGTGTTGTTGCAATATGTTATGTTATTATCACTCCCTATGGTAATTAGAGGGGAATAAACAAGCAAATGGGTCACCCAATGTTAAGTGATCAACACCACCTACAATCTTCTACAACACAAGAGGATTCAAAGGAGTTTTGCCAGTCTTTTTTTACTCATAAGTATAGATTAAACAGTATCAGATGGAAATGGGTTCAGGCCACATTTCACTTTATGCAGATAATAGGTGGATAATTCGGGCATCTAGCATGGACCTGTTGACAAAAGGTGTCAAGGTAGACCCAAAAGATAATGGAAAGATGATATTGTGGTTGTTGCTGGAAATAACTGGCTTGAGGGAACAGGTGACGGAGAGAAATGGAGGAGGCTTTCACCCAGTAAGGTTCTAGGATTCCATAGAAAAAAAAAAGGGTTTTCTCTTAAATCTTCATTAATTCAAAGCTTCATTATTATTATAAGTATAGGATGAACAGTTTTGGTTGTGCTATTGCTACCTTCAATCAGGTGTCCCTCTGATTGAAGGCAACTATAGTGTATTCAAATTTAAATGTTTCCACTCACACAGTTGAGTTCAAATATGAGGAAAATAGCATGTGAATACCCATTCTATCTCATTTGAATGGGTAATAGTAAATAATCGAGTTAAGAGTATTGGTGACATACAAAGCAACATGGAAGTCTCATATCACATTATATTTGTAGCAGCAGTACAGATAATTAACCTATTTATAAGATTTTCTGTTACATATTATTAACTTAAAGTGTCATTATTTATTTTTTGTTTTATTGCATCATACATAAGAATCAAAAATAAAGTCAAACTATGTACTGCGTACTCTGATGATGATCAATCTAAGTCTGTGATAAAGAAGCTAACAGATGTTTTACTAACCTGAGCTTCCACAACAGTGTTTTGTATAGCCATTATCTCTTCAATACCTGTAAACTTCTCATATTTGGAGACTAATTCCTTCACTTTGGTCGTGATACTTTCATGCTTAAATTTTTCAGCAATCTCGGATACTTTATTAGCCGGCACATATTTGGTTAGGAGTTGATCCACCTTTTCTCTACTACTTGCATTTAATTGTGATATATGAATTTTGTCTTTCACCTGTTGGGCTATTTTCCGGAGGCGCTCAGCCATGATGTCATATTTTCAGTCGATGTATTATGTATCTATAGTTTTCAGTCTATTTGAAACGATTGAAATACATTGCAAATTGCGGATTCATCTTAACTTTCGGATAAAAATTAAAAATAACGTAATGTCAATTGTCAAAGTCATGCTAGAAATTAGAAATTTGACGTTATCTTAATTTTTTTTATTGCTTGAGATGGATGGACTGACAAGACAGGACTGGAATAATTTATTAGCAACTCGATTAAAATAAAATCTACCTAACCAAAGTAGGTACAAAGTGGAAGAAATTAAACGACTAAATATTATATTAGCCACTCAAAGAAAGTCTTGTATGCATTCATTAGGCATTCTCGATTCGAGTCGAATCTAATAGAATTATCTCGTTGTTTATAATGCAGTAAAAATTCAGTAAGCCAAAAAAAATGTATGAAGCGGAAATTTCCAGACATTAAATATTCTGCGATTGTTTTCTCATATTTTTTTTCTGTGAAATTCTGTTTTACTTTTTCAAGGTTTTATTTTACGACTTGATTCAGATATTTTTTAACTGAGTAACGTAGCGTTACCTCTGTCTGAATTTTTTTTTGTAAAATCTTCAAGTGCATTTGTTTCTATATCTGCAAAATTATGGAGAGCATAATTATCCGCCACTTCTTGGTATACCAAGAAGGTGACCAGCTGATCAACGACCGACAGTACGGCTTACGACATGGTCGGTCGGCAGGCGATCTTCTGGTATACAAAACACATAGATGGGAGGCGGCTATTGAAAGCATGGGGAAGGCCTGGCAGTTAGCCTAGATATAGCGAGAGCCTTTGATCGTGTATGGCACAAGGCGCTTCTCTCAAAACTTCTATCATTTGGGCTTCCCGAGAGCTTATACAAGTAGACCTCCAGCTTCGTCACTGGGCGCAGCATAAGGGTCGTTGTTGACGGTTATTGCTCGAACCCGGAGCCCGTGAACGCTGGAATGCCCCAAGGCTGTGTGCTATCTCCCACGCTGTTCCATCAGCATGTCAATGATATATTGGAAAACTCCGACATACGTTGTTATGCAGACGACAGCACTGGTGATGCCGTATGCACGGGCCATGCAGGTCTCTCTCAGGAAATCGTTGACCAGTGCCGGGAGAAACTTGTGTCTTCTATCGAGTCCTATCTTGAGAAGGTCGCGGAATAGGGTAAATTGAACATCAACAAACCAGAAGACTCAAGTTTGCGCGTTTACCACTAAAAAAACCCCATTTGTCGTATCACCGCTCTTCGACAACACTTCCCTTAAAGCCTCGCCTAGAATCGGAATACTGGGTCTCGAAATCTCGAGCAATTGCCAATTCCGTGGCCATCTGGAGGGCAAAGCCAAATTGGCTTCGAAGAAACTGGGCCCCATTAATAGAGCACAGCCATACTTCAAGCCGGCCCACACTCTAGCGCTCTACAAAGCGCAGGTCCGGCCACACATGGAGTATAGCTGTAATCTCTAGTCTGGCGCACCCCAATATCAGCTCGATCCATTTGACCGGGTGCAACGCAGAGCAGCTCCAATTGTCGAGAACCCAGTGCTCTGTGAACGTCTGGATCACTTAGCATTGCGTAGAGACGTCGCTTCATTGTGTGTCTCCTACCGTATTTATAACGGGGAGTGTGAGAGGTTTTTAACCTGATTCCTGTCGCCAAATTCCACCGTCGCACGACACGCCACAAGTTAGGATATAATCCCCCCCATCTGGATATGTGGCGGTCCTCCACAGTGCGGTTTCCAAGGAGCTTCCTTCCACGTACTACAAAGCTGTGGAATGAACTTCCTTGTGCGGTGTTTTCGGGATGATACGACATGGGTAAAGAAAGCGCTTATATCTTCCTTAAAGCCCGGCAACGCTCCTGTGAGTTCTCTGGTGTTGCAACAGAATGTGGGTGAATGCATTGATCACTTACATCAGGTGACCCATGCGCCCGTTTGTCCTCCTATTCCATAAAAAAAATATTATCTTTGTAATAAATAAATGATTTATAGTGTTTTCAGGATTTTTTAGACGTTTGCTACGTTCTTAATCAATAACAACGCTATATTGACATGTTCTAATAATGTAAGTTTTCAAAGTTAGGTGGTATACTTCTTTTGGTTAGTTAGGGAAAAACTAAAATTATCAGATGGAATTATTACGATGCGCGCGCACACCGTCATGCAAATTCGACACCCTGACGTAAGCTTGTAAAGTGGACGATTTGAAGACCATTTGTATCATACTTCAGTCTCTCGTAACTCATATGTAAATGTAGTGTTTAAATTCTCTTTGCTAATACATCATCATCATCTACTGAACCAATGGACGAGAATTAAATATTTTTCTTTCTTTTTTTTTAATGAAAATAAGGGACAAGACGAGCAGGACGTTCAGCTGATGGTAATTGATACGCCCTGCCCATTACAATGTAGTGCCGCTCAGGATTCTTGAAAAACCCCAAAAATTCTGAGTGGCACTACAACTGCGCTCGTCACCTTGAGACAAGATGTTAAGTCTCATTTGCCCAGTAATTTCACTAGCTACGTCGCCCTTCAGACCGAAACACAGTATTGCTTACACATTACTGCTTCACGGCAGAAATAGGCGCCGTTTTGGGACCCATAATCTAGCCGGCATCCTGTGCAAAGGAGCGTCCCACGGAGATATATAAGCTGAGAAGAGCATAATTTATGACTTTACAACTCAACTTTTAGTCATGATACTGCATTTTACAGTAGCAAAGTTATCATGTTTATATAAGTATACTTAGAATAGCTTTGCATTATAAAATCGTACAATAAAATTTATTATCTAACAGCCTGTGGGCGGTCGCTCCATTCCCAATCTGTGGTATGATTAAGTAAGTCTTTTTTTACAAGTAATCTTTACCACACAAACGTTATTTAACAATTCCTTTGAATTTCGTAAATACAATTATTTTTTAATATTTTCTGGAATCTTGTTGTAAAAGCATATACAACGCCCCACAAAATACTCGAGTAAGTTAAGTTTATTTTCTTCATGGTGTTTAATATTATGGTTATGAATTATTAGTGAGAGAGATTAATTTCTAACAAACTCACTTAAGTGCCTATGTACATACATAACATTATCAAGAATATATTGAGAGGCAACAGTCAAGATGTTTATTTCTTTAAACTTTTCTCTCAATGGTTCTTTAGTTACTCCTAGGTTATAAATAGCGCGAATAGCCCTCTTTTGTAGCACAAACATGGTATTGATATCGGCAGCATTGTCCCATAGCAATATACCATAGAACATAATATTATGCAAATAGCTAAAGTAAACTAGTCGCGCCGTTTCTACGTTTAATTGTCTTATTTTTTAAGTGCGTATACTGCAGAACTAAGTCTTTTAGCCAATCCTTCAATATGTACATCCCATTGTAATTTGGAATCCAGAGTATTGCAAGGAAATATAGCAGATTCTACCGGTAATATCACCTCTCCGTTTAAATAAAACTGATGAATAGTATGATACGTAAATAATGTGAATGATGGATCTCAAATGAATGTGGTGACTACTGAAATAACCATTGACAAGACAATAGGCAATGACGCCATTTTATGAAACAAGGGACGTCGTATAGATTATAGGGCTGTATTATTAACCTCGACAAATTGCTTATTAAACACACTTTCTCATCTGCGTACTGTTATATTTTTTTTTTCAGAAAATGCTGCAGGCTATTTACAAATTTTCACTTATAGATTATTACTGAAAATGGAACTGAAGATTTACTTTTCTTAATTAATTTAATTCTATTTTCCTTTAAGTATTTATTTTTATAAATATATCTTCTCAATAAATATAATTAAATATATTAAATATAATTGACTTGATAATTAGCCCTCACGCTTTCAAAATAAACACTACTTGACAATAAAACGTAGTTTCCAAGAGATAATTACAATTTGCCTTTTTATAATCATTATCCGTCTATGGATGGATATGACTTTTGAACTTGACCCAAGCTGAGTAGAAAATACACAGCAATTAAGTATAACACAACTGCATAACATAATGTAAATCGATTGAGTCTAACAAGCAGCGACAAACAGACCTGATCAAATAGAACAGACAGAAAGATTTTTTGCTATTTGATTTCAAATAGAACAACTCGAGGCAATTCGTAAACTAGTACCTACAGAGGGTACAGTGTTTCCAGTAACCCGTTTTGTTACGAGAATAGGATCGAAGCTACCTTATGTCAAAGAATAAATCTGTGCTCTGGTGCTAAAAAGGCCAATATCAATTTTTAACCGACTAAAAAGGAGGAGGTTCTCAATGCGTCGGTATTTTTATGTTTGTTACCTCAAAACTTTCGACTGGGTGAACCGATTTTGATAATTCTTTTTTTATTTGAAAGCTGGTACTTCCCGTATGGTACAATCTAACAATGGCATCTATGAGAAAACCATAAAAGTCTTAAATTTGCTATACGTATGTGGACGATAAATTTACGAATAACTCAATATCGAGCCAACCGATTTCGATGATTCTTTTTTTATTGGAAAGGATATACTTCAAAGTTTGGTTGGGTTCTGATTAAGGAATCCATGACAAAGTAACGGAACTCTTCAATTCTTAGGAGAATTAACGATCTTCGGCCGAATCTTTTTTAAGTCAATACTATGTCATCTACCGTAACGTAGTTATGGTCAAGTAATTGTCGTAGTCGAATATGATGATCAATGGAACTCCTTAACGACTTACAGAAAGGGTACTAAGTTTACAGTAACAAAATTGCAAAGCGCTTACGTTCGTTGCTGCATTGAACTTCAAATTCAGTAAAAATCAAAAAATAAAAAAATATCCCAATAAACAACCGACTTTAAAACACTATTCCAAAACAATAGATATAATATGCACTAAAAAGTATTAAAATAATTGCGTATCTTTATACAATCTAATTAATTACTTAATCTAATTCTAGTTACGATTATTGAAATTTTTGGAGTCGGTGTCAGCCAAGACAGGTTTGTAACTAGGTGAGATGTTCTGAGTCGTGAAGAGGCGAGAGGCGAGAGCGGGTCGTGGCGAAAGGACACCAATTCCAAAAATAACAATAATCTTAACTAGAATTAGATTAATTAATTAGATTGTATAAAAATACGCAATAATTTTTATACTTTTTAGTGCATATTATATTATAATTGGAATAGTGTTTTGAAGTCGGTTGTTTTTTGATAAATTTTTTTTTGCTCATAATAGTGACTTTTAATTAATAATTTTATTTGTAGATCACAATTACTAAATCGCGATTGAGACTTTATAATAGAAATGTATGTATTCACCCTTGGGAGCTGTTATTTTCTAGTGTTATAACAATTAGAGACACCAGTAAGAGGATTAATTGATAGTGACCATTTCAGCTCCAGACTACAGAAATAATAGTACAAGTGCTTATCCAAGTGTTTTCAGTTTTCTCAAGTGTTAATTCCGCCAATATTTGTCTTTTAAAGAATTCGACACGAGGCATCCTCAGGACATGTTGACTCGCCAAAATCGAGAAAGTCAGTCTCGTGCCAGATTTTTTAAAAGACAAATACTGGCGGAATTAACACTAAAGAAAACTCATAACATTTGGATAGATATAGTTTTCCGCAAAGTATGCTTAAAGTGCTTATGTCAAAAAAGTACATTTTGTATTCATGTATTAAAACAATTTTTTATTTTTTTAAAGTGTCTCACTCACTTCTAGGATTAAATACACAAGTTAAATTTGGAAACAAAATTTTTGAACGATGGGGTCTCCAACGCGCGACCTCTCGCGTTCCGTGCGAGCGTTCTTCCACTGAGCCAACCGTTTGAGTGACGTAACTTCATAAATCTTCATAATATTATGTCTATGTTCAACTATCAGGTTATGGCTTCATCTAGAGAATTTACAGTTGAAAAGCTGCTCAACCCCAATATTTGCATCTTAGGAAATTGAATTCATATATATTTTTATTATGAGAATTGTTATTTTTTTAAAGTAATAATCCTCACTTCTGGGATTCACACTCTCACAAGCCACAGCCTGATAAGAGTTCAAGTAATCAAAGTTCGATGAAAGAAGGTATTGGGGATCGCTCGCCCAGAGGTGAGAACAGTACTCCAACGATGGAACATTTCGGAGTAGCAAGTGAAAAACCATATTATGAACACGGACTAGTAAAAAAAGAAGGACTCTGCGCCGTGATATTAGCAAGTGAAGCACCGTTATGCTAGTGTGTGTGCGGTTACGGGGGATACTTGTTACACAACATTTTCTCCCTTAAATAATCATATATGGCCACAAATACTTATAAAGTATCGTTTTTACACTTTTTCACAACGCACGACGGCATTTATAAAATATTTAATTGAGACGCAAACTCATCTGTCACAGACGATGACAATTCTCATAATAGCCGCCTATCGGCCTGTAGTAGTGTAAGTGTGTGCGTGGGGCTATGTATTTACACGTTAATCGGCTTGTTTTGGTGCTACACTATTATGTAAGGTGACACGGAGTCCTTATTTTTTTACTAGTCCGTGATTATGAAATATGTTTTTGTGTAACCGAAAACCTTTCTAGAGTTCCCGAGAAAGCGTAATACTAAGTTGCTATACTTGTCCATTTTAAAGCAAACACATTAGAAAAAATCTGTAATCTTAAAAAATATGAAAATGTTTAATGCAGTAAGCTACACTTATGTTCGTACTCATCACCTTGAACTTGGCAGTCGCACAAGAGATAACTTATCTTCTGCTTGTATCAATCAACTATCACGTGTCTTCCGAGTGTTTCAATGCAGTTTCCTTTAGTTATATTAATAGCTTACTTACTATTTATACAAGTTAAAATTAACTCGAAATAGTATCGCCTGTGGAAGCTGTGAAAATATCAAGCCTCTTGATAAACGTAATCAAAAGATAAGGAATTAAGAAGATACATTAGTGGACTTTCCATACAAACTTTCTAGACTCTTTTCTTTTTGGTTTTTGGCTTTGGATCAAAATTATTTTCAAGTGTGGGCAGGGCTCATAATACGACGGACAGATGGCCGGTGGGGCAGTAGAGTCCTTGAATGGCGACCACGTACCGGAAGACGCAGTGTTGGTAGGCTAAACAAGATGGACACGATCTGCGGGCAACCTAAAATGAACTGTTTTGCTATTTCATCCCACGACGTCGTTAGAGCTATCCAATTTAGGTTGACATCAAATCAAGTTGCAAATTGAATCGCAATCTGTTTTAGTTCGTTGATGATTCGCACCACGAGGTAATATATCAACCAAAATTGTATAGCTTAAGTGTCAAAGTGAGCAAATCAAACAAAGTTGCTACTTTCTTAGCGGAAAGTGAATTGTGTTAATAACTTTTAAAAAATATTGAAAACATATATAAATCAAGGTATTTCAGTTGAATATTTTGTTTTTATGTGTCAATATGCAACTGTTGTGTAATGAGGGGTATTAAACATGAATGTGGGTTTATCTACACGAGGCGAAGCCGAGTGTAATAATAGTATCGTATGAGTGTTTTAATACCTAATTATCAGTATTATTATGCACTAGTTGCATACAAGAATTTATCTACACCCATAATATGAATCCTCTAAAAGATTCTGACACAGTTAGCTTACTGCTAACATTAAAACAGCCAGTTCTAATAGTAACCTTATATCATCCATTACTGATTATATACAAATAAATTAAGTATTAATGAAATAATTATTTATTTTAGTAGTTTTAGTAGGCATTTTGTGTAGTGCAATTATTAAAATGCACTTGAATATTATGTGCAGCGTTTAAAATATCCGGTGGTGTTCTGTCAAAACTTGAATCGCTCATATTTTCACGAAAAATGGCGGCGATTCGAATTATCTACTTTTTTTACGGCACGAGACGTTCTGGTAGTGTTGAACACGCGTAAACGAAAAAGTTATTTTTTTGAAATTCATACAGATACCACGCATCGAGCAAAAAGAATGTGGCTGTCTGTTGAAACTCTTTGCGCATGAAGGGATCGAAAAAAAAAACATAGGAGTGTTGTTATGAAATTCAGTACAACATTACAACAATCGTTTGGATGATGTAATGGTTATTAGGACTATGGGTGTTTTAATGTTGGCAATAAGCTAACTGTTTCAGAATCTTTAATAGAGGATTTAAAGCTTGGGTGTAGATAAAAATTATTACATAATAAACACAACAAGACGTATAACACGGGAACAATCGGATCCATTTGATTTGGAATTAATTCATCGCATATGGTTCGAGTTAGAGAGACAGACTTACGCAACGACTGTATAGCGTCATCTCTTCCCCACACCGCGGACCACAGACAAATTTCATTCGTTCATTCCTCCATAAGCGATTCAAACGCCTTTCTGTAATAGGCACGAATCTTAGCGATTCAGTGTAGGCACCATAACTGAATAGCTAATTAAAAGTTGATGGTAGGCCTTCTGGTCAAGATCGCCGGAATATATTGGATGAGGGCAGCGCAGAACCGATCGTCGTGGAGATCTTTGGGGGAGGCCTTCGTCCAGCAGTGGACGTCTTCCGGCTGATGATGATGATGAAGATCATTAACATCATTATCTGTGTTGATTTTTTTATTTTTTTTTTAATAGAGTACCTACTTCAAAAAGTGCTTAAAACGGCTTTATCTTATAGAATGCAAACAGAGGCCTTGTATACAAATCCGAAAGCAAATTGTTAAAAAATCAAAACTGTCCGATACAAAATATTTCCTACCCAATGACTTGTCAATATTGCAATCAGAGCTTCAAAGAGAGCCTTTTTATGCTATCACCCTGTTAAACCTATCTAAAAAAGGTTTTTGAATTGAAACTTCTTCAGAATCGTTGTGATTTCAAACCGGATGCAAAGAAAAAAACGACAGGTAAGAGACACAAATACAAAAATGTGTAGGATGAAGCCGGCAAAGAATGAGACAGAAATATGCATACTATTTTATTTTTATGTATGACGCGAGTAGGTATACCTTAATATATTCTTATGTAATACGCACGACTTATAACTGCATAGACACCAGGACAACATAAATATGGTAGCGGTGTTAGTAAAGTCTTTCATAGCGGTTGAAATCATGTGTCATTCTAGCAACATGTACCAGGACTTCATATGCAGTTTAGAGGTTCATGCAGGTTTCACTTCTGACATGTGTACTTTGTACACAAGCAATTTTTTTAAATAAATATCTTTGATTTCTCAATTACGATACACAGATAAATTCTCACAGTTCAAGTCTCAAGAACATATATTTTAGCCGCTCATGTCAAGGTAAATATGAAGTTACCAATAATAACTCAATGAAAGAGTGATTAGTTAGTATGTTCGCGTCATAAATAGTTATTATGATAAGGTATAAAGAGCCGAAATCATTAAAACGTATTATAATATAAATATGATTAGAAAAAACTGTTAAGATTTGAAAGAGCGACATCTCAAGTTATTTTTTGTATCATCATCATCAGCCGGAAGACGTTCACTGCTGGACAACATTGGTTCTCCTCCTACGTATCTCCTCATTTCTAATAATTTTAATAATAATTATATACTGATATATATTAAATACTCCGAACATAGCCCAATTGCCCTCTGAGAGAACATGAGCTTTTTATCAGGCCCATAGTTAGCGGCCACGTCTGCGTACCGTAAGTCATAACTGGCAACACACTGGTTGAAAACCTTCGTCTTCAGACACTGGTATTTGGGACGAGAAGATTTACGGAGCTTCCCGAACGCTGCCCATCCGAGTTGGATTCGACGAGTGACCTCATTCCCTCTTTTAATATTTTTTGTATACATAATCAAGTCAAGGATGTCACTTTAAAAAATAACAAAACTGTAGAAAAGGCGAAAGAGAATTATCTGCTGCAACCTGACACACTGAATTAATGTTAAGGCGCGGTCATACGTCAATATCCACAAAAATTGGTTTCTTAGTGAGTCGATTACAACATAACGCAATGAAAATATTCCGACGAAAAAAGTACAGTGCACGAAGAAGGACTTAACGAAAAATTTGAACCGAATAGAATATTAATATATAATTTGTAATATCAAATTACAAATTTGGAAGTTCGTATTCGAAAAATAAACTTTGGAGTCGAAAATCTCCGAATTTCTAGCTATAACGACATTCTTTTTTTAAAGAATTTAATAGAATTAGTACTTTTCTAAAACTTAAACCGAACAATTCAATATGTAAATTTTGAATAAACAAAAGAAAACCTGTAAAATAAATACCCATTTACAGCTTAGCCACATGATCAACACAAATATTGTACGGTTGGTTGTAGAGTTTACAATCCTAGTCAGTCCGCGCTTTATAATGATTGCGTTATTATAACAATAATGAAAAGACAGCTAGTGTTTGTCACTGTAGAACCACTGTGTACCAAAAAAACTGCCATGTGTGTAAATATATTTAATAAATTACCAAAAGAAATAAGAGAGAAGACAGTGTTAAATAGATTTAAATTATTAACGCTATTAAAAATATTGTTTTTACAGTTTAATACATGAAGTGGTAACTGGCACCAATACTATTTTTAATATTAAGTATACTTTTTTTATGATTATTTTTACTACATTATCTCTTAATATTATATATATATATATATATATATATATATATATATATATATATATATATATATATATATATATATATATATTATAATATTATAAAACGAAACCGCTAAAATATTTGCATGTCTGTCAAGACGAAACATGTGCCTACTCTTAAATTTGTAACAACTTTACTTGCGAAGGTTTCTGGCAAATGAAGAACTTACTTTGACTTTGTCCAACTCTGCGTAAACAAACGTAAAAAGCCTAATTCCGTTGTCCTTTCATCCCCTCGCGCCCGTCCTTTTGCGTCAGTACGGTTTGCAGTTTCATTACTGTTAGATACATTTTGTGATATTTTTGTGCTGTTTTGAAGTTTTCATAGTTACGTTCTTTTTAAGGAAAAGGAGGACAAACGAGCGTACGGGTCACCTGGTGTTAACTGATCACCGCCGCCTATATTCTCTTGCAACACCAGAAGAATCACAGGAGCGTTGCCGGCCTTTATGGAAGGTGTACGCGCTTTTTTTTTGATGGTACCCATGTCGTATCGTGGGGATGACATCCTAATATGTGGCGTGTCGTGCGAAGGTGGAATTCGGCGGTAGCAATCAGGGGTTTTAAACTTTTGTTGTTTACTGTACTTTCTGTTGTTCTGTGTCGTTATGATAGTACTGACAGAAATTTTAATAATATTTTTACTAAATCCACATTCTTTCATTGAATTTCATCATTATCTTAAATAATAATCAGTAACACAATACAACACCTTTACATCAATCTTTTTTTGTCCGCGATGGACTCCTAAACTAATGAACGGATTTTAATGGGGATTACTCCATGGAGTACAACTTGAGAGATATGGATAGTTTTATTTTCGATTTGGGACGCATAATTATTTTTATTTTCAATATCTGTTTTGTATGGAAATATTTTCTATGAGAGAATTTAGTGACGCAAGATTTGACAGTTCCGCTGTGAAACAATTAATGTTTTGAAATATTATTGGCAAATCTCTATAAAACAGTTTTTTTTTTATTATCTACAGAACAATGTCTGTCGGGGCAGATAGTTAATTATAAAATCGTTGGGATTCCGTTATTGGCAAAAAGTAAACGCTATTGCCAAAAGAAGAAAAAAAAAAAAAAAAAAATCATTGGGATGATTGTTTAACACCGGGTCCAAAGATAATAGAACCGGGTTGCAACTTTGTGTCACATTGAGGAATTTAACACTAATAAGAATAATGTTAACACGAGGAACAAACATAAACATGTTATGCCTACTACTCGGTTAAGTCGAGTTAGTAAGTCTTTTATTGGGCAATGTATATCTTTTTACAATATGATCCCAGAAAATGTACAAACGAATGTGTCACGAAATTTAAAAGAATTGTTAAAAAACGTCATTGTGGAAAAGGTGACTATAACATAAAAGATTTTCTTAATGATACCACTGACTGGAAATGAAGCGAGCACCCTCAGGCTCTTTAATTATAAATGTTTATTGTACGATATTACATTGAAATCCATATTTATTTAAGGCGCGGGCTGACTTAGATTGTAAACGCTACATCCAATAGTACATTATTTGTGTTGATCATGTGGCTAAGCTGCAAATGGGCATTTATTTTATTGGTTTTTTTTTGTTTATTTAAAATATACTTATTAAATTGAATAATTGTTCGGTTAAAGTTTTTGAAAAATACTAATTCTATTAAATTCGGCACTGCATTGTAATGAACAGGGCGTATCAATTACCATCAGCTGAACCTCCAGCTCATCTTGTCCCTTATTTTTATAAAAAAAAGTAGGTAATGCACTTTCCAACTATTTATATACTCCAGTAGGGTTACATTTCATAGGATTAGGTTTATCGATATCTTGCAATCGAAGAAGGTTCATCCCCTTTCCTGCCATCCACTGAACTTATCCCTGGGGATGTTGCAACTGCAACACCAGGGATGCGTCGGGATGCTCGACATCGTTAGTTTCCAAGTCCGTTGATCGTATCATTCTGTATTTTTTTTATGACAACAAGGCACGAGACTAGCAGGATGTTCAACTGATGGTAATTGATACGCCCTGCCCATTACATTGTAGTGACGCTCAGGATTCTTGAAAAGTCCAATAACTCTACGTGTCACTTTAACTGCGCTCGTCACCTTGAGACATAAGATGTTCAGTCTCATTTGCCCAGTAATTTTACTAGCTACAGCGCCCTTCAGACCGATACACAATAATGTTTACACATTACTGTTTCACGACAGAAAAAGGCGCCACTATATTATGGGTACCACACCCATAATCTAGCCGGCATCCTGTACAAAGGAGCCTCCCACTGGTAAATTCCATCCCATTGGTAAATTTCAATCTCATTCAGATCATCCATACATTTTTACTTTGTCAGCAGGCAGAACATCGTATCTTTACGGGAAATAACTGAACTTCGCCCCGTGGTCCTGCTAAAGAGAGAATACATGATCGTTACCCACGTGAGCTACCAACACAGGAGTAACTAAACCTTGCCTCCTTCTCCATTTAACTTCCAGAACTCCGAACTGGATGCTATATAGTCTCGCGATTGTCATCCACTGGCAACCCGTAGAACCGGGCAGAGTTTTCTATTGGCTCGCTAGCCATTAATAGCTATTGAATCGCTCCGGCTTCTGTTTTGCGCCATAATATGACAAATTCAAATATTTTTATTCAAAATATGACTCAAAATCACTTATTGAATATCAAAAACTACCATTAATTCAAAATGGTATGCCTCAGACCTGAACGGGCGCAAGAGACTCAGCGGGCTTTTTTTAAAAAAAAATAAAAATATGGATTTCAATGTAATATCGTACAATAAACACTTATAATTAAAGAGCCTGAGGGTGCTCGTTTCATTTCCAGTCAGTGGTATCATTAAGAAAATCGTTTATGTTATAGTCACCTTTTCCACACAAACGTTTTTTAACAATTCTTTTAAATTTCGTGACACATTCGTTGTACACTTTCTGGGATTATATTGTAAAAAATATACATTGCCCAATAAAAGACTTACTAACTCGACTTAAACGAGTAGTAGGCATAAAATGTTTATGTTTGTTCCTCGTGTTAACATTATGATTGTCAAAGTTTCTAGCTAATTCCTCAATGTGACACAAATTTACAACCCGGTTATAAATAAATAAATTTCGTTTATTTCAAAGATAATATACATTTTTTAGTGGTTGAGACTTCCCAGTAAGTTGTCTTAGGACACTGCCCCAAAAGATGCCACTTCGTGATGACCACGACCGCTCTGCCAAGAGTGTAATTATGTGTCGGAATTGCGTAAAACAATTACAGGACGAGGGCTCTCTCGTCTAGCTTCGAAGAAACTCATTGCCACTCTTTTAAATCAACATTTACAGCTGCATCGTTGTACAAAACATTCTAATTTAGTACAATATATTATGTAACGTGAACAACAAATATACTAAAATCATTTATACGCCTAGATAGACCATGACAGCTTTGAAAATGTCGACAAAAATTGACTTACTAACCTCTACTTTGAGCAATTCAGGCACACTAACACAAAGTGACATACAAATCGCGAGTGTAATACGTAGCTTGTCACGCACACTAAACTAATATTCCTGTTCAGTTTTTATCGGTTGTCTAACAGCAAGAGACTCTATCTAGACGTATAAATTATCTAAGACTCGAACGTCAAATAGGCAATGCTTAACACGAGTAAGTTAATCTAATACATATTACAAGTAATTAAAATATTCGATAAGTTCTTATATCGTATGTGTGCAAATATTTTTTTAATTAGGTGAAACATTCTTAAATTTGGTACAGCGATAGACTGGTGCTTGGGAAGGGACATACATTATAGGCTACATTTTATCCCGGAAATATCCATGGTTCTCCCGGGATTTGTGAAAAACCGAAATTCACGTATATCAGGTATAACTATTTACTATACCCATAGTAATTTTAATTTGCCATAGCAATCATCTTCGAAATAACATTCATATAACATATTATAGTTGGGAACGGGAGCGAGAACGGGAACCAGAACTGGAATAGGACATGAGATAATCTTCAATTTCAAACTTGCTTGTTCTTTTTAAAATCCCTTTTACGCGGATGAAGTCGCGGGCATCAGCTTGTATATACATATATCGTACGCGTCCAGTAGGCCTAAATGGAAAATATTCCATTTAGATTTTAGGCCTACAGAGCGCGTTACTATAAAAGCCAGCTAATTACTACTACTTAATTATTCCTGTTGCGAAGTTAGTGGGAAAATAGAAGGCAGAAGACATTATCGCTTCGATACACGCGGCCCTGGGTAATCAGATGAACGTCGCCTCAGCTTAAGGTTATACGCGTTTCGTAAGACGCGAGTTTGCGCGGGAAAGGCGCGCATTTTACGTGTCAAACGTCAAATTTGATTTATTTTTCAAGTGTTTCATTTGAGTGGACTTTAATTGTTTGTGATTATTGTTTTTGTCTATGGTAAGTTTATTTATGATTTTTAAAAGATTTTTAATTGATTTTTTTTATAACTTCAATTTATAATTATTTACATTTAACTGTAAAAATAAACACGCTTATCAGCTCACAATAATATAATGGAGCGGTTATTGACTTATTGTAAAGAAACACATTTAAATAAAAAACTATAAAATTGCATGTTATTATTGAGTTTTATCGTTAATTATAACGGCTATAAGACGTAATTAACTATCAATAAATAATAAATTATTAAGACTAGCTCAGTCTGAATTTCTGGATAATAGACAATCATATTAATTTTGTTTTATAAATAATTTTGATTATTAATAATTACTTTTAATAATATTCAACTGGGATTTATCCTTATAGTATTAGTTTCATAGAAATATTGATCATTTCTCTTCTGATAAGATTACATGGAAATTGCTTGCAGAATATTCATTAATATGTGTTAACTATTATTATGTTTGCTACTCATAGTCTAGACAAAGTCTCTTGCTGTTAACGAAAGCATGACAATAGGCCAGGTTTATTAATTTAGTGTGCATGACAATTAGGTACGTCTTACATCCGCGGTACGTATGCCACTTTGTTTAAGTGAGCGTGCGTTGCTGAAAATAGAGGTTAGCACTTCGCCGCTATTTTTTTCTGTCACGGCCCATCTAAAATCTAGATGTACAAATTATCTAAGATTTGACCTTATATGTTTCCTATCTACTGCACAAAAGATGGAAAAATTGTGCGCAAAATGTAAAGAAGTACCAGGATATTTTCGCCACTTTTCAACCGCACCATTTACAGATTCTGTATTTTACAAACTATTTAAAAGGTCATACAACAAAATTCATATAAAATTTTAGAAGAATTTAATAATTAAAATATTAAGTACTAACAAAAGAACCGGTGCGCTTCGCTTTTTTTGACAGTTAGGGACGAGACGAGCAGGAGGTTCAGCTGATGATAATTGATATGCCCTGCCCATTACAATGCAGAGCCACTCAGGATTCTTGAAAAACCTAAAAATTCTGAGCGGCACTACAATAATTGCGCTCGTCACCTTAAGACATAAGATGTTATGTCTCATTTGCCCAGTAATTTCACTAGCTACGGCGCCCTTCAGCCCGAAATTCAATAATGCTTACACATTACTGATTCACTGCAGAAATAGGCGCCGTTGTGGTACCCATAATCTAGCCAGCATCCTGTGCAAAGGAGCCTGGTAAATGCTCTAAGCCTCCCACTGGTAAAAACCACGCTTCACCTAGAGAAATGCATAATATATAAAATTTCGTACCAATAACAAAAATTTGATTTTTTTTTAACTTTAACTTTAATTATTACAGATTATATTACTTACTAAATAACTCTTTAATTTTTTTCTGTCTTTGTAATGAAATAAAAAATAATAATAAAACAAATAAAATTTGAAATAAGAAAATATAAAAAGTCACGAATCGAAATAAAAGCTAATCAATCTATCAAGTTTGATCAAATTGCATACAGTGTTCAAAATTTGTTTAAAATCGGTTCAGTAGTTTAGGACTTCATCGTGGACAAACAACGTGACACGTAATTTATATAATTATATTAAGATTAAATAAAAAATGTGTTTGTACGTTTGTACACGCGTCAGAAGTTATACTTTTTTTTGTAAAACACTTAAGTCGCAAAAGTGATAAAGTGATCGAAGAAAAACATTATATTTTTAAACAGTAAAAAGAAAAACAAGAAATGATAACAATCACTCAGTTTACAATAAACATTAAATTTAACAAGTTAAAAAAAAACAAGTTTAAAACTTGTAAACAATAAAAAGAGTACTTTCTGACAATTAAAAACAAATGCTTATAATAATTTGTTATATTTTTAATGCGATAGCCCTCACTTCTGGGATTTATTACACAAATACAGTTTGAAAATCAAATTTAATGAACGAAGCGGAATTCGAACCCGCGACCTCTAGCGTTCCGTGCGAGCGCTCTTTCCAACTGAGCCAACAGTTCGAATGACGTATCATTGATAAATCTTGTATGCTTTGTTCAACTCTCAGGTTGTGGCTTCATCTACAGAATCTACTTTACTGTTGATAACCTGCTCAACCCCAGTAATTAGATCTTAGGAAATTGACTTCAGATGTCGCTTTTGCAAATATAAACAATTTGTTATGTGTTTAAAGTGATAACCCTCATGAAAACACTTTAGAATGTAAAGAACCTTTTTTTCTGACTGTACAAGGAAATTCAAAATCAAGTTGAGAATTTACTGTAAATATACAAGTACTACTACAAATGCAAAAACGTCTCGAAAATAATTTACCTGTACCCGGTTACATTATCTATGGACCTGACGTCGATGACGTCACATCTTCGCTTTGGTACGGTGTGCAAAACAAGAGTCACTAAGATATTATTATTAATTAATAAACAGCGATTTATTTTTTCTGTATTATCATTGATGGAATGGTGTTGTGATGCCGATTATTATTATAATAATTAAAAACCAAAGAAATATCACTTATCACGGGGAGTGTTCCGAAGAGCTGTTTAACCTGATTCCTGCCGCCGAATCCCACCTTCGCACAACACGCCACAAGTTAGGATATCATCCTCACCATCTGGATGTGTGGCGATCCTCCACAGAGCGGTTTTCAAGGAAGGAAAGCTGTGGAATGAGCTGCCTTGTGCGGTGTTTCCGGGACGATACGACATGGGTACCTTCAAAAAAAGCGCGTACACCTTCCTTAAAGGCCGGCAACACTCCTGTGATTCCTCTGGTGTTGCAAGAAATTGTGGGCGGTGGTGATCACTTATCAACACGTGACCCGTACGCTTGTTTGTCCTCCTATTACATAAAAAAAAATAGTCTGGGTTAAGTACAAGAAGTAATTATTTTTCTATTATATATATGATCATATCTCTTATAGCGCCTCAGAACAACAGAAACTGCAGAATTAATAAGTTCTGCAGTTCTGTTTGTAGTTATTACTACAAAAGTCAAATCGTAACAATAAAAACTTCAAAAACAAAGCTATGATAACGCGAAAATATCACGACATGTACCTAAGGGTAATGAAACTGCAAACCGTACTGTCGTAACAGGGCGAGCGTGAGGGGGTGAACGGGGCACGTGAGGGGGCTTCAAGTTAAAGCGAGGTCCAGATATAGACTGCGTTTCCACCAGAGATGTGCGAGGGAAATGTGTCGTACGAGGATGTCTAGCTATGCTGTGAAAATGTGTGGAGGTTTCCACCAAAGCTGTGCGAGGAAAATGTGTTGTACGAGGATGTGAAGCGAAGCTGTGAAATGTGTCGACGGGGGGCGATGTAGTATTCTGACTGGTACAGTATATAGCAAACCACGCAACACAATACTCGCACACATCCCTCGCACACTTCCCTCTAACACATCCCTCGCTTGTTTTGTATGCGCAAAAATCTAGCTCCGCTGTGCCGTTTCCACCAAAACTGTGCTGACCGAGACAAGGTAAATGAAGCGATAGCATTGGCTCTTTACAAACACATCCCTCACTACGCATCCTCACACATCTCTGGTGGAAAAGCAGCAATAATGTGGGCAGATATAACATAACTCTAGATGCAGACATAGTACTTTTGCTGTTTATATCGTCGTCGCGGACGATGTTAGCGGTAAATGATAAAGCCAGTAAACAATAATGATAATAAACTCATTATAAGAAATGTTTAATAAACTATTAACTGTTTTTTACTCTTAAGGTTAATGAATCGTGTGGCCATTAATATATTTATAAATAACGCGGACAATCACAGAGACATAACACAATAGTCTATACCTATTATCGAACATTACAAACAATTTTTTTGTTTGAGTTGAAGCGATAGGGAATAAAATGCGCATGTTTTTGAAGTTAAACTTGTTTTGGCGCGTTACGGGAAAAATTATCAGAGTGAATTTAACAATGCGCGCGAACAACGCAAATTGGACACCCTGACGTTAGCTGCTGAACTAGACCATTTGTATCATACTTCAGCCACCAAGCCTCTTGTAACTCATATGTCTACTGAACCACAACGAATGGACGAGAATTAAATAATTTCAATTTATATATTATACAAGTTTATAAAAATAATTTAATGATTTTATATTACACTTTATATGCGGTATATTATTATTTTCATTGGTTGTGCCAATGCCATCTTTATTTAATTAATAGTAATAATATTGACACACTTTTTACACAAATTATCATGCCCCAAATTAGGCCTGTGTTATGGGTAATAATGGTAATGAATTTTCTATAACGTAAAATAGCAAGAGGATTAACTTTTTTAAGGGTTTTTGTTTCACCAAAGTGGTGGTGCTCCACGTGGTTTTCAAGGAGCTTTCTTCCACGTACTACAAAGCTGTGGAATGAGCTTCCTTGTGCGGTGTTTCCGGGACGATACGACATGGTTACCTTAAAAAAAGCGCGTACACCTTCCTTAAAGGCCGGCAACGCTCTTATGATTCCTCTGGTGTTGCAAGAGAATGTGGGCGGCGGTGATCACTTAACAGGTGACCTGTACGCTCGTTTGTCCTGCTATTCCATAAAACAAAAGATGAATACCTTCTTGCGTGCGTACACAAGTAAATACAATTTTTTATACATATAAGAGGGGCAAACGGGTATGAGGCTCACATGATGATAGGAGGTGGTGAAGCAACCGCCCACGCACATCCGCAAGAACAGAGGTCAAGAGAAGTGTTGCCGGCCTTTATAGTGGGGGTATGGTCTATACTCTATGCTCTAAATAATAAAAATCTCACAAAATACCTTTATTATATTATTTACGGTGTGTGTGGATTGATGCATCTACTCAGGGGCGTGCATTGGTTTTCTAGAAAGGTAGGTTGTGGCTTCATCTACAGTACCTACTTTACTGTTGAAAACCTGCTCAACCCCAATAATTGGTTAGTAAGAAATTGACTTGAGATGTCGCTGTTTCAAATCAAAACAATTTAAATTAAACTAAATCAACATTAACACTAGTGCTATATTTATTTCGGTTTTTATGCACGCCTAGAATCTACTGTACTCAATAACTCTTTTTTTTACGTATAAATTTAAATTTACTTTCTTGACTTACTCGTGTATTGGCAAGGCATTGAGTATATTTTGACGTTTGAGTATTTTGGTTAAATAATTTTACATAATATATTGTTAGTGAAATGATTTGAAAAATGGTGAAGCTGTTTTAGATCGTTTATACGTCTAGATAGACTATGACAGCTGTGAAGCTTAGAACTAACCTCTATTTTGAGCAATTCACGCACACTAACACAAAGTGTCATACAAATCGCGAGTGTAGGACGTAGCTTGTCACGCACACTAAACCAATATTCCTGGCCCGTTTTCATCGGTTGTCTAACAGCAAGAGACTCTATCTAGACATATATATTATATGAGGAAGCTGTAAGTGTTGATTTGAAAGAGTGGCACCGAGTTTCTTGCCAATTCTTTTGACACTTTCCGAGGTGGTGGTAAATATTAAAAGAAAAGAAAACTTTTGACATTAATATTAATAAGTGTCATTTCCTTGACGAACATCAATAAAGTGATTTTGATTTTATTTATGCTAAGCGGAGGATTTACAATAGGGGCAGTTGGGGCAAGTGCCCAGGGCGGCAAATTTATTAGGGTGGCAAAATTTTGAAAGTGAAAAAAATTTTTTTAGTCTTACCAAGATTGCTCAATATACTTAATTAATTCTTGAGTTATTTAATAATTTTTGGTTATAATAATGTTTCTGCAATAAATCAGTTATTTTAGTTTTCAAAAATAAAATATATAAACTATAAGTTCAAGTAAAATTCCAGTAGCGGATTTTTTTCCGGTGCCCAGGGGTGCCATTAAGTTTAAATCCAGCCCTGTTTATGCTTGACAGTTCCTAAGTCGTATCGGTTCAGGAAACCCGATATTAATTGATTCCACTTAATACACGGTTTGAGAATGCGAGACGTCAATATGTTGCGGTTGGAATTTCGTATTTTGACGTAATTTCCGGTGGTGGAATTCTACTGCTGGTGTTAACCCAAACGAATTCTCTGAACACTATTAAAATTATGTTATTATTAAAACTCTTGCTATGTACGAGTAATTAATATACAACATATTTATTTAATATTTATTGGGTACCTTAGAAAAAAGTGCGTACACCTTCCTTAAAGGCCGATAACGCTCCTATAATTCCTCTGGTGTTGCAAGAGAATGTGGGCGGCGGTGATCACTTAACACCAGGTGACTCGTACGCTCGGTTGTCCTCATTGTTCCATAAAAAAAAGTTTTTACATGATACCTGTTAGAAAGTATACAACTTTACAACTGAGACAACCGTTCGAGTGACGCAACAACGATAAATTTTGTATGATTTGTTCAACCCTCAGGTTGTGGCTTCATCTACAGGATCTACTTAACAGTTGATAACCTGCTCAACCCCAATATTTGCATATTAGGAAATTGACTTGAAATGTCGCTCTTGCATATTAATATGTATACATAAAATTTTAGTAATAACCTAACCTTTTCTCAAGTTAAACAATTTCAATGTTAAATAGTTCAACTTAGATTTAACTTCTCATTCAATCTAAGTTTCTTGCGCCCATTCTTCTCAGGTCTGAGGCAGTCTATATTGAATGGGTGGTAGTTTTTGACGTTCAATAAGTGATTTTAAATCCTATTTTGAATAAAAATATTTGAATTTGAATTGTTTCTTGTGAGACGCAGAAAGTTTTTTTAAGGCTATTTAAACTTTGATAATGTTATGCCCATTTTCGAAACGCACAGTCCGTAGTATTTTAAAGTACAACCAGGCCTGTCTCACTCCCCAGTCCCCGTATAGGTCGAATCTCGTATATATCGAAATCGTAAGTAAGCGCTGAGGCCTCTGCAGAGAGGCTATTCGATAAGGATGAACGTACGAGCTTTGTTCGTCACCTACTTCACTGGTGTGACCCAATGACGTTCTATATGTCATTGGTCTGACCGATCATTAACAAATGGACAGACATAAAAAAGCAAAGCATATAATTGCGATCCAAAGTTATTTTTTAAACCTTCTAAAAATGCTGTTTCAATCTAATTTATAGTGTTTATTATAATTATTATAATGAAATTACCATTTTTTTACTAAGTCGTGGTCTCCCAACACATGTATACTATCTGCAACTAATGTAGGTTTGACAAAGAATATTGATTTATAATAACGATTAGATACCTATTTATATTACAAATAGAACAGAACAGAACAAACTTAGTTATTTTTATAAGATGATCTTATACCAGGTAGGTACAGTTTTAGATAGAGAGGACAACACTAATGTCGTCAGAAGAGGTAAGAGTCACGCGATAGAAAGAGAGGCAACTTCTAGGTGAATTAATAACACTGTGCCATATTGTATAGCCGCAAGAGTCCTATTTCTTTAATTGTTTTTGCGGAGTGGGACTTCTGTACTTGTAGTATTGCATATTCTGTGGCACAAATTAACGTTTTTAATATTTATATGCTTGAAATACGATAAGTTTAAGAAATACGGACAAAATTAATTATTCTTGGCACACATTACACGGTGTTACGTTTTGCGCAATATCTAGTTATTATTTTTATCTTTTACTTAATACAATTTCAATGGCGGAAGTTTGGTTTGTACTTACATGCTATTGTAATGTTTTTTTTTGTTAAAAAACAGCGTTGTATAAGGCCTATAGATAGAAGCCGTATTTATTTATTACATCTTATAGCTCAAGTATAAGTTCGATATATTTATTTATGAAATCGAAATCACTTTATTCATGTAGGTCACGGAAATGACACTTATGCATGTCCAAAAAAATTCTTATTAAATTTACCGCTACTTCGTAAAGGGTTAATGCTAATGAGAAGAAGTAGCAACTCACTTGTCACTCTTTTAAATCAAAATTTACATTTTCATTGTCGTACAAATCATTTCAATTACAATATAATATGTAAAATGATGCAACAAATATACTCAAACGCCAAATAGTCAATGCCTATAACAGTGCCGCTCAGAATTCTTGAAAAACCCACAAATTCTGAGCGGCACTACAATTGCGCTATAAAATAGGATTCAAAATCACTTATTCAACGTCAAAAACTATCACCCATTGAAAATAGACTGCCTCAGACCTGAGAAGAACGGGCGCAAGAAACTCAGCGGGTTTCTTTTTAATAAAAATAAGGTTTAAAATGTTTAAAGAGCCTGAGCCGTTCAATTCCCACTCTGTGGTATCTGTGGCACCGGCACGGAACGCCGGAGGTGGTGCGTTCGAATCCCGCATCGTTCATAAAATTTGTACATTATCTGGGATCACGTTGTAAAAGCATATACATCGCCCAATAAAAGTCTTACTAACTCGACTTAAGTAGTAGGCAAATTAAAATAACAAATTTTTGTTTGTTCCTCGTGTTAACATTATGATTGTCACAGTTTCTATGCAAATGCTTATGACCATATACAACATAATCAAATATATATTGAAATGTAACAGTTAAAATGTTTCTCTCAATTTTTGTTCTTTAGGACCTAGGTTATAAATAGCGCGAATAGCCCTCTTCTGCAGCACAAAGATGTTATTAATATCAGCTACGCATAATAATATATAATAGGACATTATACTGTGCAAATAACTCAGCTTGAGACATAAAATATTAAGTCTCATTTGCCCAACATTGAAACACAATAGTACTTACACATTAATGCTTAACGGCACAAAATGGCGCCGTTGTGGTACCCTTATTCTAGCCCGCATACAACAAATAAACTTTTTGACGTTATACTTCTTTAGGTGCGTTATGAAAAAATTATGAGAGTGAATCACTGTAATACAAAAGTAACAGGATGAAGTTGGTTCCTAAAATTTTCTGACGTTTGCGTCATTCGTTATTTTTTTTGTTTCTTCGTCCATTATTAGGACAGGCAAAGGGTTCAAGCCCATACAGCCGTATTAATTATTGAATAATTAATTGTCAAAGCCATCAATGCAAGATTTTTACAAAATTTTTCTTTCTAAAAACGTAGAATAGCACGAGAAATAAATCATTTTATGATTTTTTGCTTCGTTAGGCCAAAGAAGTATAACTTCTTGCGTGCATACATGAGTACACACACACTTTTTTTTAAGTATTAAAGTTTATTCGACTTTGACTTATACATTTTACACAAATAAAATTTGAAAAACAAAATTTTATGAACGATGCGGGATTCGAACCCACGACCTCCGGCGTTCCGTGCCGGTGCCCTAACCAACTGAATTAACCGTTTGAAAAATTTTGTTTTTCAAATTTTATTTGAGTATTAATCCTAGAAGTGAGGGTTATCACTTTAAAAACAAACATAATGTTTATACATTTTATTCAAGAGTCTTCTTCGCTCTAACCAAAAGGTCGCTACAATAAAGGAAGTTAAAAAAGAAATCCACTGTGTTTTAGTAATTAGGAGTTTATTATTGGTATAAAACCTTCATTTATAGTTCGTCTCGCAGTAAATGGTTTTGTATTTTAGTTTGTTTGATGAACCTCTTCGATAAAGTCTCAAGATTATTAGCATTGACTACAACCTTGTCCGTCAGTCAGTAAGTGTTTAATAATAATGTTTTCGAATAATTGAATGTTATACTTTCAAGGGTATTGGATACTTACTCTTTGTACCACAAATTGTTAACTTCCGTACCTGAAAAAAAAAGAACCCAAGAGAATGAATTCCTGGTCCGGTAAATGTGCTACGTTCGAGAAAAGCAGTAGCGAAAAAATAAAAAGTCGCAACTTAATGACAGCGGGCCAAGTATACACAAATCAGACAAATAAAGCGTGTTTTTAATATAATTATACATGTGCGCTGTATATGCTTTAACAACATGATCCCAGAAAATGTACATGTGTTACGTAATTTAAAAGAATTTAAAAAGAACCATTGCGTGTCATTGTATTCAAAGCGTGGTCGAAACACAACTGAACGAAAACTCTGCCTAACAGACAAGTAGACAGTATTACTTCAGTCAATTTTTGAGCGATTCTAGTTGTTTATAATACGTAAACGATTTTCATCCACAATGTTTTAAGCACTCGCATTTTTCAGAAATCATTTGGCATCACTGATTTGAACCCAAGACCTTCCATCGTTATGGAGATAATTACCTCTCACCAACTCGTCATGACGGTTAAATTACGATTTAAGTGAATTAGGTCAAGTTTTTCCGCTTATTCTTATATTAAACGCCATCCGTTAAGTGAACGTGTAAGTGAGGACATCTAAATACAATATAAGTTAAAGATAAATCAACGACATTAACCATAATGATATGAAAATTTATTGAAGTAGGCGTTACTTTGCGGAAATCCATAATTATACAAATGATTTGAGTTTTCTTTAGTGTTAACTCCGCCAATATTTGTCTTTAAACAATTCGACACGTGTTTATAATAATATGATCCAGACGATAATTATAAAGAATAAAATAATTTTTATTTAGTCCCAGAAGTGAAAGTTTTCACTTTAAATCTAACAAATTGTCCTTGAGCTCCCAGACTTTGATGGGTCTCAGGACACGCAGGGATCGAAGGAAATGAATGCGCAGATGAACTTGCAACAGACTTGCAATAGGTGCCAAAAGCACTTAATTTGGCCCTGAACTCCTTTGTGGTTTTTTTAATGAAATAAAATATTAAGGGGTGAGACGAGCAGGACGTTCAGCTGATGGTAATTGATACGACTTACCCATTACTATGCAGTGCCGCTCAGGATTCTTGAAAAACCCAAATATTCTAAGCGGCAGTACAATTGCGACATAAGATGTTAAGTCTCATTTGCCCTGTAATTTCACTAGCTACGGCGCCCTTTAGACCGAAACACAGTAATGTTTAGGTACACATTACTGCTTCACGGCAGAAATAAACGCCGTTGTAGTACCCATAAACTAGCCGGCTTACTGTGCAAAGGAGCTTCCCACTGGTGTCCCAAGGAGTCTTGGTAAAGCAACTTCGACTCAAAATTATCATTAATTATAAAGTCTGGACCTACACTACGAGTTTTATCCATGCCAAATCCTTATTCTAGGTCTAAATAGAGAAAACTTACGTATTCTAATCAGAACACTGACGGGGCACTAAAATACCGTTACACATTCGCTCTGACTGGGGTCCTTTTATACGTTAACATAGCATCTCTTTGGGTAGTCCAATTCTTCAACCACTTGAGATATGTCAGTTCACTGCAAAAGATGTAATAAGATTCATGAAAAGAATTAATATTAGCAGTGAACTTTAGTTAACTGTGACTATCACAATAGATCACATTGGTCTCAGTGAAACAGGGCTGCACCGAACTGTACTAAATCCGCTTTACCAACCATAACCAAAGAGCTTCCAGATTCAATTTCCTGAAGCTTATAATATATGCAGAAAGTACATCCCTACCTCTCCCTCCCGTTCGGCTTAGAATTAGGGGTTGAACTTTCGATTGTAATCTGAAACCCTGTTGATAACAATGTTGATAACTTAGATTAAGGATTGGTCTCCGATGCGCTCCAACTAGACACCGCAGGCATTGTCGCAAACTGCGGCAACTTTTCTACTCCCAAATGAGCGAGGCATTCTCGGACAATGTGTGACGTTGACGTGCCACATGTTCTGTAAAACTTTGCTGATTGAAACTTAAATGCCAGGTTGCGCAGTAAAACTTTGTAAAAATAATACTACAAGAAATAAGAAAGACACTGGGATCATATATCATCAGTAAGTATTGTGTATTATTAATTTCGATGTAAAATAACACGAAGCATATGTTAAGAAATTTTAAAGATGCCATTGAGTGTCAAGATGCCACGCACACAAGCATTTAATAGTTGCCGCAATAAAGAATCTGTTGTTCTTAGGTAGGCAGTATCTAGTTTAAGCGCTGAGACCAATCCTAAATCTAAGGTTGGTAATTTTGAGAGAGCTTTGTTGACGAAGCCCGGCTTCGATTCAGTTAACGTTCTAGGTAAATGATAGGAGAATACCAATCTAGAGCAAAACTGGGATAGGATCGAACTTGACGTAAAAGATTTGGAAATTACACTGATTGCACTGGTCACGCCCTTAGCCAATGAGCAAGGTAACTGGCATGTATTAATGCCATAAGCAAATTTAACTCGGTGACTCGAGTACAATAACATACAAATCAAACGAAAAAAAAACATGTTGTTTTTATGTACTGTAACGAACATTTTCTCGCTTTGTCCAATAATATTTTTACGACTATCGTGTACGGAAGTACTACGCTTTTATTATCTGTTACCAGGGAATTCGTCGCATTTACCAGTGTAAAAATTTGTTGGTTTTCCAATGCTGCCACTTGCCTATATACAAAACATTCATATTTTTATGCAATGCGGGACGCATCGTTCATAAATTTTATTTTCAAATTTAATTTGTGTAATTAATCCCAGAAGGGAGGTGATGGTTATGACTTTAAAACATAACAAATTGCTCAGATTTGAAAGAGCGACATCTCAAGGCAATTTCCTAATATGCAAATATTGGGGTTGAGCGTGAAGTAGACCCTGTAGATGAAGCCGCAACCTGACAGTTGAACATAATTTAATTTGGGTCATATTTTTATTATAGTTGGCACAGTTGATAAGAGCGCTCGGACGGAACCCGAGAGCCGCCAATTTTGGTTAAAAATTACTATTATCGGAGATCTGTATACATTTCTAACCATTCCACTAAAAATATAAAAATATATATAAATATTAAGCGAAGTTTAGTTATATCTAACATGGGTGTACGTTATCAGGGCTATTTACCCTGAACTTAGGCTTACTACATTCACTGACGTCGATTCATTGTAGGGTGTCCATGAATTATTTAATTTGTTACAATAATTCTTCGTTCATTTATAACTGTGTACAAAAATATGTACCATTATTGAAGTAAAACTTCTTTAACTCTTGCGATTTGAGGGTAACTCAGATATTTAAAAAAAATACAATCAAACAATCATTTTACCGTTAGAATAAACGGTTTTAAAAAAGATATTTTAAATTGCTCAGTAATATATTATGAAAATCTCCAAGTATATTTGTTTATTTATAACTATTTTTGTATATGAAGTTTTCAGAAATTTTCTGACATGTGCTAATATTCAATTTCCTAGTATCAATTATTTTATTTAAAAAAAAAACATACCGCCAAATTGAGAACCTCCTCCTCCTTTTTTGAAGTCAGTTAATGAGTAAAAATTTTTAAAATGTGAAAGTGGTGTTAATGAATTTAATATATAAACATATTTATATTTATCTAATGATCAGTTAAATGTAAGGGCGTATTTTTATTTAATTTTTTATGGAATAGGAGGACAAACGAGCGTACGGGTCACCAAGTGTTAAGTGATCACCGCCGCCCATAATCTCTTGCAACACCAGAGGAATCACAGGAGCGTTGCCGGCCTTGTCGTATCGTCCCGAAAACAAGGAAGCTCATTCCACATTGCAGTACTGTAGTACGTGGAAGAAAGCTCTTTGAAAACCGCACTGTGGAAGACCGCCACACAACCAGATGGTGGGAATGATATCCTAACTTGTGGCGTGTCGTGCGAAGGTGGAATTCGGCGGCAGGAATCAGGTTAAACAGCTCTTCGGAACACTCCCCGTGATAAATGCATAAATTGTAGTCTGTTGCTGCTAGACAAACGATAAAAACAGGCCAGGTTTAATATTTTAGTGTGCGTGACAAGCTACGTCTTACACTCGCGATTTGTATGACACTTTGTGTTAGTGTGCGTGAATTGCTCAAAATAGAGGTTAGTTTTAGTATTCTATTTTTTTCGACGTTTTCACAGCTGTCTATCTAGACGTATAAATGATCAAAGCATAAACCAATGTCTTTATTTTGGGAAGAGAAAAGAGGAGTTCAACGAGCGTACTGGTCACCCGAACTGAGGTGATCACCGTATGATATTATATACAAATATACGTTATTATATTATATTTAATGAAATACATTAATTCTTCTTGTGTTTCAACTTTTTAAGAATAATTATTTACTAAATATATCTTAATATCTATAATAATTCCTAAAGTTAATTATTATTAAGTGTTACTTTAATCGCACGTAAAAATTACACGCACACACTCCTTTTAGTGAAGCTACATCAGTTCATAAAGGGGCTTTGCAATGGGGAGAAGAACTGCTAAGAAACTCCCTGCCCATCTTTGTTGATTGAGATCCAATTGATAGACTTACTCGTTTGCCCTGTCTGATAATAATATGGAAAAAAACTGTTAGACGTGAAACCTGCATTGTGCATGAACCTCTAAACTACATATGAAGTCCTGGTACATGTTGCTAGGTTGACGCATGATTTCAACGGCTATGAATGACATTACTATCACCGCTACCATATTTATGTTGTCGGTGTGAAGTAGTAATACATCCTGCGCATGACGTCAGAATATATTAAGGTATACTCGCGTCATACATAAGACAATCTCTTCTTCAACTATGATCGCCTGGTACCAAAACACTAAATAATGCTTCCTGTCTCATTTTCTCCTACGTTAAAAGTTACGAATTTATGTGTCAGTCTCTCTTTTTATTGTCGCTTTTTCGTTTCATCGACTTTCAAATCACAACGATGCTAAAGAAGTTTTCATTTCCAAAACCAAATACATATTTGTATTATAAGCCATAATGGTGTTTTGTTCGGGGCAATTTTATTAAGTGAAAACTTTTTGAACGCGTTGAGAGATTTTTGGTAGGAGAAAAATATATTGGTTCGCGTCACCGTTGACCCTACATGCTTTGACATACTATTATGAAAAACTTGCTGACCCAGCAAACGTTGTGTTGCCGATATTAAAATCGCGATACAAAAGTAACTGTTGATCGTAGATGGGTGAAAATTTGAAGATGTATGTATTTTTTAGATGCTGACTCATAATCAAACAAATTTAAAAAAAAATAAAAAAAAAATTTGGCGTGGACCACCCGTAACATTTAGGGAGATGAAAAATAGATGTTGTCCGATTCTCAGACCTACCCAATATGCACTCAAAATTTCATGAGAATCGGTCAAGCTATTTCGAAGGAGTTTAACTACAAACACCGCGACATGACAATTTTATATATTAGACTAGCTGACCCGACAGACGTTGTTCTGTATAGAATAAATAAAATAATGTTTTTATATGAATTTGTCAATAATATATCATAACATCAAAAATTATTTCGTAAAATATGCACCCAGCTGTCGTAATGAAATTGTTTCACAGCAGAACTGTCAAACGGTGCGTCAATAAATTCTCTCATAGAAATTATGTATGGACACATCAAAGGAAAAACAAAATTCTTGTTTTTATTTAATTTAGCAGCATTTTCCTATTTATTCACCTTTTAAACTTTCTCTGGACTTCCACAAATAATTCAAGACCAAAATTAGCCAAATCGGTCCAGCCGTTCTCGAGTTTTAGCGAGACTTACGAACAGCAATTCATTTTTATATATATAGATTTACTGCCGCTTTGTGTAATTCAATATAGTTCACGTCTCGCTTTTGGTGTTGAATAGGAACTTGCATTATTGCGTCTTCTTTCTATATCTATGGGTAGTAATTGTACTTCCCTACTAATATGATATAACCTAATAATGTGAGTTTGTTTGTTAAACTTATTTTTCGCTTTCACGCCTAAACCACCTAACCGGTTCTGATAAAATTAAGTACAGAGATAGACTAGAGCTTGAAAAAGACATAGAGGACCTATTATTGCAAAAAAAATGGAGGGATTGAAATAGGGGATCGCAGTTTGTATGAAAATTCGTCATTATCGAAGATAAAACCATGAAACTTTGTATTTAGGCACTTGGGAATAATTTATAATAATTTGTTCGAGCATTTTTGAAACTTACATGGGGTGAAATAGGAGATTAAAGTTCACATGGAAACTATTAAAGAGACTATCCACATTGACAAGGGATATGCACTGTATCATAGAAGAGCGCTGCCAGCAGCGGAAAGATCAGTTTGTGTGTGTATTATTTGAAAAGTATCCTATAAGATACAAAAAAATTGCCCAAAGTCACGTTAGTCACAAGTTAGTACTTAATAATATTTGAGTGGTGGTGGTTTGTTATCAATAAATTTTTATTCCTTTCTAATTCCTACAATTCCTAGATACTTATGTCACCTTACGTCATGTCATACTAAATCGAATCGAATACGAAATCGAATCTTCGGAGTCCGTTTTATTTTCGGCCTAAACCGAACCTTTTAAAGACATGTTAAAATCTATTGTTTACTGATAGTTTGCTTATTTTACCACTTAACAGACAGTTACAACTTAAAACGTGATAAATGAAATAAAAAATAATTGCTGTTAGTGTACTGCTTTTTACATAGCCTTGTCAATTTTAACTTAATAGCGGTAAGTTTTTAATTTGCATAAAAATAATTTGGAGGCTTTTTAAGGAAATAGCAAAAAGGTTAGTCGACATCACAGTAGACCGAAGATCTGGCAGCTATCTCGGACAAAAATAAGTCTAGCTATTCCAAGTAAAATTTGGATAGCTAGGCTTATCCGTTGACCGAAATAGCTGCCAGCGCTTGGATTTCCTAATGAGGAGTGTAGATATTAAAAAATTTATTGAATTAGGCGTTACTTTGCGGAAATCCATAATTATACAAATGATTTAAGTTTTCTGTAGTGTTAATTCCGCCAATATTTGTTTTTAAAACAATTCGACACGTGTTTCGCCTCTACACGATGCATCCTCAGGACGTGTTGTCTCGCCAAAATCTGGCACGAGACTCGTAAACAAATATTGGCGGAATTAACACTAATTAAAAGTTAAATCATTTGTAGCGTAGATAGTACTTTGTACATTCTCCGTTTCATTATAACAATAGGGCGCATATTTTACGAAGTAATTCTTGATGTTATGAAATATTATTTACAAAACAACATTTTATTCATTACTAGCTGACCCGGCAAACGTTGTTTTGCCATATAAATTAATTATTTTTAGAGTTAGTTTCTTGAACATTGCAACATTACTTTATTTTTCTAAAATAAAAGATTTTTTCTTAACTAAACGAAGCCTAAGGTACTCCTTATTACATCAGCTACCTGCCAATAAAAGTCCCGTCAAAATCGGTCCAGCTATTTCAGAACAACCAGACAGACAGAATTGTAAAAAAAAATATTTTTGTGTATATATACCGTATATATATTTATGGTGTGTGTGGATGATGCAGCTACTGTACTCAATAACTTTTGTATTAATTTACATTTACTTTTTTGACTTACTCGTTTAAGACATTGACTATTTGACGTTTGAGTGTGTCTGTTGCATAATTTTACATATTATATTGTAATTTGAAATTATTTGTAAATCGATGTACTTAAATGTAAATCTTGATATAAAAGAGTGGCAATGGGTATCTTGCTAATTCTTCTCATTAGCTCAACCCTTTACGAAGTAGCGGTAGATTCAATAAGAAATTTGTTTTCTTTGACATTCATAAGTGTCATTTCCGTGACCTACGTGAATAAACTGATTTTGATTTGATTTGATTTATTCAAATACATGTAGTAAAAAACACTCCCATTTTATTTATATGTATAGATGTACGGAACAACGTCTGTCGGGTTAGCTAGAATTAATTAATTTAAATATAAAACTAGCTTACCATTAGCTAACTGACCGGCTGAATGGAATATTGATTGCTCTAATATGACAAGGAAAACTATAAGCCGATTCAACGTTTAACTGTTTCATCAGATTCTTATAGAGGTCAGCTATTATTTTTAACACGACGATATATGGTGCGGTGTAATAGAGCACACTAATGCCAGTCATTAGTTATGAATCACGTAACAAAAGTAATCTACTTTTTAACCGACTTCCAAAAGGAGGAGGTGCTCAATTCGATCGGTATTTTTTTTTTCGTTTTTACACCGATTACTCTAAGAAATATAATCAGGTTTACGTAATTCTTCTTTAGTTCGATGCAAAATTGATGCCAATTGGTTCCATAAAAATTTTGACATAGTTTGGCCCAGTAGTTTTTATTTTATAATGATTTTTTTATGAAAATTTTTTTCTACCTGGATGATATAATTGTTTTTTGTGTACAGCTTTTTTAGGAGTTTTCATTCAGGTTAATTATATTATATTATTACTAGCTGACCCAGCAAACGTTGTATTGCCGATATTAAAATCGCGATACAAAAGTAACTGTTGATCGTAGATGGGTGAAAATTTGAAGTTCTATGTATTTTTTAATGCTGACTAATCATAATCAAACAAATTTAAAAAAAAATGTCAAAAACATTAAAAAAAAAATTGGCGTGGACCACCGTTAACATTTTGGGGGATGAAAAATAGATGTTGTCCGATTCTCAGACCTACCCAATATGCACTCAAAATTTCATGAGAATCGGTCAAGCCGTTTCGAAGGAGTTTAACTACAAACACCGCGACATGACAATTTTATATAATTATGTCTACCCATTAATGTACCAACCATCCTACTGTAAAATGTGACTTGCAATAAAATATTTTGATTTGATTTGATTTGATTTGATTTATATATTAGATTATTAACTGGCACTAAAAAGTAACAAGCCAAATTTAATAATAGGTATATTTAATAACTCGCCAAACTCTGGCACGAGACTCACTTCAATAAAATTAAACAGTGAGTTGAACTAACTCACCCCAACTTCAATAATATTTCTTTTAGAATTCTTTTTAATGTCATTTCTAATATGCTAGATACTATACTATATATACGATACTATACTACCGCTTTGGAAACAAATGGCGCTCTGAGAGAGAAGAAGCGGCGCATGAAGCTCTCCCAGCATTCTTTTTTTGTGCTCTTTTTAAGCAAATATACAATATTGTACTGTCATTACTATCGCTATAAAATAATCATAATCTAGTCCCAGGCTGTCGGATCACTTAGATATTCATCTGTAGAGTAGAAGGATTTACGACAGCATCACAGCCATTTTTTTTAGTAAAACAGTTAAATTTATTTATAGATAATGCCTGAACAGTGGATGGGACTATATTATAAAAGTGTATACATTTACTCTTAAAGCTATTATGTATCTTATGAAGCCTACTAAAATTAGTTAAAAGCAATCTCTTATTTCTAGTGTTAAAATAATGAAAATCACTAAAAAGGTATGGTATTGTGTGCTCATCAAGAAATTTGGTTAAAAACAAACTTAGGTTAGGTTATGTATACAATATAATTTTAATAGTTTTACACTGAGATAATTTATACATCTAAATAGACTGTGACAGCTGGAACTTGTCCGAAAAAAATAGCGGTGAACAGTTAACCTCTATTTTCAGCAACGGACTTACTCTAAAAGTGTCATACGAATCGTGATTATTATACGATTAGTAATGAACCTGGCCTGGTCAAATAGCTGTGACATAATTTCTATTTACGTTGCTAAAACAGGAATATAATTAGGACTAAGCCTATTAAATATTAAAATTAATTACAACATGGAGTATTGCTGTCATCTCCGGTCTGGCGCACCCCAGTATCAGCTCAATCCATTTGACCGCGTGCAACGCAGAGCTGCTCGAATTGTCGGGGACCCAGTGCTCTGTGAACGGCTGGATCACGTGGCGTTGCGTAGAGACGTCGCTTCATTGTGTGTCTTCTACCGCATTTATCACGGGGAGTGTTCCGAAGAGCTGTTTAACCTGATTCCTGCCGCCGAACTCCACCTTCGCACGACACGCCACATGTTACGATATCATCCTCACCATCTGGATGTGTGGCGGTCCTCCACAGTGCGGTTTTCTAGGAGCTTTCTTCCACGTACTACAAAGCTGTGGAATGAGCTTCTTTGTGCGGTGTTTCAGGGACGATACGACATGGATACCTTCAAACAAAGCGCGTACACCTTCCTTAAAGGCCGGCAACGCTCCTGTGATTCCTCTGGTGTTGCAAGAGATTGTGGGCGGCGGTGATCACTTAACAACAGGTGACCCGTACGCTCGTTTGTCCTCCTATTCCATAAAAAAAAAAAAAAACAACAAAACCAGTTAATGGTGATTTCGTGGTGATTTCCAATTCATTAACGTTTGTGTTAAGATTTGCTTTATTTTGAATTTGTAAGTTTAAATATCAATAACATAATATCTTCAAATAATCCTTAATGTGTTTTAAAAACTATTTCGCTACAATGATAACGTAAACAGTAATTATTATCTTAATATATATAAATTACGTGACACGTTGTTTGCGATGGACTCCTAAACTAATGAACGGATTTAAATGGGGATTACTTCATGGAGTGCAGTTTGGTCCAACTTGAGAGATAGGATAGTTTTTTTTTCGATTTGGGTTCATAATTATTTTTATTTTCAATATTTGTTTTGTATGAAAATATTTTCTATGAGAGAATTATGTGACGCACGGTTTGACAGTTCCGCTGTGAAACAATCATTTCATTATAACGACAGGGAGCATTTTTTAAGAAATAATTCTTGATGTTTTGAATTATTATTGGCAAATTCCTATAAAACAGTATTTTTTTATCATCTACAGAACAACGTCTGTCGGGTTAGCTTGTCTTAATATATATAAATTACGTGACACGTTGTTTGTCCGCGATGGACTCCTAAACTAATGAACGGATTTTAATTGGGATTACTTCATGGAGTGCAGTTTGGTCCAACTTGAGAGATAGGATACTTTTTATTTCGGTTTGGGACCCATAATTATTTTTATTTCCAATATTTGTTTTGTATATACATATTTTCTGCGAGAGAATTTAATGACGCACGGTTTGACAGTTCTGCTGTGAAACAATTTCAATATAACAAGAAGGAGCATACGTTACGAAATAATTCTTGATGTTATGAAAAATTATTGACAAATACATAAATAAAAATATTTTTTTATATCTACAGAACAACGTCTGTCGGGTCAGCTAGTATTAGTATAAAATTAAAAGTATGTATTCGTTTTTATTTGATTAAAACTGTATTTATAATAAAGACCAAACAACTATTCAAATCAAAATCACTTTTTCCATTCACTTTTGACATTCATAAGTGTCCATGGCCAGTTATGAATGTCAAAACTTTTTTTCTTTTGAGCTGTATAAATGACAAGAGTCTCATTGCCACCAATATTGCCACTCCATTAACGGCCGTTCCCTATATACTATCCACAGATAGAGATAAATTACTGCCGTATACTGTCAGTAATAAGCTGTCAACAATCTGAAGATGTCCCAATATACCCGATAAGTCATTCTTATCGCTTTATATTGGGACGCGTGTAAATTTGCATACAAACTTCTATAGCTGGTAAACTATACGCCGTCCCATTGACAGATAGCATGTAAGGATAAGGTGAGTTACGTCGATTAGTTTATTGGGACAGAAATGTCAACAATAGCTACGATTTTTATCTCAAGTAAGAGATAGACTGAATATTGGGAACGGCCGTAAATCAACATTTACAGCTTCATCGTTGTACAAATTGTTTGAAATACAATAGAAGTATATATAGCAACTGATGCATCAAAAATACGCAAACGTCAAATAGTAAATAGCTTTTTTTTTGAAACAATAAGGGACGAGACGAGCAGGACAGTCAGCTGATGATAATTGATACGCCCCGCCCATTACAATGTAGTGCCGCTCGGGATTCTTGAAAACCCCAAAAACTCTGAGCGGCACTAAGACTGCGCTCGTCACATATTTGCCCAGTAATTTCACTAGCTTCGGCGCCCTTCAGACTGAAACACAGTAATGTTTATATATTACTGCTTCACGGCAGAAATAGGCGCCGTAGTGATACCCATAATCTAGCCGGCATCCTGTGCAAAGGTGCATCCCTCTATTAAAACACGAGTAATTAAAAAAAACTTAAATTAATAAATAACAAAAACTCGAGTTATTGAGTACAGTAGATGCATCAATCATCACACACTGTGAATTAATTAAGGTATTTATATTAGCGATTATAGAAAAAGTATATTACATAACTTTTATTTTAAGAACATCCCTACTAATATTATAAATGTGAATGTAAGATTGTTTGTTACGCATTTACATTTACTGTTACTGAACCGATGTTGATGAAATTTGGAACAGCGATAGAGTTTGGGAAGGGACACAGGCTGCATTTTATCCCGGAAAACTCCATGGTTCCCGCGGGATGAAAAACTGAAATTCCCCTCGATGAGCTATAACTATACCTACAGTAGGCTTAGTTTTCCAATAGCAATCTTCCTCGAAATAACATTCATATAATATGTTGGGAAAGGGAGCGAAAACGGGAATCGGAACTGGAATAGGACATGAGATAATAGTAAAATTTATTGAAGTAGGGCGTAACTTTGCGGAAATCCATAATTATCCAAATAATATCATTTGTATATTATTCAAACAAAACAAATCTTAGAACTATACAATACTAGAACTACATAACTATCATTACAATATAAAGACATAATATCATGTCTCGTGCCAGAGTTTGGCGAGTCAACATCTTCTGAGGATGCCTCGTGTGAGGAGGCGAAACACGTGTCGAATTCTCTAAAGACAAATATTGGCTGAATTAACACGAAAGAAAACTCAAAACTTGGATCTGAGATAATTATCAGTTCCAAACTCGCTTATTATTTTTAAAACCCTTTATCTTCGCGGACGAAGTCGCGGGCATCTGCTAGTGCAATATACATATATTGATATGTACTATTCTAATTATGCGAGTACACCTCAAATCTGTCAGTAAATAGATTGGTTTCCGGGTGGGCTTCTACGAGGCGATTAAAACAATTTAATGACTCGCGCCGCACGTGCTCGTCGCATACTCAGGCAACGCAAGCAGATGATGATTTGTATTACGAGTGTAATAGTCAGGGATATACACTCAAATCAGCTCATTATTATAAATCTACACTAACATTATAAAGCTGCAGTGTTTGTTTGTTTGTTTGAACGCGCTAATCTCTGGTACTACTGGTCCGATTTGAATGATTCTTTCAGTGTTGGGTAGTCTATTTATCGAGGAAGGCTTGAAGAATGTTTTTTTTTTTCAAAATTAGGGATCCGTAATAAAATTGCTATTTTGTAACACAAGGTGTAAAATGGAAAACCTATTTTTGCGTGCGCTGCAAAAACTATTGACAATAGAACAAAATGATGTACAGGCTATAATATAGGCAATATTTTATTACTTATAAAACTATCGCGTGAATTATACTTTATATGGCAAAACAACGTTTGCCGGGTCAGCTAGTATCATATAAATCCATTAAACTGCATCTCTAGTAGTCTCTCCTTTGCACAGGATGCCGGCTAGATTATGGGTACGACAACGGCGCCTATTTCTGCCGTGAAGCAGTAATGTGTGTATCGGTTTGAAGGGCGCCATAGCTAGTGAAATTACTGGGCAAATGAGACTTAACATCTTATGTCTCAAGGTGACGAGCGTATTTGTAGTGCCACTCAGAATTTTTGGGTTTTTCAAGAATCCTGAGCGGCATTTCATTGTAATGGGCAGGGCGTATCAATTACCATCAGCTGAACGTTCTGCTCGTCTCGTCCCTTATTTTCATAAAAAAAATATTGAGGTTCTTGCTTGGTTGAGAGCCCGTCTAATTTGTACCCAAGGCAACCGATGAGATACACCGTTGGGTACAAGTACGGATTATAACCTATATATGAGATAGATTGGTGAGATGTCGCATTCGACAAAAAGCGTTTTGCGGGATTGAAGTCGGTTTCATTTTTCATCCCCATTGATAAACTAATTGGATGCTCATATAGAATTTAAGGTCATCCACGTTGATGAGACACTGATAATATTAAAGGTCCTAGGATTGCACCTTGATAAGCCCAGGTTGGGTATGAGAGGAGTTTGACCAATAAATACTAAGTCTCGCGGACTGGTTTCGATAGCGGAGATAGTCAGCCAAGAGATTAAGAAACTATGAACAGCAGCCTAGTAAAAATAACTATAACAATCAGGATGTCGTGTTTACCTTGTCGAAAGCTTTACGAAAATCGAAATAAAGCACGTCTTCTCGTAATCGCATATCTAATTGTGTTGATATGAATTCTGTTACTTTTAATAAATTGGAATTATTGACCTTCTGCATCTAAAATCTCACTGAGCATTATTAAGATGTTTGTCTACTTCAAATTAAATTAGTCTTTGTGCGAACATTTTCAAATATTTTAGCTGGTCAAGTTGGAAATCTTAAGTACAGGAGTAATGCGTTGTTTTCCATTGGAGAGGATAAGTACTGATATTTTGGAAAGATACATTTAAAAGCAATGCATTTCTTTAAGTCCTTTAAAAGGGAGGCTGGTCGGGTACGAAAGACGAAGAACAAGAAGATTTTAATGTATTGGTTTGTTTTATATTATCTTATATCCTAAAACGACTCTAAAAAGAGTGACGACTAAGTAGAATTATCATTCGCTTATCAGGTAAATGTACATTATGCGAGTATTATATCACTATAATGAGATAAAATCAACAGAAATTTTTAACTTTAAATTTAATATCCAAAATAAAAGTCCCCAACTGCATTTACACAATAAACGGCGTCTGATCATCAGACAGTTATCACTTTCCTCATATATATTTTAGGGAAGGTAAAGACCCTCCTCATGACGATACAACGAACAAGCGTAACACTATAACAAAAATTTTGCACTTCTAGATATAAGCACACCAAAAATTAATCATTTTAAGATGGCAATGATCTATGATTTAAGTGCTCAGTGAATGTATTAACCGTCTGATGTTTGTCTAGGCTTACGAATCCGCTTCTGTGTACAATTGACCTTACTTTGTGCTGAGTCATAGCACTTAAAGTTTTTAATAGGGTTGTCAATTGCAACACTTTAACTCCCTTATTCATAACAGTCTACTAACTTAAAGCATTGCTAATTCTCACTCTGTCTTCTTCTATTGACCTAAGTCAGAATGAGAAAAAACACCACTAAGCGGCTGTTTAAAGTTAGCGGACCATTATGAATAAGGGGTTAAGAGTGTAGCAAAGTAAACTACATGACTAGTTGGGGAAAATAGTACCAAAGTGAATTATTTAGCAATACCGTTAAATTATCGGTAGGTAGGTAGTTATAGGTAGTATAGTGTGAAGCGATATCTGGATTCGAGATATTTTGTTTACCGTCTACTGTCAGTACAAGTATGAGTTGCAAAAGCCTAGGGTTTGGCGAGGTGGAGCCACTGCTCAATTCCCCATTAGTTAGGAATTACTACGTCCGGTCCCTGCGTCAACTCGTGAACGGGTGCTGCTCGTGGTACCAGGTCGACCTGTTAGAGTTAATAAATCATTGTATTTGTTGAATGCAATTACTAGTTATGACAGTAATCACGACCATCATGCTCGCGAAGCATCCTTAGACTAACAATAAATACAAGGTCTAAAGGTTGATGCATCCAATACGATAATTTATATTTATACAGTTTATTCATTATTTTTTTTAAGAAATATTTTTTATATTCAAACACGATTCATATATTTAATGCAGCACTTTACAAACTAATTTGTTATGTATATTACAGCCATTGTAAAATACTATATTTGATTGAAATAAGTGGCCGTTCAGTATCTTGTATGTTTTTCTCGAGCTCAACTTTTTACGAATATAATTAGGGTAAAATCAGTAATTTAAATGAAATGAATAGCCACTATAAAGAATATTCAAAAGTGGTTAGTTTAAGCCTAATTAAATAAAGTTTATTTGAATTTGACATTGACTTTAGTGCTACCTATTTTATTGAATATAAACACCGATCATAACCGTTAAAAACTAGAATATTATTTATAATTAACGTACAAAAAAAACACTCCATAATCGAAGGCCTACCACAACCTGACATTGGCTAAATTGTGGTAACCCTTCCGCAAAAGCCACAATAAAAATAATAGAATAGATCTGTCCTTACTTCTTGATGAAGCTTCTCACGTTAGTTTGCAATTTGCATCATTAATATTAAAGCTACTTACGTTTTTGCAGTGTTAACTTCTTTTGCATGTTGTTTTGCACTTTTTATATGGGAAAAACTTAATGAAATGGCGTTATGGTTACACGAAAGAGACTGAAATCTATGAAGTAACTATAGCAGACAACACTTAGAATTAGTCAATACCTGGGGGTCTACTCTCTTCCTCTGAAACGAAACTTCGTAAACGAACGAAATTTAAACGAAGCTTCGGGAGTGACCCTACTCTATTTTGCTTTCGGACACATAGACGAAGTTCGGGAGAATAGACAATATTCGTGAACGAATGGTGAACGATTGGAATGAACATTATTTTAATCCAACTAATTTGAATAGTTCTATTTCATGCCAACGTTGGGTAGTAACTAATGACAACCAAATATATCTGTATTACAGACGCAATGTAAACATTTTATGGTATCCGGTTATTTAAGTCATGTACCATAACATAGTTATGGCCAAGTAATTGTCGTAGTCGAATATTATGATCAATGGGACTCCTTAACGACTTACAGTAAGGGTGCAATATGTGGCAGAATTTCTTACTGTCTGTAATCAAATTACGAAGCGCTTACGTTCATTGCTGCATTGAAAAATTTTGTATATCTACACATATTTAGCCAAATTGTTAGTTAGTGTACTTCAAATTCACTAAAAATCATAAAATAAAAAAATGACACCGACTCCAAAAATGAAAATAATCGTAACTTGAATTAAATTAATTAATTAGATTGTAAAAAAATACGCTATTATTTTATACTTTTTTAGTGCATATTATATATATTGTTTTGAAGTCGGTTGTTTTTTTGTTAAAAATTTTAAAATTGCTGTAAGTACCACTTCCACTTATATTCTGTAATTTCCTACAAACTCTTAAGTAGGGAATTTCACTAATATTAAATTGATTGCATCTTGATATTCTTCACGTAGAGCAGCCTCGATTAATAGCATTCTTGAAACCATTTAAGCAAATTTGCAACCAAATACACACAAACGAAAATCATTCTTGAAAAACATCTTTGGTTTCGTCAAATTGACGTTAAAATTCCGAACAAACAGCTGTCATCTTCATATTCGTTCGGAATGTAAATGAATTAGAGTAGGTTTATAAATTCGAAATGTCAAGCAATGACATTCGGGACGAAACTTCGAAACGAATGGAACCGTAGTAGGAAACATCCGAAACTTCAATCGAAACTTCGTTTTTCGTTGAATTAGAGTAGACCTCCTGCTTATACATATATGTCGTAGGTATATTGTCAAAGCCGTGATATTATAAATTCACTTAATTTAACACAGTGATAATATTATAATTTAACATTAGATTGTGCATCGACTTCATTCTTTACAATTTAACGGCCTGGTTTTAGTGACATTGCAATGCCATTGGACATCTGTCCGACGAGCTATGTGCACTGCCCTGCCTTCAGTTTCGCATTCGTTGGGGCTATGTCGGTGACTTTGTTCTTCTACAGATCCTCCTCACGTCCTTACACCGTGTTCATGAACTGGTGGTGCTGTTGCCACGGTGCCTCCAGTTCGGTTCTCATTTTAAGAATAGTTTATATTAGTATTGGCCTCTACAAAAGACACCTAATATTTTTTTCATTCAAAGTAGTAACAACACAGATTATAATTATAATACTTAGGTACACTATAATCCAAGAAAATAGAAATTTAATTCAAAACAACCGGTCCAAAACCCTCATAATATTACATCTGTTTATTTCAATCAAAGAATGAATTTAACAAATATGTGATATTAAGATCCTTAAAAATAAAGTTAAATATTGAATTTAATTAGATATTTAATAAAATAAAAATATAAGACATGGCGATCGGTTAAATTATCTGAAGTACGCATGACGACACGCATGTTGATAATTTGCTTGTTTTACAACGCGATATTATTGATTATCTATGATTTCTGAGGCTTATGTCATAGCAGGCCTCCATGACACCGACCGCGACGCGCGTTTTCGCGCGTTTAGCGAGACACTTGACCGTGAGGCTCAGAGACGCGGATAATGTACAAAATACTATCTTCACGCTTCAATAGGGCTACTGGAAACTGAAGTGCTGGCATGTATATCATTCAACGGTCCCTGCTTCCCCGTATGAATGTAATTATACTATTCTTTTCTTTATTGTTCACAATTAAAAGTATTACAGAGAAAATACATATAAAGTCACCCACAAGAAACCATGTAAGGTTTATCCGTGGGGACGAGATCGCTCTTAATTACTAACATTAGTATATTAAATTCTTATACTAATTATATTAACACGCCTTATAATATACATAATTACATTAAAAATTGGTTGGTTAATAAATACTTTGCCTTTTCCGGTTTTTTCTCAATACTTTCTAAAACGTTTGCTAAAGATATACATTGAAAATTACGTTTTAATTAAGTTTTCTCCTAAAACACAATTTTATGGCTACTCTACATACAGACTATAAAGTGGCTTTACGTGTTTCGGTTCGGTTCGAAGGCGCAACGAGAAATGTGTGTCATAACTGGATATTGCAAAACTCTTGTACACTTGCCGCTATCCTGCCTAACCATGTTTTAGTTTTTTTTTAAACGGTTATTGAACATAAGTAAAGCTTTGGATTTACTAGGTGTTTAATTCTGCTGATATTAATATCATTTTTAAGCTCTTTTCAGACTACGCTATACTATTGTAATATATAGTAGAGGAAAGGTACCAAATATGGAATACAGTAATATTTCTAAAACTTAGGTGTATGTTTGGAGCGAATTCTCCTATTCCTAGGCTGTGCAAGATGGTAAACATATATAGCGATTACATCGATATTAATTTCACGACTTCTGTCCATACAGTTCGTAAATTATTTGTATGTAATAATTATATTTTTTAGTTTTCTAATATATATAATAATCTTAAATAATAACAATTTAAAACCAAATCATTTAGCCATTATTACTTGTTAGCATATATTTTTTTTCGTCTTAAACTAATATTTACTTTGTGAAAATTATAAAAGCATGTAGTGAAATTGTTTGTTACATTAAGTACATTATATTTAGTCTGTATTATTAATATATAACGCATCAATGTAAACAAATGTTGGTATTTCTAAATAAATAAGTAAGCATCAAGAATAGACAATATGTTGTTACCCCTCCTGGTAACCTCGTTCGACGGCCAGCGCGCGAGCGGCGCGGCGTTCAGCGAACTAGATGCAAATGAGAGTAGGTACGTTACACTGTTGACGCAAATTCGATTGAATATTTAGTTAAGTTGTACGTAATTTTTTTCGTATTATTCTTAAATGAATATCGTAGAATCAGTTGTTGAGTATATAAGCAAGGTATGTAGTATTTAATTGGTATTGTTCTTTCACGAATATTTAAAAATAAAAAAAGTTACATTCATTTTCCTCCTACCATCATATTGTTCGTAATAGTATTCCATATTAAGACATCAACTATATTATATTAATATTTAGTATGTCATAAGTATGTTTTTACATTGGTGATTGATTAGTATTTATCTCTTTTGCAGTTTTTTATATTTGTAATTAACATTGCCCCACCAAAACCGAAAAGCATGGGACAGTCTCAATCAGAAAAATGCTTTTGAAGCCGCGAAAACCTAAACAATGGGTTATAAGAAAACTGCGCAAATCTAATAATAGTTAATCTCGGACTACCCTCTTTCTGTTTTGTCATACTAACGTACCAAATAAGGAATGGGCGTAAAACAATTTTAGAACCTGACATTGAATATATTTGTTACTATAATCAAGGGCGGATCCAGCTTTCGCGCCAGGAGGGGGTCACATAGTCGTGGTCAAGTCACGAATGTGTCTTTGCTTAAAAATATTTATTCTTTATTGTACACTTGAAAAACTTAACACATAATAATAATAACGTACATATTATTGCCATCTTCTCTTGAAGACATCCAGAGAAGCACTATCACGCACGAAATAAGGCTGCCTATTTATCTATACTAATATTATAAAGCTGCAGTGTTTGTTTGTTTGTTTGAACGCCCTAATCTCTGGCACTACTGGTCCGATCTGAATGATTCTTTCAGTGTTGAATAGTCCATTTATCGAGGAAGGCTATAGGCTATGTTTTCAAAATTAGGGATCCGTAATAAAATTGCTATTTTGTAACACAAGGTGTAAAATCGAAAACCTATTTATGCGTGCGCTGCAAAAACTATTGACAATAGAACAAAATGATGTACAGGCTGTTATAAAAGCAATATTTTATTACTTATAAAACTATCGCGTGAATTATACTTTATATGGCAAAACAACGTTTGCCGGGTCAGCTAGTATTCCATAACCGTGGTGAATGATTTGTCATAACGTTTGCCATCATACAAAGTTATTATATTAAATTAATTAATCCTGGATCCGCCGTTGAGTATAATCAACAAAAACAAACGAAAGACCGAGAAAACCAGTGTAGGAGTCTGGATTATGTTCTCATGAAGATCCACCAGATCTTTATCTAATGATAATAGTGACGATAAGCCCCCTGTTCTTCAACCTAAAGATCCCTTTCTGATGCCGAGTGCATGTACTGCTTTGGTTTTTTCAGCGAAGGCAAAAATGAAAAAGATTGGATTCAGTGCATTGCCTGTAGACACAATGATGCCATGTTCAAGCGTGAAAATGACAATGAAGCCTCCACCCTGAGGTTCCGGGGCAGAATATGCAGATTTTATTTGTGATTTTTGCTTGCAGGGTTAATTTTATTATTTTACTAGCTGACCCGACAGACGTTGTTCTGTATATAATAAATAAAATAATGTTTTTATATGAATTTGTCAATAATATATCATAACATCAAAAATTACTTCGTAAAATATGCACCCTGCTGTCGTAATGAAATTGTTTCACAGCAGAACTGTCAAACCGTGCGTCAATAAATTCTCTCATACAAATTATGTATGGACACATCGAAGGAAAAACAAATTTGTTGTTTTTATTTAATTTAGCAGCATTTTCCTATTTATGGAGTTCCAAAACAAATAATTCAAGACCAAAATTAGCCAAACGGTCCAGCCGATCTCGAGTTTTAGCGAGACTAACGAACAGCAATTCATTTATATATATATATATATATATACATAGATAGATTTTAATTAAAAAGACTTGATAGGGTCAAGTCTTATGGAATACCATATTCCAAAATATAACATTTGCAAATTCCACCGTGCGATGAATCAAAAAAAAAAGTGTGCGTCTCGGGATGTTCGACAAAAAGTGATAACTTAAAACTAAGTACCCATCCCTACTCTGTGATAATATTAAATAGAACAAGACTTTGTAGTCTTGTTCTATTTAATATTTTGATTTAATTAGATTTGAACTTAGTGAAAATGATTTATGTTAGTTGCTGCTGCTCACCACTGTCGCTGTTGCAATGTTCCTTACGGTAGTTTCATTCATAGAATGAGAACCACTAATCTCTACTATATACCACGTATAAATAACACAAAAAACGAACGAAATTATTTCGAAATGCAAAAATAAATCAGAGTATTGTACGTTCCTTCGCAGCCATTTGGATTATACGTCGAAATTGGTTCCATGGACGCTCGCGAGTGGCGCTTCAAATAGGCACAAAAAATTAGCTGTCAAAAATATGGAACAGCCTGTCCAGTGACATTTATACAGGACAGAGATGGGAGCTGTCTCTCTGTTAGGACGTAAGTATCCATCCATACTCTGTGGTTATGCTAATCTAAGTTGAACTATTTAATATATAAAATTATTAAACTTAAGAAAAGCTTAGCTTATTACTTAGATTTTATGAATATTATTAGGATTATGTAAGGAAATGATATTTATTAGTAAAATCTTTTATTGATTATAAAATATATTTTATTATTAGTTACAATTCTTGAATATGTACATTAGAATTTTGTGTATGTACATTATTAATATCATTATTTAATCCTGTAAAAATCCTGGCGCCGTAACGCGTTACGTTACAAAGCGGTTTACCCTCCCATATGAAGTTATCACTTTAACATGATGTTGAATAAGTCTTACTACAATAAAATTTATTACTATTTCTTAAATGTTAAAATTTATTTCCGTATGTGCTTCGTTCCGTAAAGTCACATTTGCCTGTTTTTCTAATTATGTTTATTTTTCTATCTCGGGAATTTCCAAATTACGGCGCACGTCTTAATATTACAAGTCCGGGCCTGAATGTATAATCAATACATTAAAAAACATGTTCAGTGTGATATTTGATATCCCATTAAATTTAAAATGTCAAATACAGAAGAAGTAATAGCCCATAACCCACTAAATATGAATAGAAATAAAGAAAAGAGACTGATGATAATGAATGGTATTTGCAAAATTATGCATTTATTTCCACTTAGATACTTTATACGTTTAGACAGAGCCTCTTGCTGTTAGGCAACGCATGACTACGGGTTTATTAGTTTAGTGTGCGTGACAGCTACTTTTTACACTCGCGATTCGTAAGTCACTTGGTTTAAGTATGCGTGCGTTGCTCAAAATAAAGGCTAACAGTTCACCGCTTTTTTTGAGGTGTTCACAACAGCTGTCACCGTCTATCTAGACGTATAAATCATCTAAGCGTTTACATTATACATCTAATTTATCATATGATAAGCATTGCATTTATCAATAGTAATCGCAGTTATATTACTTGCTTATAAAGTATAACAAACTAGGATGAAGTATCATCTGGATGTGACATGCTCGTACGTTTAATAAGAAGATGCCTAAGTAAAAATGAAATTTAGTGTAGTATGAAACGTGCAGTGATTTGACATTAGTTTGAAATAGAAATAATTACAGTATGGCGATTGGCGACGAAGTATAATCCGGCAAGTTTGAAAGCGAACAGTTGCTCAAAACGTAGTGGATTTCGGCTATCTCCGTTTTTGACAAGATTATAGCCGTCATCTGTCAATCTATCAATGACTGCACGTTTTGCACAATCGAGTAATCGCTTTTGTCTTAGAGAGTTTCACTAGGCAGTACAACATTGAATTGTTTCATGTACTTACATTGTTTTTCATTCAGCAATTTTTGAATACGTGTTCTGGCGTGGATTTAACGCAACAGACAGTAACATATCCGATACTTTGGCGTAGGTTTTTTTTATGAAATTGGAAGGCAAACGGGCGTATCTGATCGAACGTGACAACAAACCGCCCATAATCTCTTGCGACACCAGTGGAATCACTTACCACCAGAGCGTTGGCGGCCCTTTAGGAAACTGTACGCACATTTCTGAAGGTCCCATGTGGTGTCGACCTAGAAACTCATGGCTGAAGAGGAAAGAGAGATCATGGTGATCTTTTTTCTGATGGTAAGTACAATGTAGTGCCACGGGATTATTGCAAAAATTCTGAGTGGCACTACAATTGCACTCGTCACCTTGAGACATACGATGTTAAGTCTCATTTGCCCAGTAATCTCACTAGCTACGACGCCCTTCAGACCGAAACACGATAATGTTTACACATTACTGCTTCACGGCAGAAATAGGCGCCGTTGTGGTACCCATAATCTAGCTAGCATTTTGTGCAGACATAGAAAGAAAATAATCATTGAATCAAGTCTAAAAAGTATATTATGGTTATAGAAAGTTTTGTGCCCTACACTCTGCAGTAGGATGCTCTGAGTTGCAGAGGCTAGGTCCTTCCGAAGATAGCAAACTCACTAAAAACGGGTTAATGTCGTTAGTGTGTGTATGTGTGTAATATTAAATAATAACAATAGACTTACATATTTGTGGAAACATTTAAGTAGCCATCAATAATTTGTATTATTTCAAAAGTTTATCATTGTACAATGATAATATTTTCCCAAATAATTATAAAATAAATAAAAAATCAAGTACCTAGTCTAAACAAGCATTATGTTATTGTCACTTCCTTTGGTAAATAAATATATTTCTATTCTCTTTTTGATAATCGCCAAGAAGTTTGGCTGTTTTATGTGCTTCGAAATAGGTAAAGTACCAGGGGGCCTTCTAAAATCGATATTCGATAAATCGTTGCATTAGTCGTATCGAATCCTACTCTTAGTTACATCGTAATCAATGTCGAAAGGATGATTGAACTAACGAAACATTATTCGATATTATCGGTCCTAACCCTACTCTTAGTTGAAATTGTCAGAGACGAATATTCGAATTTCACAAATAATCAAACGTCACTTTTACGATAATCTCAACGACACCTTCTATGCTGTCGATGATATTATCGTTTCAAGTTGTATAGATATTTGCCATACAATATACATACTTAATAAATATTATTAAAAAAATAATATGTGATTTACTATTTACCAGGATTTTCTTATTATCAAGTAATGTAAGTCATTTTGTTGATCGCTTATGCGTCGAAAGTAATGCAAATGGCCGCCTGAGAACTAGGAAGTTGACGAGAAGGGTTGAGTTACTTTTTTTACATTTTATTATCCGCAATTTTTGTATTATTTATTCAATTTTAAATGGTCATATTATATTCATTACATATTTTTTTAATATTTACATTTTGTGTAAATGATACTAAATTGGTGGTGCAGAGTCTGGCATGGTCCTTAGCGCCTAAACAATGTTTTGACTTTTGACAATTAACAGCGACATAGCACAGATAATGTTTAGGTTTGAACATATTTCATTCACACTAACATCGTAAAAAAATCAAAATATTAGTCTATGGTAACGATAAACGATAAGGAATTCGAACATTTGTTAGAGTAGGATAGTTGCGATATATTCGGAGTATTATCGTATCATTCCGAATGTATCGTTGTCGATTTTGCGAGTAGACCTCCAGAGTGCCAGTAGATTAAGGTACCAATTCTATCAAATAGTGTAAAATATGAAATGCCGTTGAATAAAACTAGTTCCTAAGAGCTATTGACCTTGAGATAGACTCAATATCTACGAAAAGATTAAAAAAAATATTCGAGAATTGAAGTCACATTAAAATATTTTGTTTAATACGTAATAACAAGTTTAAGGATTAGGTTCTCCGTGGTAGCGATGGGTCGTTATGTCAATGTTTTTATTGAAATGAAAATTATTTGACGCGTTGGGAAATTTTTGGTAGGGGAAAACCTTATAATAACCTTGCCATAGCAATTTTCCTCGAAATAAGATTCATATAATAAATATGTTGGGAACGAGAGCGAAAACGGTAACCGGAACTGGAATAGGACATGAGATAATCTTCAATTCCATACTTGCTTATTATTTTTAAAAACCCTTTATCTACGCGGACGAGGTCGTGTGCATCAGCTAGTAAATATATATAAGAATACTGAACTATTTTCAGTACGGCGATATTGTGTATCTGGGGATTGGTTCAAACGTTTTGGATGACATTAACGACACGAGGGTTTTTAGGGGAGATAAAGCTATCTAACTGTAAAGCTATTTCATTACTTTGTAACATGTCATGTTGATTATGTCGTTACAAACGATGATGAGATATTAGATAAGAATTCAAATAACTTTCACATCAATCATGAGTTTATTATTATTATAAACTTATGTCTGTTTTTATAACGCCATTAAGTCGTCTCTTAGATAATAACACAGTTTTGCAATGAATGCAGGTGTAGATACTTATGGGAAAGAGGGGAGAATAGCACAGATTCAATGCAGCTTTTCCAACATTCATTGTTGATGATGTGGGACAGACGGCCTTTGGGTCAGTTAAGTCCCCGAATGGTGACCACGTACTAGAAGACGCAGTGTTGGTAGCCAACAAGATTTCAAATTCAAATTTAAATAATTTTATTCAAAATAGGAAATGGTATAACTTATTGAAAGTTAAGAAGTACCACCCATTTGAAACATTTGCCTCAGAACTGAATAGAACGGGCGAAAGCAACTTAGCGGGCTTTTTCATAAAAATATGGTTACAATATCGTACAATAAAACTTATTATTTAATAGCCTGAGGGCGGTCGCAAGATTCCCAATCTGTGGTATCATTAAGAAAGTTCTTCAAAATGCCCTAGGTTATAAGTAGCCCTTTTCTGCAGCAGTAATATTGTATTAATATCGGAAGCGTTGCCCTCCATAGGCTGCACTAAAAGTATCGGAAATGGAATATTTCCACTGTTCCTGTCATATTAAAATCTTTTTAATTGAAAACTCCTTGGTTTTAAAAATCGAATACCATTTATTTTTTTTCAAAAATATTCACGGTCTTGTCACAAGGTCTTCTCAAACTTATTTAGTCGTTGAGAAAATGGAATTGACTCGAGAAAATTTATTATTAAAGAGCGCTGATTTATTATGACTTTCGAAGTGGTTTAACACAAAAACAGTGTGTTGACCGGATGATTTCTGCATTTGGTGATGAAGCCCCATTCATAACCACAATTTATCGCTGGTTTTAATTTTCAGTGCCACCCACGTATAGCAATATACCATAGGACATAATACTATGAAAATAGTCGGGATATGATGGATGATTGTAACACAGGACCGATCGTCGTGGAGATCATTGGGGGAGGTCTTTGTCCAGCAGTGGACGTCTTACGGTTGAAGCGATGATGCATTCTTAGAATTTATACGTCTTGATAGAGTATTTTGCTGTTAGACAACCAATGAAAATAGGACAGGAATATTAGTTTAGTGTGACAAGCTACGTCTTACACTCGCGATTTGTATGACACTTTGTGTTAGTGTGCGTGCATTGCTCAAACGGAGGTAAGTTTTAAACACATTTTTTTCGCTGTCATAGTCCATCTAGACTTATAAATAATCAAACATGATGCATTGTTGCCTTATTCTAAGACAATAAAGTACTATAAACAATGCTTTTAGGAGCCATAGAGCATAGACTCAATTTTGAAAAGACTCAATAAAGTAGGTATTTGCTCTTAATTGTGCTCGTAGCTGTATAAATGGTAGATGAACGTAGAGGAGTTGAAAACATACATAATCATTCACGTCCATTAGTAATTAAAAATCACATAGACATATATATTTTCGCATGATTTTCTTTTTGGAACGAAGTTCCTTACGGCAGGCTTGGAGGAGATAGGGATTTTGCTGCGGGACCGAACTGAAAAAAATGTGATAGTAAAACCGTAAGAAAAAGTCGTGGAATAAAACCGTTAAATGAGACGTGCGCAGGCGCGACAGTCGTTTTTGTAATTATTTCTATTTCTATGTAATTTTATGTTGTCAAACAAAAATAAAGAGACATATTTTGTTATTTTAATTGATAATTTGGATTACGATTTTTTTTTATTTTACGTAATTTATTATTTTCTAAAATACTAAATTACCTAAATACTTACCTGTACTTAAATAAAAACTTATCTGCAAAATTTAAGAGAAAAATCAAGAAAACCTACATAAAATTGAACACGATTTTTTTTTTCGATTCTACATTAGCCGAAGGAACTTCGTTTCTACCTGGTGTCCCACGACACCACATCTTTTTTTATTTCCAAATAAATAAATGACGTGAGTTTTGGAATAAGTTATGAAACATTTAGAAACCAACTTCATCCTGTTATATTTCAATGTCGGTGTGTGAACCCAACTAAGAAGTAAACTCTCATAATTTTAAGTTTCTTATTTTTTTTACTGAATAGGAGGACAAACGAGCTTACGGGTCACCTGGTGTTAAGTGATCACCGCCGCCCACATTCTCTTGCAATACCTGAGGAATCACAGGAGCGTTGCCGGCCTTTAAGAAAGATGTACGCGCTGTTTTTGAAGCTAGATACCCATGTCGTATCGTCCCGGAAACACCGCACAAGGAAGCTCATTTAATTTAATATAACTTCAAAACTGTATACAACTATATAATATTTCCTGTTTAACAATTTACGATATAACTACTGATCGGAAAAACTGAACCAGATTAATAAACCTGTTACTTACTCAAGTTCCAGTTAAGTTGTTTGAGATATCTAAGGTGTAAGTAATAGATACATTTTTATGTCAAATGACTTAAGAACTTAATGCTCTTACTTGTCAGTCGATTAGGTAATCAACGGGTTTAGCAAGTTACATTTATGTTTTGATAAGGTTACCCAAACGACAAGGAATCTTTTGGGATAAATAATAATTGACAGTTGACGTAACCAGCAACAAACAGAAATTATCTATTTATTTACATGCGGCCACTGAGTATACAAGTTGAACGTTCTAACTCATTCATTGCCCATCGTTAATATAATCAGATTGAAACACTTAAGAAATTAATTCTAAATTAGGTAACCTTATGTAAGTTTATAAGATTTAGTTTTAATACCACGTTACTTTTAGTTTCCTACCAGTAAAAAGTTTTGCTTTTAATCTTATATATATATATATTTCTTGTGTGCGTGTGTATGTCACTGAACTCCTCCTAGACGGCTGGACCGATTCTAATAAAACTTTCTGTGTGTATTCAAAAGGATTCGAGAATGGTTTAGATTCACAATTGAACTACCTCCTAAACGGCTGGACCGATTTTGATGATTTTTTTGTGTGTTGCAGTGAATTTGAGATTGGTTTAGATTCTCAATTCCGTCGATATAATATAATTATCCTGCTCATGTGTATTTAAGTGGACTCCTCCCAACGGATGGACCGATTTTTCAAATTTAAGACGTGTGTCCGAAATTTCCGACAGGACAACGTCTGTTGGGTCCACTAGTTTATATATAATTATTTTTCGTGACGTCACAAAATGGCCCCACGGAAGACCAGCGTTGGTTTTCAAACCAGCAACATGCTGAGTTGGGACCATTTTTTGAATATATAAATAATATAAATGTTTCAGCTTTTTTGTTTTTCGCTTGGTTATCAATCTTAAGTTTATATTTATTTTTTATGTTATGTCTTTGTATACTACTTAATTATACGTTTCAAAATAAAAAAAAATCTTTTTTTCTTCTAGAATCGTATTAACACAGAGTAGAGATGGATACTTATAAGTGGTAAAGGGATCCGATCTATTTCAAGTAGAGGTGAAAGAAAGCATTTGAATATGGTGGGTAGAGGTAAAGAGAATCATCTGTGTATATGAAAAAGTGTCCGTCAAAATGTATTCAATTAGGGTGGCGCTACAGTTGCATCAGAGTAAATGTCAAAAGAAGCGCCAAATATAAAATAATACTTATCACTCTAGGTGCACTTTTCCCTGTAATAATCCTTCAAGGTTATTTTAACTACATTATTTTTTACAACGTAAGTTGTTGAAATTTTCATTAACTAACTACTTTAGTCAACAATATCATTAAATTTTTTAACTCAACATACTTCATTTCGTTTACAATTGCTACATTCACAATACTTCATACTTTACCCTGTGCCTACACCAGCGCTATTGTGGAAGCTTTTTGAACTGTTATTTACAGCATAAGCTGGAAGCTTTTTCAACTTTTCTCCCATGAGAGATTTAGTTTAATATGAAACGTGCAGTCACTTGACATTAGTTTGAAATAGTAGTAATTACAGTATCGAGATTGGCCACGAAGTATAATGCGGCTAAGTTTGAAAGCGAACAGTTGTTTAAAACGTAATGGATTTCGGCTATCTTCGATTTTTCCTAGATTCCCGTTTCATACAATCGAGTGGATCGCTTTTTTCTTAGAGAGTTTCGCTAGCCTGCCCTCCATACATTTGAAGCAAAATAATTCTTTTGACAGCGAATAGATTAGTTGTACTATAGAGTAGGTAAAAGTAGTATATTTACGTATTAACTATTACCAAAGTAAAACAGTGCCGAAGCTGTTTAGTATAGGGCGAAGGAGCTCCTTTTGATACATCGGTAGAAAGTAAAATAATCTCATAACCACAGAGGACATTTTAATTGAATTATTTGACGTTTGAGTATGTTTGTTGATCAATTTACATATCGTATTGTAATTGAAATGATTTGTAAAACGATGAAATGTAAGTCTTGATTTAAATGAGTGGCAACGAGTTTCTTGCTACTTCATCTCCTTAGCTCAAACGTTTACAAAGTAGCAGTAGATTCAATAAGATTAAATACTTTTAGATTTATTCATTATAACAACAGGGAGCATATTTTACGATATAATTATTGAGGTTACGAAATATTATTGACAAATTCATAAAAAAAGTATTTTATTTCTTATGTACAGAACAATCTCTGTCGAGTCAGCTAGTATAATATGTACATATAAGCGATCTCCACCTATATAATATATATATATATATCTGTGGCCTGGTGCTAAAAGGGCCAAAGTACGTTTTTGTATGAAACGAGATTGTAATGCCAGTTTATTGTAAAAGTATGATATTTTTTGTGCTAAAAGGGCGTTAGTGTATTAACAATCTTTCAAAAGTTACTATGTAAAAAAGGCCAATGTAGTGTGCGCTTTCATACAGTTAAATAAAAAAAATGATAAAAGGGCTGCAGTATACTTAAGCCGCTAAGAAAATAATGGTTATTGATATTGGCCCTATTAGCACCAGGCCACAGATATATATTTTTATAAAAATAAGGGACAAAACCAGCAGAACGTTCAGGTGATGGTATTTGATACGCCCTGCGCATTACAATGCAGTGTCGCTCAGGAAAATTCTGAGCGGCGCTACTCTCATTAGCCCAGTAATTTCAGTAGCTACGGAGCCTCCCAGACCGAAATACAATAATGCTTACACATCACTGTTTCACGGTAGAAGAAGGTGCCGTTGAGGCACCCATGATCTAAGCCAGCATCCGGTGCAAAGGAGCCTTCCACTGGTAGTATATATTGACTCATCACGATATCTCTGAAACCATAAGGCGTAGAGACTTGAAATTTTTTTGGAATGTTGAATATTCCTTTCGCCGAGTAGAGGTCAGCTAAGTTTTTAGGAAATTCCAACCACAAGAGTTTTTTACTATGAACAGAATAACGTCTGTGGGTTTGCTAGTCTTACTAATATCTTCCCTTTATTGGCGTGCGTCCGTGCAGAATGGGATGTCGCTATGCCAACTTAATGGTTGACAGGCTTGCCCTGTATGTTTCAGTCACGGACTAGTAAAAAAACAAGGACTCCGTGTCACCTTACATAACAGTGTAGCACCAAAACAAGCCGATTAACGTGTAAATACATAGGCCCAGGCATACACTTACACTACTACAGGCGGCCATTATGAGAATTGTCATCGTTGACAGTTCAGTTTGCTTCTCAATAAAATATATTGTGCATTGTGATAAAGTGTTTAAACGATACTATATAAGTATTTGTGGCCATATATGATTATTTAAGGGAGAAAAAATTGTGTAACTAGTATCCCCCGTAACCGCACACACACTAGCGTAACGGTGCTTGCTAATATCACGGCGCGGAGTCCTTCTTTTTTTACTCGTCCGTGGTTTCAGTATGACAACTCACTCTGTTAATGATTATTCTCATTTTAAACATTTTATTGAGATATAGTTGCGAATGCAACGGGCAACTACTAGTTTATTATAAAACATTAATTTGTCCTTCATTTCCATAAAAAATGCCTTCAAGAATTGTTTTAAAATCTGTTTTTCTTTCAGAATTGTAGATTCATGAACCAAGGTTAACAAACTTACGAAAGTTTGATAAAAAATGAATGCTATTAAGAAAATAAAAAACTTAATATCAGTGTGCAACCAGTTTTATATTTACCACGGTGTCATTGACCTACACAGCTGATCATATGTTGACCTTTCTCTTTAAGTTATGTGTTAATTTTTAGTTTATGTCTAGCTAACTTGTGTCTGCGACTTCGTCTACTTGGGTTTCCGTCTAGGCCTAGAGACAAAGAGATGGTGAAATATATGAGTAAGTAGGAAATAATATCATTTTCCGGGAAAAATTCTTGACCTATTTTTTTTTATTTTCTAAAAATAATCGACGGAACCCATTTAGGATCAATTTGTTGGCCATCCGTCTGTCTGTCCCTTTATCTTGAGAACGCGGGAAGGTAACGAGTAAAATTGAAATGATATACTAACCCCCTTATTCATAATGGTCCGCTAACTTTAAACAGCCGCTAAGGAGTGTTTTTTCTCATTCTGACTTAGGTCAATAGAAGAAGACAGAGTGAGAATTAGCAATGTAAAGCATTGCAAGTTAGCAGACTATTATGAATAAGGGGGAAAGTCTACAGTCTCTTGAAGCTGTGACAAAATCAAACTTCTGAGTTAACTTAAACATAAATAGTAATTTAAAAAAACTAAAAAACACGCTTTTTATAGAAAACCGAACTAAAAAAATACAAAATTTATTTTGAAATTTAAAATTAACATCAATTCCTGTCTTATAGACGATAGATAATTTTCTTTTTTTTTATTTATTTACAACACTTACGTCTAGCATTACAGGAATATTCCTAATGCGCCAGTGTAACATTCACCTTAAAAATAATGTAACATTTAAAATGAGCATTAATTAAAAAATAAAAAATATAGAGATACACTTACTCTTACAATATATAATACTTAAGAAACCTAATTTTATAATTATTATGTTCTACTATCATAACATATAGCCCACATTGCAAGCCTTGTGAGTTCACTCAGAGTGCAACAAAACAGGTCGATCCGTTCGGCCACGACGCGAAGTGTATCAAGTAGAGATGAAACGGATAGCAGTTTGGCCGGATACCGGATACCGGATATTCGGCCAACAATGTGGCCGAATAGCCGAATATCCGGCCGCCGGATATCTGGTGGAACTTAGCCGTTTGGTGTATCGCACACACAAACACAGACTTGCATAGGCGGCGCGCGAACGATCGAGTAGACTCGGTAAGATTCGGTTGAGAGAAGCGAAACCGCTTGCTAACTGAATAAAGCAAATAATTACTTAAAAATATGTATATATATTTATATAGTTTTTTTTTAATTCGGCCTGATGCCTATCCGGCCGAATAGTAGGTAGTTATCCGGTATTCGGCCGGATAGTATTAAGGCCGCCGGATATCGGATAGTTACCGGATATCCGTTTCATCTCTAGTATCAAGTGCGCGTACCAGCGGCCGGCGCCTTGTTGACCAAATTGGTGCGCCCGCGCAGCAACGCCAGCAGCCATAGACTGCCTACGCCTTCACCACTCGTACCGGTCCGGCACTTGAAGATTCACCTGCCCTAATACGTCCGCATTAAATATCTTGCCTCTTATTATTTTAAAAATATAAAGCATATAAATATCAAAAATCTTATTTTGCAAATTGAAAAATGTAATATTTTGATCAAATTAATGTATTGTCATCGGCCCTCGATAAATTTTGAACGAAATCTGGCCGGTTAAAGTGGGTCAAAATTCGCGCCCAATTGAATCGGTTACAAACAAACACACATTTAAGACACACAAAAAGATTTATGCGGCCATTTATGCCGCGAAAAATGTATATTTCGACGCTCTCAAGGGAATTTCAAGGGCAATAATAGATTCTGTCCCACCAGTTTACATTAATCATTAATATCATCTTTGTTAGATACACTGTAATTTGCATTTTGTATGGCTTTGCAATTCGTTATAAGTCCGGACTTTTTATTGATCGTTTAGATTTCGTTTCTCGTAAAGATTGAAGATTAAAAATGCCCATACCAATAAAAGGCAAAGTCTACAAAACTGCCGTTAGACCAGCACTCATGTACGGATCGGAATGCTGGCCGCTCAAAAAGCAGCAGGAACACAGGATGCATGTCGCTGAGATGAAAATGCTCAGATGGTCTGGTGGCATCACTCGCTGGGACAAAGTGAGGAATGAGCACATCCGCGGCACTTTTAGAGTTAGGCCAATCCCAGAAAAGCTGTTGGAGACTAGATTGAGGTGGTATGGACATGTCATGAGGCGTCCAAAAGATCATATGACCAAGAGAGTGCTTGATATTAACACCGGACGCGGAATTCCCCGATTAAAATGGAAATCTGTAATAGACAAAGATCTACAAAAAGCCCAAATACATCCGCAGACGACCCAGAACAGAACGTCCTGGCGAAGACTGATTAGGAGAGCCGACCCCAACTAAAATGGGATAGTGCGCGGATAAAGAAGAAGAAAAACTTGAAGATTTAATTGGCATATGTAGTTTTATTATAATATTCCATCTAATTAATAATAGAATCCGGACAAGTAAGAGTCTACAATTCCGGCTTAATCCAGAAGGATGGTAACCATATTCCTAACAATCATTTTTAACTTCAACTTAGATTTAATATAAAACCGCAAGTTTTAAGGGCGTATGTTTAAATGTTTGGTAATCTTTTATAAAAAAGCAATTAAATGCTGCATTTGGCATGTTTGTCGTTTACAAACATGTCGTTCACAAAATTTTAATAGGTGGGAGAAGACTTTATAGATTTAACTGGCATTGTTCCGTTGACTTAGAACTATAAAATTTGATAAGGAATACCGTCTCATACTACAACTATAGGGAAAGTGTGAAAACTATTACATTTGTAATAAAATCTTTAATAAAGTGTGTGTGTACTTATGTATGCACGCAAGAAGGTTTACTTCTTTAGCCTAACAAAGCAAAAATCCTTAAAATTTAATCCTCGTGCTATTTATCGTTTGTAGAAAGAACAATATTGTAAAAATCTTGCAAAGATGGCTTTGACAATAAATGATTAAATAACGAAAACGGCTGTACGGGCTTGAACCCTTTGCCTATTCTTATAATGGACGAAAACAGAAAAAAAAATAACGAAAGTTGCAAACGTCGGAAATTTTTCGGAACCAACTTCAACCTGTTACTTTTGTGATACAGTGATGCGCGCGCATCTTAAAAATTTCACTCTCATAATTTTTTCATAACGCGCCTAAAAAATAGGGTCTTTATGGAAGGATCAGTATGAAAGGGCTTCTTTGGCACAAGCTTAAACAGATTTTTATAATTTAATAGAACAAGACCTTTTCCTTTTATATGAGTATCGGTAACCTAATTATATAAACGGGCCCCGGAACGATCCCCTATTTCTGCCGTGAAGCTGTAATGTGTAAACATTACTGTGTTCCGGTGTAAACGGCGCCGTAGCTAGTGAAATTACTGGGCAAATGAGACTTGACAACTTATTGCGCAATTGTAGTGCCGCTCAGAATTTTTGGGGTTTTCAATAATCTTAAGCGGCGCTCTATTGTTATGGGCTGGGCGTATCAACTACCATCAGCTGAACGCCTTGCTCGTTGCATCCCTTATTTTAACATAACCCTTCCAAAAATATTTTTTTTCTTGTAAGCCCCATAGAATTTTTAAAAAATCTTTAAGAGACCCCGCAAACTGCAGACTTTTGATCGGTCGATAGTTTAGTTGGTTTCTTAATCAGTATCAAGATGTATGAGAGTGCGCACATTATAACGATTCGGTATTGGCCGACAAAAAAGTTTGATGACTACACGTTTGCCTTCAAACTGAAGCGTCAGCAAACTATCAGCCGACTTTTAAATCAGTACAGCGCTCTTCTAGACGCGCACACCACCGATTGTTTAGTCGGTCAGACTCATCAATAGCCGATTTAAAACTAATAGCGAATCTTCCCTAAAACTGTCGGCCGATAGTTGTTTAGTGTGCGCACTCATCACAGACCCAACTGTTTAGTCGGGCCAGTGTGCGCACTTAACAGCCGAACTCAACCAAACTATCGGCCGATCGAAAGTCTGCAGTTTGCGGGGTCTCTAAGAATCTAAATCATGAAATATTTTCCAATTTATTACACAACAAATATAGTTGTACAGCTTGAGCCCAAAAGTATATAGGATTTAGGCAATCTCCTTTTATGTTTAATAGTAATTATTTGTCATATTCATACAGAAACATGGCCACAGAGTTATGGAAGCGTCAGTGACCGTACTTTCATAGCCCTTATACGAATAGATGTTAGGTATCATTAGTATATATTTATATACCGAACGATAGAAAATTTAATCTTGTTCTAGTAATCTCTTATTGTTTTAGTATAAATAACTATTAATAGTTATCTTTATGAGGATGTCCATTTAATTAATATGACATTGTAAACAGTAATAACCATTTAGGTCCATATCTCTTTGCCTATACTCTGACCTCAGATAACTCAAGTCTCGTGTTTAATGGGTTTTATCATACAACACGAGCATAGTATTAGAACAGTGCTTTAACATACAAGAGTGCCCGAATCGACGCACGCACACATACAAACGATTTACAATCCTCAAAGCAATCTTCGAAAGACAAAACTATTGATTATTGGGTGCCACTTTGTGCGCCGCCGCCGTACCAGTCGGTCGCTGTTCGAGTTAAATTAGCCGCACCGCGCCGTCCGCGTTATAAATCTTGTTCCGTTCAGTATTCTTGAAAGACCCAAAAATTCTGAGCGGCAATACAATTTCGCTTTTCACCTTGAGACATAAGATGTTAAGTCTCATTTGCCCAGTAATTTCACTAGCTACGGCGCCCTTCAGACCGAAACGCTCCTTTGCACAGGAAGCAGGCTAGATTATGGGTACCACAACGGCGCCTATTTATGCTGTGAAGCAGTAATGTGTGAACAGTACTGTATTTCGGTACTTGCACTGCATTGTAATGTGCAGGGCGTATCAATTACCATCAGCTGAACGTCTTGATACTCTTGTCCCTTATTGTCTTCATTTTATAAGCTATATATTAACCCGAAAAATGAAAAGACTTTTTGGTGGTAGTCGGATTTGCAAAGTTAGCTGGAGAAACGTCGGACAAAAGGTTTCTTACGAATACTGACTTAAATAATGTGAGATATATGATTGCTTTGCAGCTTTGGAACACCAACTAATATTGTTACACTGGTAAATACGGACGAAGTCGCAGGTAACAGCACTAGCTGTACATACTAGTGTAATAAATACAAAAAATGGGTCCTTTAATCTAACGCTAAATTTAGTTTTGTATTTACTGAAATACAAAAGAAAAACTCTGCCTACACCCCTATTATGCAGTTTTCGTTCAGTTGTGCTTCGACCGCGCTTTGAATACAACGCCACGCAAATACAAAGTGTTCTGTGAAAAATTGTCCAATATCCAAACTTAAAAAGTATGGAGTGTCGTATTTTAGGTAAGTGCACCTTTAAATTAACAAAATTGTGTAACTTACTTGAAGTTTTTAATCATTTTGCTAAATAATTACATTTCAATTGATAAAACAAAATGTTCTTGCCTCTTGTTCGCGTCCACGCGTGTGACTTAGTACTACTTCTAATGAGCGTTTACAATAGACTTTGAACATTAGTGTCTTGAAATATGGTGTCCATTTTAATGAATGTTTTAATGTTATCTGTAAGTTAATATGTATGTATATACAACGCCGCTCGGACATTTTTTGACGTCCTTTTAGTAGGCGATTGGATAAAACTATAGATTGGTAGCGCTTTGTGATCTGAATCACACCTTTTTGTATGACGCAAGAGTCCCTATTTCTTTAATTGATTTTGCGGAGTGAGTCTTCCGTACTTCTACTATTATATATTCTTTGGTTCATCTCCAAACGTCACACAATGGGGTAACTGAAAGTTAGTATTGTGCTCATTAAAGTATGGACCTTATTGTAATTGAGTAGACTCCAGTTTTGGAAGACCAGTGAGTGACACACAGATTATCTAGTATTGTTTTTTTTTCTTTTGTATTTAAGATTAAGTTAATATTTGTTTTCATTAACTTGTTTTATTTGTAGAAATTTTAATTTGTAAGCAAATTTTATGAACGATGCGGGACTCGAACCTGCCACCTCCCGCGTTCCGCCCGAGCGCTCTTTCCAACTGAGCCAACTGTTCGAGTACGCATGGGTCGTAAATACGTAATTTCTATAATAATTAATCCTAGAAGTGAGGGATATCAGTTTAAAATAACAAATTGTTTATTTTGTTTGAATGTGGGTGGGGGTGGGTTTGAGTTTTACTTAGGAAATAAATTCATTTTCATTAAAGACATAAATTGATTTCTTTAGAATTCTTTTTGATGTCATTTGTAACATACTACCGCTTCGGAAACAAATGGAGCTCTGAGAGAGAAGAAGTGGCGCAAGAAACTGGCTGTCGGATCACTTAGATATTGCTTGATGAGCTGTGGAGTAGTAGGATTTACGTCGGAGCCATCTTTTAATAAAACATTTAAATTTATTTATGGATAATGCCTGAACAGTAGCTGGGACTTTATTATAAAAGTGTATACATTTACCTTTAGGGCTATCATGTATCTTATGAAGCCTATTCATACATTTCAAAGTCGACGGAGGTCGCTGTTTATAACAAGACGATGCCAACTAAAGCAAGTACGAAAATCTTGATGTAAATTCTTGTCGAATCGAATGTTTCGTAACTTAACCACATTGTATACATTTTAACCTTAAATATTTGTCAAGGCTTAACTTGCGGGTTACTTACCACATATGCACCAAGTTTATGTAACTTATTTAAACTTAAACGCATTTTTATGCTTGTATTTAAAAGTAATTTTAAGGTCGGTATTCTAGGAGTTTACATAAGTAATCGCTGATCGATTTTTTTTTTGTATTTTCATGCATTGACGTACAACCACGCTCAAAAATTGCCCGAAGCAAAACTCTGCCTACGCTTCTATTAGGCAGAGTTTTCATTCATAGACTTTTAGCATTACTGCCATGAAATAAGGTGCTAAATTGAATGAATATTTTAATGTTATCTGTATAAGTTAATTTATACGTATAATATACAACGTTGCTCGGACATTTTTTGACGACCTTTTAATATGCGATTGGGAATCTAGTTGTTTATAGAGTCATCGATCATATTCTTCTATTTATATAGATTACTAGCTGACCCAGCAAACGTTGTATTGGCAATACAATAAAAAATACAATTTAATAAAAAAAAAATAAGTCAGAGACTACACGATATGCATACATAACTTCATACACATCACTTCAGCCGTTTTGGAGGAGTTTGGTAACAAACACCGCGACACGAGGATTTTATATATAAGAGATAAATGGAAAGCTTACAAATAAAAACAATAAATAAAAAATATGTACATTATTGATTATTCACAAGTTGACAGAGATAGTTAAAAAATTGAGAAATCTAATTAATTTGAAAATTAAATATTATTGAGGGTACATTTAAATTGGATAATAAATCTTAATCCGTTTTTGATCACTAATTATTATACGATTTGCAAGCCCTTATGACGTAACGATTTTCCAAGTACCATCGACAAAAAATTATCCATAGGTCATGGACTTCTTTTAAAATCATAAAACGGATTTATATTTACACTATGGAGGGTAGAGGCTGTGGTAGAGGCAAGGAGAATCATCTGTGTATATGAAAAAGTGTCCGTCGAAATGCATTAAGTTAGGGTGGCGCTGCAGTCGCATCAGAGTAAATGTCAAAAGAAGCGCCAAATATAAGATAACTAGCCTTTCCCGCCCGTTTCGCTGAGCGAATTTTAAAAGGAAGGATAAATTTCGTATCGAATGGTGGTAGTTTCATGTCGATACGGTCAGTGGTTTAGGCGTGAAAGAGCCTCAAACAAAGACCATTATCATTATATATATATATATATATATATATAGAAGATAGATGTTAATCACTCTCGGTGCACGTTTCCATATAATATTTTTTAAGGTTATATTTATTACATTTTTTGTACAACGTAAGTTGTTGAAATTTTCAATAATTAACTACTTTAGTCGACTATAATATTATTTTATTTAACTCGGCATACTTCAATTCACAATTGCTACATTCAGCTTACTTCATACCATACCCTGTGCCTACACCAGCGCTATTGTGGAAGCTTTTTGAAATGTTATTTACTACATAAACTTTTATATATTTTCTCCCATATGACATGATTCTCCTTGCCTCTACCCTCTATAGATGGTAATTCTTTTAAAATAATAAAAACAGGTTTTTATTTGCACGAAAGAGATTGTATATTTGTTTCAGGTATAATAAGAAAATAAATCTGTTTTGATTCTGGGCACCATAATCACTAGTAAATTCGTTAACACCGGTCAAATGACACACTCTAAGCTTGTTGGTCTACTGAAACATGACATTGGCGAGTTGTGGTGCATCTCCCACAGAAGCCACTAGAAAGAATATAATAGTATGTTCAAGCGAATTTCGACCTACTTGTTTATTATGACTCTAGGGAAATTTTCAATTTTGTAGTTTTAATTTTAAAAGTTGTACTTTAATTTGTGTTTTAATGAGAAACAGCTACAATATCATTAGAATACAAAGGTAAATTTGGCCACTATATACAAGACCGTAATAGCTCAGATAGGACATTGGGTGATCCGGAAAGCAGAAGACCCCGGTTCGAATCCAGATGTAATATAAGTTTTGTTCATTATTAAATATCCGAGCAAGGCTCGGTCATCCGGATATTAAACAAATTAAGGGTTAAAACTTGATGAAGGAATGTTATGATGCCGTACGGCACACTCGGTTTTGGTGTATTAGGTAGAAAATTTATTGAAATAGGCGTAGGAAATCCATAATTATCCAAATGATTTGAGTTTCCTTGAGTGTTAATTCCGCCAATATTTGTCTTAGCAATTCGACACGTGTTTCACCTCTACATAAGCCATTCTCAGGACGTGTTGATTTGCCAAAATCTGGCACGGGTATTTTGGAAGGTTCAGAAAGTTTGGGTTTCTCAAATAGTTTCATTTCTTGCAAATTTAGCAACTCAGAGATGTCTTTTAATCAGCCTTTGTGTGTATAATTCTATATATTATAGTCTATTATTTTGCCATCAATGCGATCGCATTTTATTTAAGATAAAAAGCTGACCAGACAGACGCCGTTCTGTCAATAGAAAAAAAAAATTGTAAATATTCGGGAATAATGTTGTCTTAAGCCATTGGAAATGTGAAATAAATATTAACAACAATGTACTTCTGAATGATTTTATAATATTATGAAGTAAATAGTAATAAAATGATAAGGATTATTATCGTATTTGTGTAAACAGCTTTTACATAACCGCTTTATAACTGCAAATTTTTTAAAGTATTAAAATTGATATAGTTTGTTCTTCTTAAGAGCTGGACATATACCATCGCGGACTTTTCTGTAGATCTATTTAAGGTACACAATTCCACGATACATAATTTTCTTATATTTCAAAGGGTTTAGACAGAGCTTTTGTTGAAATCGCCCAGACGACTTATTTTTTCCGACACCTCCAACAAATATCGGTAATGTATACAAAAACCTAAAAAAATTATGTACTAACTCACTTAAGCCTTCCTCGAGAGCTGCGCTATCCATTGGTGAAAACAGCGTGAAAATCTGTGCAGTAGTTTTTAACCGACTTCAAAAAGGAGGAGGTTATCAATTCGATCGGTATTATTTTTATGTATGTACACCGATTACTCTGAGATTTATGATCTGATTTACGTAATTCTTTTTTCATTTGATGCGAAATAGATGCCATTTGGTAATAAAAATTTTACGTAGTTTGGCCCAGTAGTTTTCGTTTTATGAGCATTTCATTTATATGAAAATTTTCGTCTACCTGGATGACATAATTGTTTTCTGTGTACGGCTTTTTTTTGGAGTTTTCATTCAGGTTGATTGTATATTATAATTAATTGACACTAAAACGTAAAAAATAAAAAAACTACGTTTAAAAATACTATTAGTTAGTAGTATTTTATTAATATTAAAGGTAAAGGTTTGCATAAGAGGTGTAATTAAATAAAAATTTTAGTTATTAAATTGTAATGGTAAAGTAGTAGTGTGGTGATAAGGATGTTAATTATCTGCTAAAATATGTTAACTGATCTAAAATAGTTTGTTATAGTTGAAATTAATCACATTTAAATAATTTTATTACCTTATTTATAATAAATTAAACAGGATAAGTATTAGATTTAAAATGGTTAATTATGCTGTGGAACGTGTATAGTCTGTGATTCAAGTTTCTGACAGTTAAACCAGTCGTTTGATAAATTGTCTGTTGAATACATATTTCCGGTTGATTGGAATGTTATTTATCAACGAGGGTAGTACGAATTCTAATAAGGGTGAAATTTGTAGGCGAAGCTGAGAGCCTAAAACCACCCAATAACGGAATATAGTTAAGAATAATAATATTCTATATATTCATAAGCACATTGAGGAATTTGCTAGAAACTGTGACATTCATAATGTTTACACGAGGAACAAACATAAACTTGTTATGCCTACTTCTCGGTTAATTCGAGCCCAATAAATCTTTTATTGGGCGATGTATATTCTTCTACAATATGATCCCAGAAAATGTACAAAACAAATGTGTTACAAAATTTAAAACAATGTTAAAAAACGTTTGTGCGGGAAAGCTTACTATGAAATAAATTACATTTTTAATGATACCACTGACTTGGACTGGTCAATGGAGCGAAAGCCCTCAAGCTATTTAATTATAAATTTTATTGTACATTATTACGGCCCACAAAAGACTTACTAACTAGACTTAACAGTAGTAGTAGGCATAACAAGTTTATGTTTGTTCCTCGTGTTAACATTATGATTGGCAAATTAGAAAATTCGCTAATGTGCTTATAAACATACAGAACATTATCAAGAATATATTCAGATGCGACAGCAAGATGTTTATCTCTTTAAATTTTTGTAAATAATTCAATAATTCTCTTTTCAGAAACTAACATCAAAATGGCGTACGAGGTAAAAATCCCAACGATCAAGTTAGATGAAACTACACGTTCTACGTCGACGAGCGCAGTTCCAAGTCCGCGGGACTCATACAACAGCTTGATAACCAATAAGGTTGAGGGCGGCGAACACTCCGACAAATACGATCTAGGGAAGGCAAGAGAAAAGAAAGAGTGCAGGCGCTCCTGTTGCTGCAGTAAGTATTTGCTTATTTATCTAATTTAACAAGTAATAAGAAATATATTAAGGCGCGGACTGACTAGGATTGTAAACTCTACAACCAACCGTACAATATTTGTGTTGGTCATGTGGCTAACCTGCAAATGGGCATTTATTTTACAGATTTTCTTTTGTTTATTCAAAAGTTTAAATATTAAATTGAAAAATTGTTCGGTTTAAGTTTTACAAAAGTACTAATTCTATTAAATTCTTTAAAGAAAATAATGTTGTTATAGGTAAAAAGTCGGAGATTTTTGACTCCAAAGTTTATTTTTGGGAAGCAACTTCCAAATTTGTAATTTTATATCACAAATTATATATTAATATTCTATTCGGTTCGAATTTTTCTTTAAGTCCTTCTTTTTGTAATCTATTTTTACGTCGGAATATTTTCATTGCGTTATGTTGTAATCGACTCTCTAAGAAACTAATTTTTGTGGATATTGAGGTATGACCGCGCCTTAATATAATAATAATCCTTATTATAATAAAAAAACTTCTGGTCTCTTAGAGGGTACTGGAGAGCTCTAGCTATGCTCGGAGTTTTCCCTGCGAGATCGAATCAGGAATGAGGAGATTCGTAAGAGAAATGATTGTGAAACTGAAGTGGCAGTGAGCAGAGCACATAGCTCGATGGACAGATAGCCGTTGGGGCAGTAAAGTCCTCGAATGGCGACCACGTACCGGAAGACGTAGTGTTGGTAGACCCTCCACAAGATAGACCGACGATCTGGCAAAAAATACCGTTGATTGGTAACTATAGCTCTATTTGATTCCACGATACAGTCCCCGACTAGTGTGGCGATTCAATGAGAATCACATATAAGCTTGTAAAATGCTTAAACTTTTTTTTTTTTTATTATTTATTATTGAACCAACAGCACACAAAAATTAAACTAATAACAAAAATATTATGCGATGGCCGACTGCCAATTACAGGTTGACACTATTTATGGTATAACATTTAACGCTCTAATTAAACTATGATTAAATCAAAATAAAAAATAATTAACTAATAAATATAAAGGTGTGTATGAGTGTATGTGTGTATGAGTGTATGTGCGTATGAGTGTATGTGCGTATGAGTGTATGTGCGTATGAGTGTATGTGAGTATGAGTGTATGTGCGTATGAGTGTATGTGCGTATCAGTGTATGTGCGTATGAGTGTATGTGCGTATGAGTGTATGTGCGTATGAGTGTATGTGCGTATGAGTGTATGTGCGTATGTCTAACTTATTGTAATTTAATTAAAATGCATATGTAAAAAGATCGATTTAAATAAATTATTCTTATTCTTATTTTAATATAATAATAATAATAATAATAAAGCCATTTATTCCATATCTCTATAAAAAAGTGTACATTTGAAATATTGTTAGTTTTTCTTTTGTTAGTAATATTTGCTTAATGTAGATTTATTTTAGTATAATTGTTATTTAGTTACATTTTTAGATATGGATCCCAGATTGGGTAAAGGCCTCCTCCAACTTCAACCACAACTTTCTGTCAAGTGCTTGCTGCATCCATTCTTTTTCTGCTGATTGTGCTATGCCATCAGTCCACCGTTTTATTGGTCTTCCTACATTTCGTTTTCCTGATGTTGGCCCCTTCCAACGTGTTTATTTATTTTTATATTATTGCACCTCCAAAAAATCTTCAATATATTCGCTGAATAATATGAATAAAAAGCACTTATCACTTTTTCATGGAATCACCGCTGACCATATTTATTGCAACACGAGAGGAATCACAGTGGAGGAGCGTTGCCGGCCCTTTAGAACACTGTACGCACTTTTTTTGAAGGTACCCATGTCGTTGCGTCCCGGAAACACCGCACAAGGAAGCTCATTCCAAAGCTTGGTTGTATGTGGAAGAAAGTTCTTTGGAAAATTTAAAAAAAATACGGATTGCACTCCGGGCGTTTTGACAGAAGTGAAATCGTATTTTGGCGCGTTAGACATTTTTTAGATAGGTACTAGGGCTATTGAGTTATGAATTGTATTTAATTTATGAATTGTATTTTATTAATTACTAGCTGACCCAGAAAACGTTGTATTGCCATATAAAGAAATAAAAAATAGATGACGACCGATTCTCAGACCTACCCAATATTAAATCGTACATAAAATGTATCATAATATTACAATAATTATTATATTAGACAGTTAGAAAGATAATATTAAGATTCTTATTAGTTATTCATTTTAAACTATTCTTTCAATTAAATTTCAAACAACGGGGGACACATCAAAGAATGAACAAAATTGTTGTTTTTATTTAATTCCCAGCATTTTCATATTTATTCACCTTTTAAACCTTCTCTGGACTTCCAGAAATAATTCAAGGCCAAAATTTGCAAAATTCGTCCAGCCGTTCTCGAGTTTTAGCGAGACTAACGAACAGCAATTCATTTTTATATATAGACTAGCTGACCCGACAGACGTTGTTCTGTATATATATAAATAAAATTGTTTCACAGCAGAACTGTCAAATCGTGCGTCAATAAATTCTCTCATAGAAATTATGTATGGACACATCAAAGGAAAAACAAATTTGTTGTTTTTATTTAATTTAGTAGCATTTTCCAATGTATTCACCTTTTAAACCTTCTCTGGACTTCCACAAATAATTCAAGACCAAAATAACCCAAATCGGTTCAGCCGTTCTCGATTTTTAGCGAGACTAACGAACAGCATTTTTATATATAGATTAGAAACTTTAAAATACATTTAATATTCTTTTATGAATCATCGTTAAAAATTTCGACAACTCTTGTATAATCATCATTATCAATAAAATTATTATAATCTAAAATAGAAACTATAGGTTCATGGTAACTAAAATAGGAAACAAACATTTTTGATTCGAATTATATATAATAAATAGCTGACCCAGCAAACGTTGTATTGCCGATATTAAAATCGCGATACAAAAGTACCTGTTGATAGTAGATGGGTGAAAATTTGAAGTTGTATGTATTTTTTAATGCTGACTCATAATCAAACAAATTTAAAAGAAAGTGTCAAAAAATTAAAAAAAAAATTTCGTGTGAACCATCCTTATCATTTAGGGGGATGAAAAATAGATGATGTCCGATTCTCAGACCTACCATTGGGTAGGTTATATTGATGCACTCAAAATTTCATGAGAATCTGTCAAGCCGTTTCGGAGGAGTTCAATGTTTAACACCATGACACGAGAATTTTATATATTAGATAATATATCTACATTTTATTTATTTTAGACGAGTTCGCGATCTGCTATATGTACATGCATATATGCACACTCTATAGCTGCGTCTCGTAACGGTGTCGCGAGTTCAGAGATTTTATCTCATCTAAAAATATGCGTGCCGCACTAAAAGAAGTTTTCACTTCAAAATTATTTTGGTGTTTGAATATAGAACGCAGCAATATATTCGACCTCCTTGCGCATAGAAACTTCATGTGCAAATAAAACTCTACATCTAAACTCCTTGTACAAATAACTCAACAAGTACCTTCAAGTAGGTCAAGGTCAACTTACGAATGTCAAGTTTTCTTTTCTTTTTACATTTACCGCCACTTCGCAAACGTTTGAGCTTTAATGAGAAGAAGTGACAAGAAAATCATTGCAACATTTACAGATTTATCGTTTTACATATCATTTTCTCAATATTGTTAATATTGAGGGTATTTATAAATTATTTAGTTCAAATGTTGTCCATATTATGTCTTAGCACCAGAATGCTTATGCTTTTGTTTTGTTTTACATAATTTGTATATTAGTATGTAGTTTTAAGTTGTTTTCCTTTTCTTTTATACTAAGTATAACATTATGTATTCCGACGATCTTTTGTACACGTTAAAACTTGAATGAGATTATGTGTGTACAGAATAATGATATTTATATGTAATTTGTTAATATTAAATAAAATAAAAAAATAAAATTCAACTAAAATATATTATGTAAAGTGACGCATCAAAAATACTCAAACGTCAACTACTTAAAAGTAATGCCTTACTCCAAAATAAGTAGTATAAGTCAAAAAAGTAAATGAAAATTAATACGTAAAAATTTAGAGTTATTGATTACAGTATATGCATCAATTATCAATATACATATACTGTAAATAAATTAAGAATTTTGTGAGCATTTTATCGAATCATAACACTTAAATATTAACAAATCTTAAAACTTACACTTTCTCCAGTGAAGTTTCCGACAATTTATACGACACTTTTAGTTAAAAGGTAAGCAACGGTAAGATAAAAAAACACAAAACAAAAGTAATACAAATTAACAACTAATTATAAGCTATATAAGTTACACAACACTATACACGCCTATTATACAATACTATTATGAATTAGTTACAAATGAGTTAAGTATTCAGGAAAAAAATATAAGAATGGGGTTAAAAAAAATCAGTAATTATTTAAATTATCACAACCCAATGATCTGAAAACATTTAACTTTTCATGAAATATGTCAATATGACTATTATACACAAAATATAATTACTCTGATTATGAAACATGAAGCAGAGTTTGTGATCACCACAAGTAGTGCCCGTACACGAGAATGACGCATGGACTGGCCATCGCCTTCCTCATCCATATTTTAGGGAAGGGAACGACCCGTCCCCCGTCGCCGCCACTAGCAGTGACATTTAAGAGAGCATGACGAAGCCTGTTACGAGAACTCAACCAAAAAACAAAAAGGAATGTTAATTTTTTAGCATTATAAATACCGTTTCACAAGAAAACCATTTTTTTCTCGTAGTCGTGGTATAAAGTATTCACATTCAATTAAAATCATGAATTAATACCAAAATCCTAGCACTGGGCTATCAACCATTCAAATTGCTTAAAACATCATGTTAAAATTAATTCAAAATTGTGAAAATACTTGCATAACTCTCTACTATGTAGAGTTGGTAGCCTTACTTACCATGTTATGTTTAAAATTTATTCATTTGAGCAATCAAATGCTTAACATAAATCTGGTGCAACAAACTCAGCCAAGTAAAAAAATTATGTCAGTATGTTTTATGGATATTCTTTTTACAACATAATATATTGTTGACCATGTTACCGGTCATCTAAATTCTGAATAATTCGTCAGAAGTGTACTATACTTATTCTGGCCATAAATACTGTTACAATTTAAAATAAAAGAAAATATTACATTTGAATTTGGAATCTGTCATTTGTATATGATTGTTCATTGAGTTTTCTCATTTTGGCGCTAAAACATTGTACAATATTTTGCGATATTAAAATGTAGTTGGGTGATAAAAAGAACCGAATCACTGTGATTGCATCACACAATGAAGGTATGAAGCCAAATGCAATTTTTAAAACTCTCCATACGCTCGGTATTAGTAAAATGATTGTGTAACGGGCTATTAATAGGTACAATGGAGACCTCTTTTTGTGACAGAAAAAGATCTGGCCGTCCACGTAGTGTTCCTACGAAAAAGTTGGTTAAAGCAGTAAGGGAAAGAATTCGAAGAAATCCTGCCCGAAAGCAAATTAAGATTTTATCTCGGGATATGAGATAGCAGCTAGAATCATGTCGCGTATTTTAAAAGATAACTTAGGACTTGTAGCCTATAAGAGACGTACTGGTCATTTCTTAACTGATAATTAAAAAGGAATAGTAGGGTGGTAAAATCGAAACGACTAGTGAAGCGGTACGCAAGGGGAGGTCACAGAAAAATTTTGTTTACGCATGAGATTTTTTTTACAATTAAGCAACATTTTTACAAACAAAACTACCGTATTTAAATCTTTGATAGCTCTAAGGAAGCTTCCCAATTAGTCGGCAGAATGCAACGTGGGCACTATCCGACTTCAGTGACGGTTTGGTGGGATATTATTAGCACTCAAAAAAGTATCAAAACATCGGCACAAGTGTATCAAGATACCATTCTTGACTTGTCTTTGTTGGAAACGAACGTTTCGGACTTCATCAGAGCTGAAGACTGGCCGTCGCCTTGTCCCAATCTTAAACCGCTCGCGCTGGATTATGATTTATGGTCAGTTTTAGAGAGTACAGCTTGCCTTAAATTTGTAGTCCCTAAAACAATCCGTACGATTAGCAGTGAAGAATTTTCCCATGGAAAGAGTGCGTGCTTCTATTGATAACTGGACTCAACGTTTAAATGACTGTATTGCAGCAAATGGAGACCACTTCCAATAAACTTTTTATATTTTAAATTGTTTTATATTTATGTATTAAACTAACACACTGTATAAGCAATAGAAATATTTTTTCTTTGTTACAATATTTATGGCAAGACTATGTAAATACTCTTTAGGGTTACGTAGCACAAAATATTGGATAATTTATATTTACTTTTCGTGAAATATTGAAAAGTTGGCCGTTGAGTTTCTGGTTTGTTCTTCTCACAATCTCTTTCTTGTCTGTCCGTCTGTCTGTCAAGAGAATTTATCTCGGAAGCGCGTAGAGGCTTCGAGTTGAAATTACAACGATGTACTCAAGTGTACAATATCTTCAAGCTGTGAAAAAATCAAACTTCTAAGTTCAACTAAAAAAATGTACGGCCGTTTCTGCTGCAATAAATGTATATTTCGATACTCTCAAGGGAATCAAAATTTATAGGGTGTTCTCTGTTGACTTAGAAATATGAAATTTGGTAAATAATAACGTTTGAAAAGTAAATTTTATGAACAATGTGGGATTCGAACCCACGACCTCCGGTGTTCCGTACCGGTGCTCTAACCAACTGAGCTAACCGTTCGAGTACCACCTCGCTATAAAATTCTGTTTGCTTTGTTCAACTCTTAGGTTAAAATTTTGTTTTTCAAGTTTTATTTGTGTATTAGATCCTAGAAGTGAGGGTTATCACTTTAAAAATATAACATATTGATTAGATTTACAAGAGCGACATATCAAGTCAAATTGAGCAGGTTCTCAACTGTAAAGTAGATCCTGTATATGAAGCCACAACCTAAGAGTTGAACAAATCAAACAGAATTTTATAACGAGGCGGTACTCGAACGGTTAGCTCAGTTGGTTAGAGCACCGGCACGGAACGCCGGAGGTCGTGGGTTTGAATCCCGCATCGTTCATAAAATTTTGTTTTTCTAGTTTTATTTGTGCATTAATCCTAGAAGTGAGGGTTTCATTTTAAAAACATAACATATTGTTAAGTTATAACGTCTTTTATTACAATTATAGGGAAAAGTCTGAAAACCTATTTAAACATCTAAGTTGATGTTCAAGTTTTCACTTCTGCCGGCACTCCCGGAGTACAACCCATTATTTTTTGAAGTACAACTTCTTTAGGCGTGAGTTGGGGGTAACTCAGAATATTTTTCTGACGGAAGTAACGTTAGTACTTCCGGCAGAAAAAAGTCAATTGAAACAATTTTTAACCATTATAATTTGATGGTTTAAAAAAATGTTTTCAATTGCTCAGCAATATTTTCTGAAAATTCCCGTTTAAATACCTAATAAATAAAATTTCTCAGTCTGACGTTTGGGACATTCGTTAATTTTTCTGGTTTCGTCCCTGTCCGATGGACATGGCAAAAGGTTCGAGCTATTATATTGATATGTGTTATGTGTTAATTGAAGATTAAATTTTTATTATAACACATATCAATATAATAGCTCGAACCTTTTGCCATGTCCATCGGACAGGGACGAAACCAGAAAAATTAACGAATGTCCCAAACGTCAGACTGAGAAATTTTATTTATTAGGTATTTAAACGGGAATTTTCAGAAAATATTGCTGAGCAATTGAAAACATTTTTTTAAACCATCAAATTATAATGGTTAAAAATTGTTTCAATTGACTTTTTTCTGCCGGAAGTACTAACGTTACTTCCGTCAGAAAAATATTCTGAGTTACCCCCAACTCACGCCTAAAGAAGTTGTACTTCAAAAAATAATGGGTTGTACTCCGGGAGTGCCGGCAGAAGTGAAAACTTGAACATCAACTTAGATGTTTAAATAGGTTTTCAGACTTTTCCCTATAATTGTAATAAAAGACGTTATAACTTAACAATATGTTATGTTTTTAAAATGAAACCCTCACTTCTAGGATTAATGCACAAATAAAACTAGAAAAACAAAATTTTATGAACGATGCGGGATTCAAACCCACGACCTCCGGCGTTCCGTGCCGGTGCTCTAACCAACTGAGCTAACCGTTCGAGTACCGCCTCGTTATAAAATTCTGTTTGATTTGTTCAACTCTTAGGTTGTGGCTTCATATACAGGATCTACTTTACAGTTGAGAACCTGCTCAATTTGACTTGATATGTCGCTCTTGTAAATCTAATCAATATGTTATATTTTTAAAGTGATAACCCTCACTTCTAGGATCTAATACACAAATAAAACTTGAAAAACAAAATTTTAACCTAAGAGTTGAACAAAGCAAACAGAATTTTATAGCGAGGTGGTACTCGAACGGTTAGCTCAGTTGGTTAGAGCACCGGTACGGAACACCGGAGGTCGTGGGTTCGAATCCCACATTGTTCATAAAATTTACTTTTCAAACGTTATTATTTACCAAATTTCATATTTCTAAGTCAACAGAGAACACCCTATAAATTTTGATTCCCTTGAGAGTATCGAAATATACATTTATTGCAGCAGAAACGGCCGTACATTTTTTTAGTTGAACTTAGAAGTTTGATTTTTTCACAGCTTGAAGATATTGTACACTTGAGTACATCGTTGTAATTTCAACTCGAAGCCTCTACGCGCTTCCGAGATAAATTCTCTTGACAGACAGACGGACAGACAAGAAAGAGATTGTGAGAAGAACAAACCAGAAACTCAACGGCCAACTTTTCAATATTTCACGAAAAGTAAATATAAATTATCCAATATTTTGTGCTACGTAACCCTAAAGAGTATTTACATAGTCTTGCCATAAATATTGTAACAAAGAAAAAATATTTCTATTGCTTATACAGTGTGTTAGTTTAATACATAAATATAAAACAATTTAAAATATAAAAAGTTTATTGGAAGTGGTCTCCATTTGCTGCAATACAGTCATTTAAACGTTGAGTCCAGTTATCAATAGAAGCACGCAATCTTTCCATGGGAAAATTCTTCACTGCCAATCGTACGGATTGTTTTAGGGACTACAAATTTAAGGCAAGCTGTACTCTCTAAAACTGACCATAAATCATAATCCAGCAGATTGGGACAAGGCGACGGCCAGTCTTCAGCTCTGATGAAGTCCGAAACGTTCGTTTCCAACAAAGACAACTCAAGAATGGTATCTTGATACACTTGTGCCGATGTTTTGATACTTTTTTCACAAAAGTATGGCTCAGTCACTCCTTCATAGCTAATAATACCCCACCAAACCGTCACTGAAGTCGGATAGTGCCCACGTTGCATTCTGCCGACTAATTGGGAAGCTTCCTTAGAGCTATCAAAGATTTAAATACGGTAGTTTTGTTTGTAAAAATGTTGCTTGATTGTAAAAAAAAATCTCGTCCGTAAACAAAATTTTTCTGTGACCTCCCCTTGCGTACCGCTTCACTAGTTGTTTCGATTTTACCACCCTACTATTCCTTTTTAATTATCAGTTAAGAAATGACCAGTCCGTCTCTTATAGGCTACAAGTCCTAAGTTATCTTTTAAAATACGCGACATGATTCAAGTTTTTCTTTTCGGGCAGGATTTCTTCGAATTCTTTCCCTTACTGCTTTGACCAAATTTTTCGTAGGAACACTACGTGGACGGCCAGATCTTTTTCTATCACAAAAAGAGGTCTCCATTGTACCTATTAATAGCCCGTTACACAATCATTTTACTAATACCGAGCGTATGGAGAGTTTTAAAAATTGCATTTGGCTTCATACCTTCATTGTGTAATGCAATCACAGTGATTCGGTTCTTTTAATCACCCAACTACATTGTAATATCGCATAACATTGTACAATGTTTTAGCGCCAAAATGAGAAAACTCAATGAACAATCATATACAAATGACAGATTCCAAATTCAAATGTAATATTTTCTTTTATTTTATATTGTAACAGTATTTATGGCCAGAATAAGTATAGTACATTTCTGACGAATTATTCAGAATTTAGATGACCGGTAACAAGGTCAACAATATATTATGTTGTAAAAAGAATATCCATAAAACATACTGACATAATTTTTTTACTTGGCTGAGTTTGTTGCACCAGATTTATGTTAAGCATTTGATTGCTCAAATGAATAAATTTTAAACATAACATGGTAAGTAAGGCTACCAACTCTACATAGTAGAGAGTTATGCAAGTATTTTCACAATTTTGAATTAATTTGAACATGATGTTTTAAGCAATTTGAATGGTTGATAGCCCAGTGCTAGGATTTTGGTATTAATTCATGATTTTAATTTAATGTGAATACTTTATACCACGACTACGAGAAAAAAATGGTTTTCTTGTGAAACGGTATTTATAATGCTAAAAAATTAACATTCCTTTTTGTTTTTTGGTTGAGTTCTCGTAACAGGCTTCGTCATGCTCTCTTAAATGTCACTGCTAGTGGCGGCGACGGGGACGGGTCGTTCCCTTCCCTAAAATATGGATGAGGAAGGCGATGGATGGTTCATGCGTCATTCTCGTGTACTTGTGGTGATCACAAACTCTGCTTCATGTTTCATAATCAGAGTAATTATATTTTGTGTATAATAGTCATATTGCCATATTTCATGAAAAGTTAAATGTTTTCAGATCATTGGGTTGTGATAATTTAAATAATTACTGATTTTTTTTAACCCCATTCTTATATTTTTTTTCTGAATACTTAACTCATTTGTAACTAATTCATAATAGTATTGTATAATAGGCGTGTATAGTGTTGTGTAACTTATATAGCTTGTAATTAGTTGTTAATTTGTATTACTTTTGTTTTGTGTTTTTTTATCTTACCGTTGCTTACCTTTTAACTAAAAGTGTCGTATAAATTGTCGGAAACTTCACTGGAGAAAGTGTAAGTTTTAAGATATGTTAATATTTAAGTGTTATAATACTGTTTGTTTCCTATACATGAATAAATAAATAAATAAATATGATTCGATAAAATGCTCACAAAATTCTTAATTTATTTACAGTATATGTATATTGATAATTGATGCATATACTGTAATCAATAACTCTAAATTTTTACGTATTAATTTTCATTTACTTTTTTGACTTATACTACTTATTTTGGAGTAAGGCATTACTTTTAAGTAGTTGACGTTTGAGTATTTTTGATGCGTCACTTTACATAATATATTTTAGTTGAAATTTATTTTTTTATTTTATTTATTATTAACAAATTACATATAAATATCATTATTCTGTACACACATAATCTCATTCAAGTTTTAACGTGTACAAAAGATCGTCGGAATACATAATGTTATACTTAGTATAAAAGAAAAGGAAAACAACTTAAAACTACATACTAATATACAAATTATGTAAAACAAAACAAAAGCATAAGCATTTAGGTGCTAAGACATAATATGAACAACATTACAAACTAAATAATTTATAAATACCCTCAATATTAACAATATTGAGAAAATGATATGTAAAACGATAAATCTGTAAATGTTGATTTAAATAAATGAGTGGTAATGAGTTTCTTGTCACTTCTTCTCGTTAAAGCTCAAACGTTTGCGAAGTGGCGGTAAATGTAAAAAGAAAAGAAAACTTGACATTCGTAAGTTGACCTTGACCTACTTGAAGGTACTTGTTGAGTTATTTGTACAAGGAGTTTAGATGTAGAGTTTTATTTGCACATGAAGTTTCTTTGCGCAAGGAGGTCGAATATATTGCTGCGTTCTATATTCAAACACCAAAATAATTTTGAAGTGAAAACTTGTTTTAGTGCGGCACGCATATTTTAAGATGAGATAAAATCTCTGGACTCGCGACACCGTTACGAGACGCAGCTATAGAGTGTGCATATATGCATGCACATATAGCAGATCGCGAACTCGTCTAAAATAAATAAAATGTAGATATATTATCTAATATATAAAATTCTCGTGTCATGGTGTTAAACATTGAACTCCTCCGAAACGGCTTGACCGATTCTCATGAAATTTTGAGTGCATCAATATAACCTACCCAATGGTAGGTCTGAGAATCGGACATCATCTATTTTTCATCCCCCTAAATGATAAGGATGGTTCACACGAAATTTTTTTTTAATTTTTTGACACTTTCTTTTAAATTAGATTGATGAGTCAGCATTAAAAAATACATACAACTTCAAATTTTCACCCATCTACGATCAACAGTTACTTTTGTATCGCGATTTTAATATCGGCAATACAACGTTTGCTGGGTCAGCTAGTTATTATATACAGGGTGTCCCGTAATCAGTGGACCAACGGGATACCCGTGATAGGGGTGGTCATCATCTATCGAAAACACCAAATTTTACTGTTCTAGGGCCAGTAGTTCAAAAGATATGATTTTTTAAGCATTATTTTGAAAATTCTACCCTTATCAACACAAAAGTTGAAAAAAAATATTTTTTATTTTTATTTTGCCCTGTTTCTTAACTTAAGGTGGCTGAGGAAACATGTGTCTTCACAATTAAATCCATTTTTGTGAATAAATATTGCCAAATTAAAAATTAAAAACCAAAACATGCGCAAATATCAAATAACTAAATTTGCAACGTGATGTTTGAAGCAAGCTAGTGCAAAAAAAATGTATGACAGCCTTGCGGACCATTATTTAAAAAACATCTGCAGTTCATACTGATTCCAAAAAGGTATAATTAATCATTATTGTGAAACAATAAAAGACAATAATTATTTTAAATCAACATTAGATAGCAATTTCTTGGCGGAATTTACAATAAAACAAAAGTAAATAGTTAGAATTTTTTTATTTATTTCTTATAATAAATGTTCGAAATATCTTCCTCTTACTCTAAGGCATAGCCGGCATCTTCTTATAAAATTTCTTTTTAAACTTTTTAACGCCCTTTCATTATTTTTGACTTTTTCACTCACCACATTCAGTTTTTGTCTTAGCTGTCTTTCGTTATCGTTAACGGTTTCATATACGGATTCTTTAAAATATCCCCATAAAAAATAATCCAATGGATTAAGATCAGGTGATCGAGCTGGCCATGGGATTGTACCTCCTCGTCCAATCCACCTACTTGGGTAAGACTCGTTTAAATATTCCCTCACTTGTCTGCAATAATGAGCGGGTGCGCCATCATGCTGTAACCACATCCTCTCACATACCTCCTGTGGTACATTTGCTAATAAATTACTTAAGTCATTTCTTAAAAATTGCAAGTACCGAGCACCATTAAGCCTCGGTGGGAGCTCAAATGGACCAATAAGTTTACCATCTAAGATTCCAGCCCACAAATTGACTCCAAACTGGTGCTGGAATCTATCTTCTCGTACAATACGTGGATTCACAACAGCCCATTCATGTAAATTATGAATGTTAAACACTCCAACTCTTTTAAAACACGATTCATCGCTCCATAATATTGAATTGAAAAATAGTGGATCTTGTCGGCATCGGCGAAGCATCTCTGCACAAAAATCTATCCTCCGTTGATAATCAGCAGGTAATAGTGCCTGCACTCGTTGAATATGATAAGGGTATAAACTGTTTCTTTTTAAAATGCGATGTACTGTTGTTTTTGCTATACCAGTACGTCTTGAAATACGACGAACACTCGTAGAAGGTTCTTCTGTCACTTCGGCCAGTATTTGAAGTTCATCGACTCTTCTAGGTCTTCCCACGTTGTTTGCAGCTCCGGGAATTCTGCCTTCTAAATACGCGTTATTTACACGGAGAAAAATTCGATGATCCGGATAGCGGTCGCGATTAGGATAGCGCTCACGATACGTACGGGCTGCTTGCCGAGCGTTTGCATTACACAGACCGTAAATAAAATACATCTCAGCATATTCACGAGGAGTATAGGTATTAGGCATTTTATAAAATCCGGGCAAACAGTATCCAAATCACAAAGACAAACAAGGTCCAATTCAAGCGTCAGTCACCAAAAAAAAGAGTCGTAATGGTAGCGAAGTAAAAAACACGTGTGCAGCTACGAGCTATGAGCAAGTCTCTGATGAAACTAAGAATAATTTGAAAAATTAGGGTGTGGGGATCATAGGCGTCGGCCAATAGGACCCCGTAAACGAAAAAGGTACCTGAGCGAGAAAGAGATAGCATATTGTGTTATCTCTCTCTCGATAACAAAATAATTCTCAGAATAGATAGCGCTTAAATGTTTCTCGCAATTGGAGTCTAAAATTGGTTATTAAGTTATTTTTTTTGTAAAATGTAATATTGTTATACCTTTTTGGAATCAGTATGAACTGCAGATGTTTTTTAAATAATGGTCCGCAAGGCTGTCATACATTTTTTTTGCACTAGCTTGCTTCAAACATCACGTTGCAAATTTAGTTATTTGATATTTGCGCATGTTTTGGTTTTTAATTTTTAATTTGGCAATATTTATTCACAAAAATGGATTTAATTGTGAAGACACATGTTTCCTCAGCCACCTTAAGTTAAGAAACAGGGCAAAATAAAAATAAAAAATATTTTTTTTCAACTTTTGTGTTGATAAGGGTAGAATTTTCAAAATAATGCTTAAAAAATCATATCTTTTGAACTACTGGCCCTAGAACAGTAAAATTTGGTGTTTTCGAGAGATGATGACCACCCCTATCACGGGTATCCCGTTGGTCCACTGATTACGGGACACCCTGTATAAATATTTTTTGTCTTTCATCTTTTTAAGAATATCTGTTATATACTAGGTGTATCAGAGTAGGTGGGAAAAGGGCAAATGAAAAAAAAAACATTTGTCTATGAGCTATCAGATAAGCAAAAAAAAGTATATATGAAAAACTAATATATGTATCTGTTATTTATTCCCAAAGCTAATTATAAGGCGCGGACAGACTAGGATTGTAAACGTTACAACCAACCGTACAATATTTGTGTTGATCATGTGGCTAACCTGCAAATGGGCATTTATTTTACAGATTATCTTTTGTTTATTCAAAATTTACATATTAAATTGAAAAATTGTTCGGTTTAAGTTTTACAAAAGTACTAATTGTATTAAATTCTTTAAAAAATAGAATGTTGTTAAAGCTGAAAAGTCGGAGATTTTTGACTCCAAAGTTTATTTTTGGGAAGCAACTTCCAAATTTGTAATATGATATTACAAATTATATATTAATATTCTATTCGGTTCAAATTTTTCTTTAAGGCCTTCTTTGTGCACTGTATTTTTTTCGTCGGAATATTTTCATTGCGTTATGTTGTAATCGACTCTCTAAGAAACCAATTTTTGTTGATATTGAGGTCATACCTCATTATCAACAAAAACGCCTTAATAGGCATAAAAGGCGTTTATTTTCTCAAAATTAATTCCTTTAGAATTCTTTTTGATGTCATTTCTAATAACTGCTAGATACTACTACCGCTTCGGAAACGGAAGAAGCGGCGCAAGAAACTCTCCCAGCATTCTTTTTTTGCGCTCTTTTCAATAAAAATATAGAATATTGTACAGTAATTTCTGTCGCTATAAAATAATCACAATCTAGTCCCAGGCTGTCCGATCATTTAGGCATTCAGCAGTAGAGTAATAGGATTTACGACAGAGCCATTTTTTTATAAAACATTTAAATTTATTTATAGATAATGCCTGAACAGTGGCTGGGACTTTATTATAGAAGTGTATACATTTACCCTTAAAGCTATTGTGTATGTATCTTAAGTTTAACTTCAATCGCGCGTAAAGATTACACGCACACCCTTTTTTTTCTAATTGGCTTGTCAATGAATTGCATAATATCGAGGCGAGTAGATAATAAATAATAATGGAAAGGAAAACATTTCAATGTTAACTTTCGCAACCCTTCGTCGGTTTGAATATTAATTAAGTCAGTTATAACTTGCTAAGGTTAATCAGATTATCACATTAATATTATTAACTTGCGGTCTCCTCGACAGCAATCCAAGGCCTCACCTCTAGGCCTTTACGACGAGCAATTGCTAATTCGATTCCCATCAGTAATATTGCACATTCATATAACTTTCACTTTGAATTTATTATTTATGTAAATTTATTATTTTACCCGCATTTATCACGGGGAGTGTTCCTAAGAGCTGTTTCACCTGATTCCTGCCGCCGAATTCCACCTTCCCACGACACGCCACAAGTTAGGATATCATCCCCACCATCTGGATGTGTGGCGGTCCTCCACAGTGCGGTTTTCAAGGAACTTTCTTCCACGTACTACAAAAAAAGCGAGTACAACTTCCTTAAAGGCCGGTAACCATTTTTTTGTGAAAATAAGGGACAAGTCAAGCAGGACGTTCAGCTGATGGTAATTAATACGCCCTGCCCATTGTGCCGCTTAAGAATCTTGAAAAACCCCAATTCTGAGCGTCACTACAACTGCGCTCGTCACCATGAGACATAAGATGTTAAGTCTCATTTGCCCAGTAATTTCACTAGCTACGGCGCCCTTCAGACCGAAACACAGTAATGCTTACACATTACTGCTTCACGACAGAAATAGGCGCCGTTGTGGTACCCATAATCTAGCCGGCATCCTGTGCAAAGGAGCATCCCACTGGTAAACCCTTCTGTAATTCCTCTGGTGTTGCAAGAGAATGTTGGCGGCGGTGATCACTTAAAACCAGGTTACGGTAAGCTCGTTTGTCCTCCTTTTCCATAACAAAAAAAAATATTTTCTTTTTGATATCACATTGCTAGGTACTGTGACAATCGTAATGTTAAAACGAGGAACAAACATAAACTTGTTATGCCTACGAGTCGGGTAAGTCGAGTTAGTACGTCTTTAATTGGCCGCTCCGTATGCTTTTAAGTAAAATGTACAAAACAAATGTGTTATGAAATTTAGAATAATTGTTAAAAAACGTTTGTGTGGTTAAGGTTATTATAACATAAATTATTTTCTAAATGGCTCTTTAATTATAAATGTTTATTGTACGATATTACATTGTCATCCATATTTTATACAAAAAGAAATGCCCGCTGTTTCTTGCGCTCTTCTTCTCAGGTCTGAAGCACACTATTTTGAATTGGTGCTAGTTTTTGACGTTTAATAAGTGATTTTGAATGAAAATACTTAAATAAAATTTGAAAAACAATTTCTTTTACGAACGATGCGGGACTCGAACCCACGACCTCCGTGCCGGTGCTCTAACCAACTGAGCTTATCGTTCGAGTAACGCCTCGCTACAAAATCTTGTTTGTTTTTAAAATTTGAACAAACAAAATTTTATGAACGATGCGGGACTCGTTTTTCAAATTTTATTTGTGTATTAATCCTAGAAGTGAGGGATATCACTTTAAAAACATAACATATTGTGAAAATACTTGAATTTGATGATATATTTTAGTTTCTATGACAAAAAGGGACGAGACGAGGAGGACGTTAAGCTGATGATAACTGCCCATTACAATGTAGAGCCGCTCAGGATTCTTGAAAAACCTAAAAGTTCTGAGCGGCACTACGATTGCGCTCGTCACCATGAGACATAAGATGTTAAGTCTCATTTGCCCAGTAATTTCACTAGCTACGACGCCCTTCAGGCTGAAACACAAAATCTAAATCTTACATATTCCTGTACCCATAATCTAGCCAGCATCCTGTGCAAAGAAGCCTCCTACTGGTAAATGCTCTAAGTCGCCATCTGTTCTAGGACTTCCCTATCCTTTTTTTGCCCCCGGGAAGCACAAGGCAAAAAAGAAATTACGGACGTAATATTTATGCTTAATCTTGAAAAATGTTAGAGTTGGATCAGGGAAAGAACCTTCTCATATGTGTGACGTCAAACACCTGTTACTATGACGTCATTAAGATCGCGTCCACCGCACGGGGATTTCCAAACTGTTTCAATATAACCATAGATTTATGAGGATACATGAGTCGATATTTTTCCATAAAAACGTTGCTGACTTCTTCGTCATTGGGTTTTTAACCCCATAATCATTATTATTTTCAAATAAGATAAATAAGTTGTATCCTAACCCACTACCTGTACGTATCCTACTAGCCTTGTATCATGCAGGTTTAGCGCGCGTAAGTAGAACATCGCTACTGCTACTACTAATACAAGACTAGTAGGGAAGTTGTTCTACTTACTTAAGATAAGAGTCAGTTAATAGTCTAATCTTTTTAACCGGATGGACGACAAAGTAATGCAATAAGGATTCCCTTTTTTTCTTTTGAGGTACGGATCCCTAAAAGAGGGTAATCATCAGGAGGTGGTGGTAAGTCAAACGAACTCTTAATAGGAACTTCCTATTACCATTTTAAACATAGTCCCGGAGACACTGCACTAGGAAGCTCATTCCACAGCTTGGTTGAACGTGGAAGAAAGTTCTTGGAAGAACGCCACAAATCCAGATGGTGGAGGTGATATCGTAATTTGTGGCGTGTCGTACAAAGGTGGAAATCGGCGGCAGAAATCTTCGGAACACACCCCGTGATAAATGCGGTAGAAGACACAAAACTACATAGACACCAGGAGAACATAAATGGTAGCGGTGATAGAAATGTCTTTCATAGCAGTTGAAATCATGTGTCATCCTAGCAACATGTACCAGGACCTCATAAGCAGCTTAGAGGTTCATGCACAATGCACATCTTAAAATTATTGTACAAGTGCTCGCCAGTTGAGTGCCAGTGCCAGCCTCTGCGTCGTACCTCCACACGCGTTTTTGCCAAGGCAAACTCCCACAGTTTGCTTGTGTTTGTGCGCACATGCGTAGTACAAAGCTGAGAAAAGACATCACAACAACCGTGGTGTTTTCAATGTTTTGTACGGATTAAACGTTTGTAGAGAATTTTCATCATGTTTATAATAAAACTAGCTGACCCGACAGACGTTGTTCTGTATGTAATAAATAAAATAATTCGTAAAATATACACCCTGCTGTCGTAATGTAATTGTTTCACAGCAGAACTGTCAAACCGTGTGTCAATAAATTCTCTCATAGAAATTATGTATGGACACATCAAAGGAAAAACAAATTTGTTGTTTTTATTTAATTTAGCAGCATTTTCCTATTTATTCACCTTTTAAACCTTCTCTGGACTTCCATAAATAATTCAAGACCAAAATTAGCCAAATCGGTCCAGCCGTTCTCGAGTTTTAGCGAGACTAACGAACACCAATTCATTTTTATATATGTATATAGATTATTCATCATTTTTGAAGGTTTCACTTCTACCACGTGTGAATTGCACACGTGTTGATAAACCACCGTTTTTTTTATAAACTTACATTTAACATAAATATGTTTGGACTCTGGCTTTGGAGTATTTGTTCTTTATGAGGAACAATGCTAAAGTAATTTGTTATACCATAAACAATGGCGTGAGAACCCCGTACTTTAATGTCAATGGGGCGAATTTCAATGGAGACAATTTTGGCAAACAAGGTCATATGGACGGCATTGATAATAATTCGGTTACAGTATTGTCATTATTTTAATAAGTATAAGTGTAATTGTAAGGCGATTATACTGTAACTATTGTAGATATTAAAATGTTTAAAAGGAGAAAGCTGAAAGCTCATTGTGTCGTACAATAAGGATGTCACTTCGAACATCTGCTTTAAAATTTTGTACTTAGAAAAAAGTACACTGGCCTTCAAAAGTATCACACTTTTAAAATTGGGATAACGTTTTAAGTTCACAAGATATACTTTCGAAATAAAAAGGACTCCAAAGAGAATTTAATTTTGTACATAAAAACTTTATAGTCGGTAACCTTCTTTTAAGAATTGGCTGAAAAAAATACTTCAAAAGCAAAACCATTCCTTTTTCAAAGTGGACGTTTCCGAATTACAATTTTACCATTCACATTTTTCTTTCTGTTTTAAATTTTTTTCAAGATCGATGGGTCTTATTTTAAAAATTTATGCTAAAAAGCACATAACATTTATTTATCATGCCTATTTCAGTTGAAGAATGTGCTAGGATCATGGCTTTTCTGGAACTAGGCATCAGTATGCGTCGCACTGCAAGAATGGTGGATGTGACGGTACGAACGGTCCAGAAGGTAAAGCGAAGGTACGAAGAGACTGGACACCATCTGAGGAGACCTTGTAATGGCAAACCCAGGTGTACCAGTGCCCGAGAAGATCGTTATATTATTTCCACTGTGTTAAGAAATCGCCGCCAAAATGCAGTTGAAGTCCAGCAACAGCTACTTCAGACCCGGAGGGACTACATTAGTAACAGTACAGTGAGAAGAAGACTTGCTGAAGCAAATTTGAAACCCCGAAGACCAGCGAGTGGCCCAAAACTCGAGAGACAGCATCGAGTAGCGAGACTGCGATACGCCCGTGAACACATGCAGTGGGATGAAGAAGAATGGTCAAGAATTTTGTTTGCAGATGAGTCTCGATTCTCCCTTTACACTTCTGATGGAAGGCGAAGTGTTTACAGGCGACCTGGTGAGTGATACCTTCAAGCCTGGATCTCAGAAAGAGTCCAATACGGTGGAGGCAGTGTACATGTATGGGCTGGCATATCTTCAGAAGGTCGCACAGAGCTAGTAGCCATAGAAAATGGCACCCTCACTGGGCAAAGATATGATCAAGTGATTCTCAATGAGTATGCAGGGCCGTATTTAGCAAATATGGGTGATGGATCCATGCTGATGCATGGTAATGCCCGGCCACACACGGCTCATATCGTACAAGAGTATATTCAGGAGGTCGGTATCAGCGTAATGGCTTGGCCATCAAGAAGTGCTGATCTCAACCCGATTGAACACGCCTGGGAGGCTAGTCAGAACTCGCAGACCACCACCTACTACCCTCAGGGCACTAAAGCAGGCCCTGGTAGAAGAATGGGTTAATATTCCCCAACATCGGCTCCGAAACCTAGTGTTCAGTATGCCAAACCGGCTCGAAGCTGGCGAGAGAGCTCGAGGAGGCAATACCAGTTATTAAAAATTAAATAACATGTAATACATTTTAGTTGAATTTTTTTACACTAAACTAAAAATGTCTATTTTCATTGTTTTATCTTTTTTAAGTTAAAAATGTTACTAATGTATAATTTTAGTTTCTAAGAATTAAAGCCTATAAAATTTGCAACAAAACGTTTTTAATCTTAAATCTCTACCTTCTATAGTTAAGAAAAAAATTTAATTTGAAAAGTGTGATACTTACTTTTGCAGGCCAGTGTATTATTCAATTAAAGGATACTCTTATTACTTATACAAATAAGATTTGAAAAACAAAGTTTTATTAACGATTCGGGACTCGAACCCACGACATCCGGCGTTCCGTGCCGGTGCTCTAACCAACTGACCTAACCGTTCGAGTGACGTATCGTCATAAAATCTTGTATGCTTTGTTCAACTCTCAGGTTGTGGCTTCATCTACAGGATCTACTTTACAGTTGATAACCTGCTCAACCCCAATATTTGCATATTAAGATATTGACTTGAGATGTCGCTCTTGTAAATCTAAACAATTTGTTGTGTTTTTAAAGTGATAACCCTCACTTCTAGGATTCTTAGGTTACTAATTACTAGGCAGTTCCTGTGTCAGTACAAAGCAAAAATATCCTTATAAAATAAGAAAACTAAAACCTTTCTACTAATCTCGTCCTTCCGCCGCGACCCGCTCTCGCCTCCTCACGACTCCAGCACATCCCACCTATAACTATGTATGTAGTAACAAACCTATCTTGGATGACACCGACTCCAAAAATTACAATAATCGTAACTAGAATAAGATTTATTAATTAGATTGTATAAAAATACGCAATTATTTTTATACTTTTTAGTGCACATTATATCTATTGTTTTGGAATAGCGTTTTTGAAGGCGGTTGTTTTTTGTTAATTTTTTTATTTTATGATTTTTAGTGAATTTGAAGTGCACTTACTAACAATTTGTCTAAATATGTGTAGATATACAAAATTTTTCAATGCAGTAATGAATGTAAGTGCTTTGCAATATGATTACAGACAGTGTTCCGTTATTTTGTCATGGATTTCGTAATCAGAACCTAACCCAACTCTCACCAAACTATCTTTGAAGTATATCCTTTCGAATAAAAAAAGAACCATCGAAATCGGTTGGCGCGATATTGAGTTCCATGAGAATCTATGAGAAAACCATAAAACTCTTAAATTTTGCTATACATACGTAGGGCAAAGTGGGTGATAAATTTACGAATAACTCAATATCGCCCCAACCGATTTCGATGATTCTTTTTTTATTGAAAAGGATATACTTCAAAGATAGTTCGGTTAGGTTTTGATTACGGAATCCATGATAAAGAAACGGAACACTGTCTGAAAAATTTAGTATATTTACACATATTTAGACAAATTGTTAGTTAGTGTACTTTAAATTCACTAAAAATCATAAAATATTTTTTTTTTAACCAAAAAAACAAACGCCTTCAAAAAGACTATTCCAAAACAATAGATATAATGTGCACTAAATAGTATAAAAATAATTGCGTATTTTTATACAATCTAATTAATTAATCTTATTCTAGTTACGATTATTGTAATTTTTGGAGTCGGTGTCATGCAAGATAGGTTTGTTACTACATACATAGTTATAGGTGAGATGTGCTTGAGTCGTGAGGAGGTGAGAGGTGAGAGCGGGTCGCGGCAGAACGACACCGATTCCAAAAAAAAACAATGATCGTAACTAGAATTTGACTAATTAATTACATTGTATAAAAATACGCAATTATTATTATACTTTTTAGTGCACATTATATCTATTGTTTTGGAATAGTGTTTTGAAGGCGGTTGTTTTTTTGTTAAAAAATTTTTTTACACTAATTATCTTGCCCCAAGTTAGGCATAGCCTGTACTATGGGTACAAGACAATGGAAACAAACATTCATATTCATCATATAAATGTTTGCACTTACCGGGATTCGAACCCTGGATGCCTTAAGAATACAATGCAAATGCAATGCAATTACTAAATTCTAATTTTTGATTAAAGTTTATTTTCGGACTGATTCAGTTTATTTTTCTTATACGTCGTGGTCCCTGGCCAAGAAAAGGTTGGGAATCACTGATCTAGACGTATAAATCATCAACATAAAGCAGAACTCTCATAGACTGAATCATTTTCCACATTCGATATGAGAAAAATATGGAGAGTAAAACCTACTCATCAAATGGCATGACACGTTTTTGGTGCGCATAATTTCTCACGAACCTTTCACTTTCTTGTATTTTGAAGCTTTATTATATTATTGAAATTGATTTATTATTATACTTTCATAAAGTTAAGTGAAAATTCTATAAATTATGGAAGAAAGTGGTGTAAATAATAGTGCTGGAAAATCTGATAAGCACGTGGGTACTAAGTTACAATTCATATATTAATGTGACATGTATTGTATAATATATACCCATTTGTGCTTTGTATTTATTAAATATTAAATTATCAATATAGTTCACACAAATTTATATGAGCTATGCACATAATTAAATGTTAAATTCAATATGGAGAGTATATATAGCGCATTTCACGCCAAATAGACAATTTTTAACCTAACCTATTATTTTATTTTTTAATTAATATGATTTAATTAGCTTCTGCTGTATGTCTTTTTGAAACCGACTCCATTGGACTTGATTTTGTTTAGTACCTGTTCAAAGACAATCGTTTTTGAGGAGTAAACTCCAGTCGTGCGTCGGAGATGACACACACACTTTTTTTATTTTATTTTTAAACTTTTATTGAAGTGTAAATTATATATTGAAATTTATTTAATTCTCGTCTATTCGTTGTGGTTCAGTAGACATATGAGTTAGAAGAGGCTTGGTAGCTGAAGTATGATGCAAATGGTCTAGTTGACCAGCTAACGTCAGGGTGTCGAAATCGCGTGACGATGTACGCGTGTATCGTATAAATTCACTCTGAAATTATTCTCAAACGCGCCACAAGAACTACAACTTCGAAAACAAAACTAATAAAGATTCCTTACATAATCAATACCTACTCAATTATTCATGATAACTTATTAATAATTTATAACAAAATCTAAATAACTGGATCTCTATAGAAAACTATTGATAATTAACTATTTTTAAGCGTACTTCCTAGTACTTTTATTATTCTAAAAGTGTCATGTTGAATAGACGTCAATTTTAAAAGCTTGCCAAACTGGTACATATTTAATGACTGGTTTAAACAGTAAAGCAACGACAAAGCCGGTAGACAAAGACATATAATTTAGATTTGGCGCAAATTACGGCTTTGTGGGCGAGCCATAAGGTTTAAAATCAAATGAACATTAACGTGTTAAAAACGATATTAAAAACTACTATTTTTGCCGTTACATTTCTTTTGGGGTATTAGCAAAGAATATAATATATACAAGTACGGAAGTCGCACTTCGAAAAATCCATTAAAGAAATAGGGACTCTTGCGGTCATACAATAAGGTGTAATTCAGATCGCACAGCGCTACTAACCTATATTTTTATTCACCTAGAAGTTGCCTCTCTTTCTATCGCGTGACTCTCACCTCTTCTGACGACATTAGGGTTGATTTCTGTACCTACCTAGTAGAAGGTCATAGCTCAGTTTCTTTCTATAAATAATATAAATAGGTATGTAATCGTAATTATTAATCAATATTCTTTCGTTATCAAAGCAACATTAGTTGCAGATAGTAATGTATGCGTTGGAAGACCACTACATAGTCAAACCTACTTAGTATATAGGAAATAAATAGGTAGCTATCATTAATGGTTATTTCATTATAATAATAATCACTTTAAATTAGATTGTTCCAACGTCTTTAGGAAGCTTATATTAGGATCTTAATGATCTTTAATATGCTTTGCTTTATTTATGTTTCGCCGTTTTTTAAATATCGGTCGAACCGGTAAAGTAGGTAGTATTTTTAGTCGTAGTTATAGTAGTTCTAAACAATATGTTATGTTTTTTTTAAAGTGATAACCCTAACTTCTAGGATTAATACACAAATAAAACATGAAAAACAAAATTTTATGAACGATACGGGATTCGAACCCACGACCTCCGGCGTTCCGTGCCGGTGCTCTAACCAACTGAGCTAACCGTTCGAGTACCGCCTCGTTATGAAATTCTGTTTGCTTTGTTCAACTCTCAGGTTGTGGCTTAATCTACAGGATCTACTTTACAGTTGATAACCTGCTCAACCCCAATATTTGCATATTAGGAAATTGACTTGAGATGTCGCTTTTGTAAATCTAAACAATATGTTATGTTTTTTTTTAAAGTGATTCACGTGATTGAACCGTTCGAGTACCGCCTCGTTATAAAATTCTGTTTGATTTGTTCAACTCTCAGGTTGTGGCTTCATCTCATCTTCAGCACCGGCACGGAACGTCGGAGGTCGTGGGTTCGAATCCAGCATCGTTCATAAAATTTTATTTGTGTTATAGTAGTTGTTGAGTCCCTACTGACTGGCCTACTCTGTAGAGGCCGCCGCTCGTACTTACGATTTCAATACCTACGCGGGGTATGAGACAGGGCTGGCATTAGCGAATAATTATCAGAGTGAATTTTTACGTTGCGCACGCACACCTTATGTCCGGTTCCTTTAAATATTTTTTTTTTTGGAACGAAACGTGAAAGAAGTTCAGAGAGATCTGTCGGTAGGTACCTAAAAATACTATGCTCTTAATAGTGATTTTCATTATTATAACACTAGAAATAAGGGATTGCTTGTAATTCTAGTAGGCTTCATAAGATACATAATAGCTTTAAGGGTAAATGTATACACTTCTACAATAAAGTCCCAGCCACTGTTCAGGCATTATCTATAAATAAATTTAAATGTTTTATAAAAAAAAATGGCTCTGTCGTAAATCCTATTACTCCACTGCTGAATATCTAAATGATCGGACAGCCAGGGACTAGATTGTGATTATTTTATAGCGACTGTACAATATTGTATATTTTTATTGAAAAGAGCGCAAAAAAAAAGAATACTGGGAGAGTTTCTTGCGCCGCTTCTTCTCTCTCAGAGCGCCATTTGTTTCCGAAGCGGTAGTAGCATCTAGTAGTATAAGAAATGACATCAAAAAGAATTCTAAAGGAATCAATTTTGAGAAAATAAATGCCTTTTATGCCTTTTACTACCGACACTGGTAGGAAGTAAGGCAGACAAAAATGTTGTGATACGCAGAAAACTAAAAATGTTTGATCGGTAGTCGGATAGTCGTTCGTAGCTTTGATATGATGGCAGACGATTTTAACAGAGTGCTTGCGTTTTTGTGAGAGGAATGGATGAACGGTATTTGGATGTTTATTAATTGTTAGTTATTAAGTATTATTAGGAAAAAAATCCAGAAAAACGTTCCAAGCCACAATCATGTCGAAATTGAGTTGAGAACACATAACTGGTCACGTAATTCATATTAACGGACTGACAAACAAAAATCGCAGCCCTACTATCACTCTTTAAATGACATAATGACTCATTAGTCATACCCACATGTATGGAATACACTAATATTTATTAAACTTTAAACACGAATTCCTTAAAATGTGATGTTTGTGGCTTGGAACGTTTTTCAGAAACTACTTCCAATTATGTAATATGTTTAGTTTGTTTGTTTGTAATTAATTAGTTACTTTAATATTGTAATTGGCTCACGCCGTTTTATTAAAGTATAAAATAATAAATCCTAGGTCCTAAAAATTTAAAGAAATAAACATTTTGACTGTTGCTTCTTAATACATTTTTGATAATGTCCTGTATGTTCATAAGCACAGTGAGGAATTTTCTAGAAATTGTGACATTCTTAAAGTTAACACGAGGAACAAAACTTGCTATGCCTACTACTCGGTTGGGTCGTGTTAGTAAGTCTTTTGTTGGGCGATGTATATGCTTCTACAATATGATCCGAGAAAATGTACAAAACAAATGTGTTACGAAATTTAAAAGAATTTTAAAAAATGTTTGTGTGGGGAAGATTATTATAGCATATAATAAACGATTTTCTTAATGACGCCACGGACTGGGAATAAAGCGAACACCCTCAGGCTCTTTAACTATAAATGTTTATTGTACGATACGATATCACATTGTAATCCACATTTTATATTTAAAAAAAAAGCCCGCTGAGTTTCTTGCGCCCATTCTTCTCAGGTCTGAGGCAGTCTCTTTTGAATGGGTGGTAGTTTTTGACGTTCAATAAGTGATTTTAAATCCTATTTTGAATAAAAATATTTGAATTTGAATTTGAAAATAAAATACTTCGACGCTTCGTTTATTGTAGGATCCCGGCATTAGACAAATTTAGTCAAGACCATTCGTATCATACTTCAGCTACCAAGCCTCTTGTAACTTATATATTATACTGAACTACGACCATTGGACGAGAATTAAATAAAATTCAATATGTATCGGTTTTACTTAATTTATATACATACATAATAGCTTTAAGGGTAAATGTATACACTTCTATAATAAAGTCCCAGCCACTGTTCAGGCATTATCTATAAATAAATTTAAATGTTTTATAAAAAATGGCTCTGTCGTAAATCCTATTACTCCACTGCTGAATATCTAAATGATCGGACAGCCTGGGACTAGATTGTGATTATTTTATAGCGATAGAAATGACTGTACAATACTGTATATTTTTATTGAAAAGAGCGCAAAAAAAGAATGCTGGGAGAGTTTCTTGCGCCGCTTCTTCTCTCTCAGAGCGCCATTTGTTTCCGAAGCGGTAGTAGTATCTAGTAGTTATTAGAAATCACATCAAAAAGAATTCTAAAGAAATCAATTTTGAGAAAATAAATGCCTTTTTATGCCTTTTATAAAGAAATATGGTTTCTTTCTAATTGTATTAAATCATTTAATGGTATTTAATTACATGTTATTGAACTAAATTATGCGGTATAATAATATTATCATTTAATACCTTCTTTATTACTAGAGACCGGATTATATACTACAAAAAAATCCCAAAATATGCATGCAAGTAAAATAGCTAAAATATGCACGTAAATCCATAAAAAGGGCTAAAATATGCATACAATTAAACAGGAAAAAATAAAAAGTTATATTTTTAAATAATAAGTTATATTTTTAATAAAAAGTTATATTTTTAAATAATGTTATTTTTTTTTATAAAGGCTTGTACTGACAATCGTATTTGTGAAAAAAACTATTACACGATATACCTACTTAGGTAATAATGAAATTTAAGATTTACGTTTAAAAATATGTACTACTAAGTACTGTTCTAAATGTTCTGTAGACAAATTGTGTCTATGATCGCTTAGTAAATTTTTGTAAGCGAAAAAGGAGCGTTCTACGTCTACTAAGGTTCCTGGGGATAATTTAAATTTGGGTGCAATGTTTGGGCTTACTATGAAAAGCATCGAACGATGAGCGAGATCGAAAACATTCATAATATTTTTTTTTTCTAAAATATGCAACTACTACTGAAAAGGTACTGAATAATCCGGTCTCTATTTATTACAATTTTGTTTTATCTACAAATGTATAATAGCACGTTGAATAAAAATTTTCAAGGTTTTTGTTTTGTTAGAAAGGCATTTATTTTCTCAAAATTGATACCATTAGAATTATGTTTGATGCCACTTCTAACACTACCACCGCTTCGGAAACAAATGCCGCTCTGAGAGAGAATAACTACAGATTTTTATCTTTCTGTGGTAATTTATTATACAATCTACAGCCTATGTAACTTGCGGCATTAATATTGAAAGGCCCTACACTTTTCTTACGCTTCCTCGCTACGTTAGTGTGAATAAATAAAAAATTACGCTTAAATATTTCATATTTTATTACATCGCTGTATGTTCTAACATAGCAAGCTACCACAGACAATAGTTTTGCTATCACATTAGAGCAAGGAGATATAGATCCTATTAAGCAGCTAAATTTTTAATGTCCGCTCACAATCTATTAACAGTTTATAATCTCACTAGATTAATTACAATGAAACGGTTCGTACAATTTACCCGTGACAAAATACGTTGCTTAGAGCCGGTTTTAAATTTAACAGTTATTGAATGCTATTTCTGTTAATTCATCCGGAGTAATAACGTTGTGGGAGTTGATTTATAACACTTATTATACAGTAATAGGCTAAACACATGGCCGTACCAAATACGAACTGGTTTAGGCTATCATTGAGACTCGAAACGATACGAATGTACCTTCCAAGTTGAATCGTACTCACGTCTCCTGTAGTGGAAGGATGATTGTTCAAAATTTATACTGGAAGTAGGCGTTATACTGCCATATTAACTATCCAAACGTTATGAGTTTTCTTGAGTGTTACTTCCTACTATTTGTCTTCAAACAATTCGACGAGTGTTTCGCCTCTACACGAGGCATCCTCAGGAGATGTTGACTCACCAAACTCAGGCACGAGACTGATCTTGAATGTTAATTCCGCCAATATTTGTCTCCAAGCAATTGGACACGTGTTTTGCTTCTACAGAGGCATCCTCAGGAGATGTTGACTTGCAAAACTCTGGCACGAGACTCGATAAATATTGGCGAAATTATCGCTCAAGATAACTCGTAACAGTTGCGATTGTTCTTAAACATAAATAATAGTTAGAAAAAAATTATAAAACACGCTTTTAAAGAAACTGTTAATATTGTTTTCATCAGAAATATTAGTAAAAGTAGATTCATTTTGAAGATAACTTTAAATACACCACTTTTTTACGTTAAATTACATTTTATATTAGTTAAATCGCACTATTCGTAGTGTAAGCTTATTTAAAAATATTTTCTACTTTTTAGTTTGGTTTTTTAATAGCGTGTTTTTTAGCCTTTTTTAAATATCATTAATTTTGCTTTTTTCGTTTTAAAACAATGATAAATTTTTAGTAACGAATTAGCACGCGTCGAAGTATTTGGCACAAAAACTTGCGTAGTAAAACTTTGTAAAAGTAATAGTACAAGAAATAAGAAAGACACTGGGAACACATATCATTAGTAAATATTTTATATTTTATTAATTTCAATATAAAATAACACAAAGCGTATGTTACAAAATTTTAAAGGTGCCATTGAGTGTCAAGATGCCACGCACACAAGCATCTAATAGTTGCCGTAATAAAAAAGCTATTGTTCTTAGGTAGTCCGTAGTGCGTAGTTGGAGCGCAGCGGAGACCAACCCTTAATCTAACATGCTAATGAAGCTTTGTCACCTGATGTTAAGTGATCACCGCTGTCCACATTCTCTAGCAACACCAGAGAAAGCACAGGAGCGTTGCTGGCCTTTAAGGAAGGTGTGCGCGCTATTTTTTTGAAGTTACCCATGTCGTATCGTCCAGGAAACACCGCACAAGGAAGCTCATTCCACAGCTTCGTAGTACGAGGAAGAAAGCTCCTTGAAAACCGCACTGTGGAGGACCACCACACATCCAGATGGTGGGGATGATATCTTAACTTGTGGCGTGTCGTGCGAAGGTGGAATTCGGTGGCAGGAATCAGGTTCAAGGTTAAACAGTGTTTCCGCCGCACAAGGAAGCTAAGAGAAGCGTGTTAAAAATATGTCGTTTATGTGCTTAATTTCATGAGGTTCGGTGAAGGCATTACAAGCAATTCATTCACATTTATTATATTATTTTTATTATATTTCAGGCTCCGTGGGCCAGTCGGTGTGGGGAGTCCTTCTCATTGCAATATCTATTGGAGGTTTCATTGTCAGTCCCTTGGACATTTTGCTGTGGGAGAAACTCAACATGAGGGAAGGTAATATTGCTTGTTTGAGTATCCATTAATAACGTAAGGTCAAAGTCAAACTTGTATTTGCATAAACATGTTAGATTGATGATAAATATGTATTATAAAGTACATGTTTGCCATACTTATGACGTGCTACAAAATACATTTTACATTTCTAAATTAGTTACATTAATATTAGTGTTTAACAAATTATTGTTTTTTTTTTCATCTCAATAATCCAACACGTGTAAAGCCCAAACATAAACATTGAAGAATCTTGAGTGAGATCAGGGGTGGGGGGAGTTGAGGAATGGTACCTTTTTTATGATTTTACATTTAACTGATTATTCTTTGAACTTATTTGAAGATCGCCTGAAAATTGGTTCATTTATTTTAAGTAAACAATATATGTTTCTTAGATTAAGGATTGGTCTCCGCTGAGCTCCAACTAGATACCGCACTAACTATGAACAATAGCTTTTTTATTAAGGCAACTATTCGATGCTTGTGTGCGTGGCATCTTGACACTCAATGAAATCTTGCAAATTTTGTAATAGTGTTATTTTTCATAAAAATTTATAAAATACAAAATACTTGCTGGTGATATATGATCCTAGTGTCTTTCTTATATCTTTTAATATTTTTACTATTGTTTTTACAAAGTTTTAAAAAAAATTAAAAAAAAAAGTTTTAATAGGCAACCCGGCATTTTAGTTTCAATTATTAGCAAAGTTTAACAGATCATCTGGCACGTCAACGCCCAAGTGGGACTTACTTGCCGCACTTTGCGACTACGCCTGTGGTATCTAGTTGGAGCGCAGTGGAGATCAATCATATTTTTTTTTGACAGAACAGCGTCTGTCGGGTCCGCTAGTGTAAATAAATTCAAAAAATGGCAATCTGAATTGTCTCGTTTCAATTAATTTTATTGGCAATAATCGAATTAAGATTCAACATATAATTTTAATGGTCATTTTACTAATTTATAGCACGAATGTTATAAAAATGTTGTAATGTTTCATAACACTCTCAATGATGACTACGATCGCATTGGCGATGGTCAGTTTGTGAACGTTACAAGCATATTTTACACAAATAAAATTTGAAAAACAAAATTTTATGAACTATGATTCGAACCCACAGCCTCCGGCGTTCCGTTACGGTGCTCTAACCAACTGAGCTAACCGTTCGAGTACAGCCTCGTTATAAAATTCTGTTTGCTTTGTTCAACTCTCAGGTTTTGTTTGTGTATTAATCCTAAAAGTGAGGGTTATCACTTTAAAAACATAACATATTGTTAAGCATATTTTAGTTTTTTTTTTGTTTATGAAAATAAGGGACGTGACGAGCAGGACGTTCAGCTAATGGTAATTGATACACCCGCAATGCAGTGCCGCTATGGATCTTTGAAAAACCCAAAAATTCTGAGCGGCACTACATTTGCGCTCGTTACCTTGAGACATAAGATGTTAAGTCTCATTTGCCCAGTAATTTCACTAGCTATGGCGCCCTTCAGACCGAAACACAGTAAGTAATGTTTACATATTACTGCTTCACGGCAGAAATAGGCACCGTTGTGGTACCCATAATCTAGCCGGATTCCTGTGCAAAGGAGCCTCCCACTGGTGAAAATGAGAATATAATCATTTAGAGCGCTTTCGCACTACGTCCGATTCGTATCCGTGAAAACACGGTCCGAAGTAGTCGTAGAACTATTTCTATGGTAGTTTACGCACTGGATCCGGCTTCCGTCGTCCGAATTCTTTCCGTCAACCGTTAGAAATAGTTCTACGACTGCACCGGACCGTTTTTCACGGATGCGGATCGAAACGGAACACATCCGTTTATTGGGTACAAAGTATTTTATATGTAGTAAATGTAAAAAAAAAATCGAGTACCCACTCTGTTTAAGAAAAATTCTGTCAAGATTATACGAACAATAAACAAATAGAATCCCAATCCCATATTAAAAAGTCGTCGAAAATGTCTGAGGGGCGTTGTATATACGTTTACTCGTACGTTAGACAGATAACATTAAAACATTCATTCAAATTAACACCCTATTTTGTGGCAGTAATGTTCAAAGTCTATTTATTGTATATACTCATAAGAAGCTCTGACGCGAACACAAGCCAAGAACATTATGTTTTGGCAATTGAAATGTAATTATTAAGCAAAATGATTAAAAACATCAAGTTAGTTAAACAATTTTGTTTATTTAAAGTGGCACTTACCAGAAATACGACATTCCATTCTTTTTAAGAATGGATACGATGTTATTTGGACAGTTTTTCACTGAAAACTTTGTCATTGCGTGACGTTGCATTCAAAGCGCGGTCGAAACACAACGAAAACTCTGCCTAATAGACGCGTAGGCTGAGTATTGCCTACTGTGGTATTGCTTTAGACAATTGTTGAGCGTAATAATTGTTAGACTAGTTGTAACAACCCTGTTTGTCAACTACGTAAATTCTTTCGGCCTTTTGCCAAAAAACCATCAACATAAGGTCTCCGTAATCACCACTGACATTTCTATTTCCAGGTTTGCCTCCGTACGAATGGTGGTCGGACCCACCAGATGAACTATTGATGAGGATCTATATCTTCAACGTTACAAACCACGACAGATTCTTGAATGGACTTGATGCGAAGATCAACGTTGAGGAGATTGGTCCTATTGTTTATTTGTAAGTACATAGAATCACACAGGAAAATCTATACGAGTATATATAAAAATGAATTGCTGTTCGTTAGTCTCGCTAAAACTCGAGAACGGCTGGACCGATTTGGCTAATTTTTGTCTTGAATTATTTGTGGAAGTTCAGGGAAGGTTTAAAAGGTGAATAAATATTAAAATTCTCAGAAAAAAATAAATATAAACAAAATTTTTGTTCTTCCTTTGACGTGTCCCCCGTCGTTCAGAAATCAAATTGAAAGAATAATTTATAATAAATAACTAATTAGAATCTATATATCTTTCTATCTCTCAAGAGGTAAAAAATAAACTTAATTTTAGCTAATAGTTGGTAGATTAACTACGGTTGTTAAATATCTATCATATTATTTTTATGTAGATTGATAAATCTTAAGTTTTGTCACAAATTAATTTATGGACCATTAGAATCCATCTTTTATTTCGATCGATACTTAAGACAAAGAGTGCATCCTTCTATCTTTGTGAGTGACGATTCAATTCTTAAAAACAAAATTTTCTTTATTATATTCAGAATAACGTATGTCGGGTCAGCTAGTTTTGAATAAAAAAAATGCTCCGAGGCATTGACGTACTATAAACTAGACTCCCAATCGCCTATTAAGAGGTCGTCAAAAATGTCCGAGCGCCGTTGTATATACGTATACTTATACGTACGTTTAAGTTATACAGATAAAATTAAAACATTCATTTAAATTAACACCTTATTACGTAGCAGTAATGATCAAAGTCTATTGTATACGCTCATTAAAAGTTCGGACGCGAACACGAGGAGGCAAGGACATTATGTTTTAGCAATTGAAATGTAATTACTTAGCAAAATGATTAAAAACGTCTAGTTAGTTTAACAGTTTTGTTAATTTAAAGTGGTACTTACCTGAAATACGAAAATTCGACCTTTTTTAAGTTTGGATATGCTGTTATTAGGACAGTTTAACTTAATTTGACTTAAAATCTTATGCCACAAGGTGACGAGCGCAATTATAGTGCCGCTCAGAATTTTCGGGTTTTTCAAGAATCCTGAGCAGCACTTAATTGGTAGGGTGTATCAATTACCATCAGCTGAACGTCCTGCTCGTCTCGTCCCTTATTTTCATAAAAATAAATAATAAAAGTTTTTCACTGAATACTTTGTCATTGCGTGGCGTTGTATTCAAAGCGCGGTCGAAACACAACTGAATGTATACTCTACCTAATAGACGCGTAAGCAGAGTGTTGCTTCAGACAATTTTTGAGCGTGATTGTGAGTCTTGTTTTTTATTTTACGTGAATGAACCGAGGTTTTTTTGTTCTTACTTCTAGCTAGTTTTAGCTAGAGTGGTCGGAGATATAAGCATGCTCTAACAATTTAGTCAAAGAATACGTTACATCTGTCTGCCTCAACATTATCTCAACAACTCATATCAAAAGCAACAAAAGTACCTAATTACTAACTATTACTAATTGTATAACTAATATACTAATGATTAAAGTTTTCTTTAGTGTTAATTCCGCCAAAATTCGTATCGTGCCAGATTTTGGCGAGACAACACGTCCTGAGGATGAATGATGGATGAGGTGTAGAGCGAAACATGTGTCGAAGTGTTTAAAAACAAATATTGGCGGAATTAACACTAAAGAAAACTTAAATCATTTGTATAAACATGGATTTCCGCAAAGTATCTCCTACTTCAATAAATTTTCGTGTATAACTAATTATAGGTAAACACCACATACATTGATACAACGGAACAAACCGGCCCTAGATGACAGTTATGGCATACTTATATTAAATTGTTGTACAACGCGTAACTTTAACACAAATAATACACGGTAATAATGGTATTACCCGCCGCGATGGCAAGCGTCCTGATGGAATGACGCTGGTGGCTTGGACACGGGGAAGGGCGCTGGAGTGGGACGCGACTTGCGTCGACACTCTGGCTCCTTCTCATGTCCAAGTTACGTCAGTTGGTGCGGGGGCTGCTGCTTCGACTGCCGAAGACAGCAAGCGTTGCAAATATGTTGGTCTCAGTGAGTCATACATCTTTGTGCCGTTGACAGGCAGACACTTGGCCCGTGGGGCCAGAGGTGCGGAGAATGTTCAAAATACTATCTTCGCGCATCAATAAGGCTACTGGAAACCCAAGCGCTGGCAGCTATTTCGGTCAACGGATCAGCCTTGCTATCCAACGCGGTAATGCTGCCAGTATTCTTGGTACGCTTCCACGTAATGATAGTTTTAATTTTATATAGTCGTAGTATTGTAAATATAGCTATAAGATTTGTTTTGTTTGAATAATATATTATTGTAGAATAATACATGTAGGTATGTTATATATTTCAAATTAAATACAGCTTAGGTAATTAGTTATCAAAAAAAAACAATAATAAAATATACATCAGTATCTTTCCCGCATTGTTATGGGCAGGGCGTATCAATTACCATAAGCTGAACGTCCTGCTCGTCTCATCCCTTTTTTTTTCATAAAGAAAAATACCTCAATGACTTCAAAAGCTTTTTCATGTTATTACAGAGAGAAGTTACTGCATTCAAACGAGACATTTAATGAAAATAGCACATTATCGTACAAGGCGAGGAGGTTTCTTGTCTACCTTCCAGAGAAGAACACAATAAATCTGAACAGCACTATAGTTGTGCCGAACTTAGCACTCTTGGTAAGTAGATTTTCTTTTGAAGTACCTAAAACTTCTTATCCACTGACCTGTATAAATACCACTGTACAGGCTGTTCTATATTATGTTTGAGCAATTTTTTTGTACCTATTCGAAGCGCCACTCGCGACCGTCCGGAGAACTAATTTTGACGTAAAATACAAATGACTGCAAAGGAACGTACAATACTTTCGGTCGTTTTCCGTGTTATTTATACTTCAAGAATCAACGTAATAATATACACTTTTTTTTCTATCGATGTTTGTTTAGCTGAGGTTGTCATTACTGGTTTTAGTACCGCAGACTCTCGCTATATGGCCAACAGCGCTAAAATGGCGTTTATCAAACAGGCACAAAAGCACTTTGACAGCCGCCAGTCCAGCGTTACATTTTGCGCCATTTGGTAATGCCTTACGACACATATCATACTGCCTCTGTTATTAGCAGGCGACGTTGATGCTGCCCGTATTGTCACTTCAATAATAATATTGGGTTTATCTATTACTATCTGTTTATTATTTTAGATGATGCCGGCTTGATTATGGGTACCACAACGGCGCCTTTTTCTGCCGTGAAGCAGTAAAAATGCATACCATTATTGTGTTTCGGTTTGAAGGCTGCCATAGCTAGTGAAATTACTGAGCAGATGAGACTTAACATCTTATGTCTCAAGGTTCAAGATTATTGGGACTTTCAAGGATCCTGAGCGGCACTGCATTGTTATGGGCAGGTCGTGTCAATTACCATCAGCTAATCGTTCTGCTCGCCTCGTCGCATATTGTCATAAAAACACAATCCTTTTTTATAGCAAAAATAGTTATCGCTCCGAATTTTAATCCCGTCAATGACAATAACTTCAACATAATCTGATACGAATACAAGGTTAAGGCTTCCTGCAACATCGCTAATGTAACATTAAACATTCACTAAATTGCACTTAACACATTTTTTCACCTTGACATCAATATTGTTGTCAAGTATTATTGTTATTATGTTTCGCTCTTCTGTCTAAAGCTAACGTTTCACGGGCGTCCCATTGTCTGAGTGACTAAGAGATTGGATCCAAATGGATATACGTAATATCTCGACTTAAATGACGGGCGTGGGGCACGTTTCCGTTTCCGTTCCGTTGGTCGTGGTCATTTACAATGAGTTCCGATTTCAATGAGGTATTAGTGTATTTTAATGCTGTTTATTTGTTTTTTTATATAAGAGGGGGCAAACAGGCAAGAGGCTCACGTGATGGGGATTGGTGAGGCAAGCGTCTATGCACATCCGCAACAACAGGTGTCAAAAGTTGCCGGCCTTATAAGTGGGAGTATGCTCTTTTCTTGAAGTTCCCTAAGCCGTATCGGTTCGGGTAAATAGCAGCTGATAAGTAATTGATTCCACAAAGTGGCTGTGCGAGGCAAGTAATTCTTGCAAAACGCGTGGTTGTGGAATGCCTGCAGTCAACGTGATGCGGGTGGTATTTTGCATTTTGACGTAATGTCCGGTGGTGGAATTCCGAAAACCCGAACAGCTCCTCTGAGCACTACCCGTGATAAATCCGGTAGAAGATGCAGAGAGAACCCACATCTCTACGCAATGCCAAAGAATCAAGCCGATCGGCGATAGCTTAATTGGCGATGATTCGAGCCGCTCTTCATTTTATGCGGTCAAATGGAAGAAGCTGGTACTGGGGAGCACCCGCCCAGAGTGAACAGTACTCAATGTGAGGCCAAGTTTACGCTTTCAATTTGCGATTTGTGTACTTTCGTCTACATAACAATGAATACTGCTGATTTGCAGCATATCATTGATATGCAGAAGGAACTGTGTAGGGGATAGCACGAGTACTGTGTGATTTTTACGTGCAACTTTGCGCTTATTACTTTACGTGTACCAAAACAAATTTTATAGTTAGGATGATTTCAGTATATTTATCTGAAAGCTATTTAAATTATCTATAATACTAATTACAGTTAGTATGAAATTGTCGGTGTTGCATTCTGGCTACTTGTCATTAAAATGAAACCTCATTGGTGCGAGATATTAGGGTGAAATATTTTTAACTTTCTGTATTAAAAAAATGTACAACATTGGATTGTTAGGCTTTCATGATGAGTTATCCTCAGTGTTAAACTATGGAACGAGAGGTCGGTGTGTCAAGAGTTCCTAAGGAAGCCTTATGTATAGGCAAACCACATGTCAAAATGGTTTCCGTAGAGTTTTACGTTACGTATCGACGTGTGTATTCCCTTCTCTTCAATAACAAATCCCAGAAGCGTAGTTCTGATTCATCTGAAATTGACAAGAGATTGGGGGTTGCAGCGTCAGCTCTGACAAACGAATGGAGCTGCTCCTTATTATTTTAGTTAACCCGACGTTTCGAGACCTTTCCAGATAAGGTTTTCAGGGGGACCAAAAATATAAATAAATAAATATTATGTTTTTGTTGCAGGGCATAGCATCTCGTCTTTATGATGCAAATTACTTTATGAGAACCGGCTTCAAATTCCTGGCGAACTCACACGGGAGCACATTCTTCAATCAGATCAGTATATACCAATATTTATGGGACTACCAGGATTCAATATTGGAGACGACCAAAAGCTTAGCACCGAATATGGTGCCCACGACAAATATGGGGGTATTAAAAGGGGTAAGATAAAATGTAAAAAAAAATATTTTCTTAATGGTACCACCACCTTAGACTATGACAGCTGTTAAAACGCCGATAATAATATTTTATAGATAATAAGCCTTTAGAACAAAACTCTATTTTGGGCAATTCACGCACACTAACAAAAAGTATCATACAAATCGCGAGTGTAAGACGTAGCTTGACACGCACACTAACACAAAGTATCATACAAATCGCGAGTGTAAGACGTAGCTTGTCACGCACACTAACACAAAGTATCATACAAATCGCGAGTGTAAGACGTAGCTTGTCACGCACACTAACACAAAGTATCATACAAATCGCGAGTGTAAGACGTAGCTTGTCACGCACACTAACACAAAGTATCATACAAATCGCGAGTGTAAGACGTAGCTTGTCACGCACACTAACACAAAGTATCATACAAATCGCGAGTGTAAGACGTAGCTTGTCACGCACACTAACACAAAGTATCATACAAATCGCGAGTGTAAGACGTAGCTTGTCACGCACACTAACACAAAGTATCATACAAATCGCGAGTGTAAGACGTAGCTTGTCACGCACACTAACACAAAGTATCATACAAATCGCGAGTGTAAGACGTAGCTTGTCACGCACACTAACACAAAGTATCATACAAATCGCGAGTGTAAGACGTAGCTTGTCACGCACACTAACACAAAGTATCATACAAATCGCGAGTGTAAGACGTAGCTTGTCACGCACACTAACACAAAGTATCATACAAATCGCGAGTGTAAGACGTAGCTTGTCACGCACACTAACACAAAGTATCATACAAATCGCGAGTGTAAGACGTAGCTTGTCACGCACACTAACACAAAGTATCATACAAATCGCGAGTGTAAGACGTAGCTTGACACGCACACTAACACAAAGTATCATACAAATCGCGAGTGTAAGACGTAGCTTGTCACGCACACTAACACAAAGTATCATACAAATCGCGAGTGTAAGACGTAGCTTGACACGCACACTAACACAAAGTATCATACAAATTGCGAGTGTAAGACCTAAACCAATATGCCTGGCCTGTTTTAATCGGTTGTCTAACAGCAAGAGACTCTATCTAGATGTATTACGCGAAAATATTAGCGAACGCCCTGAGGCTATGTAATTATAAATGTTATTGTACGATAGATACTAGATACACTAACTATACTTTAGTTTAGAATAAAAAAAAGTCCGCTGAGTTTCTTGCGCCCGTTCTTCTCAGGTCTGAGGCACTCTATTTCGAATTTGACGTTTGATAAGTGATTTTAAATCCTATGAATATAAATATGTATAATGAAAATAGGCTAACTATATAGGCTAGCTATAGCATCGAATTTTACTCCTTTCTACACGAGCTCTTCACAGAGTACAGGATACAGGTGAATTCTTCTTCTTGTCCTTCTACCTACATACACAAACACGGCTGTCTTTCGAACCTCCATTAGCCATGGTTCTACCTACTCGACATCCATCATCCATCCACACCCTTAAATGGCGCCCTTTCACGAGCATGACGCTTTGACCAGCCATCGCCTCCCTCAATTACATAAGGAAACAAATAATAGCTCTTTTTTAAATTACAGATCTATGAAGGATTTGCCGATGACGTCACCGTTATGATGGGCCCAAAATATGGACACGAGAACTTCTTCAAAATTGTTCGATTCAACAACAGGGAGCAGTTAAAAGGTTATAACTTAGATGTACGTATTTACGCCTTTAATAATAATAATAATGATAAAAAAGTCTTCTATTTATAATATTACTAGCTGAACCGATAGACGCTGTACTGTCCAAAGAGTATAATAATATATAGGGAAATGAGAGCCCTCTCTACGCATTATGAGCTATCTACTTGAAAGCCGGCGCCATCTAGAGATTGGCCCCGAAAATAACTATATATAAGCTCGAAATTATAATATTCATTTTTAATGTTCTGACGCAATTAAACAACTAACTCTACTTTTTAATGTCGGTATTGCAATTTTTTACCATGTTGAAATTGCGCGTAGAGTTAGTTATCTAATTTTGTCACAACATAGAACATAAAGGATAGATTTAGTAATGTAAATATGCAAAATGGAACACGAGAGCTACATACATGCAAACGCTAGGCGTAGCCGCCATTTTATGACCAGCGGGCAGTGACACAAAGAAAAGTTGTTTCAAAGCGAGTGACAGCTGACAAAGCTTTCATTTTCGGGCCAACTAACAGATGGCACTACAGTCTTCTGAAAACGTCAATATAAGGCGTCTGTCCCACCCCAGGTATTGTCAATAGAAAAAAATAAGTAAGTATTCTTGAATCGCCGTCACTCGCCATCGGAACTAAAAAAACGTATTTCTGAATGATTTTATAATATGTCAGTAATAAACAGCTTTTTAATTACAGCTTTATAATTGCCAATTTTTAAAGTATTAAAATGGATATAGAATGTTATAAGAGAAAGACATATGCCATCGCAAATTTTCTGTAGACCTATATAATAATAATAATATTGACACACAATATCAAATTATCTTGCCCCAAACTTGGCATAGCCTCTACTATGGGTGCAAGACAACGATATATTTAATACAATATACTTTCTTAAACATACATAAATGCATATAAACATCCATGACTCGGAAACAAACATCCATATTCATCATATAAATGATTGCACGTACCGGGATTCGAACCTCTGGCTCAGTAGTCAGGGTCACTAACTATGCGGCTATATGGGTCGTCTTTATAAATAATATCTATCGTTAATAATAAAAGCCTTTTATTTATAATATTACTAGCTGACCCGACGGACGCTGTTCTGTCAATAGAAATTAAGATTGGTAATAATCTAAGATGTAAATATTCTTGAATAATTTAGTCTAACGCCAATCAATGTGTAATAGAAATTATTGAGTTAAAAATTAAACAAAAACGTTTTTCTGAATATGTAGTAATAAAATGATAAGGATTTAATATCGTATTTGTGTAAACAGCTTTTATATTACCGCTTTATAATTGTCAATTTTTAAAATATTAAAAATGGATATCCTTAAGAGATAGACATATGCCGTCGCGGACTTTTAAGTACTATATAAGATACACATTTCCATTTTACATTATTTTGTTATATCTCGAAGGGTTAAGACAGCGTTTTTGTTAAAAGCTCCCACACGCCTTATTTTTTCCGACATCTAATATCGTTAATTTATACAAAAATGTAAACAAAAACTTAACAAATTATATACTAAAACCTTCCTCGAGAAGCACGCTATCCATTGGTGAAAACAGTAGGAAAATTGGTGCAGTAGTTTTTGAGTTTATCGCGAACAGACAGACAGACAGACGCGGCAGAGGACCTAGCGATAATAATAGATTAGTTTTAACTTACTTCGTTGTATTTTGTTTGTTTTTTTTTTGTTGAATTAAACCAAGTGTTAGTTTAGTTAGTTTTATTGATTTCTTTTTAATGAGTGTAGCAGTACCTGGGATAAGCAACACTAATTAATATAAATGTATAATTCCTAACCTATAACGTAATACATAATAGAATTATAGATCGCAGAAATATACCTAAATCGTGCATACTAGACGTAATAGCGTTATTCAGACTGATTCGTTCTTTAAACTAAAAGAACATAAGTTATATAACGTGATATTAGCTCTGATAAGAATTAAGAATCATTTTATAATGCTGCACATCAAGTCATGGAATCGTGCAGATCTCTCTCACCCCTCAGTATCCAAAAAGGCGGTTTTTAGTCACGCAGTATTTCATCCGTGCACAGCTGTCACAGTCTTAGGGTTTTCAACCGAAGTCTAAATCATGTAGGCGTACAGGTACTCTATAATCTATAACACTAATAGAGTATGCTAAAATACACTTTTTTTCACAATTATTTTAAAAACCATGAAAAATTCTTATGTGCTGCACAAAGTACAAAAAAAATATATTTTTAAAATATAAATGATACTCTTTTTTGAAAGTCCCTACTTCCATTTACCTCCTTTGAAATCAGATATACTCTATTCTAACAAAATTTGGCGAACGTATTAAAATTTGAACGTATATAACAAGATGGCGATGAACACGTATCTATATACTATAGTATTTCAAATTTTCAGACATGCCCCGACCGTATCACAGGCGCAACAGAAGGAGTTATGTATCACCAGCGTATGAAGAAAACTGACGTGCTAAAATATTTGAGGAAAACTATATGTCGGACAATGTCTTTACATTTCGATGGTAAGTAAAGTGTACGGTCCCTCTACGGACAGCGTTGTCACAACAAGTAATAGTACAGTAGCGTAACTCAACGGTCTCCTTGAAATTTATATCTACGTCTGCTGTGCGCTAGGGTTGGTACATACATGGGTTGTACGGCGCGGCGCAGCTAATTGAGACATATAAATTCTATATTCGACATAATCATAAAAAGATACAATTTTCGACTTAACTATGGTGTGTATATTGTTTTAGGCCGAATAGGACACTTCATTAGCATTTTTTGCAGTTACAAAACGCAACACCGCTTTTGAGAAGGCCCCGAACCGTCAAACTCAGACACATTTAATATTTAATATAACTTTAAGAGAAAAAAGTATGTGTGTGTTATGTATGCACGCAAGAAGTTATACTTAACCTACAAAGCTTTACTTAACCTAACAAGGCAAAAATTCTTAAAATTATTTATTCCTCATTCTATTCTACGTTTGTAGAAAGAACAATATTGTAAAAATCTTGCAACGATGGCTTTGACAATTAATTATTAAATAACGAATACGGCTGTACGGGCTTGAACCCTTTGCCTATCCAAACAATGGACGAATTAACTAAAAAAATAACGAATGTCACAAACGTCAGAAAATTTTAGGAACCAACTTCACCTTTTGTGTTAACTACAGTGATGCATGCGCATCTTAAAATTTTACTCTCATCTACACTACGATAATTTAAACTTAAACAATTTAGACCATTTACTAATATTAAAATACTTAACATAAATTATAATAAATAGGAAGGAACGACTCGGGCAACCAACGACTAGTTCCTTTGATAGTTTAGTAAGAGTAACTCGGACAGCGACTAGCCTCTGCGCTTTACGGTGTGGCACTAAACAGTTATGTCCTCCCAAGATTGCTTAGAGGCCGTGTACATCGTGTGTATGTTTGCGTGCATCGCTTCGGGCGCTCTAGTATTAAGTTAAAGTACTGATCTATTACTGTTTTGTGGAGTCGTTGATAGAACAGCTGATATCAAGAATATATTTTTCACCTCTCCAGCACGAAAAGGGCGCTATTACTACGTGAAAACTCGCAGCAAAAACGCTTTTTGCTGCGAGCGTGAGGCAAAGTGATTAAAATTTCGAACCCTACGTGACCATACATCCGGGAATTACTCCGCGTTAAAAAAATAAACAATGCGATCCGGTGCGTTCCGAAACTCATTTTAGCTTAGCGTATTATCTCATTGTCACAATATGTTACTTATCGAAATTTAGATTTATAAATTTTACTATTGCCTTTTTGAAAGACTAATATTTAAAATAAATACTAGTAATAATATTTATAATAAACATTGTTAAATATTATCTTAATTGTTTCTCTTTTTTTTTAATAACCTATAACACTTTTATCGCTAGTCGAGGTGAAAAGTTGTATGTTTCACACGAGAGCAATTTTTTTTTTTTCAGTAGTCTATATTCTATTTATTTTATTATCTACTCTATATCTAGAATCACTCGCTACGGTCGTGATTCAATACTAGACTACTTCGCCATTTAAAGTCAGCACTCGCAGCAAAATATAACTTTGCTCACTTGTTGAACAAATAACTATTACTCACTTATGCACATCCAAAATCATAATTATGTTGTCTGCAAAGCTTGAAATTGGAAAAAAATCTAACTGCTTAAATTGTTATTGCCGGCTACATTATGGGTACCACAACGGCGCCTATTTCTGCCGTGAAGCAGTAATGTGTAAGCATTATTGTGTATCGGTCTGAATCGTATGTCTCAAGGTGATGAGCGCAATCATAGTGCCGCTCAGAATTTTTGGGTTTCTTAAGAATCTTGAGCCCTGCTGGACAGGGCGTATTACTATCAGCTGAACGTCCTGCTCGTCTCGTTCCTTACTGTCATAAAAGAAAATTGTGAATGCTGTTACAGAGGAACTGACCGTAGACAACGTGCCAGTGTACAGATTCAACTTGTCGGATGACGCATTCAACAGAATTAGAAATGGAACGGATTGTTACGACACCGTTCCGTCTTTACCAGACGGTGTAACGGACACGTCGAAATGTTTTGACGGTAAGTAATTGTATGAGATTAAGTGAACAGATATCGCACGAGTTGAATGCAGTGTTCAGTAATGCGATAGTGCTGTAACCTAATTATAATTGATGACGATAATCATGAGTGTGTCGATAAATTTAAACAATGTTCTGCCTTTCTTCAACACACATGTCTAAAACATTTTTCGTCACTTCTCGTGCTTGGGGATGAATTAAAACTCGTTTTTTTGGAACGAAACCTGATGGACTCTGATTAGTAATTATTCAAATAGCACCATCCTTCGCCACGATGGAATCGTTCAAAAGTTATAAGAGGTTTCATACATCAATACACACGCACACTCATACATATATAAAGACGTACGGACACAATCGCGGGAATAGTCAGGGCAGCTTCCTATACCTTAAACCGACCTTAACAACTTCCAAATAACTTCCAGAATTTTCGAAAATTTTCAATTATTTTAGCGGGGTGTTAAAAAATAACATGGGAACGCAACTTCAGTATTAACGCGATAACGGTAAACGACGACTACGGCACATCACTACACTGTAGACGCGCGAGGCGAGGTGTGCGAACAGCGCGGAGATACTCGCGCTCTTTTCCTCAGGCCCCGACTGCATTTAACTCGCGCACTGAGTATAGGTACTAACTATCTAAATAAACAGTACAGAAAGATGATTTTATTTATCTTTCATTGTGATGCAAATGGAACTCATAAATATAAGATCTATAAGGCACTTTACATATATACTATAGTGACGTGTCAAAATAGCTTGTACTATGGGTATGGGACAACGATATATTTACTTGAACATACATAAATACATATAAACAAACAAACAAACATTCATCATATAAATGTATGCACTTACCGGGATTCGAACCCGGGACCTCTAGCTATGAACGCAGATGACTAACAACTGGGCTATATTGTTGTCATTAATTATGTTTAGAACAATAAGAAAATAAAGACAGCGTGCGTTTATCACTTGCACGTAAATGGAAATGAATTGTCACTGTCAAAATGCGTCTCAATTAGGACGCTTTCAAATCACGCATTGTCCACACTAATGACATAATATCTGCTTCATTTTAACATATCTTAGCATTGTAGTCTGTAGTGATGATGTTTAATATTTCAGGAATACCTATGGTGGCGTCTTATCCACACTTTTACACCGGTTTGCCACACCGCAACAAATATGTAACAGGACTTAAGCCTGATAAGGAAAAACATAATTCATATGTTCTTGTGGAACCGGTAAGAATATCAACTAATGAGTAATATATGACGTTTAAGTATCATACCTCACTTTTTTGTCCGATCATAGATGATATAATGGTTGTTTATGTGGCTGTACAAAATGAAAAGCATCACGGGTAACATCACAAGAGTGTTTTAATGCCCAGTTATGTACAGTTACATACTCTTCTTTATCTACCCACACATCCAAAGAGGATGTAAATACTACGTAATAAGCTAACTGCCTAAGTAAAAATTGAAATTTAGTTTAGTATGAAACGTGCAATCATTTGACTTAAGTTTGAAATAGTCGTACTTAATTACAGTATCGCGATTAGGGACGAAGTTTAATCTGGCTAAGTTTAAAAGCGAACCGTTGCTTAAAACGTTGTGGTCTCCTTTTCTCACAAGATTATAGCCGTCATCTGTAAGTCCGTCAATGACTGCACGTTTCAAACAATCGAGTAAATAGTTTTTTTCTTAGAGAGTTTCGCTTGGCTGCACATATCATAAGCCTCTATGATGCATTCAGGAGCCGCATATATGTCTAGATAGACTAGGACAACTGTGAAAACGTCGAAAAAAGTCGGACAAGAGTTTTGATCTAACCTCTAATTTGAGCAATTCACGTACACTAACACAAAGTGTCATACAAATCGCGATTGTAACACGTTGTCACACACACTAAACTAAAATTTTTGGCCTGTTTTTATCGGTTGTTTAACCCCTCTTTTACAAGTTTTGTATAAAACTTGTTTTATACAAAACTTATAGAATACTTGTCAAAACATAATTATTAGTTTTTAACATGTATTGCAATTGTCAAAAACATTCTTGCGTTCACACTGTGTTGCCAACAAGTTTTTAAACAAGTATAAAACACATTTGCGTTCACACATAGATCTGAGACGTGTTTGATACAGTCTGATACATTGACAGCGTTCACACCATTATAAAACATACATGTTTAAAAGTAACAAGTAGATATTGTTAATATTATTGAAGTTTATGTATAATACTTATTTAAAACAAGTTTTATACTCTATCCATGCTTGGTGGATAAAGTTTTAAACATCGAAACTTTTATAATCTTCTCCCAAACATGAGTAGTGCATTAACTACATTTTGCCTTTGATATCTGATGCAAATACAAAGAAGAATATGAGTCACCAGTAACTAGAAATCTCAAAAAAAGCGCGTACCTACGCCTTCCTTCAAGGCCGGCAACGCTCCTGTGATTTCTCTGGTGTTGCAAGAGAATGTGTGCGGCGGTGACCAGGTGACCCGTGCGTAAGCTCGTTTGTCTTCCTTTTCCATTAAAAAATTATTGCCCAGCTGGAGTGATGGCACATACTGTGAATTCTGCTAAGAAAAGTATGGTGTAACTTTTTGTAGCAACTTCTCCAAATATACTGGTCTCATTCTAACATAATTTCTGAATCCACTTCCGTCTTATTTTCTTAAATCATTCAATAAGGAACGATAGGCCCCTTCTTGCTGTCGTCTCCTCAAAAATGATCGCGACCAGTACTTGCGTGGTTTTATGATGTACAAGTATACTGCACTCATGAAGCAAAGTTCCGCAGTATCTTCACTTTCTATTGTCTGTCCCAGTAGTCCTGACTTAGCTTCCGCACTGACGTGTCTTAAACAAGTTTAGTGACAAGCCTACAACAAGTATAAAATATGAGACCATATACATGTAGACAACTAATAGATGAAAAACAATTTCATTGGATAAGTTTCATACAAATATTGTCTACGACAAGTTTTATGTTGTTGTATTTTGAAAACATTGCATACAACGTGTATTTGTAATTTGCATGAAACTTGTCAACTACGTGTATAATACCTTGGTGTAAACGAAGGGTAACAGCAAGAGACTCTATCTAGACGTATAAATTATCTAATATGACCACCATAAATTTTAAACGGTAATGGCGCTAATGATAATTTTTCTGGCAGCTGTCATAGCTTTTTTTAATTCAGAGACAAACTAGAGTCGGCCCCAACTTGACAGTTTACGCAAACACTTACGGTAGAGATAAGAAAGTTAATTTCACCTTCGCACGACACGCCACAAGTTACGATATCATCCACACTATCTGGATGTGTGGCGGTCCTCCACAGTGCGGTTTTCAAGGAGCTTTCGTAATCGTACTACGAAGCTGTGGAATGAGCTTCCTTGTGCGGTGTTTCCGGGACGATACGACATGGGTACCTTCAAGAAAAGCGCGTACACTTTCCTTAAAGGCCGGCAACGCTCTTGTGATTCCTCTGGTGTTGCAGGAGAGTGTGGGCGGCGGTGATCACTTAGCACAAGGTGACCCGTACGCTCGTTTGTCCTCCTATCCCATAAAAAAAAATAGATAAGATAATCGTATCTTCCATACGTGCAAGATTTGTCAATTTTGTTAGAAAATTGACATTTCATTTTGCACTAAACGTCATCTCAACTAATATAAGAATAGAGGCCAATCGAATATCTGTATTTTCCAGAGATGTTCGAAATTTAAACGAAATAACATTATCGAAATCGATGAATATTATAATTTAGCAATAATAACATCGTCACAGATAAGAAATTTGTTCTAACAAAGCAGTCTATTTCTATCGTGGTCATAATGTGCGGTTCTTGAACGCACCATGGGGGGTTCATGATATTTGTGTACATAAAACCTTATTGTACTTTAGCGACTGCGTGTTTGTTCCTATGGCCCTGCGTGTAAAACCGTGCATCAATACATTCTCTCGTAGAAAATATATCCATACAAAACAAATATTGGAAATAAAAATAAAAATGGGTCCCAAATCGAAATAAATACTATCCTATCTCTCAAGTTGGACTAAACTGTACTACATGAAGTAATCCCCAAATTCGTTCATTAGTTTAGGAGTTCACTGAAAACAAACATCAGGACGCTGGATTTATATATATTAAGATTAAGATGATTTTTATGGTGTCTGTGGAATTTAATCTATGTCAGTATATTAAAGGTTCTACGTCGCTAACGCCTAATATAATGAACCATTGATAGCATATGTATATATGTATGTGTATAGACTAACCTTGCAAACTCAAAGTATTGGGGGAAACATTTTGAATTGGTTTGGAATCATACCTTTCGAAAGGGTGTCATTTCGTTTTATAATAGACGAGTCCTCACCCACATTAATTATTACTAATTCTGGAGTACTTCAGAGGTCTCGAAACTGTGCTATTTTCATAAATCATATACGTTTTTGCATAAAACCGTCCGAGTATTTATTATATGCTGATGAAAAGCAGATATATAAAATAATACAAAACGAAAGCGAGCAAGCATATTATACTTATTTTAAATAAAATCAAATATATGTTTTCAGTTAACCGGCACGCCATTCCGAGCTTTAGCCAGAATGCAATGTAACTTACGAGTACAGAATCTGTCTGTATTCCATGGCGACAATTATGATAAGTTCTCCGAGCTCATAATACCATTGACATGGATTGAATATGTAAGTATAAACATCACTGCTTTGTGTCCATGTTATCCTGTAGGGTCAATTCGCGTTAGTAAAATGTTTTCTACAAGTTATTCCCAAGTGGGATTACGTGTGTCTTCATTAGCATGGGAGCTTTAAAAAAAATAATCTGTACTACGGCCAACGAGACGAGGTAAAAAATGTAAACAAACGGACGGTTACTAAGTTACATTGTGAAAGCGAGCGATTATTATCACTGTCCCTATCACTCGTATGCAGTAATGGCGTCAGTTGGTCGACGATAGCTATTGTTGCGTGTTTCGTTGTACAGGATAGCAGCCACGCAGTTGTTAACATTTGGTCGCGTTGGAAGTGTTATGTATTTATTAGTTTCCGTATTTTCTTAACTTTTTGTTATTATTAATCCGTTACTGTTACTTTTTTTCGTTGATTTTTACTGTTATTGTAAGTAGTTGTTTATTTTAATTATGGAATCACAGTCTGGCAACCTTTGAAAGATAGCAATTCTTTTAAATATTCAAAGATATCGATAAAAATGTTTTGAACCCCTGAAACTATGTTTACATACTTTATATCGTCTCCTTGGTCTTAGTATAGTACCACCGAGACGGGACTAATACATTATAGACTTGGGCAATATTTTCCTATGGCAATGGTTTTTTGTTATAACGTTTTCATAGATTGAAATTCTATGGGTACAGATAAAATATATACACGTAAAATTTAAATACATTCTAAATGGAAGCACACACAGCTTAACTATAAACTATTTTTCTTTTTTTCAGAGTCAAGAAGGTCTACCAAATACCATACGCTATACGATTTACTTCATGGTAGTAATTCTACCACCTTTATCTACTATTTTACTTACTTTCACGTTAGTTCTAGGATTCTATTATGTAATAAAACAAGTATTTCGAGTCAAGAAAGATTTATTTAGATCTTTCCTATCATTGTATAAAGAAGAGGATGTATTATGTAAGAATAAAGTAATCGCGTATGAAACTGAATCGTTTTTGAAAGTGCCAAGTTAATTTCTTAATAAGCTTTAGATTAATTATTGTTTCTATTTATACTATGACTGTGCCATGAACGTGTATTATTTGATAGGTGGCCATAGATAAAGTTTAAACTCTAAAGATCAAATGATCACAAACAGAATTCATTGAAATTTGGCAATGAAATGTCACTGTCATGTCAAACTTTATCTATCCCAAATAATGTGCAGTCTGCGTATAGTGCGTATTGCATAGTGAACTCAACCTGACATTTGCTAAATTGTGATTGCCCTGCCTAAAAAGGCACCGCAACAATAGAAGGAATTAAAATTATTAAATGCAAAGTGCAGGCTGCAAAGGTGGCAGGGACCGAAATACAATAAACAGGAAATATTATTAATAAATATATATATTTACTAAAACAAGTAGGTTATTATAAAGTGCAAACTTCTTGCTTAGCATCCGAAAGACATTCTTCATGAAGTAGGGAATAACAAGTGCCAGACTGGTATTTTTTAACATTATATTTAATTTTATTAAAGTAACATTGCAACAATTTTGTTTCAATTAGGTATATTGCGGTGGATACTTTAATAGTAATTATATAGTGACTCGTAAACTAATAATTATTGAGATAAAAGAATTTGCCAATTGCCTGGCTATTATACTTTTGCTATTACGTGGTGGAACGACAAAACAGCTGTTGTATTCATAAACTTAGTATACTACCGTAATATACTTAGTTTGAGGTGAAAGAACTTAGGTGTAACGTCAGTTCTACCATTGTACCCAGAGAAAATGTATTTTTTTTTTTTCTGAAAAAAGAAATACCAACATCGTTTAAGAAATTACTGTGAGTACGCTCGTGCCGATTAAATCATTCAAATACTAAACGAAATTTATAGTACTTGTAAAATTAGTAGGTATTTATTATGCGTACAAATAATTACAACATATTTTTTGCTCACGCTCTCACAGTCATAGTATGCATGGAATATAGACAGAGAAATGAAATGGTAGTAAGACTGAATAGAACTTGTTGTGAATAATATTTTAAGTGCTTCCTTTTGAATTAATATTGTAGTAAATATAACATGGCTGAAAATAGTTGCACATTACCTAACTCATACAAATTGTGTAGGATTTGAAAAAGTTTAACTGAAGTTTAATTTAGTGGCAAATGTGGGGAGACAAGGAATTTGTAAAAAAAAATATTTAGATATATCGGTTTAGGGCTTCATTTTTAATTATAGTACCTAGTTATTACTATACGTTTTTTTAATGTAAAACTACGCCGAAAGCTTTTTTTTATATAAATGATGGGCAATTTAGGAAACGCTTTCAAATAAAGTGTCTCTTAAACCGAAATAAGCTAGGAATTTTTAGTAGTAAATTTTTATACTCAATAGGTTGTGCGAACACAATATTTAGATGTATTATTTTGGTTGACTTGATTTACTGGTTTATAAGTTGCTGATTAGTTATTACACTAAACTAACCACTGGTTCCTAAAAGCATCCTGTACGTTTAAATCTTAGATTGTTTATACGTCTAGATAGACTGTGACAGCTATGAAAACGTCGAAATATATCGATATAATAAAATCTATTTTGAGCAATGCAAATCGTAGACGTAGCTTTTCACGCACACTGAAGTAATAAACCTGTTTTCATTGTTGTCTAGCAGCAAGAGGCTCTATCTAGACATATAAATTAACTAAGGTTTAAATAGAGATATAATCAACGTGTCATATTTTTCTCACTATTTCTCTAAGTCTCAAATTACTACGGCTTAATAAGTCTATGACGATACTAACAGATTCAAAAATAGGTAAACTCCCTTCAAAGGCTGGCAATGTCGTTTATGAATTAAATAAATGACATAACTTGTGTTTAACAAATATAACTGTTAGTTATTTATGTTATATATCTACATAAACATACAATTGACTTACTTTCAACAGCTCTCTACGCGTACACATACTACCTACAGACTGCTTTTAGGGCCTAGTATTTAGTCTTGTCTCTAGAGAAATAAGTGACGACTTTGAAATATTTAAACTAGTATCTACTCAAGGTAAGCCCAGTGCAATAGGTTTCTAACGTAGATAGAAGATGGACACTAGATACGCTATCAACGTATGTAAATGAGATAGCAATAGTCTGTGACCTGTGTTATGTTTTTGTGTTTTTGTTCTGGACGATTTGTACAACGTAATAGACAACAACGTCCCATACTTTAATAATAACTGAATTCACATGAAATCACTCAAAAACGTAGGTATCAACAATCAGAATTTAAATTAAATAGTATTTTACAATGGCAACCATTGTTTGTTGGGAGCTGGTGAACTACGTCAAAACAAAAAAAATCGCATACGCGAAAGAGATAGCAGATAATGTAGTGTATCTCGCTTACTCTCAATACCAATCTAATTTATATGTATCTGTCACATTATTATTGTTATATTAGAGACGCATCTTCTATGTACGGTTTCTAAACATCAAAACGACAGTGACAGTCGTAAATCATAACAGCTCTGCCGGTGTACCTACCATGCATTGCTACTTTACAAATAATGTAATGAAAACTTGAAATGAATTGATAGCCTTCTAATTTTTTTTAATTAGTTAAAATACCTATCAAGTTACTGCATCAAATAATGTGATATATTTTATAGTGAGTAGTAGATATACTTTTAAGTAAATAAGTTTGTTACACGAGAATATAGGAATAATTTTTCGAACATCAACTGTTCTATTTAAGGTCCGGGCAAAGAATATTATGTAATGGTACCTACAAGTCCAGCTTGTTATGTTGGCTATAGTGGCATTAGTGTCACATGAAAAATAATAATGGGTTGAATTCCGGGAGTGCCGGCAGAGGTGAAATTTGAACATTAGCATTATGCATTTTTGAATATTTTGGAATTGCGCTATCGTTCCTACACAAAAATGATAATTTATATTAGATAAAAAATTTAACACTACAAAACTATCACAATTATTTTACATTAACAAGTTTATCTCTCAGAAAAATCAACTTTCATCCATAATTTCATCGACTGTCTTACGAATTCTCGTTCAAGCCACTTGTCCTGACGCTAGTTTAACATTTTATACCCAACCCAAGAAAAGTGCTCAACGCCGCTGAAAAAGTTTTCACTTCAACTGGTTGGACTTGGGAATTAGGTAGGTATTCGTTTGGGTCTGGTTAACTGGTTTGTATTTGCGAGCTACTGTGAAACTCGTATTCGGTACTAATGCCATATTTTAATTTTTACATATTATTAATGTAAATGAAATGCAATTACGGGGCAAATGAGACTTAACATCTTATGATTTAGAAATGACATCAAAAAGAATTCTAAAGGAATCAATTTTGGGAAAATAAATGCCTTTAAAGGTTGTAGTTGTAGTTTTTGCGTTTTACTAGAATTCTAGGAGCGAATCACTGCATTGTATGCGCATGGCGTATCAATTACCATCAGCTGAACGTCCAGCTCGTCTCGTCCATAAAAAAATGTAAGTAATGACAGCAAAAATTTTAGTAACTCGAAAGGTAATCGCTAAAATTCGTAAACAAGCGTAAATTCGTATTACATTTTGAATTTGAAACTCCCAACTAAACTAAATAAGGCGTGTTGGAAAGAACGCCCACTTTGTTTTGTAAGGATTTAATAATATGTGTAAAGATATTTCAATGAGACTTTATAGCTACATAGCTAAAATCTCTGATGTTGGTGAACTAACACGATATTATGATACAATAAGTATGTTATTATTATATACATTCCAAATTCCATTCGGTTTAATTTCCATTCTGCTCTACCATCATCGTAGTAGGTATGAAACATTAAATTTGATTCGATTCCAGTCCTAAATGAATTCGTTTTCGTTTATGAGATTTTGATAGTCGAATCGGAAAGCGAATGTGTGTGGCGACAATACAAAACATAATTAATGTGATGTGATGTAAATGAGGGTGTTTATAGCGTAATTTTGAATTCACTTATGTTGGTAGTACCTAGTTAAGATAGCTCAAATCTGTATGACAATGTAAATTGTAACTCGTTTCTTATATTATTTTAGTATATTAAGTATAAAATAGTCTATCTGTGATTGTTCCTAATTTTGTTAAGATTTGCTCACTTAAGGAAAAAATAAATCATTCGTATTATCATGTTCTTTCATTTGTTAAATACATTTACAAACATGTAACCATAATAACCAAAGAGAATATAATCACTATATTTGTAACAATAATTGCGAGAGCAGCACATTTTAATACTGACACATCACGTCAAAATGCGAAACTTCACCAGCACTACTCTGAATTCGCACTCGAAATAAACGTAGCCACAGTACAGTACATGTCTGTGCAGCAGACATGGGAAACGTTCTACTCACGATAATCACATAAAAATACCCTGTGCAACGGCGGCAGAGACGGCTGGTTGAAGTTACCAAGACCAGCTTTCGACAACGACCAGAACTTGCGAGTTCCATTCGGGTAACTGGATAGCTGCTCGCAGATTTTGACAACGTACTTCGATTTCGCACGGGCGGTTTGCCCCTTAAATAATCTGGAGGCACGGTTTTATTTCCTCTTTAGAATTTTGCAGTTCGGATCCTTTGAGCCCAGCGCCGAAACCCCAATTCGATATGCCTTTTTTTTCTGTCAGATGCTGCTTTAACTAACGCATCGAACCAGGGCTGTGATCTGCCACCGATCGGTACTACAGAGCTTGGTATAAAATTATCCATGCACTGTAGTATCACATAGCTACTGCAACGGCGCAGGCACCTGGATCAGTAGGTAGGATGCAAAAAAGGTACGCATCCTATCCCAATTTTCTAACTTGTTGTGTCAAACGGGGCGGGTCGCTGGTGGTCTGCGACGTAGGCGTCGGATAGGGACGATCCTGACCGGGCAATGGTCGGACGTTCCGAGAGGAGCGTCGACAGAGATCTGGTAACTATCGGGATGTGTACTCAGCAAAAGATCTAAGGAGGGCATGTGCCTGTCCACATCCGGGAGCCGCGTTGGCGACTCAACCAATTAGGAAAGAACATGCGATATAATTTTTAAATTATTTATTGATCGCGTGCGCCAATCATGAGCATATCGGTGATTAATATTATAAAGATTTTCCCCCAACCAAAAAGCGCCCAAAGCGACTAAAGTTTTCACTTCAAAAATCTACAAGATATCGTAAATATCGTGCATCTTTGGTTCAGGATACAGTATGGATATGTAAATTAATAAGCTTTCTTTCCTCATGAAGGAAAATGCTTCAGAGTGGGTGATATTCTTTTCTAACGCCGTATAAAATTTAGTAACGTTTGGATTGTCGGTAAGTCTCTTCTGACCAAAAAACTATTGTGTCCACGCTCCTATAAATATAGTGAAACACTTCTAGTACACACAGAGGTCGAAGTTTATTACTTTCGGTAAATAACTAATAATATTTTTTTTATCACTATTGCAGGTACTTTATTATTGTGAATATTTAGTCAAGTATATAATTATACTAACTATAAACCTACATTTGCATTCGTTTCTAAACCATAGAGAAATTAGAGAAAACACTACGTTCATTCTAAGCTTAGAATAATGACAATTCTATCCAAGATCGCGAAATGAATGACACATGTTAAGGCCAATTTACACTAGACGAGCGAATACTCATTCTATCGTCTTTTAGTGTAAACAAACGAAGAGCATTCGTTGTTTTATCTACGTTCGCAGATTCTATGGCACATTCTAAGAACGCCCGCTCGCTTGATGTAAACAGCACTAGAGAGTGCGAACAGTTGCCTAGAGCGTTCTTGCGTGTTCCGGGAGTGATCACGGCCGAATTCTAGTTCTTGGTTCTATTCGTTGGTTTTTTGGTGTAAACGCTATAGACGAGCTTTCGTTTATACTAGAATATCAAGAAAGAATGCTCTGGTTCGTTTAGTTTAAATGCACCTATATAATAACTCCCGTCATTGGAATGAATACTGCTTTTTATACACGATTACCGCATTTATTAGTGTTCCGAAGAGCTGTTTGACTTTGCCTGCCGCCGAATTCCACCTTCGCACGACACGCCACATATATCATCCCCACCATCTAGATGGGCGTCTGTATCCAGTTTTCAAGGAACTTTCTTCCACATTCAACCAAGTTGTGGAATGAGCTTCCTTGTGCGGTGTTTCCGGGACGATATGACTTGGGTACTTTCAAAAGAAGCGCATTTTAAAGGCTGGCAACACTCTTGATTGCTCTGGTGTTGCAAGAGAATGTGGGTGGTTGTAATCACTTTACATCAGATGATTCATACGCTTGTTTTTAAAGAGCTTTGTCAATTGAACCATTTAGACAGTAAAGTTTGAGGCAAGTTTTATGTGAACTTTGTATGAAATTGTATATCTTGGTATTTGGTAAAATAAAACTGCAAAGAAATAGAAATATTTACATTTTAATTCTTTGATTGCCACAACAATCAATGTTATGTTGCAATATTTAATATAATACACAAAAAACTTAAAAATAAAAACGAATTTAAATGTTGCAACACAACACAAAAATATTTACATCAGTCGATAAAAAAATCACTTAAAGAAAACTGTGTTCCTTAAAATATGCTTAACCTCATTTTAATATTTTAAAACTAAAACATCACCAATAGAGGGTGTGTATTAACACAAATTGTTAAAATTACTAAAAAGCCTACAGTTTTATGAAAAATATTAGCAACTTCGTCTGCGTAGATAAAGGGTTTTAAAAATAATAGGCAAGTTTGGAATTAAAGATAATCTCATGTCCTATTCAGTTCCGGTTCCCGTTTTCGCTCCTGTTCCAAACATATAATATGAATCTTTTTTCGAGGAAGATTGCTATGGGAAACTAAACCTACTATTGGTATAGTTATAGCTCATTCGACGTGAATTAAATTTAAGATTTTACTCAATTCCCGCGGGAATCAGGGGTTTTTTCCTGGATAAAATGTAGCATATGTCCTTTGCCAAGCTCTAGTCTATCGCCAAATTTCATTCATTCCGGAGCGAAAGCATAACAAACTTACATTCACATTTATAATATTAGTAGGCATAACAGCATCCTAAGCTGCCTATAAACATATAAAAGTTGTAGGTAATATGTAAGTCACAAAAACTTTATATAAAAAATGACTTGTTTGATCAATTGAACCGTAGGTATGTTAAGCCATTTGCATTAAAAGACTTTTATATACTAATTATATACTCAACTGTGGACAGTTTTAGGGGTCATTTTTGATGCAATTTTATCTTTTTTTGATTAAAAAAATTTTCATGCAATGATTTCCAATAAAAATAACAATGGCAAACAAAACACAGTAAAAAAAAATTAATTGTATAAACTCCATGCAATACAAGAAGACAAGAAACAAAACAATCATGGGTTTAATAGTGTCTAACAAATGTCAACTATTTGTATAACATACTATTATGCTGTTTACAGTCTCTGGCGTTGTTAGTATAACAAATTCTTACATCAAATACTCCACAATCATTAGACAAAGAAGACAATATATTATATCTACTTCCTCTGTGTTTATTTACAATTGATATTAAAGAGATAATTATATAATATCAAGACTATATTGCAACTATCTAACAACTAGCATTGTACTGACCCAGTTACTCCAAAATGTTCTAGTCCATGAGTAAAGGTAAAAGTATTGCACAGACTAACTTTAAATTGTCTGAGTATGTTTTTTTTATGACAGTAAGGGATGAAACAAGCAGACTGTTCAGCTGATGGTAATTGAAACACCCTACCCATTGCAATGCAGTGCCACTCAAGATTCTTGAAAAACTCAAAAATTATGAGTGGCTCTACAATTGCGCTTATATTGAATACCTTGAGACATAAGATATTGCCCACTAGTGTAATTCACTAGTAACGCGCCCTTCAGACCGAAACAACAATGCTTACACATTACTGCTTCATGTCAGATAAAGGTGCCGTTGTGTGTGGAACCCATAATCTAGGCGCCATCTTCTCCCTGGTACCATCATTCTTTATTTCCATTTAAATGCATGTGTTCTGACAAATTATCAACAGATTGTTGCAATAGTTTTGATATAATATTGTTAGTTAAGTTCCGCAAAGTAGCATACAATAATACTCTACAATTTGTTTGGCCTTCCTATGCACAAGTTCTAATCTTCGGCTATTTACAATAGTTGTGTACTATATATTACATCATAATTTAAAACATCATAAATGACAAAATGGCTGTGAAAACTGTAGTTTTTAAGTTATGACCACAAACAATACAAGACTAGAAATATGAACTATATAATTGATTTTGTTAAATCAAAGTTAAGCCAGATTCAAATGGTATTTTCTTTGATTAACGTGAGTTATACTGTTAAATAAAACACTTATTAAAAGATTAAAAAGCGAGGCAACAAATAGCACTACACTTCAAATCTTGACTCATTTCAACAGCAGTAACCCTGAAAATGTGCTCTGGAATGGTCACAAAACGTCGGTTAACTAATACACTAATATAAAAGTAACTTTAACACAAAATCGAATGTAACAACACAGTTACATATACACATATTTTAATCCTTTTAAAAGTGGTTTACTTAAACAGATGCTAAATAATGTGTCTGGATTTGTTGCGTTCTTCAACAGTGTGTTTTACAGGGTAAAAAGAAATTACAAAAGTTTCCGTTAGAGGGGAAATCTGCGCACAATTATACGAATGGGCCCAAACATGTAGAAGTATTTACACAAGTGGTATAAACATCCGTTAAGAAAATGTCAAAACAAATGAAATCATCATTACTCACAAGGGGCCTAGTTGGGGCTCGTTTACCTTATTCTATATCACCCAGGGTTTAGGTAACAAATCATGATGCTTGTCGTACCATATTTTATGGTTATGGTTTTTAAAGTGGCTTTAGTTAAGGGCAGCCCCGTTTCACTGAGACCAATGTGATCTTGTGTGATAACCACTGCTAGCTATAGCTAACTGCTAAGATTGATTCTTTTCATTGCTGTAAGCTGATTTGTCTCAAGTGATTGAACAGATCATATTTTAGTGGAGTTATATTATTTTGGAAACCGAAATATAATCCCTGCTAGACGAAAAAAGCATAAACCATCACCTTAGTGATGTCAGGTACATGTTATAAAGATACGCTTTAAAAATCTGTAAACTGATGATAAATATGTGAATGTTTTATCCCTGTTCAAACAACTACATATAATATTATCATAATATATTATATTTCCAGCCCTACATTGTTTGATCTTCATTATATAATTAGCACTTTCTAATATTAATTCACTGATGTATGTTAAGTACAGACTGCACAGTCTATGATTTATCTTTCTATAAAAAATACCTTAAGTGGGAATGGTATTTAGGTATGGTATTTATTTTCATTTATAAAAAACTTAATATGCCTAGTTGTAACAAAACAATGGTGCATGAAATTTAACATACTTAACACTTTTTGGATTACGTACATCTTGTTTGCTTTTATTTTTCATCTCAAAACAACTCTGTAAAATTTTGACGTTCTAAGATAATTAACACAGGTTATCTAATATTATAAAATATAATAAATTTATACGCTATCCATATTCTATATCTCACTCTTACTTAAAACAAACCAAACACATTTTCAATTTATTTGATTCCTAAAGGACCAAAAAAGGAACCATTTCATAGTTTTCAAATATCTCAATTAATTTATTATTTTTAACTATATTACCAGTACTTGGTACAGGAGCTAAAACCTTTTGCTAATTTAAAGTCAAACAATTGAACTATATTTACTCAATATTAATAACAAATTTCACATTAAAATATTAAATTTAGCCACTCCATTTTGTTCTTCAACATTGGCTTTAGTATTTCTGGAACGAAACAACTTTTGGGCCACGACCATATGAGTAATAAATACAAATGAAGAATGAATTTAGCCGCTACATGCATCAACGAGGTGAGGTATGAAGGAGTGTCACATTCCCATCTTGCCCATCATGATTGCTCTAGTACAAGTTACCGCTTGCTTGGTACTAACAAGTACCAGTAGGTATACTTTATGCATACAAAATTAGTTACACATATGGTTTTAATTTAAATTAGTACTGTTTTAGTTTAAATATAAGTACCCACTGTGCTGTAAATTGCTGTGTATCAACACCTTATAACAAGTCTTTTGTGACTAGATGTCGAGACATTTTTGTCGTTATTTAGCGGCAGAGAAGAGGGTTGACCCAGTAATAATAATTATAACCATGACAGGCTCAATACAATCTTAAGTTGTAGATGCAGAAAATCACAGTCTCTTTGCCATTATGCTCTGCTAATATACAAATAAAAATCTTTAAAATACCGTTCCGCATAATCTTTAGGTATTTCATGCTATTGAGATACAATTTAAAATTCCACTTCCCATTCATACATGTAAAATCTAATTTATAATTTTGGCATGGAAGAAATAAATGCACACAAACACAGACTAGTAACTCCACAATATCGACGTTTTGAACAAACAATGCATTAATATGTTACCTTATAGTCCAGACGATAACTTGGATAGATCACCATATCACACTACACTCATACAGTATCACTTGAGTATATTATTATTGTCACTATCACTTTCACAATCACAGGCTTCATTCGTGCGTGTAGAATATTAGCTGAGGGTTGGAGTCGTCTGGTGACATCTCCAGTTGTACAAACTGTGGCGTTGTCCTCGCTGAGTCGTAGTTGTTGATCGTGGAGCGGGAGAGAGAATTTCTTGATCTGGAATTAGAGAAAATAGCTTTTATCTATAACGGAATTATCGGTCGTTGCTTTCAATGCTGTGAATGGGTATGGTGGTGGGGCCTGGAACAACTCTGCCTTAGTCAGCTTACCATCATTTATTTAAAAAAAAAACAACTGACTTCAAACTTTTCCAAAACAATAAATATAATATTAATTAAAAAGTAAAAAAATAATTGCGTTTTTTATACAATTTAATTAATTAATGATATTCTAATACGAAAGTATTTAAGTGCGCGGAAGGCCCAACTAAAGACTCGGCAGGCATAGGATTGTGTGATGATGGAGTACTTACTTCGCTTTGGCATGGGTGAGTATGTGGGACTTGAGGTTCGTGCTCTGAGCGAACTTCTTGTTGCAACCATCGAAGGGACAGACGTACGGTCGGTCGCCGGTATGGATTCTGACATGCGTCCTAAAAATATAATACATAATAGGTATAATATATAATTTAACGAATCATATAGCCCAGTGGTCTGTGACTCTGCCTACGGTTCCGCGGATAACATGTGTAATAGTGTATCAATATTAATATAATACCCTTTATTACAACTAAATCTTATTTCATATATACATATATAATTTTAACATATTTATAAAAAAACAACATTATTATTATTACATATTTAAATTATTACTGCAGTACCCTCGTTAGATCGAAAATCTCTACAGCTCGAAAAAAAAAAACCGGACAAGTGCGAGACGGTCACGCCCACCGAGTATGCCAAAAGAGAAAAGGGTTGTTTTTTTTAAATCGTCGTCATATATTGAACATTATGAGTCATAAAAATAATTAAAATTTGTTTCAGCTTGTGCCAATGTTGCCCTTTCATAGGATACCCCACAGGACATGGTTAACTCAGTTCGAAATTTATTTATTTCAACGAAATCAGTAAATGATTAAGTAGATAATTTAAGAAGACATTTAAATCACCGCCATCAAATAGGTGACCGCGCCTGATGGTAACTTACGTATAATAAACATATCTTACGTATTAACGTAGAACTAGTGAAATTACTGGGCAAATGAGACTTAACATCTTATGTCTCAAGGTGACGAGCGCTCAGAATTTTTGGGTTTTTCAACAATCCTGAGGGGCACGACATTGTAATGGACAGGGCGTATCAATTATCATCCAATTACCACCTGAACGTCCTGCTCGTCTCGTCCCTTATCGTCATATACTAAATAAAATAAAATAAATTGCAATGAATGGATTATAAAAGGCTATTATTACAACTATACTAAGGCCAACGAGACAAGATAAAAAATATAAACAAACGGACGGTTACTGAGTTAAGTTGCGATAGCGAGCGATTATGATCTCTGTCCTTATCACTTGTATGTAGTAATGGCGTCAGTCGGTCGACGATTGCTGTTGTTGCGTGTTTCGTGTTGTTTTAAGTACCGCAGTTGTCAACAGTTGGTCCGCCATTTTGTAAACAAGTTTATTCCTGTGTGGATTCCGTTCGAAGTGATACGTATGTTTCCGTATTAACTGGGTCACCTGGTGTTAAGTGATCACTGCCACCCACATTCTCTTGCAACACCAGAGGAATCACAGGAGCGTTGCCGGCAATTACGAGGAACGTACTTTTCTTGAAGGAACCTATGTCGTGTCGTCCCGGAAACACCGCACAAGGAAGCTCATTCTACAGCTTTGTAGTATGTGGAAAAAAATCCTTGAAAACCGCACTGTTACTTTCTTCTTTTTTTGGTATTATTAATCCGTTAATATTAGTTTTCTTGTTGATTGTTGCTGTTAATGTGAGTAGTTGTTGAGTTTCAATTATGGAAACACTGCCTTGCAGCTCTATACAACGATTATACAACCTTTTCAATATTCAAAGATATTGATGAAAATGTTTTGAACCCCTGAAACTTTGTCTACATTTCTTATCTCGTCTTGGTTGCATTATTATTATAGACCACTGTTTCCCAAACATTGTTTGCCATAGCCCGGTTATTTTCACACTGCCCCTTTTTGACTCACTCAGTACTTACTTACCCAAGCAGGTGGTTACATTAGGTAAAATAAGTAGTGACATTAATTATTTATACCTTACGAATATTTACGATGCGTCGATCGATAGTAGGTAATATTTCTAACAAAAGGCGGGAATTTTGCGACCGGGTATTTTATTTTGATGGCCCGGTACCGAGTCATAACCTGGCAAATGGGAAACGCTGCTACAGACAATAGTGTACCTTAAATTGAAGTCCAGAGAGAATCTTTTTCCACAGCCCTCAAAGGTACACTGGAACGGCTTCTCCCCCGTGTGCACCAGCTGATGTCGTTTCAACTTTGAACTCTCTACAAACGCCTTGCCTATTAAATAAAGCTTAATTAGACTTAGTAATAGTATATTATGATACAAGCTATTAATACACGAGGCTGTGTAATCAGGCTGCAGTAATCGTTAATCAGCGGAGTGTCTAGTGAGCAAGGTGCTCACGAGTTTCATACGCACTCGCCATACAGACTTGCGAGAAAAAAAATATAATAGCTTCTTCATCGGCAATTTTTTTTCTACTCCAGTTCCAGTATTATAATAAATAGATCATTATATTTTTTTATTTTACTGAGAAAATATAAGCAAAACAATATTGTCCATTGTGATTGTTAGGAATACAACATCGATGCCTTGCAACAAAAACACACAAACTTTTATAAGTAATATTGAGGGTAGATGTGAAATAGCACGTACCGCATTCGGCGCACACATGCACCCTTGGGCCGTGCGTGTGTAAATGTTTTCGCATGGCGGAGTTGTCCCGGAACATCTTCATACAGCCCTTGTGCGGACAAGCTGAAACACATTTATTGGAATGCAATTGAAAAAATACCAGACAAGTGCGAGTCAGATGCGCCCACCGAGGGTTCCATACAAAAAAAATTAGATTTAACCAACTAAAGTTGTAGTAATGAGACGTTAAGTTTGTAACCAAAATTTTTGAAGGAAGCGGGACTCAAACCCGCGACCTCTCGGGTTCCGTCCGAGAATTTTTCTACTTTACAGTTGATAACCTGTTCAACCCCAATAATTGCATATTAGGAAATTGACTTGAGATGTCGCTCTTTCACATCTAAACATTTTTTATTGTTTTTAAAGTGTTTTGTTACTTGCCCACATTCTCTTGCAACACCAGATGAATCACAGGAGCGTAGCCGGCATTTAAGGAAGGTGTACGCACCATGTCGTATCGTCTCGGAAACACCGCACAAGGAAGCTCAATCCACAACTTTGTAACACTTGCAAGAAAGTTCATTGAAAACCCACACACTGCGAAGGTGGAATTCGGCGGAAGAAATCAGGTGATTCAGCTTTTCATAACACTCCCCATGATAAATGCCAGAAAACACACAATAAAGCGACATCTCTACGCAAGGCCAGGTTATCGAGCCGTTCACAGACCACTGGGTCCCCGACAATTCGTATTCGTATGGCCGTGCTCTATTTATGACGCTTTGCCCTCCAGATGACTGCCGAATTGGCAATGGGTATAATATATATATATATTATTTTCAATATTCAAAGACATTGATGAAAATGTTTTGAACCCCTGAAAATTTGTTTACATTCTTTATCACGTCTTGTTGGCCTTATTTATCAGTTATCCTCATAGGCCTCATCTTATATTTCAGTTTATTCACAGTATGTTGAAATTTATTGAGTCTGCTTTTTAACATACCTATCGTCCTATCTGATGATTCGGGCGAGGGCTTTTTCAATCTTATCTTGTGGCCGGGACGCGCGAACTCAGCTAGCTGTTTGGGGTCCGATAGATCTAGGCCTGAAAAAGAAAACAGGTATACATGTATATCAATAATATGCAAACGTTCTTTTTTGATATCTTTTGTACTTTTATCTTTTTATATTAAGTGTGTGACTGTAAGTGAGTGTTTTGTGAAATAAATGTTTTTCTTTCTTCCTTTCTTTCAAAGCTTAAATGTGCAATTCAGATCACACAGCGCTGCTAACCTACATATATATTCATCTAGAACTTGCCTCTCCATTGCGTGACTCTTACTTCTTCTGACGACGTTAGGGTTGTCTTCTTTAAAAATAATTTAATCTGAATATACAAATTAGATTTGTAACAATAATTAATGAACAATGCGGGACTCGAACCCTCGGGTTCCGTCCGAGCACTCTTCCACTGACCCAACCGTTCGAGTGATGCATGGATTGTAAAGCTTGGTATGCCTTGTTCGACCCTCAGGTTGTGGCTCCATCTACAGGATCTACTTGATATAAGAAATAAAATTGTTTTTTGGCAAAGTTGCATTTCTAATTTGGATCCTATTATACCATTATTTATAGTGTATTGGAAACACATTTTAAATTGCAAATTTATGAGTTATAGTGTCATAAGTTGACATAGTAACGAAGTTATAAAGTTGAAGTTTCAGTTACCTGGCATTGTGTCGGTTCCCAGCACCGCTTTCTTCCCAGACATGTATTCCGTGTAATCGGGATCAGGTTCTGGGTTCGATCCATCGTCTAAAATTGAATCACAATATATATGCCAAAAAAAATTGTAATACATACTTAAAATGATTTTTATTGCAAGCTAAGACCCAAAACTCTGCCTACGCATCTATTAGGCAGAGTATTCGTTTAGTTGTGTTTCGACCGCGCTTTGAATACAACGCCACGTAATGACAAAGCGTTCAGTGAAAAACTGTACAAATAACAGCATATCCAAACATAAAAAGATGGAGAGTAGTATTATCGTCGTTTAATTAATAAAATCATGCACCTTGACGTTTTTAATCATTTTGCTACATAATAACATTTCAATTGCTAAAACAATATGTTCTTGGCTCGTGTTCGCGTCAGAGCTTCCATGAGCGTATACAATAGACTTTGAACATTACGGTCACAAAATAAGGTATTAATTTCAATAAATGTTAATGCATATAATACAACAATAATATACAACGCCGCACGGACATTTTTGACAACACTCACTAAATAATTAAACTTAACTGAGAAACCAATTTAGAATTTTAAAAATAACCGTGTACAGATATTTTACTATATAGATATTTATTTTTGCCAACATGACGTCACTAAGATGGCGGACTGTCTCTGTCACAAAAATCACGCGGTTTATAACTAGAAACGCTCACCATCATCTTCGCCAGTTGCCCACATGGTAACAGAGAATTCCCCCTCCATTGTCTTTATCTGCACCTGCTTCTGTTCCCATCGTCTGGTCGTTCCTCTGTTTGTGTTGTTCTCCACCAAACCCATGGGAACCTCTCCTAAACAACAAAAACACAATTTCACATTTAAATACAGACAAAAGTAAGAAGTAAATTCGTTTCCAGCCTGTCTGTGTAGATATTTACTTACTCGCTATCAAGGAGTATTACTTTGTGGGGAGGATATTACCCTGTGCTTCTCCAAGGCATAAAATGAATAGGGAAGTCCAATGCGGTTTAGGGCATTCGGGAGTGGCTTCTTTTCACAGGATTCCGGCTAGATTATGGGTACCACAGCGGCGCCTATTTCTGCAGTGAAGCAGTAATGTGTGAGCATTATTATTTCGGTCTGAAGGGTGCCGTAGCTACTGAAATTAATGGGCAAATGATATTTAACATCTTATGTCTCATGGTGACGTGCGCAATTGTAGTACCACTCAGAATTTTTGGGTTTTTCAAGAATCCTAAGCGGCACCGCATTTTAATGGGCAGAATGTATCATTTACCATCAGTTCAACATCCTGCTCGTCTCATACGTCATAAAAAATACATCATAAAACACTCACCAATTGGCATCAGATGTTGTATGGTGGGTGTGGTATTGGTCTTTGGTCTGCCCCGCCCTCTGTTGCTGGAAAATGATTCAAAGATATTTATTTTACCCGTAGAACACAAAGAGCCACTTAGATATATAAACAAATATCGAAACTTATATATTTCTAATGAGTTCACCTATTGCAGTTCATGGCAAAATGTCCACTGGGAAAAGAGCTGCAATAAAAACCCAGCTCAAAATTCATAAGATTTTATTTTACAGGCTAGAATAACTATATCTATACATACAAATAAAATTTGAGTGCCTGTTTGTAACATTGAAATAACCTACTACATGTATATGAATATATATACGGTACTTACACCAAAATAACCACATTTTTTTTTTACAATTTTTGTCTGTCTGTTTGTTCCGGCTAATCTCTGAAATGGCTGGACCGATTTAGACGGTATTTTTAATGGCACGTAGCTGGTGTAACAAGGCGTAACTTAGACTACGTTTATTTTAGAACAATTCTTTTATATTAGAAAAATAAAGTAATGTTGCAATGTCCATGAATCGGTCTAACTCTTTATATGGCAAAACAACGTTTGCCGGGTCAGCTAGTTATACTATATTATAAGTGTAATTTTAGATGTGATTGCGACCGTGTAAAGTGACTCACTTATTACTCGTAGAGGCAGGTGTGAACACTGGCGTGTAACTAATTTCACTGTTGTTCAATACTTCCTCGCTAGCCATGCCCGGTAGTATTACTTCTTCGCTCCCAACTGCAATTTTGAAATCTGTCAGCATTGCCGACATGGTGCGCTTGAGAACATATTAATATGGAACCCAATTATATAATAACCTCTTCAAGATAAAAACAAAATAGTAGATTGTTAACCGAGGGTCGAAAGAATCAATTCCCGAGGTATATAGACGCCCGAGCGCAGCGAGGTCGGCTATAATCCGAGTATGAATTGATACTTTTACCCGTGTTAAACACTCTACTTTTCATTTCGAATATGAGGAAAATAAAACTAATTGTTTATCTAAGCACAGATTAGTATCCCGCCAATTTATATCGACTTTTTAAATTTCAAATATGGAACTTACCGCGTAGTTGTTGCGGTTTATTCCGCTCAAAGAATTTTGTGCTAAGTTCACACGGGCTGTTTAGAATGTCACATGGCCGCAGCATTTTTTTTAATTAGTTCTTTTTTCACATAAAACTCTTCACAGCAGTTCTATTTTTAAAGTTCATTCCTGCTCTTAGGTGGGAAGTAATTTGTATGAGTTTTTCCCTCTCTATAGAGGGAAGCAGCATTTTCCACCCAATAATCAGATCAAAACTTGGAAAGTAATGTTTACTTTCCGAGTATGAGTAATGAAAATAAATTTATTATCCTAAGCCAAACGGCGCCCTCTGATCCGCGCGCGGTACGGTGTAGATCGGCGTTCTGACAATGCGTATTATTTGACATGTAGCAATAGATTGCTTATAATTCGTTGTAGGCTATGTATGTATTATTAAAACAAGCTATAAGACCATGCAAAATAAAACGTCTTATAAACAAAATAAGGGTCAGAGCTTGGTGCGAGAGTTGGGTGCCGTACGGCACACTCGGTTTTGGTGTATCTGAAAAATCTAGTGCCCTGGGGATGGATGCCATTTTGGGAGGGATACTCGACCTTAACCGATTATTGGGCATCTTATGTAGTTGGAGCGATTACTATACAAAAAGCACTGAAACGGTCCAATCTACATATTCATTTTTGTATACTTAAATCTGATTAGTGAAAAAATAGTGGTAATAGCGCCTTTTTCTGCCGTGAAACAGACAGACAGGTAATGTGTAAGCATTATTGTGTTTCAGTCAGAAGGGCGCCGTAGCTAGTGAAATTACTGGGCAAATGCAACCTAAAATCTTGTCTCAAAATGACGAGCACAATTATTGCAGTGCTGCCCAGAATTTTCGGGTTCAGATTCAAAAATCCTAAGCATTGTAATGGGCAGGGCGTATCAATCACCATCAGCTGAACGTTCTGCTCGTGTCGTCCTTTATTGTCATAAAAAAAGTTGTTTTAATTTATTTTGTTTAAAATACGGCTTTGCATGTTTTTTGTTTCATAAACAACAATATATATGATATAAAGTTATATTCATTCTATCAATTTATGTTTCCTTATAAATTTCTAAATTAGTATAGGCGCGGTTAGATTGGTAGTATTAAAACCGATAAAATAGCTCGAATATATTTTGTTTACTCGAATTAAACAGAATGAGAGTAATAGAAAGTCACCTTCTTCCAAATGCTGCATCCCAATGACCTGTTCCTCCACTTCCTCGTATTGATCATCTGTGATGTACTCCTCGTATTGACCAGTCTCTATTTCTTCATACTGAAACACATAACTTCCAGCTCAAACATCCATTAGTACCTAAAGCGCTTAACGCTTACCACATTGCGCGGTTCGAGTGAAAAACCTAGGGGCATATCACTCGTCTCATATGACACACGTCTATCTCCTCTATCAAACTTTCATCTCACCTGGATTGCCCTGGAAGTTCTGATGTCACTAAGTCCCAATTAGATAGTACCTTCTGTGCGATCCCAGCGGATACTCTCAAGGGTGAACTGCTTGCGCTTCTCTTCCCCAAGAGATAGTCGCCTCAGTTGAAGGCTTAAAAAAAATTGCGGGGGCAAACGGACAAGTGTCTCGCAGGACATTAATTTTATATTTAATTTGTTGTTTTAAGGGCGGATACAACCAAACACGGTATTAAACGAGGATAACAATACGGGGATAATTTTACTCCTTTAATTTATCCGTTTTCCGTATTCTTCCGTTTTTCCAACGTCGGTGATGCATACAATATACAACAATTTATTATACTTTTTATGAAATAATTTATGTTATTTTTAATTTATATTAACACTGCGGATGTGCGTGTACGAAAATTGGACAGCAACACCTCTGCAGTGGCAGAGCATGCTCTAAACTCCGACACGTCGCATTATATTAGGGGTTCGATAGGGTGAAATTAATGGCTCGCTATAAAAACTTTGTGTCTCGTAAGCTGCTGGAAACCACAGAAATCGACCGTCGACCTAATTATTTTAATAGAGACAAGGGTTGAGCCTTGCCACCCACTTGGAAACCCATCTCGCAATAAGTCCCATTAGTGCCGATGGTCACGTAGCAGACATTGTAAGTACATTTTGTGCACCCGTGAACAAAAATAGTGACACAGTATCAGTGATACCGTGCTCGTCATCACTACCGGCGCACCCCGCGCCCAACGCCCTTTCCAGCCACGCTCTACGAGCACAAGTCCGCAGTAAGTGACGGGACGTTATCGCGAACCCACCACACTCACCCTGATGAAGAAACTCCGAATGGTCCGAAACTAGTCGGTACCCACACCGATAAATCGTGAGTAAACTACCGTATTAGTCAATAAGTTAAATAATTTAATTACATTTCAATTGCTAAAACAAAATACATCGCTGAGAAAATGTGTACACATTTTGCACCACAATCAATGAGCTTCTTATAAGCGTATACCTATTGTATATATATTTGAACATTACTGCCACCAAATAAGGTGCGTTTGACAACCTTTTATTAGGCGATTGTGTGTGTAGTCATATTAAGGCGAAGAGTAAGCAGAAAACACGCAAACATGGTGTTTTTAGACACGTTTTGTGGTGAAAGTATAGCATTTCGAGCTATGAACACTACTTAATCCTGTTACACATATCCTTAAGTCTTATTTGTAGGTTGCTAATGCTTGCTGTTGCGGTTATAGTTAACACTGCCGAGACTTTTTGAACTACCACATTTCTTTGAAGTTAAACAAGTTTTTTGGCAAGGCGTGACGCATTTTTTTTGGTACTTCTCTCAGAAAAGTTATTCTTATAGCTTGTACTTTTTTGTGTAGTTTAATTTATTCAGATTAGTAGTGAATAACAAGGATTGTAAGCATATAAACTGTTTTCCACGCAAGAATTTTGAAAATATTGGCTTTGTTACATAGATGGCGGGCCGGCGCAGCCGTGAACTCATATCGCTCAAGGTCACTGGCATTTAGTGTCGCCTTAAGATTGGGACCAAATAAAATACAGCCTTGATGATGTCAGAAACATTTGTTCTCAACCACCATACTACAGTTCTCAACCACACATAATATCTTTATTTATTTATTATATACAGACACTCTATCACATAATATTACATTATATTTGGTCCCTACACTAGGTGTAGCCTGTCCTGTAGGCAACCAATTTACATCCTAAGGTTAACAGTATGAACCGAAAGGTCAAGGTGTGTGTCTCTGGGTGTGTGTGGGTGGGTGGGTCTGAGTGAGTGTGAGTATCTGATTAATCATGTTACAACATTAATGTTATAACAACTCATTTTTTTTTTCTTTCCATTAGGGAACTTAAAAATATAGTTATTATAATGTTGCCCCACTCGCATTACACTCTAGCCTTAATTTAGGCTAGTAAATAAACTACTTTAACTTAAACTGCTAGATAGATGAAACTAAGAATGTTTCCATTAACACATTTCTTAATATCTCTATTAAGGTGAAGTCACTTTTGCAAATTTACAAACTAGTTTTATTTATGAAGTGACACTGAGTCTGGCTGAAAGGACCTTTTATGGTTATGGAAAATGTTATTATTAACAATCTGAAGAATCTATCTAGAATCAGATCTGTGCCCATTTTGGAATATTTTTCATAAAAACATGGTGGAGTCACTCCTGGTTACCAGTTCCAGCCATTTGTGTCTGTTTGCTTTTTATATTTAGTGTAATTCTCTAGCAAATCTGTAGAAACTGGCCTGACTTGCAGTATATTTATTTGCTTCAATATGTTACATTCAATATGTTTTAAATTTAAATGTTAAACAGAAAGCTTATAAGTAATAACAATTATATGAACATTAAAGATCCATAATGTTGGGAATTTTACTACTCTCATATACTCTAGGCACCGTAGAACCCAGACTTTGAGAATTAAATATTAATTATTTAAATAGATTTCCAATTCCCCAAGTCTATTGCTACCATAAACATTGGCAATGGAAATAATAATATTATAAAAAAATATTAAATTTCTTTATTAGGTACATCGGTAAGTAATCGGCAAAAATTTTCATACAAATAAAATAATAATAGTTTCTCTGTCTTATTTACCTTGACTCCAACATGGTCATCGCCATCAATTTCTACCATTCCCCCGTGAGTGCCAATCTCCACCTCGCACATTATCTCCTGGTTCATCATTATGAACCTGAAACAAATCAACTCTTAATCTAACATCATATCACTTCTACTTCTTATCCATCTAAGGATAGAAAACTTGTGACAGTTGATATTTTAATTATTATATAATATACAGTCTCTGTTTGATGACCTTAAGAAATATCCCTAATAAAGTTAAAATGATTTTTGATTTATAAAAGTGGTGGCAAACAAGCAGGAAGTGGTGAGGCCCATGGCATCTGCAACACCTTGACCCCTGGTGTTGCAGATGTCCATGGGCCTCACCATTTGACACCAGATGTGTTGCTGGCCTATAAAATATGCTCCTTTCTTGAAGCCGGAAATTTATTCCACTAAGTGGGTGTGTGAGGAAATATTTTTTTTGCAAAACACATGGTTGTGCAATACCAAATGTCAATGTGATGCGGGTGTTATTTAGCATTTTGCCTAATGCCCGGTGGTAACCTAAACAACTCATCTGAGCACTCCCCATAGTATATACAGTGGAAGATGCAAACTGAACCTACATCTCTAAACAACACCAAAGAATCAAGCCAATTGGAGATGATTCAAGCCACTCTTCGTTGTAAACGTCAAATGCAAGAAGGTACTGGGCAAAGCACACCCAGTGGTGAGTACAGTACTCCATGTGAGGCCGATTTGAACCTTGTATGGTTTCAGGCACTGGCTCAATCTGTGTGATGTACTGTCTCACCTTAGTCAGTACATCAAGCTTTTTAAAGACCTGTTTGACCTTCTTTCCCAAGTGACCACTAAACTGAATGTTGCTTGATATATCTATGCCGAGTACGCAAATACAGGCAGTGGTAGTTGTGGAGTGATCTTGAATTGAGGGGATTCAACAAAAGGAGGCTTTTTAGTGGTGAACGCTAACAAACAGAAGGTTTGAATTGGACTAAATTTCGGCCCCATTCCAAGACTGTGTGGCATAGTCTCGATTTCAGATGTTGTTCAGGTCCTCGTCAATGCTATCCCTTGACATGTAGGCATGGCCAGTGTAGGATGCGCACCCTGTGCTGTCATCAGCATATTAACGAACACTCCTGATCTTCAGCATGTCACTCATAAAGCTTTATCTTTATGAGAAAAAAAAGCAAAGAGACAACAAAGATTTACACTGTTCCCAAGATTTCCGAAAAAAAAATCTGAATCATACTGACATTTATTTAGTTTGAAACATAAGGTGTAATTTCTTATTGGCTCAGAAATTTCACACACAATTAATACACAATATAGCTAACACCTAGTACTTTACTGTCTCTGTTGTACCCAACTAGCTAGCATATTTTGCACAGAAGCTTCCCACTGGTATAAAAGCTAGAAATTGAAAAAAAAAAAAAAAATAAGGAATTCCTGCATGCTTGCAAGCCATATACAACTCAATCATAGGTGTACTCTAAAAGTTAAGACTAAAACACTGTGTTTCAAACCTGTTGTGGTAATATAAACAAAGACAAAAAACAAACAAAAAAAAAAGACAGGTCATTTCCCTTCCCTACAATATTGACACACTTTATACAAATTATCTTGCCCCAAATTAGGCATATATAGCCTGTGTTATGGGTTGCAAGACCACAGTATATTTAATACAATATACTTACTTAAACATACATTAATAAGTGTCATGCTTGTGAATTGATGCCACTTGTGGTGGCAGGATGATCCTTTTACCAGAGGATCTGGTAACAGGATCATCCGTTACTCGGCCTCATGTCTTTAAAAATTAAGGTATTATAATATTTTTATAATCGCTAATAAAATACTTGCAAAATTCCTTTATTTATTTATGGTGTGTTAATTGATACTGCACTCAATACTCTCTTGTTTTTACATATTAATTCAAATTAACTTTTTTTGACTTAATCATGCAAGGCATTGAGTATTTGATGTTTAAGTATTTATATGGCATCATCTTTTTGTTATATAATGTTTGCAAGATTGTATTGTAAAATTTTAAAGAAGTCATTTGTATGTTTTTCTATACTATTGAGGAATTAAACAATTAAGATATGATCTAACTGCAATCTACCTCTATTTTTAATTATTATCCCCAATTGAGCAGACAGGCCCCTAAAAGTTGATTGACACACATATTTTGGTCAATCACAGGAATCATGATCGCAGCTGACTGTACTGGCAGGTTGAAACTAATAATCATAGAAAAATAATACTAAGATTAATTTCCACATTGGTATGATCATGTGCAAGTGTTATATATTAAGTCATAGTAAAATCTTTCAAAGTTTATGCATAATTTTCAAAATAGCTGTCACCTTATCCTGATAAAAAATAATATTTTTCTTAATTTTTTTAGAGATTGTAATCAAAATGAATCATCCAAATATATATTATTTGTTTTGAAAAAAAACCAATGAGATGAAAAGTCATAGACTAAAAGAGCAAGCAAGCCTGAAGAATAAACTATTACAATTATTTTTATGGAATAGGAGGACAAACGAGTGTACAGGACACTTGGTGTTAAGTTATTACAATTTGTTAACTTGTCTATTATGTTACAGTTAAAAAAAAATTTATTGAATAATGTACAATTAAAAGTATATGTGAGTGTACCATAAAATTTAATTTACAATGTAGAGGATTCATTTAAATTCTTGATTGTCATTTTACTACTGCTGTCTTGTAGACTATTCTACTTAATATACTCAAGTTTTTTTAATACTTCTATTAAATTACAGTTATTTATTAAAGAAAAAAATATTAAAATTTTTGCAAAATAAGATTCAAATTTTTTATAGATACATAAAGATGCGCAAATGTAAAAGCTCTAACATTTTTATTACATAATAAAGTATTGCTTAGATTCATAATTAAATTATTTTATTAATGTTGTTCGTAGTATAGTATACTCAAAGATTTATGTAAGAACAATATAATTAATTATACTTATGCTAAACCAAATTTGCCGCACTTATACTGGTTTGTTTATTATGATAACGATGGGCGTATCATAGGATTGTATTCGAACTTATATCGCCCAGATTGTTCTTCGAATCATTGTGTACTGATGGACTTATTCATAATGATTGGCTTAATAACAACCAGATTATGAAAATCACTTAGATACATTTAAAAATATATATTTTTACACGATTACATACCGCTACATTGAATCGTTACCGGCCGGGTGAACGAATTATTTTTTTCAATACTTAATTAGCAAATTGACCACGCCAAGCCGTTAGACACTGAAACCACTGTCTATTGACCTTCGTATAGTCACCTATTTATGGCACGACTACCCGTAATATCATAAAAATTAAGAACTTCCCACAACAATATGTCAAAAAGTATGATTGTTTTTGATGGTTAATTTTTACCTTTATTTAGTTTTCAACAATAGCTGAACGGCCCCTGAAGCCAATTATGGACTGCTGCGTAGACAAGGGAATTTTCCAAACAATTTTCACAATAAACTACTATACACACTTCGGAGAAAAAAAGTTTGTTAAATTGCTATTGAAAATATTTGAAATTTACGCGAAAATGTTTATAAAATATGTCCGACTAAACATGGCGTCCAAAGATGTCCGACCAAATTCAATATGGCGAAACAAAATGGACGCCCGTTCCCTCCGCTGCCACTTGAAGAAAAAGCAACTTGCTTGGCAACACCAAAATTGTAAAAACAAATGTGAAAATTATTGCCAACTTTAAAAATATCACATTTTAACAATTTAATTTATGTGAACCTGAAAGTTATGAAGAATAGGTGTGATTTTTATACAAGAAAACTAAGTTTTGTTGGAATATGTCGAACCTACAGTAAATTCTACATACACAATTTAATACATATTCTACTTGACTTTTTGTCGTTCAGAGAAAACATCTAGTTTCAGGTGTAAAAATGTCATGATTGACATTTGACAATGTCATTAACATCTGATATTTAATTTCTTGGCGTAAGCGACGACGATTTTGGAAGTCGCAAATCGTTTTTTTCTGCCTGTGATTACTTAACCAAGTCGAATACAAGTTGTATTTTAAGAATAAAATTCCCTTAAAACACAAAATGGCAGTTAGACTGTTATCAAAAGTAAAAGTTATCCCCGAGCTACGAAATGCTGCTTGCGCCAGCTCGGCCGCTGCTCCAGCTACATTATCAGATTTTGATCTCCAACATAAGACTCCTGTGATTCGGAAGCAGAAGTTAATACCTAAGGCTCAATACGGTGGACGTCATGCTGTTACTATGCTCCCCGGTGGTGGAATTGGCCCGGAATGTATGGGTTACGTCAGAGAAATCTTCAAGTAAGTACAAAACCAATTCGATCGAGTAAATCATCACGTGAGCATCTACTACTGAGTGAAATTTAATCCAAGCAGCACAATTGCATCAAGACTAATAATTATAACATAAATCTGTCCTTATTCAAACTTAAATAAAAAAAACAAGAGTTTTTACATAAACACTGTTAGTGCACTTGCAACAATAAAATAATTTAACAATATTAAATTAAATTATTAGGTGCCTGCATAAAATTCATTTTTTGTGATACTTCTATAATTTTTATTGAATTGTCGGGTATTTCCAAACTGGTTTTGATGAATTAATGAAATTATACTTAATCTTTTAACTATGGAATAGATATTGGGACGCAGTTTTCATAATTTGATTATAAAAAAATCGGTATCCTTATTGATGTAGGTACAGACAAACCTGCCTACTACTAGCATTTACTCAAGCCATTCATAAATAACATCCAGAATTTACAGACTTATTATCTGACTAGACGGTTTTCATCCAAGCTTGTTAACCTAACCTAACACAATATATTTGTACATTAAAACAGGGTATGGAAAATTACAAGGATTTTAATAAACCTCTACGAGTGGCTGTAATTGCTTTCTGCAAGTCATTTGATATATCTGGAAAGTTTTACATCCATACTATTTTTTTTTATGGAATAGGAGGACAAACGAACGTATGGGTCACCTGGTGTTAAGTGAACACCGCCACACACGTTCTCCTGCAACACCAGAGGAATAAAATAATGTTGCCGGCCTTAAAGGAAGATGTACACGCTTTTTGCGAAGGTACCCATGTCATATCGTCCCGGAAACACCACACAAGGAAGCTCATTCCACAGCTTAGTAGTACGTGGAAGAAAGCTCCTTGGAAACGGCACTGTGGAGGACTGTCACACATCCAGATGGTGGGGATGATATCCTAACTTGTTGCGTGTCGTGCGAAGGTGGAATTTGGTGGCAGGAATCAGGTTAAACAGTAAATAGTTAATAGTACATACATACAATACTACATAGTAAATTAAAAAAATGACCTTATAGAAGGTACCTATATATATTTTATGAATTTTATAATTATGGGAAAAATTAGGAAAAAAAAACTAGGAATAGTTATTACTAGATACAAACATTAACTTGTTATGCTCAGTACTCTGTTTAGTTAGTAAGTCTTACTGGGCAGTGGAACTTAACAACTTTTTTAAGAATGCTATACCGTAGGCTAAACATGTATAGCATAGTTTTACTTTCGAGGTATAACATATAATATTGTATAATTTTAATTCTTTCTTCTTAGTCGGACACTCTTGTCAGAGTGGTCGTGGTTGCGCTGACGAGGTACATGGTGGAGTGTTCGGTGGGTCAACATCCTTTCTGAGGGTAGATCTCCTGGCGATGTGCTTCCATTTCTGACGGTTAGAGGCGTTGCGAGTACACTGGACTATGGTGGACTCAGTAGCCTTTGTGATGGCGTCTATCCAGCGGGTTGGCGATCGACCGCGTGCTCTCTTGCCTTCCACCTGGCCCTGAACTACCAGTCTCTCCATCGAGTTCTCATTTCTAGAGACGTGACCAAAGAACTTCAGTATTCTTAGTTGCACAATTGACGATAGTCTGTCTTTAATACGAAGCTCTTTGAGGATGGATACATTGGTGCGAAATGCCGTCCACGGGATCTTTAGGAGGCGTCTCCAGCACCACATCTCTAATGCATCGATTTTACAGCGGTCCTGCAGTCTCAGAGACCAAGTTTCGGCTCCATAGAGAAAGATTGGAAACACAAGGCATTTCATCAATCTGACTTTAGTCTTCTTGGTAATCCTCCTGTCCCTCCAAATCTTTCCCAGTTGTTCCACTGCAGACCTGGTGATGGCGCACCGTCGTCTGATCTCGTCGCCACATCCTCCAGTACTTGATATAGTAGAACCAAGATAAATATAGGTCTGAACCACTTCACAGTTGGCTACATAGGGTACGTTGGTTACAATTTGTTCGGCCCGGTCTACTATCATCACCTTCGTCTTGTCTCGGTTAATAATAAGTCCGAATTGGAGACTGGTACTTTCTAGACGGTTTAGAAAATTTTCCATATCTTCTCTAGTCTGTGCGAGAAGGGTAGTATCATCAGCGTATCTGAGGTTATTTATCACGCGTCCCCCAACAGATATTCCTTTGTTCCAATCTTCCAAGACAATGCGCATAATATACTCTGTGTATATGTTAAAGAGTAATGGCGATAAGATGCATCCTTGTCGTACACCGGCCTCAGTCTTGAATTCGCTTGAAAGGGTATCATCCACTCGTACCGCTGCAGTACCGTGCTCATACAACCTCCTCAATAGAACTATTAAATGGGATGGTACACCCATTTCCGCAAGTATCTTCCAAAGGTGTGTCCATATGACCGTGTCAAATGCTTTGCGAAAGTCCACAAAGCAGATGTAAAGGGTTGTATTGAATTCTCTGGCCTTCTCAATAATCTGACGCAGTATAAGAATTTGTTCCCGAGTGCCTCTTCCCTTAACAAATCCGGCTTGCTCGGGTGCAATCTGCCTTGAGAGGTAGGCCAACAGCCTTGTATTAATTATGTGGAGCATCACCTTACTTGCATGAGATATCAAGGATATGAGTCGGTAGTTGATGCATTTCTTGGTGGACCCTTTTTTGTGCAGTAGAATGAAAATTGATTTTGACCAATCGTCAGGCCATATTCCAGTCTCCCATATTTTACAGCAGATGGTATATAAAATATCAACTCCAGGTTCTCCCATCGCTTTGAGGACTTCTATTGGGATCTCATCACAACCTATGGCTTTATTGCATTTGAGGTCTGTAATTGCTGCTCGTACTTCATCCCGCATGATGTCGGGTTCATGGTCAAGTGTGTTGTGGGGAGAACATGTGAAGCTTAGTACCAAATTATTGGAAAATAATGATTGACAATATTCCTTCCACACATTCACGATATCCTTTATCTCCGTAACCGTATTCCCAGCGGAGTCCTCAACAGCCCACGTCTTAGGTTTAAATTGGCGTGTTATGTATCGCACCTTATCATGCAGATCTTTGGTTTGATATTTGTCGGAGTGCTGTTCCAGTTCATGACATATCTTACTCAGATGGTTATTGCGGTCACGTCGGCAAGCAGCTTGTATGATAGCTGACTTGGCATTTAGCTTCGTAATCTAGCACCACTGGCTTTAAGTTTTCGGCGCTCTTCAACTAAATGCCAGGTTTCTTCCGTCATCCAATGTTGTCATTTTGGTAAGACTGTTTTCGGTTGTGACTCAGCAATCGCCTCCACAATATATGTTTTTGCCGAGATCCACAAGTAGTTAAAGTCATTGTTTCCGATACCTGCTCTCCATGCGGCATGTCTGTTCTGTATCGAGGTGGTTAGTGACTTTCGATCTTTCACCTCCATTCTTCTAGCCATTTTAATACTATAATTTTAATTTTAATACTTAGATTAATTATATACATTATAGATATATTGGTGCGCCTGTGGACTTTGAAGTGGTGGACATTGATCCAACAATGGATAACGATGAAGATGTTCAATATGCAATCACAACAATTAAGAGGAATGGTGTGGGAATTAAGGTACGTTGATTCTTTGGGGTTCCAATCCAATGAAAAACATTTAGTGAGTTAGTCTAGCTGGACTGTTTTTGAATTTAATCCAATCTAGAGGGATTGGAGCATCGTGCATGTCCATTTGCCTTCTTACTCTAACCAGAAGGAGGCTGCTTTGCACAGGATGCCAGCTAGATTATGGATACTACAACGGCACCTTTTTATGCCATGACACAGTAATGTGTAAGCATTATTATGTTTTGGTTTGAAGGGCGCCATAGCTATTGAAATCACTTGGCAAATGAGCCTTAACGTCTTATGTCACATGGTGCCGAATGCAATCTCAGTGCCACTCAGAGTTTTTATGTTTTTCACGGATCCTGAGCTGCACTTCATTGTAATGGGCAGCCGGTATCAATTACCATCAGCTTAACGTCCTGCTCGTCTACTACCTTACTGTCATAAAAATAACGTTTCATGTTGGCGACGCGGACGCGAGGCACTGTGAACAACTGCTGAAATTCACTTCATTCGATACAGTCATAAAATTGTAGGATCTTTGCAGACGATGATTTCTTTGCACGCTGTTGTCGGGCATACAGCGATGTCTACAGACGCGCCGTGATAGCGTGTTTGTGTAGTTGTATCCACACACGTTTAGCTATTTTTATTAGATACTCTGTTATGTTATCTCTGGTCGGGTGCACCGGCGTGCAATGAAGAGCTGCTCGAATTATCACGGATTTCTGCCAAGAGTACAACACAAACCCTCAACATTACTGAAATATGAAGTTATTTCTACTGTAAGGGATGGCCGGGAGACCCTACTCGAACCGCTTAGGGATTCTCTGCCACTTAAATCCAATAGTCCTTGAGGACGGTAAATTTAGCTATTCCTCGATTTATTTATTTACATAGACTTATGAGGGTAAACGATGTATTGAATGCTATACAATACAATACATACAAAAATTCACTAGCAAAACAATTGTAGGTACTTCGCTTAGTAATAAACAAAGCTATTGTTATCTTAAAATAAAAATTCCGCCTTCGTAAGAAGTATTAATATTAAGAGGTAACATAGTATCACCTTATTAATGACTTAAGAGTATGTTTATAATAATAATACATAATAAATTTAATTGTAAGGCTAATAAAAAAAAACTATGTTTAAAAAACCGACTTCAAAAACGGAAAAGTATGAAATAACTAAAAAGTTAATCTTATACACCTCTTATGCAAACCTTTAATAAAGTACTATTATTTATATGTGCTACCTATTGATAGGTTTTAAGTCGGTGCCAAGCCCTAAACAAAATAAAACTTAATATTATAAACAGCTTACTTACTGTAATTATTATACAGGTTGTCTGGCAACGCGTGTCTGGCTTTCTCTACCTACTATTACATTTGGCTTGGCACTGACTTCAAAGCTATCAATATGTAGCACATACAAATAATAGTATTGTATTAATATTCAAGGTAAAGGTTTGCATAAGAGGTGTATAAGATTAACTTTTTAGTTATTTCATACTTTTCCGTTTTTGAAGTCGGTTTTTTAAACATAGTTTTTTTTTACTTTTTAGTATCTGTTAATAATAATATATAATCAACCTGAATGAAAACTCATAAAAAAGCCGTACACAAGACGCAATTATATCATTGAGATAGACAAAAAAATTAATAAAAAATGTTCATAAAATGAAAACTACTCGGACAAACTCTATAAAAATTTTATGGGACCAAATGGCATCTATTCTGCATCGAAGTATAGAAGAATTACGTAAATCGGATCATAAATCTCAGAGTAATTGGTGTTCATATATAAAATAATACAGATCGAATTGATAACCTCCTCCTTTTTGAAGTCGGTTAAAAATATAAAGGACATTCAATTTAAGAAAAAATAACATGAAAATGCGCTTACAAATTCATAAGATTTACATATAATTTTCCTCACATGTTGAATATTAGCATTAACTAAAAACCAATTATATTAAAACATTTCTATGATCCACTTGAATATAGTATATAGTACAATAATTTTACTATGATAACTCTATACATCATAACACTAAATGATATTTAACACTTGGGCAGTCAGGTGACCAACAGCCAGCTTATCCACCACCTTGGACTGCCCCAACAAGTAGTGTATAATAGCTGAGAGCAATTCCTTAACAGTCACCATTTTCGTCTACCAACTTAATAATATGATACTACCAACTCCATAATAAAGTGTCATTATTTTTGAATTGATTAGACTTTTATGTTCTGCAGGGTAACATCGAGACGAAAAGTGAGGCGGCATACGTCACATCAAGGAATGTAGCACTTCGGAATGAGTTGGACATGTATGCCTATGTGCTAAACTGCAAGTCCTTTGCTGGTGTACCGACAAGGCATAAGGACATCGATATTACTATCATTAGGTAAAAAAAAGATTATTTTGGACCAATGAAATTCAGCCATCGAAAGCAAGATTATAAGCAGATACCTTTGTTTTTGCCAATTTTTTTCCGAAATATTGTCGAGGCGATGGTCATCCTAACACCTGTTAGTAAGTGACACGGTCTGCCCATAATTTTATCCTTTGTTGAAAACTTTTGCCAATTTTTTTCGGAAATATTGCCGAAGCGATGGTCGCCTTAACATCTGCTAGTAAGTGACATGCTGTGCCCATAATTTTATCCTTTGTTGAAAACTTTTGCCATTTTTTTTTTGGAAATATTGAGGCGCAATAGTTGCCTTAACATCTGTTAATAAGTGACATGCTGTGCCCATAATTTTATCCTTTGTTGAAAACTTTTGCCAATTTTGTTTGGAAATATTGACGACGCGATGGTCGCCTTTAAATCTGTTAGTAAGTGACATGCTGTGCCCATAATTTTATCCTTTGTTGAAAACTTTTGCCAATTTTTTTCAATAGTAACTAATGGTCATCCTTACACTTGATACTTAGCTTAATGTAGTTTTTGAAAGACCCAAGAACTGAGCGGCATCACAATTGCCCACGTCACTTTGAGATATAAGAAGAAGAGATTTAATTTATTTTAGTTTGGCTCGTTTAAAATAACATTTACGGCATAGTATGTTACTATGCCGTTTCTAATAAAAAGTTTTTCAGTGTTTTAATAAATTCATTTTCATCATTTTTGCTTCGAATTTTGTTTGGCAGATTATATATTTTATATACAATACATAAGGACTCGATGTATGTAGTACTAAATTTGATTTTGGGAGGTTTAATTTATTTATATATCTTTCGGGATATCGACGGGGTTTATTTTCTTTCTTTGTGTAATTGTGTAGTGTCTCATTAGCACAGTGATTAATTAATAAACTAGCTACGGCGCCCTGCAAACTGAAACACAATTATGCTTGCACATGACTGCTTCATGACAGAAATAGGTAGAACTGTTACCTAGCTGATATCCTGAGCAAAGAAGCCTCCTATTGGTGAAAACATAGTCATGATACCAAATGGGTAAATCTACAGGCATCCTATTATTAAGACTCAGCTGTCACAGACATATGGACGGTTCGCTGAATCTTAGCCCCGATTTCACAAATGACACTACAAACTAAGTTTAATAAAACTCAGTTTTACTTAAACTAGTTCAAATGCCAGTTTTGATCTCGATTAAAGAGACAAAGCGCTTTCACCATTACATTATTGGCGCGTTCATGAAATCTTTCTTTACATTGCCACAATATAATATGTCAAAAAGCTGGAAAACCGTCATTGTTAAGTATGGACTATGGACAGTATAAAAATTCTTTATGTCAATGTTTCTATTCACTTTCGGTTATTTTTTAAAGTGATAATACTCCTGGCATAAAAATAATAGAGAAGTCCTACGCCCAAGTGTGTCGTAAAAGGCGTCCTAACGGGCATTTACCAGTGGGAGGCTTCTTTGCACAGGCTAGATTATTGGTACCACAACGGCGCCTACTTCAGCACATTATTGTGTTTCGGTCTGAAAGGCGCCTTACCTACTTAAATTACTGGGCAAATGAGACTTGACACCTTATGTCTCAAGGTGCCTTGCGCAATTGTAGTGCAGCTCAGAATTTTTGGGTTCTTCAAGAATCCTGAGCATTGCATTCAAATGGGCAGAGAGTATCAGTGACCATCAGTTGAACGTGCTCGTCTCGTCCCTTATTTTCATTAAAAAAATGTTTCAGGCAGAACACAGAAGGCGAGTACGCCATGTTGGAGCATGAGTCTGTCCGAGGGGTCATCGAGTCCATGAAGGTGGTGACTGCAAGTAACTCGGAGAGAGTAGCGCGGTACGCGTTCGAGTATGCCAAGAAGAACGGCAGGAAGAAGGTACACTCCTAACTGTTATTATCTCCTAGTAGCTAATACTTACTTCGGTTTGGTAAGGTTTGGTTAGAACAGTTAAAACAGAACCCAATTGTAGGCGTCCCCCCCCCCATTAACAAATTAGAGAGGGGGGAGGGTAGTTTTTTTTGTTTTTTCTTTAAAACTATGTGTTACGTTGTAATAAGAGTGGTAGCTCTTGAATCGCGGACCAAAGTTCTATTCATTAATATTGGTTAGTTAGAACAGTTAAAACAACGCACGAGCCGAGCGTAGCGTGCCGCGGCAGCGGCCGGCGAGAGCCAGTAACGAATTCTAGGCGTTTCCCTTTCTTTCCTCCCCATAAAAATGTCCCAATCCTTAGAAATATCATAATTTGAAGTTAGGTTATAATACTTATAATGCTTTTTTCTCTGGAACCGTACATTACCTTGTAATAAGAGTGGTAGCATTATAATCGTGGACTAAAACTCTATCAATTACAATATTTTTTACCTCATAATTTATGCTACGGGGTGCTAAGTTTTAACCTTTAAATGAGATAAATGTATTGGCCCAGAACCGCTACCCAGGAGATTCTATTAACTCTTTAGTAAATCCTTTTGTAATTGGAATACTTGATACAGAAATTTAGATGAGTACCGCATTGAATGGTGCGAAAATGTAATTTTCGAACAGCACAATCTATACAGGCTCCGCTAAATGCATATTTTGAGCTAGAGTTTTGAAGAAATATTTTTCTATTCCAGGTGACAACAGTACACAAAGCCAACATCATGAAGCTCTCTGACGGACTGTTTCTAGAAACTTCCAGACGAATGGCGAAGGAATACCCCGAAATAGAACACAACGATATGATCATTGACAACTGCTGTATGCAACTTGTTGCCAGGTATGCTTGGACTATAATTATTAATTTCTACTTAATATGGCTTTAAAAGTGTATCCAAGTGGCTACCATTGGCCCACTCCTACCGCTGCCTTTCAGCCAAATGCATTCATGGATACACTCTGAAAAGAGGTGCACTTAGGAGATATATAGTGGTTTTTAGGGTATTTATATTTATTTCATAATGGTATTGAACTAAACTCCAACACTTGTTAAACTACTATATTCCATGGATCCAATCTTAGAATAATAACGCTTAAAACGTGAGTAGGCCCAAGCGAAATGAAGCAGTTTCAATGTTATCGTTTATGACCACATACGTTTCCTGCCGCGTCAGTGTCATTCTGTCAACTTCCAGGACAATCAGTGCGCGAAATTTAATTGAAAAGTGACTTACTGTGGTACTCCTTCTCGAGGGTGCAGAGAACGAATTTGGGATCATTTTCTAAAACCAAGCGCAATTTTATGATTTCAACGATTTTAGTGCCATGTGGCACAACAATTTCCGAAAGATGCCTATAAGTAGTTTAGCATTAGGGTTATCATTGTAACCACCACGCATACGAAAAGCCCCGAAAGAATTTCTAACCACAGCCATCTTCGATTTAAAAAATGATCCCAAATTCGTTCTCTGCACGCTCGTGAACCTCGGATACGATATCCATATTGTTCAAATGATAATTTTGCACGGCGACCATCTTGTATTTCAAAAATGATCCCAAATTTGTTCTCTGCACCCTTAAAACCTCGGATATAGCTGGGAACGGCGACTCTATCATCTCGAGTTTCAAAAAACAACGGTTCTAAAAAACATCTTTACTTACACTTCAATTTATAGAATATAAATTTATACTTCTGATTAATCATCCTAGAAATATTCCAATTCCTCTAACATAAATTACTATTAATTTTATTACTGATCTAGGGAAATGTCTATTCACTTGCAACATTATTTGGCTCTCTGTGTGCGTGTTGGCGAATGTAAGTACGTGACGCTCACGCACACATTAATTATAGTGTTACTTCTATATTGACAGGAACTATGAATGAAACTATCGTTCTAAGCTATCTTGAAGCATAAGATTTTAAGTCTCATTTGCCTAGTAATTTCACTAGTTACAGCGCTCTTCAGACCGAAACACAATAATGCTTACATATTACTGTCTCACGGCAGAAATAGTCGCCGTTGTGGAACCCATAATCTAGGCGGCATCCTGCGCAAAGGAGTCTCCCCCTGGTATACTTACTATAACTGTTATATTTTCTTTCACTTTTCAGACCACACCAGTTCGACGTGATGCTGATGACTAATCTATACGGCTCCATTGTGTCCAATGTCGTCTGCGGTATCCTGGGTGGTGCCGGTCTTCTCTCCGGCAGGAACTACGGAGATCACTATGCTGTCTTCGAACCTGGCACTAGGAATACAGGTGAGAATTCAGATTCCTTATAATTAGTTTATTACTAACTGACTTTGACTCAACGCAATTTATACTTTACAAATAAAAATGAACTTGTCAAAAGGTATTGGCCAAGCTATTGATAATCTAGTATAAATTAGATAAGTTATAAACACTAAACATGTAATATATTTTTTGAAGTTTTTTTTTATAGAATAGGAGGACAAACGAGCGTACGGATCACCTGATGTAAAGTGATCACCGCCACCCACATTCTCTTGCAACACCAGAGGAATCACAAGAGTGGTGTACACGCTTTTTTTGAAGGTACCCATGTCGTAACGTTCCGGAAACACCGCACAAGGAAGCTCATTCCACAGCTTTGCTGTACGTGGAAGAAAGCTCCTTGAAAACCGCACTGTGGAGGACCGCCACACATCCAGATGGTGGAGATGATATCCTAACTTGTGGCGTGTCGTGCGAAGGTGGAAGTATATTAACATTTGGTGCGTGTAAAAAAAATTACGCATATTTTTCAAATTTTTTCTGGTTTACGATTACTGCAACCCACAGCCTCGTTTATATTGAGCAACTTTGCTTGCTGGTATCATAATATATTATTGTGACATTTGTGTCATGTGAGACCCACACTCGTGTTTGATGCCATTCTGCATTATGTACAGTGATATAAACTACTAGCTGACCCGGCAAACGTTGTTTTGCCATATAAAGTATAATTCACGCGATAGTTTTATAAGTAATAAAATATTGCCTATATTATAGCCTGTACATCATTTTGTTCTATTGTCAATAGTTTTTGCAGCGCACGCAAAAATAGGTTTTCGATTTTACACCTTGTGTTACAAAATAGCAATTTTATTACGGATCCCTAATTTTGAAAAAAAAAACATAGCCTATAGCCTTCCTCGATAAATGGATTACCCAACACTGAAAGAATCATTCAAATCGGACCAGTAGTACCAGAGATTAGCGCGTTCAAACAAACAAATAAACAAAAAACACTGCAGCTTTATAATATTAGTATAGATTATTATATCAAATAGCTATTAATTTATATTCCTAGAATGAAATGAATCTACTTAAATTTCAAATTCAAATATTTTTATTCAAAATAGGATATAAAATCACTTATTGAAAGTCAAAAACTACCACTCATTTCAAAATGTATGCCTCAGACCTGAGAAGAGCGGGCGCAACAAACGCAGCGGGCCTTATTTTTTTTTTTATATAAAAATATGGTTACAATGTAAAATCGTACAGTAAAATTTATTATTTAATAGCCTGTGGGCGGTCACTCAATTCCCAATCAGTGGTATCATTAAGAAAGTCATTTATGTTATAGTAACCTTTACCACACAATCGTTTTTTTAACAATTAATTTCGTAATACATTTGTTTTGATCATTATCTGGGAGCTTTTTAAATAACCATATATAAGATACAAGGCCCCACAAAAGACTTACTAACTCGAATTAGCCGAGTAGTAGATGTTATAAGTTTGTTTATGCCTGGTGTTAACATTTTGTTTATGACAGTTTCTAGCAAATTCACTTATGTGTCTCACTTTATGACTATCACTATGTAACTCCTTACCAATGGGCTCATAATCTTTTTACATTTTACAGGTACTGCCATTGCCGGCAAGAATGTTGCCAACCCCATAGCAATGATAAACGCTTCAATAGACATGCTTGAACACCTGGGACACCACTTCCACGCGGATCTGATCCGTAGAGCGCTGAACAAGACGGTCAACATTGATCGTATCCTCACCCCGGACGTCGGTGGAACCGCATCGAGTACAGAAGTTGTTGGTTCAATCATCGGTAACATTGGCAAGTGCTAGTTGGTCAATTTGATTGTGAACCGCTGTGTGACAAACGTCAATGTGTTTATTAAGCTCTCGTGTGATTATAATTACCCCTTAGCGTTTTAAACACAATGTTTTTACATACCCCAGAGTTAAACACAGACGGCCTTACAAATAAACCTGGTATAAATAACTGATGATAAACAAAGAAAATGCAAAATGTTTACATTATCGTTGACAACACTGTCAATATAATGATAATTCTGAAGTTTTCCCAATGACAAGCTGCCTTGCAAATAAACGCGGGAAACGTTATACGTCCGAACAAACCATTCGTAAGCAAAATGTCTATTTGTAAACATTTTACATATTCTTGGTTTATGCTTAGTTATAACTTTATGCCAATTTTATTTGTAAGGCAGTAAGATTCTTAATACCCCAGAATTAAACACAGAGATATTAAATACCCCAGAGTAATACACAGTGATTTTAAATACCCCAGAGTAAGACATGAGTGTTTCAAACAACCTCGGAGTACATAAAAACCATAGGGTGGGTTTAAAAGACCAAAATGTTTAAATACAAAGATCTATGAGTTAGTCAATTTTTATTTTGTTTTAATAAAAAAAATGGTTTACAAATAATTAATAATCAAAATAGGAGTTAAAATGCATAATAACCTATATTAATATCACCAATTATGTTTTGTCCTAATATACAAAAATTGCATCCCGGAGAAAGCTAGACACACCTCATTGATAAAATAACTTATGTTAAATATGACTATATCTTTAAAAAAATGCTAAATTTAATATTAGAAGAGTTTAATTTTCAAAGTTATTCAAAAATTAGAGGCTTGATTTCAGTTGCCCCAAAATTTACTCTATAATTGTAAAATATTACTATTTCTTCTTGATGACTAATTTACTTTTGGATTTTATCAAAAGATTCGCATTGTTAACATGAAAACTATGGTGGGTAACAAAACAGATTGTCGAATGATTTTGTTAATGCGGAATTTTAAAATATAATTATTTTGTTAATTGTAATCAATGACAATAAAGATCGCTCAAATATAAATATATTTAAGCAAATTGAAATATTTATTTAATAAAAGCAATATGGTACAAAAAATATTTGTTAAGTGAAAAGTGAATGACAATTCCTCCATACTCTAGTATGTTAGCGGAAAACGCATCGTTTCACTGATTACAAACATTTAATTTCGCTTGAAATAATATTTTTTTTTTACATTTTATTTATTAATAACTGAATAATATTATCAAACGAAAAAATATTTAGGATGTGGCGTATAGTTTCCAAAATATTAAGGTAAAGCTTAAAGCTGTGACGTCCATAAACTGCACTACGCGATACGCGCGTTTCGCGCCCTAGCTTATATTTAAGGCGACACTAAATGCCAGCGACCTTGAGCGATATGAGTTCACGGCTGCCGGCCCGCCATCTATGCAACAAAGCCAATATTTTCAAAATTCTTGCGTGGAAAACAGTTTATATGCGCACAATCCTCGTTATTCACTACTAATCTGAATAAATGAACCTACACAAAAAAGTACAAGCTATAAGAATAACTTTTCTGAGAGAAGTACCAAAAAAATGCGTCACGCCATGCCAAAAAACTTGTTTAACTTCAAAGAAAAGTGGTAGTTCAAAAAGGCTCGGCAGTGTTAACTATAACCAACAGCAAACATTAGCAACCTACAAATAAGACTTAAGGATATGTGTGACAGGATTAAGTAGTGTTCATAGCTCGAAATGCTATACTTTCACAAAACTTGTCTAAAAACACCATGTTTGCGTGTTTTCTGCTTACTCTTCACCTTAATGCTTCAAAACTAATTGACTTTACTAAAACAATTACATTTGTAGGCTTACGCTTATAGTTTCAAATTATTTGAGGTACGTCACATCTGTCAAACATTGAAACCAGGACTCGACAATACGGAGATAATTGTGGTGACAGTACTGCCCTGTACTAACTAACACTGCAGTCCACTTATATGTTAGCAACAAATGCTAATGAACTGTCCCTTTCGGCATAACACAATACACACACACCAGTGGGAGGCTCCTTTGCAGAGGATGCCGGCTAGATCATGGGTACCAAAACACATTTTTAAATTAAAATTGAAAACAATGATATAATTGGCAACAACTCGATAAATCTAGGTTATTATTTTAAATGTCAAAATCAAAAAGAAATTTCATCTAACAATCAAATTCGAGCACTTAGCAGGAAGTTCGAACACTCAACGCTAGAGAATGCTGTTACCAATCTCGTATATTTAGCGTCCTAAAAGCCTTGAAATCATTGGTCAATGCTACGGACGGAAATGCTGTCATTTGTCAATTAGTGGTTATTTATTACCTGTGACGTGGTTTAAGACGGCCATCTTGAACTGAACGGCTAGTATTTTATGTCTATTATCATGAAGGTTTGTAGAGTAAAACCTTTTTTCAAAATATTGCAATTGTCAACCCTATTACATAATGTATTGCGATTTCTTTACAATTTTTTGTAAACTAGATCTTATTTTAGGCCATTTTGTTTTTATAAACATTTGAGTTCTAGTATTATTTGTGTATTATTTATTTTAGTGTGTTAAGTGTTCATTAAAATGTTTATGTGAATTTGTTGTTTTATTTCTACCTAAAATAGAGAGATTCTTACAAGTACCGATAAAAGACTTTCGTACCAGAGATTATCAGTATCACTATATAAGTTTAGGTCAAAGAAATATATCTTATGAATGAACAGATCAAGTTACGTAATGGTGCTCCCACATTGCCGTTAGAAAATGTTTAATAACGTTAGTAAACATTTGTTAGCAAACATTTAATCACAAATAAATTTTCATGTTAGAAAATGTTTAGTAATGTTAGTAAAATGTGTTATCTTTTGTTTGTAAACATTTTATAAGGGTGATGGCGGGATAGGCGGTGCGGTGCGGTGGGGGTTAGAGTACGCAGGTCGCTGCGCGTGGTGTCTCGCTTGTCAGTTCCTTTGTGTCAGCGTGCATCGCTGTGCGTGTGTATTAGTGGTTGCGCGTGCGCCAAGCAATAAAATATGTCCGGTAATTGGAATAACGATGATGTTTACAAACTGATTGAAATGTTTCAAGCAAGAGAAGTACTATGGAACACGATGTCAGAGAGCTACAAAGACCGAAATAAAAAACACGATGCTTGGATGGAAATTGCCAGTGAATTTAATATGGATAAAAAAGTAATTGAAAAAAAGATTCGATCACTCGTAGGTCAATTTAACCGAGAATGTAAATCTAATAAATCTGGTGCAGGAGCTAATGAGTCAAGTAAATGGTTTGCATTTAAAAAACTCATGTTCCTTAAAGGCAAAAATATTCCAAGTTTAACTGTCGATGGAGGGTTGCAGGTGAGTTTTATTTTAACGTCTTTTAATAATATTTAGATGCCCAGTCCAAAAACCCTTCATTTGAAAAATATTCTGCGAATTCTTTTCTTATTTCTTTCCCATCATCTGTCAGGGATTCACATGCTTCAAGTGGTGTTAATTGCTGCTGTTCTAATCTCCATTGTCCATCGATACGTGTACCAGTTACTATGTCATCTCCATCATAGTATTGAGATGGAGCGTAAATCATGCTCGATTCAGTTTTTCTTATAAAATTATGCAGTAGCACGCATGTCATAATTAAAGTAGTAGTTTTTTCTGGATCTAATAATATTGTAGTTCGTAAAACTCTAAATCTGGCTGACAAAATCCCAAATGCGTTCTCTACTGTTCTCCTCGCACGACTCAGTCTATAACTGAAGATTCTTTCCTTAGAATTGCTATCCTGTGGTCCTGGAAAAGGTTTTAATAAGTGTTTTTGTAAAGGGAACGCATCATCTGTTACGAACACATAAGGAAGAGGTTTGTTTCTGCCTGGTAGTGAGCTGTCACTGGGTATTTTTAAACTATTGTCGTTAATTTTATTTCGAAATTTTGTGTTTGCGAAAACTCCGCCATCACTTATGCGTCCTTGGCAGCCAATATTCACGTACAGAAAGTTGTATTCTGCGTCCACTATCGCTAAAAGTACAACGCTGTAAAATCCTTTATAGTTGTAATATTCACTGCCGCTATCAATTGGCTTTTGTATGGCTACGTGCTTTCCATCGATACTTCCTAAGCAATTTGGGAAATTCCATTTTTCTTCAAATGAATTTGCCACGTGTAGCCACTCTTGAGGTGTTGTTGGTATCTGGAACAAAAATAGAAGATTAAGAAATAGGCGCGAAAAATAAATTTATAACTCGTTATTCTAACAAATTTTATTGGATATTTTTATTAAGTATGAAATATTAATAGAATACACTATAAAAAAATATGATTTCAGTTAAGGGTTGTTAAGTAATAGAAAAAGAAAATCGCGGTTATAGATTTTTTTACAATTTTAGCTAATTTGACGCGCCTATAACTTGAAATTATCGTTTAGTTCTATTCTTTCAGGGTAACGAAGAAAACAGAATTGCTTCAGAAAACACTCTCAGTTTGAACGAAACAGGAAATACTGTCACTGATGAAACTACGGGCACGCCTTTCGCCACCCCAAAACCATTTCGGAAAAGAAGACGGCCTGAAGTAGAACAAGATCCAACACAACAAGAAGCTGTAAATATTTTACAAAGAATGTACGAATCTAGAAAAAGCAGGGATGAAAATGACGCATTTGGAGAGTATGTCTCGATGAAACTGAAACAAATAAAAAACAGTCATGCTAAGAATACTGCTCAACATCACATTAACAATATTTTGTACAATGCGACAATGGGACAATATGATTTTCCAACAACCTTTACAGACCCAACCGCTAGTAGTTCCTGGGGATACAACTCTGAACCAAATCTATCCACTTTTTCGGAAAATAATGCTGACTGTAGCTCGAGAGGATACTACACCGCACCGAGTCCCTCGGCTTCATTTGAAACCAGTTCTTCGGATAACTCCAGGACACATACTCGTACCAGCGCAAGAACACAGAGTCCGTCTAATTTATCGGAATCAAGCCAAGATTCGACCCAATCATTAAACGATTTGTTGGAATCAATCAAAAATTAAAAAATACATGTTTGGTTTGTTAAGTATTAAAAAAATTATTAGTAAGGTAAGATAGGTACCTACCTAAAGTATGATTAGATTAGATCATATTAAAAGTAAATAAAAAAATAATTAAAAATGTTGTTTGACTTACCTGTATGTATTCCTTTAAAACCTCATTGAGAGCCTCGCACACTTCTGGTACGATAATAGATATCACTTGGTCTGACAACTTGAACACATTTCCAAGACTTTTATAACTGCTACCAGTTGCCAAAAATCTTAACGTTACCGCAAGTCTTTCCGTCACACTTACAGATTTTCTAAATGTAGTGTCTCGTTTGCCTATTTTTGCCCCAATTAAATTTTGTAGATATTCAAATTCGGAACTGTTCATTCTTATAAAATCTTTTAAGCAACCATCAATACCTAAATCCTTGAGATAGTCTGTGGCACTATATTTTCCTCTAGCTTTTAGCGTTTGGCGCATCCAATAAGAGCGCTTTTTCTTCTTTTTTAAACAAAAAATAAAAGCTATTCCAATGAGCAAATCTTCTTCCATTTTCGTGTAGACGTCCTCAGCCCTCAGAAGGCGAAACCAAACTGCGAGCCAATACTAGATGTTATAAAATGTTTAAACATTTTCCATCAATGTAGGAGCACTTATAACATGTAACAGTTTCTAACAAAGTGCAACAATTGTTAACATTTGTTAGTAAATGTTTTGGTGTTATAAAATGTTTACAAACATTTTATAACGGCAATGTGGGAGCACCATAAGAATGGTGCGCGAACATCAATTGTCAGTAAGTGCGAAAAAGACAGAACTTATCCTTTTCCCATACGAGAGGAAGTTGCCATAAAAAATTAGTAGGTAAAAAATGGGGTACTAGTCTAAAATCGTACTTTGGCTACTCTCCGATCTCCAGGATGGCGATGCGTTTAGCAGCTTATTAGTCTTTCTGGCACAGCCTGGGCTGTGGTATATGTAGATTAACTAACACGCACAATCAAGAGGCTTAGTGCGTAAATAATCCAGTCAAACTGAACTAAACTAAGTGTGGAACTGAACGAAGTTGTAAGAATCTCGTATTAATTATTTACAGCATCATCGTTTTACAAATTATACTATAACTAATGCAAAGAAAAATTTCTGCACGATTAAGTTAAAAAAATATTGCGTACATTAGATGTTTCTTTTTTTATATATGAGAGGGGGCAAACGGGCAAGAGGCTCACGGGATGAGGAGAGGTGAGGCAACCGCCCATGGACATCCGCAACAACAGGTGTGTCAAGAAATGCGTTGCCGGCCTTTAAGGTGGGAGTATGCTTTTTTCTTGAAGTTCCCTAAGTCGTATCTGTTCGGGAAGACCGCTGCCGGTAGTTGATTCCACAAAGTGGCTGTGCTAGGCAAGAAATTTCGAACAAAACGCGCGTTTGTGGAATGCCAGACGTCTACGTGATGCGGATGGTACTTTGCACGTAATGTCCGGTGGTGGAATTCGGCCGCTGGAATAAACCCGATCAGCTCCTCTGAGCACTCCCCGTGATAAATGCGGTAGAAGATGCAGAGAGAACCCACATCTCTACGCAATGCTAGAGTTTCTATCTGTTCAGTGTAAATAATTATGCCTATGTAATCATTGTATTACAGTAGTTTATGTGACTGTACATAATGAAGGCTATTAAACACGAGTGTGGGTTCGGCAAGTTTCCTAATATCATCAAGCGAGTGTATTAATGCCTAATTATGTACCTACAGTTACACACTCTACTTTATTTGCCCACATATCATTAACCAACCTACAGAAACTAAAAAAGCGATTCACTCGATTGTATGAAACGTGCAGTCATTGACGACATGTATAGCCGAGTGGTAAGCGATCCTACGTACTAAGCTAGAGGTCCCGGGCAGTTCGAATCCCGGGAGGTGCAAGCATTTACACGATGAATATGGATGTTTGTTTCCGAGTCATGGATGTTAATATGTATATTGTATTAAATATATCGTCTTGCAACCCATAACACAGGCTATATTTAGGCATAATTTACGGTGTGTGTGGATTGATGCATCTACTGTACCATGGCCTAGTATTATTGTTAATACAGTAGTAGTCGGCCGTGACTGTACTCAATAGCTCTTGTTTTTACGTATTAATTTACATTTTTTTTGAGTATTATTGCTGCACCACTTTACATATATTGTAACTGAAATGATTTGTGAGTGAGTGATTGCCACTTCTTCTTATTAAAGCTCGACCCTCAAAGGACCTTTCCTTTTCCTGCCTGAATAAGGTGATTTTGATTTGATTACCCTAAAGGATTGAGCTTTTGATTACTGTTAGTAAAAATATAATATTAATCACAAGTTTAAGCAGAATTGTCAAATTGTAAGTAGAGGTATTTGGTGAGTATTGCATGATATGTAGATTAGGATTATTTTATTGTTGTTTTTTGAGTTCTCGTAACAGGTTTCGTGCTGCTCGCTAAAATGTCACTGCTTGTGGCGGCGACATGGGACGGGTCGTCCTCTTCCCTAAAATATGGTTGAGGGAGGCGATGGCTGGCTCATGCGTCATGCTCGAGAACGGGCGCTGCTTGTGGTGGCAGGATGATCCTGTTGCCGGAGACTCGGTTTCAGATTCTTAAAAGTTATTGTGTTGTATATTTATGTATGGATATATACATATTTATTTATTTATAATCGCTTATAAAATGCTCACAGAATACCTTTATTGATTTATGGTATATGTGGATGATGCAGCTACTGTACTCAATAACTTTTGTTTTAAATTACATTTACTTTTTTGACTTACTCGTGTAAAACATTGACTATTTGACGTTTGAGTGTGTTTGTTGCATCATTTTACATATTATATTGTAATTGAAATGATTTGTAAATCTTGATATAAAAGAGTGGCAATGAGTTTCTTGCTTGCTTGTTCTCATTTGCTCAACCCTTTACGAAGTAGCGGTAGATTCAATAAGAAAAAAATTTTTTTTTTTGACATTCATTAGTGTCATTTCCGTGACCTACGTGAATAAACTGATTTTGATTTGATATATATGCCTAATTTGGGGCATGATAATTTGTGTAAAAGTGTGTCAATATTATTATTGTAATTTATTTATTATTATCTTGTAAACAAAGGGCATAGGTAGGCAAAATCAACTACGGTTTAAGCAACTATTCGCTTTCAACTTTAGCCGGATTATACTTCATGGCCAATCGCGATACTGTAATTACTACTATTTCAAACCTATGTCAAATCTCATAGAGTCAAAATAAGTGAGCGGCGGGTGTCTGAGAGGTGGCGCTAGTGTAGCGGTGTTAAGTGTGAGGCAAGTCGTGGAGGGATGAGGAGAGGAGAGGGGTGGCGAAGGATATATATATATATTATAATGCCTTGCTCGAGATTATTTCGCGACCTAGAGCTTCCGACGATAGCTCAACACTTTAAAGGGATCTCGCGACGCTTCTTTGACAAGGCGCCTAACCATCCCAACATCTTGGTTAGGAAGGCATGCGGGTACACCCCCCTTCACCATAGTCTCAACCCAATAAGACGTCCCAGACACGTCACGGTAGACCCGGATGACGACATCACCATCGCGAATGCGACACCCACACAAACACCGACACAGACACGCACACACCGCCTTCGCAGGCGTAGGCGCGGTCAACCACCGCAAACCACTGGCACTCGTCACTCTGACGATGGCCAGCGGCCCGCACCCTAGATACACCACACATTGTTTTGATACCCGACGATACGTTAGTCCTCGTCCTGTTATCGTTTCACTACACCCACTCACACACGGACTGACTGACGGACTGACATACACCACTTACACAATCACACTCCACAAACAGATACAAACACAAACATTTACACTACTTACATACATACATACAATCATAAACACATACATACACACTTACATACATTACACAAAACATCACCTAACTCGCCGGCGAGTGTGTTCTTCTCACCTTTTCATCTCTCTCCTTCCCACAAGCACACAGCCGGTCTGAGGTTCGAGTCTCCTTAGGAGACGCCCCGCGACTGTTGCGTAGTCTTTGCGGCCTCCACGGCCCACGTCCTACTTCGCTGTGAAAGCCAGGGCTGCTAACAGCACAGAGGAGGTTTTAGTCGGTATGGGGTGACACTCGAGTCCGACATATCACGCCCCGTTCCGGGGCGTAAATACGCAACAGAATTTCCTCAAAAAAAAATCGAGATTATTTAGATTATTCTGCAATTTTTAAGTGTTGTTAAATAATTCCTAGAGTGTAATAATAACTTAATAATTAAATTATTTTTATGTAATTAGAAAGAAATTATTATTTTTAAAACTTTTATTTAAATTGAAATGTATTAAATTCTCGTCCATTGGTTGTTGTTTAGCAGACATAATATGAGTTACTCTTAGGCTTGTTGACCAGCTTACGTCAGGGGTTTTCCTAACACGCCAGTAGATGGTATAACTTCAAAAATATATCAATTGTGTTTTTTATGTCACTTCAGAAAGCCCAAAGATTTATTGGACGTCTATTGTTAATAAGTTCGATAGGCTGCGTTAATGACTTCTGTATCAGGTGATCAGCCGTCTCGTTTGATTTCCTATTTGTTAAAAATAATACAGTAATGTACATGAGGTTTAGATACTTTAAAATAAAACAAACGCAAGGGTTAAAGATATATTGGTACAATGCTCCATATTGGATATGACAAATGCGCGCTCATCGCAAAACTAGACTAAACTACAAATCAAATAATTTAATACAAATAAAGTAAATGCGGCTATTACGATGTGTCATCTGTGATTTTGATGCCAGGGTGTTGGCAACACTGACAGCTGTCAAATCATGTCAGTCAGAAGAACTTAAATTTAAGAAGATCCAAATGTCAGATTTTAGCCTTAACCCTCTTCTATTCTATAACTTACCTACATGGTCAACTGAAATTATTAATTATAAAATATTCTATTTTGGTCTCTATAACCATTACTATATGTCAAATTCAGGCGGAAGTATTTCAGATAATATTTGATTGGGTTTTTAATTATTAAGAAATATTAACTGGGAAATGCATCATAATATATCTTTTCCTTAATAATTCATGCTTCGTATAATGTTCGATCATTTGGTAAACTTATAAATATTATTAGTGTTACTTAATAGGATAAGACTAAGAAAAAAAAACTTAAAATAGTAATGGCTTCATCCGACAACATAAAAAGCTGTGGGCGCCATTTTGAATATTACATTTACACTTATATGATATCATAAACTTAATTCTACTAAACTGTCAGTGTTGCCACAACGACTTCATAATTTGCCCAAATTAATGTCAAATTGTCCTTTAAGCTTTGTTCATTTTATTTAAATTTGGTCAAATTATAAATGAGGCACAAAAAAATCAGATTGAATCGCGAGATTACAGACATGGTCTAAGTCAAAATGAGTTGCATCCAAAAATATACGTACATTTGTAATAAGAATTGTTGCCAGACATATACAGTGAAGCCCTACAATGGCGACACCTAATGAACACGCGGGTACAACCGTTATCATAAAAAAATAAATCATAATTGATATTTTTAAATAAACAAATTATTTAGTTAAAAAACAAAATTTTAATCAACCTTCTGTGAGCGCTACACCCCTACGAGATCTAAACGGCTACGCCTGAGCGTGGGCCAAGTGGGTTTCAGTGCCTTAATAACACGCGGCTACTAGATTACTTACAGGATGTTCTGTAATATATATATTATGGAAATATTCCAATTCTTTAGTATATACAGGGTGGCCGAGAAGTTGACGTCCAAAGCTAAAGCATATTATTGGCCAATGTTCTGGGAAGTTTTTAAAAATAGTTAAAAGCCATAGGCTCCCCATTTTTTTTTGATACCTTAACATTTTCATGAATTTAGCTGGAGCAGTTATCTTGAACTTACGACTCAATTCTAAACTAGTTCCGCATTGTCTAAACTATTCATAGGTTCTTATGTGGTTATTGCAACTGTAGTTAATAATTATCAACAATAAAATCAACTAAAAGTGTTCAAAAAAATTAGAAAAAATTCCTAAACCACAATTAGGTGACAAAAACGGATAAATGGGGAAAAAATTTATTATCTCCTAAAATACACAAAATCGTAGAATATACATAGGGGTGATTCGGATACTCATCACCATGAGGCTTTCAAATTTTAGCTTTGGACGTCAACTTCTCGGCCTGTATATTATGGAAAATTGATTTACTTAAATAGCTCTACCATTGCGTTCATTGAATGTCGCTATTGTTACAAAATATTGTATATTGTAACGAAAATAAGAAGTAGTTATTTTTTTATACTTTTAGGTAACCATATTATTTATAGAGTTGTTTTGAGCATGTTACTAACGTATACATTTCAAGTTTTTACTTTCATAAAAATATTAATTCGATTTGTGTAATGTACTTTCATCTAAACTAAGAAATCCAAAATATACTTGGCGCATCATTTTAATTTAGACTAATTTAATCAACAAAGTACTTAATAAGAAATAAATAATTATATAAATAATTCAGTTAGAATAATTATTACAGTAAATAAATTCATTAATATGGCAAGACAAATAAATGCAGTGTACATTTAATTTAATAATATATTATCATACTTAAATTTGGCAATTTACAACGATATTATTAGCACCAATTTTGGCATTAATATTTTCACTAAAACAAAACGAAACTTCAAACGACTCCTGCCCGTATGACATATAAGACTATATTATGTAAGTTCTTATATAGTAAAAGTCTTAAAACAAAAAGATTCGGGCAGAGTCTGTTTGAAAATTTTTCTATCAAAGTAAAATTCTTAGCTTGGCTAAGCTGTAGTTAGGCTTCGATAAAATTCTTCGCTTTTTAGTGTACGGTACTGCAGTGCGCTTTATATACGGAAACTTTTAAACACTCAACTTTTCCGAAGTACATACCGTATAACTTCAGCATAACGCACGAAAACCAGCAGACAATCTATAGGAGCTCATTGTGACTAAAAATCATTTTATTATTTTCATTGCCAATGTTTATGGTAGCAGAAGACTTGGGGGATGGGATATCTATTTAATTAATAAATATTCAACTCTCGAAGTCTGGCTTCTACGGTGTCTAAAGATGACCAGCATTGAGAAGTAAAATTCCCCCCATTATACTGACTAGACCACCAGTTTGGTTCTTCGATGTTAGTATTATTATTACTTATAAGCTTTCTCTGAACTTTAAAATATTAAATATTAATATAAAAAAAAAATAAAAACAAGATGGCGCGTAACCGAAAATCGTGACGATTTGCTATAAAATATCTCCCATACGTCGAAAAAGAAGTTTCACTTCAAAAATGGCAGCGAGATGGCCCAAAGGTGGAAGCCCAATAAAATTATGTCGCACAACCAATCAGCGGAAGTGGCGATTATCCAAAATAAATATCGGAACCACCACAAAGCTTAACTTTGAGCGCGCGACTAAAGAGAGATAAAGTACCTAATCTAAAATAAAATACGATCAAACCTTTCACTATTACTATAATAAAAAAATATGTTTACCGAAACCAACAGTGTTTGTATAAATTATCTATGGTTCGAGCAATAGAGCGGAAACAAATATGAAGAGCACCCAATTCTTGAGTGGGAGCTGGGATAGATAAAAAAATCCGAACAATTTTATCGAAGCAGAACTATTATTACCCCTTGGGAGAAATCGTGCCTCAATTTGAATCACATTATTCCTATACGTGTTAGTGAATTAATTGCGTAACGAGATTACAACGACTACATTCAACAATCTGATATGCAATTTGAATTTCTATTCGTCAGCGTTGACCAATCAGATCTAAGCTTTCGAGCCGCCATGAATTCGTCAGCGCTGACCAATCAGAGCTAAGTTTTCCAGCCGCCATTGTAATGTAACAGCTATTCAAACCTGTGAAACTATCTTGATCTTGAGCACTAATATCAGAAATTCAAACGACGGACGTCTAAACAACGCGCAAACCAAAAATGTCAACCCGTTATAAGTGCAGAGTTTGACAGATGTCAAATGTAAAGAAATGTCTTGAAAGTTACTCTGGTGTCTTTTCTTTTTTACTATTTGAATTGTAATCCGTTCATATATTCGGCTATATCTGTGATTGTACATTACGGGACTAGAAGATTGGTATTCAAAGTTGCCTTTAGAAGTAAGTTTATACAGCTAGATAAACTTAACGAGTTAAATAAATAAATCTTTAAGTGTGACCAGGCAGTAATTACTTCGTAAGTATTATGATAAACAAAAACCTTGAACTGATATCGAAAGTACGTTAACTAATCAGTAAATTACATCAATAACTTTTTAAATTCAAACGAGAATCCAATATTTTGATATAAAACACTCCCATACATTTAGTATGAGATTAGTAGAAAGGTCATGATAATGATAACATGGACTTCGCTTCGAATACAAAATTTTGTACTAAGAAATATATATTATTCAATTAAAAGGTATTTTTATTACTTAATAAGGAAATTAAAACTTTTCTACTAATCCCATACAAAACGTTTAATATCAGAAACTGATTTAAAATAAGTTATTGATTTCATTTTAATGATGAGGTAATAATCTTTGAATATCAGTTTAAAGTATTTTGATGTTTGTAATAGTTTCGGAATAATAGCCTGGTCACACTTAACGATTGCAGCCTGTACAACTCGTTAAGTTCAAGTAACCAAGCATCATTTTAGATGATTTTACTAAACATCTGTAGTTATTAAACTTGCTTTTCTGTTTAATTTCATACATCCTGTATAGTGTTTGTGATTACAATCAAACTCACTAACACGCATATAATCTAAGCGACAATTCAATCATTAACACCAAAACGGCGCAAACGTGAAATTGCCAAATACTAAAATTAAAAAACATAAACAACAACCACTCACAGGGTCTATAATTAAATTCAATGGCATCAGAATCACAGACGTATATAAAAACGATAAAACTATCATATAAATCACATTTATAATAAAATTATATTTAAAAATCACAGGTGTGAGAACGCTTAAAACTATAAGGAATACAAAATGGCCGCGCACGAAAAGAAAATGGCGGACGGTGGTAAAACTCCCGCCATTTTCGTTCAAGCAGCACTCTCTGTCAATAAGGTAACCTATGGCATCGCACAGTCTAAAAGATCCCAGACAATTTGTTACTATAAATTCCCTATAGATTTGAACACATTTACGCTCGCCTATATCTAATGATGCCATAGTGTTGCTATTTGTAATAATAATACTGCAAACCAGCTGCCTTTTAGAGAGCCTAGAAATAAACACGCGAAATAATAGTACACAGAAATTAAGTCGTATATGCCGACTAACACAAGGTAACAAATCAGTACTTGAAAAAGCGGAAGAAATCATATGTGTGTGCGAATCACGCGCTAAAACTACACTAACACTTACACGAAAGGACAGATGCGCCGCGAGTGTCGACAAAATGGCGTCAAAACGCGTCAAAGACACGTAGAAACGCGTAAAATCACTAAAGAATTTATACGTATTCACAACCCAATATATTGGATTTAACCTGCTTAGCATATTTTTATCTTTGAGCAATACAGCCGAAGCCGTGGGAATGCTAGAGATTTCATTTGTACGTTGTGACCTTGTCAACATAATGTGAACGCGGACAAAATACTTTGTCACATTTTCACACAAATCTGACATTAAATAAATTAATACTGAAAAAATTGTACAAAAAACAGAAACTAAACAGAAGCCGAGCAAAAGACCGCTCGGTTGTGGCAAAGTTGCCAACTCTGACAGATTTTCACACAGTTTTGACACACTTTGACGAGATTTTGACACACTTTGACGCAGGCGCGTCACATCTACAGGGCACGAAGGATGAGGTACTAATAAGAGACAAGAGGACAAGGATTGAGCGGTACTTCGTTTAGTATCCGCTTTTTCACTGTACTGACATGGTTCTAAAGGTTAAGGGCAATGTTGTTTTTTGGGTTTCTTCAACTGCTCCTCTTCAGCGCCAGACTTCGGTACCTATATAAATATATTTGCATTTAGTAAATCATATTGAAATTGCCTTATAATTATTGCCATAAAAATTGTGACAAACAAACTTGATACGCCTACTACTCGGTTAAATCGATTTAGTAAGTCTTTTATTGGGCGATGTATATGCTTCTACAATATGATCCCAGACAATGTACAAAATAATTGTCTTACGAAATTTAAAAGATTTGTTAAAAAACATTTGTGTGGGAAAGGTTTCTATAGCATAAACGATTTTCTTAATGATACCACAGACTGGGAATGAAGCGAACACCCTCAGGCTCTCTAATTATAATGTTTATTGTACGATATAACATTGTAACCCATATTTTTATAAAAAAAAGCCCGCTGAGTTTCTTGCGCCCGTTCTTCTCAGGTCTGAGGCAGTCTATTTTGAATGGGTGGTAGTTTTTGACGTTTCAGTAAGTGATTTTGAATCCTATTTTGAATAGAAATATTTGAATTTGAATAAAAATAATTACGTTTGAATTTTGAACCTGATATTCTTACATAAATATTCATGTGGTTTTTCATTTTCGTGCCAATCAGTGTCAACTATTGGGTGATCACTAGAAGCAATTAGCTAGATTTAATGGCATTTCATTTATTTATCAGTTGGAACGAGATTTCGTATCGTATCAATATTAGTTGCGACACCAGGAGTCTCCCGGCGACCTTCACGAAAATCGTCACAGAGATCACACATCTGAATCTATGGCATCTTTCTTAAGCTAATATTATCTCGAGTTAAATTCCTTGCACTGCCGCCACACAATTGTCAAAACGATGCCTTAATGTAAAAACAAATAACAATCGCACAAACTAAGGGTATGTTCCGATATGCACTGCGACCACTGTAGAGGTTAACGCCAATTTAGTATACTGTGAAGCCGTTCCTTTATAGCCAGTTATATTGGTTACTCTTTAAAACGGAACGCAATCCCATATACTGTCAGCCACGATTTTTGACACAGCATTCAAATGAGTGTATTAAAGTTTTCTAGTTCATTAAAAAAAACTGTTGATGGAGTATTGTCAAATTAAAAATATTTGGGATTAAACTGTAGGTATTGTTTATAAAACGTTAGGCACTCGAGTGGTTTTGACTGATCACGTGATCAAAGTACTGCGAGTACCTTACCTCGAAAACGCCAGTGCTGACAGTAGAATATGGCGGCGATTTATGACGTCATATATTTCCCTAAGGTACTGCGGCAGTATACTGCCAGTCCATAACGGAACGAATTTTTCTACAGTGACTGTGCAGTGCTCGCAGTGCATATCAGAACATACCCTAAACCGTTACCACCTACTCGGAGTGTTCCAAGGTCAAATGCCACAATTGTTTTTGAAGAGTTGTATTAAAAATTGTCAGTACAGAAAGTTTTAGTATGGCCCACGTATTATCGAACATATTCATTATAACAGAATTATAATAAATTATCTCGCTAAAAATATACAAAAGTAAAGCACTGTGCAATTTTTTTTCTAATATTTGTTGTAAACAACACAATATTTGAAGTTAAATTAATAACAGCGTAATTAATTAACGCCAAAAAACACTACAGAATTACATGACAGGTAGTAGTAATATTAAACATGGTGTAACTTTACACTGAGTTTATTAACAAGGTATTGTATAGTACTAAACCTTTCAAAAGGTTTTTTAAACGCGACTTACGAAAATTACTTCTTGACGCTTTCAGAGGAAAAGGAATTCAATTCATTTTGATTTTAATACCAATACTTTAGTGGAAATGATTATTTAAATATATTTCCTCCTATGGGGACGTCCACAAATTACATGGTGCATGTAGGAAGCGAAAAAGAGCCAAATATCACCCAACTCACGTGGATTTCAAGGGGGGGATTTCGGCAAATTGTGAAGAGAAAAAATAATGAGAAAATGGTAATTAATCTTAAATTGAAATAATTAAGCATAAATATAATGCAATCGAGCACGGATAAAGCAATTTGCAAAAAAAAATCGCTCGAGTTTAGAGAGGGGGGAGATGTTTGCGAAAAATCTTACGACATCTCTCCAAGGAGCGAGAGGGGGCTAAAATAGAAAATTGCCTCAAGCTATTTATGGATTCCCGCCTTTGGCATTAAAATAATCAATCTATGGAAAATTATGGCGTTCCCTTTATACAAATAATGAAGTATTAGTATTTTTAGCCTTGTATTTTATGGTATGGATTTTAAGGCATAAGCGTTTTCTTTACTCTGAATTCTATTGAGATTGGCCGTTAGGCAAGCCTTTATGCCCATGTATGCCCTTAAAAAGATTGCATTTATAGTCCGCGACACGTACTTCCGAAAGCATACATACCTCAGTATATCGTTCCCCCTTCAGAGACACAATCTTATTATCCCTGTAGCGAACCATCTTCCTCGGCTCAATTTTTGGCGCCAACGGCTTATGCTCTTTAATTTCTGCGTCTTTATCCACGTAAGAATATCTGTGAAAAGACAAACATATTTTATGTTTAAAAAGACCATGGCCCAATCGTGCAGCAAATCTCTGCCTACGCGTCTATTAGGCAGAGTTTTCGTTCAGTTGTACTTTTACCGCGCTTTGAATACAACGCCACGCAATAACAAAGTGTTCAGTGAAAAACGACACCACACTTAAAAAGGATGGAGTCGGATAGGATAGGTCGTATTTCAGGTAAATGACACTTTAAATTAACAAAATTGTGTAACTAACATGAATTTCAGGACTTTAATTTATACTTGCCGTTTGCTTATTAAACGATGTTTTGATTTATGATAGCAGTGGTAACTTAGATTTGAATTAACTCCTATTTATTAAAATGTGCATGTAAAGAATGTATTTTGTTTGTTGCCCCCAATAAATAAATAAGTGTGAATTTTATAACTTATGAAAATAAAAACGTAAAATGCACTTTCATAGAAGGGAAGAACAAATGCCACCAGTCACGAGCACGGGGAATGGGGTAAAATATCCATAAAACTTGTTTGACGAGTTTTATGGATGGGCCCCTATATGATGTTGATGTAACGAGCTCACTTGAACTTGTACACGTACATTAAACATCTTTAATAAATTAATTCCACAGTACACTTAGATACTTTAAGATCTGAGCGACTATCTCGCACCGATGTTCTCACCAGACAGACTAAACTGTCGCCCTACCAACCTCCCCTCCACCCGATCACGTTTCGTGCGCACGTAACGAATATTCCCAACTACCTGCGATTTATATTTTCGAATTTCCAACTACCCTCGATTTTTATTTCAGAAGAAAATAATACCAGTATTGAATAGTAAAAATTATTCTATATTTGTAATACTAATTTAATAAAACCTGACCAGTGGGAGGATCCTTTGCACAAGATGCCGGCTAGGTTATGAGTACCACAACGGTGCCTATTTCTGCCGTGAAGCAGTAATGTGTGTGTAGCTAGTGAAATTACTGGGAAAATGAGACTTAGCATCTTATGTCTCAAAGTGACGAGCGCAATTGTAGTGCCGCTCCGAATTTTTGGGTTTTTCGATAATCCTGAACAGCAATGCATTGTAATGGTCAGGACGTATCAATTACCATCAGACTGAATGTCCTGCTCGTCTCGTCCCTTATTGTCATAAAAAAAACGTAGTATTATACACACCTTGCAATGATCCTGTTCTTGATCTCATGATCATCCACCAGTGGCTGCTTGGCTGCTGAGTGGAGGACAGTGGCTGAAAGCGACTGGCCTTGTTCGCGACGCAACAGCAGAGTCGCCGCCGCGCGTTCAGGGTCGCCATTTGCAATCGAGACGCAATGCTTTATCTGTTGCGACCATTTTAATATTATTTCTATACTCCTCTACTTTTATCTGTCATTTTTACAGCCACGATCACTAATATAAGAACTATATTGAGTCTTTGAAAAGTCTATGGGTTTAAAAGCATTGTTTACCGTACGTACTATAATGCCAAAATAGCACAGTTGTTTTGCATAAAATGCTATAGTGCAATTGTACAACTATAGCGATATATATACGACTTTATACCACATTAGATTCTTAATATTATGTATTCAAATAAATAAAAATATCAACCGACTCAGGTGAGCGAGAGCGGAATACTGAATGCTCAGGTCAGTTTGATCAGGTTAACAATCACAACATAATATCGTAATTGGGATGAAAATGTTTTTTTTTTTTAAAGCAACAAATTACAAGAAAATTCGTGCTTTTATTTTTATTTTTTTAGCTTTAAAAATGGCTGTAAATATTAAGGTCAAAGTACGCATTTTCGTTCGACAGCGTGATGACGTCATGATTTCTCTGCTAGCCGCCGGATGCGGGGATTCGTTCGCTGGCTGCTCGTTTACGCTTGAAGCATTATATTTTTATAACGCGCATATAGTGAGTGGCTAATAATCATCAAATTCAAATATTTTTATTCAAAATAGGATTCAAAATCACTTTTTTTTTATATTAACTGGCTCCGTCGACTGAATGTCAACGATTCGGCAAACGTCATGGTGGAGAGATTATTTAAAAGGAAATGAGAGCTGATTTAAAAGGAAATGATCGGTTGAAATAGCTGTGTTTTTTTTTTGTGAACTGAAGAACAGGCAACAAGAGTTAGTACGGTTAGTAATAAACACCATAATATTAACTACCTTGTTAGTATCTAATCTAAGTTTAAGGGAGAAATGTGTGAATGTAAGTGGGAATATGTGCCTAGTAGATGCGTAGAAAGTACAATTTAATATTATTGCGAGAAATAAATTTGTAAAGAATCTTTATGAAAGGGGAATGGCATAAAGTAAGAAGAAAAGAGATGTTGATGGGGCGAGGGATATCCTTCGGTAGAAGGTCAAATAAAGGAATTGACAATTTAGGGCAATAGAAAAAATAAAAATCACTTATTGAACGTCAAAAACTACCACTCATTCAACGAAGACAGACTCAGACATGAGAAGAACGGGCTCAAGAAACTCAGCAGGTCTTTTTTTATAAAAATATGTATTAAAATGTAATATCGTACAATAAACATTTATAATTAAAGACCCTGAGGGTGCGCTTTGTTCCCAGTTTGTGGAATCATCAAGAAAATCGTGTATATTATAGTAATCTTTCCCACACAAACGTTTTTAATAATTCTTTTGAATTTCGTAACACATTTGTTTTGTACATTTTCTGGGATCATATTGTAAAATCATGTACGTCGCCCAATAAAAGACTAACTAACTAGACTTAACCGAGTAGTAGGCATTACAAGTTTATGTTTGTTCCGCGTGTAATAATGTTATTATGATTGTCATAGTTTCTAGCAATAAAACAACTAATAATTAATAAGAATTACTGTATCGTGCTTCAGTTCCAGGCTACTCTCGAATTATATAAGAATTAGTTTCCTATTGTGGTATCTGAAAGGGCTATATTTCACCGGGACACGACGGTCGCGCAATCAGTCGCGCCACCATGCAGGCATAAAAGGCAAAGGCATTTATTTTCTCAAAATCGATTCCTTTAGAATTCTTTTTGATGTCATTTCGAATAGAATTCTTAGTGATACTCACTGCTCTAATACCTCTATTATTGTTATGATTGGGAGAAGAGGGAATTTAAATAAAAATGTTCTACAAAAATTATACAATGAGTTAAATAGTTTAAAAATAGAAAATCTTATAATATTCACACTGCCATTCATACAGGATTTGCCACAGGAAAACAAAGCAAGAGACAATTTGTATAATATGTTAACCCTATTGTCTCATTCAAATTATGTGACATATAATGGTAATTTATTATGTAGTAACATACACATAATTGACATAAATAATATAATTAATCATAAATGTAAAATGTTGACATTTGATAGGTTACACCTATCTAATTTTTATAAAAGACAGATAGCTAAATCGCTATCCTTTTATTTATTTTATAACTCAGCCAATTATTTGGCAACCCGGTCCCCTGCTTCTATTGAGCAGGTTAGTAAGTCGATTAGCACTGCTTCTATTGAGCAGTCTTATAGTTTAGTTTCTGGTTTGGAATATGTTCCAAATTATTTAAACTAGTCAATAAGACAATAGGGGACTCCTCTAGCAATATAAATATACAATGTACAAGTAATAGTAAACATAATAATTGTAAAGTCATAAACCTGATGCACCAAAATATGCAAGGATTGTTAGGTAAAGAACTGGAACTGGAGTTACTAATGAACCATGAAAATATTGATATCTAATGTCTTACTGAACACTGGCTTAGAAAATATGAGCTCATTTTTAACTCCAGTGGTCATCGGGTGGCAAGTGTGTTTAGCAGAGAAAATGCAACACGTGGCGGCTCTCTTATACTTATAAGTAAATCATTTAAATTCAAAGACCGTAAAGATATTGTGGGCCTCTCTGTTGAACGTACCATTGAAATAGCCTGTGCAGAGCTTGAGTGTGCCATTGTTGTAAGTATATACAGACCCCCCGATGCATTATATGAGTTATTTGAGAGTGTATTGGAGGAGGTTCTATCAAAATTATCAGAATCTAAGAAATATATTATGATTTGTGGTGACTTTAATATTAACTTATTAGAAAAATCCACCACAAGTATTAGATTCAAATCTTTGTTTAAATCATATAATTTATCAAATATTTTCTTAGAGCCTACTAGAGTAACCAGCACCTCTAAAAGCTGTATTGATAATATTTTTACTAATTATAAACCTATTTCTCAATCAATAATTAGTAAACTGAGCTCAGACCACTTTGGTCAAATAGCCTCTTTTAATATTGCAGGGAACAAATGTACTTCAACTAAAGAGTTTATGTTTGTTCCGGTAAACAATAGGCGAATGGAGAAATATAGAGGCAATGTTTCAGAAAAACTCTTAAACTTGTATTTGAATTATAACAGTACTCCAAATGAGATGTATGGTAAGTTATTTAAAATAATTAAAACAGAGTTTGCTTCTATATTTACTTCAAAGACAATCAACTCGGGTGGTCTCTTGTCATTTAACAATTGGGCAACAGCTGGTATTCATAGGAGCAGACAACGGTTATATGAGCTATATAGTGAGAGATCATCATGTAATCATGATGCATCTTTCCTTGTATATGTGAAAAATTATTCAAAATTATTTAAGAAAGTATGTTCTATTGCTAAGTCAATGCATATTAGAGAAATAATTTAAAATGCTTCAAATAAAATAAAAATGACTTGGAAAGTTATTAACTGGGAATCTGGAAGAGCGAAAGACTGCAAGTTTGAATATAATCTAATAATAAACAATACAAAAATCCACTCTGAGCAGGAAGTAGCTTCTGCTTTTGAGAATTTTTTTCTAAAATTCCAGTTTCCATCTCCAGCACCCTTGTCTCCTCCACCAGTGTTGCCGAGTCTTTTGGAAAATGTTAAGGAATGTAAACAAAATTTCAAATTCAGTGTTGTTAGCCCAGCAGAAATAATTAAAACTTTCAGATCCTTAGAAATGAAAAAAACTGCTGATATATGGGGCATATCTGTAAAAATAATAAGTTCTGTTATTGACGTCATAGCACCATATCTAGCACTAGTTTTTAATAGCTGTATTGAACATGGCGTGTTTCCTGACCTTCTGAAGTATATTAAAATTACACCAATATTTAAATCGGGACTCACTTCTGACCCGAATAACTATCGCCCTGTTTCGGTGTTGCCGACCCTTAGTAAAATTTTTGAAAAAATTATTTTAAGCCAAATGCTTACTCACTTTAACACTTATAAGTTACTTCATATAAAACAATTTGGCTTTACTAGGGGACGCTCGACTACGGATGCAGGTGTTGAACTCATCAGGAATATTTTTGAGGCCTGGGAGGAATCACAGAATGCACTTGGTATCTTCTGTGATTTATCTAAGGCTTTTGATTGTGTTCAACATTCAACGCTGGTCAGGAAGCTATGCCACTATGGTATAAGAGGATCTGCACTCGATCTTTTGATCTCATATTTAAATAATAGGATTCAGAGGGTCGAGGTGAATGGCAGGAGATCTCCTGGGACTCCTCTCGGTATGGGGGTACCACAAGGGTCTATTCTTGGACCCTTCCTCTTCCTGATGTACCTAACCTTGTAGAAAAAAAACACAAGGCGGTATTGTTTGCGGATGACACTTCACTTATATTCAAAGTGAAACGAAGCCAAGTTTTATATGACGAAGTAAACAAAGCTCTATCTGACATCGTTTTCTGGTTTAGCGCCAATAACTTATTGTTAAATAATCATAAAACCAAATATATTAAATTCACCGCGCCAGATGTCAAAAATGTAGATGCGAATATTTTATTAAATGGAGAGGTGGTAAAACCAGTGGAAACTGCTATATTTCTTGGCATTACTCTTGATTCCAAATTGCAGTGGGGCCCCCATATTGAAGGATTGGCGAATAGGCTTAGTTCTGCAGCATATGCGGTTAAGAAAATCAGACGGTTAACTGACATAGATACGGCGAGATTAGTATACTTTAGTTATTTTCATAGTATTATGTCCTATGGTATATTGTTATGGGGCAGTGCGGCCGATATTAATACTATCTTTGTGCTGCAGAAGAGGGCTATTCGCGCGATTTATAACCTAGGTCCTAAAGAATCATTAAGAGAAAAATTTAAAGAAATAAACATTTTGACTGTTGCTTCTCAATACATTTTTGATAATGTTTTGTATGTTCATAAGCACATTGAGGAATTCTATAGAAACTGTGACATTCATAATGTTAACACGAGGAACAAACATAAACTTGTTATGCCTACTACTCGGTTGGGTCGAGTTAGTAAGTTTTTTGTTGGGCGATGTATATGCTTCTACAATATGATCCCAGAAAATGTACAAAACAAATGTGTTACGAAATTTAAAAGAATTGTTACAAAACGTTTGTGTGGGAAAGGTTATTATAGCATAAACGATTTTCTTAATGACACCACGGACTGGGAATAAAGCGAACACCCTCAGGCTCTTTAATTATAAATGTTTATTGTACGATATTACATTGAAATCCATTTTTTATATATAAAAAAAAAGCCCGCTGAGTTTCTTGCGCCCATTCTTCTCAGGTCTGAGGCAGTCTCTTTTGAATGGGTGGTTTGGATTTTGACGTTCAATAAGTGATTATAAATCCTATTTTGAATAAAAATATTTGAATTTGAATATACTACATGGTGTCGGTAAGCTACCAAACTAAACATCATATAGGCACCAGAGTTATGACGCGTCCGAGCTGATCACGCCACCTAATTGGTCGCACAACCAGGCGGTCACCAGGTGGGTAACACTCCATAAAGCTACCACCAGCAACAGGTTGCGCCAAAAAGCAATCTTTAATAAGCGTTTATAGATTATAAGGATAGTTGTGGCTGACGGGAAGAAGACCTTTCAACATATGCCAGTACATCTTCTATTGCTGTCAAATACCCACCTCCATAGTACAGGTGTTGGGGAACATCTCAATAAGCATGTTGACCTGTTCGGAATACTCCTCCGTGTCCATGGGAGCACGACGCGTAGAGCATTCTGAACTTTCAGAGCTAGAATGTGACCTGCAAACGAACATGGTGTCTTCATAATTGAGGCCATGAGAACCAGACACGCTTTGAACATGTGTCACTTAATATATTTGTCATTGGGTTAGTACTTCATAAGAAATGTAGATGGCTCTGTTAAATGTTACGTTATATTATAAAACGCGCTATTAATATTTTTTCTTATTTTGTAAATTTAAAAAAAAATTACACTTGAGCAACAGCCGGCGTACCGCAGGGTAGCTGCTTGTCACCCCTTCCATAGGCTAAATACACAGATGATATCCCGCTCGAACCGATGGCAACTCTGGCGCTGTTTGCAGATGACGCGGCGGCGACTATCAGTAAACATGGGCAAAACCCAGGCGCTCGCGACCGGGAGTGTGCTCACAGGCCAGCATAGGTTGCAGCTAAACGGACAGGACATGCGTGGTCTCCGATGTTAAAGTACCTCGGGGTCACCATCGACCGCCGGCTTAACATGAACGAGCACGTCACGAACGTTGACAAACGTCGCGATGGCCTTACTTCGTCCAGCGCTCTCCTCAAGCCTCCCTGTGAGGGTGAAGGTCTTGGTGTACAAGACCCACCTACGCAGCCGGCTCACGTCCGCCGCGCCTGCATGGTACGCGCTCGTGAGCCAAACAAATCAGAAAAGGCTACAAACTGGCCCCTGACAGCCACCGCTACCCGCGCGAACTCGTGCGGGACGAGGATGAAGAGTGACGTGTTTGCGCCCGGCCCAGCTGATCGCCTATCTTCTTCTTCGGGGCTGATCGCCAGGGCCCGCGCAAACCGGCGACAACTCACCGGACATGACATCAGAGCTGAGGGAACAGGCGCTTCCTCAGCTCCAAAAGATAACCTAAACGGGGCGCAAAAGCTCCCCCCACACATGTTACTATTAATTTTAATAAAAAATTAAGAAGAGGACAGCAGGGAACAACGTTCCCCAATGACCCGCCCGTCTCCACGTGCAACGTGGGCACTGTCCGACTTCAATGATGGTTTGGTCATTGGTGGAGCATTAGCTATGAAGGTATGAAAGGTATCAAAACATCGACATAAGATCAAAATACCATTCTTGAAAAGTTAGTGAAACCCCTTAGCAACACCATGTTCAATAACCAAGAATAGTCCTTCCAGCAAGACTCGGCGCCGGGTCATAAAGCTCGGTCTACAATCTTGGTTGGAAACGAACATTTCGGATTTCATCAAAGCTGTCCGTCGTCTTGTCCAGATCTTAATCCGCTGGATTATGATTTATGGTCAGTTTTAGAGAGTACGGCTTGCTCTAAACGCCATAATAATTTGGAGTTCCTAAAGCAATCCGTACGATTGGCAGTGAAGAATGTTTTCATGGAAAGAGTGCGTGCTTCTATTGATAACTGGCCCTAACGTTTAAAGGACTGTATTGCAGCCAATGGAGATCAAATTATATTTAAAATTGTTTTATATTTATGTATTAGACTAACACACTGTAAAAGTAATAAATGTTATTTGCAACAGATTTTTTTTTTCTTTGTTTCAGTATTTATGGCATGCCTAGATATATATTAAATACTAGCTGACCCGACAGACGTTGTTCTGTTCATAATAACAAAAACTCTTGCGGATGGAATTTTGGAAAATCCGAAAATCTTAGCTGACCTCTACTCGGTGAAAAGAATATTCCTACCAAATTTCAAGTCTTTAGCTCTAATGGTTCCAGAGATATCGTGATGAGTGACTATATACGTGGAAATCTCTTATATATATATATATATAGATAATGTATATTTAGGATGAAATTATTTCAAAACTACTTACCGGCTAGCCTTCGTACCGGTCGGTAGAAGTTCGCTGATGTTCTGCAAAGTAAGACTTATCTTGTCGCTGCCAGCCGAATCATCTGCGATATAATGTTATAAAAGCTTAGAATATTGATTTTTAATACGAAGTGAATATGAATATACAAATTTTAATTTGCGACCGCGGCTCTCGGGTTCCGTCCGAGCACTCGTCCACTGAGCCAACTGTGCGAGTGACGCATCGACCGTAAAATCTTTGTATGTCTTGTTCAACTCTCAGGTTGTGGCTCCATCTACAGGATCTACTTTACAGTTGATAACCTGCTCAACACCAACAACTGCCTATTAGGAAATTAACTTAAGACCCGCATCATCTATACAAAAATTTGTATATTTAATCACAGAACTGCGGGATAGCACATAAAATATTTTATAAAAATATTTTTCATAATATGGACACTGAAAATCTTTTTAAGGTATAAAAAAACACACACTTCCAGACATACATTTAATAATTACTTAATATACATAATGATATGATGCATATATATCGCCCAAAAGGATTCCTAACTCGACTTAGACAAGTAGTAGGCATTATAAGTTTATGTCTGTTTGATGGTAAAATTATGGTTGTGAAAGTTTCTAGCAAATTCACTTATGCGCCTATGTACATAGCATTATCATAATATATTGAGAAGCAACAGTCAAAATGTTTATTGGAGTTCACTCCTTAAGAAACGATTTTCATATAAGGCGCCCGGTATGAGAAAAATATGGAGAGTAAAATCTACTCATCAAATGGGATAGTAACGTTTTTCTCATTTAAATAAAAACAGACTTTGTCTGCTTACAAATAAGGCAATAATTAGCATTGTATTTTCCTGTCGGCCACCTAGCGTTACTTTTGAAAATTATTTTATTTTGCAATAAGAAGTGTTGTCGCTAATGTACGTTAGTTTCCTAAAGTTTATTAGATGGCGTTGAGCTACGGACACCCCATCTAACTTCAAATTAAAAACAAATAACAGTCTACTGTTATTTGTTTTTAATTTGAAGTGACACTAGATGACGTTAACGTAATCTATTAAACGTCATCTAGTGTCACTTTCATAAACTATTTCGTATTTCCAAATCAAACACTGTATCTATCAAGTAATACGTCAACATAACGGATAATAGATGGCGCTGATCACAGATTTGTAATAATTAGGTACCTGACCATAAGAAAAACCACTATGAAATTATTTTATATTTTTAATATCTAATTTTTTTTTATTAATACGCTTTTATTAACTTCTGCTGTATGTCTGTTAGTAACCGTCTCCATTGGACTTGATTTTGTTTAGTACCTGTTCAACGACAATCGTTCTTGAGGAGTAAACTCCAGTCGTGCATCGAAGCTGACACACACACTTTTTTTTTCTTAAAATTTTGCTCTCAATGATTTTTAGGACCTATAAGTTTAATAGCGTTTTAATTCCGTTTTAATTAGCGCGAATAGCCCTCTTCTGCTGCACTAAGATGGCATTAATATCGGTAGAGTCTTAGTAATAGGATCCAGTATGTTACAGTTTCAGTGTGGAACAATAAATAAATTCTTACCATGAGCAGAGTTGCTATCACTCTCATCATGCTGAGAGACTTCGGCCTCTAGCTCCATCAGCCACGAGCACACCACACCCTCATCAATGTTTGCAAAGTCAGGAATGTATGCAGACATAAATTCAATAAAACCTAAAAATTCAAATTAATCAATATTTTATGTACAGTAGTTACTTCTCGGGTACTTGCTTTTCGAAGCAACTATTCGAGAAAGGCAAAGAATACAATAGAATATTTTATTGCTGTTTTGTAGATAACACCAAAGCTTACTACTTAAGTAGACTCACTGGAGCACGAGGTAATACAACAAGCCCTAAAAGATTTAGGAGTTCAGAACGAATATGCTAGAATACTGCGAAATATTTACACAAATAACAAAACAAAACTAAGACTGAAGAAAGTGGGTAACGCAATAAAACAGGAAAGAAGTGTGAAGCAGTAAAGGCCACAGCAGGTAGTACACGGTCAAGATTCGCTAGTGACGGAGAAGAAATGTGGGAGGTCTTTGTCCAAAGAGGCACATTGTCGGATGTCGAGGCAGAAGACTACTTTCAGCTTTAGTTTATATATTTTAGTTTTAATTTAAATTATAATTCTCTCTCCAATGTCCGTGGTCTGTTTCCAAAATATTTTCCAGTAAAATTGTTTATAGAATGGAGATATATATAATTAAATTTAACAACAGAGCAACTAGAACTTGTCGCAATAGACGCAAAAAAATCTATTACTAATTTATAGTATAACAATATAATAATAAAACACATCTAAACACATATTTTAGTTTATATATATATACTAGTGGACCCGAGAGACGTTGTCCTGTACACACTCCTTAAATTTGAAAAATCGGTCCAGCCGTTAGGAGGAGTTCACTAACATACACATGAGCAGGAGAATTATATTATATGGACAGAATTGAGAATCTAAACCAATCTCAAATTCACTGGAACACAAAACAAAATCATCAAAATCGGTCGTTAGTCGTTTAGGAGGTAGTTCAATTGTGAATCTAAACCATTCTCGAATTCACCTGAAGACACACAGAAAGTTTCATCAAATTTAGGAGGAGTTCTGTTACAACAGACGCACAAAAGAAATATATATTTTAGAAACACTGGCGCTCCACACTGTTCTATTACTTGTATTGTAATAAATTATATCAATCCATTCCTTTAATATTATTACAGAAGGTCTAATGTATATACATTATAAAATCTTATCTTGCCTAGTACCAAAACATTGGGTTTGGCTTTGGAAGACCATGGTGTGGTTTAGAATAGTGATTTTCAAACTGTTTAAGGCAAGAAACCCCATTTCCAAAATGAACAGATACCAGACCCTAATTGACTATGTGGATATCAGACCAGGGGTGTTACGGTTATTCACATGTGCATACATAGGCTGCACTAAAAGTATTGGGAATGGAATATTTGAACTGTTCCTGTCATATTAAAATCTTTTTAATTGAAAACTCCTTCGTTTTAAAAATCGAATAGCATTTATTTATTTAAAAAAAAGATTCTCGGTCTTGTCACAAGGTCTTGTCAAACTTGTATAGTCGTTGAAAAAATGGAATTGACTCGAGAAAATTCTAGAGTGATGATTTATTATGACTTTCGAAGTGGTTTAATACAAAAACAGTGTGTTGACCGGATGATTTCTGCATTTGCTGATGAAGCCCCATCCAAAACCACAATTTATCGCTGGTTTGTTGAATTTCTACGTGGACGTGTCAAGCTCAGTGATGATCCCCGTCAAGGTGGTCCAAAAACTGCAGTCAACCAAAGAAAACGTTGATGCTGTGCGTAAGCTGATTGAGGAAGATCGACATATGACATACCGCGAAATTCAGGCAACTTTAGACATTGGCATGAATCAAATACAAATAATCTTGCATGATCAATTAGATGTAAAAACGTTGTTTTCCCGATGTATACCGCATTTGCTCTGTGAAGAGCAAAATATGCTGTATACAACATCGTATCAGGTGACGAATCCTGGATATACGCGTACGAAATGAGTTAAAGCCAACAAAAATTGTTCGTTCACGGAGTGTTGCAAAAAAAATGGTGGCCACGTTTGTCTCCAAAAACCAGCCATGTTGCGACTATTCCTCTTGAGGGACAAAGAACGGTTAATGCAGAATGGTATACTAGCATTTGTTTACCACAGGTCGTTTCTGAATTCCGTAAAGAGAACTGCAACTGCCGCATCATCCTTCATCACCACAATGCGAGTTCTCACACCGCGCAGAGAACAAAAGAGTTTTTAGAGCAAGAAAAACATAGAATTATTAGACCATCATACATACAGCCCCGACCTAAGCCCTAATGATTTCTATACTTTCCCTAAAATAAAGAATAAATTGCGTGGTCTGAGATTTTCATCACCTGAAGAAGCTGTGGACGCCTACAAAACGTCCATTTTGGAGACCCCAACCTCCGAATGGAATGGTTGCTTCAAATATTGGTTCCATCGTATGGAAAAATGTGTCAATAAATACATTTTTAAATAGTAATGTTGTGTCACTTCCTTGATTCCCGAAATTTTCAGTGCCGCCCTCGTATGTGGAATATTCTTGAATGACTTGCAAAGGACTTGAAAAAGAAAGTGGGCGGGGCTAGATGGCTTGAGCGAGTTTCAAAGATAAAAGATGTGTTAAGTTTTTATGCTAATGATAATCACATTTGGAAATAATGGAATGCTGCCTTGAACTATTGAAACCTATCAAAGAAGCCACTCGTGAAATGAGCAGCTCTCCAGCACTCATATCATCTGTGATTTCTATCATTCAAATGCTTATGAAAAAACTTGACTAGCAAAAGCACCGGATACTGATGCTATTCGGTTGGCAGTCTTAGACCCTATTGCCACTGGTTCTCATAATATATCGTCGCTAAATTTTGAAAAAACTAAAAGAATGAGAATGGGAGCTGACTTTGATCTGGAACAAGGCATATCCGGTATAGGTATGAAGACTTGTTAAAAAGAGATCTTGCCATGATGTTAGATTCATTGAGTGAAGATGAAGGTGAAGGAGAACCTGACAACAGTAGCCCCGACGCCCTTCTCCAAAAGGAATTAGTCATTTATCGCAATAAAAAAAGATTGGATGAAAATCCACTTTTGGTGGAAGGTAATGGTGAATTTAAAACTCTCAACAAATTGGCACAAACATATTTTCACATCCACCAGCCAGTGCTCCCAGCGAACAACTGTTTAGTGGAGCTGGGTTAATATATGACCCACTCCGAAATAGCTTGGAGGCTGAGAAGGCTGCCATTTTATTATTTATCAAATATAATTCCCAGATTTTTTTATTTAATTACTGAAATTAGTTTCTCTATATTTTTTAAGTAAAAGTATTTAAATATATATTGTTTTTGTGTTTTATAAGTTTTTAAGTATGTGTTATTTTTTAAGTCTTGTAGGCTATAAGTATTAAATACAACTAAAAATTGTTTTAGCTTTGTTTGTTAGTACTTAATAAAAAAAAATAAAATTATTTTCATTTATTCATGGACTTAAAATTGAAATATCTTTAAAAAAATCCTGAAATCTGCATCTGCATTTACGGATGTGAACATTAATAATTTGCATCAGCATCAGTATCTATGGATTTCAAAATATTTGCATCCGCAACAACCCTGTATCAGACACTGATAACCTCATAGCCATAGTACCTCAAGAATGGTCTTGAGTTTTTTTTTGAAGCATAACATGCATCCTTGTAAAATATTAGTAATTTTTTATATTATTCAGTTTTTACATAACACAATTTATATGAGCTTCAAATAAGAACTTGTGATAATTATTACACCCTTAAAGTCAGTAATCTTTTACATTGACCCCTCGAAAACCCATTTCAATTCAAAGAGGTATATTGGCCACTTTGGGAATCCTTGATGAGAAAGATACTGATGCAAAGCAAGTTGCTGCAAGATTGAGATTAGTTGCACTACACGATCAACTGCCAAGCCGTTGCAGTTCACTACCCTCTGCAAATCCGGTAAATGTTACTGGGTGTGTCCTTGATTCAATTTTAATCTTAACTTTATATATAATATATATAGAATAATCCCAAAATGTGCAATCTTTTGCTTCTGTCCTTGTAAAGGAAGTGGAAAAATAAAGGATTAAAATATTTCACAATTATAAGTTACATAAACTGATTAATAATATAAGCTTAAAACAATTTATTTTTAATCCGTATCTTACCTGTCCCGTCCGAGCGCTCTTCTACAGAGCCAACCGTTCGAGTGACATATGGTTCGTAAATATGGGTATGTCTTGTACAACACTCAGAACCTGACAGTTGAACAAGACATACCAATATTTAAACATACCAATGGGTCGCGGGTTCAAGTCCCGCATCGATCATAAATTTTGGTTACAAATTTAATTTATTCCCTGAAGTGAGAAATACCTATCACTTTAAGAATAACAAATTGTATGTATCTTACCTTCAATATCGAAGCAAGAGTCCTGAGATGCTGATTCTATTATAGAAATAACATAAGAAAGGGCTATATCATCTATAACACTAATGTTAGCCGTAGGGATATTTTTCGTGATAAAATGAAACAAACTCTCCTTAATAAGGCTTTCCTGTTGCGCTATGGTACTCATTTTATTCGAAAAGAAAGTTGCTTTATTAATTAAACGAGTTAAAATGAACACTAACTACTTTTATCGTTACGGGTCGGTAAACAAGCTTATGAAAGCTTTAAATTACTAAAACTTAAACTTAAAATATATAGTTGCAGCTTATATTCTACAAATGTCTACTATTGCGTTGAATTAAATATATATATTGATTATTTCAACGAGAAAAACTGTACCCCTACGAAAAGCTAAGAAAATCAATATGTACAATGTTATTTTTTAAGTGTCAAAATGTCAATTTTGAAGTTTTCAATTTAGCCATAAAAGGCCTTTAAACTATTTACTCAGAGTAATAATTTTGCACAATCCATTCTGGCGATAAAAATTCTCATTATCTTTACACTCACAGTATCAAGATTGTTTTTATTCCAAATTTATAACTATAATTCAAAATACGTGCTTCATGTCTTTATTTCTTCAAATTCTCTCTTTTGTTTTGCTTTTTTACTTAAAACTTTTCTTACAATTATATATTAATATTCTAATATAATAGCTTATGAGAAAAAGTGGTTAAGATACTTTTTTGCGAAACTTTACATTTCAACTAACTGAATAACTACCATATCTACCTATTTATGGATTACCGATTATTAAGCCCTGAAAATTACTAGAATATCTAGGACACAGAAGCATATTATTGAAGCACTGGAAACTTAAAGGGCAAAAAGTAGAATACCAAATAAAGATTTATTAGAAAATCACTGCAGTAACAACAGTTGGATAGGACCCGTATTCTCAATAAAAATATTCTCAACGGCTTATAGTAATGTTACATTGAAACGTATATCGATAAGAGTATGGTATCAAAATTAATGAGATAAGTATATGCCACCAACGTTTTAAAGGCGATAATATTACTTTTCTCTGAAAGCAGCTTTAAGGTAGAGCTTTCCTGGCTTAGAGCCAAAATCTCCTTTTTATTGATGAAACCTTATGCAGTCTACCAATTACATCTATTTTAAAAGTTTTTACTTGGAAAACATTAAATTGAATTTTATGTAACTAGATAAACAACGTAAAAGGGTTACAGGGGTAAGAAATTGCCGTTTAAAAATTATAAAATATATATCAACAGGTTGTCGCTAAGCGGTTGGCTCAAAGATCAAATACATTTGCCTCTGTCTGTGGCCCTGCTACCGATAGCTCAACCCTTGGGAATGAATCCGCTGCCGGCGGCACTCCAAGTTAATAATATTTTGTTTTTGTATCTATCTAATAATATAACACATAGTTTTTATATTTTAAAAACTTAGATTTATGAAAGAAAATAAATACATATGAATAGAAATAACAAATGAAACAATATATTTCCTATTAATAGTAATGGTAGTTTTCCAATTACAGAGCATAATGCGACTCAGTGCGGCACAATGCCGAATTGTGCTGATGCTTAATTGGAACATGAATTACTTTTAAAATGCACTAGCAGAGTACGTGTATACTAGTTCAGTGTTGAAAAAAAATATTTCTAGAGTTAGCAATCTAATAAGAAAAAAGATGTTGTCTTCTTCATTTTGTTAAATATGTTCATTTCCACGAAAACATTTATAGTGTCTCCTTCATTAAATGATTCGATCAAGCCATTCGAGCAATGTTGACAAAAGTTTATTTTTGTTCAATAAATTTGTGTATACTTTAGAATTCTAAAATGAAATTATTGTATCCACATTTTAAATGTGGTATATAAAATGAAATAGTCAATGTTTTTACTTTCATTAGTTTTAGTTTTATATATTTAGAGCTTTGGTGACAAGACCATCAGCTCAAACCAACATACAATATTTATTATTAAGAATATTTAAATCATTTTTCGGTAAGTTTGTATCTTTATCCATACTTACATTTTTTTTACACAGTCTGAATTTCTATTTCTAAAAAAACTACGACGAATCGAAAGCTTGTAAAATTTTTTCAACAATAAACAATATTACTACCTATAGTAAATAAAATTTGGATCAATGCCAACTTATAGAAAAAACACACGTTAATTTTCTGCCACTGAGTTGGGATCTATTCTACGCATCACGCGAAAGCAGTACTTTTGAGAGTGCTCGATTGTGCGAAGCATTATTGTAGATGGAACACTCAATGTTGAGCATTATGCTGCATATTGCGCTCTACAATAGTGCTGTAATTGGAAAACAGTCAATATGACAACACCTAAGAAAACTGTCAAAGCTATTGCTATCTAAAAGGGGCACATGGGGCTACTTCTATAGTGTCAATATTCTATTCAAGTCAAGATTCCAATAATTTCCATAATTGTGTTGACATTAATTGACATTTGACAAATGACAAAGTTGTGACGTGTAATTTGTATCAAAATCTTTAAAGCTGTATTCGTCGTCACCGTATAACTTTTTAATAATATCTAAGGAAAACAAGAAAATGAGTGCATTTAAACGAGACAAGAAAGAAGAAGAAGACACAGGTGGTAACCCTTACCAAAACCTTGATAAAACCATCATTTTACAAGAGTCTCGCTATTTTAATGAGACACCAGTTAATCCCAGAAAATGTTGTCATATTTTGTCGAAAATTCTCTATTTACTCAACCAAGGCGAAAAATTGACTACACAAGAGGCTACAGACGCTTTTTTCGCGACTACTAAATTGTTTCAATCGAAAGATGTAATGCTTCGTAGGATGGTTTACTTGTGTATAAAGGAACTGAGTAAGATGGCTCAGGATGTAATCATAGTTACGTCTTCGTTGACGAAAGATATGACTGGTAAAGAGGATTTATACCGTGCAGCTGCTATACGGGCGCTATGCAGCATCACAGATAATACAATGCTTCAAGCAATTGAGAGATACATGAAACAGGCTATTGTTGATAAAAACCCTGCCGTTAGTTCTGCCGCCTTGGTGTCAGCATTACATTTATCCTCAACAGCGCCTGATCTAGTCAAACGATGGGCAAATGAGGCTCAGGTAAGCTTAACTTAAACAGTTATTTAAGATGGTAGGAGTAAGACAAACATTACCTGCTAAAACACAACATTTGTGACAACGCATGATACAATTGTTGCTTAGCACACCATTTGTGTTTAAAATGTGTTAAAACTCCTGTAGGTTGATTGATGTCTCACTCATTAGACCTTTCTAGGGCAGTTAAAGTGTTAATAATTATGTAGTATTGGAAATACCTACAACTTTTTTATATTTATTTTAACATTTGTAGGATTAGTCAATCTTATGTAATTTATACTGTTGCAAATTAAGTTTGACTATATTTGCTGGAACAGTCATTTGTGACATTATTTTAGTACACTTATTTGACAAATTATTAGGTCAGCAACACTCTTCTGAGCCTTTGACACTTCAACTCATGGTGATCATGTATCATCAGATGACCTGTATGTATGCTTGTTTTCCATAAAATAATTTTACAGTTTGGCATGTGTATAGTCATTGGTCTAAGACATAAATTCTCTACTGTTTTCATTAGATTATGTATGACGTTAAGTTAGTTATCAAGAGATAATCAGGCTCCATCAAGTAGATTCTCATTATTTAATGATTGACTCATCAAAGTTTTTTTCTCAGATCATTTATATGTCTAGAGATATATGACAGCTGTAAAAACATTGGAAAAAATTGAGCTTAGAGTTATAATCTCTATTATGAGCACTTCACACACACAACACAATGTGTCATACAAATTGAGAGTGGAGAGATAGCTTGTAACACAGATAAAAGTTTTAAACCTGGCCTGTCGTTATTGGTTGTCTAACAACAAAATCCGCTATCTAGACTGTAGCTGATATGTTAAATTTTCATATTGTGACTCTTAGATTAATTTTAGTGAGCACCAAATGATCTAAAAGTTTTTGTTATAGGTAACTGAGCTTCATTTTTCTTTTATTTATTAATTTACATCAATTTTTTTATTTTACTTGTGTAAAGAATTGAGTATTTGATGTTAAAGTATTTTTGTTGCATCACCTTACAAAATATATTGAATTGAAATTATTTTTAAATCATCATCATCTGCCGGAAGATGGCCACTGCTGGAAAAAGGCCTACCTCAAAGATTTCCATGACAATTGGCCCTGCACTGCCTCTCATCCAACATATTACAGCGATCTTGACCAGATCGTTGGTCAATCTTGTGGGGGGCCTACCAACACTGCGTCTTCCGGTATGTGGTTGCCATTTGAGGACTTTACTGCCCCAACGAACTCTGTCCGTCGAACAATTACAAATTTATTAAGAATTTATTTTTAAATAAGAAAATATAACTTGGACGGAGTTATATTTTCTTTAGCTATTATTAGCTTGCATCATGGGTGTGGCGGTATGAAGGGATAGAAAATAGGAAAGAGAAAATTTTTCCAGCAGATCAGACATGGAAGAGGGAATTTAAATGAACCCTCTTGAAGCTACTATTCAAAAGACTGACAGTTTGAATGTGACTAAAAGTCATGGCCAATTTTTGAAAATTAATTTAATGAATATGAACCGACAAAAAGCCGACAAATCACGGTTTTCTTCGCGCGTGGCTTGTAATACTCGTAGCGTGCGCGTGATATGCTCGATATGCGCGCATAAGGCTTTGCATATTACTATGGATGCGAGATCTGACGAAAATTTGTTCTGACGAGTACGTCCGAAATCCTCGTCAGAACAAGGCGTTTACACTGTGCGCGTTTTCTGTTATTTTGATAGTCAGTTCGTTTCTGCCGTCCAGCGAAGATGGACGACTTTGATGAATTTGATTTGACATCGATAAAGAAGGTCTTACTTCCGTTGATATTGCCGAGGTGGACTTTGAGTCCCTACACAATGTGCCAGTTTCACGGAGATATAACCACTACGGAAGATGCGCGAATGAGAATAGAGAAAACTTGAAAAAATATTTTGTTAGTCCAGCATGTGAATTTCCGTTTCAATACAACCTACTGTAATAATCTATAACTCTACAAGTCATGTTCTTAATAGATAAAATGTAAACATTAATTCTAATTGCTCATGTACCTAATTAATGTAAGCCCAACATCAAAATAAAAAATTGTACTTACTGCTAGCAACTTTCTCTCACTTTTGCCGAGAAATATCTCTGTTGTGATCATTTTTGTCTCTCATATCCTACAAACACCTGTTCTCGTACACGAGACTGATCAATTTATCGTTATCCATGGTGGAAACGAAATCACTCGAAATTCGCAGACGCAGGTCGTGCGAAAAAAATCAAACTCGTTTGAACGCTCGAGTGGTGCTGACGACGTCGTGCATGTTCTGACGCGTTCTTCGTTGCCAGAGTAAACACTGTCATTGGATACGCTTGTTGGAGGCGTTTGTTTCTTCTGACGAATCCGTCAGAACGAATTTTCGTCAGAACTCGCACCCATAGTAACCCTAGCCTAAGACGTCCAAACTATGAGAAATTGTTACCTTTCATGACACATTGCACGGCGAATTCTTCTCTTGCATGATACATTTCATGTTCAATTTCAGCAATATGTACGCACCAGTATGTCACTCAAATTATCACATTATTCAAATGTACACTTTTCTCCTCTCTCTTCTTTTTATCTTCTGAACGGCTTTAGATCCTGTAAATAGTCTAGTAGTCGTCAGCTAGCGTAGGCACTGGACACTTACTTCTTCCACGCCGCGCCGTAGCCATCAGAACTCGTAGGTGAATGAATGAACCCACCGAAGCGTGATAAAAACTTTGTTTTCTAAATGTATAATTTCTTTGTATGAAAATTCACTCAAATTTTTAGATATTTTTTTTTGATTACGGTTAAGTAGTTCTACCCGTGTGTTCATTTAATTGTCGCCATGGTAGCGACACTCTGTATAATAATAACTTTATATAATGCAAAAATATTCAATCCTTTATTTTTGTTACAGGAGGGCATTAATTCAGATAATGCAATGGTGTCCTATCACGCTTTAGGACTTGCAGCAGCCACTCGTCGAAACGACAAATTGTCCACCGTAAAATTAGTAACGCGACTGAGTAAATCTTCAATAAAATCTCCGTATGCTCTGTGCCTTCTTATCCGTTTAGCAGCTCAACTGGTAGAGGAAGATGACTCCGAAGCATCACAACCCTACATTGAGTTCATAGAATGCTGCCTACGTCATAAATCTGAAATGGTCATTTACGAAGCTGCACATGCTATTGTTAACTTACGAAAAGCTCTTAGAGATTTAGCTCCAGCTGTATCCGTGCTACAGTTGTTCTGCGGTTCTTCTAAGGCTTCTCTGCGCTTGGCTGGAGCTCGCACTTTGGCAAGGCTTACAGCAAAGCACCCTACAGCTGTTGCAGCTTGTGCCGTCGATTTGGAAAACCTTATCTCTGACCCCAACAGATCTGTAGCGACTTTAGCAGTGACTACTTTACTAGCTACCGGTGCTGAAAGCTCAATCGATAGACTAATGAAACAGATATCGAGTTTTGTGTCCGAAATATCTGACGAATTTAAAATTGTCGTTGTCAAAGCGATACGACGACTATGTACTAAGTTTCCACGTAAGCATCAAGCCTTGGCATCATTCCTCGCTGGAATGTTGAGAGATGAAGGCGGCTTAGAATATAAAGCCGCAATTGCCGACGCAATCATAGCTCTTGTTGAAGAAAACCCTGATGCTAAGGAAACTGGTCTAGCACACCTATGTGAGTTTATTGAGGATTGTGAGCATACAACCTTAGCTGTGCGTATATTACATTTACTTGGCCGTGAAGGACCAAAATCGCGTCAACCATCGCGGTATATCAGATTTATATATAACAGAGTTATCCTTGAATCTGGTCCTGTTAGAGCTGCTGCTGTATCGGCAGTTGCACAATTTGGAGCGCAAAGACCTGAGCTGTTGCCGAATATTAAAGTTCTACTTTCCCGCTGTGAATTGGATGATGAAGACGAAGTTCGCGACAGAGCAATTCTTTACAATGCCATTTTAGAAACTGGTGACGAGCAATTGATTAATGATTACATAATAAACGTACAGAAACCTAATCCAGTTTTATTAGAGAGAGCCTTACGAGACCACATTGAGGTCCGTCCGACTGAACCTTTCGATATAATGGCAGTACCAGCTGAAGAAGTGAAAGATACAAGCGAAGATATAGTTGAAGTGGAGGTCCGGAAGCCAGCAAAAGTTGCCATAGAAGAGATTTATGCTGAACAATTGGCAAGAGTGCCTGGCATTGAACAATTAGGACCACTGATACAGACAGTGTTCCCCATCGACTTAACTGAACCAGAAACAGAATACCGCGTGCGTTTGTTAAAACATATCTACGCCGGGCACGTTTGTCTTCAATTTGAATGCATCAATACTTTGAGCGACCAAATTCTGGAGGAGGTTTACGTTAGGTGTGAGCCTCCACAAGATTATGAAATTGTTACTATCGTTCCTTGCCCCAAGTTGGTTTACGATAAACCTGACAGTGTGTACCTTTTATTAAAATTTCCGTCTGCGTATTTTGATAGTTTGGGCACTTTTGTGAGTAAATTGGAGTTTGTTGTTCGTGATTGCGATCCTAACACAGGCGTACCAGATCCGGGGGAAGGCTATGCAGATTCTTATCCACTGGAAGATTTTGAAATTGGCGTATGTGATCAAATTAGGGCTAAAGCGGCAGCAGAAGACTGGGAGCGAGCTTGGGAAAAGGCTGAGGGATGTCCAGAAGCTATAGACACGTTTGCACTACCGCAGAACGACATCGATGAAGCGGCTAAAGCGGTTTGCAAGCATTTAGGTCTGCCGAGGAATGCAATAAGTGGTGAAGCAGTAAAGGAGGTTCGCGGATTTGCCAAATTCAGGAGTGGTGCTCCTGTACTGGTGCGAGCTAGGATCGCCCCTGGAAGCGGAGGGGTAACTATGCATTTGGCAGCCAGGTCTCCAAGGGAAGATTTGGCCCAACTTATTCTTGCTGCCGTAGGCTAGATGATTGGTGTAATTTAAATATAATATTATGTATAGATTTACAAGTATTTAACCGGAAATAAATATGTATTAAAATACTATGACGTTAAAATTATTTGTTTTAATACATCATAAATTCAGTTTTATCATGTTAAAGTTTAACTTCTACAATTTCAACCAAATATTAAACAGCGGTTTTTCTTTTTTTTATGAAAATAAGGGAAGAGGCTGGCAGGAAGTTCAGCTATTGGTTATTAATACGCCCTGCCCATTACAGACTGATCCCAAATCTCTACATAACGCCAAATAATCAATCAACCGATAGGAGATGATTAAAGCCGCTCTTCGTTGCATACGGTTAAATGCAAGAAGCTCTGGTACTGTGGTGAGAACATTACTCGATGTCAGGGCGAATAACGAATTTTGCGCCTTATATAGTTGCAAGTGATTTAAGCGAAGTTCTGTCGCACGTTACTGAGTTACACCAAGCTGTACTCTTCCAAGTGACCACAGAACTGAACGTCGCTCGATATATCGAAACCGAATATGCCTATACAAGCTGTAGCAGTTTGAGGAGTGATCTCGAATCGACGGCAAAGGGAGACTTCTAAGCGGTGAACGCACAAACTTTTATTGGATTTCAATTTTTTTTCTCTGCACCTTAGAAACGATATCTATATTGATGAAATAATAAATTTAGCGGCGACCATCTTTATATTATAAGTATTTTAATAAAAAGTGTGCTGGGAGAGTTTCTAGCGTAGTTTCTTCTTTCTCAGAGCGCATTTGTTTCCGAAGCGGTGGTAGTGCTAGAACTGTGAGGAGAAAACACGCAAACTAGGTGTTTTTAGGCAAGTTTTATGGTGAAAATATAGCATTTGGAGCTATAAACACTAATTTATCTTGTTAGACATACCCTTAAGCCTAATTCTTAAGTTGCCAATGCTTGCTGTTGGTTATAGTTAATACTCCAGAGTTATTTTTAACCACCATTTTTATTTACACTAAAACAAGCTGTTTTTCGGTATGACGCATTTGTTTAGTACACAACTCAGAAGAGGTATTCATAAAGCTTGTACTTTTATTGTGTACTTTCATTTATTAGGATTAGTAATCAATAACAAGAATTATAAGCACATAACTGTTTGTGCCTTACTTTTTGACATAAGTAAGAAAGTATTCGCTCGCAAAATATGATCAGGCGTTACATTTTTCATGCCTGTCATCATTCACATACTTCAATCAGCGTGATGGTGATATAATTACCTCTCATTTTGCTGTATCAGGCAGTGGTATACTATTGATTCTCTTTTGGTGTAAATAATAATAATAATGGGAAATAAGACTGGACGGAAACTTAGAAAATCAGTGAAGTTGTCCAGATAACGTAACTCAGTCCTTGCAAACGATGAAATGAAATGAAATTTTATTTGCAGCAAACATTGTACGTAAGATGTTAACATAAAATTATTGATAATCCAATATGTTTCGTCAAATGACATGCAAAATATGTTACAAAATTGTCTAAACACTACTGTTATACCGAAACATGTCGGATTTCACAATGCTATCATAAACATTTATAAAATTAAAATTTTAAGATATTATAATATGAGACGTAAATAACTTAATAATTCATTTAGTACCTATGTATAATATTAACAAATGTCATAAAAGTATATTAATTTACATATATTATTATCAAATAGACTAATTCATTTTGTATTGAAAAATTCATTTAAACTATAGAAGCACTTATTTATTCACCACTGATGCAGTCTTCTTTTAAAAACTTTGAAAGGTAAATCTTTAAATTCATTGGGCAATTTATTATATATTTTCACAGACATGCTGTAACAATTTCTACTAAAAGATGCAGTTCTACAGAAGGGCATTATGAGTTTATTTGGATACCTTGTGTTTAAAACCTTCTGGCTTTTGTTTGTATAGAAATCACACATGTTTTTGAACAAATAGGCTTATCTCATAAATGTATAGGCATGGCAGCGATAGAATTTTCAATTTTTGAAATAGCGGTCGACAAGAATCTAGGGGGCCGGCTCCACAAACCGCCCTGATATACTTTTTCTGTGCAATAAATAAATGCCCTATGCTCACCGAGTTGCCCCATATCACCAATCCATATCTTAAAGCTGAAACCACGAATGCATGATATGCCATTAGCGCTGTTTTTTCACCTATTTGTTTTTGATACGCGTTTGAGGACAAATACATGTTGGCTAATTTTTTTGCTAATTTTGTCAACTTGAAGGACAAGTTGCTGTCTAAAGTAATACCAAGAAAATTGTCAAGTTGTGCTTCTTTAATATTCTCATTATGATAATTAACATTAATATCTTTTCCTTTCCCATTCTTATTATAATACTGCATATACATTGTTTTTTTTATATTTACAGTCAGGTTATTTTCAGTAAGCCATTCAATTGTGTACTTTATTGTTTTATTAATTTCTATATCATATGTCAATTCATTGTTACATTTAATTACAATAGAGATGTCATCAGCAAAAAGTGTACAGTTATAAGTAGTAATGCTAGGTAAGTCGTTTATGTAGATTATGAATAGAAGTGGACCCAATATGCTTCCTTGTGGTACAACCTCTTGTTTTAAGTCTAAGTTCTGATCGATAAGGTATTACTTCTTGTTTATTATTTAATTTAGCAATTTCAACGTATTGAGTTCGGTTTGAAAGATAACTTTTAAGCCAGTCATTTGCTAGACCTCGAATACCGTATTGAGCGCATTTATCTAATAGTTTTTCATGACAAACATTGTCAAAAGCTTTGCTCATATAAAAAAATACTGATATTACTGGAATTTTTGTGTCCATGCATTCCGACATTTCTTTTATTAGCGAAAAACACGCTAAAGTTGTTGATTTTCCTCATTGGAAACCATTTTGTTACTCCAAAATGATATTATGCTTTGTTAAAAAAGATGTTAATCGCTTGTGCAGTATCTTTTCAAAAATTTTTGAGATAATAGGAATGAGTGTGATTGGTCGAGTTGTTAACATCCTTTTTATCTCCCGCTTTGAGTAAAGGTGTTACTTTTGACTTTTTTAAATTTGATGGGAACTTACCTTCTTGAAAATACAAGATGTAAAAAGATGACTCAAGAGATGCGTGATAGCATTGAGTAAGTACATAAGTACCTATTTTTACTAACATAATATACATAGTAATAATTGGCATTATGATTTAAGTAAAATGATATTAAAACCAACAACATTAAATATTTTGGCTAGCCTGTATGTTTATATTGATATAATCATGCATTTTCGTTTGATAAGAACACCAAATAACAAATATTTTCGAGTCTAATGTAGGTAACTATTAAACATTGCAGCGTAGTAAGGAAAGTTCGAATTTGACTTCAAAAAATACTTGAGATCTGATATTGGCATAGTTATAGGTACGTATAGCTCTACGTACGCAAGTAGTATGACCATGAGACTAATGTTTAGAATAAATATGTTTTATTTCAATGAAATAATTATGTTTTTTAGGGATTTACCAAATAACATAGATTCTCGAAGACAATGCAGAGACGTGGTGAGTATTTATATAATGTATACACTGTAATAATTTGACAGCGTTATTTAAACAGTCAGGATTAGAAAAAAAATACGGATTGCACTCCGGGAGTGCCAACTTCTGCTGGTTAAAGTTTTTACTTCTGTAAAAACTTTAATATTAACGTTGTGCATTTTTGAACATTTAGGAATGGGAATAATTTCGCACGAATTGATTTATTTATCAGTATAAAAGTACTAGCATTTATGTGGTTTAATTATATATATAATGAAAACGGTCTTTGTTTAAGGCTCAATCACGCCTAAACAACTAATCGTATCGACATGAAACTACCACCATTCGATGAAAAATTTATGACTACTTATTTCTTTATTGTTTCATTTATTTCCTTTTAAAATTCGCCCAGGGGGTGGGAACGGCTAGACAATCATAATTGTCTGTTAATTATAACTGTTGTTGGGTGACTCTGCGGCTGTGAGCTATAAATTTAACGGGACCAGCTGAAAAAATCTATTGAGCTACCGGCATTGAGGAGATTATCATTCAGTTGTGGAATTCGATTTGACTTGATATGATGGGCTGTTCCATCACAGCCTGAATGCAAAATGAATTTTACAGTACCTAGTCACCCATATAATATTGACTTTGAACCACGAAATAGTTTCTACAATAGAACATAATATTTCCTGTTTCTGGCATCTTTTATAATAGTGAAGATGTCGTTTAAAAGTCTGATTAGCTTTATTATTATTATATATATATATATATATATATAATATAATTATAAAAATACAATATTGATCTATTGCGCTATCGTCCACAAAAATGACAATATATATTAGGTAGGTACATAAAAGATTTAACACTTCGGAATTATTAAAACTATTTAACATTAAAAAATTTATGTCTCATAAAGATTAACTTTCATCCATTTTTTTAATGGAAAAGGAGGACCACCGCCGCCCACTTTCTCTTGCAACACCAGAGGAATAACAGGAGCGTTGCCGGCCTTTAACGAAGGTGTACCCTTTTTTTGAAGGTACTCATGTCATTTCGTTCCGGAAACACCTCACAAGGAAGTTCATTCCACAGCTTCGTAGTACGTGGAAGAAAGCTCCTTGAAAACCGCACTGTAGAGGACCGCCACATATCCAGATGGTGGGGATGATATCCTAACTTGTGGCGTGTCGTGCGAAGGTGGAATTCGGCGGCAGGAATCAGGTGAAACAGCACTTTGGAACACTCCCCGTGATGAATGTGGTAGAAGACACACAATGAAGCGATGTCTCTATGCATCGTCAAGTGATCAGGCCGTTCACAGAGGACTAGGTCCCCGACAATTCGAGCTGCTCTGCGTTGCACGCGGTCAAATGGATTGAGCTGATGCTGTGGTGCGCCAGACCAGAGATGACAGCAATACTCCATATGTGGCCGGGCCTACGCTTTGTACAGCGCTAGAATGTGGGCCGGCTTGAAGAATTGTCATGCTCTATCTATGACGCCCAGTTTTTTCGGAGCCAATTCGTGGCCACAGAATTGGCAATTGCTCGAGCTTTCGAGACCCAGAATTCCGATACTAGGCGAGGCTGTAGGGGAAGTATAGTCGAAGAGCGGTGGTACGACAAATAGGGTTTTTTTTTAGTGGTAAACGTGCAAATTTGAGTCTTCTGGGGGTCAAATTGGACAAGGTTCAAAGTGAGGTTCCTTCTCACTTGAGGACTCGATAGAAGACACAAGTTTCTCCCAGCACTGGTCGACGATTTCCCTCGAGCGACCCTCCGCATACCGCATCGCCCGTGCTGTAGTCTGCATAGCAATGTATATTGGAGGTGTCCAACATATCATTGATATGAAGAAGAAACAGTGTGCTAGATAGCACACTACCTTGGGGAACTCCAGCGTTCACGGGCCTAGGATTCGAGCATAACCTTCGACAACGACCTGTATGCTGGGCCCAGTGAGGAAGCTGGAGGTCCACTTGCATAAGATCTCAGGAAGCCCAAATGATGGAAGTTTTGCGAGAAGCGCCTTGTGCCATACACGATCAAAGGCCTTCGCTATATCCAGGTTAACTGCCAGGCCTTTGCTGGATCCGAACTGTTTCCTTATTTTTGGATCGGATGGACAAGGGCTGACTTCCATCAGTCAGGGACTATGCCTTTTGTGTATGAGTACCGGAATAAACGCGTTAGCGCCGGCGTCAACTCGGGGGCACATGTTCTAAGCACGATTGGAGAAATGCCATCCCGCCCGCTCGATTTCCTAACATCTAACGAAAACTGAGCTCGCCTAACACTTTTCTGTCTGAACTGTACTTCAGGTATAGAGCTCTGACACCGCAGGATGGTCGGCGGTGTTTTTCCGTTGTCGTCAAGGATCGAGGTGGAGGCAAAAAGATATAATATAAATAAAGATTTTTTAAGGACCTTTAAGAAGTTTCTTAAATGGTAAAATAGACTGTGGATTGCAATTGAAAGAAAATAAGGGCTAGTTTCAAATCTTAAATTAAAATGCAAAATGTGTTATGAAAAAAGTTTCATAACACATTTTGCAATGATACTGAAATTGATATAAATATAAATACAGTTGCGAATGCAGTAGCAATAGGATGTGGCAATACGCAATTAAATAAATTGTTAGCAGCAATGGATTTGCCCTAAATATCTTCTAACATATTTAACAAAAGAATGGACACAGTCAACAAAGTTTGGGAAAAAGAATTAGCTATTTGAATGAATGATTCTGCTATGGATGAATGGTATCCCACTTATTGACGTCATAGCAGATGGCTGTTGAGCCATCTGCTCTTTTTTTAAGTGACCCAATACCCCAACGGGTATAAGGTCACTTAAAAAAAACTCAACTCTATGAGGCACAGCTGCAGTAATTCGGAAAAGAACAGGAAATATTTTTTTATGTCTGTGAAAATATATAAAGCTGCACATGCGCCCAAGCTGCACGAAAATTATAGCACGAACGTTACAAAACTTATTCTGGAAAATATCGTAAATAAATATTGTTTTGTGGAGAACAATAATTATTTGGGAAATGTAATAATAACATTATTTTAAGGTACTTCGACTGGTATGGAGTCAACAATTTTAATTTAGAAGTGAAGAGAGTCACTCTATCTATTGCTTCCGGTTTCAGATGTCACTAACCGAACTCCGAAGCCAGCTTTAAGCAAGCCACCACGTCAGTTCGTCATTATTGCGTCGTTCTTCAATCCTAGATTCACTGAATAATTTTGAAAACTGTCGAGAAGTAAAGTAGAAAATGAACAATTATTCTTCAGGACTTCAGACGCCTAAAAAAACATAATAAAATTTTTATTGTAAAGTAAAATTTGTATATTATTACAATAAAAAATATAATCAGCAGCAGCCATCTTGGACGGAAGTCTTCAAATACGAAACAGCTGACCGGTGTCGGCCATTTTTGACTTCGAGGGCCTAAAATACGTAATTACGTAGAAGGATCTTTATAAATCACATCTACTTTATTGGGAGAGACAATGAGGGTTTTAGCAGATATTAGTACTAAAGCACTCATTGTCTCTATATAATATATCGCGAATATGAATACAATTATTTAATAAACGTATATAGGTATCAACGATACTTTATATCCCCGATAAGTGAAAATATATGATTGGAAGAAAGTTCAATTCACCTACTCGGGTGTATTCAGGCTCTCGGCTTCGTTCCATGCAACAAAACGGCACCATCTGCATCGTAGAAATAGCTGACACTATAACAATTATTCACATCAAGTACATTTCTCCCAAAGCATGCTGTAAACAAATTAAAAATAAAACTACATAATTTCTCGTATAGATTTATATTTCAGTTAAAATTTTAAAATATAACGAAGAATATCTTTATGGATTTATCTACAACGATTTTAAACACAACGCGAATGTCACAACTACTATTATTATCTTACAAAATCTATTCGGGTTCGCAAACAATACTTTGAATAAAATAATATTACACACGTAAAATCTTTAGACATTTTTTCGAATGGTAATAACGTAGGTAATTTACTACTAAGAAAAGTAATCGAGAAAACCTTGAATGACAAAATATAGGAATAATATTGCTTATGGACAGTGATAAAAATATATATCATTATATTGTTATTATTCCTACGCGTTTGTCAATATTTGGCTGAGAACTATATAGCGACTTTGCTCAGACTTTAGGTTCGTAGAACTTTTTTTTTATTACAATAAGGGACGAGACGAGCAGGCCGTTCAGCTGATGGTAATTGATATGCCATTACAATACAGTGCCGCTCAGAATTCTTGAAAAACACACAAAATCTGGGGGGCACTACGATTGCGCTCGTCACCTTGAGACATATACGGCGCCCTTCAGACCGAAACACAATAATGCTTACACATTACTGCTTCACGGCAGAAATAGGCGCCGCCGCCCATAATCTAGCCGGCATCATGTGCAGTGTAAGCTTAGCATAATAATTGTTGACTTCGTTTTCATTGACATTTGACAGCAGAAATTATACTGACCTTTTTTTTTCTTTGGCACTGCACAGTATGCGCATTCAGCCATATACTGAACTTAAGATACACATGTCTACTGTGACTTATGCCAAGACAGTCCAATGCAAAAGTGAAGTTCGCATTTCACACTCAGCAAAGTTTAACGCAAGTAAAGTCTCAGAAAAGATTAAGTACGGTCTATAGATCTCAGCCTTAGTCACCTCATAGTAAAGTCACAGACAGGCAGACACTTCAAAAGTATAATTTACATCATAGATTTTTAACTTAGCTCAGTAGTTTTCGCAGTATAACTGAACAAAAAAAACGGCTTTCCATTTATTAGTAGAGATAGATCTTAAATTAAGGATTGGTCTCCAATGCGCTTCAACTAGATACCGCACTACTTAAGATCAATAGCTTTTTTATTACGGCAACTATTAGATGCTTGTGTGAGTAGCATTTTGACACTCAATGACATCTTACAAATTTTGTAACATACGCTTCGTGTTATTATACATTGAAATTAATAAAATATAAAATACCTACTGATTATATTATGCGATCCCGGTGTCTTTCTTAATTGTTTTAGTATTATTTTTACAATGCTTTACTACGCAACCCGGCATTTTAGTTTCAATTATTAGCAAAGTTTAACAGTATCTGTGGCACGTCAACGTCACACATTGTTAGAGACTGGCTCCAGTACACCCACTTGGGCGTAGTATTACTTGGCGGTTGTTGTAGCGTAGCGGAGACCAATACTTAATCTAAGACTTATAATATACAGTTAACATTTATCTGACAGGTCGATAATGCGTGGCCAATTTTGATTTGACCTAGTATAGTAACTAGACTAATTGATAGCGCTCTCACTCCCATGAGAAAAAGAAAAACTTTTGCCGGTTTTTCAAGGCCAGCACACCCGGTGTGCTAAACAAACTTGACAGCGCTGCACAGATATTTTGTTTACTTTTATTTGCGTCTGTGAAAATAAGCTTTTATTGTTGTGAAACGTGTGGAATATCCACTATTTATTCAACATCAGTGACAATTTTAAGAAGAATCGAAGGAAATATGGTGCGATGTTGTGTTTTACGATTGAAAAGTGATAGTGAAAGAACATGTTATATTATGTACCTATATATTTAGGATATTATCTGTCTCATGTTGGCCACGCCAAACCGATGTCTAGTTACTATACTTGGTCTATGTTAGCTAGTTATAGTAATGCTAAGATGCTTATTTCAATAGCTGACTGTTGACAAAATAGATAGAAGATGAACAGTAGATTCGCTGTCAGCGTATGGATGTATAAGAAAGCAATATTCTGTGACGTGTATTATATTTTCATGGTTTCGTTCTGGACGATTTGTACAATGTTATCACTGACTTTTATTTAAATACCACTGGACAGGTTGATCCATATGTTTAACAGTAAATTTTTTGTGCCTATTTGAAGCGCCACTCGTGATCGTCCAGAGAACTAATTTTTTTTATGGAATAGGAGGACACACAAGCGTACGGGTCACCTTGTGTTAAGTGATCACAGCCGCCCACATTCTTTTGCCACACCAGAGGAGTCACAGCAGCGTTGCCGGCCTTTGAGGAAGGTGTACGCGCTTTTTTTGAAGGTACCCATGTCGTGTCGTCCCGGAAACACCGCACAAGGAAGCTCATTCCACAGCTTTGTAGTACGTGGAAGAATATCCTTGAAAACCGCACTGTGGAGGACCGCCACACATCCAGATGGTGGGGATGATATCCTAACTTGTGAACTAATTTTTACGTATAATACAAATGGCTGCGAAGGAACGTACAATACTCTGAAGTATTTTTTGCATTTTGAATTAATTTCGTTCGTTTTCCGTGTTATTTATACTTACTCCAGGAATCAACGTAATAAAGTACACAATATTTTTTTTTTGTAAATAGTTTCTCACCATCTATCGATATTTGCTGAGGTTGTCATCACTAGTTTTGGTACCGCAGACTCTCGCTACATGGCCAACAGCGCCAAAATGGCGAATATCAAACAGGCACAAAAGTACTTTGAAAGCTGCCAGTCCAGTGGTATATACAATATACATAATAGAGGTCAGTGAATGTGATAGACAACAACGTCCCATATTTTTTGTTGGGAGCCGATGGGATAGCAGATATTGTAGTGTATCTCGCTTACTCAGATGTGTCTCTGTCACATTATTATTGTTATTTGAGTGACGCATCTATTGTTAATCTTCTATCAACATGTGAATCAAAATTCGTTATATTTACAATATTCGCTTTCCTTTTCTATCTCTCTGTATCTCCGTTAGAGATTGTCTTCTCTCTCTCTCACACGCTTTGTTTATATGTACTATAGTATATTGTAAATCTATGGTTTCAACGTTCATGGGTTATAATATGCCGTTTGATATAACGGCGCCTTTATATTTACCATTAGCTCACGACACACCGTGTACAAAATATTAATTAATCTTGGATAATTTATACCTCTAGATAGAGCCTCTTACTGCTAGACAACCGATGAAAACAGGCCAGGTCTATTACTTTAGTGTGCGTGACAAGGTACGTCTTACACACGCGATTTGTATGTCACTTTGTGTTAATGTGCGTGCATTGCTCAAAACAGAGCTTAATTGTCAACTACAATTATTTTTGACGTATTCCCAGCTATAATAGTCTATCTAGACGTATAAATAATCCAAGAAATTAATATAACAAAATAATGTAAATAATTGAATTGAAAACTTCATAAAGCACACTGCATACTATCTTGTAGTTATTGAATAATACACACTGATCTGTTTAAATACCACTGGACAGGTTGTTCCATATTTTTGACAGGTAATTTTTAGTGCCTATTTGAAGCGCCACTCGCGAGCGTCCAGACAACTAATTTTGACGTATAAAATAAATGGCTGCGAGAGAAGCTTCAGATTACTCTAAAGTAATAACGCATTTTGAATTAATGTCGGTCGTTTTCTGTGTTATTTATACTTCAGGAATCAACGTAATAAAGTACACATTTTTTTTGTAAATAGTTTCCCACCATCTATCGATTTTTGCAGAGGTTGTAACTACTAGTTCTTGAACTACTAGTACTAGTCTGCGGTACTAGTACCGCAGACTCTCGATACATGGACAACAGCGCCAAAATGGCGAATATCAAACAGGCACCAAAGCACTTTGACAGCTGCCAGTCCAGTGGTAAATAGTATAGGTCAGTGATAATGTAGGATAATGTACAATAATGAAATAGCACACGTTCGGGTGAAGTCGGCTCAAATCGACTAGTTCACGAAGAGATCACGATCTCTTAGAGCAACCAGTATAACACACAATTCGTTATTTAAATGTAAATCTTACTTATGTACTAGGTACCTAATACTTTCTGAATATCGAATTAAAAAAATATTAGTATTAATTACCTAAGATAATTTATGCGTCTAGATGCACAGACCACATTTATTACTTTAGTGTGACCACATTTATTATTTAGATTTAATTTTATGATAGATTTGAAATATATAATTTTATGGTATGGTATGGTATTATGTAAGGTGATTTAAAAATATATTTGCATTTGTATAATATAATTAATTTATTACAATAAGATTAAAAATTGGACTCCGCTGCGCTCCAACTAGATAAGCGGCCTAAGAACAATAATTTTTTTTATTACGGCAACTATTAGATGCTTGTGTACGTGGCATCTTGACGCTCAATGGCATCTTTCAAATTTTGTAACATACGCTTTGTGTTATTTTATATTGAAATTAATAAAATACAAAATACTTACTGGTGATATGCGATCCCAGTGTCTTTCTTATTTCTAGTACTATTATTTTTACAAAGTCTTACTACGCAACCCGGCATTTTAGTTTCAATTATTTGCAAAGTTTGACAGAACATGTGGCACGTCTACGTCACACATTGTTCCACACTGGCACGGGTCCGCACACTTAGGCGCACTTAGTTGGAGCGAAGCGGACACCAATCCTTTATCTAAGTTACTACACAAGCAAATAAAAACAACGGTTCGTAGTAGGAACATTCGAGAGCAGAACATTAATGATTGAAAAAGCTACTAATTTGGTAGAATTTGGTAAATGAAAATTACATTATCACAGTTTAATTATAATTTAAGTTGTAAATAATATAGATTCTATTTAAAACTATTATATCATTTCAATAAGTAGTTACAAGCATATATTTTTAATGTCTTCTATTTATTTACACTTTGCACTCTTTAATAAAATATTTTACTGTGCGGGGATGCGATATGGTATGTGACTGAATATTATGATTTAGAACTTAACAAACTAGCCAGTAGGTACTATAATAAAATCAGTTTTTTAAGACTACATGTAGGCAATAGGTTGGCCGTCACGAAATATCGAACTAAAGATTATTATTACTGGATTTAGTACTTTATAGTTCTTATATTTTATCAGCGTATTATTGAGACATTGTTCAGTCCGTCAATTATAGTACGATTTGCTAAAGGCTAAAGAATATTGTTTCTATTATTTTTTTATGACAATAAGGGACAAGACGAGCAGGACGTTCAGATGATCGTAGTTGTTAAGGCCTGCCCATTACAATGCAGTACCGCTCAGGATTCTTGAAAAACCCAAAAATTCTGAGGGGCTCTACAACTGCGCAAATTTCACTAGCTACGGCACCCTTCAGACCGAACTACAGTGATGCTTACACATTACTGCTTCACGGCAGAAATAGGCGCCGTTGTGATACCCATAATCTAGCCGCATCCTGTGCAAAGGGTTTGATATTAAATACAATTTTTTCTTGCATAAAAGTCTCACTTTATACAAATAATTTATGGTACCAAAATATACCATTAACCTTAGATCATTTACACATCTAGATAGACTGTGACAGCTGTGAAAAGGTCGAAAAAAATATGTGATAACAGGGAACCGCTATTTTGAGCTATGCACGCACACTAACACAAAGTGACAATCAAAACGCGAGTGTAAGACGTAGCTTGTCATGCGCACTAAAGTAAAAAACCTAGCCTATTTTCATCGGTTGTCTAGCAGCTAGAAGCTCTATCTAGACGTAACAAAAATCTAAGCCAATAACAAATGAAGAAAATTAATGTTCTTTAATACACACGTAATAGTCTTTTAAAATGCCAATATAAAAATAATCATGACTAGATGGTTAATATGCCTAGAGGGTTAATATTGTATGTTTGAGATAAATTTTGGTATGGATCTCGTATCTCGGACTGTCACTATACAGAATATTCTTGAACTTACCAATTCCACTATTAATTAAAAAAAATCAGCAACAATCGATGTCATTTAGTATTTTCATTTATTTTGTTTGAATTACGTAAAAAAAAAGTTTCATACAATCGAGTGTATCGCTTTTTTCTTATGCTTTCGCAAGGCTGTAATATAATTTATTTAATTACATTAATTTTTTAAACTTTTGAATTTTGAATTTTATTCAAATCTGACAAGAGTATTTATTAGCTGTGATCTTTTCTGTATGCTACACCTATAGTTACTATGGGAGTAGATGTTGACACATTAACTTAAAAACTGGTAAAATTATACCTTAACGGACTTTTAAAATATTGCTTTTAACAATTATTGTGTTAGATCACGAATAAATGTTTCCATTTAAATCAATATAAATTAAAAGATATACTCTTACATTTAACAGTGTTCAAACAGTTATCGACCCGATTTTTGTTGCTTCAATTATGTTGAATAATTCTGTTGTGACGGTCCAAATCAATTAAAATCGCTCCAATATACGACAGTGATAGTATTTTCGCCAGTCCACCGATAAGGTGGGTTGATAACGAAAGTTATGATTGAAATGTCAAAAAGTGCGACGTCAAATAGTCGCAGCTTGTTCAGCGATAAGTTTGAAAAAAAAATGACGTATGCTAGAGTACATATAAATACGTTTAACATAATTATATAACTCATTTTTTGATTTCCATAGCCAAATGGCAAAAAACGGAACCCTTATAGATTCGTCATTTCTGTTTGTCCGTTACGGACGGACAAACAAAAATGACAGCCACTTTTTTCCGAAACTATAAGAACTATACTGTTGAAACTTGGTAAGTAGATGTATTCTGTGAACCGCATTAAGTTTCACACAAATATAGAAAAAAAAAACAATTAATTCTGGAGGTTTCAAAAATGATATTGAGGTTTTAATACAATTTTTTTCTGAACTGACTGAATAGTTTGCGCGAGAGACACTTCCAAAGTGGTAAATTGAGAGACCCCCCCCCCCCCCCCCCACGTAACTTCTAAAATGAGAGAATGATAATACTAAAAAATATATTTGATGTAAATTAGTATGCAAACTTCCACCGAAAATTGGTTAGTAAGAGATCTATTTTTTTTTTTTTAATACGTCATAAATAGTTACAAAGAACTACAACAACTTTTATAATATGTTACTGATACGGATGACGGATAGTACATAGAGCCCTTCATGCGCGAGTCCAACTCGCACTTGGCCGCTTTTTTAGTTATGCTTAAAAATATTGGTTGAAGTTATATGTGGAAAGACATCGAACATGTTCAATGTTGGCTTAAAGGACTTGTGTCCAAAGCCGTTAATAAATTAAAAAAAAACATATCCAGTGATACCGTATATTCAAATTATCTACTACATTCGAAGTTTGTTTAATTATTTTGGTATTTAATTTTTTATGTTAATAAGATGCATTATAACTCGTAATGTAATATGATATTGATATTTTTTTCAATGTAGTAATTTTTATTTTCACAAAAGTTATTTCTATTTCTTACTTCATCTAATTTTTTTTTATTTTTGTAGAAATTTTTAACTATTTAATATTTAGGGATCTATTTGGAATTACATTTGAAATGAGTTTGAGGAAATGAGTTATTAATTCTAATAATAACTTGGGTTAGTATTTTTAAAGAAGTCTTGAGACATAATATTCTAAATGTATAATAATTTTCCATGACCCTTGACAATGGTTTTTTATTTTTAAATTAGCCTGGCTATATGCCAGTATATTATGTGTAATATATTAAGTATTTATTAAATAATAATATAGCTTCGAAGTTCAAAGATTTCAATTTAATGTATGTATTCGATTATAGCTACATATTTTATTTTTAAATAGGTACCATTTCTTTGTGCCATTCTTAATAACCAGTGCATTTTATTACAACATCAATAATAATATATTTTATGGATTGACTTACTTCACTAAGCATAATATATAATTTGGCAGTAATAGCTTGTTATGGGACTATATAGAATGTTTAAACTATACAAACATAAGAGAAAAAATATTGCAACCAATTTCAAAGGATATTCTGCCATCTGCTATCACAGACAAAAATCTAATAATGGCAAATTTGAATCTTAAAGTGCTACTTTCACTAAACAGTACAAATATCACTGGACAGGCTGTTCCATATGTTTGACACCAAATTTTTTGTGCCGATTTGAAACGCCACTCTCGAGCGTCCAGAATACTAATTTTGACATATAATACAAATAGCTGCGAAGGAACGTACAATACTCTGAAGTATTTCTGCATTTTGAATTAATTTCGTTCGTTTTCCGTGTTATTTATACTTCAAGAATCAACGTAAAGTACACAATTTTTTTTTTGTAAATAGTTTCCCACAATCAATGTTGTCCACTAGATTGTCATCACTAGTTTTAGTAACGCAGATTCTCGCTACATGGCCAACAGTGCCAAAATGGCGAATATCAAACAGGCACAAAAATACTTTGACAGCCGCCAGTCCTGTGGTATATAGTAGAGGCATAGGTAGAGGTCAGTGGCTACATTTGAATTTGGCAGATGTTTGTCAATAAACAATGGATCACTGTCTTTAGAAATAGAACTACATGATGTTATATAAAGATAAATAAATATAGTGCGCACTAGATGAATGCTTTGACAAGTTTTTATATTAGTTTTTCGCAATAATTCTAAAAAGCAAGTTCACTCTGATTAGATGAAAATAACAAACTTTATTCTATTAACTGTGATAGGGAAATTATTTCATAAACTGGCAACATTAACAGCTACTTCCGCGCTACTTGTAGGCATTATCTAGCTTGCACTTTACCATTTAAATAATAGATTCACCATTTTGACTTTTTGAAAAATTCGTTAGAGATACTTACTTTCATAATTTTGAAATGCAAAGATAGTACAATAATAATTCTTTAAGATACTTGCCTTTAAAACTTAAATTGGATTAAAATTAAATTTTAATTTTAATTTATTGTATTGGTTTACCAATGGCCTTTTTTTCTTTACTATGACTAGTTCGAGTAAGTATGTGGGTTTTTTGACATATCTATCACAACGCCATAAAATATAGTCCCTAAAAAACACTTACAAAATAATATAATACTATTTTTAAATTATTTTTCAATATGGCACATGCTGACAAATAAAGATTCTTACTTCTATTTTATCTTACAGATAAATCTTTTGATAAACGATCTTTGGTCTATTCACGGTATCTATTGGTAATAGTAATAACAGACTTAACTTTTTTCGTATATCTCTTAATAAATACTTGAACAGGTACCAAAAAAGATTAAATAAATTTATTTCTATAGCATTACTTTAGGTACGTTAAAATAATTTTTCTTCTTCATTTAATTTACAATTATAATGTTTGAGTTTGGTATATATTTATAAATAAATATTTTGTTTCATACATAAATAATGCATTTATTTCATAATCATATTATTTTTAATAACAAGAGATATTATAGAAATTTCTATAGCCATTTGTTGTTGTGTATTATTAGTAGAATTATTTAAGTCGAATTCTACAAATACCAATAAGTAAACTATATATATTTTTGCAATTTTTATATTATGTTTATTTGAAAATGAATATTGTTTTTCAATGATTTCATATTAGGATATGTTTGAAACTTTATGACAACAGCTCTGGGCTTCAAATACATATGTTAATATTAGATAAATTTTAATTCTTAATTTAAAAAATAAATCTATCACTACGCAACAAATATCACGATAGGTATAAGCGAATAAATTTAATATAAAAATTCAATTTGTATAGATAAAACTTTTAATATAATTTACACAACATTCAAATGAGAAAATAAAGCGTTTGAATAGAAACAGCGTTTCTACCAATTTAGTAGAAAATTCTTAGAGGCAAAGTCTTCAAGACTGGCAATAATTTACGATGTTTACATCGCAGAGTTTTTACATGAAATTTAGTAGTCCTTTTAGTACTCCTACTGTTTTTAATTCAACACATTTATCCAGATCGGATTTATATTATGCACGGTTGTTTTTTGATATCTTACAGAGGTATTCGATTTATTTAGGTTTTATATTATGCGGATTTTAATATTTGAATATTCTCCATCAAGCAAATAATATTTATGTTATATAAAATACTAGTATGTAACCTGGCGAAAGTTGTTTTGCCATATAAATTAAGTAATCCGCACCCGCTCATTGTATGAATAGTATTATATTTAATGAAATGTCAAATGAACCTAGTCTCCTGATGTTTGTTCCCTGTGAACTCCTAAACTAATGAACAGATTTTAATGGGGATTACATCAGTGCAGCTTAGTCCAACTTGAGAGATAGGATAGTTTTTATTTCCATTTGGGACCCATAGTTATTTTTTATGGAAATAATATCCAATATTTGTTTTGTATGGACATTCTCTATCAGAGAATTTACTCACACACAGTTTGACAGTTCTGCGGCGAGTCAATTTCATAAAACAACAGGGAAATAATTCTTGATGCTACGAAATATTATTGACGAATTCATAAAAAAGAATATTTTATTTAATACATACAGAACAAAGTCTGCCGGGTCAGCTTGTTACATATTAAAACCTTCCAAACACGCTGCATCTAATGGTATAAGTATTATTCCGATCGGTTCAGTAGTTTTCGCAGTATAACCGAAAGACAAAAACGGCTTTACTTTTATTAGTATACATTGCCCCTAAGAATTTTTTGTATACACACTTAATTTTGTATTCATAATATTGCTGTTTCATTGATCGCACAGAATCCAAATTTACTTCAAGAGTTATTGTGACTCCAATTTACTATCTAGAATAAGTAAAACACCTTATATCCTTCAATCACTATTACATAGCCTTTTTATCACAATATAAAACAACATGAATTTGTACTCGATTGGGGAAAAATTGGTAATGGACTTGGCAACTCAATAGCTGTCAGTGTCAATTTATTTTTGGTCTATGAAATGTAGAAGAATATTTATAGCCTGTTGGTGTTTTCAGTATTTTAATTTTGTTTTACCATTACGTATCATAGTATTTAATTTAGTTTATCAAAGAGGATGTAAATACTACGTTATAAAAGACGGGACTACATAAGTAAAAATTGAAATTTAGTAAAGTATGAAACGTGCTGTGATTTGACATAAGTTTGAAATACTAATTAAATTAATATGGCGACGAAGTATAATCCGGATAAGTTTGAAAGCGAACAGTTGCATAAAACGTAGTGGATTTCGGATATCCGTTTTTTATAAGATTACAGCCGTCAAATATCAATCTATCAATTACTGCACGTTCTATAAAATCTAGTAAATCGCTTTTTTCTTAGAGAGTTTGCTAGGCTGAACCTGAACAGTCCAGTGCACAGACTACACTCTGTTACGTATGAATGCTAATGTTTGCAACTTGATAATGATGAAAATATGAGTTCAGTGTACTTAAATGCGAATGTTCCGCTACCTTATTAAATCTTATATTTCTTTTCTCGCTTTTCAAGTAAGTACCTACAACTACAAGTACTCTGCGTTCTTGCTTTCGAGTTTTGAACGTTATTCACAAAATTTGACGACCTAATAGTGATTTGAAGGGTTTATCAACATTTTATTGCACTTACTATCGTTACACACTCTCTTCTTGGCTGCTTTGATCTGATCGAAGAGAATTAATATCGGGTTCACGAAGCAACGGTGGCGACGCGAACGGAAAATCCTGAGGATATTTAAAACATTATTAAGGTTTCAAATCGTTGTAGATGACATGTCAAAGAAAATTATTCAAACCCTATTGGATATACAAATAAAATTTGAAAATCAAAATTTTATAAACGATGCGGGGCTCGAACTCACGACGTCTGGCGTTCCGTGCCAGTGCTCTCCCAACTGAGCTAGCCGTTCGAGTATCTATTGAATATAACATTGGAGTATTGTTCTCATCTCTGGTGTGGCGCACCCCAGTATCGCCTGCGACGCAGAGCTGCTAGAATTGTCGGAGATCCAGTGCTTTGTGAACAGCTAGATAAGTTGGCGTTGCGTAGAGACGTCGCTTCACTGCATGTCTTCTATCGCATCTATCACAGGGAGTGTTCCGAAAAGCTGTTAGACCTGATTCCTGCCGCTGAATTCCACCTTCCCACGACACGCCACTAATTCCTAATTTGTATCAATCATCGAGACCTTCTGGATGTGGGGCGTTTCTTCAATGAACTTCCTTCTACATACAACAACGTGGAATGAGCTCCTTGTGCGGTGTGGTGTTGTTGTTCCGGGACAATACGACATGGGTACATACCTTAAAAAAGCGCGTACACTTTTCTTTGGCCGGCGACGCACCTGTAATTCCTCTGGTGTTGCAAGGGATTTTCTATTACTTTCAATGTCATTTGAGTAATCATAAAAGTTGTGATAAACATTTACGATGTCCTAACGATTCAGCCCCATCTCGTGTCACTCTTTACAAGTGCGTGAGAAACAACAGATTTGGAAAAGCATAGGCATCAGTTTTCCATCGGTGGAAATCCAAAACTCGGTGGTGTTGATTGATGCCGTGAAATTGTTGAAAGATTTAACGGAGGTCACCCAAATGCTGTGTTCGACATACTAACGGTTGAGGAAAACTGGATTTACTGCTATGATACTGAGACCAAAAGACTGTCTGCTCATTGGGTGTTTTATTCCGAAGAGTTGCCAACTAAAGTGAATGCGAAGCGTGGAAAAAAAGATGGCGGCCTCGTACTTCGGTAGGACAGGTTACGAAAAAATTGTTTTAGAGGATCGAAAAAAATGTTACTGCAGAGTAGTTCAGTAACAAATGTTGGTCACTTATTTTGGAAAATAGTTCGGGAGAAAGACCCTTCAGTATGATCCCTCTTCACCATGACAACTATTCATCGCACACCGCCAAGCCTACAATCGACTATTTGTCGACGTATTCGTGGAATTACTGGGTCACCTGCCATAAAGTCCCAAATTCACATATAGGGATTGCTGACGTAGCTGCTGCTGTGTTTCAAAAGGCTATCGAAGAGTCCCATAAGGACGAGTGGGCAAAGTTCTAAGTGGTTCCATCGTGGATTTTTTAAGAATTTTCGGTTTGACCCTCGTAGATAACGTCGCCCACAGAAGGTGCAGAAAACTGACAAAAATTTGGGTAGTCAATAAAATGTTACCTGACTAAGTACCCTGTGGTGAGGCGGCGCGGGCGCAGGTGGGGGGTCGCGGGGAGCGCGGGGGGATGCGCACTCTGCACACTCTCCGCCAGTGCTCCGAGTTGAGCGCCGTGACCACGATTCTGGCATACAGCTGAAACAATTTAACGAAGGTGCAAGTTCTGGTCTCGCTGACATACCTCTTTGATTTGTATTAACCTTCCAAATTCGGGAGGTACCCTCACGCCGCGGTATGCCTCAGATCGGCGTGATTTTGGCACGCGCAGCGTTTGACAATGCGTATTATTTTACGTGTATTAATGGAATTCTTATAATTAGGATGATTTGACTGAATGTATCTGAAAGCTATTGACACAAACTATAAGACCATGCAAAATAAACCATCTAATAAACAAAATAAGGGTCAGAGCTTGGTGAGGGAATAGTTTGCCGTAAGGCGCCAAAATGGGGAATATTAAACAAGCACAAAAGCACTTTGACAGCCGCCAGTCAGTTTCTGCCTTATGTTTCTGTTATAGTGACGTCACAAAAAGGTGGTCGGCGTTTTCGGTCACGTGACATACATATAATAAAAATATGATTTTATTTTTGAAAATACAAATAAGTCTCATATTTTTATAAAAAAAATTGTATTGAATTGGTATTTCTTATGATAAAAAAAACTATAAATAACAAATTTTCGTAATTTAATTTTAAAATTGACTTGTTTATTATGTGATTATGACTTGATTACTTACGCATGATGAACGATATGTGCGCACGGTAATGACGCCAACGGTTCTGGACGGTCTGCCAATGGCTCACGGCATTTAGCGCAGGCCGGCAGCGCCCAGGAAGCTGCCGCTTTCTTCTGTCTTGCCGCGGCATTATTATCGCCAAGTGCCGTGTAGATCTCTGATAGGCGAAGACGGACCCGACGAACTAGCATCTGGGAATTTTTATTGATTTATACTTAACCCTAGAGTGGGCGAGCTATTACCAACAAATACCATCCCCACCATCTGGATGTGTGACGTTCCTCCACAGTGCGGCTTTCAAGGAACTTTCTTTCACGTACAACCAAGCTGTGGAATGAGCTTCCTTGTGCGGTGTTTCCGGGACTACACGACATAGGTACCTTCAATAAAAGCGCGTATACTTATTTAAAAGGCCGGCAACGCTCTTGTGATTCCAGTGGTGTTGCAAGAGATTGTGGGTGGCGGTGATCACTTAACAGCAGATGACCCGTAGGTTCTTTTGTCCTCTCCTCCATAAAAAAATATGGGTTCCACTCCGGGAGTGCCAGCAGAAGTGAAAACTTAAACATTAACGTTATGCATTTTTGAATATTTTATATCTCTCAGAAAAATCAATATTCATCCATAATTTCAACGACAGTCTTACGAATTTTCGATCAGGTCACGTGTATTGACGCGATTTTAACATTTTATACCCATCCCAAGAAAAGTGGTCAACGCTGCTAAAAAGTTTTCATTTCAAAAGACATCACTATCACCGTTCTCCTGGTGTCTATATATCTATATCTACTCGTATCTATACGTCGTGCGAATGACGTCAGAAATTATTTATACTCGTGTCATACATAAGACAAACACTCCTTCAACTATGATCGCCTGGTACCAAAACACGGTACAAAATTGTCTTACAAATTTCGATCAGGTCACGTGTCATCTCAAGAAAAGTGCTCAACGCCGCTAAACAAGTTCTCACTTCAATAAAAATTAATACCTACCTTAGAACCAACAGAAGTGGCGACTTCCAGTAGCCTGGTGTTAAACTCTAAAGGTCTACAGTTGCAAATTCTGCCCTGGACTCTGAGGGCCTCCAGGCATCTCGCTGCTCCGTCCATAGCTTCCATCTGGGCAAGACGATCACCCAAAGATTGACCAGCTCCCATTGCTATTTCGTAATGTCTGCAGATTTATAAAGGTTTTATTATTCAAATTCAAATATTTTTATTCAAAATGGGATATGAGATCAGTTATTGAAAGACAAAAACTATGACACATTATTTTGAAAAAGTATGCCTCACACCTGAGAAAAACGGGCTCTTGAAACTCAGCGGGCTTCTTTTAAATTGCCTGAGGGCGGTCGCTTCATTCCCAATCTGTGATATCATTAAGAAACATATTTCTTTTTAAGTAACTTTTAGAGCAAACGTTTTCTTTTGAATTTCGTAATACATTTGTTTTAAACATTTACTGGGATCTTGTTGTAAAAGCATATACATCGCCCCACAAAAGACTTACTAACACGACTTAGCCGAGTAGAGGGCATAATAAGTAATGACGACACTTATAGTCTAGTCACTAGTGGTTAGTGACCCTGCCTATGAAGCCAGAGGTCCCGGGTTTGAATCCCGATAGGTGTAAACACTTATATAATGAATATGAATATTTGTTTCCGAGTTTACCAGTGGGAGGGTCTTTTGCACAGGATGCCGGGTAGATTATGGGTACCACAACGGCGGCTTTTTTCTACCGTAAAGCAATAATGTGTAAGCATTGCTGTGTTTCGGTCTGAAGGGTTCATTCAGTCAGTACATTTATGATAATTTAATATACGTTCACAAAAATCGTCACCTTTTTGCTCTTAATAGTAATTTTCATTATTATATCACTAGAAATAAGGGATTGCTTGTAACTTATTCTTGTAGGCTTCATAAGATACATAATAGCTTTGAGGGTAAATGTATACACTTTTATAATAAAGACCCAGCCTCTGTTAAGGCGTTGTCTATAAATAAACTTAAATGTTTTATTAAAAAGTGATTGGACAGCCTGGGACTAGATTATGATTATTTTATAGCAATAGCAATGACAGTACAATATTTTATATGTAACTGTTGATCGTAGATGGGTGAAAATTTGACTGAAGTTGTATGTTTAATGCTGACTCGTATGACATTTAGGGGGATGAAAAATAGATGTTGTCACCCAATATGCACTCAAAATTTCATGAGAATCGGTCAAGCCGTTTCGAAGGAGCTTAACTACAAACACCGCGACATGAGAATTTTATATATTAGATTAAAAAGAGCGCAAAAAAAAGAATGCTGGGAGAATTTCTTGCGCCGCTTCTTCTCTCTCAGAGCGTCATTTGTTTCCGAAGCGGTAGTAGTATCAAGTATATTAGAAATACATCAAAAATAATTCTAAAGGAATCAATTTTGAGAAATGCTTCACGGCAGAAATAAGCACCGTTGTGGTACCCATAATTATCTAGCCGGTATACTGTGCCAAGGAGCCTCCCACTGGTATAATTCTATATTTTACCTACGTTACACTAACCAACATTAACTACATTGTAAAAAACGAATCTTACAAAAATAACCTTAAGAATGAGAATTATTTACCTTAAGGCTTTATTAAAATCGCATTTTCTTCGGTAAACATCGCCAGCTATTCTGACTGCACGAGCGAAGCTGCCCTGATCACCAACCACCGTTGAAAGACGAAGAGCTTCCTGGAAATAATATTACATTATATTTACTAAGAAGTGACCACGCGCAGGAACCTCGCGTGTTCGGGTTCGAGAGTTACAGCGCGTTGAAAACATGAAAACAGCTGATTTTTTAATCGACTTCAAAAAGGAAGTGGTTCTCAATTCGATCGGTATTTTTTTATGTATGTACACCAATTACTCTGAGATTTATGATCCTATTTACGTAATTCTTCTTTAGTTCGATGCGGAATATTGGTCCCATAAAATTTTTACATAGATTGGCCCAGTAGTTATCACTTTATGAACTTTGTCTACGTGGATGATATAATTGTTTTTTTGTGTACGGCTTTATTAAGGAGTTTTTATACAGGTTGATTATATATTATTATTATTAGCTGACACTAAACAGTACAAGAATAAAAAAAACTACGTTTAAAAAAACCGACTTCAAAAACTGAAAGGTATCAAATAACTAAAAATTTAATTTAATACACCTCTAATGCAATCATTTACCTTCAATATTAATAAAATACTATAAATTTATATGTGCTACCTATTGATAGCTTTGAAGTCGGTGCCAAGCCCAATGTAGGTACCTACACTCACCACGCGTGACTTTGAGCGGGATAGCTTCGTCTAGAACAGATTCGTATAGAACCTTAATAATTACAGTAAGTAAGCTGTTTATAATATTAAGTTTTATTTTGTTTAGGGCTTGGCACCGACTTAAAACCTATCAATAGGTAACAAATAATATAAATAATAGTGGATATTTTATTAACATTAAATTTAAATGTTTACTTATGAGGTGTATTAAATTAAATTTTTAGTTATGAAATACCTTTCAGTTTTTGAAGTCGGTTTTTTAAAGGTAGTTTTTTATTCTATTCTATTCTATTCGTCCTACTATGGCTCCTGTGGAAGGTATACCAAAAGTTTGCCAATGTCACGTTAAGGTAAACCACCAAGCTTAGAGTATTTTTGTAGGTGCTAAAGATTGAAACAAGTTTTATTTTCTTATTTTATACCTGAAACAAATATACATGCTGTTTTTGTTTGTGTAGACTAAAAAGGACATACACAAATATAATTACATAAATTATTACAAGTGTTTAATGATGTATACAACTTAATCTTATTCTTTTTAATATAGTTACACAAAATATTTACAAAAGGAGTGAAGACTAGGGATAGGAGACATTTAAAGGAAGTTGGGCGGGGAACTTCAGCAGGTATAAAATTGTACAAAGAAGGTTGCATTAAGGGACAATTGAAGAACAGATGATCCACGTTACCCTCGTCTAGGCCACATTCATAAAGGGAATTGTCTCTAACCCTAAGTTTAGCTAAGACAACTGGGGTACACGCGTGGTTAAAGCGTAAACGTAGTTGAAATAACAGTTTTATTTGGAATCTTAAATTTACAGAACCAAGGTTTTTGAGGGATTTCAGGTTGGAGTTCTCCATAAAATTTACCCTTAGAAGTTTTGGACACTTGCCATATGTTGGACCAAGTCTCATGCATCTTGGGTTTCAGGATGGTGCGCAAGTCATGAGAGAAAATTTCTGAATATTGGAGAGAGCCCGTTTGAGTAGCTGTCCTAGCACAGGAATTCGCATTTTCATTACCAAGGATACCTGAATGATCTGGTATCCATGCTAAAACTATGTTAATATTGAGGTCGTAGCACTCTTTCAAATATTCTCTTATTCTAAGTATAATTGGAAATTGACTTTTTGACTTAAATGGATTTGATAGTATTGCTTGAAGGAAACTTTAAGAGTCTGAAAGTATCATAGAATTGTTCAAGCCATGAGACTTAACAAATAAAATAGCTTCGAGTATGGAAATTGATTCCCCAGTAAAAACAGAAGTGACAGATGGGCAGCGATAACTGAGTATAATTCTAGTAGAGGGAATCCAAATTGCAATACAAACAGGACTCATGTCCGTTTTTGAAGCATCAGTGAAGATCTTATGATAATTTTGAAAATGTGAATGCATGATATGAGTGAAAATTTTATTGGCTTCCATAGAATACTTATCAATGCCCAAGTCTAAAATTACTGATGGTTGGTAAGTAAGTGCATTGAAAGTCATTGTATATATAGGAAATCTAGAATATTGAAAGAGGGGGTTAGAGAGGTGAGTAAATAACAGGTAACTGTGGAGGATGCAGGGTCTTTTTTCTACAGGAACACTATTATTATTATTGTATAAAGTAACTAATTGTTCTAATTTTTGAAACAAAGGATGTCCATGACATTCAGCTAGTTTTAGGAAAAATTTATTGGCAAGAAAGGGGAGGTTCCACACATTCAACTTGCATTGCATTAATAGGGCTGGATTTCATTGCTCCCAATATAATGCGTAAGCACTTAGCCTGGATTTTGACCAATTTATTCAGGCCTGCTTTGTTTCCTGGTATTAAGAATAAAGCACCATAATCTAAATGGCTGCGAATTATTGCATTGTATAATAATTTTTGGGTGTAAGGGTGAGATCCCCACCATACACCTGATAGAAAGCGGAAGATATTAATATTTTTCTCACACTTCTGTGAGACATAATCAAAATGTTTTATACCTGATAATTATTGGTCCAACCAAACACCCAGAAACTTTACATGAGAAACAACAGGTAACTCTAAATTATAAATTTTAATTTTAATAAGAGGGAAAAGTCTTTTATTTGTGAATAACCTTACTTTTAGATGTTGATAGTGACAGCCCATGTTGCATTAAATATTCAGAAAGATATTCAAGTGCATGATTTAAATGATAACATGAATCTTGTATGGACTTGTTAGAAGAATAAAGGACAATGTCATCTGCATATTGCAATATTTGGCAGAAAGGCGATACTGTGCTACTGAGGTCATGGGTATACAGATTGTATAGAAGGGGACTAAGGACTGAGCCTTGAGGTAGACCTTTCCAAACTGACTTGGGAGGGAGGTAAGAGGATGGGCCTTTTATAGTGATTGATCTCTCCATTAACATGTTAATGAAACGAGATAACTTCACTGGGATACTCAGATGGTTGAGTTTACTCTTGAGTAGAGGAAGTGATACGTTATCATATGCAGATTCAATGTCAAGGAAGACTCCCAAAAGGTGTTCTTTTCTGAGAAGTGCTATTCTAATGTCAGTTGTCAGGATACCTAAGTTTTCTAGGGAACTCCTGCCTTTTCTGAAACCATACTGAGAGTTGGAAAGGAGATTATTGCTTTCAATAAACCACTCAAGTCTATGTTTTATCATAATTTCAGAGACTTTTGCAAGAGCAGAAGAGAGAGCAATTTGGTCTATAGCTGGAGGCTTCAGATGGGTTCTGGCCAGGTTTAAGTAATGGAATAATTACCTGATTTTTCCAAGGTGGAGGGATGATCCCAACTTTAAAAAAGGTTATTGATTATACCTAGGTAATATTCCTTGCATGTATTTAAAGAGTTTTTAATGAATTAATAGGGGATACCATCTGCCCCAGGAGCAGAGTCAACTAGACCATCCAGCGCAAGTAGAAGTTCAGAGAAAGAGAAGAGAGACTCTAAACTGTGGGTTGAGGTAAGAAGGTTTGGAGGGGATGGAAAATAGTCCTTATTTGGAACTGAAGGGAGGGGACATCCTATCTGAAAAGGATTCAAGCCATATAGATGAGTCCACATTCAAATTATACTCTTGAGTACAAAGTGAGCCTTTAAATTTTTTAATTTGTTTCCAAACAATTGAGGATGTGCTTGGAGACAAATTCTGACATAAGTTGATCCATCCTTGTTTTTTCTTTTTTTTAAATAAATGTGCAGCTTTAGCAGCCACTTTTTTGTAATGAATGAAGTTAAAAATAGACATGTTTCTTGTGTAATTTTTTCCGCCAATTTTCTTTCCTTAGCAGCAGCAGTACACTCGGCGTCCCACCAAGGAGTTGAAATTTTATTTGAGAAATATTTTTGGACTGGGAAGTTATTATCAGCACATGTTATCTGGCATTTGCTAATTTTATGTAATTCTCTACTGCATTAACATGGTTAGTGGTTTGAAATTCCGCAATTTTTCTATCAAGACAGGTAGAAAATTTTTGCCAGTTTGCATCAACTATTCCATATTTAACAGACGGGAAAAAGTTTTGGGGAGGGAAGATTACCTTGTTAGGGATAGAAATAATTATAGGAAAATGGTCACTACCGTGGGAATCTTGTAAGATGTTCCAAGAGAAGAGTGGAGTCAGACCGGAGAACATAAGATGAGATTAACAGTGCTTTTGGAATTTTGAGAAGGTAAAACCCTGCGGGTTGGAGAGCCATCATTGATAATGCAGAGATTGATTTCATCAAAAATGTCCAACAGAGAAAGGGAAAAACAGTCAGTGTGACTTGAGCCCCATGAAGAGTGATGAGCATTAAAGTCTCCCATTATAATAATAGGAGGGGGAATAGAAGATAATAATAGGAGAATATCTGCAATGATAGTTGACTGAGGTTGAGGAATGTAGATTGAGACCAAGGAGGTGTTCATAACATTCGCTGCAACAATATTAATACCTGGATGGGGATTAGGAAGGATAATTGGAGAAAGGGGAATGGAGCGTCTTATAAATAAGGCGCAGCCCGCACCAATGCCTTCTGCCCGATCATCTCTGAGGCACACATAACTGGGGACCCTGAAGTGTGATCCAGGGACCAGCCATGTCTCAGAGATGGCGATAGCGGAAGGAAGATATTTATTAATAAGGTGAATTAGACTGGATTTTTTAGGACGAAGGCTTCTGGTGTTCCATTGCAGAATGGACACTGCAGCCATGAATGTTACCTAGCTAGTTTTAAGTTTTGTTACTATTTATTATTGTAATACTGTTTGTTCCTCTGCATAAATAAAAGTGTGTGTGTACTTATGTATGCACGCAAGAAGTTACACTTCTTTGGCCTAACGAAGCAGAAATAATTAAAATAATTTATTCCTCGTGCTATTCATAGTACATTTTTAGAAAGAACAATTTTGTAAAAATCTTGCAAAAATGGCTTTGACAAATAATTATTAGATAATGAATACGGCTGGGCTTAAACGCTTTGCCTGTCCTAATAATGGACGAAGAAACCAAAAAAAAATTACGAATGACGTTTGCGTCAGAGAATTTTAGGAACCAACTTCAACCGGTTACTTTTGTGTTACAGTGATGCGCTCGCATCTTAAAATTTCACTCTCATCATTTTTTCATAACGTGCCTAAAGAAGTATAACGTCAAAAACAACTCATACTTTGAAGTAAATACTTACATTGCAATAGTCGTAAGCGTCCCCCAACTCCCCTCTAGCTCTCAGGGCCGCTGCCATCTGTAGTAGGGCGATCCTGTGATGTCTGGTGTTCAGGTCGGCAGCTCTCGGACCTCGCCCCAGGTCACAGGCTCTCGCGGCACAGGCTACAGCTCTCTCTGTGTCTCGGAGGCGGCGCCACAGCTCTGATAGACCTACGTAGACCTGGATAATCCAATTGATATTTAAATACAACATTAATTTATTCTAGCATCTACATTAATCTATTCTATTAAGCACAGGTCCGGCCACATATGGAGTATTGCTATCATCTCTGGTCTGGCGCACAAAAGTATGAGCTCGATCCATTTGATCGCGTGCAACGCAGAACATCTGGAATTGTCGGCGACACAGTACTCTGTAAACGGCTGCATCATTTGGCGTTGCGTAGAGACCTCCGTCGCTTCATTGTGTGTCTTCTACCGCATTTATCACGGGGAGTGTTTCGAAGAGCTTTTTCACCTGATTCCTGCCGCCGTGTTCGGCCTTCGCACGACACGCCACAAATTGGGATATCATCCCCACCATCTGGATGTGTAGCGTTCCTCCAAAGTGCGGTTTTCAAAGAACTTTCTTCCGCGTACTACAAAGCTGTGGAATGAGCTTCCTTGTGCGATGTTTCCGGGACGATACGACATGGGTACCTTTAAAAAAAAGTGCGAACACCTTCCGTAAAGGCCGGCAACGCTCCTGTGATTCCTCTGGTGTTGCAAGAGATTGTGGGCGGCAGTGATCACTCAACACCACGTTACGGTACCCTAGTTTGTCCTGCTTTTCCATAAAAGATGCTTAATTTTTATAATTGTTTGTCATCGTCATTGCAGTCGGAAGACGTCAACTGCTGGACAAAGGCCTCCCTCAAAGATCTCCACGACGATTGGTCCTGTTCTGCCCTCATCCAACGTATTCCGGCGATCTTGACTAGATTGTCGGTCCACCTTGTGGACCGACACTGTGTCGTCCAGTACGTGGTCACCATTCAAGGACTTTACTGCCCCAACGGCCATCTGTCCGTCGAATTATGTGCCCTGCCCACTGCCACACACATTTTGCATACAAAAGTACATATAGATTTTCTCAAACATGCTTGGAAATTTGAGCATTATTTTGACAGCCTTTTTCCAGCTCTATCGAAATATTTTTTTTATGAAAATAAGGGACGAGACGAGCAGGACGCTCAGCTGATGGTAATTCATACGCCCCAGTACAATAGAGTGCCACTCAGGATTCTCCAAAAACCCAAAAATTCTGAGCGGCACTACAATTGCGCTTGTCATCTTGAGACATGAGATGTAAAGTCTCATTTGTAGAGTAATTTCACTAGCTACGGCGCCCTTCAGACCGAAACACAGTAATTTTTACACATTACTGCTTCACGGAAGAAAAAAGCCGCCGTTGTGGTACCCATAATCTAGCCGGCTTCCTGTGCAAAGGAGCCTTCCACAAAAAAATCTCTATCTAGATGTTATGAGACTGTTGTAACCGAGGTGGAGTAGCGCGGGGCCATGAAAAGGGCGGGGGGCCTGAGATCACGTTTGCCTAAAGTTTAGTTTAATTTGAGATTACTTTTGTTCTTGGATAAAATTCTTGAACAATCTTTTCAAATTGCTTTTTATTGATTTATTCATAAATCTGTTCAGTATTAATCTGGTTTATCCGGCACTGTGTATTGTGGTATGCGCAAGGCAGTTATAACTCTTACTTGCAGCAGTAGCGTGTTGTCGTTCTGCGCCTGCGCAACGGCGAGCGCTTTCTGGAAGCTGTCCATGGCTTTGGAGAACGCTCCGAGCTCCAGACTGACGCTCGCCACCGTGTGGTGAACCCAGCCTGCTGTGGAGCCTCCCCCACAGTCGTTGTACAGCGCATGACGGGCATATGACAAAGCCCTGGAAGAAAATTATTGAATAAGAAGTTATTTTTGCGGAAATCTAAAATTATCTAAATGTTATGACATAGATATATATTGATTTACCATAGAACCACAACAAATCAAATCAAATCAAAATCAGTTTATTCACGTAGGTCACGGAAATGACACTTATGAATGTCAAAAAAAAAAATATTTTTTTCTTATTGAATCTACCGCTACTTCGTAAAGGGTTGAGCTAATGAGAAGAAGTAGCAAGAAACTCATTGGCACTCTTTTATATCAAGATTTACATTAAAGTACATCGATTTACAAATCATTTCAAATGACAATATATCATGTAAAATGTAAAATGATGCAACAGACACACTCAAACGTCAAATAGTCAATGTCTTACACGAGTGAGTCAAAAAAGTAAATGTGAATTAATACAAAAGTTATTGAGTACAGTAGCTGCATTATCCACATAGACCATAAATAAATAAATTGATTTAACATATTGCAACAGCTACATCAGATCGCAATGGGCCTTTGACGTAGGGAGAAGAACCGATAAGAATCTTGAAGCCCAGCTTAAATCAAATAACAACTTAGCCTACTTAATATAATATTATACTAATTAGGTGGCCTCCGCAGATCCAGACAAGAACCATGCATTATTATCCTCTATATGTATAATCTACTATACTATAGTAAGTCTTTTTATCAAAGAAGCTTTAATATATTTCTTAAATTTGTGCTCAGTGAGCAATTTAATAGCAAGACACATGATCTTTCATATGTCCTCTGGCTGACTTATTTAAACGGCACGTACAGTTTATTCTATTTTCTAAAATGGAATAATATTTCTTGAATCCAGTATTATTTTTTCTAATATACATTATATTCATATAATATACTAGTGGACCCAATAGACGTTGTCCTGTCGGAAAATTCGGACACACGTCTTAAATTTGAAAAATCGGTCCATCCGTTGGGAGGAGTCCACTTAAATACACATGAGCAGGATAATTATATTATATCGACGGAATTAAGAATCTAAACCAATCTCAAATTCACTGGAACACACAAAAAAATCATCAAAATCGGTCCAGCCGTTTAGGAGGTAGTTTAATTGTGAATCAAAACCATTATCAAATCCACCTGAAGACACACACCAATCTCAAATTCACTGCAACACACAAAAAAATCATCAAAATCGGTCCAACCGTTTAGGAGGTAGTTCAATTGTGAATCTAAACCATTCTCGAATCCTTTTGAATACACACAGAAAGTTTCATTAGAATCGGTCCAGCCGTCTAGGAGGAGTTCAGTGACATACACACGCACACAAGAAATATATATATATATGATAAGATTATATATCGTAATCAAGAACGTCGAGCGTAAGAAGCGTGTGGTGCGAGTGCGGTGGGTGAAGACGAGAGCGGGCGCCGGGCGAACGCCGCGCAGTGGCGGTCAGTCAGGGAAGAACTATCGAGCGAGATGATTGTGTCGCACGCGCGTGCCGAGAACACCACGATCTTTGTAAATAATTAAAAAACTTTGTGAAGTGTTCTTACCATTACAATTGTAACGTTTGTTGCTAATAATGATACCGTGTGTTTGTAAGACTGTGTTTTAATTGCTGTCGTGATCAACGTCCACACTCCACAAAGATCCTGACCATGTGATCTGTGACCTTCGTCAAATATATGTATTGTGAGGGAAGGGTTTGTATGTTTACCAACTTGAATTTGAGTGATATTCAAATTCAAAATATATTTATTTTCTCTCACAATCACATGGTATACTCAGTCTATTAAAATCGATATTACGACATTGTTTTAATGGAGATGGAGAGAATATACAAAAATTAAATATATTAAATTAAATATATTAAAAAATAAGTAAGTGTACGGTACTTGCTGATTTTATTAGGAATCATGAGGGTAGTTGTACGTGCTCCACTATCCGATAACACAAGTCGCGCTTGGGTTGACAAGCGGACAGAGACAATTGATCTTTGCTCGGACGTGGTCGATAGCACTACATATGTAAACCGTGTTTACCCTGAGTAACCAGTGATCATCAAGTCTAGTGTTGAAGTTCAATACTAGTGTCTACATATAAAACTTTACAAGCTTGCAATCGCCAGTGACGTTCACCTGGAACACCGGAGTCAGGACCTTTGGAGCTGCTGCGCCGCCGCCACTTGAGTGACGTGGGAGTGTTCAAAGGTTAGTGGATTGCATTTACTTCTTTCCTCATGATTCTGGGTTGATTGCAAGTGCCTACCGGCGACTATAGGAAACCTTAATACAGTCCCAGATATTATTCCTGAGCCCGAACAGTAAGTAATACACAAATAAAATTTGATAACAAAATTTTATGAATGATGCGGGTCTCGAACCCACGACCTCTCGCGTTCCGTGCGCGTGCTCTTCCAACTGAGCTAACCGTTCGAATGACGTATCGTCATAAAATCTTGTATGCTTTGTTAAACTCTCAGGTTGTCAGGCTTCAATTTTTTTTTATTTTTTTTTGTGTATTAATCCTACAAGGGAGGTCACTTTAAGTATAGTTTTAACTCGCTGTTTACAAATTATGACTGTAAGAGACTGCAAGATATACCTGTCCAGGCCGCCAAGAGTTTGGTGAGCTCGTGCGAGGTTTAAGTAGGCCTCGGCCCTCATTGGCGCCGAGTCCAACTCTTCAGATATGCCAAGCTGACGATTCGCGAACTCTAGCGATTCTCTGAAACAGAAAGACAGTCTTCTTATGTGTGACCAGACTTAAAGCAAGAGGCATTAATTAGTTCACCAATTTTTCCTCGGACACACAAATAACCAAAAGTACTCCGCGCCGTGATATTAGCAAGCGAAGCACCGTTATGCTAGTGTGTGTGCGGTTACGGGGGATACTAGTTACACAATTTTTTCTCCCTTAAATAATCATATATGGCCACAAATACTTATAAAGTATCGTTTTTACACTTTTTCACAACGCACGACGGCATTTTTAAAATATTTCATTGAGACGCAAACTGATCTGTCACAGGCGATGACACTTCCCATAATGGCCGCCTATCGGCCTGTAGTAGTGTTAGTATGTGCGTAGGGCTATGTATTTACACGTTAATCGGCTTTTTTTGGTACTACACTGTTATCTAAGATGACACGGAGTCCTTTTTTTTACGAATCCGTGATGTTAGTATTGGGGAATAAGGTAGTCTAAAGCCATCGGAAATGTGTAAAATTGTTTAATTAGTTAAAAATGAAACGAAAACTTATTTCTGAATGATTCATCTACCGTTCCTTGTTTGTAGTAGGCAAAGTGTAAAAGATCTAATTTTTTAGCTTATTTTTTAATACAGTTGCTCAAAAAGTGGCGTAGGTATTGCAGGGACGTAGTGTTCGGGATGTTGGCAATTACACACGCGAGCTTTTTCTTTACCTTTTCCGCACTCGTGCGTTTTCTTCCCAAACTGTCAAAATAATGTCTATTAAAAAGAAACAAACCAACCACGAGGTTTTTCCAACAAAAAAATTCATAGAAGTTTTTAGGATTCATGCAAATATTTCTTAAAAGAAGCTACTAATTTGTTTCAATATCAAATCTAAGGTTAGGTTAGGTTTTATTTCATTTCATCTCATTAATTTTCATTTTTATTTCATATCAATAAAAAAAAATCTACTGAAGACTTGGCTGTATGGGCATAGTTCCCTTTGCCTACCCCGAATGGGTAAGAAAACAAAAATATCTCTGTTTATATTCTTTTACGGTTGGCGCCATTTTGTGTTTTAATATTTTATTAAAATGCTTCATTTTTTCGCAACTGTATTAAAATCTATATATATAAAAGAGATTGCCCCGTATATAGTCACTCATCACGATATCTCTGGAACCATAAGGCGTAGAGACTCGAAATTTGATAGAAATATTCCTTTCGCCGACTAGAGATCAGCTAAGAACGGATTTAAAGAAATTCCATCCGCAAGAGTTTTATTTTTTATAACAGGACAACGTCTGTTGGGTCCGCTAGTATAATATAAAATGTTATGGATTAATAAAGTATTTTTGTAAACAAAGCTGTTTACATTACCGCTTTATAATTAACAATATTTTTAGATGGCTATACTTTGTTATCCTTAAGAAATGGACATGTGCCATCATGGACCTTTCTGTAGATAAGATACACAATTCCACCATACATTATTTTGTTAACCGACTTAAAAAAGGAGGAGGTTCTCAATTCGTCGGTATGGTCTTTTTTTGTCTCTAAGGTTTTCATTGGACAGCGTTTTCATTGAAAGCTCACAGACGACAGAATTTTCCGACTCCTCCAAAAAATATAGTTAATATGTACAAAAATATTTACAGAAACTTAAAATATATATTTACAGAAACATAAAAATATAACTTAGTAAACAGGATTCCCCACAAGACGGACCGACGATCTGGTCAAGATCGCCGGAGTAGGTTGGATGAGGGCAGCGCAGGACCGATCGTCGTGGCGATCTTTGGGGGAGGCCCTTTTTGTCCAGCATTGGACGCCTTCCAGCTGAAGTGATGATGATGATGATGAATCAGGGTTAGGGAACACTATTTTCTAAGTTTATCCGAAATAACTAGAGATATGAATTTAGATAGAGTACCTATTAATCGTATAAGATACCACACTGAAACATTGAAATGATGTAAAAATGATTGCTTAACACTATAACTTATAAGTTTGTTTTTATCAATCTTAGTGTAAGCGTCACTTACTGTCTAAATTAGTCCCAATTAGGACACTTTAATACATACAATATTAATTGTTAATTACCTATATTTTCCAAAATCCATGAAGGCCTGATATAGATGTCCAAGCAGTGAGAACTTGTCACTGCGGTGTCTGACCCCGCGCAGGGCTGACAGCCAAACCTTAACAGCCTGCCGTTGTTCATTCTGACCGTATAGTCTTACACCGCGCTCAATCTGAAAATTAAATACACAATGAACTAAAGTATTATTAATTCAAACAAAACAAATCTTGTTGCTATATTTACAATACTATGACTACATAAAATTAAAACTATGATTACGGGGAAGCGTACCAAGAATACTGGCAGCATTTCCGCGTTGGATAGCTAAGCTGATCCATTGACCGAAATAGCTGCTAGCACTTGGGTTTCCAGTATTGAGGCGCGAAGATAGTACTTTGTATATTCTCCTCGCCTCTGGTCCACACGGGGCACGAAGATGTATGACTTATGTAATACGCAATTATACTTTACAAGGCTGAAATTATAAAATTAAGGATTGAATCGATCGAAAGGTTTCTCTCGGAAAATCGTCCACCGAAAGATACTCGTATCTTCTACGGTGTCGTCTATCTGAAGATGAAGCTTACGAAATATGGTAAAGGAACTTTGTTCCAGAAATTTGCGCTTTACCTACCTACTAAAAGCGATTCAATTTGTCGTATCAACGCTCTATGACAACACTTTCCTTAATGCTTCGCCTAGAATCGTATGAAGAGGGGTCTCGAAATGTTAAGTGATTCACAATCCCGCGGTAATCTGGAAGGCAGAACCAAATTGGCTCCGAAGATATTATGGGTCATAAATAGAGCAAGGAAATCCTTCAACATGGCTCATTCTAGACCTCTTCTAAGGGCAGGTCCGTCCATATATGAAGTATTGCTTTCATCTCTGGCTTGGGCTCAGAATCAACTCGAACCATTTGACCGCGTGCAACGTAAGTCTGCTCGAATTTGCTTCGAATGTTGGCGAGTACGTTGGACATACAATCCAGTTTGGTAGGTCCAATTTCGCGAAAGGGGTCACTCGTCGAATCCAATTCGGATTCCTTCGGGAAGCTCCGTATAATTTTTAGTAAGATTTTCTAAGGGTTCTGTTTGCGAACAAGAATATCAAAGAAAGCAAAACAACGAGATACAGATAATGATGATTATATTGTTGTTATTTTAAAAAAATGGTCTACGGGTTAGAAACCAACCAAAGTGTTGTAACTATTCAATAAAACCTCATTATTATACCTCACTAAATTAAAATTGAGAGGTCTTTCTTAAAAGTATATCTATGGTTATCTATCAACTATGGTTGGTAGCGGCTTTATACAGTTCAGATTAGCCCTGTTTAACTGCGACCAATGTGTTCTATTGTGGTAGCTACTATTAACTATAAGCTCACTGATAAGATTGATTCTTTTCATGAATCTTTTTATATCTTTTGCAGTGAGCTGGCGTATCTCAACCTGAGAGTTGAACGAAGCATACAAGATTTTATGACGATGCGTCACTCGAATGGTTAGCTCATTTGGTTAAGAGTACTGGCACGGTACGCCAGAGGTCGTGGGTTGGAGCTCCGCATCGTTCATAACATTTTGTTTTTCCAATTTTTTTTTGTGTATCTCAAGTGGTTGATGAATTGGACTTCCCAAAGAGATGCTACGTTAACGTAATATAGGACCACATTCAAAGAGAATGTGTAACGGGACTTCATCTGCAATATTACACAATGTAGGCTTATGATTGAGAGGTGTTTGTTTATTAATACTTACTTTCCTTCTCGCCAAGTACTGGTCTATCCTGGACCTTACGACCCTAAAGCACTCCAGCCATCCTGCTGAAGGCCGGTGAGCTGGTCCGAACCGGGCCCCCCATCGTCCATTGCGGATCTCAGTCGGATATTCTTCGGAGAAAGAATATACTTCTGCAATTTAACATCAGAATCGTCCATACTATTACTATAGCTTTTTTATGACAATAAGGGACCAGACGAGCAAGACGTTCAGCTGATGGTAATTGATACGCCCTGCCCATTACAATGCAATGCCGCTCAGGATTCTTGAAAACCCTAAAAATTCTGAGCGTCACTACAATTGCTCCTCACCTTCACCGTGACGTCACTGCTCCCATAGCGACGCGACAAGGGCGCCTATTTCTGCCGTGAAGCAGTAATGTGTAAACATTACTGTGTTTTGGTCTGAAGGGCGCCGTAGCTAGTGAAATAACTGGGAAAATGAGACTTAGCATCTTATTTATCAAGGTGACGATCGCAATTGTAGTGCCGCTCAGGATATTTGTGATAGTGTTTCTCAAGAATCTTGAGCGGCACTGTATTGTTATGGGCAAGGCGTATCAATTACCATCAGCTGAATGTCCTGCTCGTCTCATCCCTTATTGTCATAAAACAAATAGACAAGAACCATGCATTATTATCCTCTATAAGCCTAAGAATTTGTGCCGAGTTAGTCGTAGTGGTATCTGGTATTTTATTGTAAAATAGAACACATGGTGACCTATGAAGGAGACCTTAAGTATAGCTAACTTATTAAGTGGCACGTACAGTTTATTTTTCCTTCTTGAATTGAATGAATTACACAAAGTTGGTGTTAAATTAGTTTCAAATTCAAATATTTTTATTCAAAATAGGATTTTAAATCACTTATTGAACGTCAAAAACTACCACCCATTCAAAAGAGACTGCCTCAGACCTGAGAAGAATGGGCGCAAGAAACTAAGCGGGCTTTTTTTTATATAAAATATGGATTACAATGTGATATCGTACAGTAAACATTTATAATTAGAGCCCGAGGGTGTTCGCTTTATTCCCAGTGCGTGGTGTCATTAAGAAAATCGTTTATGCTATAATAACCTTAAAGGCCGGCAACGCTCCTGTGATTCCTCTGGTGTTGCAAGAGATTGTGGGCGGCGGTGATCCCTTAACAACAGGTTTAACCGTACGCTCGTTAGTCCTCCTATTCCATAAAAAAAAAAGAAACCTTTCCCACACAAACATTTTTTAACAATTCTTTTAAATTTCAATACCTGGTTGTTCATCGAGTCGGTGCCGGGATGGATCCGGTGAGCTGATCAGCCGTGCGGCAGACAGCTGGTGTGCAGGCGCCCCGCTGGAACAGTCAAATTACAAATAATTCAAATTTAAATATTTCCAGTTTGCGCGTTTACCACTAAAAAAACCCCATTTGTCGTATCACCGCTCTTCGACAACACTTCCCTCAAAGCCTCGCTTAGTATCGGAATACTGGGTCTCGAAATCTCGAGCGATTGCCAATTTCGTGGTCATCTGGAAGGCAAAGCCAAATTGGCTTCAAAGAAACTGGGTGTCATTAATAGAGCACGGCAATACTTCAAGCCGGCCCACATACTAGCACTCTACAAAGCGCAGGTCCGGCCACACATGGAGTATTGCTGCCATCTCTGGTCTGGCGCACCCCAGTATCAGCTCGATCCTGATCTCTGGTCTGGCTGGATCACTTGGCGTTGCGTAGAGACGTCACTTCATTGTGTGTCTTCTACCGCATTTATCACGGGGAGTGTTCCTGCTCAACCTGATTCCTGCCGCCGAATTCCACCTTCGCACGACTAGCCACAAATTAGGATATCATCCCCACCATCTGGATGTGTGGCGGCACAGTGCGGTTTTCAAGGATCTTTCTTCCACGTACTACAAAGCTGTGGAATGAGCTTCCTTGTGCGGTGTTTCCGGGACGATACGACATGGGTACCTCCAAAAAAAGCGCGTACACCTTCCTCAAAGGCCGGCAACGCTCTTGTGATTCCTCTGGTGATGCAAGAGAATGTGGGCGGCGGTGATCACTTACCACCAGGTGACCCGTACGCTCGTTTGTCCTCCTATTCCATAAAAAAAATATTACCCTTAAAGCTATTATATATCTTATGAAGCTTACTAGAATTAGTTACAAGCAATCCCTTATTTCGAGTTTTATAATAATGAAAATCACTATTAAGAGTATGCAGGTAACATATTATAAAGTACGTATATAGGTCTATATGTGTAGCTATAGCGTTAAAAAAATCAAAACACGCTTAGAAATGGCGGTATTTCTGGCTTTCCCATTTAAACATATAATAAATATTATATATTATCTCAACAGATATGTCTCTATTACTAGTATATACAAAGGTACTCTGTGCTTCGTACTGTTATAACTTTCCTCTGTAGGTAACATTGCTTACAGTGCAATCCTCTTCCATCTTACTCAGCATCACACAGAAGATCATTTCCTTTATTCAACTCTCATCCTCCCATCCAGTCCGCTCCGAGTGCTCGTTAAATGAATAAAATTGTCTTTTAAAAAGCTACTCCAAGGCTCACGAATAACAGTACGCGACCACAAAGACTCGAAGCCATTCTAACCACAGACATAGATCCAAGTAGATAACCCAAATCCCTCCGTCTGTATCAAAACCAAGCGTGCCCTTTTTTTGTAACTATTGTGACGTCATTAAAATGCCAGTGCATCGAGCCTAACGTTTAGCCCGTCACGTCATCGTTAGATGGCGTTTTCAGTACATCAAAAGTCGGTATTGCTTATTACTAAAATCAGAAATGTATATACATTATAAATCATAATAAAAAATAAAATAAATGCGTCAAAGGAAGAGCTATGCTCCTCTTTTTGACACGCGAAGTACATACACTCGCGGCATCTATTTGGATCCACGTCTGTGATCCTAACTGAATATGTGTCGTTCGCACATGATCGATACAAAAGACGGTCGCAAGACGCAAGCAATACAACGGGTCGCCGCGGCAAAAGTGATTCGTTCAGTCACAGTAGGTCGATTGTATGAATTACTATCCCCTAGTAACACTTACCCAAGGAAGTCGCGCGACTCCAAAGAGTCCCATGACATGTTCCGCGGGTGTAGCCTACAGGGTCACCTGGCAGCAGGGTGCATGATGCACTTCCGCTCACACATAACCTGCAAACAAACACAGACAACACATAATAATCAAGGACTTTCTAGAGAATCCTGCCACAACACAGTAATAGAAACGGGGTGCGCCAAAGTTCACCTAAAATTTCAACTCCGATAATTGGAAATCCGAAAATGTTTTTCCTAACATTTTTCATCCTAACAATCACAATTCCTAATGTTAATAATTCCCAAGCATTCAACTTTATAACGTCAGTAGCAATAAACATCTATTATACTTTTATTTGTATTCCTATAATTTCTCAACATAACCATCGTTTTTACTATTATTCAAAGTCATATCTTTTTTGTTTAGATTTCTTTTTATGCATAATAATCAATATTATATACATTAATTTTGCGTAACTTTGTTTTCACATAACATGTAGGTATAACATATAAGAATAATAGTACCATGGTACAAGTAGTTAAATACATGTTTTCATATAAACATTTCAATTAAATAAGTTTATTATTAGCGGTTATAGCTTTCAAATAATCACTTTTATTGGTGTATTGATGATAACCTCTTTAAGAAGTTTGACTTTGACAGTTAGTGATAGCAATGAGAAATATTTTATAATTCTGTTCAAATAAAATAATAATATTCCAAATCATTTTCCAGAAACTAAAGGTACGTTAGGTTAAGTTAGAACATAAATACATATGAGCCCAGCCGCAGGCCGGGCAACACCCATTATTTATAGTCATCAGCCGGAAGACGTCCACTGCTAGATAAAGGCCTCCCCCAAATATCGCCATGACGATCGGTCCTGCGCTGCCCTCATCCATCCTACTCCGGCGATCTTGACCAGATCCAATAAATTTAATTAATTAGAACTATAACTATCATCTTCTACCCACATATATTTTTTATTACACTTGGTAAATGTTTCTTTCTGAGTATGAGTGAAAATATTATGGTGAGTATGTTTAGGGATAAAAGCGTTATGATTAAAAACAGTAGGAGTTTAAATATATTTACATTAATGATGTTATTAATTATAATTTTCGGAAACATCAGTGATATGAGCATCGCCGGTAGCACTACAAATTGTATGAATGAAAACTTTAGGATGAAAATTTTTAGGAAGAATGATCATTCGTATTACAAATAGCTATTTTTACAAATACAATTTCGGGAAAAGAACTTTGAAACGTATTTTAACTTCATACTAGAGCGTTGGAATCGACGCACTCACACATACACACGATTTACGCGGCCGCTAATTAAGGATTCGATCTCGCGGGGAAACTCCATGCATAGCCCTCTCCATTGCCCTCTGAGCGACCATGAGAGTAAATATTCAGATTAAATAAATTTTTTAAATGAAGACACCCCTTATGTCGTCACAAGAGGTAAGAGTCACGCGACAAAAAAGATAAATAATTTCTAGGTGAATATAAATGCAGATTAATAGCGCTATGCTATCTGAATTGTTCCTAATTATGTCGCAGCTAGAGTCTCTATTTCCTTAATTGATTTTGCGGAGTAAGCCTTCTGTACTTGTACTATTATGTATTCTTTGGTATTAATGTAATCCTAGAAGGCATCGGCAAGTATTACCACGATTTAGCTCTCTGGTAGTCTGTCTGTATCATAAAATGCGCTAAGCTTTTGACACTGCGTGTAGATATGATTACTATCACTATCACAATAAATAGATAATACAAACAAGATGGTGAAACCTGTTATAAAATGGCCGCCAGACAGTTAAAAAACAGTTTATTTTATAATGGTACTAGCTGACCCGGCAAACGTTGTTTTGCCATATAAAGTATAATTCACGCGATAGTTTTATAAGTAATAAAATATTGCCTTATAGCCTGTACATCATTTTGTTCTATTGTCAATAGTTTTTGCAGCGCACGCAAAAATAGGTTTTCGATTTTACGCCTTGTGTTACAACATAGCAATTTTATTACGGATCCCTAATTTTGAAAAAAAAACATAGCCTTCCTCGATAAATGGACTACCCAAAACTGAAAGAATCATTCAAATCGGACCAGTAGTACCAGAGATTAGCGCGTCCAAACAAACAAACAAACAAACAAACAAACACTGCAGCTTTATAAAATTAGTATAGATTGTAAAAACTTATGTTACGCCTGGGCCGGATTTAAGGGGAGGGCAAAAAAAGGGCCCCTCGAAAAAAAGGGCTACACAAAAGAAGGGCCCCCACACCAATAAAAACACTCGGACGGCGCCGTTCGTTAACGTTACAACTTAATTCTAGATAATACTTGTTACCGTTTATAACTGTGTATGTTAAATAACCTATTTTTGATAGATTCTTATTTTTCACAATCAATTATTTATTAAAAAATCGACTGAAGAAAAACTGTCCATTTTATTTGGAAAAAGAATTTGGGGCCAGGGGGCCTCCACTGCTTTGTTGTCCCGGGGCTGTCTCTGGCCTCTAAATCCGGCGTCGTTATATGCCATGGTACGAAACCATTCCCGTTTTTAAGCTTTTAAAATAATCCGCTAAAGTTTTATTATAGGAACCGGCGCAATGACCCATTTAATGTGACATTCACACTCAAATGAACCGCTGACCTATATATATCTATTGTACAGCCATCGTTATTGTTTGAGTTTGTTTATATTCTGGACTTATCAGGGTTGCGTAACTGAATATAAAATAAGATCTGTATGTTTTTTTTTTTAATTAATTCCGAACAATGTACTTAACACTCGTATCACTAAAGACTTCAAAAAAATCCTACTTAATGTTATAAGCACGAAACTTTGTAAGATGTATGGATGTTTGTTTGTTACTCTTTCACGCAAAAACTACTGAATAGTTTTAGATGAAACTTTAGATTAATAGTCTATTACACATTAGAATAACACATAGGCTATAATTTATAAAGTTGTAACGTGAATTATCCAAAGTATAACGAATTAAGTTGAGGGAGGGGGAAAATGTTTGTCATCTGCGAGCTATTCTGGCGTGGGTCACAAAAACCGTTGGAATTACACGTATATAATGAATAATGAAAATGTTTATCTTAAATAGTCCTATTAAGGCGTGCTTCAGCAAATATTTACCTTTTATGTGTAAGCCATTATCGCCTAAATTGTGAACCATAAATACAATAAAAATTGTTAGTTTATTTTATTGCACTTTAGGTAGTTATGAATTGTTTTTTTTTGTTATCTTAAACACTTTTATCGCTTCTTTTATTTAAATTAGATAAACATTTCTTTCACGCTACATCATTTGGACATATATTTTAATAGTTACGTGACTAACAATCGCGTGCGCGATACTATGGTGCGGTCCGGTGGCGGGCGGACTCAGGACTACTGAATAAATTTAATTAAAATTTTCCATAATAACTGGAGATCGGTACAACCTACATGGCTACATATTGGCACGCTAGATGCAGGCATATATATAGATATATTTTTAATGCTTTACAGCGTCCACGTGGAGGACGCTGCGGGCAGCACCTAGTATTTAAATATCAGAAAAATATTGAAAAATTATTATTATAATTAGTGTTTTGATTTTCGGAAAAAGTTGTCAACTAGACAAGTAATTTTCTGACTTATCTGATGATGGCACGCGCTGCCCATTATAATGGACAGACGCTCAGGAATGGCCAAACTTCTGAGCGGCAGGGCGGAGAGCATTAGTATATAAAATGTTCGAAATGTGAGTGGAGGCGTCGACGAGCGTTACCTTCCCTATGATATATGCGAGGGAAGCGATAGCTGGTCCATGAGTCACGGTCGTGAATCGGTTGCATGTGGTGCCTGGTCGGTCTTGCATTCGAGGATTTTTATCTTTTATTGAAGTGATAACTTGCTATGGGAGGGTCAGGTTGTTGTATCAAGTTTCGCGGCTAGAGCGACCTATTCTCTGCGACTATGGGTAGGAATGCATACCGCGCGAGTCTCTCTCAGATATTTATCAAGTTCCGTGGCTAGAGCCGAATGGTTCGTTGTTGTCTGTTGATGTGATGGATCCAAATAATTTTCTTAGCTGGTGAGTCAATTAAAGCTTATAAAACGTTATCTTCATCCCTGTCCAGCACTAAAATCAAATGCTAGGTAGAAAATATAACGTGCCATACGTGTATAGTCTTTACACTACACAGAAATTACTGTCGAAAACTTCTGAACTTCGTGAGCGAAACTCGATAATAAGGATAGCGAAATTAGCTTCGGTCTGAATAGTAATATTACCAGAGCTGAATATCTAAGTGATCCGACAGCCTGGTACAATATTGTATATTTGATTAAAAAGAGAAAAAAAAAACTTCCGGGAGAGTTTCTTACGCCGCTTCTTGTCTATATGTTTCCGGAGCGGTAGTAGAAATGATATCAAAAAGAATTCGAAAGGAATCAATTTTGTGAAAATAAACGCCTTTTATGCTTTTTATGCCTTTTACCGCATACCCACTCGATTTATTCTACCGCAGGCGGTGGCGTATACCGCTTAGATTTGAATTGACCAAACCATTACTTCTAAGCTAATTTATCTCCATCGCGTGATCGAAGATCGATTATCCATTTCCTTCTTTTGGTATTACAATAAACTATTAATACAATGATGCTATTTATCAACATAATTAACGAAAATTTAAACATGATAGTTTTAACATCATATAACTAAGTATTGTAAATATTAGCTATATTTAATAATTGTTTTGTTGAACTGATCACAGAGACATCATTGAATATATGTCTTTTGGTCGACATAACTATGTCAATCTTATTTTTGGTGGCACCATCGGGGCTGATCCAAGTCCATTTGCGTTGTTCTGGCTTCATGAAGAAGGAGTTCGTCATATAGAGATCCTCCTTCTCCATGAAGTCAGCCAGCATCCGGCCTCGGGCGTTCCGATTTCCAAAACCAAATTGCCCCACTCTCAACTCATCGCCGCTACGTTTGCCCAGTTTTGCGTTAAAGTCTCCCATGACAACGGTGAAGTGGGTCTTAGGAGTGTGAATAGCTGTTGAGTTGTCCTCATACATGGCCTCCACCTCCTCTGAATATATTGAAGTCGGAGCGTAAGCGTGAATGACCTTCAACGAATACCATTCAGTAATTCTGAGTATTAGGTACGCTACCCTAATCAACACGCTCCCCACCTCATTTACGTTGTTGACGAGAGACTTGTGAACGACGAACCCGACACCTCCCTGGGACAGTTGGTCGCCCTCCCGGAAGTAGAGCAGATGTCCGGAATTTAGGATTATCGAGTCCTGACCCTGTCTTCGGACCTCAGATAACCCCACTCCATCCCATCGTAATCTGCTCAAAGCTTTCTCCAATTCCTCCAACTTCTCGTCGGTCCGCAGTGTCTTGACATTGTATGTTGCCACTTGCCAGGCCCAATGGTCTTGGTTTATGGTAGCGTTACCGCACCCGGGGATTCTTAGTACCCCCTGCCCCGTCACTTATGTGGCCACCACGAGCGGAGCTGCTGGGGACTGGGAGGCCTGAGCCTTATAGGGTCTGTCTTGTTTTTGGGAAGTTTTGTCGAAGTTGGGTTGCTTTCGAAAGATGCTACTACCCATCCTCCGTTCCTTGTCGCTTAGTCGCCTCTTACGACACCCACCAGAGGAGATGGGTTGGTGATATTCTGATGCGTCACCACACGCGAAGTAATATATTTTATACTCACTAAATACCTCTACTAACAATTTGACCATTGCTTAAGTTTGCATTATATAAATCATAAATATTAATATTACAGTTTATTAAGAGTTATTAAAGCTCAAATTCCTTAGAGCAATTCATACCCAAGTCATCTAAATAATTCTTTAAATTGTAAAACGATTTTTCTATTAGTTTATGATGTTGTTGTTTGATAATTACTATAATAATAGGTACATCTAAATTACAATGTTTTATGATTTGTTGATATTTAGTAAAAAAATCATTGTTAAAAAACCTTAAAGACCCTATAATGAGAATTTTTCACATTGTTATATAAATACCCTAACAGGTCTTGTAGCTAATAAAAGAACTAATTCCACAGCCTCCAAAAAAATAAATATTCAATAATAATACACACTTTTATATAAAAAAAAAACTTGAAAATTTTTATTAGAAAAAGAGAAATATATCTACTAAAAGTTTCGAAGGACTTCTCCTTGAAATATTTCACAGCCTCGAAACAAAAAGATTTCAATAACCTATATAAATATATTTTTACGTAAAAATATATCTAACGCGATTTGTTCGTACAAATAATTTCTTATGTACATCGCATATTATGACTCACCAATTTCATTTAATTGTTTTATCAAAATTTTTGTGATTTTCCTAATGTAATATAGGAGATATTTAAAAAAAGGCTTAAATTGAAAGAAAAAAATAAGGCTTCAGTCCAATTCGAGACTTCATTACAGTCACAATAATTTTAATAAGAATTTAAGTCCATTTATAACTTTTCACGAATCCCTAACCTAATATACGTCAGAAGAAGGTCAGATCTTTAAATAGTATTTAAAAAATGCTACTTACAGCTTAAGAATTATCACCACAGGTATCCAATTTTGGTCACAGTTTTCTGTCACAATCTCGTCCCGATACGTTTGTTTTTGAAGATTTTATAGTTAATTTCATAGGAGCAATGCTTAACACACCCTGATATCGCGAAAGTGCGGGCGAAGATGAGAAATGAATGGAGACTTCGTGAATTATTTATTTATATTCATGAATTGAGTAGATGTTCAGTGTTCATTCTTCAGCACTTAAATACCAATAATTTGTCTTTTTTATAAAACAAAGTGAGTGAGAAGAAATGTAACTTAAATTAAATTAAGCAAGTAGATATGTATTTAGTAAAATGTTTAAGGTCTAATAAATAAATAGAAATCACATTGTATTGTTAATATCTTCTTGGGCACTATACTCTCGACAAAGTGTTTATAATGTAGTTTAAGAATTATACGTTTCGTAATATCTTAATTAAATTCAAATTCGTATATTTTTATTACCAATCGGTTTTTAAATCTTTTTTTTTATGGCATAGGAGGACAAACGAGCGTACGGGTCACCTGGTGTTAAGTGATAACCGCCGCCCACATTCTCTTGCAATACCGAAGGAATCACAAGAGCGTTGCCGGCCTTTAAGGAAGGTGTACGCGCTTTTTTTGAAGGTACCCATGTCGTATCGTCCCGGGAATACCACACAAGGAAGCTCATTCCACAGCTTTGTAGTACGTGGAAGAAAGCTCCTTGAAAACCGCACTGTGGAGGACCGCCACACATCCAGATGGTGGGGATCATAATCCTAATTTGTGGCGTGTCGTGCGAAGATGGAATATGGTGGCAGGAATCAGGTTAAACAGCTCTTCGGAACACTCCCTTTGATAAATGCGGTAGAAGACACACAATGAAGCGACGTCTCTACGCAACGCCAATTGATCCAGCCGTTCACAGAGCACTGGGTCCCCAACAATTCGAGCTGCTCTGCGTTGCACGCGGTCAAATGGATTTATCATACTGCTTTATCATGTTCCTCAATAATATACCCGTCCAGAGGCTGACAAGTATAGCATGTTATGCCGATGACACTGCATGTTTTACGTCATCTGAGGATATGGATTTGATCATAAGCAGATTACAACTTGCCATAGATCAACTCTTAGATTACTTTAGAACCTGGAAGCTGAAGATAAATGAATCTAAAACTGAAGCCATCGTTTTCACTCGTAAACGTTGTCTCCCAAGACGTAAACTGAAAATTGGTGACTTTCAGGTACCGTGGAGTCCCTCTGTAAAATACTTGGGTACCTTTCTGGATAACAAAATCAATTGGAACGTAAATCTTACAAATCTCCATATAAAAGGTATAAAATCACTCAATGCCTTATCTCCTGTACTTAATAGACGCAGTCAACTAAGCAGCCATACGAAACTTAGAATTTATCAGACACTGGTTCGACCATGCATTACATATGCGTGTCCTGTATGGAGTAATACTTCCCCTCGCAACATTAATAAACTCCAAGTCATTCAAAATAAAGCAATAAAATACGCCTATAACCCACCCTTCCGTACCAACTTGCAAAACCTTCACCTACAGATTGGTTTTCCAAGAATCGACACGTACATCTACAAACTGAAAAATTTTACATACACAAAAATCCCGCCAGTAAAAATAAACTAGTGAAAAATTTGTGTAAAATACCAAAAACCCGATTGTCTTCTATCGATAAGCATAATAGCATCCTCCATCACTATTAGTTTCTATGAGTGCAATGAATCACCTTTTAACAAAAGTGTAAGTCGTCCACTAGTCCGGCGCCCCTACGCTAAAACCGACCGTATTAACAGTATTAAGGACGGGTTGTTCTAGCCTGCTCGCGCGCTTGCTCGAGTTTACTGAACCGGTTCGCGATTCTCGCTGTTTCTTGTCACAACGTAACATCACCTGTGCGTATGTTACTAATCCTAATAATTACAATTTTGTTTATAAATGAATTGCTGCCACTAAAGCTTTCATAATGTAAATATACTTGACTTTGTTTGTTACTTTATATGTCCTTTATGTTACTTTATTATAATAATTTCTTTTTATAAATTTTAAATGAGTCTTGGCACTTTTAAAAGAATATGTATTTTAAAATATTATTATATTTATTTACTAGGTTACACATACTAGCTAATAAGTCTGTAATTAATCTTATTTGTAATAAAGAATATTTGAAATTGAAAAAAAAATTGGTCAAATGGATCGAGCTGATACCGGGGTGCGCCAGACCAGAGATGACAGCAATACTCCATGTGTGGCCGGACCTGCGCAAATCACTCATTGAACGTCAAAAACTATCACCTAGTTGAAAATATATGTCTCAGCCCTGAGAATAACTGAATTAAAAACCCAGCGGGCTTGATGGTAATTTTTTTTTTATAATTCTTTAGGATCTATGTTATAAATAGTGTATTCACACACTACAACCATCTTCTGCAGCACATATATGGTATTTATATAGCCTATTTTCTACAAAAGGGAATGCAGTCTATATAATTTAGGCTGCTTTGCCACCACTACATTATACTAACGCCGCAGCCGTTCACACCCTTTCGCAACACTATACTTATTTTTTTTTAAGGAATCCATCAGTAATCGTGATACATGCAATACTTAATAACAGAGTTTGTTAGTCACTGTGTATTACTAATTATACAAGTCGTCAATGGCAAATTGTATCTGACCAGTTTCATAACAAAATTATTTGGTGTGTAAATTGATATGTACTTTTTGGAACAAAAATTAAAGCGATATCTGAATTATTTATACTTTTAATTTTATGCTTTTGTCTCGCTCTTCAGTCAACCATTCAACCTTAGATAATTTATACGTCTAAATAAACGAACTATTAGCCTCTATTTTCTATAACACAGACTAAAACAAAGTGAATAAAAAATAGCGAGTGTAAGAAGTAGCTGTCATGCAAGTTAAAGTAATAAACCAGGCCTGTTGACATGCGTTGCCTAACTGCAAGAGGCTCAATCTAGACGTATAAATTATTAAAGCATTCAACAATGTATTACACAAGAAAATAATTATAAAAGCCAGCTCCATGCATTCTCTGTTCCACAGCATCCCTTCGTCCCCTTTTAGCTCGGTGACCGCGCATGCGCGCTCTCGATCGACATACATACACACAGAGTAGCCTACATCAATGATAATAGGTAAGGAGGTGATCTAATTCCTTTGCGGTGGACCAGGCATTCAGCAACGGAACTGGAATGAACTTTTAAATGAATATTTAAACTGCAAACTATGAATAACTAAGTACCACCTAGAAAAGTGTCTCTTTGTTTGAATTTTTACTTCATGTATTATTTGAATGTTTAGACAGTACATAGTAATTAAAAAAATTGGCAGTTGTAGAGCCTGCGCACAGAAGTGAAAACCTAGTGAAAAATTTCATAATGTTTAAAAACAATCAAATTATTATTTTTGTTTTCTCTCTGTTAATAGCATAAACGATTTTCTTAATGACACCACGGACTGGGAATAAAGCGAACACCCTCAAGCTCTTTAATTATAAATGTTTATTGTACGATATCACATTGTAATCCATATTTTATATTAAAAAAAAGCCCGCTGAGTTTCTTGCGCCCATTCTTCTCAGGTCTGAGGCAGTCTCTTTTGAATGGGTTGTAGTTTTTGACGTTCAATAAGTGATTTTTAAATCCTATTTTGAATTTGAATGTTCTGGCTAAACTCCGAAATAGAGTGTCAGTTTTGTACTTTTATTGGTTGGGTAGAGTGAGAGCTTCTTCATAGGTATATCGTATTCAATTAAATAAAATGCCAGAGTGTATACTAGGACTCACTAAGCACAAATTCAAGAATTGTTTTATTATTATTATAAATCTTCTTTGAGAAAGAAGGCTTACTATAGTATAGTAGATTATATAGAGAACTAGTTGACCCGGCAGACTTCATACTACCTCAATCGATAAATAAAAGACCTAAACTTTTGTATAAAATAAACAAAAGGACTCCTTTTTTTAAGTGTTACCCGTGTTTTAAGGAAATTTAATTTTACCTACTTACAAAGTTAGAAAAATATAAAAATTCTTAGTAGTTATTCATTTTAAACTATTATTTGATTTCTGAACGACGGGGGACACGTCAAAGGAAAATCAAAATTGTTGTTTTTATTTAAATCCGAGAATTTTCATGTTTATTCAAACCTTTTAAACCTTCCCTGGACTTCCACAAATAATTCAAGACCAAAATTAGCCAAATCGGTCCTGCCGTTCTCGAGTTTTAGCGAGACTAACGAACAGAAATTCATTTTTATATGTATATATATATATAGATAATGATGCATTGTTAGTGACTGGTTCTGCGAAAGCCACCTAAAATTGTATAATATAATATTAAATACACTAAGTTTTTATATGATTTAAAAGATGGGCTGGGAGTTTCTTATCAGTTCTTCTTCCCATGTCAAACCCCTTTACGAACTGATGTAGCTTCATGACATATACCAAGTGTAGTTGCAATATGTTATGTTATTGTCAATCCTTATGGTAAATAAATATCTATTATCTATTCACATAACTATTATGTTATAAGGAGAAACAAAGGCTACTTCTGTTTTAGAGAATGAGTTAGGAGTGTGGATTGTGAAGTGTAGATTTTGTTTATTTGTTTTACTACTAAACAACGCAATATTTTAATTTAAATATATAAAATTTCGTATACTTGTTCTATATTAGATTAATATATATATATTACGTGACACGTTGTTTGTCCGCGATGGACTCTCTAAACTAATTAACGGATTTTAATGGGAATTACTTCATGAACTATGAAGTGCAGTTTAATCCAACTTGAGAGATAGGATAGTTTTTGTTTCGATTTGGGATCTATAATTATTTTTACATTGAACAACGTCTGTCGGGTAAGCTAGTATTTTACCAAAACTTCTCTATCTTAGGTAGATTTTTACCTGAATGGTTTGAAAGAAAGAAGGACAGAAAAATCATTTATTCAATTAGGTCAAAATGACACTTACGAATGTCAAAGATAAAACCACCACTTCGGACACGTTGACCTTGAATGAGAAGAAGTCGCATGAAATTCACGAACCACACTTATTATTCTATTTTATTACGACTGTTTCAGTGATTTATAAATTAATATCTAATTATTTAAATTGTCGCATATTGAAAAAGTGTTATCTTTAGGTTATATTTACGTATATTTCTTTAAAAGAACTTCGTTTAAAAAAACCAACTTCAAAAACTGAAAAGTATAAAATAACTAAATAGAGATTAAATTTAATACACCTATTATGCAAAACTAATATCTTTAATATTAATAAAATACTATTATTTATATTTTTGATAGGTTTTAAGTCATTGCATTATGTATATGTGCCAACCTGATGTTGATGTATATATATAAATACATACATACTTTAATAAATAAATAGATATGTGAAAATGGATTTTTAATTTCCGAGTTAGTGATGTTTATATTTATGTCTAAGTATGTATATCGTATTAAGCATAATATCATTGTCTTGCATCGCCTAATGCTTGCTGCTTGGGGCGAGATACTTTTTGTAATAGTGTGTCAATAAAAATCAGTGAAGGACCTTTTCTTCAAAGAGAGCAATAAATTATACTGGAAGGGTTTCTTGCGCCGTTTCTTCTCTTTCAGCACACCTTTCCCATTTTCTTTTAGAGTACCTGTAAGATTAGTTTCGATAAGGCCATAAATATATATAACAAAATCATAACACACACGCATAATTAAACCGTGACAAAGAACAAACGTTCCGCACTTCTTGGCCTTGAAGTTCAAACTGTACCTTTTGGCTTCACTCTGAGAATAACTTTAAGAAGTAAAGTAAACCTTATCTATTGATGAATGGAGACAGAAATAGACCTTCTCTTAAATAGTTTTCCCTCGGTAACTATAACAAGAATGTATAAAAAAGCCATATTTTTTATATGATATATTTTCATTCTTTTAACAAAAGAATATAAAAAGAAGGGTTTTAATTACTTATAGACATAAGTTCGAATAGCCCCTTTGCAAAAAGAATCATTCACAATTTAAAAGCGTAAGCTTTCAACTCCTCAAATTGAAACAAAAAATATCGCCAGCATCAATTTCTATCTAAACACTAATAAATTGGCATCTCTCAACGACACACTCAAGTTTATTAATAGAGGCATATTTTCTAAATCCCCAACCCTCGGCTGAACCAGTAGGACGCGTGCCACCGTGATGAGCGCTCGGAAAAAATAAACTGTCAACTTCAAAATGAATTTCGGCGCGAATTGTGACAATGACAGTTATGGTTTAAAAAACGATGGGTGCTGTGATGGTGTTAAGAGTGAAAGGCCGGAAGAGGAACATGTTCAGCATGTTTTGGGGCCAAGTCGCAGGTGTTTGGCTTGGGCCTGTAAGGCCTGTAAACGGAAAACAGCAGCGGGAGATCGGCGGAAGGCGGCAACTTTACGAGAACGAAGGAGGTTACGAAAAGTAGGTTTTATTTGCAACTATTTTTAAAGTTTGTAGTGCCTTGAATTCAGGTAATTAAACTAAAGTAAACTAAACTGTTTGAAGTGTTAAAACGAGTGTAGTTACATAAATAAATTGTTATTTATTATTCTCCGATGTATCGCCAACTTTACAGTCAGCGCGGTCACGGGAGAGGTTCATTTTCGTATTAGAGGGGGCAAATGGTCAAGTGGCATTACTAGTATATAATCATATGGATGCAAAGAGACTTTACATAATATTAGGCAAAACAGGATCTTAATTCATTTAAAAATCTTTTGATAATCGTTGCTATTCTAGCTTTATAAGGGTGAAAGAATCCTTAATTTATACATGTATGTTTATCGTTCCAAACATGTAAGAATATTCTTTAATACGCTTGCTTAGATTTGATCTAAATCATGTTAGTGCAGGATAATAGTGGTGGAAAAACGAAGACCGTATTTACGAAACAATATTTTTTTAGTGCTAGGGACGTTTAAATTAAGATTCTCTGTTGATCAATTTAAAATAAAATTCTGATAAACTCTAGAGTTTAACTATAACTAGTCTTGCCATAAATATTATGTTATGTTGCAAATTAAAAACTCCTAACTTTTAAATTTTGACTTCAAATTTGTAACGCGTTTGTCTTGTAGGAAACTCCGATCAATTCCCGCCATTTCAAATATTTTTTCGATTAAATCTTGTGTTTTAAACGAAAACTTTCAGATTTCTCATTCAAATAAGAAATTCAATGTTAATTGAATAGGGTGTTAAAGAAAACAGAATTTCAGTGATTGCTTTGCACAAAGTGAGTATGGAGCCGTCGAATATTTTCCAGACGGTTTAGTCGTTTATCGTACGATCGATTTAGTTGCGTTTATATTGAAAGGAGGTTTCTTTAGTATTTCTACTTTCCTAGGAATAATAATATTTATTTTCTATAAGAGATCTTGGGTTTTTGAAATTCCATTAATACGTTTGTACAGAAACGTGTTGTCAAACGCTCTTCTACGGTGCGAAGTGATTTGAGACCAAAATATAGTTGAGGATCTTTATAACTTGGAAGGTGCTTAGACAAGGTGCAACTGTAGGACAAGTGCCATAAAAATTCTACAGCGCTTTTGATTAAAATCTATTCACTTTAACATATATATCGTAGTGCGGTTTCCACACAGAACTGCAGTATTCTAGGATACTATAAATAAGTGTAAAGTACTACTTTAGTGCTGGAACTCTTAAATTATTTACAGTTGAAGAACGAAGCCTAACATTCTTAATGCCTTGTTGGTAATAACGTCAACATGAAGATTAAAACGCAATGTACTGTCTAGAATTATTCCCAAATTTAGTCTCGAGTGTGACATAAACTCTTGTTTGGCATGAATTTTTTCCTACTAAATCCAATTGCATCACGTTTTCAGATTGTCAAGGTCACTTTGCAAAGACTGTGCATCTTCGCTTGAGTTAACAGTTTTGTAAAATTTCAAGGTATTAGTGAACATTAACATTTTTGACTCCTAAAAACATATTCCCAGAATGGTCCCAAATGTGATGCTTTATTATATTTGTACTCTGGATATAGCAGTGAATGCTTTGGATTTATATATTCTGCAATCACTACAAATGATTGTTGGTCCAACAGGTAAGACTGCACGAATGCACGAATATAAATACATGCCGGCTGTTCCAAGGATAGTTAATTAATCAACAATCATGATTTACGATATCGAAAGCCTTACTAAAATCGCTCCGTGAGCAAGGTCCCCGACAGACGAAATCAAGTTCGTTGGTGATTTCACAACTAAGCTGCTCATGTGTAACTAAATGTATAAAGTGACATTATTTTACTGGATTCAAAAGGGATTCGAATATTTTCGCGAAATCATTCTTAATTTTATTAAATGATTAAAACCCGTGTATTTTTACATTAAGTTTTTGCGTAAAAGTTAAATTTTTATTATTATTTTACTTAATACAAACGCTCTAGTAATAATGTAACTTTAACCCAAAAACTAATGTATTACACGCGTTTAAATCCTAAAAAAAAATTATTTTATTTAAATGAAATTATTATTCTAAGAAAATACTATAATATGTCAACTGCAAGTTTAGACGTGTCGTAGTCATTCAAAGTTGAATAAAATACCAGGCAGTATAATACCAATTTATTCAGTATATATTAACCCAACTAGGAGAAATTTGTAACCAATAATTTTTGGTTACAAATTGTGGTATTAATTAAATTATAAATAATTTTATTAATCCCACAAGTAAGGGATATCACTTTAAAAATAACAAATTGTTTAGATTTGAAGAGCGTCATATCAAGTCAATATCCTAATATGCAAATATTGGGGTTGAGCAGTTTATCAACTGTAAAGTAGATCCTATAGATGGAGCCACAACATGAGAGTCGAACAAGACGTCATACAAAGATTTAAGAAACCATACGTTACTCGAATGGTTGGTTAGTTGTAAGAGCGCTCGAACGGAACCCGAGAGGTCGGTTTGGAGTTTCGCATCGTTCATAAATTTCGGTTCCAAATATAATCGTTCTTGGTTCGCACTTTCCTACAATTCCTTTAAGGGCATAAATGATGCACAAATAATAAGTCTTGCTGCCACTGAAAACAACTTCGTGGATATAATTTTGCACTTTATTTATATTCAACTTTTATTTGATTCACACAACAAAAAACACTGAATAGAGGGCGTCCATTTTTTGCGTCCAGACAAAGGAGAAATGGCTACTCTCCGTGATAATGAGAGTGAGTAGGTGAATGGTCAGTCATGCAGCCGGCTGCGTTGGTTATGTGGGACTCACAAGAATCAACGTGCCTACCAACTAAACACCATCTGGGCATGTGGGGGCTAAGCCTTCATCGGAGGCGACTTCTCTTGGGTAGACAGAGGCGCAAGGGGGAGTATCCCTTCCTCGCCTATTTATACATTTTATTTCATTGGAGTCAAAACCATGCTCTTCCGGTGCAGACCTTAAAATCCTCGCTCCTGATTGGTCAATCCATAGATGACGCTAGTGGCCTCAAACCAGAAACACAGAAGTAAATATTCTGGTTCGCCAACACTACTAAAAATTATCAGGCATCACAAACACTCAAAAATACTGTTGCATATATAAACATGAATATTAAAAGATTAGGTTATTCTTAAAACATTTTTTGATTGACATTATCAGTTATCATATGATTGCTTTTTGCCTAAACGCTTCAAACATATCAATTTTATCATCTATATATATAAAAATGAATTGCTGTTCGTTAGTCTCGCTAAAACTCGAGAACGGCTGGACCGATTTGGCTAATGTTGGTCTTGAATTATTTGTGGAAGTCCAGAGAAGGTTTAAAATGTGAATAAATAGGAAAATGCTGCTAAATTAAATAAAAACAACAAATTTGTTTTTCCTCTGATGCGTCCATACATAATTTCTATGAGAGAATTTATTGACGCACGGTTTGACAGTTCTGCTGTGAAACAATTTCATTACGACAGCAGGGTGCATATTTTACGAAGTAATTTTTGATGTTACGATATATTATTGACAAATAAGAAAAAAAAAAATATTTTATTTATTATATATACAGAACAACGTCTGTCGGGTCAACTATATCTTATAATATAATCTGACTAAAGTAAATTGTCTTTTTCATGTCACTTATAGCAAATTTGTAATAGATCTGATATGCTCATTTACAAATTTGTTTTTCATATAATATATATTCTGGTTAAAGCAAGGCTAAAGAAAACGATAGAATGTCAATCTTAAACTACTCAAACGGAATTGGAATGGAATCCCTAATCTTATAATCCTGGAAACGTGCTGAAGAACAGCGTTTTATATTTCCACATCACGTTCTCAAGATTATCGGGTTAAATTTGAACTTATTCAGTTTATAGTTTAAAACCAAGGATATACTGTATAGCCGAGTGGTTAGCGATCCTACCTACTAAGCTAGAGGTCCCGGGTTCGAATCCCGGTAGGTGCAAGCATTTATATGATGAACATGGATGTTTGTTTCCGAGTCATGGATGTTTAAATGTATTTATGTATGTTTATATGACTTTATCTATGTTTAAGTAAGTATATTATATTAAATATATCATTGTCTTGTAACCCATAACACAGGCTATATAATTATGCTTAACTTGGTGCAAGATAATTTGTGTAAAAGTGTGTCAATATTATTATTATTATTATTATACCAGTGGGAGGCTCCTTTGCACAGGAAGCCGGCTAGATTATGGGTACCACAACGGCGCCTATTTCTGCCGTGAAGCAGTAATGTGTAAGCATTGCTGTGTTTCGGTCTGTAGGGCGCCGTAGATAGTGAAATTACTGGGCAAATGAGGCTTAACATCTTATGTCTCAAGGTGACGAGCGCAACTGTAGTGCCGCTCAGAATTTTCGGGTTTTTTGAGAATCCTGAACGGCACTGCGTTGTAATGGGCATGGCGTATCAATTACCATCAGCTGAACGTCCTGCTCGTCTCGTCCCTTATTATCATAAAAAACTAGCCACGCTGTCCTAATGGATGAACTGCCCAATTAAACTATGATTATATTATACTTATTTATTTTTATGGAAAAGGAGGACAAACGAGCTGGTTTTTAAGTGATCACCGACGCCCACATTCTCTTGCAAAACCAGAGGATTCCGAGGAGCGTTGCCGGCCCTTAATGAAGGTGTTTGCGCTTTTTTTGAAGGTTATGTCGTATCGTCCCGGAAACACCGCACAAGGAAGCAACCGTCACGCAAATTCGACACCCAGACGTTAGCAGGTCAACTAGACCATTTGTATCATACTTCAGCTACCAAGCCTCTTGTAACTCATATGTCTACTGAACCACAAACCAATGGATGAGAATTAAATACTTTTCAATTTATATACAACTTTCCAAACAATAAAATAATTTTTCTCTAATAGTATAAAAATAATTATACGTTATTGAACTAAATTATGCGGTATAATAATATTTTCATCGGTTATACTTTATATTTTTAATACCTTCTTAATTACAATATTGTTTTTTCTACAAACATAAAATATCACGAAGAATAGTTTTTCAAAGGATTTTTGTTTTATTGTGCCAAAGAAGAATTACTTCTTGTATGCGTACATTGAAATAATACTAATAGCATTTAGGAACACAATAATGCTTACGCATTACTGCTTCACGGCTGAAAAAGGTGCATCATTTCAGCTTTCTGTATTAATACAAATGATTTAAGTTTTCTTTAGTGTTAATCCCGCCAATATTTGTTTTTAAACATTTCGACACGTGTCAGATTTTGGCGAGACAGCACATCCTGAGGATGCCTCGTGTAGAGGAGAAGCAAGTGTCGAATTGTGCAATGGATTTCCGCAAAGTAACGCCTACTTCAATAAATTTTCTTCTGTATTAAGTTCACTAGAGGACATAGGCGTCTGTCACTGAAACAATGATAAACAAAACGTGTGCGATATAAGAACATCTCTAACGGAGTTAAAGCAAAAGGAAAGCGAATCTTTTTTTTATTTATTTATTTTTTTATTTTATTTAATATTTTTAAGAAAGCCAACAGCTGGTTTTACATACATTAAAATAATTAACAAACATAATTCGTTCGAGCTAATAGTAGGCTTCCACATGTACATAGGAACAAGAATAATATTATTAAATGTAACATATTAATTACAAACAAACAACACAAGTATAATTAAAAATTATTAAATAAAACTTCATAAAATTATTAAATAAAATCTTCTCGCACTCCTATCGCCAGTTGAGAGCATGATCAAAAAAGAGTAAATTCATTCCTAATGTTAATTTGTTAATCACTGCTAAATTGTTTTACCAAATGGGCTCTAATTGAATTAATACTGGAGTTAAAGAGATCAATATTATCCGTGTCACTAAAATGATTGAATGACTGCATAGCTCTTAAAATAAATGTGTTCCTTCTATAATTTGTGCGACAGAATGGTACAGCAAAGATATGCTGTTGTCTTAACATTCTACTAGGGGCTGCCAGACAGACTTTGGTCAGTAATATAGAACAGTCAATCATACTTCTTAGTATTTTGATTAATGTGATTATATCAGAAATATCTCTACGAGCTTTAAGTGGTAGAAGGTGGAAGCGCTTGCAGCGTTCTTCATAGCTTACCTTAGGTATTTTAAACTTAAAGCCTAGATATCGTGTAAACTTCCGCTGAACCCTTTCAATTCGATTAATATGTTCAGCATACATTGGGTTCCAAATTTGTGAACCATATTCAAGATGGCTGCGAACGAAAGAACAGTAGAGAATTTTTAATGTTTTCATACTTTTGAAAGGTTTGGCTGTACGTATTATGGAACCTAGTGCTTTAGACGCTTTAATGATAGCCTGATCAATATGTGGTACGAAAGTTATTTTGCTATCATGTAAAACACCTAGATCTCTTGTTTCGTTTACCACAGATAGAGGTTCCTGTTTTAAAATATACGTATGAGGGAAAGGGGTAGGCTTAGTAGTGTAATGCATTTGGATACATTTAGGTCCAATTTGTACACGGTACAATAGTCATCCAGTCTATACAAATCTTCTTGAATGCGTAATGCATCTGTCTTATTATTTGCTGTACCAAAAATTTTCATATCATCTGCAAACAAAAGGTAATTCGAATTTTTAATGAATCGTCCGATGTCATTTATGAAAATTATAAAAAGCAGAGGTCCTAGTAATGATCCTTGAGGGACCCCAGAGGGTATATTTTTCCAAGAAGAGCAGTAGCCATTGAGAACAACAGCCTGTTTTCTATCAGAGAGATAAGATTTAAACCAATTGTATAAATCGTCACGGATGCCAAGTGCTGTAAACTTTTTGAGAAGAATACAATGGTCAATTCGGTCGAATGCTTTCGTATAGTCCATGTATATAACATCAACTTGATTACCCTGTACCATTTGTTCAGATATGTAGTCTTTAGCACTGCTAAGTTTGTGACGGTAGAGCGTGCTTTTAAAAATCCATGTTGACATTGATCAAAAGCCGAACTAAATGTTTTGTAAACTTGCGTGAACACAAGTCTCTCAAGAACTTTTGCAAATAAGCTAAGTTTGGATATTGGCCTGTAATTTTCTACATTTTCCCTGGAACCTTTTTTATGTATTGGAGAGACATAAGCAGTTTTCCATTTGAGGGGAACCAGACCTTCGTTGAAGGATCGCTTAAACAATAATGATATTGGTAATGACAGCTCGAAGGCACATGCCACGATAAATTCAGCTGGTAAATGGTCAGGTCCTGAAGATTTTTTCAGATCTAATGACTTAAGGAGTTCATATACTTGTTTGCAACTGACTTCTAGGTTCCCCAAATCAAAGGCCGGATTTGATGATGGTGGAGGCATTTGAGAGCTAGGCGATGAGCTGGATAAAAAAGTAGTATAAAAATAGTCTGAGAACAGCTCACTAATATCATCTCCTTTAGTACAACTTTTGTCTTCAAATGTCATTATGGATGGAATGGTACCACGCTTACGCCTATCTAGGACGTATGAAAACATTTTTTTGGGATTAGTACATATGGATTGCTCAATGTTGTTCATATAATTATCATAACATTCCCTTTCAGTTGCATCAACACGTTCTCTGAGAACTCTGAAAGAGGCTTCGTCTGATTTGTTTCCATAGACTTTGAACTTTTTAAAGAATTTGAATTTTTCTTTAATCATTCTGATTAGAGATGAAGTATACCACGGGGGATATTTAACATTGCGCGACTTACATTTAGGGACAAACTCATCTTGCAATTTATATATTATTTTGTAAAAAGAGTCAAGTGCTTCATTAATGTCGCCTGAACAGACAATTTCCTCCCAGTCGACCTCTGACAATATTTTACGAATTTTGTCGTAGTTGGCACGCTTGAAACAGAAAAATTCGGTTTTTTGAGGTGATAAGGACTTAAAATCCAGGGAAGGCACTACACATATAGCTTTGTGAGGCGAGTCCTCAGGTACAACCGGAGTAGCACACTGGAATACTGATACAGAGTCATTTGAGAGTACGAGATCAAGTATACGGCCGATATTTTTTGTTACGTGATTATATTGTTTCAAACTACACATATTAATATTATCAGCAAAATCGAAGTAAATCTGTTTGGTTAGATTATGCGGAATAAGTCCATCCTCAGAAGATGAAGAAACCCACTGAATTTCACTTAGATTGAAGTCACCTAGTACTAGAAATTTGTCATCTTTGTAGGTGTTAATAAGTGTGAGTAGTTGGTTTTGAAAGTTTGCTAACTGAACATTAAAGGAATTACCTTCCGCCTGATTACAGAGGTAGACTGAACTTTTTATGACAATAAGGGACGAGACTAGTAGGACGTTCAGCTGATGGTAATTGATACGCCCTACACATAACAACGCAGTGCCGCTCAGGATTCTTGAAAAACCCAAAAATTCTGAGCGGCACTACAATTGCGCTCGTCACCTTGAGACATAAGATGTTAAGTCTCATTTGCCCAGTAACTTCACTAGCTACGGCGCCCTTCAGACCGAAACACACTAATGTTTACACATTACTGCTTCATGGCAGAAATAGACGCCGTTGTGGTACGCATAATCTAGCCGGCTTCCTGTGCAAAGGAGCCTCCCACTGGTACAGAGTGTCGACGCAAGTCGCGTCCCACACCAGCGCCCTTCCCCGTGCCCAAGCCACCAGGGTCATTAATTATATCTCAAAATAAAATAAAAAATAAATAAAGTATGCATTAGTAGATGCATGGAAATGACACGTATGAATGTTAAAAGTTTTCTTTTCCTTTACATTTACCACCACTTCGGAAATGGTTGAGCGTTAATGAGCAGAAGTAACAAGGAACTCATTGCCACTCTTTTAAATCAATATTTACAGCTTTTCAAAAAAACTCAATCGTCAAATACTCAATTACTTACACGAGTAAGCAAAACAAAGGTAATTGTAAATTAATACGTTAAAAACAAGAGTTATTGAATACAGCAGATGCATAAACTATAGAACAAACAGAAATATCCGGAAAGTATTTACTAAAAAGTTTTTAATGTCACCATAATCTCTCCTTAGTTGAAATATATTTAATGTGTTGTCAGATACACGCGGTGTTAATTAGTACTGACGTATAGCTCTCTAGGGAAGCTTTTAACTTACGTTAAATATATTTACCGTGTTGGAATACTTATGTCTACTTTTGTTATATTGGTATGTTTGGGCATTCATCCATAGCTTAAAAATGTCTATGGCGAAATTATCAACTGTGTTTTAATTATGAAGTTGTTTTTTTATCAAAATAAGGAACGAGACGAGCAGGACGTTCAGCTGATGGTAACTGATGCATTAATATATATATAACCCATTACAATGTAGTGGCGCTCAGGATTCTTGAAAAACCCAAAAATTCTGAGCGGCACCACAATGCGCTCGTCACCTTGAGACATAAGATGTTAAGTCTTATTTCCCCAGTAATTTCACTAGCTACGGCGCCCTTCAGACCGACACATAGTAATGCTTACACATTACTGCTTCACGGCAGAAATAGGCGCCTAGAAAGTGCTTAAAATAACTAAACATTGAATAAACCTAAAGCTAATTACCTTTTTAAGGTTTTGTTTTAAATTTATTGAAGTGAATACTTCTTTAGCAGCGTTGAGCACTTTTCTTGGGATGGGTATAAAATGTTAAACTCGCGTCAGGACACGTGGCCTGATCGAAAATTCGTAAGACAATCGTTGAAATTATGGGTGAAAGTCGATTAATATGAGATATAAAGATTTTAATGTAAAATAATTGTAATAGTCTTGAAGTGTTAAATTTTTTATTTAATATAAATTGTCACTTTTGTGTACGATAGCGCAATAAATGAATATTGTATTTAACCACATAAATGCTAGTACTTTATACTGATAAATAAAGAAATTCGTGCGAAATGATTCCCTAACCAGTCGAAATTATTCAAAAATTCACACAATGTTCAAGTTTTCACTTCTGTCAGCACTCCCGGGGTGCAACCCCTTATTGATTTTATTATTTTCTTTTATATATGTGAATTATACACGTTTTTTTTTAAATATTATACTTTTTAAAGGATTACAACGCGTGTATTAGTGTATTATTTTCTGTATAATCCAGGTATTCTAGACATAGCCTGGGTATTGTATGGAATACCTGAATTATACAAACCGCCGGTAACATATAAAACTTTATGCACTATTTTTTCAACGAAAAAAAAAAGAAGAGGGTCAAGTTAAATACACACTAAGGGACTACGCGCACTTATTCAGCTCTTTTCAGCTTTTGTCCATAGAAAACAACAATTTTGTATGAAGACGTGTACGCGTCGATTCAGCTTTCCGCGTCCATTCTGCTTTCGCGGCAAACCAGCATAAAATGTGTTTTTATTAACGCCGAACGCTCTCTATAGCATTCGCATAATAAATGTGTTTTTTATTTTGCGAATGCTATAGAGAGCGTTCGGCGCTGTTCCGCCGCGTACAGCGCTGTTCGCCGTCGAATGCGGCGGAACAGCTCTTTACAGGGATGGTTCGCGACTCCTTGTCGACAAGATGCGACCTGTATTGTTCCTGCATTGATTTGACGTAATCATTATGCACGCAAAGATTAAAGAGTGCAGACGTGATTTAAAGTTATTATTCTCATTCTTCCGACGCCGTACGCGGCTGATAGAAGCAGAGCTGTATAAGTGTGACCAAAATTGTTCAGCGAAACGCGAATGGAGCTGAATAAGTGCGCGTAGTCCCTAAAACATCCTCGATGTGACTTATAGGTTCTCTCTCGTTGCGAGGTTCTCTGGGATCTTTGCAAGTGATCGGAAACAAAGAATACGGTAGGTTCCTGTAACACTTTTGAGTTTTTATCGTGGTCGGCTAAAGAGTCAAAATAAATCATGACGTCTATAGTGAGTACTGTGAATTATAGCGCAGAATATATTGCAGGAAGAAGCACAATTTAAAGATATTTTTCATTTCTCATACTCGGAAAGTATTGTTGTTTTAATCTAATTATTGGGTAGAAAATGTTGCTTCCTTCCACAGAGAGGGAAAAACTCATACAAATTACTTCCCACCCAAGGGCCGGAATGAACTTTAAAAATAGAACTGCTGTCAGCTGTGTAGAGTTTTATGTAAAAGAAAAACTAATAAAAAAAAATGCTGCGCCCATGTGACTTTCTAAACAGCCAATGTGAACTTTCTAGCCAGCACAAACTTCTTTGAGCGGAATAAGCCGCAACAATTACGCGGTGAGTTCCATATTTAAAATTCAAAAAGTCGACATAAATTGTCCTAATTTTACAATTAATTTTAAATAGGTACTACTAATATTAATACATATTATTTATGAATAGTTTAAATAAACACATAGTTTTATTTTCCTCATATTTGAAATGAAAAGTGGAGTGTTTAACACGGGTAAAAAATCAATTCCTACTCGGACTATAGCCGCCCTCGCTGCGCTCGGAATTGATTATTTCGACCTTCGGTTCACAATCTACTTCCTTGCGTCACATAATATAGCATATATTCCGTTTAAAATATCTTTTGACTTGGAGAACAAACCTGAAAATAAGAAATATTAGAGATTTCTAGTTTTTACGAATGTCTGCGGATTTTTTTTACTTTAATGAGATACTGCAATACCAGATGTCAGGAGATGCTTTGCCGATGCCTGAGATTTTTTTTTAAATATATTTGTATTTGTATCATTGATGTACAATTCTAATTCAAATATTTTTATTCAAAATAGTTATCGAACGTCAAAAACTACCCACTACCCATTCAAGATAGACTGCATCAGACAAGAACGGGCGCAAGATTTGGACAAGAAAATATGGATTACAATGTAATATCGTACAATAAACATTTATACTTAAAGAACCTGATGGTGGCTTCAAATCGTTTATGATATAGTAACCTTTTTAAAACGTTTAAACAAACGTTTTTTAACAATTCTTTTAAATTCCGTAACACATTTGTTTTGAACATTTTCTGGGATCGATCGTAGAACCATAAACAAATAGACTGCCAATCGCCTATTAAAAGGTCGTCAAAAATGTTCGAGCGGCGTTGTATATACGTATACATTAACTTGTACAGGTAACATTGATACATTCATTCGAATTAACTCCTTATTTTGTGTAAGTAACGTTCAAAGTCGTATACGCTCATTAGAAAACATGTTTTAGCAATAAAAATGTAATTATTAACATTATGATTATTAACGTCAAGTTATTCACTGAAATACGAAACCCCATCCTTTTTACAGCTGCTATTTGGTCAGTTTTTACTGAACACTTTGTCATTGCGTGGCGTTGTATTCAAAGCGCGGTCGAAACACAACTGAACGAAAACTTTGCCGAATAGATGCGTAGGCAGATTTTTTCAGACAATTTTTGAGTGGTATTTTTGCTGGTAAATTTTTTGGTTCAAATGACTCACCTGATGGGGAGAGGTGAGGCAACCGCCCATGGACATCCGCATCCGGTGTCAAGAGATGCGTTGCCGGCTTTTAACATAGGAGTATGCTGTATGCTTGTAGGTCCTTAACTTTTTTTTTATTTTTATTTATCTACAAAATGTACTACAAAACTACTTAGCCATCCTCATGAAACTTAAGTGTTTATGAGAGGAATAACGAGTTCACTTATTCTAAGCTTAAAATATTTTAATATATAATAATTATTATTCTAAAAATATCCAATTAAAGTAGAAAAAAATTACATAAAAAATAACATGACTGAATTAAATATCAAAGCGGCGACATTTTTTTTTGGGATTTTATGACCTGGTAACTAAGACCTTTAATTCAAGTCTTTTTTTATTATCTAAATATGTATACTTTTCATTTCACAGTTCACTTATCACTTCACTTTATTTTATATTGTTGGAATTGTATTCTTAATATATTTATATAGTGGTTTATAACTTCTTTTGTCTCTTAATAACTGATTAAGTGGAGGCGGGCGGGATGAAGAATCACATAAAGCGGAGGCAAAGCCAAATAAAAACAAAGAGAAGCAATAGAAAAAATGAGACAATGAGAAACCCAGGCTATGCTCATTAGTAATAGGCATTCTCTAGAGTATGTGGCCATGATTAGCGGCACTCATTCCCAAGAAATGTCTCTTACAACGCCCTAAAATCAAGTGTGTAAAAATCTAATTTTAAGCCAGTGTTGATAATTAATATTTCAGTTATTTTTTTTATCAGCTGATGGTTATTGATACGCCATGCCCATTACAATGCAGTGCCGCTCAGGATTCTCATAAAACCCAAAAATTCTGAGCGGCACTACAATTGTGCTCGTCACCTTGAGACATAAGATGTTAAGCCTCATTTGCCCAGTAATTTCACTAGCTACGGCGCCCTTCAGACCGACACATAGTAATGCTTACACATTACTGCTTCACGGCAGAAATAGGCGCCGTTGTGGTACCCATAATCTAGCCGGCTTCCTGTGGTGCAAAGGAGTCTCCCACATTAAATTTTCTCTTACTGGTTTCTAGACAGTTGTCCTCAGGCAAATGACATATATAAATAGCACATTATTGGATTTGGTACAGCCGAATCATGGGACGAGGTCTGGTAGCGGACCATATTTGATGGTATGTCACACTGTCTATCGCACAATATTATTATTACCGAACGGACCGTACCGGAAGTCACCCACCGGACAGTTCGATGGTCCGGCCGAACCAAATCCGACCTGCTTAGGCTATAAAAAAATCTTAAAAACTTTATTCTTTATGTATTCATAAAGCTTATTATACAATATATTAGAGAACACAATACACATTCACGTACACACCCATACACACAAACACACGCATCGTCAAACAGACCCACACACATTATTATTAGTGTAAGTAGCAACTAGCTACGGCGCCCTTCAGACCGAAACAATAATGCTTACACATTACTGCTTCACAGCAGAAATAGGCGCAGTTGTGGAGCCTTGTAAACATCGATCAGGAATCGTGATTATGCATAATTAAACAAAATCTAGAGAAGTGTTTATTACAAAAAGCTTACAGTGAAAATGTTACTAAATCCCGAAGATATAAATAAATAAAACGAATGCACACCGTTTAACATTTATACTGTGACAGATTTATAATGACAATATTTTTACGAGCGCTGGGAACGCTTAGAAATCAGAAGGACAGATATTTTTTATGTGATATTAAGATGTAGGCATTAAATGTTAACTTTATGGCTACTATTCAAATACTCTTTGATAATCTTGATTTATACATATTTTCCGGGCTGTAGTTCTAACTAGCTTACAGTTTTTATTTGGAATTAGATCGCTGAACTTCTAGGCTATTTGCTAGTTTTTTATTTAAACAAAACAATGTTTATAACTAAATTTACAATAATATGATTAAGTACATTAAATTAAAACTATCATTACGGGGAAGCGTACCAAGAATACAGGCAGCATTTCCGCGTTGGAAAGCTAGGCTGATCCGCTAACCGAAGTAGCTGTCAGCGCTTGGGTATCCAGCTATTGAGGCGCGGAGAATGTACAAAGTACTATCTACGGGCCAAGTGTCTCGACACCAAACGGCACATAGATGTAAGACTCACTGAGATCGACACATTTGCGACATTTGCTGTCCTCGGCAGTCGAAGCAGCCCCAGCACCGACGTAAGTTGGACATGAGAAGGAGCCAGAGTGTCGACACAAGTTGTGGCCCAGACCAGCGCCCTTCTCCGAGCCCCAGCCCCAGGGTCATTCCATCAGGATGCTGGCTTGCTTGGATCTGGGTTAAACACAACGCAAGGAACTTTATTTCACAAATGATATGTAGTCAGGAATCAGATCATACAGCTCTTCGAAATACTCCCCGTGATAAATCCGATTGTGATAGCCTTAAACACTCTAAAACCGTTCAATGAACAGCCACTCAAACTGTCGGGGATGGAGTAATCTGTGTGATAGCTTTAAATATATATGTGTTCGCGAATAATCGAATCACACGACCCGGGTCTCGAGACCCGCGCGATCTAACGGGTCTCCGCGGCAAAAGTGATTCGTCCTGTCGCAGGTCGTTAGTAGGAAGTTTTAAACACCGTCCCCGAGAGAAAGGGTCTTGAGTCTTGACAGACAGATAGATGAACAGAGAAAGAACAATGTGTTCCTATATGGGTACCGTTCTTTTGCTCTTGAGTTACAGAACCCTCAAAAGAAATTATTGTTATACAATACGATAATAGAAACATCACTGTTTCTTCTTCACGTCAATGATATGTTTCATACTCACAACATTCAGTTTAAATAAAACCCGATTTTATAAATGTTTAACAATTAAGTACCTTTGATTGAATAAACTGATTTTCATGCAGTTTTCATTTGATAAAGTCGTCTAAAAACTATCACAATAAAACCAGATTTAGAATTTTTTTACGTACTTATTTTGAGATTTTGTAATATCTTCCGGTCCAAATCATACACACACACACACACATTCAAACATACATACGTACGGACTTCATCGCGGGAATAGTCAGGGAAGCTTACTAGAACCTTAAAACGTAGGCGTTCTGATGAAAACTCGATTTTCGTAAAACGGGGTAGAACCAATAAATTCCCGATTTTTTAAAACTTTCGGAGCTTAATAAAACACTACTTTTTATATAGGTATATTTATATTTGTATATATAATTTTCAGACGGCAATAACTTTTGAATAAATGAACCGATTTTCAGTTTTATGGGCCTCATAAAAAATCTTTGAGTTTCAATTGATCGAACTCAAATTTTCGAAGTAATTCCGAAAAAACACTTTTTGCGGTTTTCTTTCGTCAACGATAACTCACGAACGAATCAACCGATTTTAACCGGCTTGGTGGCGATCGACGTGGTTTTGTAATGTTAAGAGCTAGTTTGTTTTTGCAATCGATCGGTAAAGTCGCTTAAAAGTTATTCAAAAAAAAATTTAAATTTTTTTTTACATTTTTTTTAAATCTCATAAAATCTACCGGTCCGAATCGGTCTGAATTGCTTCCGGTCGGCTTGACTAAACGTATTCAAAATCTGAATTTGGTCAAGCTCTTTTGAATGGCGCCAGCTACGATGGAATCGGTCGAGCCGTTCAAAAGTGTGGATGTTTGATGATGTACCTAAACCTTATTAGGTTTACATACATCTACACTATTGATATTGTGAATTGTAGAAACTAACTTCTGGTATTATTGGAATATTCCAGAGATCAGTTATTAGTACGTCTAGACTCTAGATAGACTATGACAACTGTGAAAACGTCGACAAAAATTATGTTTAGAACTTGCCCCAATTTTGAACAATTCACGCACACTGACACAAAGTGTCATACAACTCGCAATAGTAATTAGTAAGGCGTAGCTTGTCACGCACACTAAACTAATATTTCTAGCCTGTTTTTATCGGTTGTCTAAAAGAAAGAAACTCTATCTAGACGAATAATCTAAGGAATACTGACATAGATACGGCGAGATTAGTATACTTTAGTTATTTTCATAGTATTATGTCCTATGGTATATTGTTATGGGGCAGTGCGGCCGATATTAATACTATCTTTGTGCTGCAGAAGAGGGCTATTCGCGCGATTTATAACCTTAGTCCTAAAGAATCATTAAGAGAAAAATTTAAAGAAATAAACATTTTGACTGTTGCTTCTCAATACATTTTTGATAATGTTTTGTATGTTCATAAGCACATTGAGGAATTTTCTAGAAACTGTGACATTCATAATGTTAACACGAGGAACAAACATAAACTTGTTATGCCTACTACTCGGTTGGGTCGAGTTAGTAAGTCTTTTGTTGGGCGATGTATATGCTTCTACAATATGATCCCAGAAAATGTACAAAACAAATGTGTTACGAAATTTAAAAGAATTGTTAAAAAACGTTTGTGTGGGAAAGGTTATTATAGCATAAACGATTTTCTTAATGACACCACGGACTGGGATTAAAGCGAACACCCTCAGGCTCTTTAATTATAAATGTTTATTGTACGATATTACATTGTAATCCATATTTTATATAAAAAAAAGCCCGCTGAGTTTCTTGCGCCCATTCTTCTCAGGTCTGAGGCAGTCTCTTTTGAATGGGTTGTAGTTTTTGACGTTCAATAAGTGATTTTAAATCCTATTTTGAATAAAAATATTTGAATTTGAATTTGAATATTCCTATATCAGCGTTGCTGTCACTATTTCCTATTGAGGAGTGTATTCGAATATTTTCCAAAACTTTTGAAGTGAAAAATTCTTTAGCGGCGCTACTCTTTTATGTGGATGGGTATAAAATGTTAAAGTCACGTCAGGACACGTGGCCTGATCGAAAATTCGTTAGACAGCCGCAGACTAAAATTATGAATGAGAAGTTAATTTTCCTGAGAGATAAACTTTTTAATGTTGTTTTTTATGAAAATAAGGGACAAGACGTTCAGATGATGGTCATTGATACGCCCTGCCCATTACAATTACAACAAAAAATTACTACCGCTCAGTATACTTGAAAGGCCCAAAAATTCTGAGCGGCACTACAATTGCACTCGCCACCTTGAGACATAAGATGTTAAGTCTCATTTACCCAGTAAATTCACTAGCTACGACACCCTTCAGACCGATACACAATAATGCTTCAGATTACTGCTTCACGGCAAAAATAGGCGCCGTTGTGGTACCCATAATCTATCCGGCATCCTGTGCAAAGGAGCCTCCCACTGGTGGTCCCAATGTAAAGTAATTGTAACAATTCTGAAGTGTTAATTTTTTTATGTAATATTAATTTTCATTTTTGTTTACGATAGCGCCTTAAATGAATATCGTGTTTAACAACATAAATGATTGTACTTGTAATAAATGATATAGATAGGCAATTTGTGAGAAATTATTATCTAACCATTCCAATTATATATAATAATATGAAAAAATGTACAAGTTTTCACTTCTACCAGCAGTCACGGAGTGAAACCTGCATTTTTTGGGTTCCGTAGCCAAATGGCAAAAAACGGAACCCTTATAGATTCATCATGTCTGTCTGTGTTTCATTTTTTCAAAATATTTTTTTTCTTAAGTGACAATCTTCCAAAGTGGTAAAATATAATGGACTTGGCTTGGGAACAGCAATGCAAAATGGTTTTTAATTCAAATTCAAATTTTTTCATTCAAAATAGGATGTGACATCACTTATTAAAAGTCAAAAACTTCCACCCATTCCTGCGAATGCCTCACACCTGAGAAGAATGGGCGCAACAAACTCAGCGGGCTTCTTCTTTTTTCAACAAAAAAATATGTTTACAAAGTAATATTGTACAATTAAAATTATTATTTAATAGCCTGAGGGCGGTTGCTCCATTCCCAATCTGTGGTATCATTAAGAAAGTCATTTATGTTATGGTAACCTTTACCACACAATCGTTTTTTAACAATTGTTTTTCACAAAAGATTTACTAACTCGACTTAGCCGAGTAGTAGGCATTATGTTGAATGATTGGGAAACATGCACAGACAAAGCAACGGATATTCAACGGGTATACTCAGTAACGACGACTCCACCTCTTCTTGTTTAGCGCCAGTTAAAGTACAATAGTAAACAAGTTGTCTTCGTCGTCCATAATAACACTAGCGTTTGCTTTTACCAGCGTCTCTATGCGTATTGGTCGTTAAAAAATCCTAACAAAAAAATCGGTCTCATGGAATTCCGAATCTGAATTCTTAATCAGGAACCCTTATCTGGTATCCGAACGTTTGCGCCCAGCCTTAGTATTGGCTAGTAAGAATAGTTGTCGTTGAAAAATTCATTTGAATTTCGAACAAAGAACACTTTTTATCAAAGCTGTTGGGTTGAGCTGTTGTCATTTGGTTTTACAAATTGGCGGCAATTTAAATATTGCATGTCGCGCGTCAAAATGATAAAAATACTGTAGATATTTTTGCTCCATGATTTATTACTTGTTTCGTTTGGATCTTAATCTACAACAGCTGTTATGATAGTTATCTAATATTATTTCATCTATATATAGATATATAAATAAATTGCTGTTCGTTAGTCTCGCTAAAACTCGAGAACGGCTGGACCGATTTGGCAAATTTAGGTCTTGAGGTATTTCTGGAAGTCCAGAGAAGGTTTAAAAGGTGAATAAATAGGAAAATGCTCGGAATTAAATAAAAAAAAAAACAAATTTGGTTTTTACTTTGATGTGTCCATACATAATTTCTATGAGAGAATTTATTGACGCACGGTTTAACAGTTCTGCTGTGAAACAATTTCATTACGACAGCAGGCTGCATATTTTACGAAGTAATTGTTGATGTTATGATATATTATTGACAAATTCATATAAAAACATTATTTTATTTATTATATACAGAACAACGTCTGTCGGGTCAGCTAGTGAACAATAATTTATCTACGTGTAACGGGTAAGACTCGATTTCAACAATGACACTTCAAACTGATTTTAATAAAACTCAGTTTAATGTAAACGAGTTCAAATGCCAGTGTTGATCTCGATTAAACGTAAAGCGATGTCATTAATCCTTAATCATCCAAATCTGTGATGATATTACAAATCATTGTTTTAAAAGAGTGCTATTTGTATTAAAAGATGAATGATATATTATCTACCAATATAATTCATTCAGCCACAAAAATCAAAATTCTAATATATGAAATTCTCGTGTCATGGTGTTAAACATTGAACTCCTCCGACACGGCTGTGAATGTCTGAGAATCGGACAACATCTATTTTTCATTTTTCACATTTTTCTTTATAAATTTGTTTGATAATGAGTCAGCATTAAAAAATACATACAACATCAAATTTTCACCCATCTACGATCAACAGTTACTTTTGTATCGCGATTTTAATATCGGCAACACAACGTTTGCTGGGTCAGCTAGTATTATACAAAAATGATTCAGCTGTAAAATATTACGATCAAAATATAATTAAACAAAATGGAAATAGAGGGAACGTTTTTGTGTCAGTGAATTTAAACTGTGCGTTACTAATGACTTACAGTCTAAATTAAGAGTAATAGTGTAATATTATTTTCTCAAACGTGCTTACAAGTTTGAGCATTATTTTGACAACCTTCTTCGAGATAAATCGAATTTTCTGTAATTTTAAAGTACAACTAAAAGTATTCTGTGGCTTTACTGAACATTTTTTTATTTTCCAATTATGTATTAAAATATTTATAGATTTTAGTTTTTAAATTGTTAAAATTACTGTGTTAAAAACGTAGTAAAAATTATGAGTGCTGTGGTGCTTGTGTGATCTTATAAGTGAATTAACTCTTATCCATCTTATTACTATACCTATTTTAAGTTTAAGCATGTAAAGAACGTAATTTGTTAGTTGCCCAGATAAATAAATAAACAAAAAACATGCCAGCAGCGGCCGGCAAAAGTTGCATGAAAATCCCTAACTGTCATGACTCGTGGTGTAAATAAATTACATAATAGTAAACTTATATCTATCATGAAATTCAAAAATAGAACAATGTTTTACTCTGATAGCCATGTAGGTGGTTGCCATCAACCAAGGAGGTAACTAATCAAAGATTTTATTCAATCTTCGAACTGGCTTCCAAATAGAAAGCTGTTTATTGAAATAAAAAACAGTGAAAAATCAATTATTCAATCAGTCTTCTCGCATCTCAATTTAAAAAAAAGCTTCAATTGATCCCACACATAGAAATCTAAATAAGAAGGTACTAAAAGTGACAGCTGCTTTTAAACATGTCACCTCACATGTGAGTTATCAGCAAGTAAGTAGTGATTTACGGCCGTTTTCAATAATCTATCTATCCTTAGTTTAACTTACTAGAGGTATACAAATCTATCCTTTTACGCTTACTTACATTTCAATAACCTATCGACAGATAGCGTTGAACTATAAATAATAATATAAAAGACGTGTCGGGTGACTCGGGGACTGCCGCGGTAAAGCTATTGCATAGCATTTTTTATCAACTTATGCAATTACAATTATTTATTTATTTTATTTATGTAGTATTTTTTTTGATAAAATTAATTTTAAAAAAAGCAAACGGGAAGTGAGTAAAATTTAACTTGCAAGATTTGATTACAGACAGACAGCGGGACAGGTGAAACTAAATAAAAAAGCTTGTCATAACAAAAAAAAATAAAGAAATTAAAAAAAAAAAACAAGATGTACCCCAGGCTCGAACCTGCGACCTTCTGCACAAAAAGCATACGTGATAATTGCTGTTCCACGGCAACTGTAATGGTCGTCCGAAATATCTATATAGATCTACTAAGTAAGTGTTAGGATATTTTCGTTACGGAATTTCTGGATTCGGTCTCCACGATCAAGGCCCGCGATAGAAGCTATGCAATAGCTTAATTATATAGAACTTTGGATAGATAAGATCTTGTCATTAAACGGTGATAGTAACTAATCTAATAAATAATCCGTAACTAGAGATACGTTATTGAAAACGGCCGTTAGGAGGTAATCGAAACCTCTGTACGTAACCAAAATTAATTATGCAATATGTTTACAAATAGACATTTTGCTTATGATTGGTTTATTCGGACATTCGGAACTCTTCATTGAGAATTACAATATGGCAACGAAGTATAATCCGGCTAAGTATGAAAGCTAACTCGATACTCGGTTGATGTCCGCTGGTAAGCTGGAGGTTCCTAGAATCAATAACTACTACGGAGATAGAACTTTAAAAAAACGCCTAACTTATCTATTAAACAGCTTGCCTGACGACATCCGATTAGAAACCAGTAAAAGAAAATTTAAAACTAAACATAAGAAATATTTATTGTCAACACTGCCTTAAATTTAAAATTAGATTTTTTTATTATATTTTTATCAATATTTGTTAATTACACTTGTATAAAATCAATGTCCTAATAAGCATTAATGTGTTACAAGAGACTTGATCCTGCAGACAAACTGTCCAAACAGTTTTGCAGGACTATGTTAGCTTTTAAGATTCTTTCTTCTTGACGCGTAATGGTTTTCGGGTATCTCCGTTTTTTACAAGATATGCCGTCATCTGTCAATCTATCAATGACTGCACGTTTCATACAGTCGTGTGAATGCTATTTTCTTAGAGTTTCGCTAGGCTGTATCTGTCCAGTGTTAATGTGCACAAACTACATACTCTATTACAAATTAAAAAAAAATCGCGTTGAGTCTGACTATACCTTTTTTTGCAGGTGAACGCAGCCTTTGAAGAGCTGAGAATACGCGCCCGAGCCGGAAGTGGAAGACTGCCCAAGCTGGAGATACTACGAGCTGCGATACAGCACATCGAGAGGTTACAAGCTGCTCTCAGAGCTGCAGCAGTTGTGAGTTTTTAGCTTATTCAAGTTATACTTCTTTTGATGCGTTAGGGAAAATTTATCAGAGAGAGTTTAAAAGATGCGCGCGCACACCGTCACGCAAATTCGATACCCTGACTTTACTGGTACTTTACCATTTGTATAATACTTCAGCTTCCAAGCCTCTTGTAACTCATATGTCTACTGAACTACAATCAATGGATGAGAATTAAATTAATTTCAATGTGTAATTTCAATTTATATTCTATATTAAAACAAAAAAATAATTTCTCCGAGCCGATGAACTGGGTCGAAACACAAAAATCGCATACGCGAAAGGGATAGTAGATATTGTAGTGTATCTCGCTTACTCTCAATACCAATCTAATTTATGTGTCTCTGTCACATTATTATTGTTATTTTAATGACGCATCTATTGTATCTGTTCATCTTCCACGGTTTTAGTCACGTTTAAGTCCATGGTTTTAGTACCTACTATGGGTATGTTCCGATATGCACTGCGAGCACTGCACAGTGCTATCACTGAAAAAAAATTCGTTTCGTTATGGACTGCCAGTATACTGCCGCAGTATCCTAGGACGTCATAAATCGCCGCCATATTCTACTGTGAGCACTCGCGTTTTGGAGGTAAGGTACTCGCAGTACTTTGATCACGTGATCAGTCAAAACCACTCGAGTGCCTAACGTTTTATAAACAGTACCTACAGTTTAATCCCAAATATTTTTAATTTGACAGTACTCCAACAATAGTTTTTTTAATGAACTTGAAAACTTCAATACACTCATTTGAATACTGCGTCAAAAAATGCGGCTGACAGTGTACGGGCTGCGTTCCGTTTTAAATAGTAACCAGTATAACTGGCTATAAAGGAACGGCTTCACAGTATACTAAATTGACGTCACACTGTACAGTGGTCGCAGTGCATATCGGAACATACCCTATGTTTTGCTGTGAGTCATAAGTAAATATTACGTACTATTTACATCCTCTTTGTCTTTTTATATATGGCAGTTTAATAATATTTAAACGCATTCCTAAATTGGTGATGTAAAAATTATATTTTTATTTCATGCTTTTCGGTTTTTGCATTTCAAAAACCGATTTATGGAAAGTTTTGAAAGGGTCACCACAATTGAGCTAATGTCAAGTGAAGGTACTGGCCTACCTTAGCTTAAGCTTAGAGTATTTTTACTGTGAATATGAACTTTCAAGGTTTAACGGTAATGCTCGGTACTTATTAACTACAACTTTGCCATTTAACTTATTGCCATAGGACTTTTAGTTTTGCCGGAAATCGAGATAAACCGTTTTTTAACCTGAAATGAAGGGGGGGTCCCCTTTTCCACTCCCCGACCTCACATCGCCCGTAATTTATTTTTCCTTTCATTTTTGTTATATTCTCGTCCTTTTCCAATGGGTTTTATTCTACTATTCTTTTTTTTTGGTTTCAAAAATTATCGACCCTGGTCTATGTTGGATAGGAGTCCCTCAGACTTTTGATGATCAGTCAGTCAGCCAGTGACTGACAAATATCCCGTGTTTATACAATGTTTGCTTGCTTCAAGTTTCCAATTTTATCCACAACGAAGTTAAATTATTCGAAAATGGCCTAAACTGCTTCGAGAAAAGGATGGTACGGCAATACCGCTGTTTTTTTGCTCGATTTGGCGGGGGTACTGCCGTGCCCCCAGATTTAAAAGATGTGTCATTTTTTATTGTTTAAACATTGTTTTCAAATGACTACCTATTCAAATTTAAAATCATAAAGAAAGCGTCAAATCGAAGATAATATCGAAGGGGGAGACAGCAAGTTAGAAAATATTTTTTTTAAATATTAATCTAGCAAGTCTAGTGGCTCACGCACATATTGACAAATTACGCTTTATCGGGCTCAGAAGGCCTACCATCAACATTTAATTAGCGATTCAATTCTGATATAGTTCAGTTTAGGTACCTAAACTGAATCGCTAAGATTCGTACCATGAAGTGCCTATAACTAAATGGCGTTTGAATCGCATAAGGAAGAATGAACGCAAGAAATATGTCTGTGGTCCGAGGTGAGTAAGAGATGACGCTCTACAGCCGTTGGATAACTCTGTCGGTCTTACTCGAACCAAATGCGTTGCGTTTCGAAACCTGAAATGATATGATTTTTATCGTTTTTTTTGCGTAGAAATTACTACAAATACATTTTAAAATTGCGCTTTATAGCGTCAAGTTATAAACCATAAAGCTCTTTTTAGTACTTATGAATAATAGTAATAGGTATATAAAGTTCTTTAAAATTACAAATTAAAGGTTTACTTTGGTGTTTTCGTAAAAATAAACTGATTTTTGTTTGATTTGACAGGAGCACAGAGTACATTTTATATAATTCGGTCTTGCGAACAGGCTATAGCCAGGGGCCTTACTGCCTCGTGTTTAGGATATTTACTTACAGTGTTTTGTCTTACAAAAAAGTCCAATAAAGTATTCTCATCTCATCTTTCATCAATTCCATTTTCCTTTTCTGTATATTTTATGTATGTTTTCACTATATTTTAAAAGTTATTATCAGAACGATTGACTTTCCGCTAAGAAAGTAGCAACTTTTTTTAATCGCTCACTTTGATGCATAAGCTGTTTTAGTTTGGGTTGAAATATTACCTCATGAACGAGCTAAAACATTTTGCGATTCAATTTCCGACTTGATTTGACGTCAGGTTGACGTCAAATCAAGTTGAATTGGATAGCTCTAATGACGTCGTGGTATGAAATAGCGAAGCAGTTCAGTTTATGTCGTCAATTGAATCGCAATAACAGTTCATGGTAAGCCAGCAGGTAGTCAATTTGAATGACTTGTATGTAATATATAAAATTCTCGTGTCACGGTGCTTGTTACCAAACTCCTCCGAAGTGGTTTAACCGATTTGTATGAAAATTTGTGCATGGGTACGTCTGAGAATCAGCCAACATCTGTTTTTCATATCCCTGAATGATAAGGGTAACCCAACCCACCCTTAAATTTTATTTAAATTTTTTTGACAATTTTTTTATTTCTATTTTACTTATTATGATTCCGCATACAACTTCAAATTTTCACCCGTCTACGATATTATTATGTTCCATCCACAGATCCGCAATAGGGTTGCAAGATGGCAATCGAATATAATAATTACTGTAGTACGAGATATTCGATAGGTCTTAGTCGTCATCTATTTTTTATACCCCAAAAATTATAATTTTTTATTTTTTTTATTTCTTTATATGGCAATACAACGTTTGCTAGGTCACTGGTCAGCTAGTATATAATATATGTATTGTCGTCACTAGGAGCACCGGAATTCGCCTATACATATAAAATTCAAATATTTTATTTGAACCACCCATTTGAAAAAGTATGCCTCAGACCTGAGAAGAACTGGCGCCAGAAACTTAGCTGGCTTTTTTTTTCATAAATATATCGTTACAATGTTCAATAATATTTTTTTAATAGCCTGAGGGCGGTCGCTCCATGCCCAATCTGTTGTATCATTAAGAAAGTAATTTAAGTTATAGTTTAGTTTTCTATAGTTATACCTTTACCACACAAACGATTTTTAACAATTATTCTTTTAAATTTCGTATCACGTTTGTTTTGAACATTTTCTGGGATCTTGTTGTAAAAGCATATACATCTCATATAGTCCCACAAAAGACTTACTAACTTGACTTAACCGAATAGTAGGCATAACAAAGTTATGTTTTTCCTAGTGTTAACATTGTGATTATCAAATTATATCGTTTCAAATCAAATCATAACTCGATAGTTGATTAGGACCACTCGAGCAACAATGCCAAGCGTAACTCGAATCAAAAAACGTCTATAATCTGTGTCTACAAACACCGCGGTTCCAATTAAAATAATTGTATCGTCTGTGCTATTTCCGGGCGCGTAAGACACGTGCACGTATAAATAACACCACTCTCGGATTAATGGCGATTTAACATCTTGACGTTTGACAATATCTTATATCAGATAGATATTTTAGTAGCTTTTAACTTGGCTAAGCTTGCGGTCGTATATTTAGATTTCTCGTGTACGTTATGTCTAGTATCTTCTAATATATAAAATTCTCGTGTCATGGTGTTAAACTTTGAACTCCTCCGAAACGGCTTGACCGATTCTCATGAAATATTGAGTGCATATTGGGTAGGTCTGAGATTCGGACAACATCTATTTTTCATCCCCCTAAAGGTGGTCCACTCGAAATTTTTTGTTTTTGTTTGATTATGAGTCAGCATTAAAAAATACATACAACTTCTAATTTTCACCAATCTACGATCAACAGTTACTTTTGTATCGCGATTTTAATATCGGCAATACACTTTTGCTGGGTCAGCTAGTACCTTTATATAAGTCCTATACTATACTAGTATACTTTGCACTAGTCCGGGTTCGAATCCCGGTAGGTGCAAGCATTTATATGCTGAATATTGATGTTTGTTTCCGAGTCGTTGATGTTTATACGTATTTATGTATGTTTAAGTAAGTATGTTGTATTAAATATATCGTTGTCTTGCAAACCATAACACAGGCTGTATATGCCTTATTTTGGACAAAATAATTTGTGTAAGAAGTGTGTCAATATTATTATTATTATACTATTGAAGTGATGATTCTTTTAGCGCGGGAAAAATAATCAGAGTGTATTAAGTCACGCAAGTTGTCTATCTAACATCAGGGTGTCCAATTTTCGTGACGGTGTACGCGCGCTTCGTAAAATATCCTAAGATTTTTCCCTAACGCACTACAAGAAATATAACTTGAAAAATGTTTTTTTTTTTTGATCACAGTTGGATAAAGAGAGCAGTAAAAAGTACATTGATGTGACACAGAGCAGAAGTAATGAGATACGAGACGGAAGATCGGAGAAGGAGAAAAAATTTATGAGCGGTGAGCAAAACAATTGGCCCGTAGTCCAAAACGTGTCTTAATACCATTGACGTACAATAAACAACTAAAGCCCCAAACGCCTATTAAAAGGTCGCCAAAAAATCTCCAAGCGTCGTTGTATATACATATACATTACACAGATAATATTAAATCATTCATTCAAATCAACACCTTATTACGTAGCAGTAATGTTCAAAGTCGATTGTATACGCTGATTAGAATCTCGGACACGAACACAAGTAAATTTTGTTTCAGAAATCGAAAGGCACTTACCTGAAATACGACACTCGATCCTTTTTGTTTGGTTATGCTGTTGCGTGGCGTTGTATTCAAAGCGCGGTCGAAACACAACTGAACGAAAACTCTACCTAATTAACAGACAATTTTTGAGCGTGATTTCACAATTACTCACGTAAACTTGTTTATTGTACATCACTGATTAAAATGACAGCATGGCCCAACAATGCCTCCATTGTTGGGCCATGCTGTCATTAAATAAAAATAAATATTCAAAAAAAAACATAATTCACCTTATGAAATCAATTTTCTACAATATCATTTCGGAACAACCTGCAAGAAATCTAGTAGCCGCGCGCTAGCGTAGGCACCGACACCTAATTCATGCATCTTATGCGACCACGTAATTAAATATATTTTATTCTTACTTACATTTCTTGAATATGTATATTACAATTTTGTGTATATACACTATTAATATCATTATTTAATCCTTTAAAAGTAACAATTGGTTAGAGTGAGAGAGGAGGAGCCTGCCTACCGCTGACGTATGCCTGAGAGAAAGGGAAGACTGGCGCCGTAACGCGTTACGTTACGAAGCGGTTTTCCCATAAGAAGTTATCACTTAAAAAAGTAATTTATGTATGCACATTAAGCGCATTGAAAAAATATAAAATAATAAAGCTATTCCTGTGCATGTTTAGTCGTTTTCATTATTTTTATTATTTTCAGCTGATCCGTCGTGCGGCTTGAACAGCTTAGCTCGCCTGCGGTGTATAGTACAAGCTATAGCTAAGGATAACTGACTAAGGGCCCTTGTACACTGAATGGAACGCACGCGCGTTATTAGTGAACCTAAAGACACTGAATTGTTAACAGTATGTTTTAACAGCATTTGTTACCCAGGACATAAAAACACAAATACAACCATAGAAATTTGAATGAGAAGGTACCAGAAACGATAAACCATCAGCTTAAGTAGTGATTTAGTATTAATAGGAACGTCTGACGTGAAATTATCAGTTATTTATCTATTAATTAATTAATTACAACAAAATGTATATAGTATTTTCTTTGATTAAGGCGAGTTTTACACATTTAAATAAAACACTTATTTAATTTTTAATTTGGTTTACTGGTTTTTTGGCAAACGTGATCTGGAAATGTCTTGAAACGTCGGTTTAGCTAAAATAAAATAAAAAAACTTTTACGCAAAATCTCATGTAAAAACACAGTTACAATTACACGCGTAACATAACTTAAATATTATACTTTAACCTTTGAAAAAAGTGTTTTATTTAAACAAAAAATATATATGATGATCAATCAATCAATCAATCGATCAATAAATAATACGATTTAGGATTGGAAACTGTAGCACACTAGATTTTCTTTTGCCTCTGTTCGATTGATTGAGTCTCTTGTTTTATCAATCCCACTACCTTCACGGCCAGGATGATGTATTAACTAGATGTGCCCAAAAGTGACAACAATCCTACAACCTGAACTTATCCAAATGTTGTGAGCTTTTTTAGTGTTAATTCCGCTAAGATTTGTCTTTTAATCAATGTGACAAGTGTTTCGCCGCTACACGAGGCATCCCCACGAGATGTTGACTCGCCAAATTCTGGCGCGAGACTGTAATTCTCTCAACAACATTTGGATAGTTACGGATTTCCGCAAAAATAACGCTTACTTCAATAAAAATTAACTTGAACTTATTAAAAGTAGTATAACACATTGGACAAGCTTACCTCTTGTTCCTAAAATGATAACGTGAACCTACTACTTACTGATTTAGTTAAATAATATTCTGATTTTGGTAATAATTAACATTTTTACATATTGTTTCTAATGTGGTGGAATTTTTCATTATAATATAATAATATTTTTTACTAAAAATCGAACTTACGTATGAACGGTAATGTTTTATAATGTAAATCATAAAATTTAACTGAACGGAAGTTGGGTACGGCTTCTGAGGCCTAATATACCATAACAATCACCCTGTTTCTTAGATTGAGTTATAAGCAACTACCAAATACCAGTAAAATGACAGTCAATGATGCAATATTGACAAATAAATTGCGATTACAACCATCATGGTGGCGATCAAAATAACGAAACAGAAACTCTATTTATTATTTCTTACAACTTTTATATGTTGTGATCTCGTTCATGCGCCATATTATTATTATTTCCTTGTCACATCCAGGTACATACTTTATCCTTGTTTAATGATGACGATTTCAAAAAGTGTGAAGTTACCAAAACTAGACAGTGTAAAAATGTAGTTATTATTAGATTTAAAATGAAGGTAGCGAAACATCACGTAGAATTTAAATTGTTATTATTTTTATAGTTGAATAATTATTATGTATTTGGTATTCAATAAAGGACAATGCCGGAAAATGGGCTATATTGCTCACTATCATGCGTAAAATTGTCTCTTAAATTATAATTTCGCATATATTTATTATAAATCAGATGCGAACAGGGGTTTAAAAGTTATATTAAAAGAAAGTAATTTATCGTTTCGAAACGAGTGAAAAACCCAGTGATTTCCTGGATTAACTTATTTTTCTGGTCGGTGATTTGTGTTTTCTTGCATAGTTTAACGTCTAGTCCAGCAATCCTACACTAAAACTGACAACAAGCTTGTAGTAAATTGAAATTGAAAAAATCAGATAACTACATATTCCCTGTTTATATCTCAGTGATTTTTGTTTTACATAATCTTGAGAATATTTCTAATGTTCTACCGATGATTTGGTTAAGACGCAAGAATAGCCCAATTTTCATACAAGGATTGTCCTTTGATATTATTGGCTCAGTTACGTAGACAAACATTATTTATGGAAATTATATTTTTGCAAACAGCTTGAAGAACCTAATTTGGTACTTCTGTGACAGAGCGAGGTTTTTTGCCGTTCCTAGTATTATTTCAATTATCTAACGATTGTTTAAGCATTATTAATTGGACGTGGTTCCTGAAAAACGTTTCAAGCCACAAACATCACATTTTAAGGAATTTGTGTTTAAAGCTTAATATATGCTAGTGTAATCCACACATGTGGGTTGGGCTACTAAGTCATGATGTCATTTAAAGAGTAACAGTAGGGCTGCCATTTTTTGTCAGTCCGTCAATTTGAATCACGTGACCAGTCAAAACTGGAAGAACACAAATGTTCTTATCTCAATTTCGACAATATTGTAGTTTGGAACGTTTTTCTGGAATTGCGTCTAATTGTGAAAATAAATTAATAAATTAAAGTTAACATTAATTACAAATTATGACAATTTAAACCCCTTCCACTGAAATATAGAAACAAATATTTTTTTAACATTAAATTTTATGCTAAGGCCAGTGAGACAAGAAAAAGAATGTAAACAAATGGACAAATCTCTGTCCCTATCTTATATTATTGCTTGGAGGTCCCTATCACTCGCACGCAGTAATGCCGTCATATGGTCGACGATAGCTGTCGTTGCGTGTTTCGTGGTACAGGATATTGATAGGTTATTGACATACGATAATAGAAACATCACTGTTTCTTCTGCATATCAACATCGCTATGCAGACGACAGTACTCGTGATGACGTATACACGAGCCATGCAGGTCTCTCTGGGGAAATCGTCGACTAGTGCCAAGAGAAACTTGTGTCTTTTGTTTTATAATGAAAATAAGGGATGATACGAGCAGGACGTTCAACTGATGGTAAATGACACGCCCTGCCCATTACACGCAATACAGTGCCGCTCAGGAATCTTGAAAAACCCAAAACTCTGAGCCGCACTACAATTGCGCTCGTCACCCTGAGAAATAAGATGTGAAATCTCATTTGCCCAGTAATATCAGTAGCTACGGCGCCCTTCAGACCACATTAATGCTTCACGACAGAAATAGACGCCGTTGTGGTACCCATAATCTAGCCGGCATCCTGTGCAAAAGAGCTGTTATTGTAAGAAAGTAGTTGTTGATTTATTATGGAATCACTGACTGGCAGCTCTAAACAATATTCAAAGATTTCGATGAAAATGTTTTGAACCCCTGAAACTTTGTTAACATTATTTACCTCGTTTTGTTGGCCTTACTACACACATACGAGGCTGTAGACAGAAATAATAACAACAGTAGTCCAGTGTTCAGTTCTTGGTTTGTATTCTGTTAGGTGCTTGAAACATTTGTATAATAGAAAACTTTTTACAATGAAAGTACAGACTTGAATCAGACAATAAGTACAATAAGAGATAGTATGTATGTATAGTAAAGAACATTATGTAAAAGTATCCGATACTCGTATGATACATAAACATATTTAATTATTATTTAGTTAATTTATTGCTCAGTTTGTAAATATTAAGAATAAATTATTTTAAATTTTAAATTTGTTTCTTTTTTACTAAATCCATTCCAAATCTCGTAATCTCAGTCGATTATGCGGTGAAGGAAATGGAAGGCAAAGCCAAATTGTCTTCAAAGATACTAGAATAGAGTACGGCAATAGTTCAAACCGGGCCACATTCTGTCATAGAGAATTGTTATCATCTGTGGTCTGCATCTGCATCCCAATATTAGCTCGAACCATTTCACTGCGTACAACTCAGAGCTGCTCGAATTGCCGAGATCCATTGCTCTGTGAAGGATTAGATCACCAGGATTTGCATAGAGACGTCGCTTCATTGTGTGTCTTCTACCGCATCTATCACGGGGAGTGTTCCGAAGAATTGTTTCAACTGATACCTGTCGTCGAATTCCACCTTCGCTCGACATGCCACAAATTGAATATAACTCCCACAATCTGGGTGTGTGATCATCCTCAACAGTGCTTATTTCAAGTGCAGTGTTTTCAAGCTTGCTTGTGCTTTCCGGAACGATAAGACATGGATACCTTCAAACTTACTTCACAACTACACAAAACCTTTAAGGCCGGCAACGCTCCTGTGATTCATCTGGAGACTATGGGCGGCGGTGATCACTTAACATCAGGCGACCCGTTCGCTCGTTTGCCCTTCCTCATCAATTAAAATTCCGTTTAGTCCATACAAGCTATACCTGACTTTTATATTAAGTGGGTTTAAGTGGAGAAAATATGCATTACTTGATGTTGGTGATGGGTAAGTAGTTCTTCTGTTTTTATTGGATACTTTGGGTACATAGACCCCAGATCTGGCTCGAAGCTTTGCCAAAGAATAAGTTTGGCGCAATTCAAAGAAGGATCGTAACTTCAGGCTACGACTTCAAAGCGGTTTGCTGTTTATAATATAAGGCGGTTTGGCTTATTATTCAATAGTTTGATTATAGTTTAGTATTGTTTTGTGTAAAAAATTCCTATATAACATCTAATTAATAATGTTATAGTATGTTAAGTTACCTTATATCATAATAATATCAACTATAAAAGGCACAAATTCGGTCTCGCATGGAGTACTGTTCTCACCTCTGAGCGGGTGCTCCCAAGTACCAGCTTCTTCCATTTGACCGCATACAACGAAGAGAGGCTCGAATTATCGACGATCGGCTTTATTCTGTGTCGTTGCGTAGATATGTGGGTTCTCTTTGCATCTTCTACCGAATTTTTCTCTGGGAGTGCTCAGAGGAGCTCTTCGGATTGATTCTAGCGGCCGAATTCCACCACATTACGTTAATGTGCTAAATACCACCCGCATAACGTTGACGTCTGGTATTTCACAACCGCGCGTTTTGCAAGAAATATCTAGCCACGCACAGCAAGTTTATGGCATCAATTACCGGCTGTTGTTTTCTCTATACCGATACGACTTAGGGACCTTCAAAAAAAGAGCATACTCCTACCTTAAAGGCCGACAACGCATCTCTTGACACTTGATGTTGCGGTGACCATGGGGTTGCCTAACCATTCCCCATCCCGCCAGCCTCTTGCCCGTTTGCCCTCTCATGTATAAAAAAAAGTATTAGGTACTACTACGTACTCAAAAGATAAATCTTTCTAAAATGCATCCACTATATATATGGAATAGAACGGTGAATCTTAATAGTCAAGATATTTGAATATCGTATGAAATACTTTTGAAATTAGGTAACTTATTATTACGGACAAAGAAGGCAAAGGCATGTCAAGTGGAATCACAACAATGGCATCGTCATCAACGCTGAGAAAACTAAACAGCTAATCATACACACTCCTTACCTGTGTCCGACTAAATGTCCACCGCCAATTTATGCTCATAAATATATTGGTTTCACAACAACATGTGTACAAATCCCAAAAATATCCCACTAACTAAGGTATTAAGACACTTAATAGGGACGTACCAATCGTATATTCACCACTTCGTGGTCTTCTCTCGCCGCGCCCACATGGGCGCGGTGGGGGAATGCTGATCAGGACTTTTCGTCCCCTGCAGCAAGGATCACTCGCCGCCCGTTGAAACGGGCGGGTCATTGGGGGTGAGAGTCGTTGCTCTCTGCGGTCGTCTTCTTTAATTTATGGTATGGTTGGGGGAGCGCCCCCCCCTTTGTGGTCATCTTTTTGGAGCTGAGGGAGCGCCTGTTCCCTCAGCTGAGATCCGGTGATTGTTGCCGGTTTGCGCGGGCCTTGACGATCAGCCCCGAAGAAGAGGGAGGGCGATCAGCCGAGCCGCGCGCAAACACGTCACTCTACATCCTCGTCCCGCACGAGATCACGCGGGTAGCGGCGGCTGTCAGGTGGCCGCGCGTGCCAGGGGGCCAGATCTCGCAGATGATGGAGAGCGGACGAGTCGGCACGCGCGAACATGTTGACGGCGAGACGACGAGTGAAGTCGTCCAAGCCCTCGACTCTTAGGTCCCTCTGGATTGTTTGGTTCCTCACGTACCATGGTGCGCCCGTGATGCGGCGGAGGATCTTGTTCTGCACGGTTTGCAACCTTTTCCGGTTAGTTAGATTCACGAGCGCGTACCATGCAGGCGCGGCGTACGTGAGTCGGCTGCGTAGGTGGGTCTTGTACACCAAGACCTTCACCCTCAGAGGGAGGCTTGAGGAGAGCACTGGACGAAGTAAGGCCATCGCGACGTTTGTCGACGCGATGGTCTTCGTGACGTGCTCGTTCATGTTGAGCCGGCGGTCGATGGTGACCCCGAGGTACTTTACCGTCGGGGACCACGAAATGTCATGTCCGTTTAGCTGCAACCTATGCTGGCCAGTGTGCACACTCCCAGTCGCGAGCGCCTGGGTTTTGCCAACGTTCACCGATAGCCGCCACTTCTTGAGCCATTCTGGCAGGGTGTCCAGCTGGCGCTGCCTCTTCACGGCGGCGTGCGTTAGGTTGAGTGACGATGTAATATACGCCGCGTCATCTGCATATAGCGCCAGAGTCACCGACGGTTCGAGCGGGATGTCATTTGTGTATTTTGCGTACAGCAGGGGAGAGAGACAGCTCCCCTGCGGTACGCCAGCAGAGATAATCTTGGAAGCTGAAATGGCATCGTCTACCCTTACTCGAAACCGACGGTTTTCAAGGAAGTTGGCGACTATCCTCACCAGGCGGGGAGGTGTCGAGGTTGCAGCTAACTTGTGCACGAGTCCAGTATGCCAAACACGGTCGAACGCCTTCTCCATGTCCAGGAATACTGCCACAGCTTTCTCTCTTTTGTTGAGAGAAGCGGTGAGGGTGTGCAGTACCCTGGACAGCTGGAGCGTGGTGCTGTGTTCAGCGCGGAATCCAAACTGTTCTTCCCTAAGCTCTATGTAGGGTCTTAGGAGTGACAGCAGGAGAGATTCGAATATCTTAGACTGGGTCGCCAGAAGAGTGATGGGCCGGTAGCTATGTGCTAGTGCGGTGTCTTTCCCCGGCTTCGGGATCATAATGACGAGGCCTTCCTTCCAGATATTTGGAAAGTACCCCGAGCGCAGGATGCCATTAAAGAGTCGCGTCATCGCCGCGATGGTTTGACGCGGCAGATGACGCAGGGCGGCGTTTGTGATACCATCCGCGCCCGGGGCTTTTTTGGGCCTCGTCCGAAGGATGCAACTTCTCACTTTAGTTGGGGAGAAGAACACCGCATCTTCTAGTGCCTCTACCGGCCGTTCTAGATATTCAGCGATCTCTCTCTCAAGTGCTGTCACGTGCGATACGTCGTCAGTTGGATTCGGCTGGAACTGGCGTTCAAGGTGTTCGGCGAAGATGTCGGCACGCTCTGCCGCTGCGTATCTCAAGGTTCCGTCGGGATGACGCAGCGGGCGAGCTGGGGGCGCTAGATTTGTGATTTGGCGGCACAGACAATGAAGAACTGATACATCATCTGCGGCCTCGCCAATCGTTTCCTCCCAGCTCTCGGCGGCATCCTCTTCGAGCTTTTTCTTGACTAGGCTGCCCAGCCTATTAAGACGAGTCTTGAGTGTTGGGCATCTGGTCACCTGCCATCTGCGGCGTAAAGCTCGTTTCTCGAGGATGAGTTGCCGCAGTCTTGCGGGCAACTCCGGCATCTTTCTGGACTCGGTCTCCTTTGTCGCGGTGGCCAGCGACCGCTGGATACTCCCCGTGAGGTCCACCATTACTCACCAGTTACATATTAAGTAAGGTGACAGTTCTATAATAAACTTAGATAATGCGTCCTTGATGGCTTAGGGCGACATCTATGAACAATATCAAACTGTAATCGATTACAAACCTTAACAACATGAATACATGTAGTTGTATGCCAATTGAAAATGTAAAAAGTTGTATTTATTTAGGAATATAATTAAATAATAATTTTTCATGGTCTCCTCATGTCGATTATCTTTGTGAGAAATTAAGAATACTCCTAGGCAAATTCTACCACCTTAGTTTTAAAGTTCCTCTAAGCACATTAAAATGCCTGTAGATATATATCTATGGTAGATTCCATAATGAGTTATGCTCTTGATTGCTATACTTCTAAAACAAACATAAACAAATTAGAATTGTTTCAGATAAGATTTTTAAAACTACTTGCAGACAATAAACAAAAGAGAAATGTAAAGATAACTATAAAAAATTATTTAAAGTATGTAGAATACTACCTTAAAAATGAAATATTGACTTGCACTACACCACCGTGGCAATCAAGAGCGTAGTCCAACCCTGGTATCACCAGACAAGGTCTACATCTGATGGTAAATATGAAGTACCTAGAGTTAATAATTATTACGGAGATAGAACATTAAAAAAGAGAATCCCAAATATATTAAATAGTTTACCAGCAGATATAAGACACGAACCTAATAAAATAATGTTTAAAAATATGTTAAAAAAACATTATATTGACAATCTGGACATATTATATATCAACATTTAAATAATAAGAGTACTTAGTAATGTCAAATAAAATTGTGAAAAAATTTTCTCCTCCACGTTTATAAAAAAACTCCATAACTTTACATCTATTTATGTTACTAAATGTTATAATTTATAATTTGCTCTGATCCCACAGACAAGCCATCAAGATGGTTTTGTGGGACCATTATTCTATTTAGTCATTGTAATGGCAAAGCTGTAATAAAAAAATAATAAAAAAAAAATGTACACTATACAGCCAAAGTGAAATAATAATTATATATCATTGAGTGAATCAATTCCGCGAAAAAACGATGCAGCGATGGGTTGTGACGAGACGGTTTAAAAACAAAAAACGTTCGCGTCCAGGAACGCCTGACAGAAGTTGTAAATTTAACTAATTTAAGTTGAACTTAAGTGGTCGCTTACTGTGGGCCTTATGAGAAAGCTCATGGTCGCTTAGAGGGCAATAGATAGGCTCGGAGTTTCCCTGCGAGATCGAATCAATAGACACATAGACCAAATGATTGCGAAACCGAAGTCGCAGATGGCCGTTGGGCCAGTAAAGTCCTCGAATTGTAACCACGTACCGGAAGACGCAGTGATGGAAGGACCCTCACAAGATAGACCGACGATCTGGTCAAGATCGCCGGAATACGTTGGATGAGGGCAGAGCAGAACCGATCGTCGTGGAAATTTTTGGGGAGGCCTTTGTCCAGCAGTGGACGACTTCCGGCTGATGATGGTGATGATGAAGTTGAACTTGATTATTACTTTTAAATTATTGAATATTATTATGATAATGCGAGGAAAGGTTATTAATTGATATAAATGATTCTTCTGGTGTTCCAAGAGATTGTGGGCGGCGGTGATCACTTATCACCAGGTGACCCATACGCTCGTTTGTCCTCCTATTTCATAAGAAAAAGATCCAATATTTGAATTGTGTTAGTTAAGAGCGTTTTAAAAATAATAATAATAATATCAAAATCTATCTAATATATAAAAATGAATTGCTGTTCGTTAGTCTCGCTAAAACTCGAGAACGGCTGGACCGATTTGGCTAATTTTGGTCTTGAATTATTTGTGGAAGTCCAGAGAAGGTTTAAATAAATATGAAAATGCTCGGAATTAAATGTAAACAACAAATTTGTTTTTCCTTTGATGTGTCCATACATCATTTATATGAGAGAATTTAATGACGCACGGTTTGACAGTTCTGCTGTGAAACAATTTCATTACGACAGCAGGGTGCATATTTTACGAACTAATTCTTGATGTTATGATTGACAAATTCATAAAAACATTACTTTATTTATTATTTACAGAACAACGTCTGTCGGGTCAGCTAGTATTTAATAATAATAATAAACTGTATAAATATAAATTGTCCTATATTGGACGCATCAAATCAACCTTTAGAGCTTGAATTCTATGTTTGTGTAAGGATGTCAACAGTAATCACGACCATGAGGGTCGTAATTAGTAATCGCATCCAGTTCTTGTCATTAGTTTTAAGTTAGGTTAAGTGATAGTAAATAGTCTGGTTAGTCCCAGTTTCCTGGATTTCCCCCAAAACCAGATGTACATGGGGCACACTAAAAGTTTTGCACTTCTAGCTAATCGGAACTATTTGAATTTCGAATGTTATATTTTTTGAAACGTTGCAACCTTCTTACTAATATAAAAAACAATTGGTGGAAAATCATTTGTCAATTGTTTTATATCACCCATCAAAGTTCTACATACGCAACGAAAATGGAATTAAGTCGAAAAGTTTTAGAGCGATGATTTTTTATGATTTTAAAAGTTCTCTCTCTCCGCAATACTTCGCCGTCATCGAAAATACTGCGGCTAATGTTAACCAGGTAATTGAAGAAAACCCGCGGATTACCTATGAGACAATTTGAGGACTATTGGCGATTGGTATGAGCCAAATTCAGAAAATTTTACACGACGAATTAATGGTTCGGAAACTTTGTTGTCGTTGGATCCCCCATGAACTGACAGCGGAGCAAAGCGCGCGTGGAATGGGGCTTACAGATGCTAGTAAAGTACGACCTCGGACATTCCAATGCTGTTTATGACATTGTCACAGGAGACGAAATGTGGATTTATTGTTTTGAACCCGAAAATGAGAACAGGCCAACAAAAGTGAGGCAGGCGAGAAACGTTCGTAAAAAATGATCGCATTTTTTCTCCCAGCTACGGGTCCCATCTGCACAATTCCACTTGAAGATCAAAAGAGTGTTAATGCCGAGTGGTATTCTACCATTTATTTATACAGGATGTTAAAAAAAGTTCGTGAAAGACGACCAAAAAGCCGCGTTCTCCGACATCATGACAACGCTTCTTCACACACGGCCAACAAAAGTAAGTAATTTTTAGCTTTCGAAAAAGTACAATTCGTCACCCAGCCTGCACATAGCCCCGACCTAGCATCCTGTGATTTCTGTATTTCCCCGAAAATCAAAGATTTGATGAGAGGTTTCACTTTTACCAATTCCGAAGGGTCAGTAATGGCATTCAATCAGCACGTAGAAAACATGCCTTAAGATCGGTGGTCCTCCTTTTTTAAAAAATGGTTGGATCGCATGAAAAAATGTTTAAAATGTAAAGGATGTAATATTTTGTTTATAACATGTTGTTTATTTTAAGTTACTCAAAACTTTTAGTGTAACCTACGTATTAGTTATAAGCATAATAAAGTTTTATCCTTCAACACGTAAAAACACATGTAGTTGTAGAATAAGTTTCTGAGATCTACATATATGTATAAGGCTTAATTGTAAATTGCTATCTAATAAGTAGATTATACACTGATTTGTTAACTATAACAAGGCACCACAAGCAGCATGTATTTTTTGAGTTAAGTGAATGAGAGAATTTTGATATTGATTGTATATCGAACACAGAAAATAATTCGTAAATCTGTCTGGTTGAGCGGTTTAATGCCATGCAATCCATTGATTTCAAAGCCATACGTTCGACCAACGGGAATGCCAGACATATAACTCTGGGAGGAGCGAGAAATACTGTAAGATTGCCAAGCGCCGCCTATAGTGACATCTAATAATCTATTTAACATCATATCAGATATATTCGACATTGATTTATACGAAGCAAGTTGGGTTTGGACAAGTCAAATGTCTTATAATGTCGGGGTTTATTTATACGGAGACAAATCGTTATGTTTTGTATTTGCAATTCGGATTTATAGACCAAAGTCAATAATTGTTGAAACCAAAAAAAAAATAGTAGGATGAAACCCATTGGAAAAGGAAGAGAATGTATAACAAAAATGAAAGGAAAAATAAATTACGGGCGATCACGGACTAGTAAAAAAAGAAGTACTCCACGCCGTGATATTAGCAAGTGAAGCACCTTTATGCTAGTGTGTGTGCGGTTACGAGGTATACCAGTTACACAATTTTTTCTCCCTTAGATAATCATATATCCACAAATACTTTTATATTATTGTTTTTACATTTTTTAACAACGCACAACGGCATTTTTAAAATATTTTATTGCGACGCAAACTGATCTGTCACAGACGATGGCAAATCTCATAATGGCGGCCGATCGGCTTGTATTAGTGTAAGTGTATGCGTGGGGCTATGTATTTACACGTTTACCGGCTTGTTTTGGTGCCTCACTGTTATGTAAGGTGACACGGAGTCCTTATTTTTATACTCGTCCGTGCGGGCGATATGAGATCGGGAAGTGGAACTAGGGGGTTTAAGGGTAAAAAACGGTTTATCTCGATTTCCGGCGAAACTACAAGTCCTATGGAAAAAAGTTAAATGGAAGAGCTGTAGATTGTAAAAAGATCTACAACTTTTGTTGTTACACTCTTTTCACATAACCTCAAAATTGAAGTAACCAAGTTTTGGGTTTTTTATTGATTACAAGTATTTATATAAATAAGTTATTTAAATATCAATGCGAAAATTTAAGAATTTACCCACATTAAACCACATATACAGATATCAATAGATTTTTTAAGAGTTAATGTAAATTTATTTTTGGGTAATTTTTGTGCACGGTCAGGCATTTTATTAAATTATTTAATACACATTCCGTATGCTTTACGTTGAAGCAATGAAGTAGGTTGTGGTCTCTCCAAAACCAGTCTATGATCATTTCTGGTGCAGCGCATATCAACCTGTCCAACAGTTTTATATATGTTTTTTAACGAACATAGTACATGCTTCCAATATATTCATGCTAGCTAGTGTAAGTATATTCAGCTTGCACAATAGTGGTTTACAGCATTCGTACGGGGAGATACCTAATACAGCCCGAACACATTGGTTTTATTTATTTTGTTCCTACGAAAGCTCATTGAAAATGAGTTATTGAACTCCATTATAGTAAGTTTTGTTTACGTCATTTTCAAATTTAAGAATGTCAGAACTATTTTTAGAAGTTAGAGGACCAAGAACACTTCCTTGGGGTACGCCACTATTTGTATTCTCATAGGATAATATATATTTAACGATTTCATTTTATTATATACTCTAGTAATTTCAACACACTGTAATCTATTTAAGATAGGACGACATCCATTGTAATCCTAGACCTCTAATTCCAGATTTCTCAAGTTTGTCTAATAGACTATTGTGAGAAATAAAGTCAAAGGCTTTCGACATATCAAAAAATAGTACAATTACGATAAAATTGTAACATTGATAATTGTTATGATTTTGTCAATTAGATTAAATCCAGCCAAGGTCGTGGATAGCCATGACGCTTTAGCCATATTTTTGTGGTTAGAAATATATTTTTGATTTGAAACACCTATAGGCGAGGGTGAACCTGATTGTTGGCGTGGCGATACAGGCCGTGGCGACGCATCGCCACGCTATATGATGGAATTTATTATGTACTTATACGTAATAAGTAAGAAAATTCAAAAGATCCGCCACACAGATATAAGACAAAGAACAAAAGCCATTGACGCTCAGCTATTCAAAAAAGCTTAAATGGCGATAGGCTGGACATCTTGCGAGACTTAACGTCCTTGAATTAAGGACTAGGACAGAGAAATAGAAGAAAACCAATCGTACGCTGGGCAGACGACATCATAAAAGTAGCAACGATTCAATGACCGCGAGCAGCACAGAATAGAGAGTACTGGTCATCTCTGGAGGAGGGCTTTTGGGTTGGCTTGAGGGTTCTTGGTAACGAAATAACTACCTATATCACATCAATTAAACCATTATAATATATTAATATTTTTAAATTAATACTAACATTTATTTAACTATATCATGTTGTGTTACGTAGTCTACTAATGATTACACTACACTACTACTTGCATTAAAGTAAGTAAAATGAAATTGTACCTGTAAGTAACTTTGCATGCACATTGTTTTTGAAAATTATTATTGTTCTGGGAATACCAACAATTAAAAGGCTTTTTATTTTTTCTTAAAATTATTTGAATGTTTTTTAAGAACATTTATTTGATGTCTTTTTTTTAATATTCTTTTTTGAAATATTTTTAATATTTTGTTTTAATAGAGATGTTTTCCTTTGAAATATTTTTTTTAGCCTTTTTCCGTTGAAGTTTCACCTTCTTCTATGTGTATCTTCTATGTGTCCCAGCACACATTTCGATTATATATTTGAACTGGCAATTACTATACTCTAGCTCTGCCCAAAAACGGACAAATAACATTCATATTTCATAGAGTTTTTTTTATTATAATTAATTTTTGCACACTGAATACATTATTTTAGGAGTCTTGAGTAGTTTTTGTATTTTATTTTGTGTTTATTATATATTTTTTTGTAGTAATTTATCCTCAACTTAAATTTAATATTACATTTATTTTTGATACCGTTAGCTATCCATTTCGGAGGTAGGTAACAATTTATTAACTTAATTTTAACTATCTGAAATCTATAGATACAATAAACAGAATAAATTGTAAAATATTTTAAATGCTTCATTAACATTATCTTGTTTCTACATATCAGAGGGTGAGATGTTTTGTAAACATAAGGCGACACTAAATGCCAGCTACCTTGAGCGATATGATTTCATGGCTGCCGGCCCGCCATCTATGTAACAAAGCCAATATTTTCAAAATTCTTGCGTGGAAAACAGTTTATATGCTTACAATCCTCGTTATTCACTACTAATCTGAATAAATGAACCTACAAAAAAAGTACAAGCTATAAGAATAACTTTTCTGAGAGAAGCACCAAAAAAAATGCGTCACGCCATGCCAAAAAACTTGTTTAACTTCAAAGAAAATTGGTAGTTCAAAAAGGCTCGGCAGTGTTAACTATAACCAACAGCAAGCATTAGCAACCTACAAATAAGACTTAAAGATATGTGTAACAGGATTAAGTAGTGTTCATAGCTCGAAATGCTATACTTTCACCACGAAACTTGTCTAAAAACACTATGTTTTCGTGTTGTCTGCTTACTCTTCGCCATAAGTAGTAAAATTGTTACTCATATCTCTTTTAAAGATGAATAAAGAGTTTGTGGGGATTCAATTGAAGTGTGTTGGAATTTGAATCATTTACTCCGTTTCGTGATCTGGAAGACCAAGAGGTACATAGTATTTTTTTTGATTAAGGCGAGTGTTACACATTTAAATAAAACACTTTTAAAGGATCAAAACGCGTGTAATTGTAACGGATTTACACTAGATTTTTGCGTAAAAGTTACATTACTTTTAGTTAACTCGACGTTTCAAGACCTTTCCAGATCTCGTTTTCAGGGGGACTGAGACCCGGGTGAACTAAAATAAAAATGTAACTTTTACGCAAATATATATGTAAAACCGTTACAATTACACGCGTTTTAATCCTTTAAAAGTGTTTTATTTAAAAAGGTATTACATAAGTAGAGCTTACTCTTATATTACTCATGATGTGATCAACACGAATACACGACTTTTGTCGCGTCGGTGTGTTTATGTGCTTAGTGAGGTTATAGCTAGTCAATAAATCATGATAATGTATTGTTTGCCTATTTGATCTTAATTTGTTTATATTTGTATCGCCCATTATTAAATTTATTTTTCCCATATTTTTTGTAAGCTTATGTAGGTAAAAGGATGTCAAGTTTGCTTAAGAAGAACATCGGGTTAGAACTAGACTAACCTATTGCTTGTATATAGATATATAGTGCACCTAGCCATAGATTAAGGATTGATCTCTACATACATACTAAGTATAAGTTTACACTAATTCAAACAAACAATATATATATAGACAAAAATACAAGTTGAGTACTACCCCAATTATAGGCACAAATAACATTCATCTATACTAATATTATAAAGCTGCAGTGTTTGTTTGTTTGTTTGTTTGAACGCGCTAATCTCTGGTACCACTGGTCCGATTTGAATGATTCTTTCAGTGTTGGGTAGTCCATTTATCGAGGAAAGCTATAGGCTATGTTTTTTTTTTTTCAAAATTAGGGATCCGTAATAAAATTGCTATTTTGTAACACAAGGTGTAAAATCGAAAACCTATTTTTGCGTGCGCTGCAATAACTATTGACAATAGAACAAAATGATGTACAGGCTATAATATAGGCAATATTTTATTACTCATAAAACTATCGCGTGAATTATACTTTATATGGCAAAACAACGTTTGCCGGGTCAGCTAGTTCTTATATAAAAAGCAAGTACATTAATAAGTAAAAATTTCTATGTTTTAAAAATTAAATCACTATTAAATTAAATTACAACAAATACATAATTAAATTATTAATTTTATAGTAATAATATAATAATTAAATGAATCTACAGTTTTTACTTATAACAGGTTAAAAAAAACAATTTACTAACAATAGAATAAATAAAATTAAGCTCATTACATTATACAACAAAGTACAGTTTCTAACCGCTTTACATATATCTCGTAGTGCGGATTCCACACAGAAGTGCAATATTCTAGGATACTACGTACGAGACAGGTACAAAGTACTACTATAGATATATACAAGCAATAGATTATATTCTAGTACTTCCACAACATATAATTCAAAATTTAAGGGTTCAGATAATTGACTAATTCCGGTTAGACAATTTCAAACTAAGATAACCAAGGTAAAGGATGCTCTACACTTCGCTCATAGTCTGAAATGGAAATGGGCTGGCCATGTTGGGAGATATGATGACAATCGATGGACAATTTACACCACAAAATGGAAAGGACCGCATGGACGCAAGGCGTGAGAAGTAGTGGTCGCCCGGGCGCCCGGTGGCAAGACGAGATTGTATCCAACGCAGGGAGAGACAGGATGACCATTGCTCAAAAGAGAGAAAAATGGAATTCTTTGGAGGAGGCTTTTACCCTGAGGGAGTCCACATTAGAAGGAGATTAAAGTGGATTAGTAGTAGATTTATTAAAGTTAATTAGTAATATAATTGTAAAATATTAAACTAAACAATTTTATGTAACTTTTTTATGTATGTGTGGAGTTAAATAATGCTATTTTATTATTATTATTATTATCTGGAGATTATAAGGAATAAATCAGTAAATTTTTCAATACTATACACAACATTTCGAGGTGGGCCCAATCGCCGAACAAAAAAATCTCCTTTTATCTTATTCTATATCTCGATACACTCTAAATTAAGATTTGCAATTTTAGTTGTAGAATATAATAATACATATTGTAATGTTAAGAAATATGAAAGAAAACAAAATATGAGGAAACTAGCCTGCATAAATAAGTTTTGTCTATCTAAATATAACAATGTATATGGTAAAAGAACCTGTAACTATGTATTACCTAGGATATTAAATACATTACCTAATGATCTAATAGATATATATCTGCAAAAGAAAAATTTCAAAGTAAAGCTAAAAAAATACTATCTAGAAGCTAATAACCAGGAATACCTATGATGTATATTTTTCATAATACTACTATATGTTATATTAAGTCTTAAGTAATTAAAACAATTATTGTAATGCGAACTTAGCGCTCGCACATAAACCTTAGAGGTTGTGCGAGTATGTCTCTATTATTATATATTTTAAGATAATTTTGTTCATTGAATAAATAAATAAATGTTAATACATGTTTCAAAGAAAGAGCAATCCAAGACTAAGGCGACATGATATGAAGCTAGAATATCAATTATAATCATTAAATCCATTAAAACACTTCCTGACCAACAGAGTTGTTCATATATGGAAAAGATTGCCCAAGGATGTGGCTAAATCAAAATCTGTTAATCAGATTAAGAATAGACTGGATTAATATTTGAATAGATATGTCAAATTATATAGAGGCATCAGCGAAAGATGCTTAGTCGCTACATAAATAATAATAATATAGTTAAATGTGCGATGTTACATTATAACGATCACCAGTGGGAGGCTCCTTTGCACAGGAAGCCGGCTAGACTATGGGTACCACAACGGCGCCTATTCCTGCCGTAAAGCAGTAATGTGTAAGCATTACTGTGTTCCGGTCTGAAGGGCGCCGTAGCTAGTGAAATTACTGGGCATATGAGACTTAACATCTTGTCTCAAGGTGACGAGCGCAGTTGTAGTGCCGCTCAGAATTTTTGGGGGGTTCAAGAATCCTGAGCGGCACCGCATTGTAATGGGCAGGGCGTATCAATTACCATCATCAGCTGAACGTCCTGCTTGTCTTGTCCCTTATTTTCATTAAAAAAAACGAAGTTTTGTGAAAAAATAAGAATAAAACTCATTTTCAAATGGAATAGAGATATTTGAATTAAAAAAAATAGGTTCACAAAATGTAGATAATACGGATAAAGATAGAAGTAATATTAAAATTGTAATTCACCTTATTGTAAATATAGTTGTCGCAAGTTGCGTCTCACAGCAGCGACCTTCCCCATGCCCAAGCCACCAGGGTCATTCCATCAGGACGCATGCCATCGCGGTGAGTTACTACCATTTGGCTTTAAAACAGCTGGTATATTAAGAGCGGCAAATGCCCATTGCATGACTTTTTTTTTAGAAAATAATGATAATAAGACGTTTAACTAATGGTAATTGATACGCCCCGCCCATTACAATGCATTACGCTCAGGATTATTGAAAAACCCAAAAATTCTGAGCGGCACTATCACTGCGCTCGTCACTTTGAGAGATAAGTTGTCAAATCTCATTTGGCCAGTAATTTCACTAGCTACGACGACCTTCAGTACGAAACACAGTATTGCTTACACATTACTGACCTGTATAGCCGAGTGGTTAGCAATCCTACCTACTAAGCTAGAGGTCCCGGGTTCGAATCCCGGTAGGTGCAAGCATTTATATGATGAATATGGATGTTTGTTTCCGAGTCATGGATGTTTAAATGTATTTATGTATGTTTATATGAATTTATGTATGTTTAAGTATGTGTATTGTATTAAATATATCGTTGTCTTGTAACCCATAACACAGGCTATATATGCTTAACTTGGGGCAAGATAATTTGTGTAAAAAGTGAGTCAATATTATTATTATTATTACTGCTTCACAGCAGAAATAGGCGCCGTTATGGTATCCAAAATGTAGCCGGCATCATGTCCAAAGAAGCCTCCCACTGGTGAACTGGTGAATTCATTAATGCTGGACTGACGCTTGATACGGCCTGCCGATTCTAGGCAGGAAAGCCCGTGACGTTCAAGAGCTTCTATTTTCACCTATTATAATCTAATATATAAAATTCTCATGTCGCGGTGTTTGTAGTTAAACTCCTTCGAAACGGCTTGACCGATTCTCATGGAATTTTGAGTGCATATTGGGTAGGTTTGAGAATCGGACAACATCTATTTTTCATTCTCCTAAATGTTAAGGGTGGTCCACGACAATTTTTTTTTTTTTATTTAATTGTGATATTTTTTTTTTAAATTTGTTTGTGTATGAGTCAGCATTAAAAAATACATACAACTTCAAATTTTCACCCATTTACGATCAACAGTTACTTTTGTATCGCGATTTTAATATCGGCAATACAACGTTTGCTGGGTCAGCTAATATAATATAATGAAATAAATTTACTGTAATCTTATCTTGATTGGTCTTGATCGCAGGACAATGTCTAGTTTAACAATATGTCAATGTTTTAATTAAAGGTTTGTCAATGTAATTTCGATACAAAATATATTTATAGTTGTTGTTGAAGCAATAAATAATTGAGAGTTGCAATAAATTTCACCGTCTGGTTCCGTATGTAACGCAACGTCACGTGTTGACTGTTGAGAGATGAAACGTTGCGTTACCTGCAGCTAATTTATTATAGACGTAGAGTTGACTAACTAAAAATACAATATCTAATAAATAGCAGTTTTGTAAGCGCAACTATTTTTGTGATGGAAATTTCCTAACTTGTGTTTTATTTTTTAATCTGATCTAAGTATATGAGAGAGAGTGGATATCGGATAGGCACCTCGGATATATTTATCCAACCTAGGATTTTTCCTTTAAGAAGTGTCTTTGAATGTATTCAACTTTCAGTTTGTTTTTGTTGGTAGGTGTATTTTTTTTAATTATACTCGGACACTGTTGCTTAAACAAAATTGATCTCAAGTTATACAATTCCAAAATTTTATTATATTTATAGAACCAGACATAATAACTTATGTTAAACGGAATCATATTGGGCCACCGCATTACTATTTAACTCTTTGTCTATGATTATAATTTTACAAATTACAATCACAGATAGGGATGTGAGATTAATGGAAAAGAATCGACTAAATGAAAATCGATTTATACTTATTCAAAATTAATCGATTTGTCAAAAATCGATAAATTATAAAAATATATATTTTTTTGGATTATATAAAAGTACATGCTTTTCATATTCCAATAAAAGACCTAAAAGATTCATATTATGAATCTATCAGATTAAAAATCAAAGAAAATTATATGAATAAAAATAAAACCAATTAAAAACTAAGAATCAAAGGTAATATTCATTTAAAATTTCAAGGAATTAGGAAACCAAATAGCGTTATTGGTACAAATTTTTACGTTTTATTTCCTATGATAAAAATGAAATGATGAGCAACCCAACAAAATCACAAACTTTTTGTCATAAAACTAATATGTCACGAGAACTGAATTTATTGGCACTAATTTGCGTCTTGTTTACGTAATAGTAGTATTAAAATAAAATGAAACAAATAAATAAATAAAGTCAAAAAGTTAAACGACAATGTTAACGTATTATCACAAAATGTTCAAAAATTTAAATAATTGTCACCAATAATTTTCGGGTAAGCAGTTTTAAAACAATAATTTTGATAATCTCTTTCCTAAAATACGGTTTCATGTTTTCCTGACCACATTTCCCAATTTATACTAGCGCGTGCTAATTTAGAATAATTTGTAAATCACGTTTGTTTTTAATTATAATAATTGAATCAAGTCGAAATTCAAAATTCTGTTCGACAATAACCTAGAAAATTTTGAAAGCTTTCTATGTGTTCAATAATTTTTAAAATCGGTCCAGAAATGGCCGAGATACAATTTAACACAGAAATCAATTGGAGTCACCCGGTGGGCTGTGGGCGCTCCGCTCAGATTCCCTTCGCTTCGCTCAATAATCGTTAAACTAAAAATCGATTTATAGTAGCTAAAGAAAACGATGATACGAAAATAATAATCGATTTAAATATAAATCGATTATTTTTTAACAGCCATAATCACAGTTCACAGATTGCAAAAGTCTGTGGACTGTGCGTGGTCTGTGGACTGTGCGTGGTCTGTGGCCTGTGATTTGCGATTGCGAAAATAATAAATAATTGTATTAGCTAATTGCTATTAGCCTATTGACTTGTTTAATTTGCTTTGGTGTTTCGTGTTAAGTAGCGCAAAATGCAGATTTGAAAATTTGCAATTTTCAAATTTTATCATGATACGATAGTAAATGAATGTGTTAGAATTTACTACTTGTATATTGTATAAAACCTTCATGAGTGTAACCTAACTCATTCAAAATGCAAGAAGGTAAGTTTAAATCTACTCGGTATTCTCTTAATTTTACAGAAAGCTTAGAAAACACTTATTACAGATCTTGAAGTAACGGGTGTATCCCGTAGTGGCCGTGTGAGAAAGAAAAGTTCAAAATTAATGGACTTTGAATCGCCTGACGACATAGAAACCAGGTTTCGGCGCCAAACACCAGTGAAAACCTATGGATTTAAACATGAAGAACCGCCTCCGTATAGAGAGCCTCCAAGACCTGTTGAAGATCCTGGAACGGCATCTGGAAGTGAATCTGATTATTATGAGAATCCTCCCGTAGAAACTGCTGATGGGTATGTCTTGTTTAATTTAATAACCCTAAGTGTTGTATTGATTTGTATATTTTATCACTGGTTTATCCACTTTATCAAAACTTGAATTAGTTTTATTTCTATATTATGGAAAATATTATTATGTCAATGTAAGCTCATAATAAAGATTTTAAAGTGAAAAAACAATAATCAAACAAATCTCTTTGAACTTACTTACTTTTCAATGATAAATATGTATATATATCATACTCCATCTTCTATATAAATCAAATCCAACTCAAACAATCTCTTGATTCATCTGAGGTAAGCAAAATGATACATGAATTCCAAAAGTTTCCTTTTTACCGGACAACACCACTTCGGAAAACATATATTATTAAGAGTATTTTGTTAAATTAAGCTTGTTTTATACTAATTTGCAATATTTTTAGAATGGAAACGGACAGTTCATGGTCAGAGGAAGGGTCACCTCGGACTCCAGCGAATTCTCTATATATGATGGAGAAGAATAGCAAAAAGAAACTCATTATAAAGGATGGGAAAGTGGTTGGACGGGCAAAAGCACAGCGTAAAGACAAGGGTAAGAAAAATGTACCACTTAAGGAGATACATTAAAAATATCTTCAAACACTTTGTCAGGGATACAGAAAAGGATGTATATAGGGTGTCCCACTGCTATGCCACATAGAGGGGAAGTACCTTAAATTGTAGACGTAAAATTGATACAATAACAATCTAACATGATAATGTCACTTGTGTATCCTTACGGCAATGTCAGCTTTTCATTTTTTGGAACTAAATTTTACATCAAATTTTAATATTCATGGTGTTCCTATAATTTCAGACGTTATAAATTTTATTTAATTCTCCTAGGCTTAGTATTGCATTAGTGTGACTTGGTGACTTCACCCTGCTCCCAGGTGCTGTTTGTAATACTTGCGTCATGGAGATATTGCGGTTCGTAAAGGTGGCAGGAATTGACAACGAGCTATAAGTATGGCGAACACAATAGCTTATATCTGGATGTGATATTACTAGGAATGATTAGGACAAGACAAATAGCCCCTCTCTAAATAAATCTGTGATTAAACAATAGCCACTCATACCTAATACTTATTGATCTTTCAGGTAAAACTAGGATAACAGCATACATGATGTGGGCTAAGGAGGCAAGAAATGAGCTGCTAAGGAAACATCCCGATATGGATTTCTCAGCCATATCCAAGAGGCTAGGAGAGTTGTGGGCAAATGTGAGTTAATATGTTAAAATAAATGTTATAAATAAAATTGACTTAATAAAAATAAAATAAACTTGATAAATTAACTTGCGGCACTTGAACGCACACCGAGTGGACACAGGTTCAAGTGCCGCATCATTTTGAAGCAAGCAAGTTTGAATATAATCTAATAATAAACAATACAAATATCCACTCTGAGCAGGAAGTAGCTTCTGCTTTTGAGAATTTTTTTTCTGACATTCCAGTTTCCATCTTAAACACCCTTGTCTCCTCCACCAATGTTGCCGAGTCACTTCCTTTGGAAAATGTTAAGGAATGTAAACAAAATTTCAAATTCAGTGTTGTTAGCCCAGCAGAAATAATTAAAACTTTCAGATCCTTAGAAATGAAAAAAACTGCTGATATAAGGGGCATATCTGTAAAAATAATAAGTTCTGCTATAGACGTCATAGCACCATATCTAGCACTAGTTTTTAATAGCTGTATTGAACATGGCGTGTTTCCTGACCTTCTGAAGTATAGTAAAATTACACCAATTTTTAAATCGGGACTCACTTCTGGCCCGAATAACTATCGCCCTGCTTCGGTGTTGCTGACCCTTAGTAAAATTTTTGAAAAAATTATTTTAAGCCAAATGCTTACTCAATTTAACACTTATAAGTTACTTCATATAAAACAATTTGGCTTTACTAGGGGACGCTCGACTACGGATGCATGTTTTGAACTCATCAGGAATATTTTTGAGGCCTGGGAGGAATCACAGAATGCACTTGGTATCTTCTGTGATTTATCTAAGGCTGTTGATTGTGTTCAACATTCAACGCTGTTCAGGAAGCTATGCCACTATGGTATAAGAGGATCTGCACTCGATCTTGTGATCTCATATTTAAATAATAGGATTCAGAGGGTTGAGGTGAATGGCAGGAGATCTCCTGGGACTCCTCTTGGTATGGGGGTACCACAAGGGTCTATTCTTGGACCCTTCCTCTTCCTGATGTACCTAACCTTGTAGAAAAAAAACACAAGGCGGTATTGTTTGCGGATGACACTTCACTTATATTCAAAGTGAAACGAAGCCAAGTTTTATATGACGAAGTAAACAAAGCTCTATCTGACATCGTTTTCTGGTTTAGCGCCAATTACTTATTGTTAAATAATCATAAAACCAAATATATTAAATTCACCGCGCCAAATGTCAAAAATGTAGATGCGAATATTTTATTAAATGGAGAGGTGGTAAAACCAGTGGAATCTGCTATATTTCTTGGCATTTCTCTTGATTCCAAATTGCAGTGGGGCCCCCATATTGAAGGATTGGCGAATAGGCTTAGTTCTGTAGCATATGCGGTTAAGAAAATTAGACGGTTAACTGACATAGATACGGCGAGATTAGTATACTTTAGTTATTTTCATAGTATTATGTCCTATGGTATATTGTTATGGGGCAGTGCGGCCGATATTAATACTATCTTTGTGCTGCAGAAGAGGGCTATTCGCGCGATTTATAACCCAGGTCCTAAAGAATCATTAAGAGAAAAATTTAAAGAAATAAACATTTTGACTGTTGCTTCTCAATACATTTTTGATAATGTTTTGTATGTTCATAAGCACATTGAGGAATTTTCTAGAAACTGTGACATTCATAATGTTAACACGAGGAACAAACATAAACTTGTTATGCCTACTACTCGGTTGGGTCGAGTTAGTAAGTCTTTTGTTGGGCGATGTATATGCTTCTACAATATGATCCCAGAAAATGTACAAAACAAATGTGTTACGAAATTTAAAAGAATTGTTAAAAAACGTTTGTGTGGGAAAGGTTATTATAGCATAAACGATTTTCTTAATGACACCACGGACTGGGATTAAAGCGAACACCGGCTCTTTAATTATAAATGTTTATTGTACGATATTACATTGAAATCCATATTTTATTTATAAAAAAAAAAGCCCGCTGAGTTTCTTGCGCCCGTTCTTCTCAGGTCTGAGGCAGTCTCTTTTGAATGGGTGGTAGATTTTGACGTTCAATAAGTGATTTTAAATCCTATTTTGAATAAAAATATTTGAATTTGAATTCATTAATTTTGGTTACAAATTTAATATAATTAATCCCAGAAGCGAGGATTATCACTTTAAAACAACAAAATGTTCTAAACCATGCCATGTAATGAATGTTTCATCATTATTGACATATCTTCTAGGTGAATTACAATGAGCGTTATTTGTGGAAACGCAAGGCGAAACGGTTTGCCATGCAGAAGGATCAGGCAGGCCAGGGGGTCAGCAAGATTATATCCAACCCAGGTATGAGTTATTTTTTCTTGTTAAGGGCTGAGGATCACGCCAACGATCTTCAGTGTTTGTGCTGTTTGTAATAAATATAGTATAAAGTCAAAGTTATATGTTTTTTTTTACTTTTAAAACGTTCGCTTTTTAGAGAAATATAATAGCTATTTTCTCTTGTTAGAGTAACAAAAATATCACTTGGAGTTGAGAAGCAGTAGAAAGTTTAAAGTTGGAGACATCTTCATTTCAATAATTTTTATTACATGGTACTTTGTTTTACAAAACTTTTAAATACTTTAAAAGAAAAAAACTATTTTCAATTAGAATAGAATAGAAACACACTTTATTAGCAATAAAAAACACTCACAAAAAAAATTAGAGTTTTTACATCATTTTACGTGTGTGCTGTTTAAAATTTAATTACAAAAATCCTTTTAGCGATTTTACATCATGCTATGTGTATATTAGCCGCTTAAAATTTAATTACATAAATACTTAAAAAGAAATTTTCAATAAGATCATATCGTAGACAAAGTAGTATAGTTAACAATATACAACCTGTTGTATGTTGTTTGGAAATTAAGGTTGAAAATTATTCTTCATGCATATTTCCAGTTGTTCGTCCCACTCATCCCGGCCCCGGCAGACCACCAAAGCAAAGACAGCTAGCACAGGCTGCACAACAATCGCAGGCACTCGTTGTAAGTTGATTCAAGTATTTAGCCAACTTAAAAAGGAAGAGGTTATCATATCATATGAATTTTGAATGTGAGTGAAGAAACAAGGGTCCATAATTTTTGAAACAAAAAATAATAATAGTAGGATGACCCATTGAAAATGGAAGAGAATATAACAAAAATGAAAGAAAAAAGAAATTTCGAATCTGAGGTCGGGAAGTAGAGAAGCAGGGGTGTATAATGGTAAAAAACGGTTTATCTCGATTTCCGACAAAACTATAAGTGCTATGGAAAAAAGTCAAATGCCAAAAAAAAATTCAAAAAATCAAGTGTTTATTTATTTTTTTTACAAAAAAAAATCACGAAATAGTTAACCTTTCTATGTCCCAAATACACTGTAATTTATTTGAATTTAAATATATATTTTCGCTAACTTATTTTGACTCAAATATCGAAAAAGAACCCTTATTTTCAATCGAAAATTCACCCGTCAAAATATCATTTTTTTTCAATAAGTTGGTGTGCTTTCTTTTCGTTGAAATCTCCACTTTCCGATGGTGTAAAAAATATACATTACAATGGGAAATGTTCGGAAAATTCAAGCCCATCAAAAGGCATTTTATAGAGAATTGATACCTGTAATTTCTTAGCAAAAAAAAATATGGACCACAATAATTATGTGCCTGACATTTTATGGGTTATAAATTATATTATAACTTGTCGTTACGGACCACTGCTCCTATCGTGTGCGTCGAGGCACATTGCGAGGCGAATTAAAATCGCAGAGGTGAGATTTCGCAGTGTTCGCTGTGCCTAAGTGTGCTTAGTAAATAAATAATTTTTACAGCCGTTGAACAGCGGTGCAGTTGCGGGGTCTACCAGTAGCAGTACGGGAGCCGGGGTCTATCGCGTAGTGGGGTGTGGTGCAGTGGAGTTAGCTGCTCATCTCAAACTGCTCGGAGAGAGTCTGGCCATCATCGGTGAACGACTTAAGGAGCATGAGGTGGCTATTTTATAAAAGTACTCAGATAACAGTTGGATTGTGTACTATGATTATATCATCACTACAATCAAAGCGCTTCCCGCTGTCTCTCACTTTATATGCTTAGACCCTTAAAACTACGTAATGGATTTTGATGCGGTTTTTTTAATAGATAGAGTGATTCAAGAGGAAACACTGATAGTTTTATAGGTTTCTAATATGATGTCGTCAATAAACATTTTTTTGCGATTGCATTGCAAACGTTCGCTGAACTCTACGATAATCCTTATCCAATTTAGTACCTTAAATACATTGTTCATTTAATATAGGCCAATATGGCCCATTACAGCATGTAATTTAAATGAATGTTTTCGAAGATATTGCAGATTTTAAATGCAGAGACATAGCATTACAATGAGTATCATCAAGTTTATAAAGTATTGCAGTCTTATAAACATTATATTTCTTTATTTTTTACTTTTAACTTTTGACAGAACGATGTCTGCCCGGGCATCTAGTCTCTTATAATAAAGACAAGTAGTAAGTCAAATCATCCACTAAGTGGAGCAACGATGGGGTGTAGTATAAATTAGAGCGGCGTCCTGCCCGCGCCCTCTTTGGTCGTACCGGTTCGCTCGCTTGCGTATCGGTACTCGCCTCATAACATTGAGTTTGAATCTTTTTTTAAATTATTTTAACCATTGTCTGGTTGAAATTAACACTTTTATGTTTTATATTAGCCACTGTCTAGTTTATTTCACCCTTTTTTTTATTGATACCCCAACTAATTTATGTACACCCTTTTATATTCTGTAAAGTTACCATCTACTGTTTCTAACTCTTGTGTTTCATAACAAATATAGTAATAAGTGAAATTTTAGAGTGCTACTTTTATAATACCATAATTTTGTTTTACTTATATTTTATTTGGCCACCATCTACTTTGTTTAAGCTTTTTTATTTTAATTCAGCCATCTAGTTTGAAAACTCACGCTATAAAATAACATTTCGATATAAAACTTGTCTTTAGTGCTAATCTGATAAGTTTCACAAAATCACTATGACACGTGGTTTAAAGTGGGGTACCAAATATGCCGGTAGTTATAAATAACCTTTTAAAACTATCGTGTTTACTTTTAACCCTTCCATTGTATCATTTAGCCAACTATTTAAGCTTATTATATAATGCTAACGACAGTTTGTTCCTCAGGGCCAGATCGCCGTGTCAGGGTCAGTGTCGGTGCTACTGGATACATTACTGTGTTCGCTGGCGCCTCTAATTGCTATCACTCGGGCCACGCCCATGATTGCGCCACCAGCCAACTTACTGCAGGACACGCTTCACAACATCGCCTATATCATGCCGGGACTCTAATAAGGGATTAGTTACCAACTGGCCTGTATTAACGTGCTCTAAGCTATATAAAGCGTGGAGCTATAATGGCGACATTAAATGAATCCAAGGGTAGAGCTACCTAACCTTGATTGAAAAAAAATAATTCTAAAATTTACCGAAAATAATTGAAATTATATATTTGGGAACTAAAATTTTAATCACCCTTACGTGGTCGAATAAGACGGCGCGAAATAGGTGCACATGAGTAAATTAAATGGTACAGAGGGTAAGCTTCATGCAACCACGCGAAATGGTTGCACTACTACAATGATCCGGGGCATGTGTGAGTGTCCACTGGCCGCTCGTTGCGTACGTGGCGAGAGCCGAAAATAACTGGTTGTCAATCGCACAGCCAGTTGACGATCTCAGGGTTAGCACAAAACACGTGTTGTTTTATAAATTGCAAGCTTGAATACATAAAAAGTGATATTATATTACAAATATGGTTGTTTACTGTACTGTATGCATGAATGATAAGAGAAAAATGTATCAAATTTTAACTATCCCAATGCAATAATATGATATAATACGAAGACGCTGCAGCCAGAATTATCCTTTTTTACTTCGAACTGCTGCTGCAGTGTGTATGTTAATTTAATTTTGTTTTTTTTTTTAAATAATGATGTTTAGCGCTAATTCCGCCAATCTTCACAAAAATCACGCGTTTCGCCACTACACGAGGCATCGTCAGGAATTGCTGATCCGCCAAAAGCTGGAACGAGACTTAGACTTTTTCTTAATTTCGTTTGCCAAACATGATCTCACCATGAACTGCAACTGCAGATAGGACTGTTTCCTCACGAGGGAACTCTTGAACTTAATCGCATTTATTGCATTGCTCGAGCAAAAGTTCCGCGAAAAGATTGTGTCGTTGATATGCCATGGAGTGTTTCCCGTTAGATTTCTTAAAAACTTTATATTATATTCAGAATAAACCACACCGTTAAAAATCACAAAAAAAAGTTATTTAATATCGATGATCAAACGCAATAAAAAAACCTAATAAAATTATTTTGTTTGATTCATCTTAACTTTTGTGACAGCCCTACGAAAATAGGTAACAATTTTACCCGCTCATAAGAAGCTTATCATCTGTACCGTTTATTTACTCATGTGGTATGTGTCAGTGACCACGCTAGCGTGTGGCTAATAGATTACGTCTTAATGGTTGTTGCGAAATGATACCTATTATGGAAAACTGATTTATTTAGGTGAATTGTGTATTTTATATTTGAATATTTTTTTATGATTACGGTTTAGTAGTTCTACCCGTGTTTATTTAATGTCGCCATTATATCGCTGTATATAGACACCAGGCCTTACAAGTAAGATATCATCATGGGCTTCTATTTATCTATGTATGTCTAGTGTAAGTCGACCTCTTATAAATAATTACTTCTTTCAAAACTTTAGTATTATTTATTTATCAACCCTAATAAAACGGCGTGAGCCAATTATAATTTTTAAGTAAGTAATTAATTACACACACAACATTAATACGTACGTACACAAATAATAGTAAATAAATACAAAATTAACTAACAAATAAACAACCAGATACCGTTCATCCATTCCTCCCACAAAAACGCAAGCACTCTGTTAAAATCGTTAAATCCGCAAATATATCACAAGCAGGGTTGGCTTCGAGATGAGCGTTAAGACCAGAGAGCCTTCAAAATAGTTATTTGCTCAACAAGAGAGCAAAGTTCGGTACAGGTAAACGAAAGTTCATTTTCCACAAATTAGTCCATATTTTTGAACACTTTGCAATAGGTATATTATGTCCCTATATTTCACTTTGCAGCTTAAACTGTACGTCGCAGACGCATAGTGTTTGTGCATCGGTATAGGTTTGTACCTTGTGGCTCCCATCGTGCATGCATGGCTAGCTATGGTGGTAGCAATTTGACACCTTTAAGGGTCTAGACTCTAGAAGATACGGGGTTGAACATTCTAAATTGATTTGGATTATTCTAGAAAACTATAGAATGATCTACAGATTTCTAGAATTTTTATTTTATTATTTTATTTTTACTTTATTCTAATCAAATGAAAACGTTTTAGAGAATTTTAGAATGACCTAGAAATTTTTGAAGTGAAATTTCTTTAGAATCTTGATTTCAAAACCGGATGCAACGGAAAAAACGACAGATAAGAGACACAAATACAAAAATGTGTAGGATGAAGCCGGCAAATAATAAGACAGAAATATGCATACTATTGTAGTGAAAACTTCTTTATCATCGTTTGTGATTTGAAAGTCGATGAAACGAAAAAGAGTAGTCACATCAATTCATAATATTTAACATGGGAGGATAATGAGATAGGAAGCATAATACAATGTTTTGGTACCAGGCGATCATAGTTAAAAAAGAGATTGTCTTAAGTATGGCGCGAGTATACCTTAATATATTCTGACTCCAAGCGCACGACGTATTACTACATAGTCACCAGGAGAACATATTATTATATATATAAGTGGTGGTAGGAATGTCTTTCATAGCGGTTGAAATCATGTGTCATAGCAACACGTACCAGGAATTCATATGCAGTTTAGAGGTTCATGCACCATGCAGGTTTCACTTCTGACATGTGTACTTTGTACGCACGCAATGTTTTTTTTTTATATGAAAAAATTGTGAAGTAATTTCTGATGGATTATTAACATTAACAAATAACTATACAGTCAAAAATTACCCAGCGAAGCGGGTATTCACAGCTAGTAGAAATATGAAGATGAAAAGACATAGCGTGGATATATTTGTTTCCTTTACCTTACATAAACATTTGATCATATATCTATGTCACATACTGATGTAAGAGAACTAAAGCATTGAGATATCAATTCACGCCTCTCGCTTGTCTCTTTTCGCAAATATGTTTTGGATAAATTAGAGAATGGTCATTTTTATACGAAAAATATTCACTAAAAAATATCACTTTCATGCCTAACCCCTCGTTTACACCAAGGTATTATACATGTTTTTGACAAGTTTCATACAAATTTCAAATACAAGTTATAAGCAATGTTATAAAAATACAAAAATATAAAACTTGTCATAGACAAAATTTGTATGAAACTTGTCTGATGAAATTGTTTGTCAAACTAACTACTAGTTGTCTACATGTATATGATCTCATGTTTTATACTTGTTGTGGACTTGTAGCTGAAGTTTAATGAATATAGCTCAATTGACTACTGGCACTGACAATGGAGAGTGAAGGACCCACTTCATACAAAATAAAGAAAATGCAAGAAAAACACGCATGTACTGGTCGCCATAATTTTTGAGGAGACGACACCAAGAAGGGACTTATCGTGCCATATTGAATGATTTAAGAATAGAAGACAGAAGTGAATTCAGAAACTTTGTTAGAATGACACCAGTAATTTCGAGAAGTTGCTTCAATAAGTTTTTATGGATTAGGAGGACAAACGAGCTTAGGTCACCTGGTGATAAGGGATCGGTGCTTCTTTTTTTTAAGCCCTTTAGTTGAGATTTCTAGCTACTGCTAATTCTTATTCTTCTTTGTATTTGCATCGGATATCAAAGGCAAAAAGTAGTCAATGCATTACTGATGTTGCGGACGATTATAAGAATATCTTAATATAAGCCGAGATAAATATTGCTAATAAACACTCCATTTATCTTCTTCTTTACCACTTTAAAAAAAGCGATCTGTACGGTAAATGTTTAAAACTTTATCCAACAAGCCTGGATAGAGTATAAAACTTGTTTTAAATATGTATTATACATATACTTCAATAAAATTAACAAGACTTGTTTAAAACATGTATGTTTTATGTTGGTGTGAACGCAAATGTGTTTTATACTTCTATAATAACTTGTTGGCAACACAGTTTGAACGGCAGTATGTTTCAGACAATTGCAATACATGTTTAAAACAAATAATTTTGTTTTGACAAGTATTGTATAAAACAAGTTTTTGACTTGTTTCTTGGTGTAGGTAGGTGTACCGCAGGGACTAATATTAGGTCCCATAGAATATCCCATATATTCGACGAGCTTTCATATATTGTTTACTTATATGACAAGTATCTTGTGCAGCTTTTTAACTTTCAAGTTAGTATTCTATGTGAGGCAGAGAATTTACAAACAAAGATAATCCGAGTATATAAAGTGTTACATTTGAAACGATTACTGAGAAACTTTGTTGAAAACTTGGCAATAAAATAAAACAGAAGTCTTCACAAATCATTTATTACACAAACAACTACTTACAAACAACTACAGACATAATAAGATCTACATTACAAATATTTACAAAACGTTCGAGATCCACGTTATTAGTTAGTTATAGTTAATAAAATGTGGCAGTATTTCACTTACAAATAAGTTAGCTTTAGCCTTAACATAGTTTACAATCATCTACATTGTCGTAAGGTTGAAAATCAATACAAAAATTTCCGATTCTTTTGATTTGTTTTACGAGACGGTTATGAGTGCAATAAATCTGTTTAAAGTATTTCAATTTAATTTGTACTGAAATTAGTCAGTTTATATCCAGTTGGCAAGATGCCGGCTAGATTATGGGTACCACAACGGCGCCTATTTCTGCAGTGAAGCAGTAATGTGTAAAAAATATTGTGTTTCGGTCTGAAGGGCGCCGTAGCTAGTGAAACTACTGAGCATATTTGACTTAACATCTTGTTTCAAGGTGACGAGCGCAATTATAGTGCCCCTGAGAATTTTTGGGGTTTAACAAGAATCCTGAGTGGCACTGCATTGTAATTGACAGAGTGTATCAATTACCATCAGCTGAACGTCCTGCTCGATTCGTGCCTTATTTTCATAAGAAAAAAAGTGCTATGCTTCAGGGCAACACAAAATCCTGTGGCTAGAACAAATAGATTCCCCGACTCAATTTACGAGCAACGACTCACAAAATTACACTTGACCAAGTATTGAGTAGGTATTGTACTATCGACCAAATTAAATCGTGACCCACCTTAATGTCACTGTTCGTCAGTCATAATAAACAAGTAGATCGAAATTCGCTTGAACATACATTTCCTAATGATACCTTTTAAGGTGAATATCGCATGCGAAAATATGTGTGAAATAGTTATTTAAAATAATGTATCAAGTTATAAAACAACCATTCTACAAAATGTCATACAATCTCTTTCGTGCAAATATAGACCGAAATTTAAAAGAATTATCAGAATCAGTTCATTCAGAGGTTAACATTGTAGAAGAAAAGATGCAGAGCAACAATGCTAAATCAATTATTACAGTAATATGATTGTTCACACCGTACAAACTGTACAAACACGACAATAACTACAGATAACGCGCGAGTTGAATGCAGAGTCCAGGAATGCGACAGTGATGCGACCTAATGATAATTGATAATGTGTGTCGATAAATTTAAACAAGTTTACGATTTTAACCTAATAATTAAATCTCAAATTATTGTTCTTCAAAACATGTCTAAAATATTTTTCGCCATTACTCGATGAATAAAAACCCACTTTTTTTGGGATCGGAACGTAATGGACTTACGAAGCAAAAATCATAAAAATATTCCTCGTACTTTTCTACGTTTTTAGAAAGAACAATTTTGTAAAAATCTTGCAGAGATGGCTTTGACAATTAATTACTAAATGACGAATATGGCTGTACGGGCTTAAACCCTTTGCCTGTCCTAATAATGGACGAAGAAACCAAAAAAGAATAACGAATGTCGCAAACGTCAGAAAATTTTAGGAACCAACTTCACCCTGTTACTTTTGTGTTACAGTGATGTGCGCATTTTAAAATTTGCCTCTCATCATATTTTCATAACGCGCCTAGAGAAGTATTAACTTCAAAAATAACACGGGATAGCAACTTAGGCATTAACAGGATAACACAGTAAGCGACGTCTACGGCACAGCACTACACGGTGTGGATAGCGGGGGCAGATGCTCGCGCTCTATACCCCAGGCCCCGACTGCATTCAACTCGCGAGTCGCGCGCAGACTGTATCTTAGAACCTAAGTACTCTTTGACAGTAGACCACTTGTAAAACCGACTGGGACTGACATAGTTGTATACGAATTACAATATGAAAGGTAATAGAATTACAATATGAAATTAATATTATGATAGTACACTGCCAGTACATATACGAGAACCTCCTGTAGGCTCTTAAACATATTAGCCAATTTAAAAATAATATTGATGTACACAATGAAAACTACCATAAACTTGCAATTCCATCTACTAAGCTCCGTAAAATTACTAAATCTTTTAAAGTGGACTGTGTTATAGGTATTTTATAATAAACTCCCAAATCATATTAAAAAATTACCAACTAAAATTTTTAATGTATCGTAAAAATAAATTAACATCTAAGGCCTATTATAATGTGAATGATAAAGACAGTTGGAATTAATGTTTCTAAATTTATTATTAATGAATATTGTTATAATCATTTGAACAGTTTTGTAACTTTTTGTACTTCATCCTGGCTTGCACTCTAAATAACTTATAAAGTTTTACAGTGAATAAAGATATTATGAATTGAATATACTAAGAAGAACACTGTAGATGTTACTGTAACCGATTTTGATTGACAAGTCGTAAACAGTTAGACACAATTAGCATTAGCTCCTTGGTTAATATTGAACTATTAGTAAACGCACATTGACAAATCTGTTTCGCTCTTCTACTGCGAATTATAATAAATGTTGTCTTTTCTAGAATATAGCTGGTTGGATTGTAACGAGAAATTGAAATTTTTCAAGTTCGATCATCAAACGTATACACTGCAGCCGTAGTGCTGGCCTAAGGTTATCGATAGTCTGTTGTGCAAAAGTATGTTAAATTTATTAATCATATAATTATGTAGTCCCACAGTTGCAGCAATCTGTAAATATAAAAAAATATTTTATTAATAGTATCGGTAATTATCTACAATAACACAGTGTAGAGCTACAACGGCGATATTAAATGAATACACTTTATAGTAATGATAAAAAAACTAAAACTTCAATAATTGAAATTATCAAACAATTAATTTTAAATAAACAATTTGACATTTTTAAATTGATAACCCCCACCTTCTGGGATTTATATGATATTTATAGATGATGATGGCCACTGGAACGTGTTCGCCAGGGCTGCCAAAATATACTTAATATAGATGTTTCGAGCGAAAAATATTATTTCTTTGGCACCTTTACCACGAATTAAAATTGAATTAAAAAAAAAGTTTCGTGCGTACAAAGCACATCAGTCAGAAGTGAAACCTGCATTGTACATGAACCTCTAACGACCTTTCCCAATATACTATCTACAGATAGAGATAAATTACTACCTTCTACTGTCAGTAACACGAAGCTGTCCCAATATACCCGATAAGTCATTCTTATCGCCTTATATTGGATCGCGTGAATTGCAATTTCCATACAAACTTCTAACGCTGGTAAGCTATACGTCGTTGACAGACAGCGTGTACGGATAAGGTGAGTTACCGTCAATTAGTTTATTGGGACAGAAAAGTCAACGATAGTTACGATTTTTATCTCAAGTAAGAGATAGACTGAATATTGGGAACGGCCGTAAGCTGCATATAAAGTCTTGGTGCATGTTGCTAGGATGACACAATTTTAATAACAAAATTTTAACCGCTATGAAAAACATTACTATCACCGCTACCATATTTATGTTTTCCTGGTGTCTATGTAGTTATACGTCGTGCGCATGACGCCAGAATATATTAAGGTATACTCGCGTGACGATCTCTTCTTCAACTATCATCGCCTGGTACCAAAACTGTATAATGCTTCCTATCTCATCTCCCATGTTAAATCTTGTCTCGCTTTTTCGTTTCATCGACTTTCAGATCACAACGATGCTAAAGAAGTTTTCACTTTAAAAAAAGTTACCACGTAGTCTTCGATATTGGCACAGTTCGTCCGGCAGAAATCAGCACATTACAGAAGTCGTCTCCTGCAGTTCGGAGCGCCGCAGAAACAGTACAGCACCTGTTTTACAAATCGTGTTTATCATACAATTTGACACAATTCATCTATAATGACACACTATGTAGATTATTGGGTTTGTGGAAACGCAAAAAATCTTTATCTTAGTAATAAAATGAGCTTTTACTTAAGTTAATGTTTTAGTTTCCATACGTTCAACTTATACTAGCATAATAGACAAAAACTCTCCTCAATACGGCGAGACTAAATTTAAAATGTTCATGTGTGCTAGTTTTACAGATGTGTTAGCGAGTTAGTGAAGTGTGTAGAATTATGCTTTTCGTCAATCCCTATGACAAATATTGATAAACGGAGTGATATTCACGAATACAATATTTTTACTTAACACACACACATATATTTTTTTAATTAATATAATCTTTAGATAATAGTGTATTTATTGTGTTTATAAAATGTAATATTGAGTATTTTAGTGCATATGTTCTACGAAAATAAACATCACGAAAGTTGTATTGAAGAATCAGTACCTGTGAAATGTTTCTTTAGTTAGATTGTTGCTTTAAGTAACAACACAATCTAATACACAAATAAAATTTGAACAACAAAATTTTATGAACGATGCGGGATTCGAACCCACGACCTCCGGCGATATAGATGAAGCCACAACCTGAGAACAAAGCAAAGAGAATTTTATAACGAGGCGGTAATCGAACGGTTAGCTCAGTGGTTTAGAGCACCGGCACGGAACGCGTGAGGTCGTGGGTTCGAATCCCGCATCGTTCATAAAATATCTTATATATTAATTTTTTTTTAATGAAAATTAGGGAAGAGACTAGCGAGGCACCCAGCTGATGGTAATTGACGCCTCACCCAGCACAATGCAGTGCCGCTCAGGATTCTTGAAAAACCAAAAAATTCTGAGCGGCACTACAATTGCGCTCGTCACCTTGAGACATAAGATGTTAAGTCTCATTTGCCCAGTAATTTCACTAGCTTCTTAATAGGCGATTGGGAGTCTAGTTGACTATTGTACGTCAATTGGACGAGGCCTAATAGTATATTGAGTGGAGTGTGACATACCTTTCCGGGAACGGAGCCGACGTCATAGTTGTAGTTCCACGTGAGCTCAGTGCCCGCCTTGATGTGGCAAAGCGCGAAAAAAGCGACCCAAGGGAAGCGGGGATCGTGCGTGTCCACGAAAACGTTCTGGACGAACACGTTCGGGGAACACGAATGCTGAAACACACACATTAGCACTGTAGCAGTCTGAAATTACTGACTTATGAGGTGTCTTGTGTTTCCAATCTTCCTCTACGGGGCTGAAACCTGGTCCCCTAGACTTCAAGACCGCCGCAAAATTGATACCTTAGAGATGTGGTGTTGTGATGTGGAGACGACTCCTGAAGATCCCTTCGACGGCTTTCCGAACCAACAATTCCATCTTAAAAGAACTGAAGATAAAAGAAAGGCTATCGTCGACTGTGCAACTACGAATTCTGAAGTTCTTTGGTCACATCTCCAGAAATGAAAGATCGATTGAGCGGTTGATAGTGCAGGGCAAGGTGGAGAGGAAAAGAGCGAGAGTACGCTCACCCACACGATGGACGGATCTTATCAAAACAGCGACCCAGACACCTGTTGTGGAGTGCTCCCGCAATGATGCAAACCGTCAAAAGTGGAGGAGCATCGCGAGGGAGGCAGTGCGACCCATAACTGTGGAGACCAACGGCGACTAATGTTGCGTCATCTTGGCAACCACGACCACTCTGACAAGAGTGAACGATTGAAAAGAAGTCTGAAATTGTTTTGCATTTATTAATTATTAAAATTATCTCGGCGCGAGAGTGAGTCCATCGAGCGTGTCGTGCAGGGCAAAGTTGAGGGCACCAGAGGGCGAGGAAGGTCACCCATTCTATGGACCGACCAAATTAAGTCTGCTGAGAGCGGTCCATTGAACGAGTGTACCAGGCTGTCGGCCAGCAGGGAAAAGTGGAGAAAGGTCGTAAGGCGAATCACATCTGTCCCAAAAGACCACGAATTGAGTGTGCCAAGAGTGTGATGAAAAAGAAGAAGTCTAAAATTGTTAAAACATTACTTGATTAACGGACAGCTCTCCATTAAAATGTATGATTTAATTTTTTAAGAAAGAAGATAACAAATTACTATACGCAAGGACAGGGAAGACAATAATAATATAAATTCACATACACACTCACTCAAACAAACACACACACACACACCTTATTAGTCTTAAGTAGATACCTACTTAATGATTATAGATATTATGGAAGAGCGGGATCTTCTGACACAGGTTCTGTCACCTAAAAGAAGAAGAGCCAAGTATAACACGTAAAACCATTTAGAAGTTTGAATTTTTTGTATGAAGTGATCACCGCCGCCCACATTTTCTTGCAATACCAGAGGAATCACAGGAGCGTTGCTGGCCGGCGTTGTGGTAACCCGGACGATTCTGGCGCGATTGTGCTGGCGTCATAAGACGGCAGCGTGACTCTCCCACTTCCAAAAAGCCTTAGTCGCCTCTGACACCATTTTTACGCCCCGGGGAAGTAAAGGGGAAAAAATTTGAACATTAGAAGGACGACCGCGGGCCTCTTTTGTGACATCTGCGGAATCGGCGTAAGGCCACCTGTTGTTAGGTGGTCACCGCACAAGGAAGCTCATTCCACAGTTGTGTTGTACGTGCAAGAAAGTTACTTGAAAATCGCACTGCGGAGGAACGCCACACATCCAGATGGTGAAAGTGATTTTTAGATTTTGCAACAGGGAATGCAATGAATTGCGATTTCTTGGAATTGGGCGATGGTCGCCCTTAAATAATAGATATAATATACTAACGTATAGACAACCTAACAGCCCGATAATGCGTGATGAATTTTGATTTGACAATGTATGCGTCACCTAGTGGTAATATTTAAAATACTAAGGAGCTAATTCCAAGCGTCGCCGATCTATCTTGGTTGACGACTTGTCACTGGTCGCAGCAGTAATAGATTCACTTACCTTTTCTATCTTGCAGTATATCCGTTAGAGACATTCCTATCTCTTGCACACTTTGTTTGTAGTATATTGTAAATCGATAGTTTTACCTATCGACTACAACGCTTAAAAGTCAACTAAAATAATATTTATTCGAAATATGATATGATATCACTTATTGAAAGTCATAAAATACCACCGATTGATAAGAACGGGCGCAAGAAACTTAGTGGGCTTCTTTTAAGTATTCTTTTTTGAAACTTTTTCTCAATGAAACGAAAAAGCGAGACGATAGAGGCGCCGTTGCCATCTATAATTTATAAAACTATTATTTTGGCCGCCGCGATTAACAATATGGATATCGTATCCGAGGTTCTCGCGAGTGCATAGAACGAATTTGGGATCATTTTTAAAATCCAAGATGGCCACCGCGCAATGTAATTCCTAAAGTCAATTATTATTAAGTTTCACTTCAATCGCGCGTAAAGAATACACGCACACACTTGTTTTTAAGTATTATAAAACTTACATTTAGATACCGTCCAATGTTGCCTTGCACCTTAGCGTCCATAATGTAACAAGCCTCCTCTGACCCGTACAGCGTTCGGACGGACCTGCAAACATACAATAAATGTTATTATATTATAATTTTTAAGCTCGGAAACGAACACGAGGCAAGAATATTTTGTTTTATCAATTGAAATGTATTTATTTAGCAAAATCATTTAAAACGTCAAGTTAGTTACACAATTTTGTTAATTCAAAGGGGCATTTACCTGAAATACGACACTCCATCCTTTTTAAGTTTGATTATGCTGTTATTTGGACACTAAACACTTTGTCATTGCGTGGCGTTGTATTCAAAGCGCGGTCGAAACACAACAAAATGAATACTCTTCCTAATAGAAACGTAGTCAGAGTTTTGCTTCAGACAATTTTTGAGGTTAGTTATTTATTGAACGTAAATGCCTGTGGTAAGTCTTATATCCTGTTTTATAAAAATAAAAATTTGGGCACATTTTAACACAAATTATCTTACGCCAAAACTAAGCATGGCCTATGCGTAACTTTAGAAAACTTATACATGTTTAAGTATAGTAATAATAGTGCACTGTTATAAAAACAGAAAGCTATTAACAAATTTTCACAAATAAATACGTATTATTGTGTCAAATCGATGGCCAAGTTAACCTATTTATTTAAAATATTAAAGATTTTTAAAGTATTTATATGATGGTATATATATATACATGTATATGATCATTCTAAAATGTTGTTAGCTAAGCAAATTACGCAATATAGAAAGACCCTTAAGTAGGAACTAAATAAATTGACAGACTTGGTATTACATGGATCTCACAACTTTTTACGGTAGAAGAACTGAGTTGAGCGAGACTTGGTTATTAATTATAATTATAAGATATGTTTTTGATGGCATCTTTTTTTGTGAATAGGCTTTGTTAGATTTTTAAATGATCTTTTATCGCGAGTAAGATTTGATATTTTTAATATGATAATCTTTTACTTTGGGAAAGCTTTATTATTTATAAGTGATCTTCTTTTATCATTAATAATCTTCGTTATTTTTAAGTGACCCCTCACTAAATATAATTCCTCAAAAAATAATACCAACTTAAATTGTACCAAAATTTAAACATAAAAAACCATACTCACTTATGTTTTGGTTTAAACGCATTCGCCCCCATACCGGCCGCGGCCGCAAAACGTGACGGTTCTCTGCAAACTAACAAAAAATATTATGAGCCAATATTAGATAACATTATACATACCATCAGTACTAAGAAATGCTGCACCAGACTCAGGTTGTGGTACAGAAGTACTCACTGAGATTAAAATATCCAACAAGAAAAATTATAGCATATTGAATGAGATCAGAAAAAAATGGTCAGAGTGTTTGAATCGTATATGCGTGATCAATTTTGATTTGTCAATGTGTGCGTTCGCTAACGGTTCGCTAGTCTAATATTCAAAATACTAATGAATGAAATCCACGCGTGGCTGACTGTTTACGACTTGTCATTCAAATTCGGTTACAGTAACAATGAAGAACGCGCAAAGGGCTGGGAGAGTTTCTTGCGCCGCTTCTCCTCTCAGAGCGCCATTTGTTTCAGAAGCGGTATTATTGTTCTTAATGGACTCGCTTTCCTTTCGTCTCTTGCTGTATCTCCTATCTCTGTTAGAGATGTTACGCCCCCTCGCACGCTTTGATTGTCTTTACGCTTGTATATTGTGAGTCTATGGTTCGACTCGAGAAGTTTCTTCTTGCCGTTAATGTTATATCAAAATTATTTTCGAATAAGACTAATATCAACATATCTGTGTCCTTCGGGTATTGCTTTTTCTATGTTTTGTACATTTTCATGCATTTATTTGATCTAATGTTAATTTTATTAGAAAAGAATCTAAATGTAAATAATAATAATTTTGGAAAACTGCTGTTTTGATTTCATAAATTTGCAAATGTAAAATTTCGAAATATTATGTGACATCACAATAGGTATGTGACCAGCTGTGACACTTCGTCAACCCCGTCCCTCCCCCATAACCTGTAACGTAATTTATGGATGGCCCCTAAAAGGCCGTTACCGCTTCTGGAGTACTTTCACTATCCGTACCCCCACCTTACCTTCTTCATCATCACTGATAGTGATGCACTCATCTTCGTCCTTCTTATCCTGTTGTTGATTGTTCACCGCCGGTGTTTCCTCAGCTTTTTCATCTTCTTTTTTCTCCTTCTTAGCTCTTTTCCTTAGTCGTTTGCTGCAACGTTAGTGAGTGTACTATTAAGTGAAGTTAATTATAATCTGAAATATATATATATAAAATGAAACAACTTTAAGCAAATTTTTGACTGATATGTATTACTTAATTTTAAATGTTTAACAATATATTACATGTCATCAAATTAAACAATAGACCCTTACATTAAGGATTGGTCTCCGCTGCATTCCAACTAGATACCGCAGCCGTAGTCGCCCAGTTGGCGTATTCGAGCCAGTCTCGAACAATATGGGACGTTGACGTGCCACATTTTCTGTTAAACTTTGCGGTATAATAATATTTTCATAGGTTGTATTTAAAGCCTTTGTTTTAATGTTTCATCTACAAACGTAACCGTGCTACTCACGGGGAATATTTTCTTTTAGGAGTTTTGTTTTATTACGCCAAAGAAGAATAACTTTTTGCGTGCGTACATGTGTGTGTACGTTACACACACAGTTTTATTTTATATTATGTGTAAGTCTTACTTGAACTCAGCAGGTCTGGGTCCAATGTAGCTCGGCACAAAATCATCGTCCTCCATCTTGTTCACCACTTCTTCTTCCGACGAGCCATCCTGATCACTCTCCGACGTTGTGTCCACCCGGTTCACCGAGTCTCCCTGTCAATAACGCCAATATGAAAATCTATACTATTAAATGGAGAGCCTTTTTTCCTTCTGTTATACTGCGAAAACGACTGAACCGATCGGTATAATACTTACCATACCATACATACCATATAAGATGCAGCGTGTTTCGAAAGAGGTTTTAGTATATGATATGTTGGTGATTACTTATCCGCTACCATTTTTAATATGCTTTATATTAGCTTCACCTGTATGTTTGTAACCGACTTCTTTGGGCGCGATTTTGACCCACTTTAAACGGCTAGATTTCGTTCAAACTTTGTAGATTTATCGAGGACCGATGACATTACACTAATTTGACTAAAAAATGAAAAATAAACAATAGTTAAAAAAAAACTAAAAAGCACGCTTTATATAAAATTCAACTAGAAGAAGGAGTAGAAGAATTATTATTTTGATAATATCTTAAAAAGCACCCCACGCATTTTTTACAATAAATTATATTTTTTTTACACTATTTTCAATTTAAATATTGTCCAATTTAACCCCCAGAAGACTCAAGTTTGCGCGTTTACCACTAAAAAACCCCATTTGCCGTATCACCGCTCTTCGAGAACACTTCCCTTAAAGCCTCGCCTAGTATCGGAATACTGGGTCTCGAAATCTCGAGCAATTGCCAATTCCGTGGCCATCTGGAGGGCAAAGCCAAACTGGCTTCAAAGAAACTGGGCGTCATAAATAGAGCACGGCAATACTTCAAGCCGGCCCACATTCTAGCGCTCTACAAAGCGCAGGTCCGGCCTCACATGGAGTATTGCTGTCATCTCTGGTCTGGCGCACCCCAGTATCAGCTCGATCCATTTGACCGCGTGCAACGCAGAGCAGCTCGAATTGTCGGGAACCCAGTACTCTGTGAACGGCTGGATCATTTGGCGTTGCGTAGAGACGTCGCTTCATTGTGTGTTTTCTACCGCATCTATCACGGGGAGTGTTTCGAAGAGCTGTTCAACCTGATTCCTGCCGCCGAATTCCACCTTCGCACGACACGCCACAAGTTAGGATTTCATCCCCACCATCTGGATGTGTGGCGGTCCTCCACAGTGCGGTTTTCAAGGAGCTTTTTTCCTCGTACCACGAAGCTGTGGAATGAGCTTCCGTGTGCGGTGTTTCCGGGACGATACGACATGGGTACCTTCAAGAAAAGCGCGTACACCTTCCTTAAAGGCCGGCAACGCTCTTGTGATTCCTCTGGTGTTGCAGGAGAGTGTGGGCGGCAGTGATCACTTAACACCAGGTGACCCGTACGCTCGTTTGTCCTCCTATTCCATAAAAAAAAAAAAAAAAAAACTATTTTTTAGTTGAATTTTATATAAAGCGTGCTTTTTAGTTTTTTTTTAACTATTATTCATTTTTTTACAAACAATTCAAGTAAAATACACTGTGTATTTTAAAAACTTTCGAGTTGTCAGTTGTCAGTCGGTACTGTGGTTTTTAAAACAAAAACAACATGGCACGTTACCGAAAAACGTGAGGAGTTGCTATAAAATTTCTCATTTATGTCGCTAAAGAAGATTCACTTCAATTATCAGTCAATGATATTTCATTATAATATATGACAATTCACACAATAAGCGGGCGCGGTGTAGGTACTTAAATAATATGAAAAAACAACGTGTGCCGGTTCAGTTATATTTAGTTTACAATTGTGACTTTTTCCTCGTTAAATTTATATGCTTACATTTATCAATGTTTAATGGTAACTTGCAAATAAGTTACCATGATGACCAAAGGTAAATTCTTGTTAAATCTGTGTGGGTGGGAATCATTTTCGTCTTTAATTACTCTCGAATTTTAAAATCATCAGCGAAAAAATTTAAAGTTTGTTCTCCTTATCTAAATCATACTTAAGGGACCCTTACCCTATCCAGCTTTTTGATAGATTCCGGTACATCCTCCTCGTAACCCTCCTTCATCTGTTCCACCACTTCGATATAGTCCAGCTCTGCCAGGTACTCGTCGCCCTCGTTCAGACCATCCTAAACAAATTAATTTACATTAAAAACTACGCAGAAAAAGGCAAACGGATAGACAATAAATCAATCCCCTCATATTCAAACACATCGCAACGAAGAATATATAAAAGTTTTGATTTCTGCTTACAGTATTTTTATATTACTTAAGGCTGGACCCGCATTAGAGCGCTTCTGCGCGGCGCGTCGCTTCACGTCGCTCAACGGTACCTATCACAGAACAACTGCAGTAACCGACAGCTCGCGTCATTTCTATAGCAATTTGCACGGGTTGCTCCCGTTACAAGATAAGCGATAGTGACGAGGATTCGGTCATTATTTCTGTATTGTGTGCAGATAAGGAACGAAATATTGAAAAGGAAAAAATAAGACGATATGGATTGCTGACATTCCAAACACACGCTATCAAGAAGGCGAATATCACATTTTGTTTCCTTGACTTCATAATGACTCTGCACGATTTCACACTTTCTTCAGAATGTTGAAGACAAAATTCTATAAACTTAACATTTAACAGTACGTATAGTGTAGCGACGCACCGCTTGTGTGTATTTTGACGCACTGAGCGATGCTGCACTGCTCGTCAAAATATTCTCTCGGAGGCAACTATTGTGCGACGCGCAGCAGTGAGCACTGCTCTAGTGCGATGTGCACCATACGAAGTGAGTGAAATAACATTTCGACGCTTTGTGCGGCTCTGTGCGCAGCTGTAATGAGTACCGGCCTTTAATGCTCTAAAACGCGCGGTTTTAGAATGCCATACATCAACATGATGCGGGTGGAATGTTACATTTTGACGAAATGTCCGTTAGTGGAATTGGGTTGCTGGTATCAATTTGAACCACTCCTCTGAGCACTCTGCGTGATATATGCGGTAGAAGAAGCAGATAAAATCCACATCTCTTTACGCAACGCGAAAGAATCAAGCCGATCGGAGATGACTTGATCGTCAATGATTCGAACCGCTCTTCGTTGTATGCGGAATGGAAGAAGCTGGTACTGGGGAGGCCCAGAGGTGAGAACAAAAACACATGGAGATGTGAGGCCGAATTTGCGCAATTTGAAAAAAAAAAGATAATATAACACTGAATCATTATCCTTTTTACATTTATAAATAGATTTGATGAATTATTGAAATCCATATTTTTGCTGCTACAAAATAACAGGTATGAATTCTCCATGAATTGCCTTTTGATGGGCTTAATTTTTCCGTACATTTACCAAAGTAATGTATATTTTTTTTACAGCATCAAGAAGTAGATATTTCAACGAACAAAAAGCCCACCGACTTTTTTGAAAAAGCTGATATTTTAACCTGAGAATTTTTGATTGAAAATTACGGTTCTTTTTCGGCATTTGAGTCAAATAAGGTGAAAAAATAAATATTTCAAACCAAATAAAATACTGAATATTTGGGATATTAAAAGGGAACTTTTCACCAAATTTAATCGGATAAAAATATTTTGTAAAAGATAAAAATAAAAAAACCAAAAACTTGGTTATTTAAATTTAAATTTTTATTTTATTTGTGAAAACAAAAGTTGTAGATCTTTTTATTAGCTACAACTTTTTTCCATAGGACCCTCAGATTACCTCAATTTATTTTTCCTTTCATTTTTGTTACACCCTCTTCCTTTTTCAACGGGTTTTATCCTACTATAATTTTTTTCTAGTTTCAAAAATTATCGACCCTGGTCTACAAGTAATTTGACGGAATTAGAGCTACTCTAAATTAGGATTCGTAAACATCAATGTACCGAACATGGATACGATGCGTGCGTTAAGGGTGCTCACCCTATAGATTTATGCTTTGTCAGCCAAAGTAGAGCATAGCAAAAGTCGTAGGTACATTTACTTTACACGTGTAGAACCTTCTGGAAACAATATTGCTGATGTACCAATTTACTTTCTCACAGAAATATGACTCTCTTTGTTAGAATAAGCTTTACTGGGTGGCCGAGAAGTTGACGTCCAAAGCTAAAATTTGAAAGCCTCATGGTGACGAGTATCCGAATCACCCCATTGTATGTTCTACGATTTTGCGTAGTTTAGGAGATAATAATTTTTTCCCCTTGTATCCGTTTTTTTCACCTAATTGTGGTTTTGGACTTGTTTCTAATTTTTTTGAACACTTTTAGTTAATTTTATTGTTAATAATTATTAACTAAAGTTGCAAGAACCACATTAGAAACTATGAATAGTTTAGACAATGCGGAACAAGTTTAGAATTGAGTCGTAAGTTCAAGATAACTGCTCCAGCTAAATTCATGAAAATGTTCAAGGTATCAAAAAAAATGGGGAGCCTATGGCTTCTATTTTTAAAAACTTCAACGAACATTGGTAAATAAATTGAGCCAAATTCAAATTTTAGCTTTGGACGTCAACTTCTCGCCCACCCAGTATAAAGTAAGTTTCCGTAAAACTAAGTATTCTGTGCTTAGTCTTAGCTCCGTAAACATTGTAAATCAGGTTTATTGAATAAAGTATTATTTTATTAAGTAACCATTCAGTTAATCCTTGACTCGTGCTTGTATAGGAGACTTACTTCGCGCAAATAATAAGTAATCTGATAAAATATACTCTGATTTTTTTTATATAAATAAATACAGATACAAAATTTTATAACTCACCAGATTCGCGGTGGCGTCTGTGAGTAGATTCCCCGCGTATATACAAATGAACGCCCCTTTGGGTACGTCATTCAGCGCGCGGATACCCCAGCCTCTATTCATTGTTTTGAACACCTGAAATTGATTTAATTAGTACAACTGATAAATATTTTATTTTAAATTAGCTTATACATTTCCTGCCTTATTCATAATAAAACGCTTTTCGAAGATATAAAGCTATATTAGATAAAACGTGTATTAAGCCTATCAAACGTTCGATAAAATTCCTTATTCATATTCGTTAGATACATCTCCCATAACTAATACGTCTCTATAGTACGCAATGTTGCCATTTCGTACAAAAATACATGATTTTAACTAATTTCATGGCAAACTGTCGATGAAAACAGACATCTTTTCAATGTCAATGTTTTGTCAGTTGTCAAAATAATTTCCAACTTCAAAAATCAAAGTTTTGAAGTCTGTCGGTTGTCAATCTATGACGGATATCCAACAATTTGAGCGAGAAGCTATTTAACACATTATTTAACGAACAGCTTATCGATGTCGGCCACGTTTTTAAAATAGGTTTACAGAAGGGTCCTAGCTACTATAAGTCACGTCAGCTTTATCGAATAGATAATGAGCGTTTTAGCTCTAATATGCGATTATGAATACCATTTTTTAACAAGCGTATATAAGCGATGTTTTAAATCTCCGTTAAGTCCGTTAAATAAGACGTAGTACATTCTTTCACTACGCCATTTGGTTATAACACATCTCGTGTAAAAAGTTGCAATTAGTTTTTAGCTGTAATATTTCATAATCAAGTGAAATCAAATCAATAATGGCAATTCGGAAAAGTTGAAGCTTTAATGTGACGAAGTGGCTAAAACTCATTGCCACTCTTGTAGTTCAATTATTACAATTTGTAGCTTCAGCATTTTACAAAATATTTATAATGCAGTCCATAAAGGACGCTTTAACAAAAATACTCAATTTGCCATAAAAGGCATAAAAGGCATTTGTTTTTTCAAAATTGATTCCTTTAGAATTCTTTTTGATGTCATTTCTAATAACTATATAAATAATACTACTAATAATACTAGATACTACTAACGCTTCGGAAACAAATGGCGCTCTGTGAGAGAAGAAGCGGCGCAAGAAACTCTCCCAGCATTCTTTTTTTGCGCTCTTTTCAATAAAAATATACAATATTGTAGTCATTTCTATCGCTATAAAATAATCACAATCTAGTCCCAGACTGTCCGATCATTTAGATATTCAGCAGTGGAGTAATAGGACTTACGACAGAGCCATTTTTTTATAAAACATTTAAATTTATTTATAGATAATGCCTAAACAGTTACTTACTTACGTAAGTAACCTTGGGTCCAAAAAAAACCTAAAAACCCATTAAAGTTATGAGTACAATATCTATGTATACAAACACTTATTTAAAAAGGTATTTTGAACATTTTATCAAGTTGTGAACTAAGTAATTAAAATATATTATTATTACCCGAGTAGTTTCAATTATAGAAAAATGTAACATGAACAAATCACGAGTGTACGACGTAGCTTGTCACGCACACTAAAGTAATAAATCTGGCCTGTTTTCATCGGTTGTCTAGCAGCAAGGGGCTCTATCTAGAGTCCAGACGTATAAATTATCTAAGAAATTAACTTAAAATTTTACTTTTTACAGCTTTTGGCTAATAAAAATGTCGCTTACGTTTTAATTTGAATTTCAAGTTAATACTTTAACCTAAGTACTAGATGGACTGACAACAGGCTGGACAACGAAAATATCCTCATAACAACACATTTAGATGTTCTCTGGCTTTTGAGGGCGTGAGAAGGAAAGCTTGAAAATACCATATTTGGTTCTCACATTTTGTAAAAAAAAGTTATGCTAACATATCTCTTGTTCCAAATAACTTACCTGTAACTTAAGTTGAAGGGGGTGTTGCGCCACTCGATTCATGCAAGTCGATTTGCATTTACATCTGGAACAATATATAGGATTAACTAGCAGACCCGACAGACGTTGTTCTGTACATAACATAAAGAATTGTTTCGTAAAATATGCTCCATGTTGTTATAATGAAATTGTTTCACAGCATAACTGTTAAACCGTGCGTCAATAAATTCTCTCATATAAAATATGTCCATACAAAACAAATATCGGAAGTAAAAATAATAATGGGTCCCATATCGAAATAAAAACTATCCCTTAGTTGGACTCAAACTGCACTCAATGAAGTATTCCCCATTAAAATTCGTTCATTTGTTTAGAAGTTCACTGGAAACAAACATCAGGACACTGAGATTATTATTTTATAAGTATTATCAACAATTTAAGATTCGTAATTAGAGATTCCTTAAGCCGGAATCAACTCTTCATAATTACTATTAAAACAGATAATAATAATGCAGGTTTTCAAGGAATTTTCTTCCACGTACGGTTTGGTTAAACTGTGGAATGAGTTTCCTTGTGGGGTGTTTCCGGGACGATACGACATCGACATCCTTAAAAAAAAATGCATGCCTACACACAATACTGAAGTTAAACAAGAGCCTCTTAACTGCATATGAAGTCCTGGTACATGTTACCTGGATGACACATGATTTCAACCGCTATGAAAGGCAGTACTAGCACCGCTACCATATTTATGTTCTACTGGTGTCTATGTAGTAATACGTCGTGCGCATGACGTCAGAATATATTAAGGTATACTCGCGTCATATATAAGACAATCTCTTCTTCAACTATGATCACCTGGTACCAAAACACTGTATAATACTTCCTATATTATTTACTTCCATTTATATGTGTGCCTCTTTTTACTGTCGCTTTTTCAATTCATCGACTCTCAAATCACAACGATTCTACAGAAGTTTTCACTTCAAAAACGCGTACTCCGATGTTACAACAGAGTACTGTGACGGTGAAAATAATATTAAAACACAGTTACGACACGCGTTTTAATCCTTTTATCTACACCCATGCTTTAAATCTTCTATTAAAGATTCTGAAACAGTTAGCTTATTGCCAACATTAAAACACCCAATGTTCTAATAACCATTACATCATCCAAAAGAGTGTTGTAATGTTGTACTGAATTTCATAACAACACTCCTATGTTTTTTTCCGTTCATGCGCAAAGAGTTTCAACAGACAGCCACATTCTTATTGCTCGATGCGTGGTATATGTATGAATTTCAAAAAAAGAACATTTTCGTTTATGCGCGTTCCACACTACCAGAACGTTGCGCACCGTAAAAAAAAGTAGGTTATTCGAATCCCCGCCATTTTTCTTCGATATTTTTATTGTTTTGTTTACAAAAAATGAGCGATTCATTTTAAACGCTGCAAAAGAATATTCGAATGAATTTTAATTATTACACTATACAAAATGTAAATTACTTCTAAAATAAATAATTGTTTAATTAATACTTAGTTTATTTGTATATAATCAGTAATGAATGATATTAGGTTACTACTAGGACTGGTGTTTTAATGTTAGCAGTAAGTTAACTGTTTCAGAATCTTTTAGAGGATTCATATTCTTGGTGTAGATAAAGTCTTGTATGCAACTGTTGATAATTAGGTATTAAAATACTCATGTGAAATGCACATTCGTGTTTTGATACCCCTTATTACACAACAGTTGCATAAATAACTATAAAAGTGTTTTACTTAAATGTGTAACGCTCGCATTAATCAAAATACTATTTTATTGTTCATTAGTACATTCTCCATCTGTACATTTTATTTTAACTATGAAGTTTGAACCAATAAGCGCGCACCTAAGAGTGGGCACAGCCAATAGCATACACGCTATCGATAACCTTCTACACTCTACACTATAAAAAAGGTTGTGATGGAAAAATCTTACGCTTTTTTTCACCAAAAGCAATGTTAAACGGTACGACTTTTGTCCGCACAAGAGTGATAAAATTTACTATAACGTAAGTGATTTACTTTACACAAACTGGGAATGGAGCGAACGCCCTCAGGCTATTTAATTAAAAAAAAATATTATGCAATATTATTTCAAAATATATTGTAACTAAATAAAAGAACAAAAATAAGATCACTGAGTTTCTTGCGCCCGCATTTCTCAGGTCTGAGGCATACTATTTTGAATGGGTGGTAGTTTTTTAACGTTCAATAAGTGATTTTAAATCCTATCCTACAAATATCTACCCTTTCTTGGTGTGCGTCCGTGCAGAATGGGATATCGCTATGCCAACGGCTGACACGCTTACCCTGCATGTTTTAGTATGACAACTCTCTCTGTTATCCCTACTTAAACATTTTATTGAGATAAAACCTTTAGTTCCGAATGCATCGGGCAACTACTAGTCTTAAATAAAAATATATTTGAATTTGAACAAAGCAATACAATTGGGTTACCTTGAGTTACATTCGTATATTCCCGAAGGCAGCGGCTCCAGGAGTCGCTTATAGTTGTATCCTATATCTCCGTCTAACCCGATAGTTCGCGCTCCTTCTAGCGTGAGCTTCCAGCACGCGCACTTTGATTTATCCTGCACGAAACAAAGTAATGTTTTAAAGTTGGCTAAGCGTATGCTAAGCCGCAAGTGACATTATCACGCAGGCAGGATAGAGCCGATTTTGTGACGCAGGCACATACTTATTTCATCATCACCCTCATTTCCAGACAAAAGCCTTCCACAAAGATCGCTCCTGCGCTGTTCATCCAAACAAATCCGGCGATTTTGATCAGATCTCCGGTCAACCTTGTGGGGGCCTATCTACAATTCGTCTTACGGTACGTGGTCGCCATTCGAGGACTTTACTACCCCAACGGCCAACTCTAAGTTTAGCTCTCCCCATTGCCCTCATTGCACTTTTTTTATTCATCGGAAAACTAACAACCACACACTATTATATAAAGTACTTAGGGAGGGCGGATTCGACCAAAATGGAGTAAGTTTTTACTTGCGAGTAGCTACTGTTATCCTTAGATAAAAGCTAATATTGAATTTTACCAACCACTAACCTAAGATAGTATTTTACGCAAATGTTGTGTAATAAGGGGTATTAAAACACGAATGTGGGTCTATCCGATAATAGTATCACATGAGTGATTTAATACCTAATTATACACAGGTGCATACAAGACTTTATCAACCCAATAATAACCATTACATCATCCAGACGAGTGTTGTAATGAAATTCAGTACAACATTACAACACTCGTTTGGATTATGTAGTTATTAGGACATTGGGTGTTTTAATATAGGCAATAAGCTAACTGTTTTAGAATCTTTAATAGAATATAACGCGAGGATAAATATTAAAACACACAAACATAGAATTACACTTGCCAGAGCAAATAAACAAGCTGTCAAATGTCAAATGTTGACATTTGACATTTCACTCTATTATCCTACATAATTGAATTGTTATGTGTTGTAATGATAGTTACCAGGCAATCATCGTCGCAGTCACATCCGCACAGGAAGTCCGGGTCGACGTTGAGCGGCACGCCCGTGGTCGGCGTCCGCTCCGTGTTGTACGAACAGAACTCCGGCAGCGACTCGTCGTAGTAGTTCACGCACGGAACCGGCACGTTCTCCTTGCCGTGCGACAGGTCCTGCCACAGACCACCACACTCACATAACCAACTAGTATACCGTCAGGAAGAGATTGTTAGTTATTCCTATTGTATTATGTCCTATGGTCTCTGCAAAAGAGAGCTGTTCGTGCTTGGTTATAAACAGTCTCTCAAAGAAAAATTTAAAGAAATAAATATTATGACTGTTCATTGTCGGTACATTTATATACGTTCACAAAAATCGTCACCTTTTTGCTCTTAATAGTGATTTTCTAATATAAAACTAGAAATAAGGCATTGCTTGTAACTAATTCTAGTAGGCTTCATAAGATACATAGTAGCTTTAAGGGTATATGTATACACTTTCATAATACAGTCCCAGCCACTGTTCAGACATTATCTATAAATAAATTTAAATGTTTTATAAAAAAAACGGCTCTGTCGTAAATCCTATTACTCCACAGCTGAATATCTATGTGATCGGACAGCCTGGGACTAGATTATGATTAATTTATAGCGATAGAAATAACTGTACAATATTGTATATTTTTATTGAAAAGAGCGCAAAGAATACTGGGAGAGTTTCTTGCGCCGCTTCTTCTCTCTCAGAGCGCCATTTGTTTCCGAAGCGGTAATAGTATCTAGTATATCAGAAAAGACATCGAAAAGAATTCTAAAAGAATCAATATTGAGAAAATAAATGCCTTTTATTGCTATGGGGCAACGCTACCGATATCAATACCATCTTTATGCTGCAGAAGAGGGCGCTATTTATAACCTAGGTCCTAAAGAATCATTGAGAGCTAAATTTTAAAATACACGTCACCTACATGCTTATAGCTGTATATCTGTAGCTATACCGCTGACGTATAGTGCAACATTAGTGCTGAGTATATCTTATAAGTGAAATTGAATTGATTTAATGAAAAGTTCAATGTATATACGGAACTGACATAGATACGGAGCGACTAGTATACTTTAGTTATTTCCATAGTATTATGTCCTATGGTATATTGCTATGGGGCAACGCTACAATATTTGTGCTGCAGAAGAGGGCTATTCGCGCTATTTATAACCTAAGTCCTAAAGAATCATTGAGAGGAAAAATTTTCTTTTCTAGAAACTATCATAACAATAATGTTGAATACTAATACAATGTTATACTGCCTCCTACTCGGCTAAGTCGAGTTAGTAAGTCTCTTGTGGTTACGTTGCATATGATTTTACAAGATCCCAGAAAATATTCAAAAGGATATACACTCAGGATTCCAGAAAAACCAAAAAAATTCTGAGCGGCATTACAATTGCGCTCGTCACCTTGGGACATAAGATGTCAAGTCTCATTTGCCCATTAATTTCACTAGTTACGGCGCCCATCAGACCGAAACATAATAATGCTGACACATTATTACTTCGCGGCAGAAAAAGACACCGTTGTGGTACCCATAATCTAGCCGGCATCCTGTGTTAAGGAGCCTCCCACTGGTAAACCAACCTTCTTCGAGATTATGCACTTGTTGATAACAAACTCTGCCAGGCAGTGCGTGCTGGCGTTGAAGTCGAACAGGTCGACGCCCATGTCGGACCCGATGAGTCGCAAGTACTGGTGTAGTTCGCCCACGTTGCGTACGCGGCGCCCGCACGGCGTGCAATACAGCACCTCCTTGCGGCCCTTCCACCGCACTATTTGTCTGAAAAAATACAATAAACAATTAGACTCAAAATCACACTCAAACATTGTCTGAAGCAAAACTCTGCCTACTCGTCTATTAGGTACAGTTTTGACCGCGCTTTGAGTACAACGCCACGCAGTGTACAGTGAAAAACTGTCCAAATAACTTCTTCTTAGTGGTTACACTCTTGACAGAGCGGTCGTTGTCATCAGAAAGGGAAATCTTTTGGGACGGAATGATGATGTAAATGGCTCCACGAGAATTCGCCACTTTTCCCTGCTGGCCTACAGTCTGGTGCACTCGTTCCAAATAACAGCATATCCAAACTTAAAACAGATGGAGTATAATTATCGAACTTGACGTTTTTAATCATTTTTCTAAATAATTACATTTCAATTGCTAAAACAAAATACATGACGTCTCTTTCGCTTTAAGCTTTGTCATACAAAGAATTTTGAACATTTCTGCCACGAAATAAGGTGTTAATTTGAATGAATGTTTTAATATAATCTGTTTAAGTAAATGTATACGCTCGGACATTTTTGACAACCTTCTAATAGGCGATTGGGAGTAAACAAGTTTAAAGTAGGTCAATGCATTTTGTTTTTTTATTAATATATAACGGGTATTAGATAAATTACATGATAAACAAATGTAATTTGTATAGTAAAAAAATTGTTCGGTACGAAACGCCATTTTCATACTTTGTAGAAGAATATAATATATAATAATGTGTTTAAGATATTTACCTATTACATAATACCAATTGCTCTTTGAATTCTGACCCTCCCAATACTCATTGACATTTACATCAAATAAATATGCGTAAACCACAGCTAATCAAACTAAATTAGTTCATATATCCGCGAAGAGATGGCAGTAGCTGTCTGACATCTGCTATAAGGCTGAAATATGCAATGTACTTTTCCTTAAAGGCCGGCAACGCTCTTGTGATTCCTCTGGTGTTGCAAGAGAATGTGAGCGGCGGTGATCACTTAACACCAGGTGACCCGTACGCTCGTTTGTCCTCCTATTCCATAAAAAAAAACTTAGGACTTTGTCTGAGACTTTACCAACGTAAATCTTAGCCGAGTGTGATAAAACGCGAACTTTTCTTTTGCATCGGGCTGTCTTAGCTTCAGCTGTCAAATGACTATCAAAACGAAAACAAAGACTATGCTAAGCTTCCACTCAGCTAAGAGTCTGAGGATTATCTAAGGACGCTCTACAAGGCGGGGAGCCTTGCAACAGTAAAATGATAATACTTTCACAACAGTCTTTCACTTCATACGACTTTGAAGTTTTCTTAAATAAATCTAGTACCAAATATTAGCATAATGAGTTAATACCTCTCCCACCCGCTCAGCAGCGGTTTGGCGAGCGGATTGTATGTTCTCAGTTCGTATAGCGATAGCACATCAGTCCGTTTGCATCGCGGACCGCACATGTGAGGAACCATTTTGTGTGGCTTCACCGCATTTTTCGGCGTATAGTACTGCAAGAAACAATTTTAATAACACGTTTTTTTATTTACTTTATACGCCTAGATAGAAGGTGACAGGAGTGAACTCGTCGAAAAAAAATTGCGGCGAACTGTTAGCCTCTATTTTCAGCAGTGCACGTATACTAAAACAAAGTGACTAATACGTTTAAAAACATGAAGCAGAGTCTCTGGTAACAGGATCATCCTGTCACCACAAGTAGAACCCAGTCACGAGCATGGCCCAGCCATCGTCTCCCTCGACCATATTTTAAGGAAGGGAACGACTCAACCCACGTCGCCGCCCCAAGCAGTGAAAACCTTAATTTGATAACAAAAAAGAATGTTTTTCTATAATATATCGGGCTAATTTCTCGGGATCGAAAACTGTGCGACTATTTTGAGTGTGGGTGTATTTTCTATGATTAACGCGAGTGTTCTACCCATTTAAATAAAACAATTTTTAAAGGATTAAAACGCGTGTCTGAAGAAGAAGACACTGTAATATCTGTCTACAGCAAATACCACCTCCGAGGCAAGGAATGGCGCTAAACGTCATAATGACAACTATGACATATACTTTGTCGACTCCTGTCAACCGCAGTCCCCCCGAAAACGTGCTCCGAAAAGGTAACCTTTACGCAAAATCTAATGTTAAAACACAAATTCAAATATTTTTATTCAAAATAGGATTTAAAATCACTTATTGAACGTCAAAATCTACCACACATTCAAAAGAGACTGCCTCAGACCTGAGAAGAATGGGCGCAAGAAACTCAGCGGGCTTTTTTCTTTTTTTAATATAAAATATGGATTACAATTTAATATCGTACAATAAACATTTATAATTAAAGAGCCTGAGGGTGTTCGGTTTATTCCCAGTCCGTGGTGTCATTAAGAAAATCGTTTATGCTATAATAACCTTTCCCACACAAACGTTACCCACAGTCCCACAGTTACAATTTTAGTACTTTAAAAAGTGTTTTATTTAATTGTTATAACAATACTCACCACGACGCGGCTGGTGAAGTTCTCGAGTCGGACTGATGGTAGCTGCGGCTGTGGCGGTATCGGGTACAGGTTCATCGATACCGTCGATTTCTTGGCGACCGAGCGCTGTCTGCGGCCCTGTGTCTGCATTGCGGAAGTATGTCTTCATTATTATACTTACTTAGTGGTACGATTATGTATATATATATATACATATATGTATGTTCGTAATGGGGCTTTGACATGGGGAGAAAAACTGATAACAAACACCCAGCCCAGCTTTTAAATCATAAATATAATATTATCAAAGATAGACTGCGAAGAACCATGCATCATTATCCTCTTTATAATCGACTATACTATAGTAAACCATCTTTGTGAAAGAATCTTTAATATATTTCTTGAATTTATGCTTAGTGAGTCCTAGTATACTGTCTGGTATTATATTGTAATAGTTATTTATGCAACTGTTGTGTAATAAGGGGTATTAAAACACGAATGTGATAATAGTATCACATGAGTGTTTTAATACCTAATTATCAACAGTTGCATAAAAGACTTTATCTACACCCAGAATATGAATTCTCTTAAAGATTATGGAACAGTTAGCTTACTGCTAACATTAAAACTCCAGTCCTAGTAGTAACCCAATATCATTCATTACTGATTATATACAAATAAACTAAGTATTAATGAAACAATTATTTATTTTAGCAGTAATTTACATTTTGTATAGTGCAATACTTAAAATGCACTCGAATATAATGTTCTTTGGCAGCGTTTAAAATGATTCGCTCATTTTTTGTAAACAAAACACTAAAAATATCGAAGAAAAATGGCGGGGATTCGAATCACCTACTATTTTTCGGTGCGCGACGTTCTGGTAGTGTGGAACGCGCGTAAACGAAAATGTTATATTTTTGAAATTCATAAAGATACCAGGCATCGAGTATTGCTCGATGCCTGGAAAGTGGCTGTCTGTTGAAACTCTTTGCGCATGAAGGGATCGAAAAAAAACATAGGAGTGTTGTTATGAAATTCAGTGCAACATTACAACACTCGTTTGGATGATGTAATGGTTATTAGAACATTGGGTGTTTTAATGTTGGCAATAAGCTAACTGTTTCAGAATCTTTTATAGAGGATTTAAAGCACGGGTGTAGATAAAATTAATTAGCCAATTCGCCCACTTACCTCGACGTTTTGTTGTTGCGTCGCTTCGGATTTGTTTATTTGCTCATCAGTCCTGGTGTATTCCACGTACGGCATGTTGATCTGCAAAATCATTTGTATAATTTAAACCTATGAAGTGCGAGACAATCCTAAAAAATGCTATGTATACATTTTAAAACAGTTCTACAAAATAAACAAGAGATGGCGCTGTAACCGTATGTTAGAAATCGTAATTTTGTAATTCGCCATTTTGACTTTTAATTATTTCCTTTTTTTATTTATATATTTTAAGGGAACATACAGTCATATACAAATATTTATATCTGACCAGACCAAAATAGGCCCGTCACACAAATAACTATACGAAAATAGAAAAATGTTAGGTTAGAAAGTAAAGACAGTGTTTAGACAAATACACATATAACAGTGAACTAATCAAAATATAATTTTGCCAACTTCTCTCTTATATCTAATCAAGTTTTAATAAAATATATCTACGTCATAAAGAGTGTTATTGTAAGAGTTGCATAAAGGATTTACTAATGAGTTCCTAGCGTAATTAGTCTGAGAATATTTTAATAATAGAAAGATTTTTTTGAAAATGACGAGGGAGGCAATGGTAATACATACTTATCCCTCATTTTCTACCTACTGCGGGTTAATAAATACATCTCACTGTTAATGAGAGTGACGGAGTGACGGACGGATACTAATAAGGTTACCGCTTCAGTTTACGCTTTTGTCTATTGTCAGTAGATTTATATGAAACCTTTTTTTATGACAATAAGGAACGAACGTTCATTACAATGCAGTGCCACTCAGGATTCTTGAAAAACCTCAAAAATTCTGAGCGGCACTACAATTGCGCTCGTCACCTTGAGTCATAAAAAGTTAAGTCTCATTTGCCCAGTAATATCACTAGCTACGGCACCCTTCAGACCGAAACACAATAATGCTTACACATTACTACCTCACGGCAGAAATAAGCACCATTGTGGTTCCCATAATCGTGCCGGCATCCTGTGCAAAGAAACCTCCCACTGGTAAATCGTATCGACTGACAATAGAATGCAATAATTTACTTTTTGTCTTTGGTATTTTTGGTTGCAAATTTTGTTGCCATGCATTTTCAAAATAGGGTTATCTGTTGAGAGGGGATCAAAGGCAACAAACTTACCCTGGAATGAGCCTGAGCTTTAGGCATTGCTCTGTGCCTGGGCTTCTCAGCTGCTTGCAACTCTCGAAAGAGTGGGGCGAGTCTGGTGGAGCCTCTGTAGATCCACTCCAGCCTTCCCTTGTCGTTAGCAAACCGTATCTGAACCAGCGACGCGTCAACTTTCACCACGCGAGAAGTCCACCATTTGCCTATAATAATATAAATAATACTTTGAAATTAATTCACCCAAACAAGGCTTATACCTTGAGCTCCAGGAACTGTAAGTAGACCCAATTCTTGCCAGAAGTTGGTGATCAATGCAGGGTACTCACCATCCCATTCAGTCTCCAGCACCTGACCAGCGTGTAGCCTGACCATGGGCCGTTCAGGGTATGCCATCAGGTACTGCTTGACGAACTCCCGCGAGAGCTGGTGCATCTCCTCCCACACCAGGCTGGAGCACTGGCAGACCGGGCGGGTGTTAGCGTGCGAAGCATACTGCGCGTAGCCGTCGTCGAAGAATATCAGATATCTGGATGAAAGAGTAATAAAAATGATAGCGTATATCCTTAGATCATTTACACGTATACTTAGTTGTGAAAAGTCGACTGTGAACCTCTATTTTGAGCGACTCACGCACACTAACACAAAGTGACATGCAAATCGAGAGTGTAAGACGTAGCTTGTTTGTTGTAAACTTGTTTTAACCGGTTGTGTCTAGCAACAAGAAGCTCAATCTAGACGCATAAGTTTTCTAAGCATATACATATGCTTATTTTGTCAAAAAAATAATCTTTAGAGTTAGGCCTAAATAATTTCGGTGATAATATATTTTACACAAACAATGATACACACACATACACGCAAATTTATTTTATTTTTATTTTGTACTATTATAGGGGAAGAGACTGGACTTCACGACACAGGGAATCCTAGTGTGAGGCCAGAATACTTGTAAAATTTAAATTATTTACTTTAAACCAACGTACGAGTATACTTTGTAACAGATATTTTGTAAATCTATGTAACTAATATGGTACAGCAGTAAATTATTCTTATTCTAACTTTATAAAGTGCAATAACGAACTTCAATCTCCTCTTTCATCTCTCATTCTAGAACAAATGTTTATAAATTATTTCTTATCGAGTCCCTTAATTCAAAGTTTCATGGTTTTATCTTCGATAATTTCGAATTTCCATATAAACTGCCATCCCCTATTTCAAATCCTCCATTTATTTTTTTTTGCAATAAAACGTAGCCTATACTCTTTTTGAAGCTGTAGTCTATCTCTGTACTAAAAAAGTAGGGATTAGTTTGTAGGTACCACTCTCAAATTATTACTTTTAAATATTAGTATTTTTGACTAAAAATATATTTTAAACTATAGAAGCGTTCTTATTCTTTAACCATAATTAAAGTTTTTTATTCATTATTGTTTTAGGCAACTCTCTAATATTTTTTGGGAGGTGGTTAAAGACCTAAGTACACATAACAAAGCTATAATTCGATTATCTAAAATATAAAATTCTCGTGTCATGGTGTTAAACATTGAACTCCTTCGAAACGGTTTGACCGATTCACATGAAATTTTGAGTGCATATTGGGTAGGTCTGAGAATCAGACAACATCTATTTTTCATCCCCCTAAATGTGGTGGGGTGGTCCACGCCAATTTTTTTAATTTTTTTGAATTTTTTTTTGAATTTGTTTGATTATGAGTCGGCATTAAAAAATACATACAACTTCAAATTCACCCATCTACGATCAACAGTTACTTTTGTATCGCGATTTTAATATCGGAAATACAACGTTTTCTGGGTCAGCTAGCTATAATATATAGTTAGTTTACCACTCTCAAATAATTACTTTTAAATATTAGTATTTTCGCCTAAAGAACTCTTTTAAACTATATAGCTTCCTTGTGCGATGTTTCCGGGACAATACGACATGGGTACTTTCAAAAAAAGCGCGTACACCTTCCTAAAAGGCCAAAGCCCGCAACGCTTCTATGAATCCTCTGGTGTTGCAAGAGATTGTGAACGGCGGTGAACACTTATTTTTTGGAAGGTGGTTAAAGATCTTAATAAAGACATTTGCGTTATTTTGATGAAGCGCTGTTCATGAGTACAAGAATGTCATCAAAATTCGAGCTGGATCTCTTTAAAAATAAACTCACCTATAATTATTGACCGGATTCGGGACTTCGGCCACAACACCAGAATAAAAACTCTCTTTCTTATCAATGTTCGAATCTTGGAACAGTGCAATAACTCGCATACCTGAAAATATTTATTTACGAAGTACACTTCTGCTCTCAGTAGTACTATTACTATTAATAATAATAAAATTTATTACCTTGAATTAAATTTAAATGTACAAAATAAACTTAGTATAAACATATATTAGGACAAAGGGGAGTAGGAATGGAATGAGACACTCGGATCTTCTCGTCCCAAATACCACAGTGTCTGAAGACGAAGGTTTTTAACCAGTTTATGTTGCCAGTGATGACTTATGGTACGCAGACGTGGTCGCTAGCTATGGGCCTTATGAGAAAGCTCATGGTCGCTCAGAGGGCAATAGAGAGGGCTATGCTCGGAGTTTCCCTGCGAGATAGAATTGAGGAGATCCGTAGGAGAACCAATTACACCGACATAGCCCAAATGATAGCGAAACTGAAGTGGTAGTGGGCAGGGAGCATAGTACGACGGACAGGCTAAGCTAATGCTGCTTGAAATAATATTTTCATAAAGCGCTGGTTTTCAGCCGTCCCCATATCCCTAAGGTGTTAGGTGTCATAAGAGAGGGCAAACTATTACAATGCAGATGAAGAATTGAAACTTTTTTTTAAAATGTATCAATCAACCATTGTGAGTGTGTGTGTTGTATAAGTATATGAGTGTGTTGTATTGTAGTGTGTGGTACCTTACCACTAATGACTAATTTATAATTGCATTTTGAGTTCACCGCAGCTGCGAACTGAGTTTTTATAATGGGGCCTGCTAAAGTAACAATTTCTTTAAAACGTGTTAACAATGTAACACTTCTGTACTACTCCTCTTTATTCTGTGGTATAACCGTGCGCGTGGAAACAGAATCTCTGTGAATGTCATAAGCAAGCAGTTTGTAAACCGCGATGTGTGACGTCACTAAAATTTTTTATATGGAAAAAGGAGGACAAAAGAGTGTACGGGTCACCTGGTGTTAAGTGATCACCGCCGCCCAAATTCTCTTGCATCACCAAAGGAATCACAGGAGCGTTTTGTGGTACGTGGTGGAAGACAGCTCCTTGAAAAGCGCACAATGGAGGACCGCCACACATCCAGATGGTGGGTATGATAGCCTAATTTGTGGCGTGTCGTGCGAAGGTGGAATTCAGCGGTAGGAATCAGGTGAAACAGCTCTTCGGAACAATCCCCGTGATAAATGCGATAGAAGACGCCGTTCACAGAGCACTGGGTCCCCGACAATTCAAGCTGCTCCGATTTATCCCGGGGTCTAGGGCAGCCTAGATGGCGTCCTGTCACCATTTCAACCCGCGGGGATTACAATAGAAATAGATTGATCAATGAGTTTTCTCTTACCAATAGTCATTCTCGCGTTGGCGGGCTCCGCGTACGCCATACTTCTCGCCGAAATAACTTTGTACTGGTTCTTCGCCTTCCCCTCATACCTCACTTTACACGAGGTAAACAACGAACCCTGAAATAAAATCGACAGTATGTTATATGACTACGCAAATTAAATTTGAAAGACAAATTTTTTAATGAATGATGCGGTACCCCAACCCACGACCTCTCGCGTTCCGTGCGAGCGCTCTTCCAACTGAGCCAACTGTTCAGAGTGACGTATCGTTGATAAATCTCGTATGCTTTGTTGGGCCACTTTTAAGCTGTTTTTTACACTTTAAAACATAACAAAATTGTTTATATTACATGATATTTATTTATTCTACGTTAGCGCGGTGTTATGAGAACGATACGACATCAATACTTTGAAAAAACGCCTAAAGGCCGGGAACGCTAAATATATTCTGGTTTTGCAAAACCTAGTTTTTTCAACCCTCAAAAATGATATCAAACACTCGCAAACACACACAAATACTGAGCATTATACGCACAAGGCAGTCGCTCTGGTAAAACGTATTCTTGACGGCGTAATCCATGATTACAATAATTTTTTATCACTGACTTCAAAACTGTGCATAAAAGGGATAAAACACACTTGATTGCGGTTTACGTATTTTTTTATGAGAAAAAGTCACGAGACATTACAATGCAGCACTGCTCAAGACTCTTGAAAATCCCAAATATTCTGAGCGGCACTACAATTGCGCTCGTCACCTTGAGACATAAGATGTTAAGTCTCATTTGCCCAGTAATTTTACTAGCTACGGCGTCCTTCAGACCGAAACATTTGTTCGGTCATTTTGCCATCTACAACTGCGGTACTGACTGCTTTCTTGTATTCTTGTACCACGAAACACGCAACGACAACTATCGTCGTCCAACTGACGCCATTACTGCGTACGAGTGATAGGGACAGAGATAATAATCGCTCACTATCACAATGTAACTTGTAACCGTCCACTTGTTTACATTCTTTATCTCTTCTCGCTGGCCTTAGTATAGTTAATAAGCCTTAATAAATAACACTTAAATGTGTTACAAATATTAAAACCCAATACCATATTCTACTTTAATTCCATAGACAATGTGGTTTCTCTCTAATCTACCTCCTGACAACTTCACCTATTCTTTGTTCAGTATATTGTCCATCGATTATTAACGTGTTTAATACAAACGAAAAGCAAGCCAGTTGATCTTCAACAGTTGACCAGTGTGGTTGCCTTCAAATACCATATTCGTGCATTGCATTCAAATATTAAGTGGAGTAATAGTAAATTCTAATAAAGCGTTTATTGTGAAGAAGACGTTTTATACTACGACCTAAAAATTGGTGTACTTACCGAAGTGTTCAATATTTCGATTATCCTTGCCTTGCACCAGGTCCCAAACAGGTTCCTCATGGCGTACACTTGCATGCCCACCCGGAGTTCTGGCTTCACTACGTCTCCCGGGGGCGGAAGGTCAGCCGGGGCCATTTCCGCTGATAGCTTCACCACTGATATATCTCTCTGTAATTATTTCTTAATGACAAGATATGACGAGACGAGCAAAACCTGATGTACGATTCTTGAGTAACTTAAATATTTAGCGGCACTCGTCACATTTTAAAACAAAAAATAAAGGTTAGGAAGGCCGTACATGAGTAAGATGTTACTACCATGGGCGTACGTAATCAATTCCGGGATATTGCATAAAAAATTGATTGAAAGGTAAGGTAATGCAAAACTATTGAAGTTAGGAGAGTATAGGGCAGAATGGGAAGAGAGTTTATCCAAGTATAACACACAAACAAAGAAAATAAAGGTAGGGTAGACTAGGGCTTCCAATCCCGCAATACCAAAATCTCGGTATTGCGGTATTGGAAACATAAAAAAATATAAATATTATTTTTAATACCTCAAGTTATTAACTGTTTCGGTTTTTCGTGAAGTTTATTGATACCGTCCACAAGTGTGGAAGCAGAAAGGGCATTTTCTGCTGCAGGCTATATTGCGTCTAAAATACGCAGTAGTTTGACATGTGTTAACTGCTCAAACATTTTCGGTTAAGATTAAAAGCTAACAAACTTAATAATCAAGTAATAATTTATCAGTTTAAAATGTGTTTTTTTGTTTATTTTTATTATTTTTTATTTATATATATAGTTATGATATGCTTTTTATTCAGAATTTGTTATTATTCTTTTGTGAAACAAAACAGTATAATTTCATTGATCTCATTTTAATAGTAATATGCACCTACGTAAATAAATGTGGAGTTGATAAATTCATTGTTTTAAAATGTACATATTTTCAATATCCGGATTGAAAATTCGTAGTCCCGCAAATTCCGAAATTGAATACAGGCCGCGGGATTGGAAGCCCTAGGGTAGACTCTCAAGTTCCAACTTAGATAAAGATATTGAAGCAGAGAAAAGAAGAGGGCCAGCGAAATATGTGCCACTAAAAGACATTAGAACAGATAGAGACATGGAGAGGATGGCAAACATCGCTGCAAATTACCAAATTGTAAAGTGGCTCTGTGCTATGCCAAAGAAAGAAACTGAATTGGAACCTGTATTTAAAAAAGAATATGTAAGAATAACAATGTCCTTCCCCACTTTGTTTTAAAAAAAAAATAGGAATTATTTTATGCTCTAACGTAGGGTTGTTGCCATTTAACAACATTTTATTTGTCACACAAATAAATGTAAATTCTGATTATATTCTTTTCCTTTATCCGAACTATCATTAGCATCAAAACGACGTTATATTTTTTCTTTCAAATCAAATCTCGTACGGATCGTTTGCAGGCTTTACGTATTTAGACTAGGGCTAGGTTCTGAGCAAAACAGGCGATTCTAAAATAATTGTAGCTCCCGGAAAGGAAGCTGGTGATGCACGTATATACACATTTTTGAGAAGGTGATGTATTTTTTTACAGATCAAAAGTATTTCATTAATGAAGAATCACGGAAAGATTAAAATTAACAACAACGTTCACAGTTTTAAGCACAGGCAGCAACCCTGAATAAAGACTTGTATACTAAACACAGCGAAGAAACTGACGTTGCTTTTGTATATACACGAGCAGTTTGCTTGGAAGTTTTAAAACATCAAAAGCCTTTTGTTACTAAGAAATCAAAGATAGAGTTAAAATTAACATATTACTTACATCATCATCATCTTTTACCGCACTCACAAGTTCAGCCTGAAAACATAATACAGATTAAAAGATTATTTATTTCGCTTAAAACTATCATTATTCGGCTATCATATAATTGTACAGTAATATAATTTCACGTGAAGTAACTCGAAAACCTCTCAGCTTAAACAAATACGTGTAAAACCACGATTACTACAATTCTAAACAAAACTCCCGTTAATGCGGTGTCGATACTGATCAGATACAACTAAAACAATTCAGTCGAAAATGCCAATGAGGGTAGTTAAAAAAAACTGTTCCTGTTCAGGGCTAAAAGCCAATAAAAACCATTTTTATGCTATCTAGAACAAACAGATTATAAATGAACCACTACAATGAATGTGTCGAAATAAATCCGTACCTATGAAGTCGGATAAAAAATAGGAGCTCTTAAGTCCAGTGATATTTTCGCATATATCTTGTAAGAAAGCAAATAGCAGTCACTTATAAGGTATAGAATACCTAAACAATGTTTTAAGGTTATTACGACCATTCTTCCAAACAAACGTAGTATGTCAATAATTACACATCTTATTATGGATATATCTGCCCAAAAAGAAATATTAAAATACCTTATAAATTTTTTCCTTAATAAATAAAAATCAATATTCTGACTTGAATATAGTAAATTGAGTTTTTTTTTTGTGTTAAAACCGCTTAGTATTGTCTTGGACCAATTCGATACGTGTTTCGCCTCAGGCATCAGACTCATTCCAGAACTCGGCGAGTCAACATCTCCTGAAGATGCCTGGCATAGAAGCGAAACATGTGTCGCATTAGTGGAATTGTTGGCGGAATTAACAGTATACAAATTTAATTTGCACCAAAATTTATGATCGATAGGTTCCGTAAGAGCACTTTTACTAATTGAGCCAGCCATCCGAGCGACGCATCGGTCGTAAATCCTGGAATGTCTGGTTCAACTCTAAGGTGTGGCTCTATCTACAGGATTCTTTTTACATTTGATAACCTGCTCAACCCCAATAATTACATATTAGATAGACAACTTGAGATGTCGCTCTTTCAAATCTAAACAATTTGTTATTTTAAAAGTGATACCCTTTACTTCTGGGATTAATTAAATACAAATTAAATGTGTATGTGAGCACTTGTTTGAATTAACAATCTATAAAAAATCATAACATTTGGATAGTTAGGGGGCGTCCATTAATTACTTAAAATGTTCTAGGGGGGAAGGGGATCAAGCTAAATCCTTTCAAATCTCACTTAAGGTGGAGGAGAGGCTTGCTAATATCATGTAATCTAGCAGAAACGAAGTAAATTTACGTGAAATATTATGTCCTGAATAAAATATGACCAAATCTGACACAACACGTTTTTAAGTAAACATCCCCTGTTTACTCGCCGAATTCTGAAACGAGACTGACATCAGGGGGTTGATATCCCCCTCAAAACGAGATCTGGAAAGGTCTTGAAACGTCGGGTTAACTAAAATAATAATAAAAATGTAACTTAAAATGTGTTTAATTTATGTACACATTTAACTCGCGTTTTATTAAAGAGAATATTAACGACATGGACTCACTGGAGGTCCGGTGACATCGACTATCTCAATGGGCGGCAGCTCCCTGATATTCGGCTGGAAGGTCGCGTAGAGGTCATTGCGAAGTTTATCCGTCGTCGCCTGACAGTCGACTATCATACTGTCTAGTATCTCGGTATTGACTGAAACAAAGTCAATAATATTTTTATACAAGTGTGATTGTCAGTCAAATTCTTTCCAGTGGCGTCGAATAGCTGAGAAGTAAAGGAAATAGAATTAACAATTATTGCCATTCACCCAAACGGTGTGAGTGTTGATTCCGCCGATATTTGTCTTCAAAAACTAAATAGTCTCGTGCCAGAGTTTGGCGAGTCAACATCTCCTGAGGATGCCTCGGAATTGACACTCAACAAAACTCACAACATTTGAATCATTTTGGATTTTAAATTAATTATAATGCGTACAACTTATACTCTTAACTTAACGGACAACCGCTATGGCGACCATAAGCAATATGTTATTTATAATCCCAATAGCGAGAGGATATCACATAAATATAACAATAGTTATTTTATAGGGGATATCACATAAAAATAACAATAATATTTTCGGCTTTTTAGACATTCTTCATTTGCGTGTGGTGCTCACCAGAATAGCTCCAACCCATCTCCTCCTCGCCCTCCTCATCGAGCGTGTCGTAAGAGGCGAGTCGGAAGAGGATGGGCAGCATCTTTCGAAAAGAGCACATCTACTTCCTGCGTTCGCCCGCCGGCCTGCCAAGCGTGGCGATAATGGCAAAATCTCCCAAAAACATGACAGACACATGAGGACCCACCGGGGTCTGGAGGCCACTCCAGACCCCGGTGGCTCCCACGGTAGCAGCTCTCTCTTCCCAGTGACCATTCAGACACACTGAACTCTTAAAAAGATTACTAACGTTCGAACTGCACTATCTCTTCTTTAAACTTCTCAGTAGCCGCAGCAACTCTTTCGTCCATATTGTATTTGTTCCAGGTGAAGTTAATTAGGTCTGCCAATTCTCTCTCCAGAATTCTGAAAGTTATTACAAGCTGATCACAAAAGGTTTTATAACATAAATGATAGAATATAGAATAAGTATGATTAGATCGCTATAATATGGTAACATAAAAAATAATCAATGGCAGAAAAGAAATAATAATAATTAAATCTTTTTTAAGAATAGCAACCAGAGCAGACACAAACGCCCACCATTTCGTGCCCTCGGCTGTTTATTACAACAAACATAATAAAACATAAAAGGAGAGGTTAGTTGAAAACTATTGACAGTGTTCAATAGTTTCTCCCTGAAAAATGCCCTCCCCCCTTTTCCCCCCTTCTTTTAATCATAGAGTTCCTAAAAAAGTCTAATAAAGATTAACCCTTTTTCATGGAAAAAGGAGACAAACGAGCGTACGGGTCACCTAATATTAGGTGATCACTGCCGGCCACAATCTTGCAACTTTTGGCAGTGTAAAAGACCCGTGGAGAGAACCGTGGGGTCTTGCTCCAAATATATGTAAATGGCTATATACAGCAGTTATTAGACCAATTATCACCTACGGAGCAATAGCTTGGTGGCCCAGGACAGAGCTAACGACCGTACAAACCAAGCTGCAGCGATTCCAATGGCTGGCCTGCACAGCCATAACTGGTTGCATACCCAATACAATACCCAAAACATCTTTCAAAATAATTACCGCATTCAACTGTTTGAAGTGGGAGCAGACCAGTCAGGAGTAAATGAACTTAGAATTTACACAGACAGTTCCAAAATGGCAGCCGGAACTGGAGCTGGAATCTACTCACAGGAACTGAATGCCTCTATACCCTTAGGCACACACAGCTCCATATTCCAATGCGAATGCATAGCCATCAAGGATGGTGCAGACGCGATACTAAGAAGGAAAATACACGGATATTATATCCGTATTCTATCCGATAGTATGGCAGTACTGACTGCGCTGGGGAGCAACACCTATAACTCAGCGCTGATATACGAGTGTCACCGATCCTTAGAACGAGCTGCCTCTAACAACTGGGTAACTCTGCAATGGATCAAAGGACACAGCGGTTCGTTAGGGAACGATGCAGCGGATGAACTTGCAAGGCGGGGGTCGGAAACCCAAGTGGCTGGCCCAGGGCCAGTCCAGCAGCTACCCTTCAGCCAAATGCGGTCATGGATACGCTCTCTCACCAACAATCTACACAGAACCCGATGGACAAATGTATCAGGCTGTAGACAGTCGAAAGAGGCCTGCACTATCGCCCAAACTGACACGTCGACTTATAAGCCTAAACGGGTCACACATCACTGAACAAGCACCTTTTTACAATCGGTGTTACGGACATTCCTAGGTGCAGGGGCTGTCTAACCGAAGATGAAACGGTCACTCATGTAATCCTGGAATGTGCTGGGGTGGCCAACCAACGGGCAAAAACCTTAGTAAATATAAGGTCGCTCCAGGAATTCTGCGAACACCTCAGGAGTGTTCTGAACTTCTGGAAGGAGCTGGGCTGGTTGCAATGACTGGTCAATACTGCACGCAAAATGGACCCAACTAAGCGGTCTAATTGCAGAAACAGGAGCCCTTTACCAATTACCAATACCAATCTTCCAGCACCAGAGGAACCACAGGAGCGTTGCCCGCCTTTCAGGAGAGTGTACGCCCTTTTTTTACGACAACGATAAGACGTATCGTACCGGAAACACCGCACAAGGAAGCTCATTCCACAGCTTTGTAGTACGCGGAACAAAGTTCCTTGAAAACCGCACTTTACTATCGAAGTTAGTACTATTGTTCAAACAAATCTAAAATATTTTAACTACTATTAAAAGGGTTATCTATGCTCTATTCTTAGATCTTTGTACGTCTAGAAAGAATATAACAGCTGTGAAAACGTCGAAAAAATTAAGTTTGAAACTAACCTCTATTGCGAGCAATACACGGAAACCAACATAAAGTGACATACAAATCGTGAGTGTAAGGTATAAGGTGTATCTAAGGCTAATATAGGCGACTATAACTTATCTAAGGCTCTATTTAATTATGTTTTCAGTTGTCATCTCAACCAAACGTCAAAATGTACGCATAATTCGATTTCCCTAACGGCCGTTCCCAAAATACTATCTACAGGTAAGAAATAAATTACTACCTTCTACTGTCAGTAATTAGCTGTCAATAATCTGAAGCTAATAAATCGCAATATACACGATAAGTCATTCTTATCGCCTTATTTCGGGACGCGTGAATTGCAATTTCCATACAAACTTCTATCGTTGGTAAGCTATACGAGTATGTCCTCCTATTGACAGACAGCGTGTACGGATAAGTTGAGTTACCGTCTATAAGTTTGTTGGGACAGAAAATTCAACGATACTTATGATTTTTATCTCAAGTAGGCCACAACCGGAAATAGACTGAATATTGGGAACGGCCGTAAATCAATTATTCTGATCTGAACCGTCAGTTTGTATTACAGGAGTACGCAATTTAATTTTTGACATGAAGCCGCTCCAAGGCTTCTCCCGTTTTGTTACGAGAATAGAGCTACAGTTCGCTATGCCACAGAATGGAAGAGAAAAAAAGAGACAAAAGGACTCACTTGGCTCCATCGTCGCCAATAACTCCTTTATCCATTTCCTGCAGTTCCAGTTCACAATCGGAGTCCGAGTCGGATATCTCCACCAGGTCCTCACTCGTAGTATTCAGTTGGAGTGTTAGCAGGTCATCGAAATTACGAATACTCTCGATTAGTTGCTGTAAATCATGTTTCTTAACATTAACACAATGAAGAATATTACAAATAATAGAGTATGTTCAATTTAAAAAAAAATTGATAAACAAATTTTATTTGTATCAAAGTTAGGGATAAAGCGGGCATAAAGAGTAATAATTTATTTGAATTCGAAACCGTGCCTCTCGGGTAACGTCCAAGCGCTCTTACCAAGTAAGCCAAACGTCCGAGTGACGCATGTATCGTAAATCTTGGTATGTCTTGTTCAACTCTCAGGTTGTGGCTGCATCTACATGATTTACTTTACAGTTGATAACCTGCTCAACTCCAAAATTTGGATATATTAGGAAATTTACTGGAGATCTCACTCTTTCAAATCTAAACAATTTGTTATTTTTAAAATGATAACCCTCACTTCTGGGATTAATTACACAAATAAAAATTTAAAAACAAATTTCATGAACGATGCGGGACTCGAACCTGCGACCTCGTTCCGTGCGAACGCTCTTCCACTGAGCCAACCGTTCGAGTGACGTAAAGTTCATAAATGTTGATATGTCTTCATTACTCTCAGGTTGTGGCTTAAAAAACACGCTATTATATTTATATTATATATTATATATAGCAAGGCAAACTATAAAACTTCATAATATTTAAAAAACAAAATAAAACTGTAAGGTATTCGTTCTATAGATATAAAAAACCCTTATTTACAAGTGGTAAAATTCAAATAGCGTATACTGCGAGCATTGCTTCCAATACCTGTTGAGTGTCTATATGTCCTACGACATACAAACACGTAATTTTATTACCGTGGTCTTGGTGTTATCTGCGATCATATACCGCGAGCATTCATTACTACGTCACTTGTGTGTCCATAGATAAAATAGTCCTACACCTACCTCGTTTCATCGTTTGACGACATCGGCGCACGGCAAACACACGCAGTAGTATCGGTCCTTGTCACCGTGGTAGTAAGTAGTCGTGCTGTTATCCGCGATCATTTACCGCGAGCATTCATAACTACATCACTTGTGTGTGAATGGAAATAAGAGTGTTACACCTACCTCGTTCCTGCGTTTGACGACATCGGCGCACGGCAAACACACGCAGTAGTATCGGTCCTTGTCACCGTGGTAGTAAGTAGTCGTGCTGTTATCCGCGATCATATACCGCGAGCATTCATAACTACATCACTTGTGTGTGAATGGAAATAAGAGTGTTACACCTACCTCGTTCCTGCGTTTGACGACATCGGCGCACGGCAAACACACGCAGTAGTATCGGTCCTTGTCACCGTGGTAGTAAGTAGTCGTGCTGTTATCCGCGATCATATACCGCGAGCATTCATAACTACATCACTTGTGTGTGAATGGAAATAAGAGTGTTACACCTACCTCGTTTCTGCGTTTGACGACATCGGCGCAAGGCAAACACACGCAGTAGTATCGGTCCTTGTCACCGTGGTAGTACGTAGTCGTGCTATTATCCGCGATCACATACTGCGAGCATTCGTTATTGCAATTCTTATTCACACACTTGATCGTGTCTTGCTTTTCGATTTGCGTTTTTGTTTGCGTTGGGGGTATCTCTGTGAAATAAATTCAACTATTACTGTAAGATGTACATGGGACTCACTGGATGGTAGAAAAAATCAATTGTCTATCAATAGGCAATTATTAAATTCAAATTGGCTAAATGATGGAACGGTAAGAGGCGAATACTGCAGCGCGGAGCTGATTCCATCGAAAGTTAATAGCGAAATGTTTCATATTCATTATTTTTATAATAATGAGCACGAAACATATGATTTTCTCAGGGTTCCTGCAAAACCCAAAATTCCGAACCGCACTACAATTGCGCTCGTCACCTTGAGACATAAGATGTTAAATCTCATTTGCCCAGTAATTTTATTAGCTACGGCGTCCTTCAGAGCGAAACACAATAATGCTCATACATTACTGCTTCACGGCAGAAAAAGGCGCTGTTGTGGTATCCATCATCTAGCCGACATCTTGTCAATCTCAAAGAAGCCTTCCACTATTAAATATGCTAAGTCGTCTCTCGCGATACCCTTGGGCCTAGGAATTCTCTATTATTTTTTTATGAAAGCCCCGGGGAAGCACAGGGCAAAAAGTTCAGTGTAAAGTATTTGTTTTGAGATTGAATTTGTAATTCCAGATAAAAATGAAATAATAACTTTCTGTGATGCACTCACCAACGTCACAAGAGTTGTCATCTTCATCGGAATCCAGCGAGAATATTTCAGGCGCTGTCTGCTTTGTCTGAAATAACAAATTACTATTATTTTGTAACCCTTGGAAAACACGGAATAGTAAAAGGTATTTTCGGAGTCACTTGCACCCTATTACAAAAGGTGGTTATCCGTATTGTCCCAACTACATTGAATACACACCGTGAGAGGGAGAGAGTTGTTCACAAGTGTGCCCTGTGGGGGGGGGGGGGGGGTGTAGGACGTAATTTATGTATGGCCCCTAATCTAGATGTTACACATAACGATGCACGTCAATATGCTTACGAAGAGGTCCCCTAAGTAGACAAATAAACTACAATCTGAAATCAGAAAAAAGCACACACACACACACGCGCACACATACATCCACACAATCGCGCGCATGCGCACACACACGCACCACTGGAAAGTTTGATCTTCTATTGTAAATTTTAAATGTGTAATCCGCTTTTGGCCATATCATTAACTATGGTTTTCTATTTAATTCACTGTATCGCTGTAAGATTACCAAATGAATACATAAATAAAGAAACCCCTATATAGTTACATACTTTTAAACATTTAGTTTAATACAGTCCAGTAAACAACTAATAACTCAGGCGGAGATGAGTCATAACGCTCATATCATGGAATAAGCTTCCTTGTACGGTCCTTCCAGGAAGAAATGACATGAGTACCTTCAAAACAAGCGCGGACACTTTTCTCAGGGCCGGCAACAATTCTGTGATTCCTCTGGCGTTGCAAGATAATGTGGCCGGCGGTGATCACTTAACATCATGCTCGTTTGTGTCTTCCATAAACAAGCAACACATTATGGAGTATTGCTCAGGGGTGTGCATTTCTAGCAAGGTGGCGCTGTGTATCTAAGTAGTCGTAGTTGACCTTTGGAATATGCAAAGATTCCTTGCCGTATGTATATAGCGTAAGAGAAAATTTTATGAGTGGGTGTACAATAGAAGTTTGGTTATAAAATAATGGAACTAAATTAACCTTAACACTAGTGCTATATTTATTTAGGTTTATAACTAGGTAGGCACTGCCTAATTACCGATATGATATGCACGCCCCTGGTATTGCTGTCAACTCTGGTCTGGTGGAACCCGGTATCAGCTCAGACCATTTGACCGTATTAATAAAGTGAGAAGTAATAATGAAAAAACTGTATAAATATAAATAATTGTATATTGTATGCATCAACCATTAGAGCTTGAATTCATTGTTTTTGTAAGGATGCTTCGTGAACACGATGGTCGTGATTACTGTCACAATTAGTAATCGCATCCAACAAAAACAACTTTCTATAGGTACTAGGTAAAGCTTTCCATTATTAATATACAGGATGTCCCTAAGTTATGGGACATGAAGGGAAAGTACCTTAAATATCGAAGATAGGCTATTTTACTGAAAGAAGACTTTATGTTATTTTTAAAAGTTAGTAATTCTGCATTCAAAGATTTTCTAAAAATTACTTGCCTCGTCTGGGAATCGAAACGACTGAAATGTAAAAAAAAACACCCCTACTTTTATAATGCCAATCGAAAGAATGGCCAAAAACTAATAATTCTTCTTAAGTAACATAGTATTTTAAAAGAAAGGAACAACGTAAAATGAATGTTTTCCTACTGGATTGGTACGAATGGACCGATTAGATGGCCGGCCAGATCCCCGGACCTTAAACCATAAGTTTTCTTCTTTTGGGGATACGTGAAAGATATGCTATACAAAAAACGATACGAGAACGTGGGCGATTTACAAACAGAATTGTGCCATATCATATCGAGTATTCACCATAAAATGATAAGAAAATCAACAGGCAGCGGACTCATTAAAAGATTGGCGATATGTAAAAAGAATAGGGGAGTCCCAGGCCCATGGGTGTCGTAAGAGGCGACTAAGGGCTTTTTAGAAGTGGGAGAGTCACGCTGCCGTCTTTTGACGTCAGCACAATCGGGCCAGACTCGTCCGGGTTAATTACCTCACTCGCACAGAATACCGGCGTGAAGTAGCGGCCTAGTGCCGATATGTTTCGCATAGGTTAGTGTCGAGGACCGGTGGCCATTCCCCCCCCCCCCACCCCTCCACCCGAATATGACAGCGGTACTCAAAAAGATTTTACCCCAGGAGGGTACCGGCTCTACCAGAGTTGGAGAATCCCTCCCCGGGCACTCTAGCTCGGGCTGCCCTTCGTATTCTGGGGAGGGCACAGAACCGCGCATGACCAAGGACAAACGAGGCAGTATCACCACGGCACCCCGCTCCACACTCAACGTGGACTTTTGCAATATCAGGGGAATTCACTCCAATTTAAACGTCGTCCACCACCACCTTGAGACGGCGCAGCCGGCCTTGTGTTTCCTTACTGAGACGCAGATATCTCGACCTAGCGATACGTCATATTTAACGTACCCCGGGTACAAAATTGAGCACAATTTTTTGCCTCATGCCGGGGTATGTGTGTACGTTAGGGAGGATATCTGCTGTCGCCGTCTCGGCAATTTTGAGGGTAGGGACCTGTCCACTCTCTGGCTCCGCGTAGATTTAGAGGACCGCGTCCGCATCTATGCGTGTATCTACAGGTCCCATAGTGGTAACGCAGAAACCGATCATCTCATGGGCTGCGTTCAAGCGGCAATTGACGACGTACTTGCACAGATCCCCTCCGCTGAAATCGTAGTCTTGGGTGATTTCAACGGGCACAATGCCGAATGGCTTGGATCACGTACCACAGACTACGCAGGGCGATCTGTGCATAATTTTGCATTGGCGTATGGTCTGTCCCAATTGGTTGAGTCGCCAACGCGGCTCCCGGATGTGGATAGCCACATGCCGTCCTTATTGGATCTTCTGCTGACTACACATCCCGATGGTTACCAGGTCTTTGTCGACGCCCCTCTCGGAACGTCCGACCATTGCCTGGTCAGGAGTGTAGTGCCTATCCGACGCCAACGTCGCAGACCACCAGCGACCCGCCGCGTTTGGCACTACAAGTCAGCAGATTGGGATAGGATGCGTTCCTTTTTTGCATCCTACCCTTGGGGCAGGGTTTGTTTCCCTTCAGATGATCCTAGTGCCTGCACCGTTGCAGTAGCCGATGTGATACTACAGGGTATGGATATTTTTATACCAAACTATGTAGTACCCATCGGTGGCAGATCACAGCCCTGGTTCGATGCGTCTGTTAAAGCAGCATCTGACTGCAAAAAACAGGCGTATCGAACTTGGGTTGCGGCGCTGGGCACAAAGGATCCGAACTGCACAGTTCTTAAGAGGAAATACAACCGTGCCTCCAGATTTTTTAAGCGGCAAATCGCACGTGCAAAGTCAAAACACGTCGTCAAAATCGGCGAGCAGCTTTCCAGTTACCCGACCGGAACACGCAAGTTCTGGTCGTTGTCGAAAGCTGCTCTTGGTAACTTCAGCCAGCCGTCCATGCCGCCGTTGCACATGAGGAATGACACCCTGGCCCATACGGCTATAGAGAAAGCCGATCTCTTGTGCACTCTTTTCGCCTCCAACTCGACTCTTGACGACAACGGAAAAACACCGCCGACCATCCCGTGGTGTCAGAGCTCTACGCCTGAAGTACAGTTCAGACAGAAAACTGTTAGGCGAGCTCTGTTTTCGTTGGACGTCAGAAAGTCGAGCGGGCCGGATGGCATTTCTCCAATCGTGCTTAGAACGTGTGCCCCTGAGTTGACGCCGGTGCTAACGCGTTTATTCCGGCACTCTTATTCTAAAGGCGTAGTCCCTGACTCATGGAAGTCAGCCCTTGTCCATCCGATCCAAAAATACACTGGTCATGCCAGTCTCTCTCGGGAAATCGTCGACCAGTGCCGGGAGAAACTTGTGTCTTCTATCGAGTCCTCTCTTGAGAAGGTCGCTGAATGGGGAAAATTGAACCTTGTCCAATTTAACCCCCAGAAGACTCAAGTTTGCGCGTTTACCACTAATAAAACCCCATTTGTCGTATCACCGCTCTTCGAGAACACTTCTCTTAAAGCCGCGCCTAGTATCGGAATACTGGGTCTCGAAATCTCGAGCGATTGCCAATTTCGTGGTCATCTGGAAGGCAAAGCCAAATTGGCTTCAAAGAAACTGGGCGTCATTAATAGAGCACGGCAATACTTCAAGCCGGCCCACATACTAGCGCTCTACAAAGCGCAGGTCCGGCCACACATGGAGTATTGCTGTCATCTCTAGTCTGGCGCACCCCAGTATCAGCTCGATCCATTTGACCGCGTGCAACGCAGAGCAGCTCGAATTGTCGGGGACCCAGTGCTCTGTGAACGGCTGGATCACTTGGCGTTGCGTAGAGACGTCGCTTCATTGTGTGTCTTCTACCGCATTTATCACGGGGAGTGTTCCGAAGAGCTGTTTAACCTGATTCCTGCCGCCGAATTCCACCTTCGCACGACACGCCACAAGTTAGGATATCATCCTCACCATCTGGATGTGTGGCGGTCCTCCACACTGCGGTTTTCAAGGAGCTTTCTTCCACGTACTACAAAGCTGTGGAATGAGCTTCCTTGTGCGGTGTTTCAGGGACGATACGTACCTTCAAAAAAAGCGCGTACACCTTCCTTAAAGGCCGGCAACGCTCCTGTGATTCCTCCGGTGTTGCAAGAGATTGTGGGCGGCGGTGATCACTTAACAACAGGTGACCCATACGCTCGTTTGTCCTCCTATTCCATAAAAAAAAAAAAAAAAAAAATACAAAAAAATACCCACTTAATTGATTACTTTCTTTTAAAAAACAATGTTACTTAATAAGAGTTATTAGTTGTTTGCCATTCTTTCGATTGGCATCATAAGAGTAGAGGTGTGTTTTTTTTTTACATTTAAGTCGGTTCGATTCCCAGACGAGGCCAGTAATTTTTAGAAAATCTTTGAATGCAGAAGAACTTTCATAAAAATAACATAAAGTCTTCTTTCAGTAAATTAGTCTATCTTCGATATTTAAAGTACTTTCCCTTCATGTCCCATAACTTTGGGACACCCTGTATAAAAAAAAATACTTACTCTTTTGATTGAAACTTCACTCGTGTTCAAACGGGCCTGAAAATAGAACAAAACATCGGATAAGTGCTAATCCTACTAATATTATAAATGCGAAAGTTTGTGATTGTGTGTGTATGTTTGTTACGTCTTCACGCAAAAACTACAGAATGGATTTTAATGAAACTTTACAATAATATAGCTTACACATCAGAATAACACATAGGCTACAATTTATAAAGTTATAGTGTGTATTATCCGAAATATAACGATAAGTGTCAAGAAGTGGGAAAAAAAGCTGTAATATGTGACCTATTCATGCTTGCTCCACAAAACCCGAAGGAGTAACAAAATACATATAATGTATATCGGCTCAAATACAATACACCTATAATAAAAAAGAGAGTAAAAAGATTAATAATTTTATTCTAGACTTAAATCATAAGTCATCATTTTATTACATTGTGATATAAAAATATTGTTAAAAAACATTATTCGAAAACACGTGCACGTGAGCCGAACTCTATAAGTTTAGCCATACAGTCGACACTTGAAAGAAGAAAGGGAAACCGAGAAAAAATTTACGGTATTGGTTGATGTATTCGCTAAGTAGTTTAATATTAGAACTTTAGATGGCAAGTCTGTCGCATAACGTCTTGTACTACAGTAAATGCAGATCTTTTTTATTTATTTACATTATCATTAGCACAGTCATAAGAAACTCTACGTTACAGTCATTCAACGAACATGTCTAGACGCGTCATGGGGATGCGCGGGGCGCGAGAGGGGAGGGAGCGTCCTGAGCGGCCATACACTGGGGGCCTACTCCTAAAATCGATATTCGATATATCGCGGAATTAGTCGTGTCGAATCTTACTCTTAGTTACATCGTATTCAATGTCAAAACGGTGATTGAACGAACGAAACATTTCTCGATATTATCGGTCCTAACCCTACTCTTAGTTGAAAATGTCAGAGACGAATATTCGTATTTGACAAATAATCAAACGTCACTTTTACGATAATCTGAACGACACCTTCTAAGCTGTGGAGTATGTGTGTGTGTGTAGATATATTTGCCATACAATATACATACTTAATAAATATTATTAAAATAATTATATGTGATTTACTATTCAACAGGATTTTTATACTACCAAGTAATTGAAGTCATTTTGTTGATCGTTTATGCGTAGAAAGTAATGCAAATGGCCACCAGAGAAATAGGATGTCGACGAGAAGGGTTGAGTTACTTTTATTATCCAAAAGTTTTGTATTATTTATTCAATTTTAATTGTAACTATATTCATTACATAATTTTTGAATATTTACATTTTGTGTAAATGATGCAAATTGGTGGTGCAGAGTCTGGCATGGTCCTTAGCGCCTAAGCTATTTCTTGACTTTTGACAGTTAACAGCGACATAGCACAGATAATATTTAGTTTTTCATGGTTTGGCTCATAATTTATTGACTCTAACATCGTAAAAAAATTAAAATATTAGTCTATGGTGACGATGTTGTTACGATAAACGATATGGAATACGAATATTTGTTAGAGTAGGGTAGGTGCGATATATTCGGAGTTTTATCGTATCGTTCCAAATATATCATTGTCGATTTTGCGAGTAGACCTCCTGAATCAGGACACTTTAGCCAGGGCTGTCACTAGCGCATGTCCAAATTTAAGATTAAGTCATCATCTCGCAATAAGGATTTAAAATTTCATCAGTTTCCGCACATGGAAGAAAGGTAAGTTATAATTTAATTAACTAATATTCGGACGACCGAGCCTTGCTAGAATTTTTAATGATGTACAAAAATTGAACAAAAAAAAAACTAAAGAACAGGACATCGAGGAAACTAATAAGACTATAGGATTCGAACCGGGGTCTTCTGCTTTCCGGATCACCCAATGTCCCATCTAAGCTAGTATAGTCTTGTGTATAGTGGCGAAATTTACCTTTGTAATCTAATGTTATTGTAGGTGTTTCTCATTAAAACACGGATAAAGCAACATTTTTTAAATTGAAACCATTGGAAAATCATTGGAGCCGTTTCCGAGATTCTGATATATATATCTATATAATACTGTGTCTGTGTCTTGATTTATATTATACTGTGTATTCGCCTAAATATTCTATTGTTTACTTATCTTATCGTTCTGTTGTCATGTCTGTAAAATTGTATTATTTTGTGTTCTCAGTGAAACTATTCTAGGATATATCCATTATTGTAATTTGTATATTTATTTAACTTAATTTTGTACTATAGTGATGTATCTGTTTGTTTCCTAAATAAATAAATATATACATATATGGATACAAGAATTTGCTCGTTTAAAGATATAAGATTATTTACAAAGAATCAACAATACATTTTTCATTTCTCATACTCGGAAAGTAATGTTGTTTTAATCTGATCATTGGATAGAAAATGCTGCTTCCCTCCACAGAGGAACAACTCATACAAATTACTTCCCACCTAAGAGCCGGAATGAACTTTAAAAATAGAACTGCTGTCAGCTGTCAAGAGTTTTATGAAAAAAAAACTAATTAATATAATACTGCGGCCATTTGACTTCCTAAATAGCCAGTGTGAACTTAGCGCAAACTTCAACGCCGCAACAATTACGCAGTGAATTCCATATTTAAAATTCAAAAAGTCGACATAAATTGTCCTAATTTGACAATTAATTTTAATAATTTTAAATAGGTACTACTAATATTATAACATATTATCTATGAATAGTTTAGATAAACAAATAGTTTTATTTTCCTCATATTTGAAATGAAAAGTAGAGTGTTTAACACGGGTAAAAAAATCAATTCCTACTCGGACTATAGCCGTCTAAATACCTCGCGAATTGATTCTTTCGATCCTCGGTTAACAATATACTATTGCGCGCCAGTGTAAATTTTTTCTAATATACAGCTTTCTATTTGCAAGCCAGTTCGCAATTTAAATAAAACTTTTGGTTGCCATGATTCGGAGTTCAACATTATCTTAATATCTAGTAAAAATAGCATCTATTGCGGTTCCTGAATTTGTATTTGTTGTTTGGATTAAAATTTAACTTTAGACTGAATTTTTCCTCTAGAAATTTAAATAATGATTTTGAATTATCAACTACGAAACGAGTGGTATTTTATCATGTTCCTTACCAATGGCAGCACCTCCATAGCTGTATGGAAGTGATTGGTATTTTTTTCATCATGCCCAGCCCTTTTTCGAGACCTGTAACGACTACGCTCTGCTGAAGTTTTTGGTTTACTTTTTAAAATGAATTTGAAAGCCTTTTTCCGCTGTCTATGTTCACGTGAACGTTCTGTAGATGTTTTAGCTGGCCGTTTCACAGATACTGTATTTTTTAGTGTTTCACACTCTCGCATTACAAATTTTGGTATGGTGATCTGAAAATGAAAAGTTATTTGAATTTTATAATTATTAATTAACTAGCAATGTCCTGCAGTTTCATTCGCGTACATACCGATCTCGTGGTAGAGGAAAGCTATTATAGTGGCATAACTACAGTAGTTGGAGATACGGTATGGTGGACTTTTTTGTAGATAGCTTCAACCTATTCTGGGTCTGTGCGTAGACCTTTGGCATAGACTATATAGCCGCATCGGTATCGCAACAACAACAACTCTGCGAAAAAACTTGCACTTTTCGAGATTGATTGTAAAATTAGCATGGCTTAACTTTTCAAGAACACGAAGAAGTAACGATACGTGCTCGTCGAAAGTTCGGTGATAATAATAATATCATCCAAGTAAGCAAAGACTTATAGTTTGAATTCTGGGCCAAAGAAAGTATCTACTAGACCTTGCTGGGTAGCTGGTGCGTTTGATAGACCGAAAGCCGTTACTTTGAACTGAAAGGTTCCGCGTCCAGGAACATAAAATGCGGTCTTCTCTCTGTCCGTATTTTTATAGGTATTTGCCAAAAAGCCTTCGAAAGGTCTGAACTCGACAAATACCTAGCGTCTCTTAAGTTGTCGAGTATTTCAGAGACCTATCTTTTGAGGTCCACACTGACACAAGCAATCCCTTCGCTTATATGAGCAGATCTCTTACTGGTCCGGAAAGGAACTATAGTTTCACTGAGCGTGAGACACTTGCCGTTCTAGTAGCCCTTGAACACTGGCGGTGTTATCTCGAAAATGGCAAGCCGTTCACTGTTTTTACTGATCACTCAGCTATCAAATGGTTCCTTTCTCTTACCATCCCTACTGGTAGACTGGCGAGATGGGGCGTACGCTTGTCTGCATTTGACTTCGAGATCAAACATTGTCGAGGCAAAGATTACGTAATCCCTGATTCGTTGTCTAGGTTTCCAACGCTTGCAACCATCTCCTATGAAAACTGCCAAAAGTCTCCTACTAGCTTGCCATACTACGTATTGAGAATGGATGCTTATACCGACTTATGAAATATAAAATCATTCTCACGGAATTTGATTGGAAATTAGTTGTCCCAGAGGAGAAACGCATTGATATCATCATTAAAAATCACTCTGAGCCAACGGCAGGTCACTAGGTAATTTTCAAAACATATAAATGACTGTTGTTGCGCTTTTAGTGGCCTAAGATGTATGCTGACGTAGTCAAGTTTGTAACAAACTGTGACACGTCTCTTGCCTATAAACTACCTACTCACGGTACCTTAGGCACCATGGGTAGACCAAAAGAGTGTAGTAGACCCTTTCAGACACTTTCTATTGATCTTATCGGACCCCTTCCCTCATATAGAAAACAGCACTGCTATATATTTGTTATGACTTGCTGTTTTTCAAAATATTGCCTTATGTTTCCCTTGCGCAGGGCAACTAGTGACGTTGTAGCTAAACACTTGGAGAATGATGTATTGCTAGTTCATGGAATACCTCAAGCAATAATATTGGACAATGGTGTACAGTTTACAAGCCGGGAAATGGATAACTTGTTCCGAAAATATTCTTTACCTAATGTCCCCTTCACACCAAGATACACGCCACAGATTAACACTGTGGAAAGGTATAATAAAACCATAATGACCAAAATTGGAAACGATTTTATTAATGACGACCATCGTTCATGCGATGTAAATCTTCCCAAAATTCAATTTGCCATGAATAACTCTGTTAACGAAACCACCGGCTACACACCAGCATTCCTGGTACATAGAAGGGAGCTAGTTACGTGTGGGTCTCATTATATTCATAATAATAACCCTAACGAGTTAGTCTTTGTTCCGCGTGACACACACGCCGAAAACTTAGGAAATCTCGCAAGTGTTTTCGATAAGGTCCATAAGATTTCACTTTGGCAAGCTCACTTGAAAAATACTCAACGTTATAATTTACGTCGTAAGTACACCAAGTTTAACGTTGGTGATACAGTTTGGAAGCACTGTTACTTTCAAAGCGATAAAGATGCTCATTTTGCTAAAAAACTGGCACCTAAATATTTAAAGTGTAAAGTTAAATATAAGAAATCCCTTTAGTATACGTCTTGAATTGATTTGGGTTCTTGGCATATTAAAGATTTGATTTGAATATAGATAACTAATTTCATTTGGAATTATAGTGGAGTTATCTATAATATAAAACAAGTTCTGTTGCGTTCGGTTTGGAGAGCTGAAGGGTGCGGAGCGCAGGGAACGAGTCCATCGCGCGCTCGCACAGAGCTCGACCGCGTCGTCACTCGACAGGCCAGCTATCGCTGTTGTGCGAACTGCATGTGTATTGTGTGCCGTGCGCGCGCTCGCCATCTGGTTGACGTCATATCACATGTGGCAACTTAATAATTTGTGTTTTTTAAGTTACCTATTCTGTCTATATTTTAACTTCTAGTGAGTTAATCCCATACTGGGAACTACGGCTGGATTAGAAGAAATTATTTTTCTTCCACTGGGAAAGACCAACCAGGACTACTGGTCTCACTTGTGACCGTGCCACCTACACAGCGTACATGCAGATCAGGGGAATGCAGCTGGTAGCTTAAGGCAACTGCAGCGACTACATGAGAACCTACCTACGACCTTTGAGACCTCATAACAATCTTAATTCTTAACTTACTTGTCTTAAACTATTATATTGATTCAGGTTTTAAATTGCTCTTGATACGAAAATCACACCTTTATTATTCTTAAATTTAACTTATATTTAAATAATAAACTTAGTATTAATTACAATTAAGTAGATAATTTGTTAAACTTATTTTGTCGTTTTTATTTTAATAATAAAATAGACGTGACAATACGTTCTATATTATTGTAGAACATTTTTTTATTCTATCATCAATAGTTTCCGCAGCGCACGCGAGGACGCGATTTTTGATGACTAATTATTTCACACCTTTGGGTATATTATTGCATTTTTACTAAGGATCCCTATTTTTTTAAATGACATATAGCCTATATAACTGAGTGAAGAATTTCTGCAATCGGTCAAGTAGTTTTTGTGTGAAAACATTACAAACATACATACAAATGATTCCATCAGGTACAGTTTTCATTCAGTTGTGTTTCGACCGCGCTTAGAATACAACGCCACGCAATGACAATGTGTTCAGTGAAAAACTGTCCAAATAGCAGCATATCCAAACTTAAAAAGGATGGGGTGTCGTCTTTCAGGTAAGTGCCCTTTGAAGTTTACAAAATTGTATAAGTTGACGTTTTTAATCATTATGCTAAATAATAACATTACAATCGCTAAAACAAAATACATCGCCGACGAAATGTGAGCACCATAATCTGTAAGCATTTTGTGTTTCGGTCTGAAGAGCACTGTAGCTAGTGAAATGTCTGGGCAAATGAGGTGGTGGGTGGTGACGAGCCCAATTTTAATGCCACTCAGAATTTTTGGGTTTAACACTGAGCGGCACTGTATTAAAATGGGCAGAGCATATCAATTACCATCAGCTGAACGTCCTGCTCGTCTCGTCCCTTATTTTAATAAAAAAAATCAATGATATTCTTTTGATAAGTTTTTCTTGCCGACCGTACTTCCTAGAACTGTCATTCGAGCCAGGTCACGAGTTAAGTTGACGAAGTTATACAAAACTCACCGGTTTTGCGGGGGGAGGTTTAGGTATCCCACTTATGACGATCTCCCCCTGGCTAGTCTTGATGTCCATGTGGTAAGTGCTACCGGATATTCCCGTCACCGCGATCTCCCCTGGCAGGTTTACGGTCGTCGTGCCAGGCTCTTCTTCATCACCAACTTCTGTAGCTTTTGGTACCTCCGTGACATCTATAACAGATCGGCTCGTGTTAGTGAACTCACCAAAACAGTTCAGACTGCGCAAGTTACACTGGCACGGATGTTCAACTATGTGTATTTTCAGTTACACTTTATTTGGTGCGTCAGGGAAAAATTATCAGAGTCAATTTTAAAACTTCGTAAACGAACGAAATTTAAACGAAGTTTCGGTAGTGACCTTACTATATTTTGTTTTCGTACACATCGACGAAGTTCGAAACCATTGACAATATTCTTGAACGAATGGTGAACGATTGAAATGAATGCTATTTGTATCCGACTAATTTGAAAAGTTCTATTACTAGTAGTAACTACTGACAACCAAAAATATCTGTATTACAAACGCAATGTAAACATGTGACTTAAGATTTTTTGTTTGAATTTTTAAAAAGGTTTCTAAAAAAAACTCAATTATGGTGCTATACTAATTTGTTTTTTTTTTACTAAAAATATTGCCTCTACATATAACCATCCTTTTAAAGGTACATCTTTTCAAATGGCTGCACAAACTATGATGAAGCTATACCTTTTAAATTTATATGTCTGAGTACCTACTCTTAGTTAGCTGTAAGTTGTCCTGTTATAAAATAAAAAAATAAGAACACCATTACTGTTAGAAAGGAATAAGCAAGATAAATCTACCTTTATCCTTTCTAACAGTTGTACTAATGTAGCTCATGCCTTTCGACCTGCCTCTAGAGCTTGAGGTGAAGAAGCAGCTGCTTAAGAGAGAACCCGCCTGATTAGATTGCAGTTCAGACCGTTCAGAAAGTTCAGAGTTCTACCGCATTTATCACGGGAGTGTTCCGAAGAGCTGTTTCACCTGGTTCCTGCCGCCGAATTCCACCTTCACAACACGTCACAAATTAGGATATCATCCCCCACCATCTGGGTGTGTGGCGGTCCTCCACAGTGCGATTTGCAAGGGACTGTCTTCCACGTACTCCAAAGCTATGCAATGAGCTTCCTTGTGCGGTGATTCCGGGACGATACGACATACCACCTTCAAAAAAAAGCGCGTACACCTTCCTTAAAGTCCGGCAACGCTCCTGTTATTCCTCTGGTGTTGCAAGAGAAAGTGGGCGGCGGTTATCACTTAACACCACCTCCTTTTCCATAGAAAAAACTCTCAAGTCTGGAATTTCACTAATATTAAATTGATTGCGCAAGTGGCGCCGGTTCCTTCTACGTTCTAAACTAATTAATTACATTGCACGAAAATACGCAATTATTTTATTACTTTTCAGTGCAAATATCTATTGTTTTGAAATAGTTTTTTTGAAGTCGATTGTTTTTATTGTATTTTTTTTCAAATGCATGTTACATGGGTTAGTTAAAAACAAAACCACTTACCATCATCGGAACTGTCTGCAAGATACACAATATTAATGACTGGCTGAAGTTTTGTTGGACTACTCGAAACTGAAAACGTAAATAGGCTTCAATAAATATGCAACATTTAAAACATACAACATATATGACGTATATGTACCATCGACAAAATTAATGCATGACCCACTTTGCTGATAATAATGTCTATAGTATGAGGCATGCCAAGATTTACGAATCATAATCATTTTATTTTTATTTCATGAAAATAAGGGACGAGACGAGCATGACGTTCAGCTGATGGTAATTGATACGTCCTGCCCATTACAATGCAACGCCGCTCAATTCTGAGCGGCACTATAATTATTGCGCTCGTCACCTTGAGACATATGATGTCATGTCTCATTTGCCAAGTAATTTCACTAGCTACGGCGCCCTTCATACCGAAGCACAATAATGTCTAAACATTACTGCTTCACGGCAGAAATAGGCGCCGTTGTGGTACCATAATCTAGCCGGCATCTTGTTCAAATGAGCCTCCCACTGGTACATTGTTCAGTACTTGGTGGAGAAGACAAGGTTCCGGTTGGGGGTCGAAAAGTTGATGCTGCGTCACGCAGTAGACTATAACTCTTTTGTTGCTCGCGTCCTGACAGAACATATACCGACCTTCCTGGACGTGACTGTGGCCGAAGGGGGTCGTGTTCCGCAAATATCGCGGACGTCGCCAACCGCAGGAAGTGACCGAACCCGCGCCTCGCATCACCGCGAAAATGTGACGTAGATTTAAGTTATATAAATATGTATGTAAGGCTATGAATAATAAGGTATTTTTTTCCACCTCGATGAAAAGCTTCTTTTAGTCCCTGGTACGAGGGACAAAAGTGGCCGATTCTCTCCCGGCAAGACGACTGTTTTCTTTTTTTTGTCATCCAGGTGGGAATAAAATTCTTATACGCACACGTGAGACAAGTAGGACATTGCCACCCACGATCAATCAATCTTGTCAATATTCTGCGGGTGAAAATGACCTACTTTTCTTCCTAGGTGCGTAATATAATTTTAGGTTATGGGCCTTGTAGCCTGAAATTATATGATTATTATTATTATTATACGTCGCTCGAACGCTTGGCTCTGTTGGAAGAGCGCTCAGACGGAACCCGAGAGGTCGCGGGTGTGAGTCCCGCATCGTTCATAGATTGTTACAAATTTTGGTTACAAATTTAATTTAATTAACAAGTGAGGGATATCACTTTAAAAATAACAAATTGTTTAGGTCTATATTAGCACGAAAGATATTGTATGACAATTGGTGGACTGTTAATGTCTAATAAAATGATAAAAGTTAAGTTCAAGGGAATTTCGACCTAAATGTTTATTATGACTGTAGGAAAATGACATTAAAGTGGGTCACGATTAAATTTTGTCGATAGTGCAGCTGAAAATTTATTGAATTAGGCGTTACTTTGCGGAAATCCATAATTATACAAATTATTTAAGTTTTCTTTAGTGTTATGCCAGATTTTGTATTCTCGGCAGTCTCGTGCCAGATTTTGGCGAGACAACACGTCCTGAGGATGCCTCGTGTAGAGGCGAAACACGTGTCGAATTGTTTCAAAGACAAATATTGGCGGAATTAACACTAAAGAAAACTTAAATCATTTGTATGATAGTACAGCTGTTATTGTAATAGTTATTTATGCAACTGTTGTGTAATAAGGGGTATTAAAACACGAATGTGGATTTATCTCACGAGGCGAAGCCGAGTGTAATAATAGTATCATATGAGTGTTTTAATACCTAATTATCAACAGTTGCATACAAGACTTTATCTACACCCAAAATATAAATCCTCTAAAAGATTCTGGAACAGTTAGCTTACTGCTAACATTAAAACAGCCAATCCTAGTAGTAACCTAAAATCATCCATTACTGATTATATACAAATAAACTAAGTATTAATGAATTATTTATTTTAGTAGTAATTTACATTTTGTATAGTGCAATAATTAAAATTCACTCGAATATAATGTTCTTTTGCAGCACTTAAAATGAATCGCTAATTTTTTGTAAACAAAACAATAAAAATATCGAAGAAAAATGGCGGGGATTCGAATAACCTACTTTTTTTTTACGGCGCGCGACGTTCTGGTAGTGTGGAACGCGCGTAATCGACAATTTTCTTTTTTTGAAATTCATACAGATACCACGCATCGAGCAATAAGAATGTGGCTGTCTGTTGAAACTCTTTGCGCATGAAGGGAAAAAAAAAACATAGGAGTGTTGTTATGAAATTCAATACAACATTACAACACTCTTTTGGATGATGTAATGGTTATTAGAACATTAGGTGTTTTAATGTTGGCAATAAGCTAACTGTTTCAGAATCTTTAATAGAGAATTTAAAGCATGGGTGTAGATTAAGTTATTTACGTGGTGGTTATAGTTATCGAAAAACTTCAAACTGATATAGAAAGTACGTTACCTAATGAGTAAAATGACATCAATAGCTTTTCAAAAATCAAACTGCTGCTGAAAATAGAGGCTCTAACAGTTCGCCGATATATTCGACGTGTTCACAACTGTCCCAATCTATCTAGACGTATAAATTATAATATGTAAAAAAGTATATATACCTATACCTGCGAAGGAAAATTTTTACAACAAAAAAAAACATTAGAGATGTATATTTTGCTATCGTTGGCGTGATTTGTACTTACTTGCTGCACTCCTTTCCACACTAGAAATCTTAACGGGTTCTGTATATTCCGCTGGCCCGTTCGTGTCGACTTCCTTTAAATAAAATAGATAATTGTTTAAATTAACAGAAAAACTTTAATTAAAAATAAAACAATTCTAGAATCACAGCTAAGTTTTAAAATCAATGGTTATTAATGGTTGAACCCTACGTTCGCACGTTCGGAGTCTACTTTAAAGGGGTACTACTAACTAACTAAACTACTACAAGATTTTAATAAGACGAGCGTATCTAGCAAATAGTAGACTAACTATACTCTGTCAAATAACTCAGCGATTAACGTAGGTGTATGAACCATTCTAAACCGGTGTACCTATAATAAGTTTAATTAATGAAATAACCAAAAATCATAACGTAAACCTTACCCTCTTCGATTTATTTATAGTATCACACCAACCAATGAAGTTGGACTCGAGTAAAGCATTTGAACTAATATATAAGACACAGTACTTAATAGTAGATTAGTAGCCAAGGGCTGTAAGGCATCCATTGCAGCCCGAGATATTCGCCTATAGTTCGAGGGTGAAATTGGTGCTTACACCCGAGCTAACTACTCTGCTTTACATCTCGTTTGTGAGGTCAGTAGAAAAAAACTGGCTATAATAAAATATTGTTAATTGCTGCTTCAGCTTCCATTTTCATTGAATCGGGAGTGCAGCATATATCTTCATCACTTGCAGAACTCATGTTTTATTCCTAATTAGCACGTAATTATAAAAAAATCCCAAAAACAAACAATATTTAAAGTAAAAGTTTTCTATTCCCGCCTTTTTTCATCTTTTTTCTTTAAGTATTTTTTTCAAGAACGAAATTGAGCTTCGCCGTTCGATATTTAAAATTGATGACTCACTATTATACTCATACTAATACAAGGCTTAATAGCGAAGCGACCTCTTTTGTCATTGGGCTGAATGCATGATGTCTATTGCCAGTATGATATATGTACGCAAACTTTTTGAAAGAGCGAAGAGTTTTTTTTTATTTAATTACTTACCGCCCTTGGTCTTTTCTAGCTACATTATTACCCTAGAGCGCTAATTGGTCACCTACAAGCCCCATTTGGGGGTAATAAGGACCAACTTACCGAATATGAGAGATGTAAAGGTATATAACAATGTCAACGTCAAATGGGATAAATGCTAATGGATCAATTGGTTGTTTCAGACGAGCCTGTAAAAAGCAGCAATAAATGAAAGCCACGCCGGGGTAGCGATTTCACAGCACAGGTGTACCGCAAGGTTCTCATCTTGGGCCCTTTCTGTTCAATATATTTATAAATTATTATGGCACATCCTTCCAAATTTCTTAATTTTAGACACACTTGGGTCCAATGTTTGAGGATCATTGGGAGACGTGGCTGATATTAATAGAATTATTTCTTAAGAATTCACTAAAAAGAATCAACGAAAAATATAGTAATTAGGTATTGTTGACTACAAATCCAACATGTTTGATTTTTGAAATCGATTGAATTTAATCTTTTGAGAAGTCAATAGATTTATTATATATATTAAATTTATTTATATATTTGATAAGTTCAAGTACCCTATTATTAAGTCTAATAATATTAATGATTAATTTTTACAATAAAAACATGTTAAGTCGCGCGAATTATTCCATTTTTTTTTTGACCTATCGCTCGTTCTAGTAAATAATTTTGATAAAATTCATTTCTTGATACATAGCAAAAGTATAAAAGTAAGTATTTCTCAAAAAATTGATTCCTTTGGAATTCTTTTTGATGTCAGTTCAAACACTACCACAAAAAAGCGATTCACTCCATTGTATGAAACGTGCAGTCATTGATAGATTGACAGATGACGGCTATAATATTGCAAAAAACCAAGATAGCCGAAATCCACTTCGGCCGTTTTCAATAACCTATCTATCTTTACTTTAACTTACGGATACATTGATGTCACCGTTTAATGACATGATCCTATCTATCGATAGTTATGTCCAATATAGTTCTACGGCCGTTTTCAATAACGTATCTATCCAAGTTTAACTTACTAGACGTAGACAAATGTATCCTTTTACGCTTACTTACATTTCAATAACCGATTGTCAGATAGCATTAGACATAACTATGGATAGATAAGATCTTGTCATTAAACGGTGGCAGCAATGTATCCGTAAGTTAAACTAAGCGTAGATAGGTTAATGAAAACGCAAGATAGTCCAATGTTATCTGTCAATAGGTTATTGAAATGTAAGTTTCAAACTTAGCCGGATTATACTTCGTCGCCAATCGCCATGCTGTAATTACTACTATTTCAAACTTATGTCAGATCACAGCACGTTCCATACTAAACTAAATATAAATTTTAACTTAGGCACACCCGTCTCTTATTACGTAGCATTTACATCCACTTTGTGGCGCTCTGTTGACCGAAAAATATTTTTACAAATAGACATTTTCCTTAAGGCTTGAGTATATGTCAATAAGTGGTTTTCTCCGTGTAACCGTTTTTTATTGAGTGACTATAAAAGAACAAAAAAAAATTTATGTTATTTATTGCACTTTATATTTTAGTTTGAACGTTTAAAATTATTCTTATAATGTTATAAATAGATGAAAAAAAATCTCAAAGTGAAGCCTTTTATGTTTTAATTTTTGTAACTACTTCTAAACGGCATTGAATTTCAGTATTTTTCTTTCGCATAAATTTTTGGCTAGATATTTTTCACAAAGTGGTCGATTGGTGACTCAATATAATGACTTATTAGGTTAAAAATAACTATTCCTTGTTTTCTATATAAATTCGCATGGGCGGGCACGTGCGCGGGCGACGGGCGGCAGTGTAAGTCGGACTGTCGGACGGAGAGGTCACGCTACTTGTTGTCATTTTATGGTGCACTAATTCGCGCATCTCGCTTTAGTGACACTTGTTTAATTTTGTATAAGGTACTTATTGTGTAAATAATACAATTTCATTTTGCGTCGTGCGTGCCGGCTGCTGTTGTCGAACTATCGATATATATGATTTATTATAAGCCGGAAATCATCTATAATGTCTATAGGGCTATCGATGTAACATTGAATATTTAGGTTCAATTATACTATAGTATTACTGTGTATCGAAAATATCGATATTTTATCGATATTATTTGGCTTCAATTATCAGCTGTTATAATATCCTATTGATAGAGGACTATTGAAATGAAACACTTTTGCGTGTCCTCTCATTTATATTAGGTAGGCACATACATTTTATTTCTATGGAACAACTCGGGCGAATCAACATGACGCCTGGATCAAATGTCATTTGTGCAATGTACAGTGTGCGAAAAAGTTTTTGAAGTGCAACTTCTTTAAGCGCATGACGGTAATTTTTGTTACAAATGAAGCGGAAACGGAAGCGTCACGGAAATTTGAGACGTTTTTGTTGAAGGAGAGGAGGTTTTTGATCAAGGGAGAGAGCGATTGACACCGATTGAGGAAGAGTATTTCTTACTCTCGGGCTTCCCTACTAGCCTTGTATCGTGCATGTTTAGCGCGCGGCCGCTAGTAAGTAGAACATCTTCCCTACTAGCCTTGTATCGTGCAGGTTTTTTTAATCCAAGAAGGCTGCCGCGCAAAATTATGATTTCAATATTATGGATATCGTATCCGACGTTCTCGAGGGTGCAGAGAACGAATTTGGGATCGTTTTCGAAATCCAATATGGCCGCCACGCAAAATTATGATTTCAACAATATGGATATCCTATCCGAGGTTCTTGAAGGTGCAGAGAAGGAGTTTGGGATATTTTTTAAATCCAAGATGGCCGCCGCGTAAATCCATGATTTCAACAATATGGATATCGAATCTGAGGTTCTCGAATGTGCAGAGAATGAAATAAGGATCATTTTTGAAATCCAAGATAGCCGCCGTGCGAATTTATATTTCTACAATATGGATATCGAATCCAAGGTTTTCGAGGGTGCCGAGAACGAATTTGGGTTCATTTTTGAAATCCAGGATGGCCGCCACGCAAATTTATGATTTCAACACTATTGATATCGATCCGAGGTACTCGAGGGTGCAAAGAACGAGTTTGGGATCATTTTTAACAGCAATACTACAGTATATTTGAACCTAAATATTCAATGTTATATCGATAGCCCCATAGATATTATGGATGATTTCCGGCTTAGAATAAATCCTATATCGGTAACCAAAGTATCCATAGTTCGACAACAGCAGCCCATACGCACGACGCAGCGATGGCCCAGTAGCAGATTGTAGCGCGGCCGCGCGGCCAGCGAATAATTGCGGGGGCCCGGTAGGTGCGGGGAAAACATCTCGCTCCGCCCAGATACTCAAGGCCGTTGGCAGATACAGCACCCTTAACAATGGTTTATTCGGACGTATAACGCTTCCCGCGTTTATTTGCAAGGCTGCTTGACATTCGGAAAACTTCACAATAATCATTGTATTGACAGTGTTGTCAGCGATATTAGTGAACATTTTAAAGTTATACTTGAGAATAAACCAAAGGTATGTTCCGATATGCACTGCGACCACTGTACAGTGTGACGTCAATTTAGTATACTGTGACGCCGTTCCTTTATAGCCAGTTAAATTGGTTACTATAACTAAAACGGAACGCAATCCCGTATTCTGTCAGCCGCATTTTTTTACGCAGCATTCAAATGAGTGTATTAAAGTTTTCTAGTTCATTAAAAAAAACTGTTGTTGGAGTATTTTCAAATTAAAATTATTTGGAATTAAACTGTAGGTATTGTTTATAAAACGTTAGGCACTCGAGTGGTTTTGACTGATCACGTGGTCAAAGTACTGCGAGTATCTTACCTCGACGCCAGTGCTCACAGTAGAATATGGCGGCAATACATACGAATATTATGACGTCATATATTTCCCTAGGGTACTGCGGCAATATACTTGCAGTCCATAACGGAACGAATTTTTCTACAGTGATAGCACTGTGCAGTGCTCTCAGTGCATATCGGAACATACCCCAAGTCAACGTTTAAGTCCATAGACTAGTAAGAGGAGTATAGTAACTGTATCTCGTATTATTATTGCCTTGACGAAGTCTTTACTTCTGTCTGTCTGGAATATGAGGCACGAAAGAAATAAAATGTTTTACATTACTGTCACGTTTTACATTTTTCTTCCTATTAGATGAGATAAGAATGATTCGAAGAAGACGAGTATTAAAAAAATCTTACCATTTCTTCTGAAACCTCCGGGATATCCACTGCAGATTTGCTTTTCTTTTCACACTGAAATATTAACAAAATGTGTATATATATTTCCACAGTGCAGTTTTCGAAGATTTTTTTCCACGTAGTACAAAGCTGCGGAATGACTTTCCTTGTGAGGTGTTTCCGATACGACATGAGTACCTTCAAAAAAAAAGCGCGAACTCCTATCTAAAGGCCGACAATAATTCCTCTGGATTTGAAAGATAATGTGGCGGCGGTGATCACCAGGTGACGCGCACGCTTGTTTTTCCTACTCTTTCGCCATTTTCTGCCGTGAAGCAATAATGTGTAAGCATAATTGTGTTTTGGGCGCCGTAGCTAATGAAATTACTGGGAAAATGAGACTTATCATCTTATGTCTCAAGGTGACGATCGTAATTGTAGTGATGCTCAGAACATTCGTTTTCCCGTAAAAGTTACATTTTTATTATTATTTTAGCTAACCTGACGTTTCGTTCCCTTTCAGAGCACGTTTCATAGGTACTCGTCCCACTGAAAGTTTTCTATTTAAAACAATACTGTACCTATATACCTAACTTAGAAATAAACGATCATTAAAAAAGTTGAGAAAGCAATGTGGGTACTTACAAAATATTCAACAGGTGACGAAATCCAAATTAAATTAAATTTTTACAACCGCAAGTACAATAAATTAAATATTACCGTTTCACAGTTTTAATATGAAATTTGAATGAATCAAAAAAACAGAGAATGTAGCAACTTATCAATTAACTTCACTACAAATTTTAATTCTGCGTTATGATAGGATATAAATCCGCAACCACGATACTACATTACTACAAAACTATTTATAACAATCTCGACCGTAACACTATAACACTAATCTCAAATTCTTAAAATAATTATGACAACTTCATAACTTTTTCTGAAATTGCGAAATAAAAACATATAAAAACTCCAAGTCAGTAGTTCGAACTCTGTAACCATAGATTTAGACTGTCAAAATAGCTAGTGTTGTACGACTGTAGATGAACTTATCGATAAGTCAAAGTCAAACAAACTTTATTCAATTAGGCTTAAACTAAGCGCGTTTGAATCGTCACTACAAATATTTCCTTCACATTACTGAATTTACATACTTAATTTAAATTAAGTATGTAAATTTAAATTAAGTATGTAAATTTGATTTAAATCGCCAATTAAATTATAGGTCGTAAGGAAATAAAAATATTATGCTATTCTTTTTGCTTATTTATTCTTTTATTTTTTATTAATTATTCTTTTTTCATTGATAATTTTATTTTAAATTTACCGAGCCTAAATAATATCAAGACTGTGTACAAAGACTCTGAAAATTACAATATCAATAAAATTCTTTTCTTTATTAGTATTACTTATTGGCGTACAATAAACAACTAAAGTTAGAATCACGCTCAAAAACTGTCTGAAGCAAAACTTTGCCTACGCGTTTATTTAGCTGAGTTTTCTTTGAGCTTTGTTTTGAATACAACGCCACGCAATGACAAAGTGTTCAGTGAAAAACTGTCCAAATAACAGCATATCTAAACTTAAAAAGGATGGAGTGTCGTATTTCAGATAAGTGCCCCTTAAAATTAACAAAATTATGTTACTAACTTGACGTTGTTAATCATTTTGCTTAATAATATCATTTCATTTGCTTAAACAAAATACATCCCCGACGAAATGTCTCGACGCGAGCGTATACAATAGACTTGGAACATTAATGAATGTTTTTATGCTGTCCGTAGATATATTGCAATGTGGTTTTGTAGTATAGATTGCGCTGCTTCCATACGAAAGGCGGATGTGAATATTTAGTCGCAATGTTGTGTAGAAACTTTTTAGTCTGTTCAACAAATGCGTTTTTTGATTTTTATTACTATTTTCAGTGAATAAGGTCAATGAGGTGCCATCCGATTTGAAATTGGTTTATTCAATTCCTAATTTTAATTTTATATATGTTTAAATTTTTTTTTCAAAATTTTCGAAGTAGGCGAGACATTACGCCAGCGAACACGGGTAAATAACCCGTGTTCGTCGGCATTTTCACCCCTCTGGGAAAATTATGTTTTATACTTCACTGAACACTTTTTTATTGCGTGGCGTTTCATTCAAAGCGCGGTCATAACACAACTGAACGAAAACTGCTTAATAGAAGCGTAGGCAGAGTTTTGCTTTAGACAATTTTTGAGCGTGCTTGTGAGTCTTATTGTTTATTGTACGTCAATGATTAATAGTAATAAAGAAGAGAATGTTATTGATATTGTAATTTTCAGAATCTTTGTACATACTCTTGATTTTATTTAGGTGCAGTAACTATCCATTAAAATAAAATTACGCCAATGAAAAAAGAATAGCTTTTTTTTATGGAATAGGAGGACAAACGAGCGTATGTTGTTAAGTGATCACCACCGCCCACAATCTCTTGCAACACCAGAGGAATCACAGGAGCGTTGCCGGCCTTTAAGGAAGGTACAAGGCCGGCTGCGCCGTCTCAAGGTGGTAGTGGACGGCGTTTAAATTGGAGTGAATTCCCCTGATATTGCAAAAGTCCACGTTGAGTGTGGAGCGGGGTGCCGTGGTGTTACTGCCTCGTTTGTCCTTGGTCATGCGCGGATGGCCACCGGTCCTCGACACTAACCTATGCGAAACATAGCGGCACTAGGCCGCACGGTCATCGCCGCTTAATATGTATATTAATTACTTTACGACCTATAATTAAATTGGCGATGCACTTTTTCAAGTTTTCACTACATTATCGATATGTTCATTTATGAACGTACAACACTAGCCATTTTGACAGTATAAATTTATGGTTACATAGTTCGTATTACTTGAAGTTCTAATATGTTATTTTCCGCAATTTATGAAAAAGTTATGAGATTGTCAGATTCATTTTAAGAATATGAGATTAGTGTTATGGTGTTAAGGTCGAGATTGTTGTAAATAAATTTGTATTAATGTAATTATCGTGGTTATGAATTTAGGCCTATCATAACGCAGAATTTAAGTGTAAAGTGAGACATTTTATTTCTAATGGGTGGTAGTTTTTGACGTTAAATAAGTGATTTTAAATCCTATTTTGAACAATAATATTTGAATTTGAATATAGGGAACTCTGCCGATCTCTTCCTGACTCGACTTAACCGAGTAGTAGACATAACAAGTTAATTTTTGTTGCGCGTGTTATCTTGTAACGTTTAATCATCAGTTTCTAGTAAATTCGCTAAAAATGTACATACATAACATTATCAAGAATATATCGGTATGCTACAGTTAAAATGTTAATTTTTTCAAAAATTTCTCGGAATGATTCTTTAGAATTATTAGTTTTTATAACGTGTTCATCTTTGCGGCTTATTCTAAAAAAAAATTGAAACTGCTTTCTTAATTTAAACGAGAATGGGTGCAACAATGGAAACCCAGTGATTACAAAATTGGATCAATGACTCTTAAGGCCCAGTGGTATGACACTGACTACTGTGCTGGAGGATTCGAAACCCAGTAGGTGAAAACATTTATATAACGAAAATCGTATATCAAAGCAAAATCACTTTATTCATGTAGGTCACGGAAATGACACTTATAATTGTCAAAAAAATCGTTCTTTCTTATTGAATTTACCACTACTTTGTAAAGTGTTGAGCTAATGAGAATATGTAGCAAGAAACTCATTGCCACTCTTTTAAATCAACATTAACATTTTTATAGCTTTACAAATCATTTCAATTACAATATAATATTTAAAGTGATGCAACAAAAATACTGAAGGATCAAATAGTCAATGCCTTACACAATTAAGTCAAAAAAGTAAATGTAAATTGATATGAAACAAAAGTTATTGAGTACAGTAGCTGCATCATCCACACACACCGTAATTAATAAAGGTATTTGCAAGCATTTTATATTTTACTAGCTGACCCAGCAAACATGTATTGTCGATATTAAAATCGCGATACAAAAGTAACTGTTGATCGTAGATGGGTGAAAATTTGAAGTTGTATGTATTTTTTAATGCTGATTCATAATCAAACATATTTAAAAAAAATGTCAAAATAGTTAAAAAGTGTTAAAAATTAAAACGTGCGGACCACCCTTAACATTTTGGGGGATGAAAAATAGATTTTGTCCAATTCTCAGACCTACCCAATATGCACTCAAAATTTCATGAGAATCGGTCTAGCCGTTTCGGTGGAGTTCAATGTTTAACACCATGACACGAGAATTTTATATACTAGATAATAAAAAAAATATATATTTTAAGAATCTGAAGCAGAGCTTCCCGTAACATTCTTTTTCATTATAATGCCCAAATTCAAATTTGCCCTGTGCTTCCCCGGGGCATATAAAGAATAGGGAAGTCCCAGACCCAAGGGTGTGTAAGAGGTGACTTAGGGCATTTACCAGTGAGAGGCTTCTTTGCACAGGAGTAGGGTTAAGGGTACCACAATGTCGTCTTTTTCTGTGTTAATGTGTAAGTATTATTGTGTTTCGGTCTAAAGGGTGCCATAGCAAGTGAAATTAATGAGCAAATAAACTTCTTATATCTCAATATGAGGAGCACAACTGTAGTGCTACTCAGAACTTTTGGGTTTTTCAAGATTCCTGAGTGGCACTGTATTGTAATGGGCAGGGTATCAATTACCATTAGCTGAACGCCCTGCTAGTATTGTCCCTGTATGATAGATTGTAATGCATATAATATCTAAACTTACCTCAACTTCAGAATCTCCTGTTGTCTCATCCACATTGCATATCAAGACACCTTGGTTCGGAGGTAGACTTTCTTTAGGCATATCTGTTTCCGACTGGTGTGTGTTAGAATCCTCAGAATTATCGACCATCATTTGGTTGCTCTCTGTAATACAGTGGAAATCTTAGTTTTTCCCAAAGATTGATGTGAATAATAATCCGTATTCTAAAGCACACTCTTAAATATAATTATAGAAATAGTATACCTCACTTACAGGCTTACTCAACATGCACAATTACATGAAAAACAATACATGTTAATAATAATATGTTGTTTTGTTCATTTTAAAATAAACTCTTGCGGGTGGAGTTTCTTAAAATCAACAAAGACAAAGGAATATTCCTACCAAATTTCAAGTCTCTACACCTTATGGTGCCAGAGATATCATGGTGAGTCCATTCATAAGTGGAAATCTGTCATATATATTCATTATAAATGTTAGAATTAGAAGCTTTAATATTTGTTTTATTTGAGAACAAATCTATCTAATATATAAAATTCTCATGTCGCGGTGTTTGTAGTTAAACTCCTTCGAAACGGCTTGACCGATTCTCATTAAATTTTGAGTGCATATTGGGTAGGTCTGAGAATCGGACATCTATTTTTCATCCCCCTAAATGTTAAGGGTGGTCCACGGCAATTTGTTTTTTTAATTTTTTGACATTTTTTTTAATTTGTTTGATTATGAGTCAGCATTAAAAAATACATAAATCTTCTAATTTTCAACCATCTACGATCAACAGTTACTTTTGTATCGCGATTTTAATATCGGCAATACAACGTTTGCTGGGTCAGCTAGTATAATTATAGAAATTGTATACCTCACTCAACATGCATAATTACATGAAAAACAATACATGTTAATAATAATATATTGTTTTGTTGATGATAAAATAAACTCTTGCGGGTGGAGTTTCTTAAAATCCACTGACATCTACTTGATGAAAGGAATATTCCTACCAAATTGCAAGACTCTACACCCTATGTTTGTTATATTTGAGAACGAATCTATAATACATAAAAAATAATTACAAGCAATTTTAATACTTAGAAAAATATATTAATAATAATAATAATAATTCTTTTATTTCAGGCCAATTACGTCCCATAGTTAACATTAATTATTTATTCTAATTAAAAGTAAACTTCAAAAGTAGAAAACCATCACTGTATAAGGGTGTGGTGTCCAAAATATAAAGATATAAAAATTCATAATATTAATTACACATCCAATTTATTTTTTGTTATTCTCCATGTGAACAGATATCCAACGTTTATACATAGGGCTCCTGATATCGTCAGATATAGCCGTGAGGATTTTATTTTTTGAGGTTGACTCCAAAATGTCGCGATTCTCGTTCTTATTACAGCGAAGAAGTCAAGAATATAATAAGTGTTTTTATCAAACTTATGGTGCATAGACTTTACCTCAGTACTTATGTCATTAAATATGCATGTTGGTTATTTAAAGTAAATATTGTAAAGTGCTTTATTATTCTTCATGTATCATATGATGAAAGATCTTTTAATATGTGTGTGTCCTAGTGGCTATAGGATATAGATCCTAACCAGACTCGCTAACATACATTTTTTTTTATGGAACAAGAGGACAAATGAACGTCCCATACCTGATGTTAAGTCAGCACCACCAGCCTGTTATCCACAGGCTCTTGTAATACCAGAGGAATCACAGTTGTGTTGACATCTTTTTTTAGAAAGTGTACACACTTTCTTTGAAGATACCCATGTATTTGTGATGTCATATTGTCCTCGAAACACCACTCAAGGAAGCTCTTACCACAACTACGTTCAATGTGGAAGAACATTAAAAGAAAATAGATATTAATTATAAATAATTGCAAATAATATAATTAAAACAATAAATCATTCTCTTTTTTTGGGTTGTGGGTAACCAAATGGTCATGAAATGACGACTTAATGATACATCAACAGTATAAAACATATCTCTATCTAGGAAATTAATAAAAAAAAATGTATAACTTGTTCCTTTCATTATAATAAAAACTTACCATCATCCTGATCAAAATCTTCATCATCATCTCCATCTCCATCATCCTCATCTTCTTCTTCATCATCCATTACTCTTGAGGACTCAGCTAATAATCCTAAACTATCCTCTGTTATCTCCTCAGATATCAGGTTATCAGAACTGTGTACAACATTTTTCTCTTCCTGGATACATCCTGAAGTAGATGGTTGATTCTCACCTTCTTCAATTAAAACCTCTTCATCAGAAATTTTTGAATTAGATGGTACATCAACATCAGTTGGCATTTCTGAACATATTTGTTCCTGTGTTTCCGTATCACTTGACTCTTCTGGTACTGTACTTACTGTAGATAATAACTGATTTACATTTGATGTGTTTTCTTCTTCTATATTACTTACACTTTCATTTTCCATCATATCTTCTGGAATGTTTTCTGCAACAGCTGTAGTTGAGGCTGTCATTTCCACATCAATAGAATTATCCACTATATTTACTGGACTGTTTTCAGATACAGCTGTAACTATAGGTGTAGTTTCAGCATCAGTAGAGCTTGTATCTAGCTTATTTGTTTTTGTTTCACCTTCAATAGCAGTCTTTTCATACTCAATGTCTACTGCTTGATCTTGAGGACATAGTGTTATGTCGAAATCATCTGCATCATCATCAATATCTATATTTATGTCTTCTTGCTCAATGGATGATTCAACATCAATTTGCTCATGTGTGTCTTCTTGTACTTCACTTATGAGCTTTTCAATATTGTCACAGTTGTTGGATATTGTAAGAGATTCCTGTTCTATACCTTGAATTGCATTTTTCAACTCTTCCTCTTCAGTAATAATATTTTCAACAGGAGGATCATCTTCTAGTATTACACATTCATCTTCATCACTTTCATCAGCTTTGACATCTTGGTGTGTTATTTTACACATATCTGATATTTCAACATCAATTTCATTTGTGTCATTATCTATGTTACTCATGTCAATATTTTCTGAATTAGCAGTACTCGTTACTAACTTGTCAGTTTCAGTATCTAATTTTTTAGTAGTAATTGCTAGCAGCTCTTTGTCTAATTCTTGATTTTCTCTTTCCAATGATTCAAGGAGCATCTTTTCTAAATTAGATCCATGCTCATCATTATTTACTTCATCACAAATAAAAGGCTCACTTGAAAATTGTGGTTTAACTGTGTGTGTATCTTTTATAATTTTAATTATTTCTGTATTTAAATTAGTTTCCTCTATGTTATCTAGCTGAGCAGGACTCATTTCTGACTCTTCTGGTTCTGCATCTGATATATTAGCATCCACAACAAACACCTCCTCATCTAATTCTTTATTTTCCCTTTCCAATGATTCAAGAAGCATCTTTCCCAAATTTGGTCTATGCTCAACTGTACTTACTTGACAATCAACAGGCTTAATTGGGATATCAGATTTTAGAGCATGTGTATCTTTTGTAATTTCTTGAACAACTGTACTTTCTTCAAGTACTGATTTTTCTATGTCTGGCAACATTATTGCATTTTCACTAAAATCACACTCATCATCACTAAATTCTATCACTTCTTGAGACGGAATTTCTAGCATCACATTTGGAGTTTTTAATTTGCTGGTTTTACTATATTCAATTGATTGGAGAGGCATCTCTGCATCTGAGTCTTTAAGTAATTCATCTTCAATACATTCATTAGGTATGTTAACATCCTGATCTTCGTCATCCCCATCTAGTAGTAATATGTCTTCATCGGGTTCTTGTAACACAGAATTTTTAATCGGAGATAAGACTGCTTTAGGGTCTTTCACAATTGGAAAGCCTTTAGATTGATTTAGGTTACTTTTATGGTCGCCGCAAGATAATATATCGAGATCATGAGATTCCGTTGGAGTTGAGGTATTAGCTGCCGGTGTTTCGAATTCTGCAACTTCTTTGGAGGTTTCAGTTCTCTCGTTAATCGAGCTCATGATTATTTTAGATGAAGTTATTATAAACACTAAGTACCTATTGAGATTTATTTATTTCATTTAAAGTCAACTGCTAATTTTACTTAATCATTATTAACACATTAAACAGAAATACTTTTCCTTTACTATTTATAATCGTTTTACTCTTTATTTTTGGCGAGTAGCTCTGTGCTTATTAAGAACCAAACCAAAAATTAACAATAAATACAGTATCAGAATTCAGATATTTGCTAAAACAAATTCATCGAAAAAGCAATAACATACACAGAGTACTTCAAATCAATACTCAAACTATGAACCAAAGAGTATAATAATATATAGGGATTAGGGAAAGGAGAGCCCTCTCTACGCATTATGAGCTGTCTATTTGGAAACTAGCGCCATCTGGAGATTGGCTCCGAAAATAACTATATATAAGCTCAAAATTAAAAATTCATATTTAATGTTGTGACGCAATTAAATAACTAACTCTACTTTTTTTGTAGGTATTGCAATTTTTGTTATAATAAATGTTGATATTCCGCGTAGAGTTAGTTATTTAATTTTGTCACAACCTAGAATATAGAGGATTAATTTAGTAGTGTAAATATGCAAAATGGAAGACAAGAGCTACATGCATGCGCAAACGCTAGAAGTAGCCGCCATTTTATAACCAGTGGGCACTGACACAACTAAAGAAAAGTTGTTTCAAGGCGAGTGACAGCTGACAAAGCTTTCATTTTCAGACCAACTAACAGATGGCACTACAGTTTTCTGAAAACGTAACTTTAAGGTGTCTGGCTCATCAAACTTAGCCCCCCAAAAAAAAAATATTTTCTATTTTTGAATTTTCAATATCGCATATCGTTAGTTCGTAGTTTGTTCTTAATTGTTCGCTATAAATAATTGTGCGTTGTTTTAACTGTTCTAACATAACCTTACCTAACCAATTTTAATGAATTGCATTTTTTTTTATAATCGAGAACAAACAAATGTTTTTTATAGAACAATCAAGAACAAATGGCGAACTAACGATGTAATAAAAAAAATAAAAAAATAAAAATAAAAGTCTGGGGGGCTAACTTTCTTGAGCCCTGCTATGAACTGTATTTCTGTACTCATACACAACTACTGACCACAGAATACTTATACTCGTGTACCCTTTCCGCATCGGACGTGCCCGCGGGCACTGGTAATTCAAAAAACAATGAGACCGGCTGTGCCCCAGGGCACTCTTTTACCTCACCCAGTTTTCACCCTTATTAGGTGTACAAGATGGTTTATTTGCCTACGCAGTTATGAACGAATGAAGTCCGATACACATTTCGATCCGTTACGATTCAACGCCACCAATATTCGACGTCATAGCTTTACGGGCACAGCACTTTTGTGTTCACTTGTTCCCCGGCGGCGCAGCGAGCGGTCGTTATCAAGACTTTGCACGAAGATTGTTCTTTGTGGAGATTTTGGCTTTATTTTATAATGAACATATAATGTTCATTACAAAAACATAAAAGGAAATAAATAAAACAAGTAATTAACATTGAAAATCAATATTTATTTTAAAATATACCTATTTTACACTTATTGTCGAATGAAAAGTCTGTGTGAATAAAAAAAGAAAGACAATATGAATAATTTATACATGGCATTATAGATTGTTTCAATAGCTTTCAGTGACAGTCACTCAAATCACCCTAGTCATAAGCATTTTATAACTACACGTAAAATAATTCGCACGGGGAAAACGCTGCGCGACTGCCGAATGCTTGCCAATCTAAGGTGTACATCGAGCGGCGGAGCGCGCCGATCTGGAAAGGGTACTTCAAATCAGTCTTAGATACCATAGAAGTAGTATCCGCGTGCCCCTTTTAAATAGCAACAATATTGACAGGAGTAGTCTCAGGTATTGTTGTAGTATTATATTGAGTATAATAACCCCAAGCGGAATTTAATCTTACGAGACAAAGTCACATACTCAATCGATGATTGGGAATGTAATGTGTGAACTAAACACAATAACCAGAACCATGTACTGAGAATTAAATATTTAATAAAGGACCATAAAAAGTTAAGTAATATTACAAAAGTAATTTCATATAAATCACGATTGCTTATTAAAATATTATGTGAATATACCAGTAAGAACTCTAATATTATGATCAGGAAATATACTGTCTTTTTTTTATTTCTATTCACTTGTATTTAATTTCTGTCGTTAATCTAAGTTTTACTATTACATAATATAATTATATTATGAAAACAAAATGCATTGACATACAGTTATAAACAAATAGTTTCACAATAGCTTATTAAAAACTCGTCAAAAATGTCCGAGCGACGTTGTATAAGTAAATAAGTATAATATTTAGATGTACACAAATAAAATTTTAAAAACAAATTGTATCAACGATGCGGGGCTCGGATCTTTGTACTTTCGTGACAGTGCTTTTCCAACTGAGCTTAAACGTTAGGTGAAAAGCAATGACGTTCTATACATATGGACATATCATCCGTAGTCTGATAACGGAACGGCAAAAGTGTGCTTAAAGACAATGTAAGTACACTTTTCTCCTTAGTCGTAGTCGTGTGTCAACTGTGTGTCAATCAACAAGCCGACTTTTAACGACTCAAAATAAGATGGTGTGAGTTTTCATCGGTAAGGTTATTTTATTTACATAAGATTGATATGATAAAGGGTAAGTAATTTAATAAAACGAATTTTTTTCATTTAATATGGTACAATTATTGGTAAGTCTCCAGACAAGACCCGCTTGTCAGAATGGGACAGAAAGCCCACAGAAATTCAGAAGTCAGAAATGAAAACAAAAGAGTCGCTCTTTTTAACCGATTTCAAAAAAGGAGATGGTTTCGTCTGTTGTTTTTTTTATATTTGTCACCTCAGAACTTTCTGATATGATGGTCAATGGAATTCATTGCTGCATTGCAAAAATGGGTGGATGTACACAAATTGAGACTAATTGAGAATTATTAATTAGTGTAGTTCAGATTGAGTAAAAATCTCAATATAAAAATAAAATTAAAAAAAAAAACCGACTTCAAAAACACTATTCCAAAACAAGAGATAATATGCACTAAAAAGTTTAAAAATAATTGCCTATTTTTATACAATCTTATTAATAAATATAAATCTAGTAACGATTATTGTTATTTTTGGAGTTGGTGTCAGCCGAGGTAGGTTTGTAGCTACAAACATAGTTATAGGACATATGTGCTTGAGTCAGACACAGGATGTGAGGAGGTGAGAGCCGAGAGCGAGGCCGTGGCGGGAGGACACCGATTCAAAAATAACAATAATCAGTACTAGAATTAGATTAATTAATTAATTTGTATAAAAATACGCTATTATTTTTATACTTTTTAGCGCATATTATATCAATTATTTTGGAATATTGTTTTTGAAGTCAGTTGTTTTATTGTTTTTTTTTTTTTTTTAAAGACCTAGTGAACAATGATTAGCAATATTGTATTTTGTGTAATGTGAACGGTTTAAAAGAACGTGAAAGTACTAGTGTTATTTACACGTTATTACGGAAGTATCGTTACCTAGTGATAATTGATACTTATTTACTTCGCAAATATGTAAAAGCTAATATTTTTCAGCTTTCCCGTACACGAGATAATGAAAGAGAATTGGCGCCAGTTGGTAGCAAGAGAGAAATGTGAAGATATTTACAAACCATATAAGCATATTTCTATTTCACCATTAAAGTATTTAAGTTTTTTGGATTTAACAATTAAAATTTGACAAAAGCTGTCATACAAATATATGTTGATGTCCGCTTACACTACCTATACCAATAAGATACCCTGGAAAAGATATCTAAGTCTAAAAGACAAATTTTATTAAATTCAAGGAACTTAACATTTAAATAACCAGTTTAACTAATTATTTTATGTAAATAAAACTATTATATTTGAGTATTAGTTTCTCTCATTAAAGGTTACCTTAACTTATTAAATCCAAATCCCTTTAGAACGTAAAGAAGCAACAAATATAAACACAAGCCAATAAATAAACATACAAACTTTCCACTTTATAATATGAGTGTGATTTTTGGTTAGAAACGTAAACAACCTCCGACTGAACAGATCTTCATTGGAAAATAGGGACAGACTGACGAAGGTAAAACTTATAAACGCAGAAATGTATAGGCATAGATATCGAACGTTATTATGGTGTCATTTGTGGCATGTGCCATATTTCAGCTTTGATTTTGTATGAGGTGCAATGTCTATATGTATAGAAAGTCATTGGTAAAAAGCTATACTTACGTGTGGAAGCTAACTCAGGAAAAATACTATTTGCAAGCTCGATGACATGACAGATCTTGTTTGCTTGCCTCAAAGTTAAAATCGGGGCAAACAATAAAATGGATTACGCGATAGAGATGCAAGATCAATGGCTTTGTCCCGTTCTATCTCAGCCTACATTGTATATCGCTTGTCCTTTCTATTTGTTATGAAGTTACCGACGCTACTTCTGTAGAGTAAATATTCTAAGAAATCAGTGTTATACATTGTTAACAGAGGTTACTTCAGAGACTAAATACGTCAGAACACTATTTGTGTACTGTCAAGAGAGAGATCGAGGTTTTTTTGCCACGCCCACTATATTTTGTAACGCTATGATAGCGTTACACGCCAATGTGGGGAAAAAGAAGGCTACTTAGAATATTAGTGTTAATATTCTAGGGCCCCTGCAGTGTTTTTTGATCTTTTGTCACTTTGAGAATAAAATGCCTGTCATGTCACTTGTCAACTGATTTTCTGTCCTGTCATTAAATGACACATAATAACTTTATAATTTGTATCATATTGTTGCTAGTCTAATAGTCTTGCAAAATATTTAAATTCTATAAAATCTCAGAGATTTTCACCTATAAATTGCTAATATATTAATAATATTATTCTAAATTCGTTAGTTAGTTATTAGTTATCGGCTCTTACAAAGCGGACGGTTCACTTCAGTGGTTCAACAATAATTAAAGGTTTTAGTTATTTACAATTTATAATGAATAGTTACTGGTCTCCACGGATGATGATGGGTGCCGCTGTTATTGGATTAGTTGGTGCTGCTGGTATGTTCCTTTATGAACAGATATATGCTGAAAAACGAAGAGCAATGTTAGGTTAGTATTGTGTTTCCTACGTTGTTTACTTCTTGTGGTTGTAGTTGGAAGTGTCTATTACGGAATGGATTACAAACACGTTTAAGTCTCCCTTTAGCTCTAGGTAATAGATGCTATTTATATTCTTATGTATATTGTCTTATTCTTGTGTATATTGTGATGTAATTACATTGGGTAGATTTAATCACACATAATTATGGGTGCTACTTGTGGTGACTGGATGATCCTGTTACCAAAAACTCTTATTCATGTTTCTTAAAATTAAAGTTATTATATTTTTTATAATCACTAATAAAATGCTTGCAATACTTTTTTTTTATGGATTAGGAGGACAAATGAGCGTACGGGTCACCTGTTGTTAAGTGATCACCGCCACCCACAATCTCTTGTAACACCATAGGAATCACAGGAGCGTTGCCAGTCTTTAAGGAAGGTGACACTTATTTTGAAGGTACCCATGTCATATCATTCCGGAAACACTGCACAAGGAAGTTCATTCCACAGCTTTGTAGTATGTGGAAGAAAGCTCCTTGAAAACCGCACTGTGGAGGACCGCCACACATCCAGATGGTGGGGATGATAACCTAACTTGTGGCATGTCGTGCGAAGATGGACTTCGGCGGCAGGAATCAGGTTAAACAGCTCTTCAGAACACTCCTCGTGATAAATGCGGTAGAAGACACACAATGAAGCGACGTCTCTACGCAATGTCAAGTGATTCAGCAGTTCACAGAACACTTGATGCATCTACTGTACTCAATAACTCTTGTGTTTTAGTTATTTACATTTTCCTTTGACTTGTTTTGTAAGACATTGAGTATTTAACATTTGAGTATTTTGGTTGCATGACTATACATTAACTGTAATGTACTTAACATAAATAAATAGTAAATGATTTGTGAAATGATGAAGCTGTAAATGTTGATTTAAAAGAATTGTAATGAGTTTCTTGTCACTCAACTCATTTAACCTCAACCTTTTCCGAAGTGCTGGTAAATGTGAAAAGAAAACTTTTGACATTTATATCAGTGCCATTGCATTGACCTATATGAATAAAGTGATTTTGATTTGATTTAAATGTTGTTACATTACTACACTGTCTTTAATTTTTTGAACAGCTGCTTTAGATGCTTCACAGTAAATTGCATATGCAGTCTTTTTACAGCCTATTTCAAACCATTGACCTAATACCAAATATTTGAATCATCATCATCAGCCGGAAGATGACAACTGCTGGACATAGGCCTCCCCCAAAAATTTCCACAACAATTGGCCTTGCGCTGCCCTCATTCATCATATTGCTGCGATCTTGACCAGATCGTTGGACCATCTTGTGGGGAGCCTACCAACACTGCGTCTTCTGGTATGTGTACCCCAACTGCCATCTGTCTGTCGAACTATGCCCTGCCCATTGCCACTTCAGTTTCGCAATAATTTGGGCTATGTCAGTAATATACAGGGTAGACCAAAAGTCCGTTTATAATTGGAATGATGATTAAAAAAAAACTAATTATAGTAGATCAAAACTGTTTATTGTTTTCAATAGTAAACAAAAGGGGAATTTATTTCTTAAAAATCACATCATCCATATGCAATCCTTCATTATTCTGGCATTGCTGCAATCTAGAGCGGAAATTTTTGATGACAGCTTTACATGTTTCTGTTGAGATGTTTTGGATTTCTGTGCGAATATGATCCTTTAATTCGTCAAGAGTTACTGGGTTGGTTGGCTGGAATGCAGGGGTTTTTGATCACCATGACATAGTGTCACTCCAATAACGACAATTCTGTCTATTAACATGCCCATTTAGGTGGAAGTGTGCCTAGTTGAGAAAAAAATGTTTGTAAAACTGGTGAATCGCTCTACCATTTCGTTCGCAAACTGCAACCTAGTGGCATGGTCCTGAGGCCTTAATTCCTGCACCATTTGGATTTTATAGGAATGTAGACTTAAATCTTTCTTGAGAATGCGGTTTAATACATCATTATCTTGGCACGTTAAGGACAGCAGACCGCTTTCGAGTTGATAGTCCAGGTTGGTCACGAACAGACGATTTTACTCGCTCCACGTTTTCGGGGTCCCTCGACGTTCTAGGCCGGCCAGATCGAGGTAAATCCATTGTTGAACCCGTCTTCTCAAACTTGAGCACCCATTATTTAATTAACACACCTGATGGAGCTTGATTTTTGTGTCGTAGCTTGTAATGATTACAAAACTTTCGCTGAGCTAAGGTCGCAGAATCGTTGTTTCGATAGTACTCGCGTACACAAAATGCACGTTGACTACCGCTAAACGACGCCATGGTACTAAATTCCCATTGGCCGCTCTTGCAATGCGTAACCCCTCCACCCCCCTCCGCCGCCGTTGCTAGACGTGGCAACCGATTCAAATGTAAACGGACTTTTGGACCATCCTGTATATATTATATTAGGTTAAATATATATTTAAAAATTCTTTTAATGATTCTTTAGAACGTAGGTTATAAATAGAGTGATTAGCCCTCTTCTGCAGCACAAAGATGATATTAATATTGGCAGCATTGCCCCATGGCAATATAAGTACCACAGGGCATAATACTATGAAAATAACTAAAGTAAACTAGTCGCGCCATATCTACGTCAGTTCATTGTCTAATCTTTTTAATTCACATTTACATTTTTAACATTTGGTATGGTAAATATTATATATTTTGTTGTCTTGCTATTTAACATTCGGTTATTAACACTACCCCAGTACACGATGCGAGATAGAATATTGTTTATTTCATCATACCTGGTTTCTTTTCACTTTAAATATATGTGAAGTTTCATCCAGAAACAATACTACCTTATGTTTTTTTTTTCTACAATATTGACCAGACCATTAGTCCATTTTGTGAGAGGGCCTACCAACACTGTTTTCCAGTGTGGGTGCCATTCAAGGACTTTTCTGCCCCACAGTAATAATAACCTTTTATAATGGTCACTACAAATTGTAAACTATAGCTACTGGCTATTTGTACATTAATATGAGGTCTGTGTTTCTAATGTGGCACCTGAAGTTCACCCTTTACTACATTTAACAATAATAATAGAAGGTTATTGCTTCAAACATTTTGTGCACAAACCAGTCATATTTTTTGAGAAAAGCTATAGTATTGATGGGGTAGAAAACTACTTCATAAATATATTAATACTATATATTTTTTTTTTATTGACACACATTTACACAAATTATCTTGCCCCAAATTAGGCATAGCCTGGCTATATTGCTATGGGTACAAGACACAATATACTTAAACTTATCCGTTACTCTGAAACAAATATCCATATTCATCATATAAATGTTTGCTGTGGGTTTCGAACCCGGGACCTCTAGCTCAGTAGGCAGGGTCACTAACCACTGGGCTATATGGGTCGTCTATAATTTGTTGTTCGTCCATATTAATGTAATCTATTACCATATTTTTTTTGTTTGTCATTCATTTTATTGGTACTTAATACACAAACATAACAGAAAAATTTAATTCAATGAATGATTTATTCTTTTGTATTCTAAATACAAGCTGTATATATTTAGAGCACATAACTATTGTATAGTTCTTTGGAATTATAAAGAAATTGACTGTATGGTGGAGGTGTTCAAATGACATTATCACTGTTTTAAAAAAAAATAGTAGTAAAAAAGTGTGGCATCTCAAGTCAATTTATTAATATGCAAATATTGGGGTTGAGCAGGTTATCAACTGTAAAGTAGATACTGTAGATGAAGCCACAACTTGAGAGTTGAACAAATTATACAAGATTTATTAAACGATACGTCACTCGAACGGTTAGCTTAGTTGGAAGAGCACTCGCACGGAACGCGAGAAGTCGCGGGTTCGAGCCCGCATCGTTCATTAAATTTTGTTTTCAAAGTTTATTTGTGTAAAAAATAATAATATATAATAATAAAAACCTAATTTTCTTAAATACAGTTACAATTAAATCCACTTAAAAGTAGTTTTTAAATAAATTCATTGATCTAAGAAAATACTAAAAAAATTATAATGACATTGTCACTACTAATAATGCTTCCCATGCTTATGTTTGAAGAAAAAAAAAGTGTGTGTGTACTTATGTATGCACGCAAGAAGTTATACTACTTTGGCCTAACGAAGGAAAAATCATTAAAATGATTTAATCCTCGTGCTATTCTACGTTTTCAGAAAGAAATTTTTTGTAAAAATCTTGTAAAGATGGCTTTGACAATTAATTATTGAATAATGAAAACGTCTGTATGGGTTTGAACCCTTTGCCTGTCCTAATAATGAAATGGACGAAGAAACCAAAAAAAAAAATTAACGAATGACGCAAACGTCAGAAAACTTTAGGAACCAACTTCACCCTGTTACTTTTACGTCTTACAGTGATGCGCGCGCATAATTAAATTTCAATCTCATGATTTTTTCATAACGCACCTAAAGAAGTATAACTTCAAAAACAATGTTGTAATAAAGAAGGTATTAAATACAGCCAATGAAAATATTATTATAGCACATTATTTAGTTAAATAACGTAATTAATTTTTCTTATACAAATGAGAGAGATTTTTTTTAACTTATAAATTAAAGTATATTGAAATTTATTTAATTCATGTCCATTGGTTGTGGTTCAGTCAGTAGACATATGAGTTTGAAAAGGCTTGGTTGCTGAATACAAGTGGTCTAGTTGACCAGTTAATTTTTTTTTTAAGACGACGATTGACAACGGTTGAGACGACTTTGATTAGTGTGTTGTATCAACATCTGTGTATATTTAAAATTTCTTATTACTTTTGACATAGTTCAAATTTTATTGTTAATTGAATTTTATGTTATTTTTATTATTTTATTTGTAAACAATATTATATTCTGTGCTAATAAGTGTAATTGGTTATAGGCCGTTCTTGTTAACAATAAATAAATAAACTAACGTCAAGGTGTCGAATTTGTGTGACACTTTGTGTTGGTGTGCGTGCATTGCTCAAAATAGAGGTTAGTTCTAAGCTCAATTTTTTTTCGACGTTTTCACAGCTGTCATAATCTAGACGTATAAATGATCTTAGATTAATTATTTATTTCAGTAAACGAAGTGGCAAGATTGGACAAACAAGTATCAAGTTTAAGAGTCGAGTTGGAGTCCTTGAGAGAACTGCAGAAAGAAACGTAAGTATCAATGCAACGAAATAGGAGAACGGCGTTCGCGTCGCGGTGCTATTTTCGTAATTTAAAAACCACATTTTACCACTTTGGAAGTGTCTTTCGCACAAACTATTCAGTTTAGAAAAAAAAATATTAGAAATCTCAATATCTTTTTTGAACACCTATCCATAGATACCCCCGTATGGGTTTGATTAAAAAAATTTTTGAGGTTCAGTTCTAAGTACCCACTACAATTTATTGTTTTTTTTTTCTATGTTTGTGTGAAAATCTTAATGCGGTTCACAGAATCCATCTACTTACCAAGTTTCAACAGTATAGTTCTTATAGTTTCGGAAAAAAGTGGCTGTGACGTACGGACGGACAGACAGACATGACGAATCTGTAAGGGTTCCGTTTTTTGCCATTTGACTACGGAACACTAAAAAGAACTAAACAAACAACTTGTTCCAGTACTAGGAGTGGTTGTGCCATGTTGGGTCCTCACGGACACAACCGAATTGGGCCGGCACGCCCGGAGAAATACCACTTCCCCACTCGAAACCGACGTGAAATAGCGGCTATGCCGCTGTGTTTCGTCCGGTGAGTGGGGTATCCGGAGGCCTACACCCCCCCCCCCCCCCCTCCCAAATACAAATGGCAGCACAGACTAAAACGAGACTACTTCAGGACGGTTCCAGGCTATGAAGCCCCTGAGAATCCGTCCCTGGGCGTCCACAATTAGGGCCTGTACCTAACAGTGGTTGCCCAGGCTGCCCCGCGTATTCTGGAGGGGGCAAATCTGCGCTGACTCGGGGCAAACTGAGCAGGAAGCTCAAACCACCCTCCTCCACACTCGCTGTGGACTTTTGCAACATCAGGGGGCTTCGCTCAAATTTAAATGCCGTCCATTTTCACCTGGAGACGGCGAAGCCGGCCTTGCTCTTTTTAACCGAGACACAGATATCCTCCCTGGCTGATTCATCTTACCTTTCCTACCCGGGGTATAATTTGGAACACTCCTTTATACCACGGGCTGGCGTGTGCGTTTACGTCAGGGAGGATGTCTGTTCTCGACGCCTGAGTTTTCTTGAAGGACAGGACCTATCTATCATCTGGCTGCGTGTAGACTGCGATGACCATCCGCGAATCTACGCATGCCTGTATAGGTCCCATAGCGGTAACGCAGAGACTGACCGGCTCCTCGAAAACATCCAAATGGCTACAGATTCCGTGTTAGAGCAGATCCCCACTGCAGAGATCGTGTTTCTTGGCGATTTTAACGCCCACCACGCCGAATGGCTAGGCTCCCGTACCACCGATCATGCTGGGAGATCTGTTCACAACTTCGCCTTAGCATATGGTCTGACGCAACTGGTTATTGCGCCAACGCGAATCCCAGATGTGCAAGATCATACACCTTCACTGTTGGACCTTCTGTTGACCTCACATCCGGACGGCTACCTAGTTTTCGTTGACCCTCCTCTGGGATCGTCGGACCACTGCCTGATCCGGAGCACCGTGCCGATCACGCGCCCAACACGGCCCCGCTTCTTAGGCTGTCGCCGCGTGTGGCACTATAGGTCAGCAGAGTGGGACGAGATGCGGTGCTTTTTTGCATCCTACCCGTAGAGGCAGATCTGTTTTTTCGCTGGGAGATCCAGATGCCGCTGCTGACGCTGTTGCTGATGTGGTACTGCAAGGTATGGAACTCTTCATTCCATCCTCCTCTGTGCCTATCGGTGGCAGGTCCCAACCATGGTTTGACCGCTCCTGCAAAATGGCCTCTCGCCGAAAGCAGGAGTGCTATCAGGCTTGGGTCAATGCGGTGGTATCTAAGGATGTGAATTCCAGCGAACTTAAAAAACACTTCAATCATGCCTCCAGGTCCTTCAAAAGAGTTATTGCTGACGCGAAGTCGAAGCACAATGTGCTGAATTGGCGAGAGACTTGCACGCCTTCCCTCGTGAACTCGTGCGTTCTGGTCGCTCGCCAAGGCTGTCCAAGGAAACTTCTGCCAGCCGGCCATTCCGCCACTGCACAGGGATGATGACTCGCTGGCCCATGACGCGAAAGAGAAAGCTGATCTCCTGGGCTCCCTCTTCGCGTCCAACTCGACTCTGGATGACCAAGGTGCACCACCACCGCATATTCTGCGGTGCGATTCATATATGCCGGAGGTAAAAATTCGGCATGGTGCCGTGCTTAAGGCGCTTCTCACCTTGGACATTCACAAATCGAGCGGGGTGATGGCATTCCCCTGATAGTGCTGCGGACATGTGCTCCGGAACTGGCGCCGGTCCTTACCCGTCTTTTCCGGCTCTCCTACTCATCAGGCGTAGTCCCGAAATTACGGAAGGCGGCTTTAGTGCACCCGATCCCTAAGAAAGGTGTACGCTCTGATCCGTCCAACTACCGCCCCATTGCCATTACCTCCATTTTCTCCAAAGTAATGGAGTCGATCATCAACCGCCAGCTCTTGGGGTACCTAGAGGGGCACCAGCTGATCAGCGACTGCCAGTACGGTTTCCGTCAGGGTCGCTCAGCTGGTGATCTTCTTGCGTACCTCACCCATAAATGGGCGCAAGCCGTTGAGTCGAAGGGAGAGGCGTTGGCGGTGAGTTTGGACATAGCGAAGGCCTTTGATCGGTTGTGGCATAAAGCGCTTATAGCGAAACTGCTATCCTATGGGCTTCCCGAGAAGTTGTGCAAATGGGTCACTAGCTTTTTGGCTGATCGGAGCATCAAGGTTGTTGTTATCAACGGTGCATGCTCCGACTTAAAACCCATTAACTCTGGTGTCCCGCAAGGCTGTGTACTATCCCCTACGCTGTTTCTTCTGAATATCAATGATATGCTGCAAATCAGCAATATTCATTGCTATGCGGACGACAGCACGGGGTATGCTTCCTACACCGACTTCCTACACTGAATTCGAGACTATGCTTTGCAAAGTCTAGGAATGGGGCCGACAAAATTTAGTCCAATTCAACCTCAAGAAGACACAAGTTTGTGCGTTCACCACTAAAAAGTCTCCCTTTGTCGTATCCCCTCGATTCGAGATCACTCCTCTAACTGCCACAGCCTGTATTGGCATACTTGGCGTCGATATATCGAGCGACGTTCAGTTCCGTGGTCACTTGGAAGAGAAGGCCAAACTGGCCTCTAAAATGCTTGGTGTACTCAGTAAGGCGCGACAGTACTTCACTAAAAGCCACCGCCTGCAACTTTATAAGGCGCAAATTCGGCCTCACATGGAGTACTGTTCTCACCTCTGGGCGGGTGTTCCCCAGTACCAGCTTCTTCCATTTGACCGCATACAACGAAGAGCGGCTCGAATCATCGACGATCAAGTCATCTCCGATCGGCCTGATTCTCTAGCATTGCGTAGAGATGTGGGTTCTCTCTGCATATTCTACCGCATTTATCACGGGGAGTGCTCAGAGGAGCTGTTCGGGTTGATTCCAGCGGCCGAATTCCACCATCGGACATTACGTGCAAAGTACCATCCGCTTCACGTAGACGTCTGGCATTCCACAACCGCGCGTTTTCTTCGAAATTTCTTGCCTCGCACAGCCACTTTTTGGAATCAACTACCGGCAGCGGTCTTCCCGAACAGATACGACTTAGAGACCTTCAAGAAAAAAGCTTACTCCCACCTTAAAGGCCGGCAACGCATTTCTAGACACACCTGTTGTTACGGATGTCCATGGGCGGTTGCCTCACCTCTCCCCATCCCGTGAGCCTCTTGCCCGTTTGCCCCCTCTCAAAAAAAAAAAAAAAAGTATACATTACCACAACTAATACCATTTCAACATAGAAAAGAAATATATTAATTTACTTTAGGAAAGGACAATAACATAACATATTGCAACAACACTTGGTAAGCGTTATGAAGCTACATCCGAAGCAAGCTGCCGCCGAATTCCACCTTCGCACGACACGCCACAAGTTAGGATATCATCCCCACCATCTGGATGTGTGGCGGTCCTCCACAGTGCAGTTTTCAAGGAGCTTTCTTCCACGTACTACAAAGCTGTGGAATGAGCTTCCTTGTGCGGTGTTTCTGGGTCGATACGAAATGGGTACCTTCAAAAAAAAGCGCGTACACCTTCCTTAAAGGCCGGCAACGCTCTTGTGATTCCTCTGGTGTTGCAAGAGAATGTGTGCGGCAGTGATCAATTAACACCAGGTGACCAGTACGCTCGTTTGTCCTCCTATTCCATAAAAAAACATCAGTTCGTAAAGGGGCTCTCACACGGGGAGAAGAACTGATAACAAACTACCAGCTCATCTTTTCAATCAGATAGTAACAAAAATGCCCAATATATCTAATATATAAAATTCTCCTGTCGCGGTGTTCATTACCTACCTCCTCCAAAACGGCTTGATCGATTTGAATGAAATTTTCTGTGCATATCAGATAGGTCTGAGTATCGGCCAACATCTACTAATCTACATCTCATACGCCTAAAATAAAAGACCCACCCGTAAATATTTTTTTGACAATTTTTTTTATAATTTTTTGTTATGATTCAGCATTGAAACATAAATACAACTTCAGAATTGTACTCTTCTATGATCAATTTCTCTTTTTTAATTTCAATTTTTATATCATTCTGTTCCATCCACAGAACCTCAATGGGGTTGTAAGATGGCAATCGAATATAAAACGTAACGCAAAATAAATATACATGTATTGTTTAAAATTTAATTGTATTTTTTTCTTTTTAAACTTATCTAAATAATATATATAGTATAAAAATTTAATTTAATACACCTCTTATGCAAAACTTAATAAAATACTATTATTTATATGTGCTACCTATTAGGTTATAAGTCGGTGCCAAGCCAAATGTAATCGGTGTACATACATAAAAAAAATACCAATCGAATTGAGAACCTCCTCCTTTTTGAAGTCGGTTAAAAAGAACGTTTGCTGGCTCGGCTAGTAATATTGTATAACTTAGGTGACCTGCGCAGAACCAGACCAGAACCATGCATCATTATCCTCTATATAATCTACTATACTATAGTAAGCCTTCTTTGTCAGAGAAGTCTTAATATATTTCAAAGTTATGCATTTCCGCTAAAGTTAAAAAAATTAGTCTACACCCAAGTCTATAATAGTGTATCAACCTTATTTATCCCCGAACAGCATGGATTTATTAGAAATCGCTCAACTACGTCTAATCTACTATCATTCCTAAATTACACAACATTTAACATGGATTCGGGGGGTCAAGTAGACGCTATATTCACAGATTTGCGCAAGGCATTCGATCGAATTGACCATAAAATACTACTCCAGAAAATTCTTTCGGCAGGAATTCATGGTAATTTATATAGGTGGTTTACCTCGTACATTGAGAACAGATCACAGGCTGTGGTTCTCAACGGATACTCATCAGAATGGAACTTCGTGCCCTCTGGGGTCCCTCAAGGATCCTTGTTGGCTCCATTGTTGTTTAATATCTTCATTAACGATATCGCTGCTTGTTTTCAACATTCCAAATTCCTACTATACGCAGATGATATGAAAATATTTAAACGAATTCGTGACGTATATGACTGTCTTTTATTACAACAAGACATGCACAGGTTTGAAAAATACTGTAGCATCAACAAACTAGACCTGAACGTTCCGAAATGTTACGCTATAACATTTACCCGTAAGCCTAATTTTATTAAATTTCAATATTCACTTAATGATCATCCACTCAAAATTGTAAATGAGATACGTGATCTAGGCGTAATTCACGACTCTAAGCTTTCATATGATAAACACATTGAAAACATCGCTAATAGAGCCAACCAGTGTATGGGATTTATCAAGAGATCCTGTTCCCAATTCTCAAGTATCAAGGTTATAAAAACATTGTATTGTACATATGTTCGTAGCATACTCGAGTATTGTACACAAATTTGGAACCCTCAGTATGATATATATATTAACAGATTAGAATCAATCCAACGCAGATTTGTTAAATACCTTGAATATAAGTGCAAGACATACGACAATGATTATGATTCAAGATGCAGGAGATATCATATATTACCACTCCACGAGAGACGCAAAATAGCTGATATTCTATTCTTAACAAAAATAGCACAATGTCACATTGACGCTCCCCATCTTCTCTCGAATATAAATTTAAATATTCCCAGAATCTCTGCAAGACATCCTAAATATTTACATATACCCCACTGTGCGTCAAATTACAAACAAAACTCATTCTTCTCAAGAGCATCTCACTGCATAAATAATCTTAAAGGCTTTCCTGATTTTGACCTGTTTAATTCTTCCACAAATTCTATCAGATAAAAAATTACTAAAAACTGGTTTAATGTGTTTCCCTAACTGTTACTATAAACATAATTGAACGTAGTGTTTAAATTCTCTCTGAACATAATAAATGTAATACCTATGTAATTATTAACATATTATATATAATACTTGTATAAGAAAAAAAAAAAGAAAAAAGATGTACCTATATTACGCTATGTGTTATTAGAAACAATATGCGAAAACTATTAAATGGTGTAAAATGTTCACACTATTATTTAGTAATTAAGTTATTGTAACACTGTAAGTTTTCCAAATAAAATAAAATATTTCTTTAATTAGCGCCCAGTGAGTCCTCAGAAATTGTAAAATTTAATACTAAGACAAAGTTCTGCTTGTTATCATATTATTCTAAACTTTATTTATATAAAACTGTATGATTCCTAAATAAACAATAAACAAATTAACGTTACAGACACGCGCGTCGCATGAAAGCAAAAACTCGAGTGCGTCGCTCGGTGACACCGGCCGGTGACGTCACGGACTCCGAATACTTCAATGACTGCCAATCACAGGCTGGTGAGTTTTATGTGTAGCGGTTATATAAATCATCGGGCGCATGAGACGGTAGTATACATAGTTCGTGACCGTTGACGTATACTAACCAACAAGACTCACAATCACGCTCAAAAATTGTCTGAAGCAAAACTGACTACGCGTCTATTAAGCAGATTTTACCTTCAGTTGTGTTTCGGCCGCGCTTTGAATACAACGCCACGCAAAGATAAAGTGTTAAACTTAAAAGAATGGACCACGGAGCTACCGGTTCGATCCTGGCCCCTCCCATACCAAAGTATTTTTGGTTTTCCAAAAAAAATAAAAAACGTCACGTTGTTTTTTGTCAACATAGAACATCCCACTGTCGTAATAGGTTTTTTGTTTAATTCATTTATTGTAGTAGCCTTTACAAATTTCATGAGTACAGTCTGCCAAACTACGTAAGTAGTTTGTCGGCAGCAGCTCTCGTGCAAAGATAATACTAACTATACTACTTACAATAATACTAAATTTACAATATTAACTAAAACTACTATTAAACCTAATGTACAGCATTAAACTTATTTCGTATTTGTAAATTAACACGGCATAGTAAAGTTAAAATTATAAATTAAATATTAACTTATATTGAATTCATTTCATTGGCACAGCGAGAGATTATGTTTTGTGAGAATTTGTTTAAGGTGATTTTTAGAGGAAACATCTTTTAGCAAATCCTGTGGCAGTTCCTTTATGACAGTGGGCACTATCCAGCGTTTTTCTCTTTTCCCATAGTTGTTTTTAATTTTGGGGATAACTAATTTGTCTTTCTTTGACAAACGAGTTGGGTATGTATGTTTAATTTCTATTTTAAAATCAATGTCTGGTCGGCTCGTCACTTATCGTCTTCATCTGTATAAGGGCTTCATGATATTTATTCAACTTGCAGGCACAGACATAGAAATGGATAGTGAAGAGTTCTACGACGTCCCATCTGATGATGATGACACGCTGAGAGAGACACGGAACGGGCACGCATCGACCCTCATCACCCTTGAAAAGGTAAGGAACAAACAACAAGCTATCGTACAGTTATCGCGTGAGTTGAATGCACTCGGGGCCTAAGGGGAGCATCTCCCCCCTCTGTCCGCACGTCTCGCCTCGCGCGCCTGTAGTGTAGTGATGTGCCGTCGTTGTCAGTTATCGCACGCTTACCGTGTTATCGCGTTAAACAATGCTACATGATTACAATTTTAGGTACACTAGGTTAAATTGAATAAAATATTATTTTATTACTTTTTCCATCATTTTAACCTAATAATTAAATCTCATTTTTTTTCTGCCGTACCTAAACACACCTGTTTAAAAAAAATTGCAATTATTCGTGCTTGAAAATAAATATTAAAAAAAAGAGCGCAAAAAAAAGAATGCTGGGAGAGTTTCTTGCTTCTCTCTTTCAGAGCGCTATATGTTTCCGAAGCGGTAGTAGTGTCTAGTATATTAGAAATGACATTAAAACGAATTCTAATTTTGCCTTGCCTTTTATGCTTTTTAATAAAAACTCATTGTTTTAGGAACGGAACGCGATACCCCGGATCAGTCATTATTAAAATGAAAAAAATAACACGGGATCGCAACTTTAGTATTAATTTTATCGACACACACATGAATATCGTCATCAATTGTAATTAGGTCACAGCACTATCGCATTCCTTAACTTTGCATTCAACTTACGTTTTATCATACTTATAGATGATGAGGGATTAGAACTTGTTGACACTATGGTGCTTTAGTAATAACATTTTGTAGATAACTCCAGTGGGGATTGCCAAATGAAGAATATCAATAATAAAATTTTCATTTTATACCTATAGTTCCGAATTATCAAAAGCTAGGCGCTGCGGTGTGTGCGCCGCTGCCCAATTTGATGTGCTCAGAGGAGCTGTTTGGGTTGATTCAAGCGGCCGAATTCCACCACCGGACATTACGTGCAAAGTACCACCTGTATCACGTTGACGTCTGGCATTCCACAACCGTGCGTTTCGCAAGAAATTTCTTGCCTCGCACAGCCACTTTATGGAATCAATTACCGGCTGCGGTTTTACCGAACCGATACGACTAAGGGACCTTCAAGAAAAGAGCATACTCCCACCTTAAAGGCCGGCAACGCATCTCTTGACACCTGATGTTGCGGACGTCCATTGGCGGTTGACTCACCTCTCCCCATCCCGTAAGCCTCTTGCCCGGTTGCCCCCTCTTTTATAAAAATAATGTAACTAAACTACTCTTAGACTGGGTTACATCATATTAGCTGTTATAGTTAAGATTTAAGTCAAATTTTACGCTAACAGTAACACTGACTTTAACATAGACTGTGGAATGTGTTGCACCATCGTATTCCTTGGTATAGTTAAAGTTAAAATGTAAAATATCAAGTCAATATCGAATTTATTTGAAGCTTTTGACAGGTCGCTATTTAGCTTTTAAATATTAACAATAACTTTAACCAACGAACATTGGTCGGATACGGTTAAAAAATGGCTTTTATTTTCTCAAAATTGATTCCTTTAGAATTTTTTTGATGTCATTTCTAATATTTTAGATACTACTACCGCTGCGGAAATAAATGGTGCTCTGAGAGAGAAGAAACGGTGCAAGAAACTCTCCCAGCATTCTTTTTTTGCGCTCTTTTTAATGAAATATACAATATTGTACTGTCAAAATAGTCATAATCTTGTCTCAGGCTGTCCGATCACTTAGATATTCAGCTCTGGAGTAGTAGGATATACGACAGAGACATTTTTTAATAAAACATTTTAATTTATTTAAATAGATAATGCCTGAACAGTGGCTGGGACTTATTATAAAAGTGTATACATTTACCCTTAAAGCTATTATGTATCTTATTAAGCCTACTAGAATTAATTACAAGCAATCCCTTATTTCTAGTGTAATAATAATCAAAATCACTTTTAAGAGGACAAAGTATAAACGTAGGTATATTAACTTTTCATAAATGTACTGACAATGAACAGTCATAATATTTATTTCTTAAATTTTTTCTATGAGAGCATGTCTTTAACCAAGCTGATATATAGCACGAATAGTTCTCTTTTGCAGAACAAACACTATCAATGTAGCATATCTGTATATCAGTAGCATGACCCCACAGTAAAATACCGTACGTCATGATGCTGTGAAAATAACTGAAGCACACTAATCTAGCGGTAGCAACATTCGTGTACTGAAGGTTAGAGAAATCTTTCTAACGGTTAACAGTTAAAGCTATGACGTCATCTAAGTGGTTTTTGTGTGAATATGCCCCAAATATAAGTCGGTTTAAATTTATATAGATATACTAGAGGACCCAACCGACGTTATCCTGTACACACGTCTAAAATAGGTCCAGCCGTTAGGAGGAGTTCACTAACATACACATGAGCATTAGAATTATATTATATGGACGGAATTGAGAATCTAAACCAACCTCAAATTCACTGAAACAAACAAAAAAATCATCAAAATCGGTCCAGCCGTTTAGGAGGTAGTTTAATTGTGAATCTAAACCATTCTCGAATCCACCTGACGACACACACCAATCCCAAATTCACTGGAACATACAAAAATATCATCAAAATCGGTCCAGCCGTCTAGGAGGAGTTCAGTGACATACACATGCACACAAGAATTATATATAATATAAAGATTACTACAATAGAAATACGTTACTTTTCAGGAGTCATCGGAAAATCAAACGACACCAAGGAGTACATAGCCACCGCTATATAATGAGGTAATACAAATTCAATCATTAATATTGATTAAAAAATAATATACTTTTTAATGTATTAAAACCCGTGTTATATGATAACTGAATTTTTTCAAGTTACCGTCAATTCCATCAAGGCGTATCAACCGTCACCGACTAAGATATTAACATAAGCAATGATCACATTTTATCTGCTAGAGGTTTCTTTGCAGAGGCTTGTTGGTTACCACAACATCGCCATATTTTACCGTGATCATTGACGTATTATTAATAACTAGACTCCTACCTACTATACAGATAAACTTAAAACACTTATTCAAATTAACACCTTATTTTGTGGCAGTAATGTTCAAAGTCTATTGTCTTTTACGCTTAGTAGAAGCTGGGACGCGAACACGAGGCAAGAACATTTTATTTTAACAATTAAAATGTTACCTTCAGACAATTTTTAAGCGTGATTGTGAGTCTAAGTGTTTATTGTACGTTAATGACTATGAAGCAGTAATGTGCAAGCGTTATTATGTTTTGGTTTAAAGGGCACCGTAGCTGGTGAAATTTCACTGACTGTGATCACTTGGCGTTGCTTGAGACGTAATCATTCATTTATTGTGTATCTTGTACCGCATTTATCACGGGAGTGTTCCGAAGAGATGGTTCACGTGATCCCTGCTGGCGAATTTCACGTTTGCACGACACGCCATTTATTAGGATATCATCCCCACCATCTGGATGTGGGGGAGTCCATGCGGTTTTCAAGGAACTTTCTTCCACCAAGCTGTGGAATGCTGTAATTCCTCTGGATTTGCAAGTCATTGCGGCGGTGATCACCTGACCTATAAGCTCGTTTGTCCCCTCTTCCATAAAAAAGTACTGGGCTTATGAGACTTAACATTGTATGTCTCAAAGTGACGAGCACAATTATAGTGCCATGCAGAATTTTTGGGATTTCCAAGAATAGAGAGAGGTGCATTGTAATGGGCAGGCCGTATCACTTAAACGCTTTGCTCGTGTCGAAAAAGGTGTACATGATATCATCATTATATCAACCGGAAGACGTCCACTGCTGGACAAAGGCCTCGCCCAAAGATTTCTACGACATCGGTCCTACAATATCCGCATCCAACCTGTTCCAACGATCTTGTCCAGATCATGGGTCCAACTTGTGGGGGACCTACCAACACTGCGCCTTCCGATACGTGGTCGCCATTCGAAAACTTTATTGCCCCAACGGCCATCTGTCATTGCGAAACTGAAGTAGCAGTGAGGTCACATAGCTCGAACTACAGATGGCCGTTGCGGCAGTAAAATCCTCGAATCGCGAACACGTACCTGAAGACGCAGTTTTGCTAGGCTCAAGATCGCGGCAATAGTTTGGATGAGAGCAATTCAGGAGCGATCTTCGTGGAAATATTTAGGTCACTTCTTCCGGCTGAAATGATAGTGATGATGAAGTACAAAATGTTGAATAAACAATAAATACATTTTCAGATGGTGAGCAGCTGATAGGGGAACATTAGGAAATAAATGTGTGCCGCATGGGGCTTAGTGGTGAAAATGGGGTCAATGTAAGATAAGTGGGGTAACAATTAAGACTGTTAATTTGAGGCCATTGACTGTTCACGTGTAAAAATAATAGGACTGTGTAATCGTATAGTTATTATTCATAGAAGGCATGGGACGGGTAATGGTTTTGCCAGACACCCGGAATGGATAATGCTGGATTACCCTGCCGGATATAAAGACCATCTAATGTATTATTATATAGACTTTCTTTCTGGGTACTTCAGCGAGCCAATCGCAGAAGTTTCACGGGCTTTCAAAAGCGACGTAACTGTTCCGAAGATTTGGGAAGTGACACCAAAGCTGATTCCAGGATTACGTTTACGTATAGGACAGTTTGTGCGTGGGATACTGTTTTTTCCCATTATCATTGTTTTGAGGTTAATTCTACTGGAGGTTAGAGCTTAAACTACAAGCAATAGGTAGCTATTATAAGTAGGCACTTTGCAAGTTCAGTTTACTAAGGCATATTTACTTAAAAAAAAATAACAAAATCGCACTTAAAAAATAAGCTTTTAATGATGAATATTTAAAAAATGATACCTTGTAACGCGACATTAATTTATTCGTGTTTATTTGCGTTTGTGCTACAAGCTGTTATCACTTTTAAAATATTTAATAAAAGCTTCGTTTTCGAAATATTTTTTTTTTCGATTGTCTTCCCAGCAATTTGATGCCTATACTATTATAGAGGCTCTTTAAAAATCGCTGTGATGTAAACAAAATCTAGGTTTTGACTGGAATCATTGAACCGATTGGGAGAGTGTTCCCTTTACCTTCCAACTAATATTGGATTACCAAAATATGATGATAACATCTGTTGGATTATGACTTCATGTGGAGCGGAGCTATTGTGGAATATACGCCAGTATAGATCAGACTTTTTTTATTATTCCATCCAAATTTACTTTTTAAATTAGTTGATAATTCTACATGTAGAGAGACGGATTCATATTAACGCAACATTGGCAATGATATAAATCGATGAGCGGTAATACCGATATTGTTCTCTCGCTCATTTTGTTTGGCTTTTGGCCTGTTCCAAATTCAAATATCTATATTAAAAAAGGATATGATATCATTTATTGAATGTCAAAAACTACCACTTAAATTTAATATTATGCAATAAAACTTCTTATTAAATAACCTAAGGACAGTCACTCCATTCCCAATCTGTGGTTCCATTAAGAAAGTAATTTATGCTATAGTGACGTTTACGACACAACTGTTTCTTAACAATTCTTTTGAATTTCGTAATACGTTTTTAACATTTTCTGGGATCTTGTTGTAAAAGCATATACATCGCTCCACTAAAGACTAACTAACTCGATTTAGCTGAGTAGTAGGCATTATAAGTTTATGTATGTTCATATATATGTTCATATAATATAAAGAACGATGGCGAATGAAAGCTATGGAATAAAAAAAAGGTTATGAGCTCGCTGGCGGTATAAAATCTGATGATATTTGGATATAACTTCGGTTTTAGGATGGATTTAGCGCTTGGCCGACGGTGAGCGCTAACTTCGGTCGATCGTAGCACGCACCATACGCGCTGACCATGTTGCGTTTAGTGCTCAGCTGACAGCAAACTTGATTGCGCGTGTACAGTTGCGAAGAAAAATGAACCCATGTTTAATCTCTTTAATATGTGCGTACTATTTACGCAAATGATTACAGAATAAAAGACGGAGAAGATATTATGTTTACCCAGTTATTATAGAGTGCCTAATCGCTGGAAAACTTCTACAATATATTCGAAATTGCTAGAACACGAACTTTTGTTTACGATTTTTGATTATGATGCACACGCGTTCGGTCGGTCGCTCGGTCGCTCAGTCGGCGTCGCGCTGATCGCACTTATTTATCCCCATAGCGCGCTTCAGCAGACCGACGAGCTCGATCGACGATTCTCGATTCTCGTAGCAATTCATCTGTACGTTCATATTATGTTTTCATTATTATAGCTACGCTTGAACGACCTCAGCGCTCACCATCGGTCGAGCACTAAAACCAGTCTTATCCATACAAATCTAAATAAGATAGTAAAAGAACTTTTATAAGGGCAATTCCTTACTGCGTACGCTTGCAACGTTGCGGATAGTGACAGACTTCAACAGCTTAAGTGTGTATAATACGAATAAGCTTAGAATCTCATAGCGAAAAATGATCGCGATATATTTTGGAAGTTATTGTTCGTTTGGAAAAATTATCAGAGTGAATATTTACGATGCGCTCGAACAACGTCACGCAAATTCGACACCTGACGTTAGCTGGTCAACTAGACTAATTGTATCATACTTCAGCTACCAAGCCTCTTGTAACTCATATGTCTGCTGAACCACAACGAATGGACGAGAATCAAATATATTTCAATTCATACAAGTTTTAAAATAAAAAATTATAATTTCTAACTCTAATTGTATAAAAATAATTTAATGATATTTAATTACACGTTATTTAACTGTATAATAATATTTTCATTGGTTGTATTTTACACCTTCTTAATAAAAATATTGGTTTTTCTACAAACGTAAAATTGCACGAGGAATATTTTTTTTAAGAATTTTGTTTTATTACGCCAAGGAAGAATAACTTCTTGCGTTCGTACATAACGTACACATACAAGGTTTCTACAATTTACTGAAATATTAATATTCATGTTGTTTTATGTTTTACGTCCACCATTACGTTTAATACTAAATCACTACTTACTTGCTGGTACTTGTAATGCGACAAGTTTAACGCGGGTTTGTCACAATGTTCATCCTTACATAATAATAAATTATCTCTAATAATTATTTATCTAAGCAAGTCAAATACCATAAAAATAAATAAAATAATACATGCAAATTTGTTGGATACTGAATAGATTTAACAATTCTAAATATAGTATAATATCAATGCTCATCGGATGCTCAGAATGTGTGAGTGGTAATACCGAAGTTGGTTTCTCACTCGCAAGCGAGTCAAATCAATGTATTCGGACCTTATTTTGTATAAATTCTTTTTTATTCGGATTATACGCATGTTTTTAAGCATTTCATGGACATTATTGATAATAATAATTGTGATAAGTTGCCTTTTTACCTTGTTAGATATTATGATATATACTGATTGTTCCATGTTTAGCGACTTTTAATATAATAATTTTATAACAAATTAAGAGTGTTCTAGTGGCAATATTTATTAAATAAATCAATGAGTCAATTCTTGTCAAAGTTCGTTTGCCGGGGTTTGTTCTCTGTGGACAGAGAACCATCGAGCTTCTCTGGTGTTAAAATAATACTGCTGTCAATATGCTCCACGGGACATTGTCTTAAATTCCTAAACGTTCGGTAAACTTTTCCTTATATGAATAATATACAATTTTTATGAATTTGTTACATAAGTTGGCGTATCTTTTGGACATATTTGAATGTCAAAATCAAAAGCAGGTGATTTTAATGTTCTAACGCGAAAAGGTGAAGTATTGTGTATTGTATAATCTATCTATATATATAAAATGAATTGCTGTTCGTAAATCTCGCTAAAACTCGAGAACGGCTGGACCGAGTTGGCTAATTTTCATTTTAAATTATTTGTGGACGCCCAGAGAAGGTTTAAAAGGTGAATAAATATGAAAATGCTCGGAATTTCGGGGGTGTGGGAATGGGGAAAAACGGGGGACACATCAAAGGAAAAACAACAATTTTGTTTTTCCTTTGATGTGTCCCCCGTCGTTCAGGAATCAAATTGAAAGAATAGTATGAAATGAATACCTAATTAGAATTTATATCTTTTAACTCTCTCAGGAGGTTAAATATAAACATAATTTTATACACAGAACAACGTCTGTCGGGTCAGCTAGTATGTATATAAAGACCATAGATGTAGAATGGATTGATTGTTCACTTTTCAGCTGTAAGAAGGGGAAAGTGTGAAAGTGATAAAGTTAACATTTGGTCATTTGTTGTCTCTATCTAGAATAGCGATTAACCTATTTAGGCTCTCTTCCCACCGCCGGCCATGACGTTGACATTTTTCGCATCACGTTGACATCTGGCATTCCACAACCGCGCGTTTTTCTAGAAATTTCTTGCCTCGCACAGCCACTTTGTGGAATCAATTATCGGCTGCGGTTTTCCTGAACAGATACGACTTAGGGACCTTCAAGAAAAAACTCCCACTTTAAAGGCCGGCAACGCATTTCTTGACACCTGTTGTTGCGGAAGACCATGGGCGGTTGCCTCACCTCTCCGCATCCTGTGAGCCTCTTGCCCGTCAGCCCCCACTTTTATTATAAAAAAAACCGTCGGCCATGAACTAGAAGCGAGTTTATTTCCGATAGTTTTATCCGATATAATCCCTAAGCGAGTGTTGTCTTTGATAGCTCTTCTCTGTGACAACTAGCGGAGAGAGTCCTCGTCGGACAGTAACACGTGTGTCTTAGTATATATAGTGTCGTATGTTAGAAAATTACTGATATAATAAGTTGCCTTAAACGCATTCCTTATGTACATAATATATGTAGAATATATTATATATTGAATTGTAAAGGATGGGTATTTTTTAAAGTTTGAATTCCGAGAATCTCTCTTAGTCGCTTTTCCGTTCAATTTCTATATTTTCTTTTTGTTTGGCGACAACTTTTCTTTTTTAAACAAATCCTTTCGGAAGTCATAAAGCCTTTTGAAAACTTTTACTCGTGATACGCCAACGTAGGTGTACCTGTGGTACAAAATTTTACGAGCTATTTTATTAGAATAGTTAGGATGTATTAATAAGGTTTTTTGCTATGCCGTAGTATTCTATGGGGTACCAAATAACCTATTGCTGATCTACCCCCTCGGAGGAAGTAACCACAAGTTTCGGAATTTTGTGCGGGTATAGCTTTGTTCATTATTAATTGTATATTAAAGTAGTGTGTTTTGTAGCTATCATAATAATGTAAATTGTATTGATTATTGTTAAATTTAATGAATTTGTGAATAAATTATTAAAACTGTCAAAAGATGGCTTCACTCACATTCAGTCGGCGTAGGCATCGCTCCGTCGGAGCCCAAGGACTCAGTGCTAGATGGGGCGCCGATCCAGACCTGCAAATATTGAATGTGACTGAAGCCGTTTTAAATATTTATACTTTGTGAATATGTAATGACCACCGAATTGACAATTGTTGCTCAACTATAAAAATGTATATACATATAGTGTTGTTTTATTTGTTTTTTAAAGCGATTCATTTATCGTACGCAGATGGTTTTTACAATGAAACGGATTTAAGAAAGCGCATTGAAAGTCAATATCTCCGGTGTTGGCCCCACTATCAGCTCAAACTGATTGGCAGTATGTACCTAATGCAAAGCTGCTTGGTTTGTTGGACTTCTAGTAGATACCTAGTAAATGGCTCGATCGCTTGGTGTTGCGTGCATCGCATTAGTGTGAGTCAAAAGGCAAAAAGCCAAACATTTTGATAAAAGTCCGGATTTTTTAGTTGATATCATTTATATTTCGTTTCTCATAAAGACTTATTTGATCTTAGTTCATATTAAGTTTAATTAATATATCAATTATTTCCATCTACATAATTAGAAATAAAATACGGACAAGTTAGAGAGCCGGACTACAGTCTGAAAGTCCGGATTAATCCAGACGGATGGTAATCGTAACTGCGAGTCATCTATCATAGGTATTATTAACCTACTCTGACCCCTGAGTCCAGACTGCATATATCGCAGTAAACGTGTCATACTTGAGTAAATTCCTAACGGATGTACAAATGATTTGAGTTTTCTTTAGTGTTAATTCCGCCAATATTTGTCTTTAAACAATTCGACACGTGTTTCGCCTCTACACGAGGCATCCTCAGAATGTGTTGTCTCGCCAAAATTTGTCACGAGACTCTAGTCTCGTGACAAATATTAGCGGAATTAACACTAAAGAAAACTCAAATCATTTGTATAATTATGGATTTCCGCAAAGCAACGCCCACATCAATAAATTTTCCCAACGGATGTGTCCTTGCGATGTTATGATATAACATTCGTTCAAGTGTGCGATAAATCAAATCAAAATTCATCTTTGCATCTTTATGCATTACACAGCTAAATGACACATGAATGTCAAAGTTGTACATTATATTATTCACCCATAGAGTAACTATATACTACAAGTGTAGACAAACAAAGAGTGACAGATTATAATTTCTGATTGACATGTCGTAAACAGTCAAAATATCGCCGACGCAAGGCTCCAATTCAATTAAATTGTAATGAAATGATATGAGAATACGAATCTAGAGCAAAACTCGGACAGGCTTGGCACTTAACGTCAACGATTTTGAAATTACGTCAGTAGCACAGATGGACATCCAAAGCTATAGGTAAAGGTAGGGCTCCACACAATTAAGAAAACATTATTCGTACAGAAAATTTATTATCAAAGACTAGAGAATACCACTGAATATGACGTGTAGATACGTCAATAATAACAATAATTGATACTATGGATGGTAGAGGCAAAGAGAATCATCTGTGTATATGTGTGTGCGTCAAAATGCAAATTACAAAAGGGTGGCGCAACAGTAGCATCAGGGTTTAACCTTATAAGATTTATCTTAAAAGAAGCGCCAAATATAAAATAATAATAATCACTCTCGGTGCACGTTTCCCTATAATAATTATTACGGCATTTATTTTCTCAAAATTGATTCGTTTAGAATTCTTTTTGATGTTATTTCTAATATACTAGATACTACTACCGCTTCGGAAACAAATGGCGCTCTGAGAGAGAATAAACGGCGCAAGCAACTCTCCCAGCATTATTTTTTTGCGCTCTTTTCAATAAAAATATACAATATTGTACAGTCATTTCTATCGCTATAAAATAATCATAATCTAGTCCCAGGCTGTCCGATCACTAAGATATTCAGCTGTGGTGTAATGGGATTTACGACAGCCATTTTTTTAAGCATTTAAATTTATTTATAGATAATGCCTGAACAGTGGCTGGGACTTTATTATAAAAGTGTATACATTTACCCTTAAAGCTATTAATTTCTTAAAATGTTTCTTTGAGACACTGTCTATAACCAAGCTGATATATAGATATTATCTTGTACAATATAAGTAGTTTGGATTTTGAATAATTAACTACAGTAAATAGTCGATAATAATATTAATTTTTTTAACTCGGCATACTTCAATTCGTTTACCATTGCTACATTCACATACTCTGTGTCAGCACCAGCGTCATTGTCTTTTTGAACTGTTATTTACAACATAGGCTGGACACTTTTTTCTCCCATACGAAATGATTATCCTTGCCTATACCCTCCATAATTACGTACTAGGTACTACACATTACCATAGAGAGAGTAGGTAAAGTTATATGCAAAAAGTATTATAATATCTTATATTTTAAACATCGGAACCCAAAAATTGCATTGCATTTAACCAATATGAAGTTACAAGTTGTTTTTTATTTCCAATCTTGTATAAAGTCTAACTATACGTTGCACTTACTTACCCAATAGATTATAATTTTACACTCTGGTACGATACAATATGACATTATCGCTAACAATATTTATTTATAGGTAACTTATCAAATACATAGCTATATAAATAACTTAAATCACTCCTGTGATTGTACTACTTAAGTAATACATTATATATTTCTAAATTGGATTTTACAAATAGGTAGCCTAACCTCTAACCTAAAACGGCAAAAGGTAGCCAAATCTGGATAAGTTAAATAATATTATGAGTATTGACTTCTTAGAATGGTCCGTACCAGAAGATACAGGTACTCAATCCGTGATCCATTGTGTTGTTGTTTTTATAACTGCGCATAAAAGATACAAAATACATTTGATCTCAGATTAAATATTAACGGCCGTTCCCAATATTCAGTCTATCTTTTACTTGAGATAAAAATTGTAACTATCGTTGACTTTTTTGTCCCAATAAACTTATCGACGGTAACTCACCTTATCCGTACACGCTGTCTGTCAATGGGACATCGTATAGCTTACCAGCGTTTGTATGGAAATTTCAATTCACGCGTCCATAATATAGGCGATAAGAATGACTTATCGGATATATTGGGACAGGTTCAGATTATTGACTGCTAATTACTGACAGTACAAGGTAGTAATTTATCTCTATCTGTAGATAGTATATTGGGAACGGCCGTAAGACGGCTTCTGGCATACTGCGGATAACGGACCTTATTCTATCATCGTTGATTTCGGTATTACCAAACGTTTGAATGAAGAAGTCCCAAGATGTGTCAACAAAAAAAAAACATCTTTACATCCAAGACTATGCTTATTATAAAATATTAAATCCAGTTGAATGGCTTTTGAACCACAATTATTACTCCTCGATTATCAAATATTGGTCAGTGTTCGTCGGCGAGGTATACTAACCACACTTTCTATTGTTTATACTGTTGTGTTCATCTCGTATTTATCGCTGAAAAACCTGTAGGCCTATTCTCGTAACAACACGAGAATAATATCGTATTCTTGTAACACAAACTGACGGTACTGTTGATTGTGATCAAGTTACGTTCCGATTTAGGGAAATTGCACGATCCGTATTCTTGTAACAAGATAGAACGTCAATTGTGGGGAGATGCTTATTTTGCAAAATTTTGACGTTTGCATGAGTTAACACCTTAAATTATCATTTAATAGAACATAGATAACGCTTTTAATAGTAGTTGAAATATTTTTGTTTTCTTAGAAAAATATAATGGTAAGATCGAAGGAGCGTGTACTTCAAATGTCGTTGACGCGCGTTCCGATTCAGTTAAAGTTCTGGGAAAATGATAGTAGAGTACCAATCCAGAATAAAATACCTGGATAGGATCGAAACTTAAGATCAACGATTTGGAAATTACGAGAATAGCACTAAATAGCGAAACTCTAGATGAATTACTATTACATACTGCCATTGATATAGGCCTAAAAACACATCATAGACTAATATAAAAACCTTAAAATTAAATAATGGCTGCCGCGTATTGAAATGGACATCCAATCATCGCTTGGAAACTGTGAATAAATGGTCTGTATTTCTAGAGTATGCTTGTTCCTGTCCTTCGTGAATGGTGCTGATAATTCCCGCTGTGGACCTGACTGGTGGAGGTTTTGTGTGAACCGGGGATGGATCTGCAACGAGAAAACGATTAAAGAATAGTATTTTATGATACAAATAAGCTAAGCTGCTCATTATACATGAGTCTGTGGTTGTAGTAATTTTAAATAAGCTGAGTGTCTATTGAGCAAGTTGCTCAAGAGTTTCATACGCACTTTTTCAACACACTTGCGAGGAAAAAACAAACATGTTAATCGTTTAATTATTAACTATGAAAAATATGGGAAATGGCGCGCAAGTTTTTTTTTATACGAGCCAAATGTAAGGTAATTGATTACATATAATTTTAGTGATAAAATGCAATTATTTTATGACAAATTATTGTGAATTATAAGTAATTTGATAATAATAAATGTTTCTTTTATTTATTCCAAAAATGAAAATGGATTTTAAGCGGTGTAAAACCTTTTTGTTGTTACATATTAAAGCTTAACTTAATTTTATTGCGGTGGATTTTTAGGCACTTTGAAATTAATTTGTCTTTTTTAACTTCGTTTAAATAACGAGTAGTATATACTGTATTTTTTTTTTATGGAATAGGAGGACAAACGAGCGTACGGGTCACCTGGTGTTAAGTGATCACCGCCGCCCACACTCTCCTGCAACACCAGAGGAATCACAAGAGCGTTGCCGGCCTTTAAGGAAGGTGTACGCGCTTTTCTTGAAGGTACCCATGTCGTATCGTCCCGGAAACACCGCACAAGGAAGCTCATTCCACAGCTTCGTGGTACGAGGAAGAAAGCTCCTTGAAAACCGCACTGTGGAGGACCGCCACACATCCAGATGGTGGGGATGATATCGTAACTTTTGGCGTGTCGTGCGAAGGTGAAATTGAAATTGAAATTAAAATCATTTTTGGTTGGTATAGTAAGATAAATAGCGAAGGGATTTCTATTGCAACAATCATAACAATTTTGGTTATACCTCTGGAAAATCAAAATAAGAGTTATATAAGTTTCTTCTTTAGCCTGATATGGGGCTAGAAATGTCTAAAGGGTTTAAACAGAAATTGGTTAAAAATTAAAACAAAAGTTATATACCTTCTTTAGCCTTCATACAATTCTAGAAATGTCCAACGGGGTTAAACAGAAATAGGTAAAAATCAAAATAAGAGTTATATACCCTCTTTAGCTTCATATAACTCTTGAAATGTCTAGCGGGGCTAAACAGAAATTGGTTAAAAATCAAAATAAGTGTTATATACTTTCTTAAGCTTCATACAACTCTAGAAATCTCTAGCGGGGCTAAACAGAAATTGGTTAAAAATTAAAAATAAAGTTATATACCTTCTTTAGCCTTCATACAATTCTATAAATGTCTAATGGGGTTAAACAGCAATTGGAGAAAATCAAAATAAGAGTTATATACCTTCTTGCTTCATATAACTCTAGAAATGTCTAACGGGGTTAAACATAAATTGGTTAAAAATTAAAACTAAAGTTATATACCTTCTTTAGCCTTCATACAATTCTAGAAATGTCTAACAGGGCTAAGCAAAAATTGTTATAAAACAAAATAAAAGTTATATACCTTCTTTAGCTTCAATTTTCTTGTGCATAGCGACAATACTTGGACCTTTCGCTAATGACCACGTAGGAACATCTCTCCGAATAGGCTCCAATATATTTCGCTTAGATCTCATAACGTTCGGCAAATCCCCCAACATCGGTACACTATTCGCCACATTGTCTGAACTGTCATTTGTCATTTCTTGCGCGCTGTTAGTACTTCTATCCTCTTGTATTGAATTTTCGTTCTTAGTTATTTGGCTTTCAACTGTAAATATTTCTTTTGGAACATGCGGGTTGATGTCTGAATCTGATTTGCTCGACTCTGTACTATCTTGTTTATTTCCATTTTGTAATCGAACATGTTTAGTGTTGCCATTTAATTTCGGCTCAGTTTCCAATGAAAGTGGTGCACTGGGTAAGTATTGGTACATACTTCCTATTAATTCTTCAGTGCGCCTGAAAATTAAACACATTATTTTAGTACTTATATCTCTGCTAGCATTCTGTTTCCAGTGGCTATATCTTAGATCATTAATTTATAGTTTATACGTCTAGATAGACTATGATAACTGTGAAAAAGGTTGAAAAAATTTGAGTTTAGAACTAACCTTTAATTTGAGCGATGCACGCCAACTAACACCAAGTGAAATTACTGGGAAAATGAGACTTAACATCTATCGTCTCAAGGTGACGAGCGCAACTGTAGTGCCGCTCAGAATTGTTGGGTTTTTCAAAAATCATGAGCGGCACTACATTGTAATGGGCATGGCGTATCAATTACCATTAGCTGAACGTCCTGCTCGTCTCTTCTCTTCTTTTCATAAAAGAAGACATACAAATCGTGAGTGTAAGACGTAGCTTATCACGCACACTAAAGTTATATACCTGGCCTGTTTTCATTAGTTGTCTAGCAGCAAGAGGCTCTATCTAGACGTATAAATTATCTAAAGGCTATATAATATTTCCTATATAATTCCTTCAAGCAGCCTCCTGAATGATACATGTTAGATATTTTGTGGCATTCTTAACATGGGGATTTTAAGTGAGATCCTACGGTTAATATTCTCTTCTGGGAAATCCTTAAACGAAGGCCGATTGGTTTTATAACTGTGGTGTATAAGTGACTCTTGTTTTTGGGTGGTAAGGATTGTTGTAGAGATGTTAAAGAGTACTTTCGAATGGTCTGAGGTGCTGGTAAGAAGCAACCATTTCTTATGGTAGTGACTACCGCAATTTGCCTTCTCCCATGTCTAGAACTAGAAATATAATATAATTGTAACATTCGAAAGTCTATTTTTATAAATTTTATATGTTTGTGTTTAGGCAAGATAAAAAAACCAAAACTGGGCTGAAACTCAAGTTAATCAGCTATTTACTGAAACAACTGTAAATAAGACTGCACGGATGAAGAGCCATCTTTGTGTCACACAAGTTTTTTAGATTTTTAACTCCTGTCACCGTGCTTCTCACGGGTGATTACATATGTGAAACCCCTCCTTTATGTGACGTCACATGTTCTTCAATTTGATTTTTCTAAGAAATAAAACGTATATAGGAAGCTATTTTATAATTTTTCTATAGATCTTACAGCGAGCTGGCATTCACCGTTGAGTTAAACCTAATTAGATAAGCTTTATAATTCGAAATTTTGTTTTACATACAACTTTCGAGTTGAAATATTCTAGAATTTAGCCTGTGACGTCTCAGGCTTTTTATAGATATGTATGTGTAAGGTGAATGCATGAGGTGAGCTTTACGAACGAACGCTAGCGTTACGCGAACGGTGATTTCTTGACTTGGAGAGTAATTTCATTTCGTTATTGAACAATTTTATAAATTAATATTTTCTTCAGTTGTGTGGTCTGAGGCACATTCGTTTTTTTTATTTTACTTTCTTACCTTGTGAGTGGTATTATAACAGTTTGCGGGGCGCCGTTTGTTGGAAAATATGCGTTTGATCCGAAGCTGTCCAGCGCTGGATGACTGGTTACCTTAAATATAAATAGAACATACATGTACTTATAAGATACATAAAAGTTTTATAATAAAGTCTCAGCCACTGTTCAGGCATTATCTATAAATTAATTTAAATGTTTTATTAAAAAATGGTTCTGTCGTAAATCCTACTACGCCACAGCTGAATATATAAGTGATCGGACAGCCTGGGACTAGGTTTTGATTATTTTATAGCAATAGCAATGACAGTACAATATTATATATTTGTTAAAAAAGAGCGCAAAAAAAATGCTGAGAGAGTTTCTTGCGCCGCTTCTTCTCTCTCAGAGCGCCATTTGTTTCCGAAGCGGTAGTAGTGTCTAGTATATTAGAAATGACATCAAAAAAAAACTAAAGGTATCAATTTTGAGGAAATAAATGTCTTTTAGTAGTGAACAAAGGGCCGATTCAGTTCTGTCACTCGTCGGCTGCTACCGCGGCACGCTACGCTCGGGTCGTGCGATGTGATTAACAGCGTAAATTTGTTTTCGAGACCTACTAGTGAACAAGAGACGATTTGGTTCTGGCACTCGCCGGCCGCTCCCTGGTTGATCCTGCTATCGGAAACCCGGATTCATGTTTTAAAAGCTATTTATGTAATACATACAAATAGACCAAATAGACATACATTTGCTGTCTTATTTATAAACGCAATGGAAACTTACTCCAAGCTTAAATTACTTCTCTCTGTCATTTAATTCTGTAGGGAAAAAGGTAAGATAAAGACTAAATTTGCAATAACTTTACACCACGTTTATTAATAACACAGTTAGAGTCTTATTTAGCGACTTTAAATCTTTCCGATACATTAAAAACATCACCAATTAGACATACCTGCATGACACCAATTTGCGTCGTCCTCACGTGGTACGGAAAGTTCTTGTTCGCGAACACAGGTAATGTCAGCAACTAAATATAAATGTCAAAAAGTCAGTTATTGAGGTAATTTTCACTACGTACGACAGAATGAACTGTCAACTTGATTGTAATACAAGTTGTGACCAGCTGTAGTCAACTCGCTTAGTCTATGCTAAGCGCTTGTAGCAATAACACGCATTTGAGCGCTGAGTTTGATTTAAATGTCCCTTCGTCTGTATTGCTATACTGTTTATTATAATTATTATTAATTCACTATAGTATATAGTGAAAAAACTTATTTTCTGTTTGATTTCACTAGTTGCCATGGGATATTAACAAAAAACATAACAGGGAAAATCTAAAACAAAATATAAAATATTAAAAGCTTACCGTACATTAATATATAATACATAATTATTTTTTTTGTGTTCTTATCAACAATTCGAACTATTTATTATTGAATATAATAATTAATCTGAGTGCAGTTATGGGTGGCAGCATTAGACCTTGAGCTACCAATCCACTGACAAACGTCGCTAATGGCTAAACTAAATACAAACTTACAGAATAAATTCATCATCGCCGGTTCGTTGTGTTACCATTGACGTACAATAGGCAACTAGAGTTACAATCACGCACAAATATTTTCTGAAGCAAAACTCGCGCGTCCGTTACGCAGAATTTTCGTTCAGTTGTGTTTCGACCGCGCTTTGAATACCACGACACGCAATGACAAAATTTTCAGTGAAAGACTGTTCTACTGGACAGTATTATTAAAAAGGATGGAGTGTCGTATTTCAGGTAAGTGCTCATTTAAATTATCAAATTGTATAAATTGGCGTTTTTAATCATTTTGCTAAATAATTTTACATTTCAATTGATAAAACAAAATACATCCCCAATGTCATGTGCCAAAGAGACTTTGCATCACATGATGAGCAATGAGCTTCTTATGAGCGTATAGAATTAGAAAATTACAGCCACGAAATAAGGTGTTCATTTGAATGAATGTTTTAAAGTTATCTGTATAACTGTTAATGTTAAAAGTTAATACGTATATACAACACAACCCGGACATTTCTGACGACGTTTTAATAGGCGATTATGAGTCTAGATGTTTATAGTTCGTCAATGATTATAGCATTTATTTATTTAATTTTAGGAAACAAAGAGTATTTAAAACATTTACGAAAATACATAAAATATTGTACATACACCAATAAAGTTTCCACTAATATACATATTATGTAAGCAGTCAAAACAGAGGACAAACAAAAAAAAACCTAACAAAACTTTAGAAGAAAAAGAATGGATTATTGCTAACTTAAATGAAATTATTTAAATACATCAAGTATTGTATATTATATTTCAAAGAGGATGTAAATACTATGTAATAAGAGGCAGGACTGCCTTATTAAAAATTGAAATTTAGTTCAGTATGAAAGGTGTAGTGATTTGAGATAAGTTTGAAACATTCACGACTCGTGGTCACACCAGTTTGTCACACCAGTGTGACTACGAGTAATTTTTATTCCTCGTGGTCACACCAAGGGTTTTACTACACCCTGTTGGTAATTGATATAAGTGATGTGTCAATTTCAATTCTCATGATATCGACATTCTCGATAGTTTAGATAACGAATTATTAAGGATAGATTTTTTTTTTTAGAGGCTTACGGGATGGGGAGAGGTGAGGCAACCGCCCATGGACATCCGCAACAACAGGTGTGTCAAGAAATGCGTTGCCGGCCTTTAAGGTGGGAGTAAGCTTTTTTCTTGAAGGTCCCTAAGTCGTATCTGTTCGGGAAGACCGCTGCCGGTAGTTGATTCCACAAAGTGGCTGTGCGAGGCAAGAAATTTCGAAGAAAACGCGCAGTTGTGGAATGCCAGACGTCTACGTGATGCGGATGGTACTTTGCACGTAATGTCCGATGGTGGAATTCGGCCGCTGGAATCAACCCGAACAGCTCTTCTGAGCGCTCCCCGTGATAAATGCGGTAGAAGATGCAGAGAGAACCCACATCTCTACGCAATGCTAGAGAATCAAGCCGATCGGAGATGAATTGATCGTCGATGATTCGAGCCGCTCTTCGTTGTATGCGGTCAAATGGAAGAAGCTGGTACTGGGGAGCACCCGCCCAGAGGTGAGAACAGTACTCCATGTGAGGCCGAATTTGCGCCTTATAAAGTTGCAGGCGGTGGCTTTTAGTGAAGTACTGTCTTGCCTTATTGAGAACACCAAGCTTTTTAGAGGCCAGTTTGGCCTTCTCTTCCAAGTGACCACGGAACTGAACGTGGCTCGATATATCGACGCCAAGTATGCCAATACAGGCTGTGGCATTTAGAGGAATGATCTCGAATCGAGGGGATACGACAAAGGGAGACTTTTTAGTGGTGAACGCACAAACTTGTGTCTTCTTGGGGTTGAATTGGACTTAATTTTGTCGGCTCCATTCCGAGACTTTGCAAAGCATAGTCTCGATTTCAGACACAAGTTTGATCCGGTTCTCGTCGACGCTATCCCGGGACATGTTGGCACGGCCGGTGTAGGAAGCATACCCCGTGCTGTCGTCTGCATAGCAATGAATATTGCTGATTTGCAGCATATCATTGATATGCAGAAGAAACAGCGTAGGGGATAGCACACAGCCTTGCGGGACACCAGAGTTTATGGGTTTTAAGTCGGAGCATGCACCGTTGATAACAACCTTGATGCTCCGATCAGCCAAAAAGCTAGTGACCCATTTGCACAACTTCTCGGGAAGCCCATAGGATGGCAGTTTCGCTATAAGCGCTTTATGCCACACCCGATCAAAGGCCTTCGCTATGTCCAAACTCACCGCCAACGCCTCTCCCTTCGACTCAACCGCTTGCGCCCATTTATGGGTGAGGTACGCAAGAAGATCACCAGCTGAGCGACCCTGACGGAAACCGTACTGGCAGTCGCTGATCAGCTGGTGCCCCTCTAGGTATCCCAAGAGCTGGCGGTTGATGATCAACTCCATTACTTTGGAGAAAATGGAGGTAATGGCAATGGGGCGGTAGTTGGACGGATCTGAGCGTACACCTTTCTTAGGGATCGGGTGCACTAAAGCCGCCTTCCATAATTTCGGGACTACGCTTGATGAGTAGGAGAGCCGGAAAAGACGGGTAAGGACCGGTGCCAGTTCCCGAGCACATGTCCGCAGCACTATCGGGGGAATGCCATCGGGCCCGCTCGATTTGTGAATGTCCAAGGTGAGAAGCGCCTTAAGCACGGCACCATGCCGGATTTTTACCTCCGGCATATATGAATCGCACCGCGGAATATGCGGTGGTGGTGCACCTTGGTCATCCAGAGTCGAGTTGGACGCGAAGAGGGAGCCCAGGAGATCAGCTTTCTCTTTCGCGTCATGGGCTAGCGAGTCATCATCCCTGTGCAGTGGCGGAATGGCTGGCTGGCAGAAGTTTCCTTGGACAGCCTTGGCGAGCGACCAGAACGCACGAGTTCCCGAGGGAAGGCGTGCAAGTCTCTCGCCAATTCTGCCAATGTGTTTCGACTTCGCGTTAGCAATAACTCTTTTGAAGGACCTGGAGGCATGATTGAAGTGTTTTTTAAGTTCGCTGGAATTGACATCCTTAGATACCACCGCACTGACCCAAGCCTGATAGCACTCCTGCTTTCGGCGAGAGGCCATTTTGCAGGAGTGGTCAAACCATGGTTGGGACCTGCCACCGATAGGAACAGAGGAGGATGGAATGAAGAGTTCCATACCTTGCAGTACCACATCAGCAACAGCATCAGCAGCGGCATCTGGATCTCCCAGCGAAAAACAGATCTGCCTCCACGGGTAGGATGCAAAAAAGCACCGCATCTCGTCCCACTCTGCTGACCTATAGTGCCACACGCGGCGACAGCCTAAGAAGCGGGGCCGTGTTGGGCGCGTGATCGGCACGGTGCTGCGGATCAGGCAGTGGTCCGACGATCCCAGAGGAGGGTCAACGGAAACTAGGTAGCCGTCCGGATGTGAGGTCAACAGAAGGTCCAACAGTGAAGGTGTATGATCTTGCACATCTGGGATTCGCGTTGGCGCAATAACCAGTTGCGTCAGACCATATGCTAAGGCGAAGTCGTGAACAGATCTCCCTGCATGATCGGTGGTACGTGAGCCTAGCCATACGGCGTGGTGGGCGTTAAAATCGCCAAGAAACACGATCTCTGCAGTGGGGATCTGCTTCAACACGGAATCTGTAGCCATTTGGATGTGTTCGAGGAGCCGGTAAGTCTCTGCGTTACCGCTATGGGACCTAAACAGGCATGCGTAGATTCGCGGATGGTCATCGCAGTCTACACGCAGCCAGATGATGGATAGGTCCTGTTCTTCAAGAAAACTCAGGCGTCGAGAACAGACATCCTCCCTGACGTAAACGCACACGCCAGCCCGTGGTATAAAGGAGTGTTCCAAATTATACCCCGGTAGGAAAGGTAAGATGAATCAGCCAGGGAGGATATCTGTGTCTCGGTTAAAAAGAGCAGGGCCGGCTTCGCCGTCTCCAGGTGAAAGTGGACGGCATTTAATTGAGCGAAGCCCCCTGATGTTGCAAAAGTCCACAGCGAGTGTGGAGGAGGGTGGTTTGAGCCTCCTGCTCTGTTTGCCCCGAGTCAGCGCAGATTTGCCCCCTCCAGAATACGCGGGGCAGCCTGGGCAACCACTGTTAGGTACAGGCCCTAATTGTGGACGCCCAGGGACGGATTCTCCAGGGCTGCATAGCCTGGTACCGTCCTGGAGTAGTCTCGTTTTAGGCTGTGCTGCCATTTGTATTTGGGAGGAGGGGTGTAGGCCTCCGGATACCCCACTCACCGGACGAAACACAGCGGCGTAGCCGCTATTTCACGCCGGTTTCGAGTGGGGGAGTGGTATTTCTCCGGGCGTGCCGGCCCAATTCGGTTGTGTCCGTGAGGACCCAACATGGCACTACCACTCAAATATAAAAAATTAAGCCAAAGATTTAGGTGCCTCAGTTGGCAAAGTAAAAGACTTTTTAGAGAACATGAAGAAATACTGGCTCAAACATGAAAGTTTCATTGCAGAATGGAACGTTTACGGTCACACGAAACGACACAGAACAAATAATGTTTGCCAAAGTTGGCACTATTCACTTAACAAAATAATTAACAAAAATTATGAGACAGTTAAGAAATTATTAACTGTCTTAAAAGAGGATATGGAAGTAGTCATTGAAAAAAGCCCAAGGAAAAAGAGACAAATTGAGAAAGATAATTTTATCATTAATACCCAAACAAAACTTATTAATAATAATATTTCTTTAGGCCATTTTATGGAAATACTTCGTTAATTATATACCTATGTACAAAAGTTAAACATCTTTGCCTATTTCGACATATGGTAATTATTACACCACTAACGTTTTAACTAATTTTATATCTTAATAAAATAGTGTAGTTAAACCCGTGGTGTGAAGACGAGAAAAAAACAATTTCTATCCTTAATCATTAGTTATCTAAACTATCGAGAATGTCGATATCATGAGAATTGAAATTGACACATAACTTATATCAATTACCAACAGGGTGTAGTAAGACCCTTGGTGTGACCACGAGGACTAAAAATTACTCGTAGTCACACTGGTGTGACAAACTGGTGTGACCACGAGTCGTGAATGGTTTGAAATAGTAGTAATTACAGGCGATTGGCGTCGAAGTATAATCCGGCTAAGTTTGAAAGCGAATAGTTGCTGAAAACTAAGTGTATTTCGGCTATCAGTGTTTTTTACAAGATTATAGCCGTCATCTGTCAATCTATCAATAACTGCACGTTTCATACAGTCGCGTGAATCGCCTTTTTTCTTCGAGAGTTTCGCCAGGCTGATATATTTCTTACACTGTATGATCTAGAAAGTATGTAAACCAATATTATTAGATTTAAGCGCAATATGATTAGATTATATTTTATAGTGTCAGTGTATACGAAATGTCTGGGCCAAATATATAGTATAGTTGCCACAGTTACAAAAGATTTTATACCTCCATAACTTTTGTCCATAACTGCTGAGCAATATGCACCTTTATTACCTTTGTTATAGATTTCATAATGTTCATTCCGGCTCATACACATTTTGGCTATCAGATTTAATTAAACTATAAAACTTACTAGAAACATGACGTGCCCGCTCAACGTTATAAATAACAGTACAGCAGTTACGACACTCTCACGAACCCACTTATCTGAAAATAATATAAAAAAAAGAATTATTAAGAAAACCCTTTAATGTTTATATCACCCGCCAGTCGTACCAATCACTACGAGACAAGGCCCTTGCTTTTCGCATAAGTAGTACCAACAAAAATACATGGAGACTTCATTTGGTTATTTTTTTATCAAAATTTTTATTATTAAAGTTAAAGAACTTACATAGTTTTTATGAGAATATTGGAATGGATTACATGCTTGATTACCCTTCTTAACTAAATTATAGGGTATACTATGAATGGGTAGTGCCGGATTACGCAAGCGCTGGCCCATAGCAAATTATATTAAGGTAAGTTTTACTTTTTGTTAAAGTTGCTAGGTCATTCACCAATATCATTAGAGTATAGCTTACTTTTATTTCGTTTGTTTACTTGATTTTGAAGAAAGACAACTTTTACTCGAGTGGGTTAGCTTGATCTCTCTTCCTTTCGGCTAAAATACACTATGGCAGAATTAGGACTTCGTTGTCTATTGTAGCAATAGGTGACAGGATACGTATCATTATTAGTTTTATGTACCACGTATTAATAAATTTCACTCAAAGAACGCTCAATCGGTGGGTGGGTTTTACGCGGGATCTGTAGCAATTACTACTCTACTACGTGGTTAATCCAGCACTGTCTATGGAAAGATAAATAAATAATAAAATAATAATAAAAAAAATAAATAAATTTAGAAGATAAAGGACCTATTTTTGAAAACAATCAAATGGTGGAAACCGGAAGACGAACGAAGCGTGGAAGAGAGAAGAACATCTCTAACGGAGATACAGCATGATAGAAAAGGTAAGTGAATCTATAGTTTTTGTAACCGATTTTGTTTCGGTTTGCACAATGACGTCCTATACATATAGACAGTTCACCTCATACAAAATCAAAGCCGAAATATGGCACATGCCACAAATGACACCATAATACCTTTGACTGCTATGTCTATACATTTCTGCGTTTACTCCAGTTTTTTAAAATGTTATTAGTCAATAGGCAGCAATGTAAACGTTATTTCAGTTTCAGCTGCGTATTTTGAATTTAAAATCCAATTTGGACACTGACATCAGTGGAGTAGCAGTTACGTATTTTTTTATGCCCAGACAAAAAAGAGGGTTGCTATAAGCTTTACGTTCCCTGTCTGTCTGTCGTCTGTCCCTATTTTCCGATCAAGATCTGTTTAGTCGGAGGTTTTGTAGGTTTTTAATCAAAAATCACACTCATATTATATAAGGAAAGGTTTGTATGTTTATTTGTTGGCCTGTGTTTATATTTGTTACTTCTTTACGTTCTAAAAAGATTTGGATTTAATAAGTTAAGGTAACCTTTAATGAGGGAAAGTAATACTCAAAAATAATATTTTTATTTACATAAAATAATCAGTTAAACTGGTTATTTAAATGTTCCTTCCTTTTTCAAGTTCCTTGAATTAAATAAAAATGGTCTTTTAGAGTTAGATATCTTTTCCATGGTTTTTTTTTGTGTATGTAGTGTAAGCGGACATCAACAAATATTTGTATGAAAGCTTTATTAAGATTTATCAAAATCGGTTCACCCAGTCGAAAGTTCTGCGGTAACAAACGTAAAAAAACATACCGACGAATTGAGAACCTCCTCTATTTTTAAAGTCGGTATAAAAGAGTGACTCTATTGTTGTCATTTCTGACTGTGTCTTTTGTTGTTGTTGTATATATATTGTTGTCATATGTTCCATTCAGACGAGCGGGTCTTGTATGGAGACTTGTCCATAACAGTACCATATTTAATGAAAAATATTCGTTTTATTAAATTGTTTTTGTTGTTTGTAAATGATTATAATGAGCTAATGATAACATCTTATATCTCAAATATTGTTAAAGAATCATTAATATATTACATATATATATATATATATATATGTATATATATATATATATATATATATATATATATATATATATATATATATATATATATATATATATATATATATATATATATAATAGACATTTTTGCATGTCAATATATTCTTGATAAGGTTCTGTATGTTCATAAGCACATTACACGAATATCCTAGAAACTGCGACATTCATAATTTTAACACGAGGAATAAACATAAACTTGTTATGCCTGCTCGGGGTTATGTCTAGTTAGTAAGTCTTTTATTGGGCGATATATATTTTGTAACATGATCCTAGAAAATATACAAAACGAAATATGTTACGAAACGAATGGGTGGTACTTTTTGATGTTAAATCCTATTTTAAATAAAAAGATTAATTTTATTCGGGTTCAATAAAAAATCTTGAAACTGCATTGTTATGGGCAGGGCGTATTACTTAAAAACCATTACATGAAAATATTGCTGATCGCCGATTGACGTACAATAAACAGCTAGCTGCCAATCGCCTATTAAAAGGTCGTTAAATAATGTCCGATCGACGTTGTATATACGTATACATTAACTTATACAGATAACATGAAAACATTCATTGAAATTAAAACCTTATTTCGTGACAGTAATATTCAAAGTCTACTTATTGTATACGCTCATAAAAAGCTCGGACGCGAACACGATGCAAGATCATTTTGTTTAAGCAATTGAAATGTTATTATTTAGCAAAAAATTAAAAACGTCAAGTAAGTTGCAAAATTTTGTTAATTTAAAAGGGCAGTTATCTGAAATACAACACATGCTGTTATTTGGACAGTTTTTACTGAACACTATCATTGCGTGGTATTCAAAGCGTCGTCGATCGAAACTGAACGAAAACTCTGCCTAGTTGACGCGTAAGCAGAGTTTTGCTTCGGACAATGCGCGTGAGCGAGTGATGCGAGCGTGATTGTGAATCTAGTTGTTTATTGTACGTTAATGTCGTCACTTCGATTTTTGTGATAAAAAAGTATAAAGTCATATTACCAATATAAGAGTTGGCAGTTAGTATGAACAGTGGTCCAGCGTAGAACCAAATCGTGCCGCAGATGAAGAATGGACAGTAAAACATGTTCTGAAACAAAAATACTTACTCTATAAATAAACTGCAGGCCTCCATAAATATTATCATAGACAAATCACTTGACAGAGTCACTGTTATTTGGGACTTGTAGTCTAGTAAGATTCAAAATTGATCTTTGACAAGTATTCTAAAACACCGGTTCCGTAGATTTTTTTATTGAAAATATGACACCCAATCGTTTTTGAAGAGATTGATAACTGGTACTTACTGAAAAGTGGATCACATACGACAAGAATGCCCGAAAAGGTCGTGGTTACAGGTCAGGCTTCACAGACTGTGATTTTGCCTGCAAGCGTTCCCCGGGGCGTAAAAAGAATAGGCCCAAAGGTGTCGTAAGGCTTTTTAGAAGTGGGAGAGTCATGCTGCCGTCTTATGACGTCAGCACAACGGAAATAAGGATTAATTACAACACTCAAACAGAATACGGGCGTGAAGTAACGGCCTAGTGCCGTTATTTTTCGCATAGGTTAGTGTCGAGGACCGGAGGCCACCTTTTTCACCGGATTCCTGCCGCCGAATCCCACCTTCGCACGACAGTTAGGATATCATCCTCACCATCTGGATGTGTGGCGGTCCTCCACAGTGCGGTTTTCAAGGAGCTTTCTTGGTTCAGGGTGTATCAATTATCATCAGCTGAATGACCTACTCTTCTCGTCTCGTCCCTTATTGTAATAAAAAAATACTTAAAGCAATTTTTAAAACAAAAACCAAGTTTTATATAACAAATAATAAATACCTTTTCCGGGTACTTTTTGACTGTGAAAAATGTTGCGTAAGCAAAGGCACACCAGCCAGCAATCCGGAGCACTATCAGTCCGTAGCCAGCTGGACTCTCATAGATATACAGCACTTCACCTGGATCAAACGCCTGGAAAATATAACTTACTTATAGGCCGAACGGAAGACGTCCACTGCTGGACAAAGGCTTCCCCAAAGATCACCATGACTAGCGGTCCTGCGCTACCCTCATCCAACGTATTCCGGCGATCTTGACCAGATCGTCGGTCCATCTTGTGGGGACCTACCAATACTACGTTTTCGGTACGAGGTCGCCATTCGAGGACTTTACCCAAAGGCCATCTGTCTGTCGAGCTATGTGCCCTGCCTACTGCCACTTCAGTTTCGCAATCACCTGGGCTATGTCAGTGACTTTGGATCTCCTTATTTCTGATTCGATCTCGCAGGGTAACTCAAAGCATAAACCTCTTCATTGTTCTCTGTGCGACCATGAGCTTCTTCATAAGACCCATAGTTAGCACTAAGCAACAAGCATACTCGCTTAAATTTCGTTGCTTATGGCGAAGTCATACGACGGATCGCTCCCATCAAATATGGCAAGGAAGCGATGGATCGGTCGAAAATTTTCGGTCAATGATTTAACGTGTTTAAACGTGGACGTAGCAATCTCATTGATGATCCGCGTGAGAGATGTCCTTTAAAATCGAGTACTGAAGATAACATCAGTGCTGTGCGACGCATGATAGAAGAAGATAAGAGAGTGACCTATCAGCAGATACGGGCAAGCCTAGGCATTGGTATGAGTCATGTTCAAAAAATATTACACGATCATTTAGGCGTCAGGAAGCTTTGTACCAGATAGATTCCCCATACTTTAACCGACGACCAGAAACACCTTCGCATGGACTGGTGTCGCCAAATGTTAGATAAGTTCAACGGCGGTGACTCAAATGCTGTATTTGACATCGTCACAGGTGATGAAAGCTGGATATATTGCTACGAACCCGAATCCAAAAGCAAATCAGCTCAGTGGGTGTTTCCTTTCGAGGATCGGCCAACTAAGTTAAAGAAAGGAAGAAGTCAAGGAAAAAGGATAATTGCCTCATTCTTTGGTCGGAAAGGTCATTTCGCGACAGTTGTGCTAGAATATGGAAGGACAGTTACTGCAGACTGGTGTGTCAATCGCTGTTTGCCTGTTGTCTTGGAAAAAAATCGACAGCAGCGCCCTCGAAGCAGGCTCCTCCTTCACCACGACAATGCTTCAGCGCACTGCGCAAAACGGACTGTTAAATATTTGACTATGGCAGGTGACGATATAATGAGTCATCCCGCATACAGTCCTGACCTGGCGCCCTGCGACTCTTATTTATTCCCAAGAACTAAAGATAAAATTCGAGGTGTTCGCTTCATGAGCCCTGAAGATGCAGTGAAAGCGTACGAAAATGCCATAGAAGGGGTCTCTTCTATGGCATTTTCGTACTAAGGAAGAATGGGCCAACTGCTTTTGCTTTTCTCCGTGGTTCCATCGAATGCAACGATGTGTAGAGAGGAACGGAGATTACTTCGAAAAACTATTGGCAACTTTCTATATTAAGCCGTTTTTCATATTCTATAATTTCAGTATTACCTAGGTACGATGTTGCGGACCACAGACCAGAAAAAATAAGTGGAAGTGGCATGTGGGCATTACCCTGTCGAGTGTCGCCACTATTGTAACACTACAAATAAGGGATTACTTGTAACTAATTCTAATAGGCTTCATAAGATACATTATTTATATATATTTTACAAATATTACATATATTTTATACATTAGCTTTAGACATTATCAATAAATAAATTTTAATGTTTTATTAAAAATGGCTCCGTCTTAAATTCTACTACTCCACAGCTTAATATCTACGTGATCCAACAACCTGGGACTAGATTATGATTAATTATTTTATAGCAATAGCAATGACAGTACAACATTGTATATTTCATTAAAAATAATGCTGGAAAAGTTTCTTGCGCCGCTTCTTCTCTCTCAGAGCGCCATTTGTTTCCGAAGCGGTAGTAGTGTCTAGTATATTAGAAATGACATCAGAAAGGATTCTAAAGGAATCAATTTTGAGTAAATAAATGCCTTTTTATGCCATTGTGTACAAATCTGGATGGATCTGGTCTGATGGATTCAGGAAACAGCCAGCATAAACCAACCGGTAATTGATTCCACAAAGTGGTTGTGCGAGACAAGAAATTCCTTGCAAATCGCGCGGTTGTAGAATGCCAGACGTCAACGTAATGCGGGTGGTATTTTGCATTTTGACGTAATGTTAGGTGGCGGAATTCGGTCGCTGGTATCAACCCGATTTTGATGGGGATTACTTCATGGAGTGCAGTTTAGTCCAACTTGAGAGATAGGCTAGTTTCTATTTCGATTTGGGACCCATAATTATTTTTATTTTGAATATTTGTTCTGTATGGACATATTTTCTGTGAGAGATTTCAGTGACGCACGGTTTGACTGTGAAACAATTCTATAATATGAACACTCCCCGTGATAATGCGGTAGAAGATGTAGAGAGAACCCACATCTATGCGCAACGCCAAAGAATCTAGATTTCTTCATGTCACACTGACAAATAAATTAAACTATGCACTATTTTAGTCTAACCTTAGCTTGGTAGATGAACAGTACAACGTAAGTGACCACGTAACAACACATGAACACGGTCAGTTTGACGGTGAAGCCAGCCTTAAGTCGACCACGGGTGATGGTGTAACCCTTAGCCATCAGTAACAGCAGAAGTAAGAAAGTCATCTCGGATACACCGCAGAAGAACTGGCCTGAAAGCAAACATAATTCATAATAAGTATTTTTTATTTTAAAGATTCCGAACCTGAAAAGGAAATAGCGGAACCTTTTATGATTTTTTTTTATAATTTTGTAACCAAAATTTATGAACGATGCGAGACTCGAACACGCGACTTTTTGAGACGTTTGTCATATTTGCGATGCGTGCTGTCTTGCTGGCAGTCGAAGCAGCAGCCACAGTACCAACTGGACATATGAAAGGAGCCAGAGTGTCGACGCAAGTCGCGTCCCACACCAGCGCCCTTCCCTATGCCCAAGCCACCAGCGTCATTCCATCAGGACGCTTACCAAGGCGGGTAATACCATTTGACTCTAAAAGAGCTGGTATATTAAGAGTGGCAAAAACCCTACGGATGACTCATTAATGCTGGCGTGACGACAAATACGGCCAGCCTATTTTAGATAGGATAGCCCCTGACGCCCAAAAGCATCTACCTGAACAATAAAGGTTAAATTCAGATATAATTGGACGCGTTTCAATCTTTTCAAAACTATTTCATTGAAATACGCTAACTTACTTACCAAATACTTTAGCATAAGGCGCTCCAACACCATTACTTGCATATCGTATCCCAGCTAGCGCCTGCATCAGCACACCACAGTGTTGTACTACTATCGATATCAGAAACAGTTTGTATGTCGAGTGCAGCAAATGCCGAGAGCGGAGTTCGACGCTGCACATCACTACTGCGACCATCACTAGTAAGTACGCGAACGTGTATGTCAGTAATATCGGGAGCACATCTGGAATATTAATCCATACATATTTTACAACGGGATAAAATATAATCACCATCAAAAAATATTTAGAGAATATCCAACGTGACCTAAAATATACGCTCTTATTTTTTTGTTTTAATAAAATGTTATGATATTTTTTACTATGAGAAAATAGATTATGTGAAATAGTAATAAAACCCCTTAATAATATTACTTATCATATTATGTATTGTAATAGTTATACGTTATACTTTTTATTACCGTTTTATTTTCCGCAAGTTTGGTATTATTAATTCAATTTTAAATGGTCATATTATATTCATTACATATTTTTTGAATATTTACATGGCCAATTAAAATTGGGAACCTCTGGTATAGACTATCTATAGAGGCTTGAGGATTACTGACGAAGGAGACGGCCTAAGAACTACCCTTACTCTTCTCTCACGCAAACATAGATATTTGTAGATCTGTATTCTTAGGCGGGGTATAACAGAATGTACATATGATAATGAATAAGGAATAACGAACGTACCTACATATTTTAATATAAGGGAGAAGACAAGCAGGACGTTCAGCTGCTGGTAATAAGACGCCCTGCCCATTACAATGCAGTGCCGCTCAGGATTCTTGAAAATCCAAAAATTCTGAGTGAAACTACAATCGCGCCCGGCACCTTGAGACATAAGATGTTAAGTCTCATTTGCCCAGTAATTTCACTAGCTACGGCGCCCTTCAGACCGAAACACAACAATGCTCACACATTACTGCTTTACGGCAGAAATCGGCGCTGTTGGTACCCATAATCTAGCCGGTATCCGGTGCAAAGGACCTTCAAACTGGTAAAGTATATGGCACCGATTTGATTGAAAGTCAAAATAAAAACTCACAGAACTCATCAGCGGAGAAGTGATGGTGCCAGAAGTCGTCAGCGGCGCCGTTTGTCATCAGAAACTTGTATCTGACATCCAGACCCTGGAAATAAAGGACGACACATAGGTGACCAGACGAACAATACTTCACCTTACGAGTTTAGATATTATTAGGCCAGCAACGAGCGGCAAAGATAAGCAAGCAGTTTTTTGACAAGGCAAGGGCACGGCAAGAACTCTTTAATTCACAAACATATTGTTTTGAAGTAATCAAAATTCATAAGCATATCAGTTGGAACTGTACTCTCGAAAATACCAATAATCCAGTTAGTGGGTCACTCGTCGATTGCAACTCGGATAGGCAGCGTTCGAGAAGCTCCGTAAAATCTTCTCGTCCCAAATACCACAGTGTCTAAAGACGAAGATTTTTAACCTGCGTGTGTTGCCAGTGATGACTTACGGTTTACGTGATCGCCATGGTTTTTATGAGGAGGCTCATGGTTGCTCAGAGAGCAATGGAGAGCGATGGCAGGATACATAGCTCGACGGTCAGATGGCCGTTGGGGCAGAAATTCCTCGAGTGGCGACCACGTAGCAGAAGACTTACTGTTGATAGGCCCCCACAAGATGAATCAAGTCAATCGGTCAAGATCGCCGGAATAGGTTGGATGAGGGCAGCGTAGGACCAATCGTCGTGGAGATTTGAGGGGGGGATTCCTTTGTCCAGCAGTGGACGTCTTCCGGCTGATGATGATGACAAATCAAAATTTATGCAGTAGGTATTAATGTGTAAATTATAAATTAGCTGCTTCTTCACGTGAATTTTGCCGTGTTTCATCCAAACGTTTTTAATTTTTATACTATAAGCAAATGCTTTACTTATTGTGAGTAGTATTTTATGCTCCATCTCCCCCTTATATATATTTTATATAAAAAACAAGTTATCACACCCGCCCATAATCTCTTTCAACACCAAAGGAATCACAGGAACGCTGCAGATTATTTCGTACACGCTTTTTCCAATGTTCCCATGAGGTATCGTCCTGGAAACACCGCGTAAGGAAATTCATTCCATTGTTTGGTCGAACATGGCAAAAAGTTCTTTAAAAATTAAAGGTTCTTCTACCATATCTGTAGACATACGTGGAGTTTTCGAATGCTGTAGCTACATACAGCAACCAAATTCTATTTTCTTTTTAAAAAAAAATATTTACCAAAAGAAGAAGAAGAAATACACTTCAATCACAAAGGATCCAAGCCTTCTAAAAGATGCGAAAGAAGAAGAATACAAAAGTAGCGAAAAAAATCCAACGATTTAACTGATTCAACAAACCCATAAGAATTTTGAAAATCAAACCCATTTGGATGATGTACGGTGAGGTCTTTCGTTGGTTACACTATTCGATTCTACTAAGTCCTAGTACACACTGGGCACAAATACAAGAAATATATTAAAGCTTCTTTGACAAAGAAGGGTTTCTACAGTATAGTAGATTATTTAGATGATAATGATGCATGGTTCTTGTCTGGTTCTGCGTAAGCCATCTAAAATTGTATAATATTATATTAAACAGGTTGGGATGAGTTCTTCTCCCCATGTCAAAGTCCCTTTACGAACTGTACATCAGTGTCAGCTTCTTGACGCTTACAAAATGTTGTTGCAACACGTTATGTTATTGTCACTACCTTAGATAAATAAAGAAATATATAAGAGCAGGTTTAACCTTAGGGCTATCACAGTTGCTGATCGCAATGAACCACCACCTTTCCCTGGCGGAGCGGAACCTCCTGGAGTTCCGACAGGACACCACCATCTTCGTGGTCTGCTCATCATTGAGGCCTGTTTCGGACTGCAAGCGGCGACGACGAAAGCGCTCATACAACTCAATCGAGCGCTTTATTTTATGCTGAAAATTCTCAAATGTGTCAACAACTATTTTACTTTTAAATTAGATTTGTAACTAAAATTTATGAACGATGCGGGGCTCGAACCCGTCGCGGACTCCACCTGAGCGCTCTTCCAACTGAGCCAACCGTTCGAGTGACGAATGTTTCGTAAATCTTGGTATATCTTGTTCAACTCTCAGGTTGCGGCTCCATCTACATATATACTTTACAGAGAATAACCTGTTCAATCCCAATAATTACATATTATAAAATAGACTTGAGATTTCGCTATTTGAATTCTAAGCATTTGTTATTATAATAAATAACCTACTCTTCAACGTAAGAAAGTGCTCGGTCCTGATATTTAGTCGTTCGTGCGACCCCCGCCACCACCAGTACTGTGTCGGTTGCGTGCCATTGAAACGCGTCGCAGAGGTAAAAGATCTAGGAGTACAATTCTCACATTCCGGAAACATATAACCAAAATATGCAATAAGGCGTACCGTAACCTAGGCTTTATATTGAGGCAATCAAACGGTTTCACTAACCTCAATGCCGTGCGTGCCCTATATGAAGCTCTGGTGAAGAGTCACTTAGAGCATGATTCGGTTATATGGGCACCGAATGAAATTAAATATAAGCAGATGATAGAAAAAATTCAAAATAGATTTGCAAGGTACTTATATTTGAAGTTGTATGGGGTGTATCCTGGCTATCCGTTGCTGTATCCAACTTTGTTCGTCCTAGGTATGGTGGGATACAGCAAATTGGAAACAAGAAGGGAAGTTGCGCATGCCAAGTACCTTCTCACGGTATTGCGGGGTAAGAAGGACGACTCAGCCACCCTTGAACAGCTTCGACTATACGCGACGCACCGCTTACTCGAGCGCTGCGCACTCTTAATGCCGTATCAGAACGTGTCGATCTCTTCACATGTACTCTGACTGAGTTCACAAAGGCGGCCTCTTGTATTATAGAAATTATTTAAATATTAAGACAAAATATTGACTTGTAATTTTTTATTTTTATCATATGTTTATAACAATTTAGTTCTTTCGATTGTATTTCAGCTGGTTTTGACATTTGACATTGTGTGACTAATATTTACTTATTATTATTATTATTGTGTGAGTAGCGCCTATATAATCTATATGACTAAGCTTTTAAATTGTATCTATTAGTTTGACATATTATATATAACTAGCTGACCCGGCAAACGTTGTTTTGCCATATAAAGTATAATTCACGCGATAGTTTTATAAGTAATAAAATATTGCCTATATATATATTGTACATCATTTTGTTCTATTGTCAATAGTTTTTGCAGCGCACGCAAAAATAGGTTTTCGATTTTACACCTTGATTTTACAAAATAGCAATTTTATTACGAATCCCTAATTTTGAAAAAAAAAACATAGCCTATAGCCTTCCTCGATAAATGGACTACCCAACACTGAAAGAATCATTCAAATCGGACCAGTAGTACCAGAGATTAGCGCGTTCAAACAAACAAACACTGCAGCTTTATAATATTAGTATAGATTAATTTTATGGACAACTACACTAGCGCATTAGGATCACCCTGTAATGTTAGCGTAAAATTGAAATTCTAATAAATAAATAAATATTTTTTTTTTAAAGTTATATCACTTGTACGAATCCATAATGGACTCGCCATTTACCTGATGCTATTCCGATTCCTATCTCGTCTGTGTACATCTGTTTATTTTCTACATGGAAATTTTTGTTTATCCAAAGGATTCCATTCTGTACGGTTCTTAGGAGTTCGAATGCATAATGGCCTCGCTATTTACCTGATGACTTCCTATCAACTCTGTATACCTCTGCTTCTGCTGCTGCCTCGCAATTTTTGTTTATCCAAAGGCTTCCATTCTGTGCAGTCCGTAAGTGTACGAATCTACATTCGAATTGACATTGAAAAATTATGCTGAGCTTAAGCTGTGACAGCAATGCAAAAGCCAAGTTGCGTTTCATCACCCTAGGCTAATTTTAGGCTATTTAAATAGATCTCCTTAGTATCTATAGATCGCCTTAGTAGCTCGACTTAACGTAACTCGAGTAGAGAGCATAACAAGTTTGTTTGTTCCTGGTGTTACCAATATGATTATCACAGTTTTTTGTAAATACGCTAGTAAATTAAATGACATATAATCTAGTGTAGATAGTGACAGGAGGGGAGAGTGAAGAAAAGGAAGAAGAGAAAAAGAAAAAAATTATATTTAGTTTTGTATGAAACGTGCAGTGATTTGACATAAGTTTGCAATAGTAGTAATTGCAGTATTGTGAACGGCCACGAAGTATAATCCGGCTAAGATTGAAAGCTTCGCTAGCTTCTTAGAGTTTCGCTAACCTGCTGGCACTTCCGTTTCAACAGTTGACGAGTTAGGGGCTCGTTAGAGTAAAAATTATCTGTAGTTAGGGCGTAACTTCACCCAATTTCTGTTAGTCATTGTGTAATTCATAATTTATTCGTAGAAGCTTATTCTATTTAATTTTACATTTTGATATTAGCTTGTTTGTCAATTTTAGTAGGTGGTATTGAAATTTGTTATAAAAAAACACTTTTGATCAAATTTCCTTGACTAGACAGTAAATAATTTTAGATATCGTATAGGTAAGCATATATGTTTATTCAAGCAAAACAAATCTTATAACTATATTCACAGTACTATGATTAAATTAAAATAACGCTATCATTACGGAGAAGCGTACCAAGAATACTGGCAGCATTTCCACGTTGGATAGCTAGGCTGATCCGTTGACCGAAATAGTTGAAAGCGCTTGGATTTCCAGTAGCCCTATTGAGGCGCAAAGATAGTACTTTGTACATTCTCCGTGCCTGTGGGCCCCACGGGCCAAGTGTCTCGACAACAAACGGCACAAATATGTATGACTCACTGACACCGACATATCTGCGACGTTTGCTGTCTTTGGTAGTCGAAGCAGCAGTCCCCGCACCAAATGAAGTAACTTGGACATGAGAAGGAGCCAGAGTGTCAACGAAAGTCGCGTCCCACACCAGCGCCCTTCCCCGTAGCCAAGCCACCATGGTCATTCGGTCAGGACGCTTGCCATCGCGGCGGCTATAACCATTAGGCTCTAAAACAGCTGGTATATTAAGAGTGGCAAATGCCCTGACTTCATTAATGCTGGTATATATAATATATAGGTATTAAAATGAATACATACCCCAGTATTATTTCCATCGAACAATAGTTCCACATCCATCAAATTCTCCACAGTACTATTCTTCAACGGACCAATATTCTCCCACAACTCTTCATCAGGTATTTCAGTGGTGCTAAACTCATCTGTCGCTTGTAGCTCGTACCAAGTCGTCTTCGATTCAGTATCATTTGTAGTAGAGTTCGTCTCTGTGAAGGACTTTGATGTTGTTTTTAGGAACTGATCATAATATCCCAGGTCAGGGACGGCGTTATTGGGGTTAGAATTGCTTTTTGGTTTTGGCGGTAATTTCGTTTTTGTAGTTGTAGTACTGAAATGTCAGAATAATCTATTTATATAAAAATAAATTGCTGTTCGTTAGTCTCGCTAAAACTCGAGAACGGCTGGACCGATTTGGCTAATTTTGGTCTTGAATTATTTGTGGAAGTCCAGAGAAGGTTTAAAAGGTGAATAAATAGGAAAATGCTGCTAAATTAAATAAAAACAACAAATTTGTTTTTCCATACATAATTTCTATGAGAGAATTTATTGACGCACGGTTTGACAGTTCTGCTGTGAAACAATTTCATTACGACAGCAGGGTGCATTTTTTACGAAGTAATTTTTGATGTTATGATATATTATTGACAAATTCATAAAAAACATTATTTTATTTGTTAAATACAGAACAACGTCTGTCGGGTCAGCTAGTCGCTTATAAAATGCTCACATACCTTCTTATTTATTTACGGTGTGTGTGGATGATGCAGCTACAGTACTCAATAACTTTTGTTTTGTATACTTTCTTGACTTACTCGTGTAAGGCATTGACTATTTGACATTGAATTTGAATGTCAAAAAAAATTTGATTTCTGTTTAAATTTACCGCTACTTCGTCAATTGTTGAGCTAATGAAAAGAAATAGCATATATACTCATTGCCACTGTTTTAAATCAAGATTTACATTTTCATAGTTTTACAAATCATTTCAATTACAATATATGTACCGTCAAATAGTCAATATATATTTAGAACTTACATCATTTTAACATTAACCTTCTCACGGATTTTTTAAGTAAGATATTTTTAAGTTGGATTTATACAAAATTGCGCTCATCACGTTGAGACAAGATTTTAATAGCTTAAGGCCTCAACACATGGTCGGATTTGATACGGCCGGGCCATCGGATGGTCCGGTGGGCGCCTCGCACAGATTGGTCCGGCGACGTACTCGGTACAGCCCGGTCGGTAATAATAATAACTTTGTGCGATGTACAATACGAGATACCATCGAATACAGTCCGGTGCCGCGTCCGAAGGTTCGGCCGGACCATATCCGAGCATGTGTTTAGGTTTTAAGACTCATTTGCCACTAGCTACGGCGCCCTTCAGACCGAAACCCAATAATGCTTACACATTACTGCTTCACGCCAAAAAAAGACTCGCACCCATCCATAATCTAGCCGGCATCCTGTGGAAACGTCTAATCTAAAAAAAACTAAAATCTTTAGCAAAAAACTGAAGTATCAAGGTTTTGTTCTCCTTCGCCAAAACGGCCAATCGTAAAAAACATGGGAGAGGACAATAATATAAGGGAAAAAAATAGGAAGGAAATATTCTTTGTCGGATTGTTTTAATAATTCATCTGTTTTTTGTTTATTTAATAATCACTGTCTGAACTAATCAAGCACATCGAAAAGTAACTATAAAAAAAAATCAAAACACACACAAAATGATTAATTAGTATTTTCATTCATTAACGCGAGTGTCACACATTTAAATCTCGTCCCGGACGAGATCTGGAAAGGTCTTGTAACGCCGAGTTAACTAAAATAAAAATGTGACTTTTACGCAAAAATCTAATGTACAAAAAACACAGTTACTGTTCTATTTTAAGAATGGACTGTAGATTATTTGGTAGGCGCAATAAAACTACCGTGAAAAAAGCAACAATGCATGTACCACCTACATTTACTGCCCCTCGCCACACAGCATCCACCGGTGCACGAACTACAGGAACCCACGTGGTTCGAGGCTCGAGGGGCAGCCCAGAACGTCTCGGACGGCATCTTCTCGTCCGGCGGTCGCAAGCGGAAGAGAGCTTGTGTAGACTTATGAGTTGCGCCAACACATACGTCACGCGATTGTCGCGACTAGCGCCACCGTTTGCTACCGGTTTCAACTTAGGGTTGAAGTACAGTAGCGATAGATGGCACCTTAGCAAGTTCGATCTCCACAGTTGAAATTAACTGGCACTTTACCAAACAATATACAATGCAAAGACCGAACAGTTACAATTATACGCGTTTTAATCGTTTAAAAGTGTTTTATTTAAGTGATTAATAAACTAAAAATTGATCTTGAGTCAAAGGCTAAGGAGAAATCAGAGGTTGCTGATGATAACAATAATGAAAGATACCTTTTAGCAGCGGGAAGCTCCTTGTCAGCTCTGGTAACAACGCACCCAGAATACTCCGTGTCTGGGTACCAGTGAGACAGCTTGATCATCTGGTTCTGTCCCCCCTTGTTTAGTACAGCCTCTCGCGCTTTGCAACTCTTGGCAACGAAACAAATAAACAAATATTTATTAAAAACTTACCGTCAAATAAGCCAACTTTGCCCGTTTTTTTTATAAAGTCGAATAAAACATCCTGTTTCTCTATAGGAATGTATATACATTCTTAATTTTTTAGGTGTATTACGATCATACGAATGCATTACTTATAAAATTGAAAAAATATATTACAAGTTAAAACGATTTTTCTTCGATTTTTATGACGGGCAAAATAATCTGTGTTTCTTGCCAACATTGCCCACGCCTATTTTTTTAAGAAATTTAAGTCTTATTAATACGTAATATAAATCACAAATAGAAATATATGAAAACTAGGCTTAGGCTTGATAGTTTTATATAAACCTTAAGCAGTTTTGTAATAAAATCAGTGGGCAGTGTTACCCAGCGATTATTGCTCATTTCCATACAACTTCTAACAAACTGTTGTGGGTTGTCGCATGTTAGTTATGAGTCTCGAGATTTGGAGAACATTAGAAATAATATTTTAAATAAAAAAAATATAGAATCAAAAAATGTAGTTATTTAGAAAAAAAAAATGTTTTATCAAAGTTTGACAAACTACGTAGGTACCCTGTTTTTCTAATACTATCTTAAAATTAGAACGAATAAACTATATTTTGTGAATTCAAACATGGCGCTGTCAAACCATCCTGATTTAGTGAAATTGTACCTTGTACCCGGCGGTACTTCAGTAATCCATTCAGAATATAAGATTGTAGCTTTATACACTACATACAAGGGTAAGGATGGCCATTCGCTATTGCTGTGAACATAACGGATATGTTTCTTTTAGTGGACTTGGCAATCCTTTCAGGATATCTTACCCCGCGTCGGAATATACCAGTGGGACGCTCTTTTGCACCAGTGGGAGGCTCCTTTGCACAGGATGCCGTCTAGATTACGGGTACCACAACGGCGCCTATTTCTGCCGTGAATTAGTAATGTGTAAACATTACTGTGTTTCGGTCTGAAGGGCGCCGTAGCTAGCGAAATTACTGGGCAAATGAGACTTAACATCTTATGTCTCAAGGTGACGAGCGCAGTTGTAGTGCCGCTCAGAAATTTTGGGGTTTTTCAAAGAATCCTGAGCGGCACTGCATTGTAATGAGCAGGACGCATCAATTACCATCAGCTGACCGTCCTGCTCGTCTCGTCCCTTATTTTCATTAAAAAAAAAGTATACACTTTGATGATCCTGGGTCATCCGAAAGATTAGTTTCGTCAAAATTGATAATGTTTGTTGCTGGGATGTCTTTCAAAGTTATGCTTAAATTTGCAATATTATCAGCTATTTCTTTTGGCCCCTTTTCCGCTCGTGCTTTTGATTTATTTTGTGTCATTCTTACACTTATGTTATCAGCATGTCTAGCTAAATAGCTTTGCACCCATGCATCTCCTGGAATTTTGAACACAGGTTCTCGAGAATTCTTTTTTAAATATTCATAAACTATTAGTTTAAGATCCAATTTATTGAGTGCGTTGCCGAAATCGCTAGACGCTTGCAAGACTCGCACAAGTTTGTTTTATTCCTCCTCTCTTAAATGCATAGGATGCCCAACTTCGAATGCAGTTTCTTAAATTTTGTTAACAATAGTGCGTCTTGGGATGCCAAATTGTAGTTCAGCATCTCTTGAAGAAAAGAAGAAACTGCTTGACAAGCTAGCTGCAACATTTCTTCCTAGTAATTTTTGTATCCACGAGATCCTATTACGCGTCTTGATTTTCACTGTCTAATTCTAGACTTGTGCTTGTTTTTCTTTAATGTAAAATAATTAAATTAATGGCACAATGATGTACATTATTTTGAAAAACCCATATAAGCTTACAACTAACAGTTTGCATTATTTTAAGCACACAATGTGAATAAAAAAATTATCAAGAGAAAATTTTAATTGATATTATATTTATAAGGCAGGAAGAATGTTTCTTTACACAAAATCAGTATTGAAATCAGACATTATCAAAATTCGATAAATTGGGAACATCATTTTTTTATGTCGGTTAAAATGAAATTTTGACAACCCTATCTGCTTTTTGATGACGGGCAAAGTTGACAAGAATGGGTCTGAACAGTTCAGGGTAACTTTGCCCTCCGTCATAACTGTTGTGTTTCAAGGCAATGAACACTGACACGACCTTTAAATGCTTTTAAATTTGTTATTCTATAACATACAGGAAAATAAAGTTACCTGCGTTTTTCCCATAACGTAAAATTCACCTAAAAATAAGGGTAAAAATTTTCCCGCAACAAAACACACTACGTTCGACAAATCCTGACAGGTGACTGAACGAAGTTGGGAACGAAGGCAATGCGTAGTGTTGCCAGATACATAATTGCCAATACTCATTGCCACTCTTTTATATCAAGATTTAAAAAACACTATTCCAGAACAATAGATATAATATGCTTATGCTTATGCCTTATTATTGGATTCTTAAAAAAACCCAAAAATTCTTAGAGGCACTACAATTACGCTCGTCACCTTGAGACATAAAAAGTAAAGTCTCACATGCTCAGTAATTTCACTAGTTACGGCGCCCTTCAGACCGAAACACAGTAATATTTACACATTACTGATTCAAGGCAGAAATAGGCGTTGTTGTGGTACCCATAATCTAGCTGGCATCCTGTGCAAAGGAGCCTCCCACTGGTAAAATTATTAGCAAGGTTTACCATTCTATCCATCTCTCTAGCTCTATAGATAAAGCGGTTAGCACCTTTAAACTAAACTAAAAAAATATTTATTAAGATACTATCTATTAGATCTATCTAGATTAAGGATTGGTCTCCGCTGCGCTCCAACTAGATACTGCAGGCGTAGTCGCAAAGTGCGGCAACTAATAATACTACGCCCGAGTGGGCGTACTGGAGCCATTCTCGAACAATGTGCCACATGTTCTGTTAAACTTTGCTGTTAATGGAAACTAAAATGCCGGGTTGCGAAGTATCTAAACCTTATCATATCAGGAATCACATATCAGTAAGTATTTTATATTTTATTAATTTCAGTATAAAATAACACGAAGCGTATGTTACATATAGTATGCTAGTCAAATCTGGAATCCGGTATATATGATACATAGTAAAAGAATTGAACAAATACAGAAAAAATTAACGAGATTTTTAAATTATAAGTTCAGAATTCCCAAAACAGATTACAAGACTCGGTGTACTCGATTTCATCTCCTACCATTAACACTCCGTAGATCCATGACTGATATTACGACTATTATGAAAATTGCTCAGGGTAAGATTGACAGTCCAACCTTGTTATCTAAAATAAACCTCAATATACCGTACCAACATTCTAGAAAAAAGGATCTCCTCCATATTCCACTCATGCGCACAAACTATAGATCACACTCCTTTATACCACGTACTTCGTATAATTTTAACAAACTAAAATCATCCGAAATAGATCTTTTTTGTTCCAGTTTAGGTAGTGTTAAGAAACATATTATACAAGATTATTTGCAAGTCACAGAAAAGTAATACAATGACAACATAATATATGTATACTTTAAGTCAATTTAAATTGCAAAAAAGCGTAGTTAACTAGTACATAGTAATGCCTTTAATTAGTTTAAGCATTTGTAAAAACGTAAAAAAAAATACTATTTAATACCTATTTGTGGAGGCTTTTAATTGGCCTATATATAAACATGTAGATATATGTTTTTGTATTGACGGCTGTTAGCCACCCTATGAAAATAAAAATAAAATAATTTCAAAGATTCCTGTCAAGATGCCACGCACACAAGCATCTTTACAAATATACAATACACACTACAATATAAAGTTGCCGTAATAAAAAAGCTATTGTTCTTATGTAGTGCGTGCGGTATCTAGTTGGAGCGTAGCGGAGACCATATTATTACAACAGACTCGATCCTGCAGACAAACTATTAGAACAGTTTTGTGGGGAAAAGTTAGCTTTAGATTCTTTCTGTAAATTTTTAATGGTATCTATAAATAAATAGGTAAATAAAATAAACGCGTTTAGCCTAACGTGAATTACTGTAATAAATCAAAAATAAAATAAATAATGTTATTAAATCAATTATATTTATTTTATTGTTGGTAATTTTTTTAATTCAACTTGTTATAATTATTAAAACTGTAAATTAATATTTATGCATATGTATTGTATCTTAATTTAATATTATTATTTTTTTCTTTAATGAAAATAAGGGACGAGTCAAGCAGGACGTTCAGCTGATGGTACTTGATACGCCCTGCCTATTACAAAGTGACGCTAAGGATTCTTGAAAAACCCCAAAAATTCTAAGTGGCACTACAATTGCGCCCGTCACCTTGAGACAAGATGTTAAGTCTCATTTGCCCAGTAATTTCACTAGCTACCGCGCCCTTCAGACCGAAACACAATAATGTTTACACATTACTGATTCAAGGCAGAAATAGGCGTTGTTGTGGTACCCATAATCTAGCCGGCTTCCTGTGCAAAACAGTCTCTCACTGGTAATTGTACACAAATTTAATCTGAAAATAAAATTTATGAACGATGCGGAACTCGGACCCGCGACCTCTCGCGATCCGTGCGAGCGCACTTGCACTGAGCCAACCGTTCGAGTGACGTATCGTTGATAAATCTTGTATGTATTGTTCAGATCAGATTGTGGCTTCATCTACAGCATCTACTTTATGTCGCTCTTTCAAATCTAAACAATTTGTTATTTTTTAAAGTGATAACCCTCACTTCTGGGATTAATTACACAAATTACACATACAAAGTTCAAACTGTTTTATTCGCGTTCTATTTCAATGGTGGAATCAGTCCTAACAGATATTACTTACTTTCTCGCTGTGGTAGACGGCTGGCCATTGTGAGTCATCATCATAGTAGAGTAGCAGGTTGGGAGTGCCCAGGTCTCTGTCAAACTCTATGAAGTACTCGAATTGTCCCTCAAACGACAGGAAACAGAAGCGAGCGAGGAACGCCCAGTTCTGAAAAGATACACACTTTATTGTTGTCTTTTAATTTATTGTTTTTTTTTTTTTCATTTATTGTTTAAAACAAAAACAAACAAAAAAAAGTGTGTGTGTACCTACTTATGTATGCACGCAAGAAGTTATAAGGCCTAACGAAGCAAAAATCCTTAAAATTATTTATTCCTCGTGCTATTCTACGTTTGTACAAAAACAATGTTGTAATAAAGAAGATATTAAATACGACCAATGCAAATATTATTATAGGTACTGCATAATTTAGTTAAATAACGTGTAATTAAATATTATTACATTATTTTTATAAGATATAAAATAAAACTATTATTTAGGATTCGTATATTTCAACAAGGCCTTTGATTCCTTGGAACACAAAATATATATCTGGGAAGCACTACATCATCAAGGAATAGCAGAAAGAAATAAACATTTTGAAGAACGTTTATTTTAGAGCGAGGAGTCCGACAAGGAAACCCTATGTCGCGCAAATTATTCTCAGCTGGAGATGATTTTTAGGGATTTAGATTGGATTGATAGTGGACTTAACGTAAACGGCGAGAAATTAAGCCACCTACGCTTTGGCTACTGATGATCTGGTTATATTCTCTGAGTGCCCACGAAAGTAAGAGCAAATGTTTGCGACAACTAGCAGATCAAAGTGCAAATGCAGGACTATCCATGAACAGCTCAAAAAAAAAATATGACGAACTCTTCAAAACATATAAAATTACGTTAAATACGGAACAACTAGAGTACATCGAAGATTACATTTATCTAGGACAGTTAATTTCAGAAACTAATACTATGCGTAAGGAATTCGTTGATAGGAGGATAGCCAATACATGGAAGAGATATTGCTCCCTCGATGAAGTTATGAAGGATAAGGGAATGCCAATTAAAGAGAAAAAAATAATATATTATGTATCTTACCTTGCTTGACCTATGGTTGTCAGACATGGGCCCTAAGCAAACATATATCAAATAAATTAATGTCTATCAAAACAGCATGGAAAGAAGAGTAATTGGAGTTAAAAGAAGAGATAAAGTAAAATTGATGGATATAAAAAGTATCACTAAATTCAAAGACGCAAAATCAATATGCAGAACACTAAAATGGCGACGGATAGGACACATATTAAGAGAAGAACAAGAAAATTGGACTAAAATAATAAGAGACTGGTATTCAAGAGATGGTACCTAGTAGAAGAAAAGGAAGATGAAGTAAAAAGAATAGCTGGGGGAGTAAATGGATCCAAATAGCGAAAGACAGAGATGCGTGGAAATCTTTAGAGGAGGCCTTTAGCAAAAGAAAAAAAAGCTGTTTAACTTAACATATAATTTAGATTTAAGTTTATATTTATTTAAGCATCATTTAACAGCAATAAAGGCTTATTTTATTTTACATTTTTTTGTACAATTAGAGAGTTTTTGTTTTGTTATTTTAAAACTTGTATATAAATTAAAATTACAAATTGTAATTTATTTAATTCTCGTCCATTGGTCGTGGTTCAGAAGACATATGAGTTACAACTTACAAGAGGCTTGGTAGCTGAAGTATGGTACTAGTTGACCAGCTAACGTTAAAGCGTCGAATTTGAGTGACGGTGTGCGCGCGCATTTTATTTACATGTATTATGGTCTCTGATATATAACTTCGAAAACAAATTAATAAATTTTATGCTAAAAGACACAGTGATCGTTACCGCATAGTAGTGAACACGTTGAAAACAATAGCGGTAAACTGTTAACCTTTATTTCTAGTAACGCACACTAAAACCGTCACATACGTATCACGAATATAAGACGTATCTGTCACGCACACCAAAGTAATAAACCTGGCCTGTTTTCGTCTATTGTCTAACAATATTGTCTGGATGTGTGGCGATCTCCACAGTGCGGTTTTCAAGGACCTTTCTTCCACGAACTACAAAGCTGTGGAATGAGCTTCCTTGTGCGGTTTCTCCGGGACGATACGACATGGGTACCTTCAAAAAAAGGGCGTACACCTTCCTTAAAGGCCAGCAACGCATGATTTCTCTGGTGTTGCAAGATAATGTGGACGGCGGTGATCACTTAACAACAGGTGACCCGTACGCTCGTTTGTCCTCCTTTTCCATAAAAAAAATATAGAGACACCTACTTACCTCCTTAGTGTCAATCCTGCCTTCAACCCATTTCGCGTATGAAATCTCTGGCAACGCGAGGGTTAAAAAGCAAAACAACGTTGGTCCCTGCATTTCGACTAAACTACAATTAAATGTCTCTGAAAACAACTTAAAAATAAATAACCATTCAAAACAAATGCTTTTACATTGACTATTGCGTAAATTAACAAATTCACGAATAAAGTAAAACAAAACATTAGAACGACACAGAGAGCAATAGAAAGAAGTATATTGAAAATGAGAAAAATTCAAAAGATAAGAAATGTTCTAATTAGACAAAGAACAAAAATAAAAGATGCACTGACCCACGCATTGAAACTAAAATGGCAATGGGCCGGTCATATATCACGACTCACAGACAACAGATGGACGATAAAGACAACGAAATGGAAAGGGCCGGTGGGCATTTGAAAAGTTGGAAGACCGTGTAAGAGGTGGGCTGATAGTGTGATTGAATACGCTGGAAAAGACTGGCTAATATTGGGCAAAGACCGAATAGTGTGGAAAAAAATGGAGGAGGCCTTCACCCAAAGAGGGGCCCATACTACTAATTAAACATTTATTATTAAGAAATAGAAAAAAAAATACTAACATAAAACTATTCTCTTTTTAAGTTCTTATAATATTAGGCTTAAGTTAAGTTTACTAACAATAATTGTAAGTTCGTTTTAATTTTTAAATTTAGCTTAACTTAATTATGTAATTTAGTATGGGAATTTTTTATTATATTTTATTTTATTTATATTGCGTAAATAGACGACATAATATAGTTAGCCTGACGTTTAACGTACATTTTAACATGCATGCATGCTTTCATGCGACTCAGTCGCCTGTTAACATGCACAATGCAGGTGTTATAATTATTATAAGTACAATTTAATATGTAGGCCTTAGATAAATTATAATACGTCTAGACAGCTGTGAAAACGTCGAAAAAAAATGTGGTTGATAGTTAAAGTTTATTTTGTGAAATGCACGCACACTAACGCAAAGTGACATACAAATCAGTAGTAATCACGACTCACGAGTATAAGACGTAGCACGTCACGCACACTAAAGTAATAAACCTGGCCTGTTTTTATCTGTTTTCTAACAACAAGACGTTCTTTCTAGACGTAAAAATTATCTAACATGCAGGCATATAAAAGGTGGCCTTAAAACGGCAAAAATAAACGCATTTATTATTTTCTATATCCGCATTTAATATATTCAAATTTCGCATTTTAACCTAATTTCGGCTGGTGAAATTGGGCCGTTGGACCCGAACAGCTCCTCTGAGCGCTCCCCATGATAAATCCCGTAGAAGATGCAGAGAGAACCCACATCTCTACGCAATGCCAAAGAATCAAGCCGATCGGAGATGACTTGATCGTTAATAATTCGAGCCTCTCTTCGTTGTATGCAGTCAAATGGAAGAAGCTGGTACTGGGGAGCACCCGCCTCGAGGTTAGAACAGTACCTACTCCATGTGAGGCCGAATTTGTGCCTTATATAGTTGCAGACGGTGGCTTTTAGTGAGTTATATGCCCTGTGCTGCCCCGGGGCGTAAAAAGAATAGGGTAGTCCCAGGTCCAAGGGTGTCGTAAGAGGCGACTACGGGCTTTTTGAAAGTGGGAGAGTCACGCTGCTGTCTTATGACGTCAGCACAATCGGGCTAGACTCGTCCGGGTTACTTACCACACTCGCACAGAATACCGGCGTGAAGTAGCGGCCTAGTGCCGCTATATTTCGCATAGGTTAGTGTCGAGGACCGGAGGCCATTCCGCGCGCAGCCGGCCTTGTGTTTCCTTACGGAGACGCAGATATCTCGACCTAGCGATACGTCATATTTAACGTACCCCGGGTACAAAATTGAGCATAATTTCATGCCTCATGCCGGGGTATGTGTGTACGTTAGGGAGGATATCTGCTGTCGCCGTCTCGGAAATTTTGAGGGTAGGGGCCTGTCTACTCTCTGGCTCCGCGTAGATTTAGAGGACCGCGTCCGCATCTATGCGTGTGTCTACAGGTCCCATAGTGGTAACACAGAAACGGATCACCTCATGGGCTGCGTTCAAGCGGCATTTGATGACGTGCTTGCTCAGATCCCCTCCGCTGAAATCGTAGTCTTGGGTGATTTCGACGGGCACAATGCCGAATGGCTTGGATCACGTACAACAGACTACGCAGGGCGATCTGTGCATAATTTTGCATTGGCGTATGGTCTGTCCCAATTGGTTGAGTCACCGACGCGGCTCCCGGATGTTGATAGCCACATGCCGTCCTTATTAGATCTTCTGCTGACTACACATCCCGATGGTTACCAGGTCTCTGTCGACGCCCCTCTCGGAACGTCCGACCATTGCCTGGTCAGGAGTGTAGTGCCTATCCGACGCCAACGTCGCAGACCACCAGCGACCCGCCGCGTTTGGCACTACAAGTCAGCAGATTGGGATAGGATGCGTTCCTTTTTTGCATCCTACCCTTGGGGCAGGGTTTGTTTCCCTTCGGATGGTCCTAGTGCCTGCGCCGTTGCAGTAGCCGATATTTTTATACCAAGCTCTGTAGTACCGATCGGTGGCAGATCACAGCCCTGGTTCGATGCGTCAGTTAAAGCAGCATCTGACTGCAAAAAACAGGCGTATCGAACTAGGGTTGCGGCGCTGGGCTCAAAGGATCCGAACTGCAAAGTTCTGAAGAGGAAATATAACCGTGCCTCCAGATTTTTTAAGCGGCAAATCGCCCGTGCGAAATCGAAGCACGTCGTCAAAATTGGCGAGCAGCTTTCCAGTTACCCGACCGGAACACGCAAGTTCTGGTCGTTGTCGAAAGCAGCTCTTGGTAACTTCAACCAGCCGTCCATGCCGCCGTTGCACATGAGGAATGACACCCTGGCCCATACGGCAAAAGAGAAAACCGATCTCCTGTGCACACTTTTTGCCTCCAACTCGACTTGACGACAACGGAAAAACACCGCCGACCATCCCGCGGTGTCAGAGCTCCATGCCTGAAGTACAGTTCCGACAGAAAACTGTTAGGCGAGCTCTGTTTTCGTTGGACGTCAGGAAGTCGAGCGGGCCGGATGGCATTTCTCCAATCGTGCTTAGAACGTGTGCCCCTGAGTTGACGCCGGTGCTAACGCGTTTATTCCGGCACTCTTATTCAAAAGGCGTAGTCCCTGATTCATGGAAGTCAGCCCTTGTCCATCCGATCCCAAAAAAAGGAGACAGTTCGGATCCGGCAAACTACAGGCCTATTGCTATTACCTCCCTACTCTCCAAAATCATGGAGAGCATAATTAACCTGGCAGTTAATTAATAAAGGTATACCAAGAGCACCAGCTCTTGGAATACTTTGAGGGTCACCAGTTGATCAACGACCGGCAGTACGGCTTTCGCCATGGTCGGTCGACTGGCGATCTTCTGGTATACCTAACACATAGATGGGCGGCGGCTATTGAAAGCAAGGGGGAAGGCCTGGCAGTTGGTCTGGATATAGCGAAAGCCTTTGATCGTGTATGGCACAAGGCGCTCCTCGCAAAACTTCCATCATTTGGGCTTCCCGAGAGCTTATGCAAGTGGACCTCCAGCTTCCTCACTGGGCGCAGCATACAGGTCGTTATCGACGGTTATTGCTCGAATCCCAAGCCTGTGAACGCTGGAGTGCCCCAAGGCTGTGTGCTATCTCCCACGCTGTTTCTTCTGCATATCAATGATATGTTGGACACCGCCAACATGCATTGCTATGCAGACGACAGCACTGGTGATGCCGTATACACGGGCCATGCAGGTCTCTCTCGGGAAAACGTCGACCAGTGCCGGGAGAAACTTGTGTCTTCTATCGAGTCCTCTCTCGAGAAGGTCGCGGAATGGGGTAAGTTGAACCTTGTCCAATTTAACCCCCAGAAGACTCAAGTTTGCGCGTTTACCACTAAAAAAACCCCATTTGCCGTATCACCGCTCTTCGAGAACACTTCCCTTAAAGCCTCGCCTAGTATCGGAATACTATGTCTCGAAATCTCGAGCAATTGCCAATTCCGTGGCCATCTGGAGGGCAAAGCCAAACTGGCTTCAAAGAAACTGGGCGTCATAAATAGAGCACGGCAATACTTCAAGCCGGCCCACATTCTAGCGCTCTACAAAGCGCAGGTCCGGCCTCACATGGAGTATTGCTGTCATCTCTGCTTGCGCACCCCAGTATCAGCTCGATCCATTTGACCGCGTGCAACGCAGAGCAGCTCGAATTGTCGGGGACCCAGTACTCTGTGAACGGCTGGATCACTTGGCGTTGCGTAGAGATGTCGCTTCATTGTGTCTTCTACCGCATTTATCACGGGGAGTGTTCCGAAGATTCCTCTGGTGTTGCAGGAGAGTGTGGGCGGCGGTGATCACTTACCACCAGGTGACCCGTACGCTCGTTTGTCCTCCTATTCCATAAAAAAAAAAGAAGTATTGTTTATCGAGGCCAATTTGGGCGTCTCTTCAAAGTGACATTATTATTTTTATTATTATTACAACTTTTATTTATTACCAATAGTTATTGCGTTTATTACCAATAGTTGGGAAAAAAATTGCCAACCTAACTATTGCATATTCTATGGACTTGATACTATCGATTTCGCATGTTAAAAATCATATCTAACTTTTAAGTAATTATATAAAGGCTTGACAAATGCTTTTCAGAATTGGATTATAAAAAACCACTAACCGCGATTAGTGAAGCTCGATTCCTATTCGGATTATCTACTAATAAATAGAACACATAATTCCAAATTTAAAAAAATCCAAATCTAAACAACGTTTATTTTCTTAAATTAGCGCGAATATCACTCATGCCGGGATAAATAAATAGTTAATGTTAATTTTACGAATTACTTATTGTTAAATTAATTACTATTACTTACGCACTTACATTTTAATACTACCATCCGAACATAATATTATGTTGCATTTAGTTACCAGCAACTAACTAACAAAAACTGTATATTATAAAATATAACTAAAGTACATTTACTATGTTTAACTTACTAAAATACAAATAACACAAAATCTGACTAGAATGAAAATTAGTCGTGTTTGGGGTAATTTGTATTTTGACTCGATTACCATGGCAACTGCGTGACCGAGAACCAGCAAATTTACGTTGAACTATCCGATTTACTGTAATTAAAATGCTATAGTAACATTAATAATACTTATCTAGTGCTATAAAACTGTTCAATGGCGTATGGGTGTTACTTCATTAAGGCTGATGGTAAAAATGTCCATTTTTGGCCAATACCGAGCGGAATAATAATAATAATAATTGCTTTCATTACAAATTTTCTTGTTCATTGCACACAGAAACAGAAAGAGTTCTTTGCGCGCGTTCTTCTCAGGTCTGAGGCACACTATTTCGAATGGGTGGAAGTTTTTGACGTTCAGTAATTGATTTTAAATTCTATTTTGAATAAAAATATTTGAATTTGAATTTATAGGGTCGATGATACCTTTTGTTTGTTAATCCTCTTGCAATTTTAGATAGTATGGGCAGTGATGCTCACTAACTTAGTTTTTTTTTTAATTTTTAATATGGAACACATCGTATCACCGCTGTGAACTATCCCGCAATGGTTAATTGTTTTAATACTCACTAGTGCTATTATACACTCCAAAATTCGTTATATTTTTATTTTTTTTAAGTGAAATTTGAAAATAAAATGTTATGAACGATGTGGGACTCGAACACGCAACCTCTCGCGTTCCGTGCGAGCGCTCTTCCAACTGAGCCAACCGTTCGAGTGACAGATCGTTGATAAAATTTTATATGCTTTGTTTAAGAGTTCTCTCGAGTCAAGGTTCGAATCCCGTATCGTTCATAAAATTTTGTTTTCAAATTTTATTTGTGTACCTGCATTGTGCATGAACCAAATTGCATAACTGCAAGTCCTGGTACATGTTGCTAGGATGTTTTCTTTTTAATATCTCGCTTTTTTGTTTCATCGACTTTCAAATCACAACGATGCTAAAGTTTTCATCTCAAAAAAGAAAAGGCAGTCTTTCGGGACTGCCGATAAAATTGAAAACTGTTTTTGGTTATTATATGTAAACATATATAGATGTACTCTTTGTATATATATATATATATATATAATTCAATAACAGATATCGTGACAATGACGCAAATTTCACGCTTTAAGTGTTTCACTTCAAAAATATTATTAATAAAAATTTTTTTAACAAAAAACAAGCGACTTCAAAAACACTAGGTATTCCAAAACAATAGATATAATTAATATGCACTAAAAAGTCTAAAATAATTGCGTATTTTTATACAATCTAATTAATTTATCTAATTCAAGTTACGATTATTGTAATTTTTGGAATCGGTGTCCTTCCGCCGCGACCTGCTCTCGCCTCCTCACGACTCAAGCACATCTCACCTATAACTATGTATGTAGTAACAAACCTATCTTGGATGACACCGACTTCAAAAATTACAATAATCGTAACTAGAATTATATTGTATAAAAATACGCAAATATTATATCTATTGTTTTGAAATAGTGTTTTGAAGTCGGTTGTTTTTTTGTTAATTTATTTTTAATTTTTAGTGGATTAGAAGTACACTAACTAACAATTTGTCCAAATATGTGTAGATATACTAAATTTTTCAATGCAGCAATTAACGTAAGCGCTTTGCAATTTGATTACAGACAGAAATTCTGCCACAGATCTGATCACTGTACGTCGTTAAGGAGTCCCATTGATCATCATATTAGACTACGACAATTAATTGACCATAACTATGTTATGGTAGATGACTTAAATATCCGGATAGCATAAAAAGATTCGGCCGAGTATCGTTAATTTGCTCCTAAGAATTGAAGAGTTCCGTTATTTTGTCATGGATTCCGTATTCAGAACCTAACCAAACTCTCACCAAACTATATTTGATGTATATCCTTTCCAATAAAAAAAGAATAATCGAAATCAGTTGGCGCGATATTGAGTTATTCGTAAATTTATCATATACTTTGCTATACGTATGTATAGAAAATTTAAAACTTTTATGGTTTCCTCATGGATGCTATTGTCAGATCTGGACCAATGGGACCACACGGAAAGCACCAGCTTTCAAATAAAAAATGAATTATCAAAATCGGTTCACCCAGTCGAAACTTTGAGGTAACAAACATAAAAAAAAGAGCATACCGACGAATTGAGAACCTCCTCCTTTTTTGAAGTCGGTTAAAAAACCCCAATTCTATTAATTTATTTAAATAAAACATACACGTGTTCATTATATTCATTTATTTAAAGTAAGTATAACAAAAATATCTTATAGAAATACAATAATTAAAACAATTTTAAATATTTACCTTAAAATGTAATTAATATTGGAATACGTTACATGGCATTTTGCCATTTGAGAGATAACTTAAAAACTAAAAATGTGTACGATATAAAAAGTGATACATAGCGCAGCTTCGCAGGTACATGAATGAAATGGGTGTGTGGGCGGGGAAAAAATAAAATGGCCGCAGGAAGAGGTGTCCAAGATTTTATAATTGGGTACGTAATTTCTACTTTTTTTCAATGTGCCTATGTCCTGAAAATCAATATTTATATGTTCTCACTGCTTGATATACGTTTTTTAACAGGATGTACAAACAACTTAAAATAGTCAAAAATTTCATTGTACGTGCGGGAATAAAGCTATTTCGAATAACTTTATAAGCACAACAATAATTGCTCATATTAAAAAACAATTGATAAAAAGTAAAAACATTTCTCCCTGCAAGATGGGAACACCTTAGATCATTTATCCGTCTAGAAAGACTGCGACAACTGGGAAAACGTCGAAAAACATTGAGGTTGACAGTTAACCTCTTTTTTGAGCTATGCTCACTAACACAAAGTGACATACAAATCGCGAGTGTAAGACGTGGCTTGTCACACACACTAAAATAATAAACCCTGCCCTGTTTTCACCGGTTGTCTATCAGCTAGAGGCTCTATCTAGATGTATAAATTATATAAGGGGTAAACTATAATGTTGACAATATAGACAGCGCCCACTCATTCAACACGTTTGCAAAGCGTTGGGAGTCCCACTGTCCCGACGGGACGAGACAGTCGGGAAAACTATTGACAATCTTGCAGTATCAGCAGGGATTTCTTGAATAAGTCTTGTTGGTTGCGTGCATGTTTTATTTCCAATTCGGCCAGATCAATCAAACTGCAACAAAACAAATAGAATATCACAAAAAAATTCAAACTTACGCAATACGCGAGGGAAATTTTAATATTTAAGAGTATCTATGAATAATTTTAAATATTTTACTTAAAAAATGGCTTTGTCGTACATTCTAATACACCACAGCTGAATATCTAAGCGATCGCACAGCCTGGGACTAGATTTTTTTATGACAATAAGGCACGAGACGAGCAGGACGTTCAGCTGATGGTAATTGATACGCCCTGCCCATTATAATGAAGTGCCGCTCAGGATTCTTGACAAAGCCGAAAATTCAGAGTGGCGCCACAATTACTCTCGTCTCCTTGAGACATACGATAAAGTCTCATTTGCCCAGTAATTTCACTAGCGCCCTGCAGACCGAAACACAATAATACTTACACATTACTGCTTCACGGCAGAAATAAACGCCGTTGTGGATAGTCTTGCCGACATCCTGTGCAAAGGAGCCTCCCACTGGTAAATATTGATTATTTTATAATATATATAGCAATACAATGACACTACAACATCGTATTTTTTTATTCAAAAGAGCGCAAAAAAAGAATGCTGGGAGTGTTTTTGCGCCTTTTCTTCTCTCTCAGAGCACCATTTGATCCATTGGCTGATCTGATAAATTAGCTAGAGTTAAGGGCTTCTTCAAATGTCTTGGTAATCAATTTAACAATAAAATACCAGATAGTATGCTAGGGCTCAATGAGCACAAATTCAAGAAATATATTAAATCTTCTTTCACAAAGAAAGCTTACTACAGTATAGTAAATTATTTAGAGGATAATGGTGCATGGTTCATGTCTGGTTCTGCGTAAGCCATCTAAAATTGTATAATATTATATTTAAGTAAGTAAGTAAGTAAGTAAGATCTTTATTTGTTGACGAGGGTAATACATTATGGATACATTATTTAAATACATTTTAGCTCTCCAAGTGGTGCCCGTTATTGATCATACAAATATTTGACATATAGATATTAAAATGAAATCATAATAATTATTATAAAACAAAATTTATTACATCATGAAATAAAGTTAAATTGAATTAATTGCATCATGAAGTTAAAAATAAGAGCGACCATATCATTATTAAGAAAAATTATTATAAATGTCATAGTTAAAATACTTATTTGTCAATGTTAATGTTAATGTTAAACAGGCTAAGTTGTTATATGATTAAAAAGATGGGCTGGGAGTTTATCAGTTCTTCTCTCCATGTCAAAGCCCCTTCACAAACTGATGTAGCTTTATGACGTATACCAATTGTTGTTGTGATATGTTATGTTATTGACACTCTCTATAATATTAATATAATATTGACACACTTTTTACACAAATTATCTTGCCCCAAATTAAGCATATAGAGCCTGTGTTATGGGTTACAAGACAACGATATATTTAATACAATATACATACTTACTTAAACATACATAAATATATTTAAACATCCATGACTCAGAAACAAACATCCATATCATATAAATGGTTGCACCTACCGGGATTTGAACCCGGAACCTCTAGCTAACCACTCGGCTATACAGATCGTCATGGTACATAATTTAATTTCTTTTTCTATTTCTATTTTTGGTAAGTTCTTCCGCGGTGATCACACATCATCAAGTCAGACGTATGTATCTATACATACTTGTTGGTCCTCCTCTTCCATATAAGCTGTCATCGTAGTTACCTTTTCTTGAAGGCAGCGACACGCCTGGTGCGGAAGTCTATCAGCTCTTCCCTGGCGCGAGCTGACAGCTGCTCGAAACGAGCGCACGCCTCCGTCTGAGCTTGTTCTGCCTACAAACCATTTATAAATTACATACGATCATCCATACACTTACAATATATGTACTAGAGTATAGGCGACTTGACAGCCCAATAATAATATCATTTATTTCAGGCTACATAATATAGCCTATATAATGTTAGTAAAATCTTATTCTAAGGTTACTAACACAGTAAATACCTTAATCATTTTTTTATTTTATTGACTTGACACGATGCTTCTTCATAAAATCACTAATAATCAAAGGGATACTTCATTATTACCAAAAATAAATTTCAATTGTAAAATCCCTAAACGTAGTTTGTACCAACAACATATTTAAAGATAGTCGTATCCGTACTAACCTAGCATATCACTCCTGCATCAATCGTATTTATCGCCAATTTAATACAGTTTCTAAAAATAATCAGCAACTCAATTTATTTAATTCCACATCAACCTGCTTTCGTCGTAATGTCATTGACTCCCTGCGTAAGGGAGCTAATTTGTAGAAATTACTATTATTTTTGTTACACTACTTTAAATAATCTGTATGTCTCTAAATCTTTAGTATATGCCAGTTATTGATATTTTTGCTATGTGTCTTTTCGTTTTAAGTCTCCTTGTTGATATTTTTACATTGTGCATAAATATTGTTGGTTTGTCGAATAAAGTAAAATATTAAAAAAAATATTTAGGAAAATCCTACAAACAAATTGTTAGTTTGAAACAAATTGTTAAAATTATTTGTACAATCCAACAGACAGTTTACGACTTGTCAATCAGAATCGGTTACAACAATAATGGATTCGCTTACCTTTTCTATCACTGCAACTCCGTTAGTCACTCGTTTTGTTGAAGTGAAACTTCTTTAGAAATTAGAATCTTTGTGATTTGAAAATCGATGAAACGAAAAAGCGAGACGATAGAGACACAGGTAAATGTTTAGTATTCAGCCAGCGAGAGAATGAGATAGATAACATTACACGTTCTCGGTCTCTGAGAACAAGTACTCACGATGCGACTGTATATTTTTTCAATACTTTTCAATGATTATTTTAAATCAGGAACTTTCCAGAAGTTTCACTTCTCCCGTCTCCCTATACGCTAGTAAGTAAGCTACTATAAGTCTATGGGACAACTTCTTATTTTTATAGAATTCTATAAATAAATAAATGTCACTGTATGTTCTATTCTCAATTATACCCTTATTATAATCCGTATAAATTATTATTTTAAACAAATTTAAAAAAATATTTACCTCTTGTACTTCCAACGGCTTGTTTGAACAAAAATTTATTTAACAATTAACTTAACTTATTATTCCACATGAAAACCTTATTCTTATAACAATTTCATTTTACGTAATTAAAAATACAAATCTATGAATAAGTACTATTCGAGCACACATTTACTGACCAAACCTGATTTCTTTAAGGCCATTAATATGCTATGGCCATTCTAGTTAGCCTATCGCTAATCACTGGCCAATCTATGTAGTACATCGTAGGATATGTGACTGGTCAAAGTATTTTATCTGAAAATAAATGATTGGCCAAACTAGTTTATCGTAGGATAGGTGACTGGCCAAACTAATTATTCATAAGATATGTGACTGGCCAAGCTAGTTTATCGTAAGATAGATATGTGACTAGTCTAAGTAGTTTATCTCAGGATATATCACTGGCCAAAATAGTTTATCCTAGGATATGTAACTGGCCAAACTAGTTTATCCTAGGATATGAGACTGGCCAAAATAGTTTGTTGTAAGATATGCGACTGGTGTAAGTGGTTTACCTAATCTCATGGTCACTCAGAGAGCAATGGAGGGCTATGCTCGAATTTCCCTGCGAGATAGAATCAGAAGGAGAACCAAAATCACCGACATGGCCCGGATGATTGCGAAACTGAAGTGACTGAAGGACAGATGACCGTCGGGGCAGTAAAGTCGTCGAATGACGACCGGGAAGACGCAGTGTTGGTAGGCCCCCCACAAGATGGACAGATGAACTGGTCTAGATGGCCTGAACAGATTGGAAGAGGGCAGCGCAGGACCGATCGCTACAGTCATCTTTGAGGGAGGCCTTTGTCCAGCGGTGGACATCTCTCAGCTAAAGTGATGATTAAAAACCAGTAAAAACTAATTCTAAGGTAGCCAAAAATCGGGTTGGCCTGTAATTATGTAATTCCTGTGTGTAATAATTCTATAGACTATACGTACAGCATGCACATCCTTGTTCTTGGCGCGTGCTTTTTCCAGGTTTTTGTTGGCCGTCTCGTACGCCGCGAGGCATCTAAACACACATGTTAATTGTTACTTAAGGGCTATATTTCACCGGGACACCGCGGTGGCGCATCCAGTCGCCGCTACCAACAAAATGTATACAGCTCTATAGGGAGTTCCTCACCTGGTGTCCTTTTTTTATGGAAAAAGGAGGACAAACGAGCGTACGGGTTACCTGGTGTTAAGTGATCACAGCCGCCCACATTCTCTTGCAACACCAGAGGAATCAGGAGCGTTGCAGGCCTTTAAGGTAGGTGAAGGTACCCATGTCGTATCGTCCCGGAAACACCGCACCAGGAAGCTCATCCACAGCTTTGTAGTTCGTGGAAGAAAGCTCCATAAAAAGCACACTGTGGAGGACCACCACACATCCGTTTGATAGCTTACGCAATCAGTCGCACCATCATGGTGTCCCGGTGAAATATAATAATAATATTGACACACTTATATAAATTATCTTGCTCTAAACTAGGCACTGTATTGTCTCAGTGAATCAAACCTGTGCAGATTGTGCTGCGAAGTCGCTGAAGACTCCATACACATCCTTCTGGAATGCGAAGCCATTGCCAGAATCAGGCTGGAGTGTCGTAAAATACCTTCACTTAAAGGACGTCCCCTGCCTGGATCCTCTGATTATCCTACGCCTTTTAAAAGTAATAGGTCTCGAGGATATAATTTAAATCTCGGCACAGTAACACGCTTCCTAGTTAGGAGCCTCGATTCTCTTCCTTAACTTTTCAGTTGAGGGTAGGCGCGCTAGCGCAAGCAGGAGGCACAATTGATCCTAGGATTTAAGTGCATTTTAATCCCCAAATCATAATTAAAAGAAAGTAAAACAAAGTGTACCTTTTAGATGCCGCTAGCAAACCTAGCGGCGTGAATGATCTAATACTAATAGTCATTTCTTTAACCTATATAAATAAAGTGGTTTTGATTTTATTTGCTTATTGTTTACGATTCATAAGAAACATAATAGTTTAATGGTTAAATGTATGCACTTTTATAATAAAGTCCCAGCCACTGTTTAGACATTATCTATAAATAAATTTAAATGTTTAATTAAAAAATGGCTCCGTCGTAAATACTAGTACTCTACAGGTGAATATCTAATTGAACGGACAACCTGGGATTATGAATATTTTATAGCAATAATAAAAATGACAGTACAATATTGTTTATTTTATTAAGAAAGAGCGCAAAAACAGAATGCTGGCAGAGTTCTTCTCAGAGCGCCATTTGTATCCGAAGCGGTGGTAGTGTTAGGAGTGACATCAAAAACAATTCTAAAGGAATAAATTTTGATAAAAATGACTTTTATACCTTTTTGACGTTCTATATAGGTACATATAAGAACATATCCTTCGTGGTCTGATAGCGGAACGACAAAAGTGTGTTTAAAGACAATGTAATCACACTTTTCTCCTTAGTCGTGTGTCAACTGTCACTGTCTGCATCAAATCTAACTAAATGAACTGAATAAATGTTTTACATTGCTGCTTATTGACCAAGAATATTTTAAACAACTGAAGTAAATGCAGCAATGTATTTATATAGCAGTCGAAGCTTATTATGATGTAATTTCTGGCATGTTCCATATTTCGGCTTTGTTTTTATATGACGCGTACGTGATTTGTCTATGTGTATGTATAGAACGTCTGTAGTGAATTTAATCCATATTATGTTATAATACTAACCCATATCTTACCCATTTAACACTACTAATATTAAAAGTTAGTCTGTGACTAATCAATGACATCCGAGTCTATGTTAAGTAGTTAATCGGTGGTTGACAGATGTCAGGGAATTGCCTATGTCGTGCTTTAAATAGTCGACTTCCAGGAGGTCTACTCGCAAAATCGACAAAGTTATATTCGGAACGATACGATAATACCCCGAATATATCGCACCTACCCTACTCTAACAAATGTTCATATTCCATATCGTTTATCGTAACAAAATCGTAACCATAGACAAATATTTTGATTCTTTTACGATGTTAGAGTGAATGAATTGTGCGCAAACCTTGAAAACCTAAATATTATGTGTGCTATGTCGCTGTTAAGTGTGAAAAGTCAAAACATAGTTTAGACGCTAAGGACCATGCCAGACTCTGCACCACCATTTTGGTAGACAGACCATAAAATTATTATGCTGTAATGTATGTATGCGTAATAAACAAACACTCTCCTCATCACGGCGAGGCTAAATTTAAAATGTTCATGTGTGCTAGTTTTACAGATGTGTTAGTGAGTTAGTGAAGTGCGTAGTATTTTGCTTTTGGTCAATCCCTATGACAAATATTGATAAACGGCGTCATATTCACGTACTTACACATTGTTTTATTTTCTAACACATACTTCCTTAAATGATTATAATCTTAAGTAAATAGAGTGCTTACTGCGTATATAAAATGTAATATTTAGTATTTTAGTGCATATGTTCTACGAAAATAAACATCACGAAAGTTGTATAGAAGTATCAGTATTTATCTGTGAAATTAAGATATAGAAAATGTAGAAAAAAAGACGATAGCAATAAGAATAATTATTTGAAATATGCAAGAACACTTAAATATTGTATTGCCACATCAAAAAAATTGAGTAATACCCATTATGTAGCAAACAGTAAAAACATATGCTATGCGACGTGGAGAATTATTAAAAATGAAACAAAAAGTAACAATAGTGACACTTGTATAGAATCAGTTATAGTAAATAATAATGAGATTAATAACACTAAAGATATAGCAAACAGTTTTAATGATTATTGGATAAATTTGACTAACAGCAGTGATAAATGTCTGACAAAGCGAAAGTTGAAACCTTGTATAAATCAAAATAAAACTGGAAGTAGTATTTTTCTCAATCCAGTAACGGAAAACGAAACATTAAAAATAATACAATTGTTGAGGAATACTAAAGCAGTAGGCTATGATGAAATTCTCACAAAAATTATTAAAATATGCAAAGATGAACTAGTACCAGTTATAACATACCTAATCAATTTGTCGTTTGAAACTGGTGAATTCCCAGACGCACTAAAATTATCGGTGGTCAAGCCACTACATAAAAAAGACGATAAAAAACAACTTAATAACTACCGCCCAATCGCACTCGTATCTATTTTTTCAAAAGTCTTTGAGAAAGCAATGTATGGTCGTTTAACAATTTTTTTTACAAAAAATAATATAATAAACAAGCAACAATTTGGCTTTCAAAAAAACAAGTCGACAACATTAGCTGCATTTAAACTGGTTAACAAAATAGCAGAAAATATAGATTCAAAAAAACCAACGTGTGTAATATTTTTTGATATGAGCAAGGCTTTTGACTTCGTATCACACACCATCTTGTTGGATAAGTTGGAGCAAAATGGCGTTAGAGGACCAGCTCTTAACTGGATGGAGTCCTACTTAAAAGACCGTAAGCAATGTGTGGAGATCAATTCTATCGACGAAAAGGCTACCATAATTGCCCAACAATCAAACTTTAAATTAAATAGATTTGGTGTTCCGCAAGGAAGCGTCCTTGGACCATTATTATTTTTAATTTATATTAATGACCTGCCTAGTGTGACAAAAAATGACTGTTATTTATTTGCCGATGATATATCAATAATTATGACATGTAATAATAAAAATGAGATTGATATTTATGAAAGTGAAATTAATAATGAAATTAATACAGTGGTAAATTGGCTAGAGGATAATAATCTTCAAGTTAATATTAAAAAAACCTCATTTATGCAATTTAGTTTAAGTAACCGCTCTAATAACTATAGCCTTAAGATAAATTATACAAATACCCAAATAGAAGAAGCTTTGCATGTTCAATTTTTAGGAGTACTTCTAGATAAAAATCTAAAATGGAAAGAGCATGTAGACATGGTATGCCAAAAAATTGATAGATATGTTTATGTGTTATATAGATTGCGTAAAACGGCTTTACAAAGTACAGTCCTGGCAGCTTATCATGGTTATGTCGCATCAGTACTTCGATATGGACTAATCTTGTGGGGAAACTCTAGCGAGGCTAATAGGGCTTTCATGGCCCAAAAGAGATGCTTAAGAGCTATGACAGGAGCTTTTTACTTTGATTCGTGTGAACCACTGTTTAAAGAATTACGTATTCTTCCATTTCCCTGTATGTATATATACGAAATATGTATCTTTGTCAAACAACATGACCATTTATTTACAAAAGCAAGAGATATTTATCCGAGAAATACAAGAAACGGTGACAGACTGGTGATTGCACACAAATTTCATAATGCATCCTACGGAAAATGTAGCTATGTCATGTGTATAAAAATATTTAATAAACTCCCTCCAAGCTTACGCGTATTACCCGTCCAACGATTTAAAAAGGATCTTTTTACATGGCTTATAGATAAATGTTTTTATTCCATAAATGAAATGTTGACACATTAGGTTAAATTAAATTGACTTTAAAATATATATTAATTCTAGTCTTTAAATAATGACATTTAAAATAATAATTATAATTTAAATTAACCTAAGTGCTTAAAATATAGAGTTTGTTAATCAATTATAATAATAACTAGAATTTTGTTAATAGTAATTTTGCATGCCAGAAATGGCCGATAACATTGATACATTAAAACTACTTACACCCATTGTTACATGTTTTCTAGCAAAATAAAGAATTTATTATTATTATTATTATTAATGTTTCTTTAGTTGGATTATTGCTTTAAGTAACAACACAATCTAATACAGAACGCGACACCATTATAGTAAAATACAGAACAATAAAATGAAAACGGTAAAAACACTAAAATTACAACGCGGTCCCATTTGTCAGGAGACTAATGGAGACTAAATTGTTTCAAAACGGTTTCATGGTCTTCATCTATTCCATCTCTTTTTTACACCTAGGTTTTTATGTAAGGATCTTAATATCTCACTATCACACAGGGTTCGTCTGTTACGGTAGTTTATGTTCCAGACTCAGAGGCGGGTAGCGCGGTCTTCGTATTCGTGTTCGCGTAGAGAACACTAATTAAGTTATTCAAGTCATACCTGAGTCTTCTAACAAGCACCGCCTTCGCCGCGTGGGTATCTCTCATGTAGTATCTGAGAGTATCGGCCAACTTCAAGTCCTGATCTGACGCCATGCGACCCTCGATTTTCTGCAAACATTCATAAGGTCATCACCTATAACGTTAGTTCCCAAAGTGGTCAAGATAGACCCTCAAGGACGGGACACTAGACACAAAAATTGGCATCTGTAGAGACTTTTGTTGTAGATAAAAGAGACAACTTAGAACTATTAGTATTGAAATTTGAAATTTAATAATGTTTAAAAACAATTAAATTACTAATTTCAATTTATTTTTTTTAAACTTATTTTCAATTATATACATAGGCTGCACTAAAAGTATCGGGAATGGAATATTTCCACTGTTCCTGTCATATTAAAATCTTTGTAATTGTAAACTCCTTAGTTTTAAAAATCGAATACCATTTATAAATTTAAAAAAAGATTCTCGGTCTTGTCACAAGGTCTTGTCAAACTTGTTTAGTCGTTGAGAAAATGGAATTGACTCGAGAAAATTCTAGAGCGATGATTTATTATGACTTTCGAAGTGGTTTAACACAAAAACAGTGTGTTGACCGGATGATTTCTGCATTTGGTGATGAAGTCCCATCCATAACCACAATTTATCGCTGGTTTGCTGAACTTCAAAGTGGACGTGTCAAGCTCAGTGATGATAACCGTCAAGGTCGTCCAAAAACTGCAGTCACCAAAGAAAACATTGATGCTGTGCGTAAGCTGATTGAGGAAGATCGACATGTGACATACCACGAAATTAAGGCAACTTTAGACATTGGCATGAGACAAATACAAATAATCTTGCATGAACAATTAGGTGTAAAAAAGTTGTTTTCCCGATGCATACCGCATTTGCTCTGTGAAGAGCAAAAAGCGGCTCGCGTTACTTAGTGCATCAGAACTCTCGAAAGATTCCACGCAGGATCCACAAATGCTGTATACAATATCGTATCAGGTGACGAATCCTGGATATACGCGTACGAACCCGAAACAAAAAACCAGTCACGAGTTTGGGTGTTCGAAAATAAGTTAAAGCCAACAAAATATGTTCGTTCACGGAGTGTTGCAAAAAAAATGGTGGCCACGTTTGTCTCCAAAAGCGGCCATGTTGCGACTATTCCTCTTGAGGGACAAAGAACGGTTAATGCAGAATGGTATGCTAGCATTTGTTTGCCACAGGTCGTTTCTGAACTCCGTAAAGAGAACTGCAACCGCCGCATCATCCTCCATCACGAGAATGCGAGTTCTCACACCGCGCACAGAACAAAAGTTTTAAGAGCAAGAAAACATAGAATTATTAGACCATCCGCCGTACAGCCCCGACCTAAGCCCTAATGATTTCTATACTTTCCCTAAAATAAAGAATAAATTGCGTGGTCAGAGATTTTTATCACCTGAAGAAGCTGTGGACGCCTACAATTTGGAGACCCCAACTTCCGAATAGAATAGTTGCTTCAATGATTAGTTCCATCGTATGGAAAAATGTGTCAAATTTTGCGAAGAATACTTCGTAAAGCAATAAATACATTTTTAAATAGTAATGTTGTGTCACTTCCTTGATTCCCGAAATGTTCAGTGCCGCCCTCGTATAAAGTGAACAAAAACACTATTTCAACAATGCACAGCATATACACAGCACTAAAGTCGCACAATACGTCAGCTGTATAACTACAGATATGCTGCTGTAAGCATTTCGGTGACGCGAACTCACAAGATTTTTCCCCTACAAAAAAATGCCCAACGCGGCTAAAGGAGTTTTCACTTCATAAATGGGGGGTTTACAATTAGTCAGCGGTAACACTTTTTAGCAGTCCCACGAGATAGTCGGACCAAATACGATCTGCTCTGAACATCAACTTCCATGATGCCCTTCATAAGGCTATGGATCGCAGCAGATTGAGGGGAGAAACTGATGCAGCGGGGGAGTCACGACCCTCGGTAATGAGGAAAACGACGCGAGGAGGAGGATCACTTTTTAGATTTTTATACATTTTGGCATCCACTCACAGCACAATCAATTAGTTAATTCACCAATCATTTCTCACTTCTTTTTAAACTATTAATTAGTGGTCGGAACTTAGAACTCAGCCGAAACGCAAATATTTATTTATTTATTTATTTATTAAAGCACACCACATCATATACAATACAATTTTCTTAATCTAATGTTACAATTAGTAGTTCTAAAGTATACGACAATTATGGTGAACATAAAAATTACCAAAAATACTCCCTAAATACTTCTGAAAAATAGAACTAATACTATCTAAACTATAATAAAAACAAAAAAATAAAAAATGAAAGTACAAATTATAACTTTAACTCATTAAAATAATGAAAATAATGAAGACGAAAAAAAAGAAAAACTACTTATTTGACAAATGCGATTGAGTACGAGCTAAGTGTTTAACAACACTTTCTTTAAACCTGACCAGCCCACCACCGAATATATCAAGTTCTGAATTGGTATCGTTTAACTTATTGTACTCGCGAAATAAAATTTTATAGTCCGACAACTTCGTGCGCGACCGTCTCACGGGCTGACAGACGGTGGGGGGACGGGGTACTAAGAAGTCAGCGGGTAACGGCAGTCTCACGCGTTGACGTGGCCCTCAATTGGTCCGGCAAAGCTAGAGAACTGGCTCCGGATAATTATTAATACTAAACGGCCACATTATCTTTGGACCTCGCTGGAACGTGAAGCCCGTTCGTCTTACACCCCCTCGCAGGCGTCCTGTTGCGTCAGTACAGTTTGCAGTTTAACTACCATTAGGTACATGTGATATTTTCGTGCTATGCTTTGTTTTTGAAGTTTTCATTGTTACGTTTTGACTTTTATCTACACCCATGCTTTAAATCCTCTATTAAAGTTTCTGAAACAGTTAGCTTATTGCCAACATTAAAACACCCAATGTTCTAATAAGCATTACATCATCCAAACGAGTGTTGTAATGTTGTACTGAATTTCATAACAACACTTCATTTTTTTTCGATCCCCTCATGCGCAAAGAGTTTCAACAGACAGCCACATTCTTATTGCTCGATGCGTGGTATCTGTATGAATTTCAAAAAAAGAACATTTTCATTTACGCGCGTTCCACACTACCAGAACGTCGCGCGCCGTAAAAAAAAAATAGGTTATTCGAATCCCCGCCATTTTTCTTCGATATATTTATTGTTTTGTTTACAAAAAATGAGCGATTCATTTTAAACGCTGCAAAAGAACATTATATTCGAGTGAATTTTAATTATTGCACTACACAAAATGTAAATTACTACTAAAATAAATAATTCTTTCATTAACACTTAGTTTATTTGTATATAATCAGTAATGAATGATATTAGGTTACTACTAGGACTGGCTGTTTTAATGTTTGCAGTAAGCTGTTTCAGAATCTTTTAGAGGATTCATATTCTGGGTGTAGATAAAGTCTTGTATGCAACTGTTGATAATTAGGTATTAAAACACTCACGTGATACTATTATCACACTCGGCTGCGCCTTGTGTTATAAACCCACATTCATGTTTTAATACCCCTTATTACACAACAGTTGCATAAATAACTATTATTTAATAGTTTTTTAGTATCTGTAGTTCTGTGTCGCTAGATTTTTTCATTGATTTTTTATCATTATAATAATAATAATACTCAGCATCATAACACAACACCTTAACATCAATCTGTAATTATGACAAAATAAATCATAGTTTATTTATTAATAATAATATCCTAGTGATGCTTGTTTTGCACACCGTAACAAAGTGACAATGTGACGTCGCCGCTTCTTCTCTCGCAGAGAGCCATTTGTTTCCGAAGCGGTAGTAGTATCTAGTATATTAGAACTGATATTAAAAAGAATTCTAAAGGAATCAATTTTGAGAAAATAAATGACTTTTATGCCTTTCAATGCAACGGGGTTGTAGTTGTGTGTTTGAGCCACTCACCCGACACTTGTCGAAGGTGTCTGCGGCTCTGGTGAGGAACCTCTCGGCAGATGGCGCCTCTCTCGTGGCCAGCTGAGTGATACACGACGACAGCTTAATATGAGCATCTGCTACTTCTGTTGACAAGTTCAAAAGGCGATAAAATTCCAACAACATACTTCTACACTTACGGCCGTTCCCAATATTCAGTCCCTCTCCGGTTGTGGCCTACTTGAGATAAAAATCGTTACTATCGTTGACTTTTCTGTCCCAATAAACTTCTCGATGGTAACTCACCTAATCCATACACGCTGTCTGTCAATGGGAGGACGTATAGCTTACCAACGGTAGAAGTCCCAATATAAGGCGATAAGAATGACTTATCGGGTATACTGGGACAGCTTCAGATTATTAACAGCTAATTACTGACAGTAGATGGTAATAATTTATCTCTATCTGTAGATAGTATATTAGGAATGTCCGTTAGATAATTTAAAAGTGACAACAGGCCAGGTTTATTTCTTTAGTGTGCATGACAACTACGTCTTACCCTAATCAGGAAATGTATACCATATTCCACTTCTTGCTTTGTGGAAAGCTTTACTCAGAGGAACTGCATCTTGTTCGATGACTGATCGCACCAGTGGGTTAGCCTTGTCTCTGGTGTATTATGTTAATCAGCATTGCATCCGAACAGCTTACATTTTTTATGATAATAAGGAATGAGACGAGCACGACGTTCAGCTGATGGTAATTGATACGCCCTGCCCATTACAATGCAATGCCGCTCAGGATTCTTGCAAAACCCAAAAATACTGAGTGGCACTACAATTGCGCTCGTCACCTTGAGTCTTAAGATGTTAAATCTCATTTGCTTAGTAATTTCACTAGCTACGGCGCCTTTCAGACCGAAACACAGCAATGCTTACATATTACTGCTTCACGGCTCTGGGCCTTCCCAAACATCTTTATTCCCCGGGCAAGCACAGGGCAAAAACCTACCTTTATGCTTCGCTGTCATTCGGTCAACCTTAGTGACTGCTTCTTTGAGATGCGAGTAGTACTCCTGCAGGAATGAGGTCTCTTGCTCAAAGAAATCATTCACATCCCGAACAGTTGCACCCAGAAATATTTCATCCGTCGTTGTGGTCATGGAACGAACCTGCAATGGTATAGAACCATAAATAATAAAAATAGACTATAATTGATATGATTTGTCAATGTGAGCGTTAGCTTATTGTTAGATAGTTTAATATTTAAAATACTAAGGAGATAATTCCAAGCGTACCTCGCAGTTCTCGGCTTGTATTGTCAAAATCGTTTACAATAACAATAGATTCGCTTTTCTTTTCTATCTTGCTGTATCTCCATTAAAGAATTTCACTCTCGCACCAGTTTACCAGTGGGAGGCTCCTTTGCACAGGATGCCGGCTAGATTATGAGTACAACAGCGCCTACTTCTGCCGTGAGGAAGTAATGTGTAAGCATTACTGTGTTTCGGTCTGATGGGCGCCGTAGCTAGTGAAATTACTGGGCAAATGAGACTTAACATCTTATGTCTCAAGGTGATGTGCGCAGTTGTAGTTTTTTGGTTTTGCAAGAATCCTGAGCGGCACTGAATTGTAATGGGCAGGGCATATCAATTACCATCAGCTGAACGTCCTGCTCGTCTCAATTTCATAAAAAAATACGCTTTGGTCTATGATACTGACAATACATATAGGTACCTCAGTTCCAAAAAGTATCAATTCAGAAATGGGTTCTAAAAGAAAACAACTCGAGTCGTTACTGTATGAAACGAAAATATCCGAGACTTATGAAGATATATACTCGAAGTACCGACTTAACTGCATTCACTTAACTCCTTGTTTCTTTGTGGTAATGGTGGGTTCAAATCAAAAAGAACTGATGAATGTCAAAAGTTTTCCTTTTTATATTTACCGCCACTTCGGCTAGGGTTGAGCTTTAATGAGAAGAAGTGGCACGAAACCCATTGCCACTCTTTTAAATCAACATTTTCAGCTCCATCTTTTTACAAATCATTTCTGTTATGTAAAGTGATGCATCAAAAATACTCAATGCCTTACACAAGTAAAAAAAACAACTGCAAAGTACGTAAAGTGTTAATGAGTACCCACAGTAGATACATCAATCCACACATACCGTAAATAAATATTAAAATTAGAATTTATGAAAATTTATTGAATTAGGCGTTACTTAGCGGGAAACCATAATTATACAAATGATTTAAGTTTTTAGTCTCGTGCCAGATTTTGGCGAGACAACACGTCCTGAGGATGATGAGGTGTCGAATTGTTTAAAAAACAAATATTGGCGGAATTAACACTAAAGAAAACTTAAATCATTTGTATAATTCGAACTTATATAAATGTATTATTAAGTATAATATAGTGTAGGCTGAAGAGTATATTATGACTAAGCAAAATTGTATTCAATAAATGTCAGCCTTTACTGAACATGTGCATGTAGATGCACGTCCGTTTATGTATAAATTTTTTATGTATAATAGATAACATTCTTAAATAAACTAACGAATCTTTCTTACCATGTCGCTAGATCAGATTTTGTTATCCTCGATTTGTTAATATGAATCTAATAACTATTTACTATGTAATTAGCTAGTAAATATCTGCGAAAACTTGTAATAGCCTTTTATGTAAATATTTTCCTAACTATTATTGTATTTAGATGTAAGTTTTCCAATTACAATAAAATAAAATAAATAAGTACCGCCATATCCCCAACATCTGGATATATGGTACTCCACATTACGGTGTTCAAGGAGCTTTCTTCCTCGTACTACAAAACTGTGGAATGAACTTCCTTGTGCGGTGTTTCCGGGATGGGTACCTTCCTTAAAGACCGGCAACGCTCGTGCGATTACTCTGGTGTTGCAAGAGATAGTGGGCGGCGGTGATCACCTAACACCAGGTGACACCCGTACGCTCGTTTGTCCTCCCTTTCCATAAAAAAAGGTGACCAACGCGGCTAAAGACGATTTCACTTCAAAAATGGTTGTTATACAATTAGTCAGCGTAATCACTTTTTTGATTCATTTATTTTTTGACATCCACTCACATAACAATTAGTTAATTAACTAATCAGTTCTCACTTTTAAATAAAACTATTAATTGGTGGATGGAACTTGAAACTCAGCCGCAACACAAAATAGATTTATAGTCCGACAACTTCGTGCGCGACCGTCCCACGGTGTGACAGACGGTGGGGGGACGGGGTACTAAGAAGTCAGCGAGTAACGAGGGTCTGTATAATGAGCTTCCTTGTGCGGTGTTTCCGGGACGATACGACATGGGTACCTTCAAAAAAAGCGCGTAGACCTTCCTTAAAGGCCGGCAACGCTCTTGTGATTGACAAAAAAAAATTACTTACCAGCCCACCAAGGAGGTCCATTTTCCCTCTGGGCTTCGCGCACAAGTCCTGCTCATACTCAAGAAACACGCGGAGGTGCGAATCTTGTTTGAACACCGGGTGTGTTGCCAAACGCTGAAGAAACACCTCGTGCATAGCCACTGTCTTCTTGAATGTCGCCAGGTATTCACTGCAACATCATTACCTGTTACCTACACTCTTACTTTTAAAGTCAAATAAACCTTTTTCAGTTAGGCTTTAACTTAAATAATCTATACTAATATTATAAAGCTGCAGTGTTTGTTTGTTTGTTTGAACGCGCTAATCTCTGGTACTACTAGTCCGATTTGAATGATTCTTTCAGTGTTGGGTAGTCCATTTATCGAGGAAGGCTATAGGCTATGTTTTTTTTTTCAAAATTAGGGATCCGTAATAAAATTGCTATTTTGTAACACAAGGTGTAAAATCGAAAACCTATTTTTTTTTGCGTGCGCTGCAAAAACTATTGACAATAGAACAAAATGATGTACAGGCTATAATATAGGCAATATTTTATTACTTATAAAACTATCGCGTGAATTATACTTTATATGGCAAAACAACGTTTGCCGGGTCAGCTAGTAATCTATATAATTATATAAAAATGAATTGCTGTTCGTTAGTCTCGCTAAAACTCGAGAACGGCTGGACCGATTTGACTAATTTTGGTCTTGAATTATTCATGGAAGTCCAGAGAAGGTTTAAAAGGTTAATAAATATGAAAATGCTCGAAAGTAAATAAAAATAACAAAAATTTTGATTTTCCTTTGATGTGAAGTGATACATAATTTCTATGAGAGAATTTATTGACGCACGGTGTGACAGTTCTGCTGTGAAACAATTTCATTATAACAACAGGGTGCATATTTTACGAAGTAATTCTTGATGTTATGATATTATATTATTGACAAATTCATAAAAAAACATTATTTTATTTATTATATACAGAACAACGTCTGTCGGGTCAGCTAGTCATAAATCTCGTGAGAAGAACATACAAGAAACTCAACGGCTCAACTCAACAACTTTCTTTTCAATCAAATAGAGTATTTTACAATGGCTGTAATATACATAATAAATTAGTTTGTAATTCTGTATTTGTTAAACTGACCCGACAGATGTTGTTCTGTACATAATAAATAAAATACTGATTTTCATGAATTTGTCATATATTTTATTTAAAATCAATAGAATGTCTTGAAACTTGTTATAATGAAATTGTTTTAAATAATATATTTTCTCATAGAAAATATGTCCATACGAAACAAATATTGAAAATAAAAATAATTATGGGTCCCAAATCGAAATAAACACTACCATCTCTCTCAAGTTGGACTAAACTGCACTCTATGAAGTAATCCCCATTAATATCCGTTCATTAATTTTGGAGTCCATCGCGGACAAACAACTTGTAAACATTAAGATAATAAAAATATAAATTGTATATATATAAAATATCCTATATTGGATGCAGCGACCTTTCAAACCCGTGGATTGGATCGTCTAAACAGCCGTTGGGTTTTTATTTTTGGTTACTTCCCCCTTCTCTTTTTCCATCTCACTGGTACCAGTTCTTCAGTCTATTTCCACTTACTACTGTTACAACATAATTTTCACAAAATCTGTTGCAGGAAAAAACTCACTCTTCCAACTCCTCCTTCATCTTCAGAAACTCTTCTCGTGTGAGAGCGCCCTCTCCTTCTCCCAGTCTCTGTAGTTTCTCCCTCGACGCGTCGAAGTCTGGTCGAGGTGGTGCGGGCGGTATCTGAAGTATTTAGATTAAATTAAAAAAATATGAAAATACCTGAAGTTGTGACAGTCGTCCTGTATTTCATACATCTACTATTTAAACCATTATTACATATTTTTTTTCAATGGAAAAGGAGGACAAACAAACGTACGGGTCACCTGGTGTTAAGTGATCACCGCCGCCCACATTGCAACACCAGAGGAATCACAGGAGCATTGCCGGCCTTTAAGGAAGGTGTACGCGCTTTTTTTGAAGGTACCCATGTCGTATCGTCCCGGAAACACCGCAAAAGGAAGCTCATTCCACTGCTTTGTAGTACGTGGAAGAAATCTCGAAAGTGAGGATGATATCTTAACTTGTGGCGTGTCGTGCGAAGATTGTATTCAGCGGCAGGAATCAGGTTAAACAGCTCTTCGAAACACAAACATTTGAGAGCTCAGACGGCATTGGACAGGACATATTACCGGAGACAGCAGAAAAAAACATAAATACATACAGACATAAATTGTAACAGAATGGCAACCACGAGATGGAAAAAAGAAACAGGGCAGACAAGACATGAGATGGGAAGATGATATATAGAAAATTACTGCTACTTGGACTAGAACAGCAAATTACACTTCTTCGCACGACACGCCACAAGTTAGCATATCATCCGCGCCATCTGGATGTGTCGCTGTCCTCCACAGTGCGGTTTTCAAGGAGCTTTCTTCCACGTACTACAAAACTGTGGAATGAACTTCCTTGTGCGGTGTTTCCGGGACGATACGACATGGGTACCTTCAAAAAAAGCGCGTACACCTTCCTTAAAGGCCAGCAAAGCTCCTGTGATTAATCTGGTGTTGCAAGATAATGTGGGCGGCGGTGATCACTTAACACCGGTGACCCGTACGCTCGTTTGTCCTCCTTATCCATAAAAAAAATGACAGTAAAATATGGAAGAAACTGGAGGAGGCCTTTGTGTCACAGGACACACTGTTAAATTAAAATATAGTAAATATATATATATTTACTATATTTATAAGTATATGTATACAAATATATTGTAAATAGCAGCAATAAAGGAATAATAATAAAATATTTAAGTCGAATTCGGTATGGAATGTGTAAACAAAAACAGCTGATGTCTCGGTCTGTCATTATGGACTGTTTAACAATAATCAGAAAATCAACAATCTTATCTATTCACTAGCTGACCCGGCAAACGTTCTTTTGCCATATAAAGTATAATTCACGGGATAGTTTTATAAGTAATAAAATATTGCCTATAGCCTGTACATCATTTTGTTCTATTGTCAATAGTTTTTGCAGCGCACGCAAAAATAGGTGTTCGATTTTACACCTTGTGTTACAAAATAGCAATTTTATTACGGATCCCTAATTTTGAAATTAAAAACATAGCCTATAGCCTTCCTCGATAAATGGACTACCCAACACTGAAAGAATCATTCAAATCGGACCAGTAGTACCAGAGATTAGCGCGTTCAAACAAACAAACAAACACTGCAGTTTATAATATTATTAGTATAGATGATTCATCTAGACTAGACTCTAGACAGTATATTGCTATTCGCCAGCAATTTACAGAAAATGACAACAAAATTTATATGTAACTTTTTCTTCTCAATCTATGACAATTTAATTGCTTTTTAGAAGGGAGGTAACATGAATATGTCTGCACAATGTCCGAACATAACACAACCCGAGACAACAAAATTATGGGTAGGTTGCTTTTAGTGCTCGGCCGACGGTCAGCGCTGACGTCGGTCAAGCGTAGCAATAGCAATGAAAACATATGAGCGCATACAGTCAAGTGCTGATGAAAATCATCGGTCCGGGCTATGGCGATAATATGCTGCAATTGTACACGCGCAATCAAATTTGCTGTCAGCTGAGCGCTAAACGCAACAGGGTCAGCGAGTACGGATACGCGCTACGTTCGACCGACGACGTAAGCAGTGACCGTGGGTCGAGCACTAAATGCAGCCTTTCAGGAAACTTACAATATAGCCAGCATACTCCTCATTCTCCTCGTATCTATCGTGTAGCCAGACAAATTCCTCATGCTGCCGTACAACCAGCAGCTCAGACTTCTGAAACTCTGGTAGTGTTGTCTTTGTGTGCACAGTGAATTTCACTTTTTCTTTTTCACTTAGAGCATCTGATATATCTACCTGTAAAGGAAAAAATATATATATTTTTAATTGCAGTTGTATTTTCTAAGGAATATACTATCTACGATAAAGAAAATGGTTGGTATTTTAGCCAACCCTTCGGATTATTCCAGTGCCTGTACCAATGTGATACTTCAGGGCATGGATTATCATATCAAGCTCTGTAGTACAGATTGGTGGCAGATGACACTCCTGATTCGCAATGTGAGTAAAAATAGCTGCTGAATGCAAAATACAGGCGTATGGAATCTGGGTTGTGGTCCTGGGCACAAAGGCTCCTAACTGCAAATTTTAAAGAGGAAATAAAACCATGCCTCAAGATTCTTTTCAGCCCTTGGTTCAGACTTCCAATGTACAGTGACAACAGGGATGAATGTCGGTTGGTTTCAGTTACTAAGAGAAGCTTTCGACAACACTCAGAAAAAGCATGTTTCGAAAGGCCCATTTAAAGCTTAAAGAATCTCGAGGCACATTTGAATCTTCTGTTCTTTGCAGTTAGCTGCAGCATTAAAGAACTCACAAAACCGTAATGTGGCATTGATAGGTACTACAGAGCTTGGTAAAAATATCAAAGCCCGGTAATATCAAATCGGCTACCACTCCAAAGTGATATTAAAAATAAATAATCATCAATTATTTATTTAAATTAGATTATATTAATATATAACATTGCATTTATTATTACAGAAATAAACATGTTAATCCCAATATTTACACATCAAAATCATTCCTTAACCATATAAGTATAGGTCTGACAATACTTAAAGTTAAGACTTCCTTAGAACTATTAAAGAATCTTTAGGTGATCATAGGAGTGAACATTTTTAATGCTAAGTACCTATTTAAGTATTCCTTATACAACTATGAGTATGGCAGTTAAGTCTTTAAATTTTAAAATGAAGGCACAAGGAAAATATACAATAAATAAGGAAAAATAAAGCTATGATATAATTAAATAATAGTAATAAAAACTATACAACTCTTAGGGCCATATTTCACAGGGACCCCACTGTGGTGCAACCAGTTGCCGCAACCAACATACATACCATTCTATAGAGAGTTACACAACTGGTGTCTTTTTTGTTACACAACCGATTTGGTGGCACAACCAGCTCTGACGCGTCATGACTCTGGTGTATAGTTTGGTAGCTTACAAGACCATGACTAGGGGATTCTGATGCACCTAAATCCAAGGATCTATTGTGCCCTATGGACACCACCCTGGCACAACTGTTTGCGCAACCGTGCTGTCCAGGTGAAATATAGCCTTAAAAGTCAATCTTACCACCAAACTATTGTCAGCCAGAGGCATGTTGTCTGTTGGTTTTTTCTTCTCCACATTGGAGTCTCCTGATGAGGTCGTCGAAACTTGGGCTGTGAGAGGATCATTGCTGCCATCTTCAATACAATCCTAGAGTACCCAAATAAGGCTATAATTATTTGAACTAAGTTTGATGACGGCGTTTAAAAATATGACGTAAGTTGGTCAAGTTGTTGGTGGTTGGTAAGAAAAAAGAAATAGAACGCCAGGTATTCAGCACAATGTTACAAAAAACAAAAACTACAAGTTATGGATAATATCCCCCTAATATGGATAATGTGGATCTAAGAGCTGTTACGCTCAATTTCACAAATTTAATATGGTATCGTCGGTATTTGTTTCAGTTTCTACAAAGTATAATAAAGTGTTACGCCCCCCGGTAAGTATGTAAATGATTTAATTAAAGATTTCTTACCATCATTTTCGTAGTGGGCTGTTGTAATAGGAAATCAAATAGTATACATATGACACAATTGTGTGGAAGAAAAATAGGAACAAGTATCAACGGAAATTCCACAATATTTTATAAACTACAACCACAAAATACAAAATATCTGAACTCACGATAACAAATAAAATTGGAAATCATCAACATCAATGATCAAAGAGAATTTAAACACTACGTTCAATCAAGTATCAACATCAAGCATCAATCAGAAATGTCAATTGACAATTTGACAGCATTAACAGTGATTGACAGAAAACTGTAGGGCAATTCTATCAAATAACTAGGAAATCTAGGAATAAATGACTGCTTGTCTTAGATGGAATGCTATTGACGTACACAGGTAGTGTTCCAATTAGAGCATAATACGACTCAGTGCCGCACAATGCAGAATTGTGCTGATACTTAATTGGAATATGAATTAGTTTTAAAATGCACTAGCAGAGTGCGTGTGTACTAAGTTCAGTGTTAAAAAAAATATTCATAGAGTTAGCAATCTAATAAGAAAATAAGATGTTGTCGTTTTCATTTTGATAAATATATTCATTTCCACGAAAACATTTAAGATGTCTGCTTCATTAAATGATTCAATCATGCCATTGCAATGTTAACAAAAGTATATTTCTGTTCAATAAATTTGTGTATACTTTAGAATTCTAAAATGAAATTGTATTCACATTCTAAATGTGGTATAAATATTATAAAGCTGCAGTGTTTGTTTGTTTGTTTGAACGCGCTAATCTCTGGTTCTACTGGTCGAAAAATCGAAAACCTATTTTTGCGTGCGCTGCAAATACTATTGACAATAGAACAAAATGATGTACAGGCAATAATATAGGCAATATTTTATTACTTATAAAACTATCGCGTGAATTATACTTTATATGGCAAAACAACGTTTGCCGGGTCAGCTAGTGTGGTATATAAAATTAAATAGTCAATGTTTGTACCTTCATTAGTTTCAGTTTTATTTATTTAGAGCATTGGTAACAAGATCATCAGCTCAAACCAAAATACAATAAACGAAGAATATTTAAATCATTTTTCGGTAAATTTGTACCTTTATCCTTACTTACATATTTTTTTAACACAGTCTGAATAGAGTTTTATTTTTTCTAAAAAACCACGGCGAAACGAAAGCTTTTTAAATTTTTTCAACAAAAAGAACAATAAACAATATACCCCAAAAAAAAGCGTAGCGTAGCGTAGCGTAGCGTAGCGTAGCGTAGCGTAGCGTAGCGTAGCGTGCCGCTCCCGCGGCACCCTCCTTCCTTTTTCCTTTTCTTTTCTTTTTTCCTTTTCTTTATTCCTTTTCTTTTTTCCTTTTTCAATGCCTTGCTTAGATTGTTGGTTAGTAATAATAAATAAAGTATCGATAAACTAGAATTGTGGGGTATGCCCTATTTACGACTTTATTTATTTTCGTCATTTTATATGTGTATTTGTAATTTTTTATTCAGTTTAACGCGAGCTTTCGGAATGTGTGTCCGATGTCTGGAGTGCTTTACGCAGCCCGCGATTGTTTCAAGTTATTGTTGGAAAAGTTAAAGTTGTATTTATTAAAGTTCAAGTGAAATGTTTCAATCAGTTTTCATTTCTTCGCTAATAATTATGTTATTGTTAAGAGTCCTATTACGAATCGTCAACGCTCGCTTATAGTGTCCGAGCGCTAGTGTTCGTTTGCAATACACTAAATTTCGTGCGGTGCGTTGATGGTTCACAAAACAATTTTGATACAAAATTAAAATTTTTGTAAGACATTTTTAACTTTATTTTTTAAAACGGCTTTGGGTATGAGATGGGACAAAATTGCGAACCCACTACAATCACCTCCAAATGGTCCGAAACTAGTCGGCACCCAAAACGATAAACCGTGAGTTAAGCCGTGTTAATTAAATAAAATTTTGATATTAGTCTGAATATGATAATATATATATTTTTTAATTCAGAGTCTGAACACTATTAGGCAGGCAATCAGGGGTAATAAATGAAAACACCCAAAAAGAGTCCACAAATTAAAAATACATATATATAATATAAAAAATATATAATTGTATATAACTATAAAAAAAATATCCTCTTATATAAAAAAAAAAATAAAGTCTGAGAAAAAAAATTACAAAAATATCTCTCGCAATGGCATTGATCGTGCTTTACGGGGATCAATCCACTTGGGAAGTACACAGTTATAGTAAACTGTTTTCAACTTCGGTAACATTTTGTCACGCCAAAATAAATCATTTTTACAAACTTTAACGACTTTCATCGGGTAGTCATCCCCAGTCCACACCGCGAACAAACAGACATTGTCATGATTCCGATCTAAAATAACTTCAGAGCGATCATTCAATTTGAAGCATTTCAGCTCCTTTTGTCGAATAGCTTCTTTAAAATCTAATCCAAACGCGGAGAAGGGGCACTTTATTTCCACCAAACCATCTTCAAACAATCCACCCGGAGTGGCTCCTACGAAAAAAGTTTCTTGTCAATGAACAATCCACACTTGTCAATAATAATGTTCTCTTGAATGCTTAGTTTTGCCAATGCTTTGGATTCATTTTCTTTTCCATGTTTCACTGCAGGTACGCGATCATGGCTATAACTGTTTAAAACATTCTTCACAAGAGGTGCAGAGTCCTGGTTTGGCCGTCTTTTGCAAATTTTACTAAATATTGACGCAGTTATAATACATCTACGCAATTCTAGCCATAAAGCAGTTTCGTCCTGCAAAATAGTGCTCCTTTCTATTTCTTGCCGGTTTAAAGCTTGTCGTTTCAAATGATCTAAGAAAATCCTTTTTGCTAGTTCATATTGGTCACTGTCCATATCTGGACGTTCACAGTTTTGACCGTAGTTTGAGACTGTACTAGCAAAATTAAGCTTTCTGCGATGATGGGACTTTGTCAGGTGTTTTAAATTTTGAGTATGTCTTGCTTCTTCAACGCATTTCAGATACTTTCCTGGACTTTGGTCGAAGACAGACTTATATAATGTGTACTGTCGTTTCCTAGTGTTGAAGGCTACTACTGCTGCATAACATCTCACACTATAGGAGTCTTTAAGAGAAAAATTTACTCTTTTGCCACCCACCATTTTGGCCACGATACTGTTGAACTGTTCAGCACGATTATTTGTGAAGGTGTGTAAAAGGCTTCATGAGTAGAAGGCAAGTTGAGAGACATTCTTTTGCAACTTTAACATCAAAGTCGCTGCCGTCGAGACATGATTTGGCTCTTGTTTTCGCTCTTCCTTACAGTAGTAGCTCTTACAAAGATTTTGGTCTCCAAACATACGCCGTGGACTGTTTAAAATGTCTTCTTGTAATTTTTTTATTTTATCTGATAAAGTGCCAACTTCCGATTTCCTATATTTGATAGCAGATCGTATTGCAGTTCGTAGTCTGGTCAGGCACTCTCCCGTCAACAGACATATCCTTCTGTAGCTACAAATTCCTGCCACTATAATTTCGTATGAGATCGTTAGTGCATTCTATTTTCTGAACGGGAATATCTGGATATGGCCTACTTTCTAAAATATTTTTATAAGTACTAGCGTCCCCATCAGTAATCAATGAGTTATATATCAGACCTCTTTTTTCCACCGACTGCTTAAAACCTTCTACTAATATAGCTGTGTTCCATAGAAGTCGACAAACCCGTATGATTTTTAGTGCACTTATGTGCTCGAAGTTCTTCTTTTTTCGCGTTAGCACGTGCGCAAATTAGACAATATTTGTTTCGAACTCCTACGTGTAAGTTTTACCTCTATGTTCGCCAATTATTGCCTCAACACCAGAAAGAGCCGAATAATTACTTTTATACGACCTCTTGCTCCAACAAGCATCTGCTTCCCCAGGTATCATACGAATACCCGCGTTGCTGATATCACCCCGTAATATGGCTGCATCCTTCTCTTCTTTGGCAGCGTCTTTCATCGTTTTTTCGGCACCAAATTTCCACATTTCAGATAGAGAATCATGTGTTTTGCTGAATATACGAAATGGTACTGTGGGCGATATATATATTTTTTTATTTATTCGTTTCCAATCAACATGTATTAAACTTTACAAAATTAACCTACTTAAAGTATATCATGATTAGCATATACAGCAATTAAATGGAAATACTTATGATGGCGTGATATATAACTTAAATATATGTAGAATTCTGCAATGAAAAAGTAGATTATTGTATGTTACTCTCACGACTTAGGCAAATACATGTAAGCGTGTTAACTAATAAAAAATATATTAAAAATTTAAAACACACATAAGATTATATCCTAAAATTATAACATAAAATGAGCCAAAACATTTATTTAATATGATGTAAAAAAATACTTAGGGGATCAAATTATTTCGATCGGAGTAAGTACACTAGTCGATAATAATAGCGATCTCCGGACGACTGCGCGCGAAAATTGCGTGGATCAAACCTCGACAAGCGCTCGCGCCAGACTGAGGAGCTAATTGAATTGATGCGGAATATATAGTACTTTAATTTTATTTATTGTAATTTTGTCTTATTATATTGACAAACGAAAACCAATTAAATATATTCAATAGAGATCGAAGTTTTATATTATATTAGTTTATTTGATAAAATTGTGTTTATTTGAAATATAATATATATATAATAGATTGACGCTGAATCAAGACATTTATGGCCTAGATTAGTTTCTCTTTATGATTTTTTCCTTGAAAACTCATGGAATTTAAAGAAATTCTAGAACTCCAATAAACAAGTAAAACATTCAACTTTTGATATAGTAATTATAGTTTTTATAAGAATTAAATGTTACGATGTGAATTAGAGCTTCAAAGTTCCATCGGCGGCGGTTTTTCTTGCAAACTGAGTTCTTAAAATATTTATAGTAGATTACATGAAAACAAAAATGAAAATGTGTAACTTACAAGAGGAAGAATCGTATTATCGTTATTCATAATCATATAATTAAAATATCTTACTGCTGCTGAGAATTACAGCGTCAAAAATCCTGACTCTTAAGAGCTTGTTTTCGAGAAGAGAAGTAACAGCCAATTCGCCGCCGGCCGTGAGCTACGTTATCGTTCCTCGGGGTCAAAGTACGTAGTCTAAACTGACTGTTTTCTTTTTCCTAATTCAATATTGATAATTATTTTCTTTGAAAATTTATTTTTTATTATTTAGGGATTTTAATTTAATTATTAATTTTACTATACTTCTGTGGACCAGTATGATTTGTATTTTCATTTATTTCATATAAGCTGTTTTCATACTGTATAATTGGAATACATTTTGTAATATTTGGGAAGTGATATTAAGTATTATGAAAGATAAGATATTTGATAATTTTTTAATGTTTAAATTGCATAAAAGTGATTCTAACGCGAATTAGTATAATATTAAGTCACGCCAGCACCTTGTTAAAGCCCCGACGACATATACTTTGTCGTGCAATCGTTTTCATAAAACACCAACCCTAAAAAATAGTAATTTTGACAAATTCACACACTTCATTAGTACCATAACACATAAACACAAACATACAACTTATGCACATTTGTATCATCGCACTCACCTGCAAACCTAAAGTCCAACGGACGAACAAGTTACTTATATTAAATTATTAATCATCTCGCCTTCCTAGCACGCAGTCTAGCCGGCCACATTATATCTGGACCTTGCTGAAACGTATCTCCTTAAGAATAATGTATAATAGGTAATAATGGTAAAAGCGAAATGGAAGTGTCATGTCCAATTTACTCCCTCGCGCTAATCCTGGTGTGTATGCTTGCAGTTTTATTACCAAGCGTTACATCAGGTGACCCGTACGCTCGTTTGTCCTCCTCTTCCATTAAAAAATACTATACGCCTCGTTGGTCAGAATTATCTTAGAATACTGTACCTATACCGTTTTGAACATCCATTCAGACAGGATTAGTCTGCTCAGCGCAGATTTATGTGATTGCAGCATAAAAATCTTTTTCGATATTATGTATTAAAGAGCCTACCCAGGTTCGGTGCTTGTCCCGCAGTAATTTATATTTACTAGTAAAATATCAGTCCTTTGTCAAACATGTAGTTTGTCTAGCATTGAGGCATCGCTCCGACGTAGCTGCTGATCGTGTACATATTTATCAAGTAGGTATGTAGGCAAGACAATTTATTAGTATAATTTATTGTGCATAGTAGTAAGTGGTTTACAGATTTGTGTATTATGTTAATTCTTAATTAAACCTGTCTGTATATGAAATATTATGTAAAACATTTAAAAAACTTATTTAAAGGGTGATGTTTAGTTAAAAACAACTAAAATTGTTAGCGGTCTAATTAAACAATTCTTCTTCAATTCAACTGATTTAGCTAGCCTATACATAAACTTGCATCCCTTTCCATTAAATGAAATAAAAAAGCACGAGTAATGTCATAAGAAGGTTACATTATTAAAATAAATTATTTTATTTTAAACTCTATGTGCGTCAAGTTAAGTTCCACTTTTATTTGAAAATTAAGCGACAATTCTAGAAAAAATCTGATGTTTTTAATATTGACCGGTAAAGTTGTTAACAATTTATTTACAATTAAAGCCGAACGATTTTTACTACATTTTACCAGGTATGTATGTGCTTTTTTTACTTTACTTTAAAAATTTTGAGATATTATTATTTAATCAAATATCATTGGTAATGTCAGTTTGTAATAATAAACTTCATCATCATCAGCCGGAAGACGTCCACTGCTGGACAAAGGCCTCCCCCAAAGATTTCCACGACGATCGGTCCTGCGCTGCCCTCATCCAACGTATTACGGCGATCTTGACCAGATCGTCGGTCCATCTTGTGGCGGGCCTACCAAAACTGCGTTTTCCGGTACGTGGTCGCCTTTCGAGGACTTTACTGCCCCAGCGGCCATCTGTCCGTCGAACTATGTGCCCTGCCTACTGCCACTTCTGTTTAACAATCGTTTGGACTATGTCGGTTACTTTGGTTCTCCTATGGATTTCCTCATTTCTGATTCGATCTCGCTGGGAAAGTCTGAGCACAGCCCTCTCCATTGCCCTCTGAGCGACCATGAGCTTTCTCATAAAGCCTATAGTTAGCGACCACAACTGCATACCATACTGGCAACTGGCAACACACACTGGTTGAAAAGCTTCTTCTTCAAACTTAGTCAGAATACCTTATGAACTTCATAATACACTTTTTGAATTCGGGCTACAGCTAAGGCTAAGCCTCAGGTGCATTTAAAGTTATATCAATAATAAATGATTATTTATAGTTCAGATTCATAATAGAGATTTCAACTGCAACCCTGTTTAATGTGCACATCAATCAGCAACCATCCTAATTTTTCGGTCTTTATAATTAGATCATTGTGGAATTTCATGAAAGTATCCCTTCAAAACATAGTAATTTAAATAATTAATAAACATAGTGCTTTGGAAGTCATTTGAAAATTTACTATACAAAATATGGTGTTTTTTATTAAAACATAATATTTTCAGGGAATAGTTTAAAACTTAGGTCCTCTAAATCCCACAATTGGTCTTTACTAGTTTTCCTACTAACGCAGCACAGAGTAGGGATGGATACATATGTATTAACTTCTACCAACCCACCTATAGTATTGTACAGCGGTTTTAATGCTAGCAGCGATCCTATATAGCACTTTTACACAAATATGCTCATATATTTTAGTTAAAATAATAAAAATTGTGGTAAACATTAGTTTTAAATATGAAATTATGTACTAAATATCCATAATTGATTCTAAAATGTTAAAAAAATGCAATAACACATAACCACAAATACTATTGGACAGCTGTTTTAATGCCGCGACACTAGATGGCGCTTTTACAAAAAATATGCTCATATTTAGTTAAAATAATTAAAACTGTTGTTAATTATCGTAAACATTAGTTTTAAATGTAAAATTATGTACTACATATTCATAATTGTTTCTTAAATATTAAAAAAAAATCAATAACAGAAAGGATTTGGTCAGAAACGTGACGATTTCTGAATCGCGCTAACAATGTTTATCGCTGTGATAAGTATATATTCTTTACTCACTATTACTTTAGTGTACTAGCTTCGGCAGTACATATACTAAAATTGGAACGATACAGAGAAGATTAGCATGGCCCCTGCGCAAGGATGACACGCAAAATCGTGAAGCGTTCCACATTTTTTTGACAAATTTACCTTAAATATCCAAAATATTATTAAAATAATAATTATTACCTAATGTTGAGCTCCTATTGAATACTGCAGTACCATTCGTCTTTGCATCTTTATGATTGAATACCCTGGTAATAGTTATAAAAATCCTTCGATCATTTAATACGTCTAAATAGACTATGACAGCTGTGGAATCGTCAAAAAAATTGTGTCTAGAACTCACCTCTATTTACAGCAATTCACGCAGACTAACATAAAGTGTCATACAAAAAGGTTGAGCTTTAAACTAAACTCATTGCCATTCTTCTTTTCTTAAAACAATATATACAGCGTCGTACTTTAACAAATAATTTAATTACAATCCATGTAAAACTGATGCAGTAAAAATTCTCAAGGACTTACATGAGTCACTTAAAGAAATAAATATAAATGTATATAAAAAACACAAGATTTATCAAGTATAGTAGATTTTTCTTTATGAAAATAAGGGACGAGACGAGGAGGACGTTCAGCTGATGGTAATTGATACGCCCTACCCATTACAATGCAGTGCCACTCCGTATTCTTGAAAAACCCAAGCGGCACTACAATTGCGCTCGTCACCTTGAGACAGAAGATGTTAAGTCTCATTTGCCCAGTAAATTCACTAGCTACGGCGCCGTTCAGACCGAAACACAGTAATGTTTACACATTACTACTTAACGGCAGAAATAGACGCCGTTGTGGTACCCATAATCTAGCCGGCTTCCTGTGCAAAGGAGCCTTCCACTGGTAAAATAACAAGATGCATCTAAAACAACAAGAAGTTTTACACAAGGCAAGAAAAAACTTGCCAAATTATCCTCTATATTTATGATGAAAAACAGATAAATTTTTAATTATTAGATACTACTTCTGACAAAATAATTTTCAGATATTACTCATCAAAAATGTCGAAATCGGCTCTAGTCATTTTGGCACAAGGTGCAGAAGAAATGGAGACGGTCATTACAGTGGATATGTTGCGTAGAGGAGGTGTAAGTACCTAGTTAATCATAATATTTAAAACTTGATGTATGGATAGATTTTAATGGGATAGATTTTTGGGTGCAATGACATTGTACAATTTTTGTCACACTATATTTGATTGCATAGAACAATAAACTTAATTACGCAGTCCCACACCATAGCACATAGGCGGGCGGTCACGCCCCACTACACAGATTGGTCTACACACATGACAGACTTTTTAATGACCTTGACATTTTCTTTTCAACAAAACCAAAATAAAAAAGCAAGTAAATGACATTTTAAGTGAACAGGATTAATATATATACTAGTGGACCCAACAGACGTTGTCCTGTACACACGTCTTAAATTTGAAAAATCGGTCTAGCCGTTAGGAGGAGTTCACTAACATACACATGAGCAGGAGAATTATATTATATGGACGGAATCGAGAATCTAAACCAATCTCAAATTCACTGAAACAAACAAAAAAATCATCAAAATCGGTCCAGCCGTTTAGGAGGTAGTTTAATTGTGAATCATAACCATTCACGAATCCACCTGAAGACACACACCAATCTCAAATTCACTGGAACACACAAAAATATCATCAAAATCGGTCCAGCCGTTTAAGAGGTAGTTCAATTGTGAATCTAAACCATCCTCGAATCCCCTTGAACTCACACAAAAAATTTCATCAAAATCGGTCCAGCCGTCTAGGAGGAGTTCAGTGACTTTTTATATAAAATCCCATTAGGTAACTCTTTTGTTTAAATGTAATGTTTTTTTGTAAATAACTTAGTTTTAAGACATCTGATTTTATATTTCTTTCCTCTTTTTGTATGTAAATATTACTTTAATTAATGTTAAACTTTGTTATTCATCATGTAAAGATACTAGTAACTATTAAATTAACCCGTGGATACCGGTATGGGTTCTCACTAAAATTAATTTTATATCTACTATACTTTGAAATTGTAAAATGTATTGTGTGAATTGTTTGTTGTCCCAAAGAAATAAAATAAATAAAAATAAAAAAATTACATAACTATGGATAGATAAGATCTTGTCGTTAAACGGTGATAGCAGTATATCCGTAACTAGAGACACGTTATTGAAAACGGCCGTAAGTTCCATTATTAGTTAAAGTCCAATGTTATCTGTCGATAGTTTATTGAAATGTAAGTAAGCGTAAAAGGATAGATTTGTCTATCTCTAGTAAACTTAGTGAGGATAGACAGGTTATTGAAAACGGCCGTTAAGGTATCAGGATCATCAAGCTCAACATGGTTTACTTTTTTTTATTACCTAGATGTGGGAAAAAAATAGATGCAGTGTGTCTTTTAGTTCTAATGTAGGCCATACACGCTACGGTCTACCGGAGAGGTCAGGTCTATTCCCACACACATTCCGGTCTACCTGCGCAGGCATAACCTGCACAGATTACCTCTCCGGTAGACCGTAGCGTGTATGGCCTACATAAAACGAAACATTAATACGGACGTTTGGGCGCGGGCTCTAGCCATGCTGAGCGTCAGATTTTAGCGTTACTCGAAACCGTCAGATTTAGTACCGTTACACGATTTATACAAATATATATGTATAGGTATATAGTATACTTAAACGTAAACAGTTTTCAGTATAGAATGACGGTTTGGAGAACTATGAGTTCAAGTTCTAAAGGCTGATGCATCGAATATACGATAATTTATATTTATACAGTTAATTCTTTTTTACTTTTTATGAAATAATATTATTTAAACACGTCTCATATTACTGTATGCAGCATATTATGTATATTACAACCATTGTTAAATACTGTATTTGATTGATAAGAGTGACCGTTGAGAATCTTATATGTTCTTCTCACGAGATATTTATTAATATATTATGGTAAATTCAGTCATTTAACGAAATATTAACTGTGACGAAAAGCGCTTATTTTAAGCACAATAAAGAATAAATTTTATATGACTTTGACTATTTATTGTATAAAACTTTATTTTTACATAGATTACTTAAAATCTTAGTGTTTCTTATTTATTGACAATAGTTTTTTACCACGCCTTCTTGCGTTCTAGTGTTAGCTGTGATAGCAGACTGCAAGTGTTGTCGTACCGCTAGAAGCGTCGCTTATTACTGATACAATTTCAAATTTGGAGCTCCTCCGGTTTATCTTAATATATATATATATAAATTACGTGACACGTTGTTTGTCCGCGATGGACTCCTAAACTAATGAATGGATTTTAATGGGGATTACTTCATGGAGTGCAGTTTGGTCCAACTTCAGAGATAGGATAGTTTTTATTTCGATTTGGGACCAATAATTATTTTTATTTCTAATATTTGTTTTGTATAGAGATATTTTCTATGAGAGAATTTATTGACGCACGATTTGACAGTTTTGCTGTGAAACAATTTCATTATAGCAACAGGGAGCATATCTTACGAAATAATTCTTGATGTTACGCAATTATTTACAAATTCATAAAAAAGATTATTTTATACAAAGAACAACGTCTGCCGAGTCAGCAAGTATTATTATAAAGCTTAGCTTCTTTCGGGCGTCCTTTTAACGGCACTGATGGCGCGCTAACATATTACCCTAAAATTTTTAAATGGTTCTTTACAAAAAATGCGTTTGACGTAGTGCTGGGATTAAGTGATTTTGCTGTGAACTCATCAATTTCCAGTGGCTATAGAAAAATTAATAAAAATATACCAGTCCTAAAAATAATATTTGTCACAAAATTTGTTGAAACTAACAAGCCTACAGATAACGCGCGAGTTGATTGCAGAGTTCAAGAATGCGATAGTGTTTTGACCTAATTATAATTGATGGCTATGATCATGTGTCGATAAATTTATACAATGTTTCAAGTTTAGCATTTTAACCTATTAAACTAAATCGCTAATTTTTGTTCTGCCTTTCATCAACACATGTCTAAAACATTTTTCGCCATTTATCTTGGCGATTAATAAAACTCGTTATTTTTGGTACGGAACCTGATGGGCTCGAATCAGCGATTATTAAAAGTTCGCTGGGATGCTGGGATGGTTTGGACATGTCGCGAGAATGAATGAAGAACGATTGACGAAGAAAGTGTATAAGGCCAGTGTGAATGAAAGTGTTGGAAGGGGTAGACCTAGGCGGACGTTTCAAGATCAAATCAGGGACGTCTTGAAAAAAGGCCAGGTCAAGAGTTCCCTAAACCGGAGAGCATGTATGAAAGGAATAATGAAAGTGGGCGAAGCGAAACAAGTATGTAAGGATCGTAGCAAGTGGAAAGAAGTGGTCTTCGCTTACCCCTACGGGAAAGAGGCGTGATTTTATGTATGTATGTAAAAGTTCGCAATTTTAGTATTAACGCGATAACACGGTAAGCGACGGCTACGGCAAAGCACTACATTGCAGGCGCGTGAGGCGAGACGTGTGTAAAGCGGGGGAGATGCTCGCGCTCTCTACCCCAGGGCCCGACTGCATTCAACTCGCGCGCTAACTGTATAATATAGAAGCATTTTTGTAGAACGATCAACAATATATATATATAAAAATGAATTGCTGTTCTGTACATAATTTCTATGAGAGAATTTATTGACGCACGGTTTGACAGTTCTGCTGTGAATCAATTTCATTACGACAGCAGGGTGCATATTTTACGAAGTAATTGTTGATGTTATGATATATTATTGACAAATTCATATAAAAACATTATTTTATTTATTATATACAGTACAACGTCTGTCGGGTCAGCTAGTTATTTATATTTTCAGGTGGCTGTGACATTGGCTGGATTGGATGGCAACTCTCCCGTGCTCTGCTCGAGACAAGTCACCTTAGTCCCCGATAAGTCACTCTCTGATGCCTTAGCTGATACACCACAGTATGATGCAGTCAGTAATTTGCAGACATTTTATTACTTAAGTTAAAATTAGAGGAGTTTATTAGCAGTACATATAAATATTATCCATAGACTACACTTATTTACACTTCATATCTATGCTAATATAACGAGGTAAAGTTTGTAAGGTTTTAGGTGGTGATCTCTGGATCTGCTGAGCCTATTTATAATTAGAAATCCACTTTATGTGTGACACACACCTAATGTGGATTTTTTTATATATATTTTCCCAAAAACTGGACAGTCATATTCGTGGTAATTAGATTTGTAAAGCCATAGTTAGAATGGTCGAACGAAAATGTTTCCTACGAATGCTGCCTCAACAATGAGAGACGTCTTATTAACATTCTTTAATTTATTTAAAGCATTGGTAACAAGACCATTAGCTCAAACCAAAATAAAATAAAATTATTTAACACAGATTGACGCCAAAATGAGGAAACACAATGAATATTTATAGAAAAATAACAGGTTCCAAATTTAAACAATATAATTGATCTGGGAAAGTCTTTTCGCATAGGTATACGTAAGTATATGTATAATAAGTAAAAACTGGTAATAAGATCTCTTCAGCTGTTCTATTTATCTGGCTGGATTTGATGACCTTAACCTTCTAAGGTTAACTTTTCAAAAAAATAAACATAAAATTAATAAAATATTGTCGCGTAGCAACGCTTCCCCGTATATGACGAGAGTTGCCAAACGTCATATCGTGCAGCAACGTACATGACGAGAGTTGTCAAACTTCAACACATTGATAATTTCAACAGCTCCGTCAGCAATACTCGTAGCTCTAGCGTAAAAGTGTTTACTTTAGACGCTGTAGACCCAAGTTCGATACACCTACCAGTGTATGGAATTTTTTGGGTTTTGTTAAGTTAATGGAAATTTCTAGTAAGTTCAGGATCAAATCGAACAGAAAAAAAGGGATGAAAAATGTGTAAGCAGGATAAAAATAGTTAAAAGAATTTTCTAGTACAATTTAAATTAAAAGATGGAATGGGAGAATCATTTTGAAAATAGAACAAATCCGGGGGTATATTAGCCGTACTAAGCGTGGCCTACGGCAGTTCTAGGTCTGTAGTTGTATTATTTCCAATCCCTGACCCACTCTCGTGTCAATATTGTTTCAATCTATTTTTCATTTGTTTTCTGTTTCCGTCAAAATGAGTGAATCTTATAAAGAAATTCGATACGTTTTAAAATTATATTACAAAAAAGGATAAAATACAAGGCAAGTCAAAAGAAAAAACTTATGTAAGTCTTAGGCGTTTTTGATCCGATAGTTTGGATGTCTAAGATGCACCTCGATCTGGTTACGGATAAAATGGACGCCGTAAGTTCTCAGAATATCATAGTTGAAGACCTAGGAATTGATCAGAATACAGTTTTTCCATATTTGAATCAAGCCTTTAAATGTATGATTTAAATCACCTTACAATAAATTTGCAGGTTATATTGCCCGGAGGTCTGGAAGGATCTGACCGTTTATCCAAATCAACAGTTGTTGGATCTCTGCTGAAAGAGCATGAAAAGTCGGGAAAAATTGTGGCTGCTATCTGTGCCGGTGAATATATATTATACTAGCTTTTCGTGCGCGTGCAATATTTACTTTGGGCACCATTTTTATTTCTAACCGACTTCAAAAAAGGAGAAGGTTCTCAATACGTCGGTATGTTCTTTTGTTTTAATATACTCACTTTGCAAATAATACACTACAAATGGCTGTGGTTAAAACATTTTTATAAGCTACGAAATATAAAACTATGAATGTGTGGGGATGAAGAAGGGCTTTCATAGCCCTTCTTCATCCCCACACTAAGGTCAAGGTCATTCAGGTCTAAATTTTAAAAATGCTTGAACAAATATTTATTTATTTCTTATGCTGTGCCTAAATACAAATTTTATAGTGTTATCTTCGATAATAATGAACTTCCACCCCTATTTCAACTCCGCCAAGCCTTTGATTCGCGATAAAAGGTAACCTATGTCATTTCTCAAATCTCTGTACTAAATTTCATCAAAATCGGTTAAGTGGTTTAGGCGTGAAAGCGTAACAAACAAACTTACATTCACATTAATTATAATATTAGTAGGGATTAATTAATCTATAGCTTTGCCAGCATTTTTTTGCTAGGTGTCTTTGAGGATCGCTGTCATATACGCGGCTACTTCACCCCAGTTTTCCGTGCGAGTGTTGTCTTACTGTCCTAGTCCTCACATTCGTGTATTATCGTTTGTGATGTTTTAATCGAACAAGTTTTAATTATAAATCAATATTTCTAGCTCCTACTGCGTTCGTCGCGCACGGCGTCGGTAAGGGTAAGAAAATAACGTCTTATCCGACAACTAAGGACCAAATAACGGGAGATTATCAGTACATTGAGGGGGAGAGAGTCGTCGTTGATGGCAACATTGTGACAAGCAGGGTAAGTTGTAGAGTTGCAAGGAAACACTTTTATAATATTTTGTTTAGCTTGCCCATACCATTGTATGGGACAGTCGCTGAAATGAAACTACTAAAAATGTTTTTATTCATTATGGTATAAAATAGTAAATATTAGCATTGTTTAAATTTATCGACACACTCATGATTATCGTCATCAATTGTAATTAGGTCACATCACTATCGCATTCCTGAACTCTGCATTCAACTCGCGCGTTATCTGTACATTATTAAATGTAGAAAATTTATTGAAGTAGCCGTTACTTTGCGGAAATCCATAACTATACAAATGATTTGAGTTTTCTTTAGTGTTAGTTCCGCCAATATTTGTCTTTAAACAATTCGACACGTGTTTCGCCACACTTCCTACACGAGGCATCCTCAGGACGTGTTGTCTCGCCGAAATCTGGCACGAGGTCTCGTGTAGAGGCGAAACACGTGTCGATTTGTTAAAAGACAAATATTGGCGGAATTAACAGTTAAGAAAACTCAAATCATTTGTATAATTATTAACTGTGTATCCATTAGTTAGGTGGGGTTTTTATCTAAGCTATGTTTTAATTTTGCGTAAGTTATGGGTGAAGTGGTACATTATAAAAATATGTGAAGTATTATTGTTTTTTTTTTCAGGGCCCCGGTACAGCATATTGGTTTGGTTTGAAGTTGATAGAGATGCTGTCGGGCAAATCTTCAGCTGACCAGGTCGAAAAGGGCATGATTATATCCGGATACTAAATATTAATCTCGTTGTTATCAATAAGTAAAGCATAATGTTATGTGGAATTAAATTTCATATTAAGAGTTAGTGTTTTTTTGCACTCATCTGACACACAGTCAATAAATAATTTTGTATTCTTTATATTGTGGCTTTTGAAAAAAATTTAACACAATTTAGCCAATGTCAGGTTGAGGTAGGCTACAAAGTAATGAGTAATGGTACGGTTTTGAAGAGTATTCCACCTTTAACAGATATGACCAGTGCAGGGGTGCTCAAGCTTGAACTGCTGGCGATCTACCTCAAAATTGTTAGACTACGAACGATCGGCTCTGAGAGGCTTCAAGTATGTGTGATGAAGGATTGTCGTCTAGGTAGAGTGTCACGATGACATAGATATTAGTTTTGCGCAAAATATGCATTTTTTTTGCTCTTAAATGTCAATGAAAAACCTCATAATTATTATTCATAATTGCGAGTTTATTGGTTCTTACAAAACAAACACGTTCTAAAGTTCTAAGCTTAACTAAATAGTGACTTTGGATGTTGAAGCGTGACACTGCATGTCCTGAGCATACTTTTCATAAGATGGTACGTAATTACCGATTTTAGTTTATTATACCGGATTTTTTTCTCGAGATCGACTCAAAAAGCACTCGCGATCGACCGTTTGAGCACCCCTGGACCAGTGTATATACTTAGTCTGGCCATAAATACTGAAACAAAGAAAGAAAATCTATTGCAAATAACTTTTATAACTTACCAGTTATCAATAGAACTAATAGAAGCACGCACTCTTTCCATGGGAAAATTCTTCACTGTCAATCGTACGGATTTAGGTACTCCAAATTATCATGGCAAATAGAGTAAGCCGTACCTAATCTCTAAAACTGACCATAAATTATAATCCAGCGGATTAAGATCGGGACTAGACGAAGGCCAGTCTTCAGGTCTAATGAAGACTGGTCGTAAGACTGCGTAGACCAAGCTTTATGACCCGGCGCCGAGTCTTGCTGGAAGGACCATTCTTGGTTACTGAACATGGTGTTGTTAAGGGGCTTCACTACCTTCTCAAGAATGGTATCTTGATACACTTGTGCCGATGTTTTGATACCTTTTTCACAAAGGAATGGCTCAGGTGTAATTTGTCCGCGCCATAAAACCATATTCCTTATATTCTTCTGATACCTATCCTTCCCTACACGACCTAGTTCATCTTGTGGAGGGCTGGCCAGAGAATCTCCTCCGGCGCAAGACTCAGCTAGTTTTGACCACTCGCGTGAACACACTGCCTGTCTGTCTACGTTGACACACGAAGAAGACACCGCTAATATCAAGTTATTCGCGACCTAGTGAACATACCTACCGCACCGCGAGTGAATTAAGTCATTCGACAATACAGCTTGTGCCGTGATCAAAATACAGTCCACACCAACACCGCTTTCAAGAATAGAACAGAGAAATACCAGATAGGTCGTTCCTTACATGTCCTTTAATTCCCTTCTTAACACAAAACCGCTCCGCCATCACGTGGTAATCGCCACAGCCTCAATACATGCGCATACATACCACATTGTGGTACACGATATTTACTACACAATATACATCGTTTTTTTTTATTTTTATTCTAAACTATGAAATTATCATACATGTGTTGTTCAATAAGAAAATGTCACACGGATTATACTAATGTTAGTGTTAGGGTGTAACTTAAAACTTAATCTCTTTTTTCCTAATATATTTGCATAAAATATTTACAAATGGAGTACCAACCAAGGGAAAGGAGATACTTAAAGAATGTTGGACTGGGAATTTCATGTGTTATAAAATTGTAAACGAAAGAATGCATTGAACAACTAAAGAATATATGTTCAATATTTCCCTCATCTAGGCCACAAACACCTACACACATCATCCGAATCCTAAGTTTTGCCATTGAAACATTATATTCAATTGAATATATAACAGTAACTATTTAGATTTGAAAGGGCGATATCTCAAGTCAATTTCCTAATATGCAAATATTTAGGTTGAGCAGGTTATCAACTGTAAAGTAGATCCTGTAGATGAAGTCACAACCTGAGAAATGAACACACACACACACACACACACATACTCACGCCTTGTTCCCGTCGGGGTAGGCAGAGACAATAGAATGCCATTTGCTTCTATCCTTACAAACCTCACGCGCTTCCTCTACATTCATTACTCTTTTCATACATGCTCGCCGGTTGCAGGTGCTTCGGACCTCTCCTTTTCTCAAAACGTCCCCAATTTGATCGACGAATGTTCTACGAGGTCTCCCGCGACCGGCTTGCCCACACACACTTGCCTTATATATTTGCTGCGTCATTCTTTCTTCACTCATTCGCTCCACGTGTCCAAACCATTTAAGCATTCCTTTTTCAGTCCTTGTCACAACATCCTCTTTCAAACCACAGCGCGCTCGTATTACCGCATTCGGAATTCTATCAGTCAGTCTTACCCCACACATACTACGCAGTGATCGCATCTCAACTGCGTTAATTCTGCTTTTATGCTTCTTCTGCCATACCCAACTCTCACTTCCATACATTAACGTGGCGACAAGCACTCCATTATGTAGAAGTAGAAATGAACAAAGACAAAGATTTCTGAATATACCGTCAATCGAACGGTAGGCTCAGTGGAAGAGCCCTAGCATGGCACGCGAGAGGTCGCGGGTTCTTGTCCTGCATCGTTCATTTTGTTTTCAAATTTAACTTGAGTAATCAATCCTAGAAGTGAGGGTTATCATTTCAAAAAAATAACAAATTGTTTAACAATATTAATTATGTTATTTTCATTTCTGGTACAAATACCAATATTTTGCCATAATATATCTACTTGAATACCAACTCCTTTTGAAATATTAATGAAACAAAATAAATAAAAATGAGTACATTTTATTTGGATACACAATCACTGTATGTTCATAAATTAAGTCTACAACAAAAATAAATGCAAAAACAAGAGATTCATAGAGATACCAGTAACTGAAAAGTAATATACTTATGTATCTAAGGTAAATTATACATCTAGATAGAGATAGACAACCGATGAAAACAGGCCAGGTTTATTATTTTAGTGTGCGTGACAAGCAACGTCTTACACTCGCGATTTGTATGTCACTTTGTGTACATTGCTCAAAATAGAGGTTAACGGTCAACCCCATTTTTTTTTCGACGTTTCCACAGGTGTCGTCACAGTCTCGTATAAACGATCTAAGATATTTATTGTTAAACCATTTTCTCATCACTCCTTAATCTCAATAATATAGAAAGAAAACATTATTTGATTATTTATTTGTTCAATACTAAAGAGATCTAAATATTATAAACGCTTGTAATTCTTATTTACCATAATATAATAATAATATAATATTGACACACTTTTTACACAAATTATCTTGCTCCAAGTTAAGCATTTTATGTAGCCTGTTTTATGGGTTACAAGACAACGATATATTTAATACAATATACTTACTTAAACATACATATATTCATATAAACATACATAAATATATTTAAAAATCCATGACTCGGAAACAAACATCCATATTCATCATATAAATGCTTGCACCTACCGGGATTCGAACCCGGGACCTCTAGCTTAGTAGGTAGGATCGCTAACCACTCGGCTATACAGGTTGTACTGTAATATATTTTGGAAAATTACGAAACGCTATTATATCCCGACGTTTCGCTAAATTTACAGTAGCATGGTCACGGGAATCGTCGGAAATAACGTTTAAATTCAGTTATTACAAGGTTTTAATAATTTTAAATATTTTATATGCAAAAGGCGTAGTACTTTTCTTATGACTGTAAATATGAGTATAATCCATTTTTTTTTATGTCTACTTAAATTAAGCGAAATTCATAAATTATAAAATACTCATTATAATGACTTCTATACAACCAGTAAAAATAATAACTTTAGCACTACAATTATATAATATTGCTGAGAGATTGCCACATACATAATATCATAGTACCTGGACGACCGAGCTTTGCTCGGCTTTTTAAGAAAGTACAAAATTTTAACAAAAAACAAACTAATAGAATATCTTGATTCTCGAACCGGGGTCTTCTACTTTCCGGTTCGCCCAGCTATTATAGTCTGGAATATAGTGGCGAAATTTACCATTGTATTCTAATATTATTGTAGCAGTTTCTCATTAAAACACGGATAAAACATTTTTTTTTTAAATTGAAACCTTGCTAGATCGATTCGAAACTTCCGGTATACTAAATTTCATTAAAATCGTTGGAGCCGTTTCCGAGATTCAAATTATATATATACAAGAATTGCTCGTTTAAAGATATAAGATAATACGCGATTTATGCTGAAAAGTATCGATTCCTTTTATGACTTTGACCACATAAAATATCTGATTAGAGGGAAAATACAATGTAAAATACACTTAGATTAAGGATTGGTCTCCGCTGCGCTAAATCTAGATACCGAACGCACTATTAGATATTTGTGTGTGTGTGACACTCAATGGCATCTTTCAAATTTTGTAACATGTGCTTGGTGTTATTTTACATTGAAATAAATAAATAAAATCAAAATCAGTTTATTCTCACGTAGGTCACGGAAATGACACTTATTGTCAGAAAAAAATAAAATATTTTTCTCATCTACCGCTACTTCGTAGAGGGTTGAGCTAATGAGAAGAAGTAGCAAGAAACTCACTCTTTTATATCAAGATTTACATTTACATCGATTTACAAATCATTTACAATATAATATGTAAAATGTAAAATGATGCAACAAACACACTCAAACGTCAAATAGTCAATGTCTTACACGAGTAAGTCAAAAAAGTTAATGTAAATGAATACAAGAGTTGAGTACAGTAGCTGCATCATCCACATACACCATAAATAAGTAAAGGTATTCTGTGAGCATTTTATAAGCGATTATAAATAAATAAATATGTATATATCCATACATATATATACACACAATAACTTTTAAGAATCTGAAACCGAGTCTCCGGCAACAGGATCATCCTGCCACCACAAGCAGCGCCCGTTCACCTGATGAGCCAGTCATCGCCTCCCTCAACCATATTTTAGGGAAGGGGACGACCCGTCCCATGTACAATAAAATACTTACTGATGATATGTGATCCCAGTGTCTTTCTTATTTCTTTTAATATTATTTTAACAATTTACTACGCAACCCAGCATTTCAGTTTCAAGTAGGGGAGCGGGGGGCACGTTGTTACAGGGGTAAGAAGTTACACGCATTTTTTACCGGGATTTTCAACTCTTTGGTAGACGTAAGTGGACTCATTTGTTTCCTTATAACATCGTGCGTTGCAAAAAAACAATCAGTGACCCGCCGAGCGGCAAACTGTTAGGTTGTGTGCACGTGTCTCGATTTCCATCAAGTACGTAACAAAATCTTTTACGAAATTTTTGATTCCTGCCGTCTATATTTGTTATTCTCTAAATTCTTTTCACCTCGAACGTTCATAATGTATCGAGTTTTAATTTGTAATAGCGTTTTATTCTGCTATTGATATCCATTAATGGCGGCTTTAATTTTAATTAAAAAACACACCATGGGGCAGGTTGTTACAATTTTTCGGGGTAGGTTGTTACATGTAACAACTTGCCTCAGACCTTGTATTACCGTTCATCTCATTGACTATCATTTAGAAATTACTACGCTGTACTTAAAAATTAGAATAAATGGAAAGAAATTGAAGCTTTCGTTCCGACGGGCGCATTCTTGCTTTTTAAAACAATGGTTCATCTTTCAATTATTTTTTAAATTCTAAATACTCATTGTTTTTTTTTTAGAATGAGAAACTATAAAAGAAAAACGGAAAGAGGTACAACTAGTCAAGAAGTTTATGAATCTGCTGCGGCAGAAGTACTGCAGAATAAAACGAGCATTCGTAAAGCAAGCAAAATGTTTAATTTGTGTCCGATGTCCTTATCCAGGTATGTCAGAAAAAACAAAAACAACGAATCTTGTTCATTGGGTTACGTTAAACCTAAATTGGTATTCTCACAAGAAGCCGAACATAAATTAGCTTCTTATCTAATCAAAAGTTCAGAAATATATTTTGGTTTACTACCAACTGAAGTCCGAAAACTAGCTTATCAATGTGCAGTAAAACTCGAATTAAAAAATATTCCCCCCAGTTGGATCCAAAATAATATGGCTGGGCCGGACTGGTTTAAAAGTTTTATGCACAGAAATCCTCAACTATCTCTGAGAACACCAGAAGCTACATCTTTGAGTAGAGCAACGTCATTCAACAGAACCAACGTTAAAGACTTTTTTGACAAACTGCAATTGTTATTCCAAAAATATGAATTCACTGCTTCGCGCATATGGAACGTTGATGAAACAGGTGTCACAACGGTACAGAAGCCTAAAAAAATAGTTGCTGCTCGTGGTCAAAAACAGGTCGGTGCGATCACATCTGCAGAAAGAGGAGTACTTGTAACGCTCACATGTGCCATAAATGCTGCTGGAAATTCAGTCCCGCCGATGTTCGTTTTTCCCAGAATGAGATACACTGATCTATTTCTTCGTGCTGGACCATCAGAAGCGATAGGAGCAGGCAATTCTTCAGGATGGATGACAGAAGTAGAATTTTTAAAATTCTTGGATCATTTCATTCAACATGTCAAACCTTCCATTGAACAGCCCGTCCTCCTCCTGCTGGATAACCACAACTCACATGTAAATTTTCACGTCGTGGAGAAAGCCAAAGTAAACAACATAATCATGCTGTCGTTTCCCCCGCACTGCTCTCACAATTTACAACCATTAGATGTAGGCGTTTATGGCCCATTTAAAAACCACCTTAATCGAGCACAGACGGCCTGGATGTATAATCATCCAGGAAAAACAATGACGATTCATGATCTCCCAGGCGTGGTGAAAGATTCACTGCCATTGGCCCTAAATCCTGTAAATATCATGAGCGGATTTCGATCAACCGGGATATGGCCTTTTAATCCTGATATCTTTCAAGACAGTGATTATGCACCTTCTTATGTCACTGATCGCCCCAATCCAGAAACGAATCATCCCACTGCCTCGCAGAACACCTCCAATTTGACACTGGACCTGGAAAATCCGGAATTGCTAGATTCTGCGCCTCAACTGAACATAAGCACAAATGAAATCATACAGGCAATCGAAACAGCAACCAATCTATTACCTGACACTATTAACAATATTACTGTTTCACCTTCTCCAAATCCAGCTTGTTCGCAAGATATAGAATGTTTAACAACATTACCGAGTGCAGATTCGTCAAGTTTTAAAAATAAAATTGAATTAGCGATACCAGGTTCATCTGGTATACAAAGTACATTTGAAAATTTTTCGCCTTCAAAGATAAGATCCTTTCCCAAGGCAGAGGCTCGAAAACAATCCAACCATAACCGTCGTAAACGTAAATCCGCTGTATTAACCGACACACCTGAAAAAGACTCATTACAAAAGGAGTATGAAGAAAAACTGGCCAAGACCAAAAAAGCGTGCGACCAAAATAAAGGAAAAGGTAAAGGAAAAGGGAAATCTGCGAAAACGAGTAAAGTAGGAAAAGAAAAGGTGAAGAAAAAAATTTTGGTTTCTGATTCAGATTCTGATACTGAAGAATGGTTTTGTTTAGTGTGTAGCGAAAGTTACAGTACTTCTAAAAAAGAAGATTGGGTAGAATGTTTAGAATGCAAAATGTGGGCCCATGTCAAATGTGTAACAGGAAACGTTCAATTATTCATTTGTATTAATTGTAATTCTGATGAAGACTAATGTAATATAAATATGTGATATTGTTACCTACAATAAAGGTGAAGGTTGACCTTGAGGTCGCCTTTATTGCTTGCCTGGTGCAACTGTTACTCGTGATATGCTGTCGACTGTTTATACAGTATTGTATACGTAACTATAAATTTTATTGCAATATAAGTGTATTGAAAATGTTAGATTTTAGTTTAACTGAAGTGCCAAGTTAAAAAAGTATAAATAATTTATTACATGTTGGTATTTACTGACGAAATTTTCTAATTCAGTAATGAAAATGTGTTTTATATAAGATTTAAGAAAGTTCCTGCCAAAGTTATGTGATTATTACTGTTAAAAAGTTGGAAAATTACGATATAGATAGTATAATTGCTCATAAATGTTATAAGACTGTTCAAAATAGTCTCTTTTATTCATAACGTTTTGAAACAATAAAAAATAAATGATTTATTATTGTTCATTTTGTTTATTTACCTACTGTAACATCGTGCCCCGAAGCTGTAACAACTAGCCCCAAGTCAGGGGTAAGTTGTTATAATCGACTTATTTCATTAATTCTCTATTACGGGAAAAATTACGTAAACTTTAATATTTTTCCAATGCTATTCTACTAGCTGAATAGACACACTAATGGTAAAAGCAATCAAATGTATACATTATTTGATAGCTTTTGTGATATTAATAATTATCTAAAAATTGTAACAACGTGCCCCCCGCTCCCCTATTAGCAAAGTTTATCAGACACATTGTTCAAGACTGGCTCGAGCACGCCTACTATGGCGTGTTAGTATCTAGTTGGAGCGCAGCGGAGACCAATTCTTAATCTAAGCTCATACAATTTTAATATTATAAGTGGCTACCTACCTAGGTACTCTTGAATATTGATTTTTATCGAAATAGGTCGGAGGGAGAAAGTGCTCGCGTAATGGTTCGTCACAGGAAAATACAATGTTTATAGAGATATTGATTCTTATAGTAACCACAGAGTACATATTGTATATAGGAAATAAAGACCAATCTCTTTCGTCAAGCTGGGAAGGTCTAGAGGCGCCATCTGTTAGTTAAGTAGGTACTATAAATAACTATAGAAACTGGATTTTAGCGATACTTATACCATTAATGTAGATCGGATGATCATTCACATTAAACAAGCATTTACAAGACTAAGTCTATAGTATGTAACCGCTATCTCTATTCGTATGTGGGGAATTAAAATTGTCTACCCAGTATCAATGTTCTAAGATTGAATGTCCGAGAGTAACAAAAAATATGACTTAACTCTAGTAGGCATATAATATGCACAACAGTTTTATATGCCAAAAAATTAATAAACGCAGACGAAACCACGAGGCGCATATAGTTAATAAATAAAATCTATGAGAGGCCATCAGTGATGAACCACGCGCAGTACATCGACTGTGATGGCAATAAATGGCGCGGGTAGCGATTGACTGACATTGGTTTCGCATACAAAGAAGCGACCAGAGTTACCAGTTATCCAAAAAGTCGTAACCAGTCTTTGGTACAGTCGTTTCAGTCAGCGTTTCGGTGGAGTGGAATTCGGTTCCCGACGAGGTCAGACTCGACAGTAGCCCGCGGTTTTCCTCTGAGATATCTGGAAGGAATGTTGATCTATTTATTTATTAGGCACTTCAACACAATACATTTAGAAATATAAACTTATATATGCAACTGTTGTGTAATAAGGGGTATTAAAACAGGAATGTTGGTTTAAAAATAAAATCATTAGTCCTTTACCAGTGGGAGGCTCCTCTGCACGGGATACCGGCTAGATTATGGGATCCACAACGGCGCCTATTTCTGTTGTGAAGCAGTAATGTGTAAAAATATTGTGTTTCGGTCTGAAGGGCGTCGTAGCTAGTGAATGAGACTTAATATAATATGTCTCAAGGTGACGAGCTAAATTGGAATCAAAGTTGCACCTTTACCTAGCTGTTTTATTATATAAACTTGGTTAATTTGTAGTAGACTTCGAAGGAAATAAATGCTTTTTTTATTTTATATTTTAGCAACTAACCGTATTTACCGTGACTAAACGTTTATTCAGTTTTTGCCAACATTAGAACACAAAAACGCGGAACTTAGTTGTATCTACAAGACCTTGGTGAAGATAACGGGGACAAAAAGACATTCAACAAATCGTCGACATTAAGTTTGAAAAGTAGCAGAAGGCCGTAGAATTAATTGCCTTGCGAAAAAATATAAATAGATATAAATAAATTTATTACCATAGGGAGTGACAATAACATAATATTGCAAAAACACTAATGAAGCTACATCAGTTCGTAAAGGGGCTTTGACATGGGGAGAAGAACTGATAAGAAACTCCCAGCCCATCTTTTAAATCGTATAAAAACTTAGCCTATTTAATATAATATTATACGATTTCAGGTGGCCTGCGCAGAATCAGATAATAATTATGCATCATTTGTTACAAATATTAAAACAATAAGTCTACTCTACTTTAATTCCATAGACAGTGTTGGTTCTCTCTAATCTGCCTCCTGACAACTTAACCTCCTCTTTGTTCAGTAAGCTGTCAATCGGTTACTAACGTTTTTAACACAAACGATCAGCAAGCCAGTCGAGCTTCAAGTTTCAACAGTCGCCTGGCATGGTTGCCTTCTAATACCATATTTGTACATTAAGTGAAGTCATATGATTAAGAAGTTATTGTAAATTCTAATAAACCACTTATTGTAAAGACGACGTTTTACTAGATCGACCTTAAAACATTATCCTCTAAATAATACTATTTACTTATTTTAACATCAGGAATAATTTTGCGCGGCGGCTATCTTGTATTTCAATAATGATCTCAAATTCGTTCTCTTCACTCGAACTTTTGTTTCATCGAGTTTCAAATCACATCGATTCTAAAGAAGTTCCACTTCAAAAATATTTTAGGTAGGTAGCATAACTTATAATGACAATTGTTCTTTCCAAACAATGACCTAATGACTGTGTATTGTTTAATTTTGTCTTATCTAATGATAACTAACAATGGCGTGTTAGGTTAAACAATAGATCATACGTGACTAACGAGTTGAATCATACAGCTCTTTAAGGACCAGTACATACATCTTACACTCAATCATATACTGGCTCTTTTGCCTCGTTAACTTTTCTCTTGCCTTTGTGCCACTATTACCTAAACAAAACGATACTACGGTTGAAGCTCGATAGCATACCTCTTCTATACCCTACGCAGTTTTTTCTTGGCATGGTTGGGTATGAAAAACTGGAAACTAGGAGGGACGTACTTTTGGCTTTATATTTATGGAAAATTTACATGGTATGGTGAGTCATGCAGTCCTACTGGAGCGATTAAGTCTGTGGGTACCGGATCGACTCGCTACAAGGCGAAGACGACAGCAGCTGCTCGTATTCCGCGCGCGAGAACCAATCTTCTGCGAGACACGCCTTTTACAGTCGCATTGAAATATCTAAACGAACTTTCATATAGGATTGTAGGATGTTAAATAATCATAAAACCAAATATATTAAATTCACCGCGCCAAATGTCAAAAATGTAGATGCGAATACTTTATTAAATGGAGAGGTGGTAAAACCAGTGGAATCTGCTATATTTCTTGGCATTACTCTTGATTCCAAATTGCAGTGGGGCCCCCATATTGAAGGATTGGCGAATAGGCTTAGTTCTGCAGCATATGCGGTTAAGAAAATCAGACGGTTAACTGACATAGATACGGCGAGATTAGTATACTTTAGTTATTTTATGTCCTATGGTATATTGTTATGGGGCAGTGCGGCCGATATTAATACTATCTTTGTGCTGCAGAAGAGGGCTATTCGCGCGATTTATAACCTAGGTCCTAAAGAATCATTAAGAGAAAAATTTAAAGAAATAAACATTTTGACTGTTGCTTCTCAATACATTTTTGATAATGTTTTGTATGTTCATAAGCACATTGAGGAATTTTCTAGAAACTGTGACATTCATAATGTTAACACGAGGAACAAACATAAACTTGTTATGCCTACTACTCGGTTGGGTCGAGTTAGTAAGTCTTTTGTTGGGCGATGTATATGCTTCTACAATATGATCCCAGAAAATGTACAAAACAAATGTGTTACGAAATTTAAAAGAATTGTTAAAAAACGTTTGTGTGGGAAAGGTTATTATAGCATAAACGATTTTCTTAATGACACCACGGACTGGGATTAAAGCGAACACCCTCAGGCTCTTTAATTATTAATGTTTATTGTACGATATTACATTGTAATCCATATTTTATATAAAAAAAAAAGCTGAGTTTCTTGCGCCCATTCTTCTCAGGTCTGAGGCAGTCTCTTTTGAATGGGTGGTAGATTTTGACGTTCAATAAGTGATTATAAATCCTATTTTGAATCAAAATATTTGAATTTGAATTGATTTATTTAATTGCTTACTGAATGAGTTATTTATGGCAGTTTTAGTAATTCTAAGATTTATGGTTTTAAAAGATAATTTAAATGACTTATTTCGCGTGCGATCGCCCGGGCCGCCAGGCCGACTAGATAACTGGTTTTGTTTGTTTATAATCCAATTCACTTGAGTCAATAACTTCTTTACTTTTAGTTTTTAATATTGTTTTGTATAACTGGAAATGAGCGATTCTCTCCTAACATAGATTATCTAAATCTACCAGGAGAGTTTCATATGTGATTGTAAATGACTGTGTACAAATAAAAAAAATTTTGAATTTTGAAATTGAATAAGTTCCTCTGTAAGGATAGGGGCTTTATTGTTTAAATAAATAAATAAAGCATTAAATCATATGTTGCATAAAAAGCATAAAAATACTCACCGGTATTGGACTTGACAAAACTGCTTCGATAGTCTTTCTCGATCTTCATATCACTACTAGGGCTCTTGTAATTGGTCCTGAAGAAGTTATCAGAAGAAGCAACAACCTGTGACTGTGCCGCTGACGGTACCAGACACTCCCTTTCTTCATCACGGGCCTTGAAGCCGATAAACTTACTTATAAAGCTAGTCGGTGAGACAACCTCCTTATCTTTCTCTTTAAATGTACTCTTAAGTACATCATGGGACTTTAAGGCATTCTTCAATTCATTCACAACCTTTGAGTGCGAGAGAGCCAGCTCTGACATTACCGGAGGAGGTGACATAGATTCAGCTTTTGCCTTTATTTCTTCATTTAAAATACATAAATTGAGTTGACTTCTTGTTTGAAATAAGAATGGTGCTGAGTATTCATCCCTATATGATCCATGTTCATCTTGTACAATTCGCTGACTGTGTTCCCGGCCAAAGAAGGACATAAGATCATCTTTGTGTACTGGAGGGTCGTTGAGATCAAAATCCAATGTGTCTAATAAAGCATACTTAATAACTACATCTGGCTTTATTATCGATTCGTTTATTATTTCAGCCTGTAAACAATGTTTATTTATATATTTATTAGGCACTTCAACAGAATACAAATTAATACATTTACAAATATAAAGTTGATGTTGTTTTTTACCGTCGATAAGTTTATTGGGACAGAAAAGTCAACGGTAGAGACGAAGAGATAGACTGAATATTGGGAACGGCCCTAAATGTATTATGAATAAGTACTTTTTATGCGGATATCTCGAAGTTACGGTGAAAGATATTTTATGAAATAATTCGGTATTGATGACATAATTGTTAAGTATTTTGGATATAAATAAAATATCGAACATTTTGCGGCGCGTGTTTTGGGACATTATCTGAAAGAAGAGAAAGAAGGCACTGTGTGTAAGGACATCTATGGCTTAATTAATTAATTTCACTTGCTGAAAAGGCAGTTTTCAATGCGCTGCGAATGTAGTTATGTGAAAAGAGAAAATTTTAATTACAGTAAACACGCAATATTTAAAGTTACACTAGAAATATTGGGGCAATTTCTCTAGTATTATACATTCATACGAATAGCTGTGGATTGCGTGTGTGATTATCGCAGAGAGCAAACGTAGTGCACAACGCACTACGTTTGCTCTGTCTGCGATTAACCTTTGCAATAACAGGGTGCAGAAAAAAAAATTCTCTCTTCTAGGTAGTCCTTTCTGCTTTCAACTTGTCTTTGGACAACCATAGAAAGTCACCTCTGGTAGTTCCACGGTGAGAGCTCTATTTATACCTAAATATGTATAGTTCAGATCAGAATATGCTGAATAAGTCTTATTTTTACGTATTTATTTATATTTACTTTTATCGACTTACTCGTTTGACGTTTGAGTACTTTGTTGAATCACTTTACGTTATATTATATCAAATCAAATCAAAATCAGTTTATTCACGTAGGTCACGGAAATGACACTTATGAATGTCAAAAAAAAAATTTTTTCTTATTGAATCTACCGCTACTTCGTAAAGGGTTGAGCTAATGAGAAGAAGTAGCAAGAAACTCATTCATATCAAGACTTACATTTAAGTACATCGATTTACAAATCATTTCAAATTACAATATAATATGTAAAATATTGTAACTGAAATGATATGTAAAAAGATGAAGCTGTAAATGTTGATTTAAAAGAGTGGCTATCAGTCTCTTGCTGCTTCTTCTCAACTCTTTGCGACGTGGCGGTAAAATAAAAAAGAAAAGAAAGCTATTGAGATTCATAAGTGCCATTTCCTTGACCTACATGAAAAAAGTGAAAATCTTGACGAAATAACTCTTACTTGAAAGGTGTTTTATGGGGTGTTGACTCTATGAAAATCAGTCAGTCATACCGATACCCAAAATTGTAAGTGTAAAGCGAGCTCTGTTTTCATTGGATGTTAAGATGAAAATTCGTAATGCTATTAATCCTAGTGAATCTGTATCTGATTGTCAGAATTATTGATTTATCAATCAAGGGATCTAATATTACAAATATACTGCGCTAAATAAAGTTGTATGACGAAATAAAAAACATTAAAAACTAAGGTGACCTTGCCGGGTGGTATTTCATCAGTTGACCTCAGAACCGGTGCCCCTGAATTGACTTCGATGTAAACACAATTAGACCAGCACTCCTACATAAAGAGCGTAGGGTATAGTAGGCCTTCCAATTATCATAAATGATACCTAGTTTCTTTATCATAATAGAACAATAACTCTGAGCTACCATCTTATAAGCTTTCGGAGAGTTTCAACAGCTTGCTCCTGGGGCGCATCTTAGGTTGTTGTTGATTGATTAGATCATTAGACCTTAGACTTGGGAATGGGCTCATCTTTTCAAAAGTAGTTATCTAGTGCACTATTTCTTCTACTTTCTATTAATTATGATAAATGAGATTTATTCATTAAACACATGGTTTTGGAAAATCATGACTTCTTAATAAATAGTATAATATCAAAACTAGTATTTCATATAAAGCAATCCTAAATAATATAGCTGGATACACAATTGAGCAGGAAAATTTATAAAAACAATATATTATAAGGAAAAATATGAATATAACTTGCAATAAATGAGTACTCAAACCCAAAACATATGAAGCCTACAAGAAATTCTGCATCAAGTGGTCCCATATTAATATGTTCAGTAGTTTTTGTGTGATTGCACCTCTTAAACCGAAAATTAAGTACTTTTATTTCTAGTAAAGTGTGTACAACTTATGAATCGCAAACCATCAAAGATAGGCATGCAACAATGAAATTGACGTTCCTGACTCATATTTAAAGAAGGAGTCTCCAGGTGCCAGAAATTTTAAAGTTATTGCTAATTTGTTTTACAAGAATTAACTGGTCTGTCTAACCGCCTGGCAGTCACCTTCTACTAAATTCATATCAACATATTCTCAGTTAAAATATGGGCTCACGGACTGAGACGGAGTAGACACCTTAAATACCTAATGAGTTTATAATAATAATCCATAGAAAGCTTTGCTGTTAGCCTGGTTTCAATCCTAACAATAATTGGACGTAATTCCAGAAAAATGTTCAAAGCCACAATCATGTCGAAATTGAGTTAAAAACACAAAACTGGTCATGTGATTCATATAAACAGACTGACAAAAAATGGCGGTCCTACTGTCATTCTTAAAATGATATCATGACTAAGTAGCCCAACCCAGATGTATTGAATACACTAATATTTATTAAACTTTAAATGTGAATTCCTTAAAATGTGATGTTTGTGGCTTGGAACGTTTTTCAGGAACTACATCCAATTATAGTAGTTAATGCTTATAAATTAAAGAAATTAAATCTTATCCAATTTAGAATACAATTATTAGGAAATTAAAAGCAGATAGCCAATACTTGGAAGATATATGGGTTGCTTCGTAGTGTGATGAAGGATAAGGAAATGCTAATTAAGGAAAAAAAAAGCACAATATGTGTATTATTGCTTCACCTATGACTGCTAGACATAATAATAATATCAACACACTTACACAAATTATTTTGCCCCAAATTAGGCATATAAGCCGGTGTTATGGGTTGCAAGACAACAATATATTTAATACAATATACTTACTTAAACATACACAAATACATACATAATTACATTTAAACATACATAAATACGTATAAACATCCATGACTCGGAAACAAACATCAATATTCATCATATAAATGCTTGCACCTACCGGGATTCGAACCCAGGACCTATAGCTTAGTAGGTAGGATCGCTAACCACTCAGCTATACAGACATGAGCACTACAAGTAAATAACCAATAAAATAAACAAAAATTTCTGTCAGAAGAACAAAGTCAAAAGAAACGATAAAGTAAGATTGAACAAATAAAATGTAAAACAAATTCAAAGATGTAAAATTAATTATGTCATATAGATCACTGAAATGGTAGGACATATTATGTTATGAAGAAACTGGACTAAGATAATAATCCATTGGTATCTAAGGGGAGGAAGCAGAAAAAAAAGTGTGACTAATAAAATGTTAGGCAGATTTAGTCAAAAGAGCTGCTGAGCCAAAATGGATCAATAGTAGAGCACAGAAAACTGTGGAAATGAGAAGGCCTAGATCAAAATAATCTGATTTAATCATAACAATCTCATGTAACACTTAAACATTTTTTTTAATAGTTAAGATTATAGTAACAATTGGATAATAGATAATTCAAAGGTGTTTTTCTAAAACTACTGACTTCGATCGAATTAATTCCTATAAAATATTCTAATAAATCACATAAGAAAGGTATACATAATGAAAATATTTACCTTTTGTTTTTCGGTAAGGGAGTCCCAAATATTTTCGTAAGAACTCTTAGCTTCCTGTATATCTTCGTGTATTTTAGCAGCAATTGGGTTTAATGAACTGAAATATTCCTCGGCAACTGATCTCAAAGCCATGGCTATTTGATTTGAATACTGATTGCTTTATACTATACAAGAATATTTTAACTAATTGCACACGTTATTTAATATACATTTCAACGAATTAATCTCGTCTCCAGCATTTTTATACACAACAATCTGCTACAATCAAAGAATAATATATTTATTCCAACACAGAACTATAATGGGTCGACAGTCAACACTACATTACATCAACATTCTACAATACTGATTACTGAGTACTTGAGCAGTATGCTATTAAATTAAATACATATTACCTATTACTATTAGGTAATTAGATATAATTGAGTACATAGTACATACAAATTACAAATCCCTACGAAAATTGAACCATTAAATTTGAACGTTCTGCCAATTGTCAATTGCTAAGCAATAATTAAGATTACCTATATGAAAAAGACCGATAAAGACTGTCAAGATGACAACAGCCAGATGTCAGCTGTGAGTTAGTCTTATTTATATAAAGCATTGGTAAGAAGACTATTAGCAAACCAAAATATATCATACTTTAAAGTAATAAGAAAGAAACGTTTTCAAGAATAGCTACAATACATAAAGAACCAACCATCTGTAATTTTAGACTTGGGCATTGATAAGTATACTATGGAAGCCGATAAAATTTTCACTCATATAATGCATTCACATTTTCAAAATTATCATAAGATCTTCACTGATGCTTCAAAAACAGACCTGAGTCCTGTTGGTATTGCAATTTGGACTACCTCTACTAGAATTATACTCAATTATCGCTGCCCATCTGTCACTTCTGTTTTTACTGGGGAATCAATTGCCATACTCGAAGTTATTTTATTTGTTAAGTCTCATGGCTTGAACAATTCTATTATAATTTCAGACTCTAAAAGTTGTCTTCAATCAATACTATCAAATCCATTTAAGTCAAAAAGTCAATTTCCAATTATACTTAGAATAAGAGAATGTTTGAAAGAGTGCTACGACCTTATTATCAACATAGTTGTAGCATGGATTCCAGGTCATTCAGGTATCCTTGCTAATGAAAATGCGAATTCCTGAGCTAGGTCAGCTGCTCAAACGGGTTCTCTCCAATATTCAGAAATTTTCTCTCATGATTTGCGCACCATCCTGAAACCCAAGATGCATGAGACTTGTTCCAACATATGGCAAGTGTCCAAAACTTCTAAGGGTAAATTTTATGGAGAACTGAACTGAGAGCTGAAGTACCCCGTCCAACTTTCTTTAAATGTCTCCTCTCCCTAGTTTTCACTCCTTTTGTATATACTTTGTGTAAATATATTAAAATAAATAAGATTAAGTTGTACTAGCACTAAGTACTTATATTAAATAATTTAAGTAATTATATTTGTGTATGTCCTTTATAGTCCTGTAGCTGTACCTACAACCAATAATATCAATTAATACAAATGTCTAATACCAAACTTGTAACGAAGCATTATAGATCGTAGAAATAGTAATCGTGCATAATAATAAGCGTATGCCGAAAGATTCGTTCTGATAAGAACATTTTATTTTATATAACGTAATATTAGCTCTGACAAGAACATTTTATTTTATATAACGTAATATTAGCTCTGATAAGAACCATTTCATAATGCTGTACATCAACTCATAGAATCATACAGAACACCAGTAGTCAGCTCAGTGAAGTTTCAAGCATCGTACTTTCTCTCGACGATCGCAGACATACTCACGTGATCAGTCATATGCACCGCGTTTCACAACCGCACAGCAAGGCCGAGCGGACTCGACTGACGAGTGAAGCGTCGGGACTCGATCGCTATTCATGCAATTTTAATCAATGGGCGACAACGTAGGTGCGGAATGCTCATTGACATCGTATGATCGAGGGCCGACGCGAGTTTACACAAACTGCGATAGCATTAGTTTTAGAGCGAGATAGAACATATAATATTTACAGTTTTACTATTGGTTAAAATGTAAGCTTTAGTATTGGTGTGTTTTTTCTGAACTTGTAAATATTTTTTAAGCAACGATTGTAATTGGGTAACTAGTTTTAAGGATTTTGTATATATATCGTGTAACCTTTTAATAAATCATATCTTCCATATATCTTCCACATATTCCTCACAGTCAAGCAGTTGTTTTATTTAATCGCGAAACGCGCAGTCTCTAAAGTCCTAACAGCATGTATATTCGTTTCAGGTATAAGAAAATAAAACTTGTTTCAATCTTAAGCATCGATCACTACCATTAAAATTAGTAAAAGAATACTCTAAGCTTGGTGGTCTACCTTAACGTGACATTGGAAAACTTGTGGTACACCTTCCACCATAGTAGGAAGAATAGAATAGAATAGGTAGCAAGACTATTAGCAAACCAAAATATATCACACTTTATAATAATAAGAAAGAAACGTTTAATTTCAAGGATAGCTACAATACATAAAGAACGTTGCGTTAACGGCATGCGCGTGCGAGACATCCTCATGGCTTGTCAGTTCTTCCCTGATTGCCTGTTTGGCGCTTGATCTCGACCGCATTCGCACCGCACGCCGATTACATCCGAGCTAAGACAAGTACCGAAACATCTTCGTACACGCTCGTGGCTTGACGTTCTTAACTACAACACGGCCATTCTGACCAGTCAGGCATCCTCGTATGATGTATGTACGAAAGTAGTTTAACCGTTTGGCCTTCGTGTCACATACATTGGCTTTTCAAAATAAATGACCAACAAAGCGCAGAAAAATTTAACAAATCTAACTACTACATGACTCTTGATTAAGATCATAACCAGACTGACATTAAATCAATCAGAAGAGAGTTAAATGATAATTATTACTGCCTATATATATATTGACCATGGGAAATGGATTCTCTAGATTCAGACCACAAACTACCAAGAATTGGCCTTGAGATTTGTTAATGGTCATGGCGAATGCAAGACGGATCGGAAATTAAAGATTTGCGGGCTAACTCGACATGCAAAATATTCATGAAGTAGTTGCTGCAGATCATGAAGAATTGCTATTACTCCCTATATCTCCCTACTTATTTTGATAACTTGTTTTTAATAATTAAAATCAATCCAGATACTGAAGGAATAATTGTAATTATTCGACCAAAACAGTACCCGGATTAATCAAATATTACTAGCTGACCCGGCAAACGTTGTTTTGCCATAAAAAGTACTTGTAGTGTTCGACCATTTTTACTCAGACTTATTTTTTAAATCAGACTATCACGAAAAAGTCTTTTCATCTTTCGGGTTAATATTAACTCATAAAAATGTGCCTTCCTATTGGGAGAACCGCGGCCTCTGACGCGCTATCTATAGGCACGCTCCCGCCTCCCTGCCGGCCGAAAACCCCGCAAGCGGTACGTCCCGCAATTTTTAAATTATAATTATATATTATAGAATATCTTCGAAAATATTCATTTAAATCAAATGCTGTAAAGGGCCATATAGATCTATATTAAATCAAGAATGTATTTAAGGTATTTAATTAGATAAGGATTAATGCTGTATAAGTTAAAATCGCTTCGAAAATTAACCATTATTTGTCGTAAAAAGTAAATGACAAAAAAATGTGATTGTGGGATATCCATAAGACAGACATATACCAATGCGGAGTTTTCTGTAGACCTTTACAATGTGTATGTCGGCGTTACGCCAGGGTTTCCTTGACCAGGGTCCACCATGAAGAAATACAACACTAATAATTTCTCAGTTTATTGAAGCACAACTGCTAGTATAGATATGAACCGTCTTTACATAAAACAACCGCTTTTATAGCTTCCGTACAATAGATGAAACAGAGTAGATACAACTTCTTTTAAAACACAAATACAATTAGGTATTGTAAAATAATTCCTAAATACAGCTCAATAAATGTATTAGTGAATTTATATAACTTCAAATGATTTATATAATAGTTTGTTCATTTAATTTGAACAAACATTACGAAGTAAGAAGATGGCGCTGCAAGCAAGTTTCGAAATACAATTAAGAAAGACTTAATGCATAAAATAATAAAGTTTGATACAGAATAATGATATTAATTCTAATACAAATTAATTTGAACATTTTCACATTCAATTAAGTATTTTAACAATAAATAAAACATCTTCAAACAATTCAAACAGTCAAACAGTGTCTATTTAATTAGTTAGACCTTAATAAATAACAGTTTTATGTTTACAAATAGCTATTTGTATTTAAATCTTATATATTTCAGATATATCAATAATAATATATTCATTTTAACGATAAACTAAAAGATAAATATCAATAGTTGCAAACAATTGACGGTAGCTGGCGATTTGCGCCCATATGGACAATACTAAGTATATTATTTTGATAAATCTCGTAGGGCTGCTCTTAGCCTGCGTTTGCAATGTAAGCGGAAAAATATTTACGACATCACATTAGAAACCTCAAAAATTACAGTGTTTCTCCAATATTTAATGGATGTATTATACATATAAAAATTCCTCTTCAATCACTCTATCTATTAAAAAAAACACATCAAAATCCGTTGCGTAGTTTTAAAGAATTAAGCATACATAGGTATATAGGGACAGAGAAAGCGACTTTGTTGTATACTATGTAGTGATGTCATATTTTTTCAAGTACCCGCAAAATCAATTCAGCCATCCCATAATCTGTTAGCTGTGGACTATAAAAAAAACAAAAATATTTATAAAAAATGGCAGACGTCTCGTACAGTGTTCGTAGGAGAAACGTCAAAATGCGTATTTTAATTTTATCATTCTTGTTTACACTGTAAATATCTATCATTAAACCATAACATCAACAAAACAATAGTTAAATTATAGTGCCATTTAAAATGTTGCATAACACCGGACAATATGTATCCAATGAAGTGTCAGTCGGCGGTCAAACTAATTCCACTTCTGCACCAACTCAAAGCGAAAGTAATGCATATAATCATTTTGGAGGGCAAGAGCAACAGCCCCAACACTCAAGTTTCCGAGATTTTTATGACTTGAATATGGCTGGAGTGAATCAGTGTTCTATTGTACCGAAAATTGATTATTCGCCTAATTTTATGTCTTCAACATTACTGCAGAATTGTTCGACTAGAGCCTCCAGCCAACCTTATAATCTCAATAAAAAAGACGGGCTATACGGCCATGATAATGGTATGAAAACTCTGTTGAATATTCCAAATGTTTCGTTAAAAAAATCATTGTTGAATAATCAGTATTATAGCACAAGTAAGCTGGACACACCTTCGTCAACAGCAGAAATTAACAATCCGAACAGATTCGATCAACAAGCGGAGAGTTATGTAGATCATTTATTAACAAAAAGTTTTGATTCTGCAAAGTATTCTGTAAATAATCTAGCTATTAGTGATACTTACAATTTACCTGGCATAAGTAGTGAACCCACAATATCTAAGAAAAATGAGATTACAGTTAAACCAGAAAATGTATTAAATGGATACAACATAGAATCTCAAATTAGTAAACATTCGAATCACTCAAATGTTACTGAATGTGTGCAATCACAAGACCCAAATACAGTGTATTATAACGAACCAAAAACCAATGAGAGTAGTTTTAATTTAGGAATAAAAACATATAAAGATCCAGACTCTAGAAAGCGGAGCTTAGAAAAAACAGTACAAATGATAGAAACAATAATATTAAATTCATCCACACGAGCTAAAAATGTCAAAGATACCAAAGACAGTATATCAAGTAGTAAAAAACAAAAGATTGACAACTTGAATGAGGATAGCGGCTCAGAAAGTAGCGAGGAGGATGATGTTAATGTAATAGAACAATACAGTGTGAAGCAGGAAACTCTAACAGATAGTCAACCCAACAATACTATAGTGGAGAGTCAGCCCGATAAGAAAATACAATTGAATAATGGAGAAAGCATAAACTTATCTGAAGTGAGAATTAAGCAAGAGGTAAAAATAGAACCCATGGAAATTGAGGTGGATATTGCTCCTCATGCTACGGAGCCTATTGTAAATCCATTTCAGAATGATGCATTTGGTGTTCGGAGTGAAGATGTTCTTAATAAGGATATTTATGATGCAGATTATGCTCTACGGATTGCTCAGGAGTTGATTAAAACTGGTAAGTTATTGTGAACTTTAAAATCAATAATAGTGATAATATGTGAAATTAACTAGCAGATATACTCAGCTCTGCGGCATATGCCATTAGAAAGATTAGATAGATTAGTGTACTTCAGTTATTTTCACAGCATCATGACATACGGTATTTTACTGTGGGGGCTGCTGACATACATATAGTGTTTGCTCTTCAAAAGAGAGCTGTTCTTTGTTTGAGAGACTGTCTATAACCAAGCTGATGGCTTGACAAAAATTTAAAGAAATAAATATTATGACTGTTCATTGTCAGTACATTTATGAAAATTTAATATATGTTCACAAAAATCATCACCTTTTGCTCTTAATAGTGATTTTCATTATTATAACACTGGAAATAAGGGATTGCTTGTAACTAATTCTAGTAGGCTCCATAAGACACATAATAGCTTTCAGGTAAATGTATTTTACTTTTATAATTAAGTCCCAGCCACTGTTCAGGCATTATCTATAAATAAATTTAAATAAATGGCTCTGTCATAAATCCTATTACTCCACAGCTGAATATCTAAGTGATCAGACTGCCTAGGACTAGATTATGATTATTTTATAGTGATAGAAATCACTGTACAATATTGTATATTTTTATTGAAAAGAGTGCAAAAAAAAGAATGCTGGGAGAGGTTCTTGCGCTGCTTCTTCTCTCTCAGAGCGCCATTAGTTTCCAAAGCGGTGGTAGTATCTAGTATATTAGAAATTACATCAAAAAGAATTCTAAAGGAATCAATTTTGAGAAAATGAATGCCTTTTAAACAACTTGGGTGAATCAACATGATATCTGGCTCGAATGATGTTTGTGCAACATACAGATTGCAAGAAAGTTTTTGTTTCTATTTCTCTTTCTTGTACTAAAACAAATAATATTTGTATTATTTAAACATCTTTTCATATTATTATTAAATAACATAGATGTATCACTTTTACCTAGTAACATATAATTGTCATTTGATTCCATGTAGAAAATGAAGCAAAAGTAAATAATTCATTATTTTAATGTGATATCCCTTCTTCTTAACTTCTGGGATTAATAATACAAATTAAAAAGGGAGATGCAAAGTTGGATTAGTTTAATGTCTCTTTAATAGACAAATTATCTGAAGTCGTATTATTTCACAGTGTCTTTATCGGTATATCTTTCAATCCATGATAGATATATATACTCAACCAATTATGGAATTGGGGTAGTAAGAGCACACACATTATACCCAGGACATACTTGCACATAGATTTTAATATGTCTCACTCTGTTTTGTTGATAACTGTAGGTATAGACAATGTGGTTAGAATGTTTCCTGCACTATTCAACAATCTTAAAACAGTTGCATGAGGTTGCATAACATATTCTCAAATGGGTCTGTAATTAGAATGGAGGGATTGTCCGCATAAGCTAACATGTAAAGTCTTCAGCTTTGTGATTAGATTAATTAGCGTGAGGTTTTGTAAAAGAGGCAATGGTACTCCTATTCGTCACCACACCTTATGGTTCCTCTGGTGTTACAAGAGAGAATTTTTGGGTTTTTCAAGAATCCTGAGGGGCACTGTATTGTAATGGGCAGGGTGTATCATTTACCATCATCTGAATGTCCCGCATGTCTCATCTTTTATCATCATAAAAATGCAACTTACCTTAAACAACTTTCTACCTGACAATCAACCTTATGCTCAATTTGTGCTAGACCTTTTTTTTTTATGGAAAAGGAGGACAAACGAGCGTACGGGTCACCTGATGTTAAGTGATCACCGCCACCCACAATCTCTTGCAACAGCAGAGGAATCACAGGAGCGTTGCCGGCCTTTAAGGAAGGTGTACGCGCTTTTTTTGAAGGTACCCATGTCGTAAATTAATTGTTTAGACATAATAAATCTTTATCAATGAAAGTTTTTACAATTTAAGTCAAATTTAACTAAATTTGAAGAGCCCTTTCACCTGATTCCTGACTCCGAATTCCACCATAACAAGCCACAAATTAGGATATCATCCCCACCATCTGGATGTATGGTGGTCCTCCACAGTGCGGTTTTCAAGGAGCTTTCTTCCACCTATTACAAAGCTATAAAATGAGCTTCCTTGTGCAGTGTTTACTGGACGATATGACATGGGTACCTTTAAAAAAATCGTGTACACCTTCCTTAAAGGCCGGCAACGCTCCTGTGATTCCTCTGGTGTTGCAAGCGAATGTGGGCGATGATGATCACTTAACACTAGGTGACCCGTACGCTCAATGGTCCTACTTTTCCATAAAAAAAAGGTTAACATTTAGTGTTATGACATCATCTAAAAATTGTCAAAATACAACACATTCTTTGCTGAACCGGTACTTTAACATGTTTGTTATTGCTAAAATTAATTAATAAAGTTAATTAAAAATTAATCTGATCCTAAATTTTCAGGAGCACTTACAGATTCATACTTTGAATGCCCATACTGCAATTTATACTTCAACAATCCAAAGAGGTTTCTTATACACATAAAGTGGCATTCATTCGGCTTGACAAATGCAAAGAGATTCGAGTTGCAGAAGGAAAAGGAAATGAAGAAGATTATAAAGAGGGAAGCCAAGGAGTTGGAGAGGATAAAAGAGATAGAAGAAAATAAAAATGGTGTGACACACAGGTGTACAGTTTGTGAGAAGATTTTCACGTCAAAAGTCAGTTTGAGGAACCATAGGCAAAGGTAACGATATATATTCATATGACTTCCTATGTCAATAGCCAGACAGAAATGTATCTTGCTGATTTCTACCTAGGTGATCGTTAAACTGAAAACCGGTCAAGCTATTGTAGCATTGGTTGGCATGACTAATTGACATGTAATTTTGTATTAGTCCGTCAACTTTACTTGGAGCCTGGCTCGAATGACAGATCTAGGAAGTGCGGTCAGCAACAAAAACTGAATAAAACTGGTTAAGCCCTAGTAGGTCAGTAAAAATAGAATTTAACCCCGCATTAAATTTTCGATCCAATTTTTTTTGTTAGTCTATGGCTTGTAAGGCTTATCACTTACTGAGCATAAAATTTGTAGCCATCTGGAGGGCAAAGCCAAATTGGCTTCGAAGAAGCCGGCCCACATTCTAGCGCTCGACAAAGCTCAGGTCCGGCCTCACATGGAATATTGCTGTCATCTCTGGTCTGGCGCACCCCAGTATCAGCTCGATCCATTTGACCGCGTGCAACGCAGAGCAGCTCGAATTGTCGGGGGTGCTCTGTGAACGGCTGGATCACTTGGCGTTGCGTAGAGATGTCGCTTCATTGCGTGTCTTCTATCGCATTTATCACGGGGAGTGTTCAGAAGAGTTGTTTAACCTGATTCCTGCCCCCGAGTTCCACCTTCGCACGACACGCCACAAGTTAGGATATCATCCCCACCATCTGGATGTGTGGCGGACCTCCACAGTGCGGTTTTCAAGGAGCTTTCTTCCACGTACTACAAAGCTGTTGAATGAGCTTCCTTGTGCGGTGTTTCCGGGACAATACGACATGGGTACCTTTAAAAAAAGCGCGTACACCTTCCTTAAAGGCCAGTAACGCTCTTGTGATTCCTCTGGTGTTGCAAGAGAATGTGGGCGGCGGTGATCACTTTGAACACCAGGTGACGCACGTTTATCCTCCTATTCCATAAAAAAAATCACAAAATGCTGCCAGATCCAGGTGGAGCTCTTGAAAAAACGTTTTTAACCGATATCACGGAAACTATGGTCCTTAGGGCAAATTTTCTTGGACCATTGTCGTAGAAAATAAAGTTTCGCATCATTTATTTACCGTTTACGGTTTATGACCCATTTAATGAATCGGATTTTCTTTCTCGGCCAATAACTCTTAAAATATTGGTTTAACCAAAAAAATGCGCCTCCATATCCATTTTATAGATCAATTTATTCTCTACAACTTTTTTTCAAAACTTTTTTTTTAGTTTTGGACTACAGGACGTAAAGTCGAAAATTTTCAAAATTTCAAGTTTTTACGAATTCATCAACTAATTTTAAAAAATATGCCGATTGTGCGCAAAAAATTCATAGTTCATTTCCTTTCCTGAAATACGAGTAGTAACGATCTTTATAATATTTTACTAGTGGACCCGACGGTCGTTGTTCTGTACATAAGAAATAAAATAGGTACTGTTTATTATGAATTTGTCAATAATATTTCATAACATCAAGAACTATTTCGTAAAATATGCTTCCTGTTGTTATAATGTAATGGTTTCATAGCAGAACTGTCAAACCGTGCGTCAATAAATTCTCTCATAGAAAATATGTCCATACAAAACTATCCAAGTCCCAGATCGAAATAAAAACTATCCTATCTCTCAAGTTGAACTAAACTTGGTTAATTAATTTACGATTTCACTGGAAACAAATATCAGGACACCGGATTTAAAGTCAAAGTTTTTATTTGCATAAACATGTTAGATTGATGTTACATAAATATTATAAACACATTTCTAAATCATTAGTTACAATAATATCAATTTAACAAAATATTAGTAGCAGTATTATAAGCCTAATGAATATAAGCAGTTTTTACTAAGGTATATTTTCAATTTAGATGAGAAATACCTATTTGAGGATATATTAAGATTATATTATATTTTGTACAACATCGCTTCTCGACTCAGGTCCCAAGTTAGCTTGACGGCTTGTTAACTATATTTGAATAAAAATATTTTCATTTTTCAGGGAGCATTCATCGCAATCGCGGGACTGTAAGATATGTGGCAAAGGTATTGTCGGATGGAGGGCTATGAGGTCCCATTTGGCAACACACACAAACAATGATGGCAGATACATGTGCACAGAATGTCCGAAAAAGTTCAAACATCCCCATTCATTGACAAAGCATAGAGATACACATAGGGTATGTATGACAAAAAAAGTGTGTACTTATACATACACATATACTTATATGTACACGCAAAACCTAAAAAAAAAATTCTCGTGCGATGCTCGTACTTATGTAAGGCGAAATACAATATTGTAATGAATGTAATATAATGTTAAAAAGTTTATTTCTTTAAATTTTTATTTTAATGATTTTTACGACCTAGGTTATAAATTGTGCGAATAGTCCTCTTCTGTAGCTCAGAGGTGGTATTGATATCTGCAGTACTGCTCCATAATCTTTCATAGGACATAATACTATGAAAATAACTAAAGCAGTTATTTATCTCGTCTTTGTAACCGCAAAATATGCTTCATTCATTTAACTCTGGCTTAATGCATCGACTATAATGAACATATTATACCATAAATTCTATACGTTGTGACAATGGAAGTTCTCATTCTTAGATGTAAATTAAGGGAAGATTGAAGAGATGCGCGCCTACATAAAAACCTCAAACCCATCCACATACTTCAAGGCTTCAAACACAGTTGTCTTTTTTTCAAATGAAAAGTAGACGTAACATTAATGTATTTTTAATACAGTTAGTTATAAAGTGACGTATTGCAGGGACGTATAGCGTTCGGGATGTGGGCTATTACATACTCGTGCTTATTCTTCACCTTCTCCGAACTCGTGCGTTCTCTTTCCCAACTGTCAAAATAATGTCTATTAAAAAAAAAGCCAACCACGAAGTTTTTACAAAAAAAAATTCATAGAAGTTTTTACGATTCATGCAAATATTTCTAAAAAGAAGCTACTAATTTGTTTCAATATCAGATTTAATGATTTGATTCAATGGTTAGGTTTCATTTCATTTCATCTCATTAAATTTCATTTTCATTTCATATCAATAATAAAAATCTACTGAAGACTTGGCTGTATGTATAGTTCCCTTTGCTTACCCAGAATTGGTAAGGAAAACAAAAAAAAATCTCTACTTATATTCTTTTACGGTTGGCGCCATTTTCCATGATTAGTTAGTTGTGTTTTTATTATTCTATTAAATTGCTTCATTTTTTCACAACTGTATTAAAAATAGTTGTTCAGTACACGTGCGGAAGCGTCATTGCAACTTGTTCCGACTGTCAGCCGGAACTCTTTGCATTGACAGGCTTTCCGCACTCGTAATGAAATATACTATTAACATATACTATGATTCAACTGGCAATACAGGACTATTCAACAAAATATCGAGAGTAATAATCGTGTTTTCTAAAAGAGTCATGCAGATATTATACCAATAGTATGTCTTACTTATTTCTTTTCCAACCATGCTAGAAGAAAGAAATTATGCATCAAACGCTATAAATTTTTATTTTTATACGAGTGTTATATTGCGATGTGATTCAAGTGACACAGACAGGAGGGAAGCGCATCTATATGTAGTATAAAGTGATGGCCGTCTTTGCGAATTTAATTTTGTATCTAAACAGGTGAAACAACTAATTTCATGCTTATATTATAAATATGTGCATCTACTAGTACTGAATCTTGTATAATATTGCAATAGCGTCCAGAAATTAATAGGTGCCAGTTCACTGCGAAGTCAAAGACAAAGAATCAGCAGACTTAATGAATGGGGATGGTGCAAAGAAAGAAATACTTAAACCTGAAACATTTTGTCTTTTCTTTATCTTTTAGCTCAAACTTTATGTCATTTTGTAATTGTTAAAACATCCGGCTCGAAGGACCAATACTTAACCGACAGCTCAGTTTGAACGAATCAAGACAGTCAAAATGACATAGGGGGATTATTGATCACCGAAACGTCTCCTTTACATACACATATTCCAAACAATACTGATTTTAAAAGCAACAATCCACAAAAAAATTTAATCCTTTTATGGGACCATAGACCACAGATAACGCATCGTAGATTTGCATATACATTGGTGTTATCGGCATCTATTGGTAAACTGTATTTTTCAGATAAACAAAGTTAAATTTAATGTTACCATTTTCAGGAGAAGACTCATCCTTGCCCTCAATGCTCGAAGCTATTTGGTTCCGAGCTGCTGATGAACATACATATGAAGTGCCACGAGAGAACCCAACGTGGTATCACACACCATTGCACATACTGTGGGAAGGGTTTCTTTGAATCTTTCAGTCTACAGGTATGTTCTATTTCAGTTCCTTGATTTAAAGTACTCGTGTAGTCCTTAAACGTAGCACCTCAGTGGCAGTGCCTAGCTAAAATTGACTAAAACAAGCATTATATTCTATTGTTCCTACTATAGAGTTAGTGGAAGGTTTTTTTGTTTTATATTTGCAATGGTAGTGATAGGTGCAAAAGATTGAAACAAGTTTTATTTTCTTATATTATACCTTAAACAAATAAACATGCTTTTAGACTATAAAGGACATGCACAAATATAATAACTTAAATTATTGAATATAAGTTAATAACTTAATGATATTTACGACTTAATCTTATTATTTTCAATATATATTTAGACAAAAATTTTACAAAAGGAGTGAAAACTAGGGAGTCTAAAGGAAGTTGGGCGGGAACTTCAGAAGGTATAAAATTGTATAAAGAAGATGGCATTAAAAGGCAATTGAATAATAAATGTTCAACATTTCACTCATCTAGACTTTCACAAAGGGTTATTGTCTCTACTTCTTAGTTTTGCTAAAAAAAATGGAGTACAAGCATTCATGCGACGACGACGAGACCTTAAACTGAGAATATGTCTTGTCGCATTCGATAACGAAAAAAATGCGGAAAGTACCAAGTGATTTAGCATTTTTTTAAAAGAAAAACTTGACAATACTTACACAAATTGTTTGGGACCCAGTGCTCTGTGAACTGCTGCATCGCTTCATTATGTGTCTTCTACCGCATTTATTAAGGGTAGTGTTCCAAAGAGCTGTTTCACCTGATTCTTGCCACCGAATTCCTACTTCGCACGACACGCGACATATTATGATATCATCCCCACCATCTCGATGTGTGGCGTTCATCCGCAGTGCGGTTTTCAAGGAACTTTGGAAGGTAATGCTGTGGAATGAGCTTCCCTGTGCGGTGTTTCCGGGACGATATGACATGGGTACCTTAAAAAAAAGCACGTACACCTTACTTAAACGCTCCTGTGATCCATCTGGTGTTGCAAGAGAATGTGGGCGACGGTGATCACTTAACACCAGGTGACCCGTACGCCTGTTTGTCCTTCTTTCCATAAAAAAAAGATATTAAACTAAAACATAGTTTTTACTGGAAGAGGCATACTTTCATACAGCCAAATACTTATATAACATTCTTGTCTTTATACAAATGATTTAAGTTTTCTTTAGTGTTAATTCCGCCAATATTTTCACGAGTCTCGTGCCAGATTTTGGCGAGACAACACGTCCTGAGGATGCCTCGTGTAGAGGCGAAACACGTGTCGAATTGTTTTAAAAACGAATATTGGCGGAATTAACACTAAAGAAAACATAAATCATTTGTATAATTATGGATTTCCGCAAAGTAACGCCTACTTCAATAAATATTCTTGGCTTTACTAAAAATAACTGTTACCACCTTGTATGTTAGAGAATGTAACATAATTGTAAGTTAACATATATAATTTTATTTCAGGCTCATGAAAGGACACACAGAAACGAGAGACCATTTGAATGTGAAATTTGCAACACCAGATTTGGAACCAACTCCAGTCTGAAGCGACATCTCAAAGTTGTAAGTATTGCTTAATATTAAAAAAATTGGGGATTCTGTCACAGCAGAAAATTCATTTTATTTATATTCAAATATTTTATTAAAACCTAGCTGACCCAGCAAACGTTGTATTGCCATATAAAGTAATAAGAAAAAAATCAATAATTAAAATTTTTGGGGTATAAAAAATAGATGACCGATTCTCAGACCTACCAAATATTAAGTCGTACATAAAATCTACCAACTATAGATAGCTAACAATAAGTTTTTTTATTACCACCGGAGAAAGCTAGAAAGATATAAAGATTTTAATTAGTTATTCATTATAAACTATTCTTTCAATTGGATTTCTGAACGACATGAGACACATCAAAAGAAAAACAAAATCGTTCTTTTTATTTAATTCCGAGCATTTTCATATTTATTCACCTTTTAAACCTTCTCTGGACTTCCACAAATAATTCAAGACCAAAATTAGCCAAATCGATCCAGAAGTTCTCGAGTTTTAGCGAGACTAACGAACAGCAATTCATTTTTATATATGATAGGTTTAATACCTCCTGTTAAACATCAAAAACTACCACCCATTCGAAAATTTAAGCTGTAGACCTTAGAAGAAATAATACTAAGCGGTTCTTCAAGGGTCGATATAAACGAAAACACAGGGTTAATTAGGTCTATGGGCTATATTTCACCGGGACACCGCGGCGACCCAACCAGTCGCCGCTACCAACAAAATATACACACAACTCTACGGAGAGTTACTCAGCCTGTGTCACCCCCAATATTATTCTCATGAAAAATAGGATTAGAGTAAGATAAATGTTTAACAAAACCATTTAATATCTTATGCCTCAAAGGACTGGAGTCAAATGTTAAATCTCATAAGCCCTGTAACATCACTATTCCATTTTATTAATAGTTTTATGACAGCTCTCGGCTATGAAGTTTCGTATTGTTTAAGTTAAAATTTCATACAATTAATATTGTGCTTCATCAAAGTCTTATTGTACAATCCCTTATGAATATACTAAAATTATTATTGTAAAATGATTTTTTTCTTAATTTTTTTTTCAGTCACACAACACATCAAAACCCTTTGAATGCTCAGTGTGTCACCGCTGTTTCATCTCAGAGGCGATCCGAGATCGCCACGAAGAAAGAGCTCACAGCAGCCCGGATGATTTCAAGTTCCGCTGCACCGAGTGTCCGGGAAAGTATCTCCGCATGAAGGATCTAAGGAAACACATTTACAAAGTGCATCCCAAAGGCAGACGGAAGAGGATCACCTCGGGTGGAGAGTCAGATGACTGATTAGTGATGGACTGAGTGACTTTGAAGTGTTGTGTCAGTTTAAGTGCATCACAAAGGCAGAAGGATAGGAAACATATTCAGAGGTGAGAGACGAACGTAATAGTTTTAATCCTGGTATACTACCGGTTAACGAGCGAGTTGAATGCCGTCGGGGAGGAAAAGAGCGCTAGCATTTCTCCCCGCTTTCCACACGTCTCGCCTCGCGTAGTGTAGTGCTGTGCGGTAGTCATCGCTTGACGTGTTATCGCATATAAGTAAAGTTGCCATCCCGCGTTTTTTTTTTTAAATTTAATGTTAACTAATCCCAGTCTATCAGTTTTTATTTTATATTACTGTTTAAACTTAAAGCATTATTTAAATTTATCGACACACTTGCATTGCATTCCCTGAATTCTGTATTCAACTTGTGCAATATCTGTATAGGTGCATGGTATGTGTGGAATGGCACAGTGTGCTGGAAAAACGAAATTGAAAGGAAACACCTTTAATAAATAAGAGGAATTATTTAACTTTTCAAAGAAGATGTAAGTGTATTTACTTAGCAGTAAATTTGCCAGTCTTCAATAAATTTGAACAGAGTTTTTCACCGAAAGCGACCTGGCAATTAATATTATTAAACATTATCTGTCTCGTGTGTAGTCAAGATAATTGACCTGTATTTGCCGTGGTCCAGATAAACATATCAGGGTTCCACTTGTGTTATATACCCTTCGGCTTTGATATGTACGTTTCTTATTGTTGTTACTCTAGACGGATATGCAAGAAGCTGGGGATGTTTGTCTGTAGCAAATGGATGTGTGTCATGTCTGCCTCTCCTTTTGATAGATAGGCATAATTAAATTATCTATCTATATATGTATGAACATTAAGATTCAGAGGAACATATTCGTCATTTTAATTTCATTTGTGATTGTGGTTGACTAGTTGATATGCAAATTTTTGAGATGCATTGTTTTCCTATATTGCCACTGCTTAAACATTGCTAATTAAAACGATACAGCGCAACTGTCTTGTGTAGATGTAATCCACGCTTTCCAACCAAGGACGATGAATGTCATATCATTATTTGGATTACATCTGCAGTCTGCATGGATGGCATCAAGCAAGGTCACCCCTGATGAGACGTTGGATTTCATCTGCCTGAATCATGCTCTAGTGTTATTTCCGCTAAGCTTCACAAAATCACTTTGACATGAGTTGAATTCTCTGGAGCTGTTGACTCGCCAAATGTTGGAACTGCTGAGTGATCTGTTATTGGTTGAGTAATTTTAAAAATATTTTGTCCTTCATTGTCCAATTCCTGTATTGATGTTACCTTGCCTCATAGAATTCAATGCTTCTTGTTTTTCTTTTTAAAGAAAATAAGGACATTCAGCTGATGGTAATTGATACTCCCTGCCCATTACAATGCAGTGCCCCACAGGATTCTAGAAAAACACTGAGCACAAAAATTTGCTCGTCACCTTGAGACATAGGATGTTAAGTCTCATTTGCCCACTAATTGTTGTGTTGTGTATATGGATTAAACATTTGAAACTTGAAAATAATCTCTGTAAATGGACCTATTTTTAAAAGGCTTTACTTGTATTATTGTATTATTTTAGAGTTAAGAACATACTAAATAGTTATTGTAAATATGTCATAGAGTTATAGCAAAAATATGTTTCATTTGAAAGCAAAGAAATTCGAACAAAGAGATGGTGAGAGTTTGCGAAAAATGTAAGAGAAATAAAAAATAATATATTATAATAATAACAAGGTTTAATCAGTATTTGAAGAACGCGACAGAAATGTATTCCATTGTTTTATTTGCTCATAATTTCTTATCATATATATTTCATTATCATCCAAAATACACTAGTTGTAATGAATGTTATAAGTATCACACTGAATTTTCACTTTATCTACAATGAATAATCAATTGTGATTCTATATATACCCCTAAGTATTATTCTCAAAGGTTCTCGAAGATATCCTCTTTGTAGTCATAGACAACAAACAATAAAGACTGAACAAGTTGTTTAGATATGTCAAGGTCAAGATTCCTTTAACAAATGATATTTTGTCTCTTTTATGCTCATAACTTTTATTCTTATTTAAAACCCATACGCATATGATTTATTATGGTACAATTGCGCTCGTCACGTTGAGACATAATATGTTAAGTCTCATTGCCCTTCAGACCGAAACACAATAATGCTTACACATTACTGCTTCACGGTGGAAATAGACGCCGTTGTGGTACCTTTAATGTAGCCGGCATCCGACAAATCAAAATTGTTGTTGCATTATCGCCCTGTCTGGTCGTCTATACACGAGTATTATTATAAAACCAAAGTCTATGCTCGTGACAGACAGTCGGACTGCGGAGTCTTATTAGTAGGGTACATTGGCTACGTAACGCATCGCGTACGGAACCCTAAAAGTGTACTGAACACTCGGAAATACGATTTCTCTTATTTAAATTTTGTAAATATTTAAAGTATGTAGGCACGGAACGTTTTGCACGGCCGTCCCGCATAAACACAAATTTTAAATCTTAAAAGATTAAGGATTGGTCTCCGCTACGCTCCAATTATATACCGCACTACCTAAGAACAATAGCTTCTTTATTACGGCAACTATTAGATGCTTGTGTGTGTGGCATCTTGACACTCAATGGCATCTTTCAAATTTTGTAACATACGCTTCGTGTTATTTTATATTGAAATTAATAAAATATAAAATACAGATGATATGTGGTCCCAGTGTCTTTCTTGTTTCTTGTAGTATTATTTTTACAAAGTTTTACTACGCAACCCGGCATTTTAGTTTCAATTATTAGCAACGTTTCACATTGTTGGAGACTGGCGTTATTTTAGCGGTATCTAGTTGGGGCGCAGCGCTGACCAATCAAATCTAAGTTGTATATACAGTTTTTAAGATCTTACCTCAACGCACATTAAAGAACATTTTACATAATCATGAAGTTATTATAATATGTCAGTTTGAGTGCGTTTTGTGCGCTTTATAATTTTTGAATCTCCAAGTATTCTTGAACCTAATGTGAAATTTTAATAAAAGCATTAATATCTCTATGTTTTAGCTATATGCTTGAGTTGCCCTCGAAATTTATAAACAAATATTAGGTTAACGTTATCATTATTGTTTATAGACTGAATTTTAGTTTACTTGTTAATTGTATAACTTTGAGTAATCGACCAAATGGAGACTCGTTTCACCCATATTATACCTACAATTTTAACGAGATATAACGAACGTTAGTTATCTTGAGATCTCTAGGCACCGTGCTAAATTAATTTTAACAATATTTTGAGACCCTAAATAGCTTAAAGATAATATAATCGTTAAGTGTGACCAGGCTATTATTCCGTAACTATTACAAATATCAAAAATCTTTAAACTGATAACGAAACTACATTACCTAATTAGTAAAATAACATCAAAAGCTTTTAATAGTTATTTATGCAACTGTTGTGTAATAAGGGGTATTAAAACACGAATGTAGGTTTAATTGATAATAGTATCACATGAGTGTTTTAATATCTAATTGTCTATCAACACTTGCATACAAGACTATCTACACCCATAATATGGATCCTTTGTAAAAGATTCTGAAACAGTTAACTTACTGCTAACAATAAAAACGCCAGTCCTAGTAACCATAATATCATCCAAAGGAGTGTTATTATGAAAACAGATGATGTAATGTTTGTACTGAATTTCATTACAACACTCGTTTGGATAAAGTAATGGTTATTAGGGCATAGGGTGTTTCAATGTTGGCAACAATAAGTTAGCATAGTTTAAGAATCTTTAACAGAGAATTTAAAGAATGGGTGTGGATAAAAACTAATTTACGGGCTGTATCCAAAATCCTGATATTAAACACTCGCATACATTTAGTATTAGATTAAGTAGAACCTTCGTAATTAATTATAATTTTTATTTATTAATTAACCATAATTAATAATTAACTATTGCTTTTCATAAACATTGGCACTTTCTCGGTCGTCTCCTTTTGGTTGAATACTTTAAGCATAGGCAATGTTAATTTAATATTGTTTGAATGTTATCTATACAAGAGTATATTATGTATGTTTTAAATTATGGAAGAAATTTTTAAATAAATAAATTTCTCGTATTAATAATGTAAATATTTTATTAATAAGTTTAGGTGTTATATTTTAGGTACAGGTATATTCCATATTAAAACCGTTTAGTATATTTATGTAATGCTGGAGGTGGATTTTAGATTAGACGTATTTTGAAATGGATGTATTATTTATGTAGTGTATATATTTGGTGTCGTAGAATATTTAAATAAACTTAATTATTGAACTCTAAATGTGTTTACTTGCAAACTGTTTACAATCCCGGGACGTTTTAATTGTTAATGTCGCGAGCCTAGGGCTCTTGCTTAGGAAATTCAAATTCAAATATTTTTATTCAAAATAGGATTTATAATCACTTATTGAACGTCAAAATCTACCACCTTTTCATTAAACAATCGTAAAGTACAAATTAGACCTCAGACCTGAGAAGAATGGGCGCAAGAAACTCAGTGGGCTTTTTTTTTATATAAAATATGGATTACAATGTAATATCGTACAATAAACATTAATAATTAAAGAGCCTGAGGGTGTCCGCTTTAATCCCAGTCCGTGGTGTCATTAAGAAAATCGTTTATGCTATAATAACCTTTCCCACACAAACGTTTTTAACAATTCTTTTAAATTTCGTAACACATTTGTTTTGTACATTTTCTGGGATCATATTGTAGAAGCATATACATCGCCCATCAAAAGTCTTACTAACTCGACCCAACCGAGTAGTAGGCATAACAAGTTTATGTTTGTTCCACGTGTTAACATTATGAATGTCATGTCGAAAGCACTACATCGGCGCCCTGTTGGATGCCCCTAATATTTTCCTGTGTTATTATGTTCCATTTATCCGAGAGGCAGTTCAAGTGCCAAATTAAAAAAAAATACTGGATAATTTTTGATTTATTTACATACATACTTGTAAATACCTAATAAACATCATAACTACTATAAGTTAATATAATTACTATCATTTAGTGTAAATTTAACTCCAACTAGCCATAATTAAGAACATTATATATCTTTAGTTTCAATTAGTATTGCATAAACATTTTTTTCTATGTACCTAACATTGAATACCTCAAGGTTTTACATAGTAAGATGTATCTGACTAGAATTTTATTAGACTTATACGTTATTTCTTTATGTACCTACTTTGTAAGTTGTTTGCTTTTCCTAATAGAAAAAAATGGTCATCATCATCTCAGCCGAAAGAGCGGTTATTGCTAGGCAAAGGCCTCCCCCAAAGATAATTCGTCATGCGCTGCCCTCATCCAACTCGGCGATCTTCACCATATCATCGCTCCATTATGTGGGGGTCTACCAACACTGCGCATTCCAGTACGTGCTCAGCATTCGAGGACTTGACTGTCCCAACGACCATCCGTCTCTAATTGATTTTGAATATCACACTACCCTGAGAAATAATAGTGCCAATTTGAATGTACGTAATTGAACCTAATCACAATTCTTCACAAGATTTCGATTTATTAATCTTATAAATGTAATGAATAAATATTCCTTGCGCTCCAAATGCGCTCATGGATACGCTCTCTCACCAACGACCTACACAACACCCGATGGATGAATGTCTCAAGCTGTAGACAGTCGAAGGAGGCGATACCTGCACTGTCGCCCAAACTGACACGTAGACTTATCAGCCTCAACAGACATGACATCCGTATAATGGTGGGCACCCTAACAGGTCACACATCACTAAACAAACACCTTTTCACAATCGGCGTAACGGACAGTCCTAAGTGCAGAGGCTGTCTGGCCGAAGACGAAACGGTCGCTCACGTAATCCTGGAATGTGCGGGGGTGGCCAACCAACGGGCAAAAACCTTAACCAATACGAGGTCGCTCCAGGAAGTCTGCGAACACCCCACGAATGTTCTGAACTTCTGGAAGGAGCTGGGCTGGTTGGAGTAACTGGCCATTACTGCACACAAAATGGACCCATGCAAGTGATTTAATTGCGGAAACAGAAGCCCCTATACCATACCATACCAACATATTCTTTTGGTTTACATAAAATCCACAGTAATTGCATTATATAGAATTGTTTTGTGAGCATTATTTTTGTAATTTTGTAGTTACCAAGCGTATGCTATAATAACGTTCGTTATGCTCACTAAATGGCATAGCTTGCAGCGGCGTCGTGTGCCAGATCGCTCCTTCACTCAAATATTTGCGAAAGGTAACGATGGCTGGTCCATGTGTCAATTACTCGTGGTGCCAGGTCGACCTGTTATAGTTAGCATTAACGTAAAATGTAAATAAAATAAAACAGTGTCACTTATATAATAATATATTCTTAAACTGATATTGCTTATGTCTAAAACAAACCTATTTCTTACAAGACAATTGTGTGTTGAAAACACAAGAAAAAAAAACAATCTTATAAGATTTAAATGTAATAAGATTCAATAATTTGTACTTTACGATTGTTTAATGAAATTTTCGTCTTCCCAGTTTTAAAAATATGCGCTTTTTTCTTTAAGCTGCAAAACAAAACATACTTATCGTCGTAAAGTGTATTGAGAAATTAAAGAATAAATCAGATTTTTCTATCAAATATAATATTTAATTGTTGTTTTGTCAAAATGAATTCCTTTTTGATCATCTCCTCTTTCCTTTAAACTACAATTCGTGCATATACATAACGCATGTTTTTTCAACTATTTATTTGGCTCTCGCCAATTTATTTACTTTATTGAAGTAGGCGTTACTTTGCGGAAATCCATAATTATACAAATGATTTAAGTTTTCTTTAGTGTTAATTCCGCCAATATTTGTTTTTAAAACAATGTGTTTTGCCTCTACACGAGGCATCCTCAGGACGTGTCGAATTGTTTTTAAAACAAATATTGGCGGAATTAACACTAAGATACATCCACTGTACCCAATATCTCTTGAAGTTCTTACGATTTACTAATTTTTTCACTAACGTTCAAAGAAAAATAAAGTAATTAAATTTTAGCGTTTTATTCCATCACCTTGCATAGAGTGTATTAAAAATATTTGATTGCACGGACTAGTAAAAAAATAAGGACTCCGTGTCACCTTACAAAACAGTGTAGCACCAAAACAATCCGATTAACGTTTACACGTATTTACATAAATAGCCCCACGCACACACTTACACTACTACAGGCCGATAGGCGGCTATTATGAGAATTGTCATCGTCTGTGACAGATCAGTTTGCTTTTCAATAAAATATTTTAAAAATGCCGTCGTGCGTTGTGAAAAAGTGTTAAAACGATACGTTATAAGTATTTGTGGCCATATATGATTATTTAAGGGAGAAAAAATTGTGTAACTAGTATCCCCCGTAACCGCACACACACTAGCATAACGGTGCTTCACTTGCTAATATCACGGCGCGGAGTCCTTCTTTTTTTACTCGTCGGTGTTTGATAGTAGTATGATGAAGCTGTAAATTATTGCTAATAAAGATTTTTCTATTTCTAAATATTGATTTAAAACAGTTACAATGAGTTTCTTGCTCACACTACACTTGTTGTACACTAATTTTCATCAAAGCCAACTTGTCGGAGGTAGTGGTCTTGGTAAATTGTATAACTATGGCAAACACTGTCAAAATGATATGACACATTTTTTTACCCACATGAGATAATATCTTTTAGGTTTAAAATACCACAAACTGTACAGCTGTGTTTGTGGTTCGCTTCGAGTACCCGTTCGTTGCTCTACGCAAGTACATTAGTTTCACTACTGTACAGGATTTTTATACTGTGGTTATGTATGGTATGTACGGTGTGCAAAGATGAATAAAGCCCTCAAATAATTTTGGCTGACGTTGGATAAAACAAAGGCACATTTGCAGTAAATTTAAATGTGACAATATAATTTTCTTTACTCATAATAGTAATTACAAACACATTAATCTTGGAGAGTGCTGTAATAAAGCTGACAGCACATTATACCGTCAAAATAGGCTCAAAAACATCATTTTTTATTACAGTATAAATCAAAGTTATCTAAGCGACGCTTAACAGTATTCATCTCTTCAACCTTATAACATAGTAGACTCCTAATATTAATTACGCAATGTAAACAATACAGTCAACCGCCTGAGGTGGGGCGCAGGCAAATACTGAACGCTCATTGGTCAGGTAACGATTACAACATATCGTAAAAAATCGCTATTGGCTTCAGTGTATTTATATTGTTTCTATTTTTTCTAATGCGATATACGAATTAGACATGTAACATTTCACAATTAGTATGAGGAATTCCATATGAAATGCATTTTCATGAGTCGCATCCGCTACCCCTCATCATTCGGTATGTGAAATGTGTCAGTCAATGAAATCGCATCGTACGTAGGTTTATATTTCAATAACATCAACTCAAGTAGAAGCTAGCGAGTAGCAACGAATAGTGCTAGAGCATGCGGTACAAACAAACCATACTATGTATATACGGCTACGAATAACGTAGCGCCACCCGTGCGGCGTGATAGTACTAAAGCATATAGTACAAAGAACAAACCATATTATCGTGATTTTTTGCTGTTAAGTGTACGGCTATGCAGAGTTTAGCAGCACCCGTGCGGCTTCGTAGTACTAAAGCATGAATTATTGTGATTTATTGCCTTTAAGTGTACGGCTACGAAGAGCGTAGCACCAACAGTGTGGCGTGATAGTACTATCCCTTGCATAACATTAGAGATCAATTAAGCTTAGTACCGTAAAGTATTATTTTCTTGGAATAATTTATTGCCGATATCATGTTTGTTTCTTTACATGAAATTGTATTTTTTTTTGTAATTCCATCCAGTGAAAATGAATTAAAAGTTTTAGTCATTTCCATGCCTAATATGAATGCGTTCGCTCTTCAAGTCTCTGACGGTTATAAGATCGATGATTTACCATAGCATTGCAAAAAATTGATAACTATATTTTTATCTAGATATAATAATAGTGATGTAGGTATATTAAAGAAAATACACATCGTTGTTGCACTTTTAGATTTGGATCAAAAAGGTTGAGGCCAATCAAAGTTTATAATATTCCATATTCATTAACCGGCCGGTAAAGGGATATGAAAAGAAATATAACTTTCATAACACAAGGTTATTATACATCTTTTAGCAAAGTAGTAGTATACACCCAGCCCATTACAATGCAATATAACTTGGGACACATAATACATTATTAACACTATTTATAGACAGCCCCAGCTTCATATGTTAAACTTGAGGTAAAAAACTTCAACATTGAATGTCTGAGTTGTTTTAATCTATGACATCTTTTAAGTAGGTGCCTATTCAATAAAATGATAGACTGTATGATAACAAAAAATACATATGTCCAAGAATTTTATTGTATTTATTTAGATAAGGATTAATACTGAATAAGTGAGTCAGTGAAATAAGTGCCGCATATACCACACTTTTGTAGTTTAAGTTTGAATAAAGGGTCACTGTGAGGCAATCGTAAATAGGGTTGCCAGGTGGAATCCAAAAGGAGGACACGTACTCCTTTCCCATGATTTGTCCTCTCGTCCTTCCACATCACCTCCCCATCTGTCCTCCTTAATCAAATTATCGCCTGGCAACCCTAAACGTAACAGATATCTATCTGCCATGACGGAGTCTTCTTTGGGACTTTAATTACAATTCTTTTTTTCTACTTAGACAAAAACTGAATTAAGTTTTGTAATGTTATCAACCTTACATAAAAATTATCTAATGGTGCAATCGCATCAAAATACGTTGTTGGGTGGATTAGGGGGAATTAGTGGATAACAGACACACAATGAAAAGAGACTTAATACTATATAAGATTTTTTTTATGACAATAAGGGACGAGACGAGCATGACGTAAAGCTGATGGTAATTGATACACCCTACCCATTACAATGCTGTGCCGCTCAGGATTATTGAAAATACCAAAAATTCTGATCGGCACCACAATTGCGCTCGTCACCTTGAGACGTAGGATGTTAAATCTCATTTGCCCTGTAATTTCACTATTAAAGATACATAGTTGGTACTGTTATTGACTTGGACCTTTGGCAATATTTGAATGACTGCTTTTAAATAATGTCAATATTATTATTATTTTTTAATAACTAAAACTCAGAATTACTGAAAACAATTAAAATTCTACTTATGCCAACTCAAGTTGTAATATCTATTATTGGGTATTTCGCTAAACTACTACAAATTCTTACCCGGTTACATTATCTCTAGACCTGACGTCGATGACGTCACATCGTCGCTTTTGTACGGTGTGCAAAACAAGCATATCTAGGATATTATTACTATAGTGCGCGCGGAAGCGCTAGTCACCATTCTATGGGGGGGGGGGGGGTGAGACGGGGGAGGGCACATTGACAAGACGCACACGATATATATGGTCGACGGCAGAATGAGTTAGATTGACGTTTGTCTACCTCCCCCGCCCTGCCGCTCACATACCTCAGGCGGTGACTAGCGCACACTATAATAAATAAACTACAATTTTTTTTCTGTATTATTCGTTGATTCTAAGTGTTGTGATGCTAATTATTATAATAAAGAATTAAAAAAAAAATCTGACATAGCTATTATAGCGACGGAGAACAACAGAAACCACAGAACTATTAACAACAATAGTCAAAACGTAACAATAAAAACTTCAAAAAGAAAGCACGAAAATATCATGACATGTACCTAACGGTTATGAAACTGCAAACTGTACTGACGCAGCAGGGTGATTGCGAGGGCGGAGGGGGAAGTGAGAGGAAGCTTCACGTTCCAGAGATACTATGGCAGTGTATAGTGAGGCTGTCCCATAGGGGGTGGTGAACCAACGAAATGTTAATTAATATTATACTAATATTTAAAACCAATAGGTCTATCATCATATCGTTGGTGCATTCTATATGGGACACCTGTATTATAAAACTATTTAGTATATTTTAGTATTCATCGTTATTTTAAAATAATCAAAAAAACTTTTTATTTTATTTTTTAGTTTATTTGTTAACCATTACTGAATACATTTATGAGAAAAAGAATTTCAACATATAATCCAAATAATGTACCAAATATATGACAACTGTAATTTTGTGCGCTTTTAAAATTCACAATACTATTCATAAATCCATCGACAAACTTGATCACGCAACCTCCACCCACCGTTACATAGACCCGAGCTACTCTATCTCCATCAGATTACATTAATACACAAATTCATGAATTTTAATGTCCACAATAATAGACCGGATTTATGAAAATTTAAAAATGTCATAGTTCTGTTAATTTACGATCTTTTTACTAGCCCCTATAGCATAAAAATTTGAGGTGTAACAACTGTGGTATTACTTATGTAAAAACACAATTGTAATTTGAAAGTATTGCAATTTGCATTTGATGAGCCTATTGCCGAGTGGATATAAAAATTCAATCAAGCTATTAATGGAGGGTGCAAAGCCACCTGAAGAAGCAAGAATAGATTTTCTGCACAAGCACTGCTTAGTGACAAGGTAATTGTAAGACTTCACTCCGACATGGCAATTAATTTTATTTTTATTATGGCCTGAAACTGTTAGAATTAAAAAAAAATGTTAAATAAACTCCATCTCTGGTACAACATAGCAATAAGATTGGCCTCAACCTTTAGCACAAGTTACAATCTTATATTTAATTAGAAAGATACAAAACTGAACATAAACTGAATCAATCCGTCTGTCCTGCCGCTTGACGTAGTAAGATATAGATCTTCTCCTTTATCCAGTCCTTGTTGTAGGGAGCATAGGTGTTGGTGGACTTCTGGCATACAAGGCAACTTAAATCTGCTAGCTGAAACGACAAAAAAGTATTTTAATATATTATAGTATTAATAGAGGTAGATATATCACTAGCGCGCCGAAAATCGCCTCAATGGAGTCAATTGGTTCCTTTGGTTGTAATCGCTCTCTCGATACGAAAACCGTACCCACGCGTTTGTTTTTGACAGAATTGCTTACAATTTGATATAGGTACACCATTAAAATGCCGTCAACCAATAAACTTCAAACCGTTTTGGATCTAGTCTATCCTATCCCTAATAAATCATGCTACAGCAACAACTATAAACTTCAAACCTTTTAGGATCTAGTCTATCCTTTCCCTAATAATTGATGCTACAGGGACAACTATAAACTTCAACCCTTTTTGGATCTAGTCTATCCTATCCCTAATAAATCATGCTACAGCAACAACTATAAACTTCAACCCTTTTTGGATCTAGTCTATCCTATCCCTAATAAATCATGCTACAGCAACAACTATAAACTTCAAACCTTTTAGGATCTAGTCTATCCTATCCCTAATAATTCATGCTACAGCAACAACTATAAACTTCAACCCTTTTTGGATCTAGTCTATCCTATCCCTAATAATTCATGCTACAGCAACAACTATAAACTTCAACCCTTTTTGGATCTAGTCTATCCTATCCCTAATAATTCATGCTACAGCAACAACTATAAACTTCAACCCTTTTTGGATCTAGTCTATCCTATCCCTTATAAATCATGCTACAGCAACAACTATAAACTTCAACCCTTTTTGGATCTAGTCTATCCTATCCCTTATAATTCATGCTACAGCAACAAATATAAACTTCAACCCTTTTTGGATCTAGTCTATCCTATCCCTTATAAATCATGCTACAGCAACAACTATAAACTTCAACCCTTTTTGGATCTAGTCTATCCTATCCCTTATAATTCATGCTACAGCAACAACTATAAACTTCAACCCTTTTTGGATCTAGTCTATCCTATCCCTTATAAATCATGCTACAGCAACAACTATAAACTTCAACCCTTTTTGGATCTAGTCTATCCTATCCCTTATAAATCATGCTACAGCAACAACTATAAACGTCAACCCTTTTTGGATCTAGTCTATCCTATCTCCTAGCCCATATCCTTATATGAAACTCATAATGCCATTGAATAAGCAGACTTTCATAACTTTTATATGACATTCCTGTTCTGACAGATCCTGACTCCTTTTCCTGACACTGCAAATAGCTAAGGATGTGGAAGACTACACTAGTGTATGTGTAGTCTGCACTGTCTTGTTAATTTGGTCAAAATTAATCTGGTCTTAGTAATTTTGCTGTCATAGGAAAAACAGATGCATCTAACATTTTGCCCATAATTTAGTTACATATACTCGGAATCAGATAAAAAAAGGCGTGTGTGGATTGATATTTATAATTTTTCTTCTATTACAACTAGAAGTCCGTTAAACTCACTTTGAAATAGGGCACATCTACGGCACTAAAATAAAAAAACAGCTTCTGGTCGAAAAAAAAAACCTTTAATAAAACCGATTTCGAAAACTGAAAAGAATAAAATAACTTAATAAAGATTTAATTTAATACAACTCTAATGCAAATTCTTGTACCTTTAATATTAATTAATTACATATGTGCAACCTATTGACAGGGTTTAAGTCAATGCCTTCCCGCTTGGGTTATTTGGTTCTAGACGAAACTATTCTGTTCAAAGTCACGCGTGGCGAGTGTAGGTACCTGCCCTTACATTTGGCTTGGCATTTGCATTATAGGTGTATAAAATTAAATCTTTGTTAAGTTATTTTATACTTTTCAGTTTTCAAAGTGGGTTATTTTTAATATCTTACATTTTAGTGTCATTAATCAGGTAAACTTTAAGATTTAGTTGCATTTTATTGTCATATATTAAATAGTAATTTTTTAAGTAGCTATATGTAGGCCTAGGAAAGGTTCCGCATGCCTCAAACAATATAAATCCCCTATTTAATGTTCTTGTGAGACAATAAAATATGATATTTTTTTATGTATGTACACCACTATGCTGAGATTTATGATACGAATTTCGTGATTCTTCTTTAGTTTGATTCGAAATGTTTGCCATTCGGTTCCATAAAAATTTTACTTAGTTTTCTTTTTATGAATATTTTGTTTGTGTGGATGATGTTATTATAGTTTGTGTACTGCTTTTTAAGGAGTTTTCATTTAGTGATTATATTATTATTAACCCGTTTATCGATAAGTGTGTTTTAGGCTTCCTGTCATTCATAGCTAACATGTAGGTTTACGAAAGGTTCCACATGCCTCAAACAATATAAATCCACTATTTCATGTTCACTTTCATTACACTTAAATATTGTGAAGAACGTTTGTTAGCTATGAATATACACAAATCTCAGCGTAGTGGTGTACATACTTAAAAAAAAATCAATCAAATGAGAACCTCCTCCTTTTCGAAGTCATTTAAACCACATTTACTTTTTTTTTCATTAATCCAGAAAAGTTTTTTCATTCTAGGACCAATTTAATATTCTGTTAGAGATTAAGACATCTTACTAAGAACGAAAGACACTTCTGCGTAGGTATATCTTTTAATTTTAGTTTAAAGAAATATAGTCAGGCGCATTTGACAGATCCGTTTTTTTACCTATTAAAAGTGTTTGTGTGGAGGGGAGCAGGGGTTGTGAATCTATTCCGCAGAGAAGGGATTATGTACACCATGGCATACCTTGCATATAAAGCTATTGTATTTAATATTTGTTTAAATTTATTTTTAATAATAAAAACCTCTTTTTTATATTTACTTGCTTATTTATTTCTCTGAGTTAATTATATGTACACTTAATTAACATTCTGTAAAAATCTATGTAAGGTTGGAGATAAACAAATACTCATTTTTGTAAAATAAAAATAACTTAAATTTAAAAACCATTGCTGAAAACAGGTTTATATGCTGCTATAATATGACATGAAGCCGTATCAGGTCGTTAAACGAGTGACATAGGAAGCTATTTCAAAGCATTTTTACATGCCTACAGAAAGCCTATAGAGATTTAAAACTAACATTTCGAGCATTTTCATCAAGCAGTTGCGAGCACTCATATCATATAACAAACATCAATGTGAAAGTGATGAATTTTAATGATTTTTATGAGGACTGTTCTTCTTCTTATAAAATGCAAAACCCTTCTCCTCAAGCTTATGGTGATAATAATTGTAAAGTAACATTTCACAGAGGCTATATCAGTTGTTATAAGACACTGACTTCACTAGTGAAAATTATAGTCTCTTGAATTTTTAAGGTTTATAAATATGAAAAGTGGAATACCTCCACCAAAAGTGAATACAAGACGCAGAGGTATCACACATCAATGTAGATATAGAAATATAGGTAATAGAAAACCATTTTGGTATAGTATACATACTGACAGTGAAAGTGTTGAACTAATCCAGAGTCATGAAGAATACTACTGATCATGAAGTAAATGTGATTATTATTGTTTTTACATTTAAGTGTTACTCTCTAGCTTTATAATAGATATATGATATTTTTTTTTATATTAAAACTTTTCTTGTTTTTGGGCTCTCACCAAAGCGCAAAGCAAAAAATTTACATTTTGTCCTACAACTATGGAGAGAAGATGAAGAACATATACATCAAATAAGGTACAACACTCTATTTACGGTTGACAACCTTAATCCATAGAGTAAGGAGCATTGTTAATTGTTATTGCATAAAACATAATAGAACCTGAAATTTAAATATTACTACAACAATAAGCCACAATAATGTGTAATAATGTGTGATAACACAAATTAATAAGGGCTGTGATAACACAAATTTGACTGGGTCAAGTGTGATACAATAGTATGCCAGCTGAAAATCCATAAAAACATAAAAATTTGCTGAAATCTCTGAATCAATAAACAATAACATATTAAAGTAGGGTACCAGTTTGAAATACAAATCCAGAAGGACACACTTGAATGTAACCCATTAGCGCTGCTAACACTACTCAACAACAATTTGCCAAAACAGCTGAAAAGGGCACATATCCTGGACCTAGACAAAATATGATCCTTAGCTTACCCCAGCACTGAAGTCAAGGACTGAATTAAGAAAGAGTAGTACTCGCTGGACTGCACACTTGCTAGGATGCAGATCTACCAACACAACTTCTTAAAGTAGATTACTGATTGTGAATGAGGGTAAAATAAAAAATAAATATTTAAGTTAAAAAAATTTAAACATGTCTATAGGATGCCCATTGGTCTGTATGTGAAGTTTTAATGTATTGTAAACACAAATATACAAACGTGTATGACTGCTTAATGGCATAAAAGGCGCCACAGTGGTTCCCTAGCCTACACCTACCACCACTTTATCAGTGGGAGGCTTCTTTGTACATCATGCCAGATAGATTATTTGTACCAAAACAGCATCTATTTCTGCTGTGAAGCAGTAGTGTGTAAGCATTATTGTGTATCAGTCTGAAGGGCGCCATAGCTAGTAAAATTTCTGGGCAATTGAGATATAAAATCTTATGTCTCAAGGTGACAAGAGCAGTTGTAGTGCTGTTCAGAATTATTGGGTTTTTCAAGAATCCCGAGCAGCAGTCATATCAATTACCATCAGCTAAACGTCCTGCTCGTCTCGTAACTTATTGTCAAAAACGCCCTACACCTAAAATCCTACCGCCAGTAAAAATAATGCCATTTCTTTGCCACCCATTATGAAATTAGTACTACTATATCATATTGATCATTATAATTCAATAATCTAACAAACCAACACTCAAGTAACATACAAATATGTGTCAAAAATTTACCTGATCAATGAAGTCAAATAGTTGCGATATGTCATACGTAATAGTTGGCGTGTTTGGATTTCGCCGCTTCAGGTGTTCTTCATAAATTTTACAAACACCTTCCATGCAGTCGTTTACGCTTTCATAATCTGAATATGTTCTGGTTTCAGGCCTAGGTCCTGGCTGAACCAACAGTATTGTGTGTGACTGTAATACAACATAACCTTAATATGGCGCCATCAAAATATAAACCAGCAATAGATAAAAATACACGAACCATTTTATCTTAAATAATAGAGGATAACGGCTTTTGGTATACAAGATGTAAATAATAATTGATATGATTTAGCTTTAAGAAGTTAGAAGATAAATTACAAAACACTCGATAATCTCTTCAAAACTACCAATTATTATGAACAATCAACAAAGAATATATAATCTCAATTTGTTGGATTTTTATCTTTTTCTCAATTGTCAAATGTCAGACAAAGAGTAGTGAGTGTTATAATACATCTTCTTTGATGTAATACCTAAACCCTATCTTATTTATTTGGTAATAGTATTCTGTGGCCGCCGTGTTATTGTAAATATGGTATTTACTACTAAATAGTAAATACTAAATACTAATCGTTAATCCTTGTTGTTGCTTGTAACTTGTGAGGCTGAGGTTGTGTTACAAAATTATGAATGAATATACTGATCAAAACTTAAAAGATTTCGAAGCGGCCTTGAAAAATAAAGATCTTAGTGGCCTGAACTTATATTCCGGCTCGAACCACAGTAATAATTTCTGTAATTTGAATGTTGAAGAAGTGGTTACCGGTGTTGCGAAGCAAATAATGGCTTTACAGAGTTCTGATTGTTTACTAAATAAAAAACCAGTACAAAGGCTTAATCCAAGTATAAAATACCCAAAGAATGCTGAATATTCAGGCTTATCACTTTCAAATAAGGTAGGTAAATAAATAGGAAAAACTAATTCAGGACACTGTCATTTTTGTCTTGGTTCTACACTAAAATTTACATGTTTTTACAATAAATGCCCACAACATTTGTTTTTACAAATACTTAAATATGTCTTTGAAAACAGGATGATTGAAGTTTGAACACTTTGTTTGTTGAAGTGCCAGTTTAAATTTAAAATTAATTACATCAAGTGAAAATGCTTAGTTCCCATGAAAATTATTACATGTAATTATTGGAAATGTGAATTTCTTTTACATTATTTCAACTTAACCTGAGCATTCTTTAATAAAGCTAATCTGAATTATAATAATAATTAATTTATAATGTTTTAACAATTTTTATTTTATTTGCTTGAATTTTAATTTATTATGTTAAAAGAGATAAATAACAATTGGACATAATTCCAGAAGAACATTCCAAACCACAATCATGTCGAAATTGAGTTCACAAAACTGGTCATGTGATTCATATTAACGGACTGACAAAAAATGGCAGCCCTACTGTCACTCTTTAAATGACATCATGACTTAGTAGCCCAACCCACATGTATGGAATACACTAATATTTATTAAACTTAAACATGAATTCCCTAAAATGTGATGTTTCTGGTTTGGAACGTTTTTCAGGAACTATGTCCAATTGTAAGTTATTTATGACACATTGAAGTAAAACCTTATGTTAATTACTTTTAAACTATTATAACAATGTGGTTATTACACCACTAGTAACAATATTATAATATTTCTATTTACAATTACAATTTTCTTATAATTGACCAATCTGAAAGTTAAATTATAATTATACCTTTACAAATGAAATACTTATCTGTATATCTTAATATATTATAGAAATTACGTGACACGTTGTTTGTCCGCAATGGACTCCTAAACCAATGAACAGATTTAAATGGGAATTACTTCTCGGAGTGCAGTTTAGTCCAACTTGAGAGATAGGATTGTTTTTATTCAATTTGGGACCCATAATTATTTTTATTTTCAATATTTATTTTGTATGAGAAAATTTATTGACACACGGTTTGACAGTTCTGCTGTGAAACAATAATTTCATTATAACAACAGGGAGCATATTTTAAGAAATAATTCTTGATGTTATGAACTATTATTCACAATTCATTCAAAAAACAGTATTTTATTTATTATGTACAGAACAGTGTCTGTCGAGTCAGCTATTATAATATATAAATCCAGTGTCCTGATGTTTATTGGTATTAAATTTCTTCATGGTATGCATTTTAGTCCAACTTGAGAGATAGGAGAGTTTCTATTTCCATTTGGGCCCCAAATAATTTTTACTTCCAATAATATTTGCTTTATATTAAAATATTTTCTAAGAGAGAATTTATTGACACACAGTTTGACAGTTGCTGTGAAACAATTTTATTGTAACAACGGGGAGAATATTTTACAAAATAATTCTTGAAAATTGATGAAATTCATTAAAAACAGTATTTTATTTATTATGTACAGAACAATGTCTGTCGGGTCGGCTAGTATGATATATTAGTTCATTAATGTCTGTGTTCATGTTTTTTTTATTTCACTTCAAAAACTTGTCAACAAAAAGATGTGTATAATATAGATATAAATTCTGACTCACCTCCACATATAGGTATTATATATTTATATCACCTGATATCAATTATATAAGATTATTATTATGATTAACTAATATAAAATAAAAAAAAATGTTAATTAGTAATTTCTTTGATAAACAGATTATAATATATAAATAGGAAAAACTATTATAGGATTTAAACTATGTAGTAAATGTAAAAAAAAATCTTAAAGGGCAGCAACACCTTACCAACCTCTCTGTTGTGGAATAAACTGTTGTTGTGTGATAGTGGAGCATGGCATAAAAGGCACAAAAGGTGTTTATGTTCTGAATATTGATTCCTTTACAATTATTTTTGATGTCAGTTCAAAACACTTTTACCACTTTGGAAACAAATTGCATTCTGAGTAGGAAGAAATGGTGCAAGACACTCTTCCAGCATTCGTTCATTCCATTCATGGCAGGCCATAAACAGTTCATAACCTGAGGAACCTGTTAATTCAGTTTTTTTTTCACATTTCATAAAAATATAAAGTATGTTGTGAACATCCTACCAGACTGGGCTGTACATATAATATCTATAAAAACAACACAATGTAATTCCAAGTAATTTATTTTCTTATTTATTGATTTCTCCTGTTTTCTTTTTGAGTTCAATTAGTGCACAGCCACCTCTTTGGGAAGAAATGGTGCTATGAGAGATAAAATATTGTAACAAGATAGTTCTTGTTGATCTTTTCAATTTCAGTTGATAAAATGTTCAAGTTTGTATGTTTTTTCAGATTTGTAAACAAGATAAATTTGATACACAAAATGTATCAGATACCCAGCTTATTAATTTAGTCCAGAATGCTGAAGCTCTAGATGATATAACTGGACTCACACAAGTGTTTAATACCACATTTTGCAACAATACTTCAGATAGCCATTTTGAAAAGGTTAAAGATTCAAGTGAAAATTCCAATAGTATAAAAAGGCAGAGCCAACTTCCTATTGATAATAAATTTATATTTGACAAACATGATTCTATTCATGAGAAATCCTTGGAACAAGAAGCTATAGATGATTTGAATTGCGATGGATTTGGTCTATTAGAGGAGGCAGGGAGGAGTCCTATCCTAAATATAATAAAACCGATATCTATAAAAAGAAGACCAACACCCATTGCATATGATTTAAATTTATTTGAGAAATTTGAGACTTTAGCATTTCCAATAGTGGAAGAACATTTAGACTTAAAAGTTGCTAAAAAGATAATTAATTCACAACTGCTTGATAAAAAATTGTATATTGAAACTCATTCTGAACCAGTTCTTATTGAAAGAGATAAGTCCCCTGTATTTGATGTCAAAAAAAAGAAGCGATGTCGTAATAAAAACAATTGCAATAATCAGTTTGATAGTATTATTAGCATTATAGATGATGAAATATTATTTAGCAGTGATGAAGAATTAGATAAGAAGAATGATGATGATAAACTACCACTTACATGTCTTTTGGAAACATCATATTTTACTGAAAAAGTCTTAGATGAAACAATATATGTTGGCTTCCAGACTGCAAACAATAAAACTATTAGGGTTAAAACAGATTCGTATTTTAAAGCTCATGATATGTTAAAGGATAGTGATATAAGTTTCATTAACACAGAGGAAAAACTGACAGATGAAAGTATTGAAACAGAAGATATTAATTTAAGTGAAAAAAAAATAAAACAAAAAAAATGTTGTAGTTTTATATCTTCTAACAACTTAGTTGAATCATCAAAAAACAGTACAATAGTTAAAGAAAATACAGTTTGCGGTTCTCAACATACCATAGAAATTAAATATGAGCAAGAACTAGATCTACCTCTTTCCACAAAACCAACATGTGCTGATACTATCGAAAGTATAACAAAGATATACCCCAACAGAAATTCAATTGATTCTGTTGAAAATAAAGTACAAAAGTTGAATCCAAACCAGGTGAAGATTGTTAATAATGACTGTTTTACTATAGATGATATTATACATCATGAAAAAGTTGTACCTCAAAGTCAGACATTAATATGTTCCAGTAGTTTAGAAATGGCCAGAAATGAAAATTCTGTTAGTTTATTAAGTAAGAAAGACGACCTCGGAAAACTAACAAATACATTTAAAATAAAAAATAACTATTCAGAATTTCACCCAAGTGGTACAAATGTTAATGCTTTAGATTGTAATTTTGTAGTAACAAATAAAAGAAAACATGACATGTCCCCAAAGACAAAAAATTTAAAAAAGAAAATTAAACCTCAAAATGACATCTGCGAACCAGTTAACTCTTGTTATTCAAAGACACACCCAAAAATGGAAAAAAAATGTAATGAAATATATTTTGATGATTTTGAATCATCTGATATAATAAAATATGAAAATTATAAAGCAGAGTCTATTAAAAATATCCATTGCGTAACTTTTAAATTATTCGAGAATTCAATGGATGAAGAGCCATACCATAAGGCAAATATCCCAACAGATAGTAAGAAAGCGACATCAATATCAGAATCCACAGACATTTATGATTGTGATGATCTCTTCTCAAACGAAATGACATTAGTTAAATCTGAATTTCACCATATGCCTTTTAATGGATTTAAAACTGCTAGCAATAAAACTATTCAGATATCCAAGGAAGCCTTGAAAAAATCTACTAGACTTTTAGATGACATATATATAGACATTCATTCTATTCACAATGAAAAGCAAACTTACGAATTAGAAAATTCAAATCCTTCAAATAAACATTTATGTAGAGGCGAGATAAAAGATAAAAAAGAAATAAAAACATCAAACGTTACATTTGCAAATCCTTCAAAATTATTTAGTGATTCTGATGAAGAATCCGAACTTTCTTTCCCACTGACACCACCAAAGTCAAATGTATTTAAAGGTGTCCAAACAACAAGTAGAAAAGATATCAAAATATCTAAGGAGGCACTCACCGAAACTGCTAAGACGTTCGACAATATTTATAAAGAATCTATTGAAATTTTTGAAAATAAAGAATCAAACGTAATCTGTCCAGCTCCGAAATTTCGATTTCAAACAGCTAATAACAAACCAGTTGACATTTCTGAAGATGCAATAATTGCAAGCCAGACTTTATTGAATTCTGGAAAACCAAAAAATTCGAATGAATTTAAGGGTTTTCAAACAGCAAGTAGAAAAGACATTAAAATTTCTAAGAAAGCTCTTGCGAAATCGGTTAGTATTTTCAAGAATATTGAGGAAGAATTAAATGATAATGGATTTTTAGAAAATGTTGATTCAAGCCTACACTATCCAGCTCCGAAATTTCAATTTCAAACAGCTAATAACAAACCAGTTGAAATTTCTGAAGATGCAATAATTGCAAGCCAGACTTTATTGAATTCTGGAAAACCAAGAAATTCGAAGGAATTGAAAGGTTTTCAAACAGCAAGTAGAAAAGATATTAAAATTTCTAAGAAAGCTCTTGCGAAATCGGTTAGTATTTTCAAGAATATTGAGGAAGAATTAAATGATAATGGATTTTTAGAAAATGTTGATTCAAGCCTACACTATCCAGCTCGGAAATTTCAATTTCAAACAGCTAATAACAAACCAGTTGAAATTTCTGAAGATGCAATAATTGCAAGCCAGACTTTATTGAATTCTGGAAAACCAAGAAATTCGAATGAATTTAAAGGTTTTCAAACAGCAAGTAGAAAAGATATTAAAATTTCTAAAAAAGCTCTTGCGAAATCGGTTAGTATTTTCAAGAATATCGAGGAAGAATTCAATGGTAATGGAATTTTAGAAAATGTTGATCCAAGCCTACACTATCCAGCTCCGAAATTTCAATTTCAAACAGCTAATAACAAACCAGTTGAAATTTCTGAAGATGCAATAATTGCAAGCCAGACTTTATTGAATTCTGGAAAACCAAGAAATTCGAATGAATTTAAAGGTTTTCAAACAGCAAGTAGAAAAGATATTAAAATTTCTAAAAAAGCTCTTGCGAAATCGGTTAGTATTTTCAAGAATATCGAGGAAGAATTCAATGGTAATGGAATTTTAGAAAATGTTGATCCAAGCCTACACTGTCCAGCTCCGAAATTTCAATTTCAAACAGCTAATAACAAACCAGTTGAGATTTCTGAAGATGCAATAATTGCAAGCCAGACTTTATTAAATTCTGGAAAACCAAGAAATTCGAATGAATTTAAAGGTTTTCAAACAGCAAGTAGAAAAGATATTAAAATTTCTAAGAAAGCTCTTGCGAAATCGGTTAGTATTTTCAAGAATATTGAGGAAGAATTCAATGATAATGGAGTTTTAGAAAATGTTGATTCAAGTCTACACTTTCCAGCTCCGAAATTTCAATTTCAAACAGCTAATAACAAACTAGTTGAAATTTCTGAAGATGCAATAATTGCAAGCCAGAATTTATTAAATTCTGGAAAACCACGAAATTTGAATGAATTTAAAGGTTTTCATGGAATTTTAGAAAATGTTGATCCAAGCCTACACTATCCAGCTCCGAAATTTCAATTTCAAACAGCTAATAACAAACCAGTTGAAATTTCTGAAGATGCAATAATAGCAAGCCAGACTTTATTGAATTTTGAAAAACCAAGAATTTCGAATGAATTTAAAGGCTTTCAAACTGCAAATAAAAAAGAAATCAAAATATCCAAAGATGCCTTAGCCAGAACAGCTAAACTTTTTGATAATATTGATGAAAATAATTCTATTAAAGAAAACCAGGAATTTTTAAACTTAGACAAACAAAAAATGCAGTTTCACACAGCTAGTAACAAACCTGTTGAAATTTCTGATGAATTACTCGGAGTAAGTCAATGTTTGTTGAATAATATTAAAAGTAAATTACATTTAAAAGAACAGAATGTTCAAAGAATGTTTCAAACGGCTAATAATAAAGAAGTGAAAATGTCAAAAGAGGCTTTAACAAAGACGAATAATATCTTTGATAGACTTAATTTTAAAACTGATACAAATAAAAACAAAGCAATTAGTATTGTACTTTCTCAAGGTGAGAATTGTAATGAGTCAGATGATATAAAAAATATATTGGATACTCAAGTTATGCTGAATTTTGGAGAAACATTAAACACCGAAGATTTTATCAATGACAGAACACCTCATTCTAAAAGATCGGGCAGTCCAATTCTATCGTGTTCTAAATCGAAAAAAAGGAAATTTGATAATACATACAACAACGAAAAAGACAAAAATAAAATTAAAAGCATTGTTATTAAATCATCTGATGAGAAGTTTAATTTTGATGCATGTTATAAAAAGAACAAGATATATAATTTGAGTACATTAAAGGACTTAGAAAAAGAGTTTGCGAGAAAAGGAAATAATACAGATTTGAGTAAATTAAATTTTAATACACTACTGCAGTTTGTTTTTACTGGCAACAGAAATGAGCTGTCCAAAAAAGAAGTATCTATAGACCATATAAAAGATATATTTCTCAAGTCAGTCAATAAGAAAATTGTACCAAAAGGCTGGCTGGAAAACCACATACAACTTATAATGTGGAAGCTTTTTTCTTATGAAGTCAGATTTCCAAATTGTTTGGACAAAGTTTGCAGCGTAAGGAATGTTTTAGATCAGTTGAAGTATAGATATGACCGGGAGTTGTATAATGTTCAGAGGCCATCACTAAGGAAGATATTAGAAAAAGATGATGTGTCTTCGAAAACTTTAGTGTTATGCATTGCTGAAATTTATGTGGATAATAAGATTATTAAAGGGTAAGTTTTGTTAAAGTATTTTTTCCATTTGAATGATATAAAGAAATTAGTTGCATAAGCACAATTTTTTATAAACTATAAACAATACAGATATTCCATTTATCTTACAAATATCAAACAATTAAGAGCTTTTGAATGGAATATGTGCAGAATATTATTCTCAATATAAATACTAGCTGACCCTCCAAACATTGTTTTGTCATATAAAATATTTTTAGTGTTTGGCCGTTCTTTCTCCGACTTACTTTAACTACCACGAAAGTCTTTTCATTTGTCGGGTTACTAAAATATAGTCACTCACAAACAAGTGGCTTTGTATTAGTTTACCGAATTTTCAAAATCGGTTCAGTAGATCCAGAGATTGATATTTTTTCGTCAATATGTCAATGATTTTATACTATTTTGCTATTCGAGGTGGTGAAAAATCTAAAAAATTAAAAGTCATGATAATCGGTCCAGCCGTTATCCAGTTATAAGTGTTCGAACAGCTATGTTGTGTGTTGTATGTGAACAAAGTATTTTGTCAATTATGTATGTACATAACATGTTGTTGTATGATGATCTCACTAAAACTTTCGCGTTTATAATATGAGTAGGATTGTATTTTTATATAAATAAATATTTATTTACTTTTCTAAATTAATTATTATGTTAATGAAATTAAAAATATAGTTAAAAAAATAATTGTTGTCGTTGTTGTTTGTGTGGTAAATGTTTCTATACTATGGATGGCTCTTACCACACTTTGGGACTGAAGCGACCACCCAGGCTATTTAATTAGTAAATTTTATTTAAAAAAAAGACTTTTTGTAGCCACGTAGCTGTGGTATCCTTTGCACCTCTACACGAGGCACCCTGACGCCGAAATCTGGGACGAAAGTGTTCACGGGAGTTTTTTCGCTGCCGATTAATGTGGTCGGGCGTTTAGCGAGAAGCACATGAGTAAATCAAACGGTACAGAGACAAAGCTTCACGCGAAATAGTTGCACTACTGCCGTTTGTCCACTGGCCGCTTGTTGCGTACGCGGCTAGAACTGGAGACGACCGGTTGACGATCGCACAGACAGTTGACTATCTCAGTGTTAGCGCAACACACGTATTGTTTCATTAATTGCATTCTTGAATATATTAACATAAAAAATTATATTATTAATATGGTTGTTTACTGTACTGTGTTTTGTTGTTTGTATTTTAACTATCCCAAGGACTACAACATAGGCAAATAAATATTTGATAATATTTATATTTGTATGATCCTTTTGCTTACGGGAAGACAGTTCATCAGCGTATGTTTTCACCATTTTGTAATTATTGCAGGGTTTTACTTAACATTTGTTTCTGGATTGGTTGATATACAGTATTTATGGATTGCATACCTATTAAATAAATAAAAAATGAGTAATACTAGTCCACAGAACTATCGCAAAATTAATAAAACCTTAAATTCAAAATGTGAAATTTTCAAACAAAATAAATATTTAAATAAATGTACTAAGAGGAAACAGTACTGGACAGACAGCGTACATTGACCTCTGAATCGTCGGCTTCACCTTTGATTTGTTTGATTATTTGCGACGAAATAAAAATTCACTATCACATTCTTACGAACACTTTTTATTTCGGTTATAACTAAACTCAACTTTAAATTTAATATTGTGCATCTTGTTTTATCTTTAAAATAAACTCACCCGTATACGCAAACGTCAAGAAAAAATAAATGTCAAATTCACCGTAAAAAGCAATAACAATTAACAAACTTAAAAACACAATTTACACATGTACATAAAGTAGTAGTAAGTGTCCATTTCAGATTAATTCCTTCGAAAGGCAAACACATAATCTATTCGCCCAGAAGACTCGCGATACACTGGTCACTGATGACTGAAATGCTGAACATTCAAATAGCGAGAAAAATAAGTCTTTAATAGGGAATAACTCACAATTATAGTTTATCGATACTTATTTACACTAATTTAGCAACCATTACCAAATACCTACCAAAGGCTAGGATACAACTATTTTTGTGTTATTCGAATGTTTTAATAATTTTAATATATTATAAATTGAATGAACTTTTAAAAAAGTATTTTTTTTGGCCATTAAATTTACAAAACTACTGTTTGACTTTCTTCCTTGACATGGATGTCTTTAAAATCATCCTGTACACCTTTCTAAAAGCCCGGCAAGGCTCTGCTTTGTACGTAATTGTTTATTTCTCCTTTTGTTTATAATTATTTTGTGCTGTGCGCTATGTATGTAAAGTTTAATAGCTTTTTGTATCGGGTATTATTCCTTTTAAAGTAAGCTATTAATCAATACATTGTGCCTTACCCTATGCCCGTTCGCGTTCTTTCGCTTTAGGACCATCCGACATGTTTGAAGTCACCGCGAGAAGCGATAAAGAAACAAGGCAAGGCAAAACGTGAATTAAATTTTAAAAATTCAGCTAAATAATGCATTAACTGTCAAAATGTGTCCCAATTAGGCCGCATCAGAGTCACGCGCGACTATTATATCCGTACCGTTAGTTAAGTTTACTTTATTTTCCAGTGAAATAAAAGAAAACGATAATATAGAACTTTTGGTAACCGATGGTTGGTATTGCATTAAGGCGTGTATAGACAAATTGATTGCAAAGTATGTGGCTGAGGGCAAGATTAGAGTTGGGACCAAAATTGTTACTAATGGGGCAGAGTTGCTGAACTGTGAACAGGGGATGTCACCATGGGAGGTATGATTTTTTATTAGTATATCAAATGAATAATGTTTGTCATTACCATAATGCTAACACCAGGATCAAAAATATACTTATAATGCCTACTACTCAGCTAAGTCGAGTTAGTAAGTCTTTTGTGAGGCGTTGTATATGCTTGTACAACAAGCTCCCAGATAATGTTCAAAACAAATGTATTACGAAATTCAAAGGAATTGTTAAAGTTGTTAGAAGCGACATCTTAAGTCAATTTCCTAATATGCAAATATTGGTATTGAGCAGGTTATCAACTGTAAAGTAGATTCTGTAGATGGAGCCACAAACTGAGAGTTGAACAAAGACATCAAGATTTATGAACTTTACGTCACTCGAATGGCTCAGTGGGGGAGCGCTCGCGGGTTCGAGTCCCGCATCGTTCATAATCATTTAAAATAAAACAGTTAATAAGGGCACGAACAAATAACTCAGGGTCCACATATAATAAACGGCGGAAAGCTATAAAGCGAAATATATAGAGTATCTGTAACGGGACATAGGCTTAGAATATAGTAGCGTATACACGACCTGACAGCCCGATCATATTTGACCATATTTATTTGTCCATAGTATATAGACTCTATACCATAGACTAACAGCAAACTAGAGTGCATCGTAGCGACGTATGACATTAGCATTTAGCTCATTAGTATTTTGAATATAAAAACACTAGCTAAGGCACACACTGACAAATCAACTGTCAAGTCGTATATACAATAGTATATTATCGACCATCCTGTTAATAAATGCATTATTTTCGCTCACCGCTCCAGATCCGTGCCAGCCTAATATAAGTTATTTGTTTCAAGGACATATCATCAGTCCGTCTCAAGATATTCGGCAATTCGACGCGTCCTGCCCATTGGGACGCACGTCTCGGATACAACGGCGTCGCGGCCATTTTGTCCCAACTGTCATCTGTCAAACCGGACGGAGGGAAAGTGTCGAAATTGCGCGCTTACGTCACGCGTGTTTATCCTACGCTTTATGTGGAAAAGTTTGAGGATGGCAGCACTGGTAATTTTATAATTTTTATTAGCTTATATTGCACATAACTACCATAACTACGAATAATTAAACAACAAACAAAATAGTGTAAAGTACCCATAATACACATTATAAGTATAAATACAATATAAATAATAACAACAAGTTCACACACAACACACACACGCGCACTCACGCCCCTCCCCTTTTTCACGTTCGGGTAGGCAGAGACAACAGAATGCGACCTGCTTCTCTACACACAAACACAAAAATAAAAATAAAAAAAAAAGCTTAAGCTAAAAGACTACTTGTGCTTCTTTGAATCCAATCCACATGACACGGTTAACTCAATTCAAAATTTGGAACGCCGTTCCTCGCATATAGACCCTGTTTTTATGATTTCATTAGAAATAATAGTTTTCAGACTTATTTGTAGTCTAAGACGGTATTACTTGCCAAATTTCATAGTTAACAACGGAAAATACCCTATAAATTTTCATTCACCTGAGAATAAACGGCCGTATCGTGTTTTACGTTAACTTATAAGTTTGATTCTAAGAGACTATAATTGAGTAATATCGTTTTAATTTCAACGCACGCGTTGCCGCGGTAGAAGGCCTTGATATGCGGACAGTCGTACAACAAAGTGATGCTATTAGGTTTCCGTTCTTTCCTTTTGATGTATGGAACTCTAATATTTTCGAATAAATGTTTGCAGTAACGAGGTCAGAACGATTGGAGAATATTTATCAAATGAAGCATGAAACCGAAAGGCAAATTGCTCTGGAAAAGATTTATGAGGAGGTCGAAAAGGAATATATGGATCAGGTAACTAATAGAATAATAAAATAAATGTAAATTGTAATGATGAATGAACCATAGAAATCTTAATCTCTTTTGGTCTCTCTCTCTCTATGAGATTCTTCAAAATTAATGTTTTTCCTGTAAACGTGTTGAATTATTGAGACAAAAAAAAACTCATCTTGTTCTAATACTAATTCTATTGAAGTTAATCTAAGACTAGTATTTGTAAATATTACCGTAGGTAATTAAAAATTACAATCATATAATTAAATAATGAATATTAAACAAAAATTAAGAAAAGATTTATTTTAATTCAGTCCATGGAGACTCGTGCACGGCCTCAAGAGAACTACTGGAACCAACATATTCAAGTGATTTTTAATAAAATCAACATCTGTTCTGAATTAGCTACTCCAAGCCGTTGTCGCTTGCGCATAGAAACTCAATAGCTCCTCTGGTGACAAACGTGAGGGTCGCAATAATTTTTCACGTAATTTTACACCATTTTCTGCTAGAAAAATAATAACGTGATATTTGCCAATACCCTCCTTCCCCCTAAGTGTGATTTGGAAAGATTTAGCTTAATCCTCTCCTCCCCTACAACACCTTACATAATTAATGGACATACGTACACAGGTTCTGCCTCCGCAACTACGGTTATTCTATACGGATTTTATAACCCGCTTCAGCATTTACCTCCACAACTGCAGTTGTTCTGTGTGAATTTTATAACCCACTCCAGCATCTGCCTTTGCAATTGCGGTTTTTCTGTACGGATTTTATAACCCACTTCAGCATTTACCTCCACAACTGCAGTTGTTCTGTGCGGATTTTGTAATCCATTTCAGCATCTACTACCACAACTGCGCTTGTTCTGTAGGGATTTTATAAACCACTTCAGCATCTGCCTCCACAACTGCGGTTGTTCTGTGCGGATTTTATAACCCACTTCAGCATTTGCCTTTGCAATTGTGGTTTTTCTGTACGGATTTTGTAACCCACTTTAGCATTTGCCTCCACAACTGTGGTTGTTCTGTACGGATTTTGTAACCCACTTCAGCATCTACCACCACAACTGCAATTGTTCTGTATGCATTTTGTAAATCACTTCACCACGTACCACCACAACTATGGTTATTCTGTATGGATTTTGTCACCCTACTTCAGCATCTGCCTCCACAACTGCGGTTGTCCTGTACGGATTTTGTAACCCACTTCAGCGTCTACCTCCACAACTGCGGTTATTCTGTACGGATTTTTATAACCCACTTCAGCATCTGCCTCCGCAACTGCGATATTTCTGAACTTTTTCACCTTATTGTAATCCGTTTCAGCTCCCCCGTAACTGCATTATTTCTTGCACGCTTTCCGTCATCCGTTTCTACTTCTACTGTGGCGCTGGATATTTTCCTTGATCGGTTAGCAGTAGGCTGTTAAAAGTAAATTACATTTTAATTAAACCGTACTTTTTATTATGGGTTTTACACATGAGCTTCCGCATTTTTTTTAACACTACACCAAATCGGCTTTTGGGGGGCCCAAAGTACTAAAGACATACCTTAATAAAGCTACTGCAAACCCAAACGTTGGCAGCTATTTCAGTCAACGGATCACCACAGCTATCAAACACGGAAATTCTGCCAGTATTCTTGGTACACTTCCACGTAATGATAGTTTTAATTTAATGTTATCATAGTATTGTAAATATAGTTAATAAAATATTTTGTTTAATAATTACAATAAACCAGCTTTTACACAGACATAAAAGTCTGTATCTGTATAAGTTTATTGTACATTATAATTTGTTGTAGGATTCTGAAAATATGGATAGTTGGGATGGAGACAGTTGTAAGTTGGAGAGTGGGTCCCAAATTGCATGGATGATGAGGACTAATAAAGATCCGGCTGAATTTAGGGTAAGTTTGCTGTTATTCATTGTATGTGGACAAGGTTTAAGACACCATATGTTAAGTCTCAGTATCATCGAAACCAACGTACACAATTTCATACAAAAGACTCCCAATCGCCTATTAAAAGGTCGTCAAAAATATCCGAGTGGTGTTGTGTGTACGTATTAACTTTTAACTTTAACAGTTGTACAGATAACTTTAAAACATTCATTCAAATTAACACCTTATTTCGTGGCAGTAATGTGCAAAGTCTATTGTATACGCTCATAAGAAGTTCAGTGATTGTGGTGCAAAATTTCGTTGGTAAGGTATTTTATTTTAAAAATTGAAATGTAACTATTTAGCGAAATGAAATGAAATATAAACGTTAAGTTAGGTACATAATTTTGTTAATTTAATGAGGCACTTACCTGAAATATGACACTCCATCTTTTTTGAGTATTGATATGTTGTTATTTGGACAGTTTTTCACTGAACACTATGTCATTGCGTGGCGTTGTGTTCAAAGCGCGGTCAATACACTAATGAATGAAAACACTGCGTGCGTTGCTTCAGACAATTTTCGAGCGTGAATGTGAGTCTAGTTGTTTATTGTACGTTAATGACTTATGTTATTATAACACCACTGACTGGGAATGGAGCGGACACCATCAGGTTATTTAATTACTTATAATTTTTTTTGTACGCAACTACATAATATATTTGTTGCATAGTTTCTTGCGCGCGTTCCCCTCAGGTCTGAGACAGTCAGTCTATTTTGAATGGGTGGTAGTTTTTGACGTTCAATAACTGATTTTGAATCCTATTTTTAATAAAAAATATTTGAATTTGTTATAAGGACCTTGTTTACCAGATGTAAAAATTGCTTATATTATTACTCGCGTCTTTATCCTCTAAAAGTTTTCACTTGATATATGTAATACCAGGATTATTTAAATAAAATGATATATTTAATATATTATTTTGAAAATTGTTTTTTAAAATGATACTAAAACATCTTACATATTTTAGGCTAATCTAACAGAATCTCAAATACGCCTACTTCAAGATTACACCTCGAAGAATAGAGAGAGACAGATAGATATGATACAGGAGAAGGTGCGGGAAAGAGTCCGCAATAGTGGGCTGTGTGCTGCCAGGAATGTGGTGCCCTTGATGAAAATAAGGGTGGCTGGTATTGAAAATGAGAAGAAAGTGACTAAAGGTATAATAATCATCGGATTCACCCGGTTATGTCAAAATTAATAATGGAGTTAATTTCGTCTCTATGCGGGTATTTTGCGCCGTATGAAATATTTTAACCCTTTGTATGTCGCTTACATTTTCGCCTCTACAAGAGGCATCCTCAGGACGTGTTGTCTATCACGATAATCTAGCACGAGACTCGTGTGTCTCGTGAAACATGTGTCGAATTGTATTAAAAACAAATATTGGCGGAATTAACACTAAAGAAAACTTAAATCATTTGTATAATTATGGATTTCCGCAAAGTAACGCCTACTTCAATAGACTTTTGCGTGCGAAAGTGTCTCTATGCGAATTATTTTACGTGTAGCAAAATAATGTAAGTGTGATTTCAGTGCATTTATCTAAAATCTATTTGAAACAATCCCTACTATAATAATATTATAAATGTATATGTAAGTTTGTATGTTACGCTTTCACGCTTTAACCACTGAACCGATTTTGATGAAATTTAATACAGAGATAGACTAGAGCTCGGACAAGGACTCTTGATTGCGAAATAATTAATGAAGGGGTTGAAATAAGGGATGGAAATTTGTATGGCCTTTCGTCATTTTCGTTTTATAAATGTTGAAGAAAGGGAGAACAAGAAAATTGCCTTACTCACAAAGTACACATGTCAGAAGTGAAACCGGCATTGTGCATGAACCTCTAAATTGCACATGAAGTACCCACTCCATGGTAGCGTTAAGGCGAAGAGTAAGCAGAAAACACGCAAACAAGGTGTTTTTAGACAAGTTTTTTGGTGAAAATATAGCATTTGGAGCTATAAACACTACTTTATTCTGTTACATATACCCTTGTAGGTTGCTAATGCTTGCTGTTAGTTAAACTTAACACTCCAGAGCTATTATGAATTACCAGTTTTGTTTGCAGTTAAACAAGTTTTTTCTCGGCATGATGCATTTGTTTAGTATACTGCTCTCATAAAAGTTGTTCTTATAGCTTTTACTTTTTTGTGTTAGTACATTTATTAAGATTAGTAATCAAAAATGAGGATTGTAAGCAATTAAACTGTTTGCGCCTGTTAAAATGTTAAATTTTCGACGCAAGAATTTTGAAAATATTGGCTTTGTTACATAGGAGCCGAGAACTCATATCGCTCAAGGTCGCCGGCATTTAATGTCGCCTTAAAAATTTAACGCAACTTTGTTGGAGGTCGTATTAGAAGTTTCACTTAAAAATTTGAAATTAAATTATTTGGTTAAAATGGCAAACTTGAAGCATTGTTTAAATTTATCGACACACTCATTATTATCGTCATCAATTATAATAAGGTCACATCACTATCGCATTCCTGAACTCTATGTTAACACGTGTGCGTTCCGTATGTCATCACTGGCAACACACTCTGGTCAAAAACCTTCGTCTTCAGACACTCTGGTATTTTGGACGAGAAGATTTAAAGGAGCTTCCCGAATGCTGCCCATCTGGAGCTGCCCCCAGTTGGATTTTAGTATATCGATTGAATAATAAAATCTGCGTTAGCTGTGTATTCGTTTCTCGGTCATAGAGTGTAATGTAAATTTTCTCACTACTGCCCTTTGATTTATCTCTTTTATTTGTGCATCCATAAAAAGTTTAATTTTTTCTAGGCATGCTTTCAATATGGTGTCCAAGCGATTTAATAGAAGAGGTTATACGCGAGGGGTCGTGGATTGATGTGTACAACGTAGTACCGACAGCGATTAGGTAAGACATTTAAAACATACGTTTTAGGCTTTGGCACGGGTAATATAATTGTAACAGAATATATATACTTTACACTCACGTATTTTTCCCGTCGGGGTGGCAGAGACAACAGAAAGCCACTTGCTTCTACCCTTACAAACCTCACGCGCTTCTTCTACATTCATGACTCTTTTTCATACATGCTCGCCGGTTCCGGATGCTTCGGGCCCTTTTTGAAACCGTCCCTAATTTGGTCGACGAATGTCCTACGAGGTCTCCCACGACCAACTTGCCCTTCACACACTTGCCGTATATATTTGATTCGTCATTCTTTCTTCACTCATTCGCTCCACGTGTCCAAACCATTTCAGCATTCCTTTCTCAATATTTGTAACAACATAATCTTTAAGACCACAGCGCGCTCGTATTACTGCATTCAGAATTCTATCAATCAGTCTCACCCCACACATAAGTACTACGCAGTGATCTCATCTCAACTCCGTTACTTCTACTTTCATGCACTCCACTATGAACCGATCGACGCGCCTCTTTTGGCACAGTCTAGCCGATCATAAAGGCGTATAGCCCTCCATTCACATAAAAAATTTTCATTCGACATTTAAACACCGCTGGGAGATAACTCCAGCGCTCTAACCCAAAAGGTGTACCACAAGCCAAATAGGGAGGGAATTACTGACACAAAACTATGAAGACAGACTGGCCAAAAACGAATACTAACAGAGATATGAATTCGCGAGTGGCGCTTGACCGGAATGATACGAACACATACAACAGGAACTAACTTATAAGACTTAGATAATTTATACGTCTAGAATCAAGATAGATCCTCTTGCTGCTAGACAACCGAGGAAAACAGGCCAGGTTTATTAAGCTACAATAGAAACAGGAAAGAGAACAATAATTAATGTTATATTTCTTAAGGCGCATTTGGGAAAATGTGGCAATGAATAGTTTACAGTGCGTGAGTAACTGTCATTACACCGTGAATGTAAAATAGATCAATAGTATAGTGTGAAGTGTGATGGCAATACATAACAACAAGATTATGATAACCACGACGCTAACGTCGTGTACCACAGAGGTTTGTATTAAAAATAGTTTTAACTTGATACGGTCACATAAGATGAAGAATTTCGTTTTAGCGACACGTACAGGCAAGGATTTCGTCATATCATTTAAACAGGATGTAATCGTTCAGTGTGAACAGTAGATTATTCCGTAACTATAACAGATATCAAAAAACTTTAAACTGGTATCTAAAGTATGCTACCTAAGCAGTAAAATAATATCAATAATTTTTTTTAAATCAAAAGAGACGAATCCATAATTTTGGTGATTTCAATTGATTGAAATTTCAAAATTCAATTTCAATTATGCATTGTCAGTACATTTATGAAAATTTAATATATGTTCACAAAAATCGTCACCTTTTTGCTCTTAATAGTGATTTTCATTATTATAACACTAGAAATAAGGGATTGCTTGTAACTAATTCTAGTAGGCTTCATAAGATACATAGTAGCTTTAAGGGTAAATAATAAGTATAAAAGGTACTTCTATAATAAAGTCCCAGCAACTGTTTAGGCATTATCTATAAATAAAATTAAATGTTTTATAAAAAAATGGCTCTGTCGTAAATCCTACTACTCCACTGCTGAATATCTAAATGATCGGACAGCCTGGGACTAGATTGTGATTATTTATAGCGATAGAAATGACTGTACAATATTGTATATTTTTATTGAAAAGAGCGCAAAAAAAGAATGCTGGGAGAGTTTCTTGCGCCGCTTCTTCTCTCTCAGAGCGCCATTTGTTTCCGAATCGGTAGTAGTATCTAGTAGTATAAGAAATGACATCAAAAAGAATTCTAAAGGAATCAATTTTGAGAAAATAAATGCCTTTTATGCCTTTTAATAGTGACTCACGAGATTTCACCCATCCAAAAAGGGTGTAATTAAATATATCTATATTTATTTTTTAATTATTTATTTAGCGCGTGCGCCAGTCATGAGCATGTCGGTGACGCGAACATATAAGATTATTTCCCTAAAAAAAAGGGTCCAACGTCCAAAACTTAAGTCCTAGATCTTACAATTAAAAGTAAATATGTCAGCAGTGTAAAAAGTCCCTGCTATCTAATCTGATGACGAATATTGAGCATTGTATCACTGATTACACAGAACTTGGTTGATTGTATTGTATAAGTTTCTATCGAGTTCGAACCAGCTGTCAACAGCAGATGCTAATCAGGTATTTTCCGGATGATATATTCGTGAATTTCGACGTGGAAAATTTACGCGGCCATTAAGTTAGTGTATTAGCCGATGCCGACTAGATTATGGGTACCACAACGGCGCCTATTTATGCCGTGAAGCAGTAATGTGTAAACATTACTGTGTTTCAGTCTGAAGGGCGCCGTACCTAGTGAAATTACTGGGCAAATGAGACTTAACATCTTACGTCTCAGGGTGACGAGCGCAATTGTAGTGCCGCTCACAATTTTTGGGTTTTCTAAGAATCCTGAGCGGCACTGCATTGTAATGGGCAGGTCGTATCAATTACCATCGTACTGCTGGTCTTGTCCCTTATGTTCTTCATAAAAAATAATTGTTGCAATGGCTTTGAAACCATAACAAATATTTACGAAAGTTTTTTGTTTCAGGTATTCAGAAATCCAGTTGTCAGCAAATCGTCAGACAATATTCAAAAAATCAACTTCTAAAAACACAATCAGTAATAAAATTACTGGCCAACTAAGCAGGCAGTGCTACCTAATAAAAGATTTGAAAAATCCCAATTTAATAACCGACTACAATGAAGTTGACACTGTGGGTTTAGTATTCCTAATTGAACCCACAAATATTGCATTTCCAACCTCGAAAGCCCTGTATCAAAATATATTTTTGGCTGACGAAAACAAAAATATTATCTGCATAAATTTTTGGGGAGGCCTAAAAAAGTTTGGCTACGAGAATATTCTGGACACAGGCCAGATAATAGCTTGTGTGAATCTACAAAAGCGATCTGGAAATATTATTAAAAATATACCGCAGTATAGGGCCACGGAGTTTTCATATTTTACTAAAACACCGAAATATGAATGCTCTAGAAAACTTCTAAACGACTTGGTGAAGATCTTCTCTGGTTTGGATAAAAGAAAATTTTGTGACGACTGCTGTAGAATAAAAGAAAATAATTCAAAGTTAAATAACAGTAGCAATATATCTCCGTATCGAATGAATAACAGTGATTATAATATATCAAAAAATAGGGCCTACATAGAATCTCCGTTAGTACAAAAAGATTCGAATTTAAACCTTACGGGCCTAGATTTTGATTCGACATTTAAATTGAGAGATTCACAGGAGTTATCACCAAATGAACTACTGCGTAAAAAGAGGGTAGACGAGAAAATTGCGAAGTTAAAAATTTTGGGCGACCCGCCTCCTCTCAGTTCAATAAATCTTATAAACAAATCCATAAAAGCTGGAAATGCATTTAGAAGTCCGTTGACATCCAAAAATGAGGGGGCAAATGTTGCCAGTGATAAAAATTCCGATGAAAAAGAGAACATTAAAAGCCCAGTTTTATTTGTTAATAGGACGTACATAGTTAGGCCAAGTGTGAATCCAGTGAGATTAAATTTCTCCACAGAAGAGGCTAATCGAAGTGACGTTGATCCATTTGCAGAAGAATTTGACGCTAGTCCTCCATTAAGCTTTGATTGATGAGAGTTTTATGATACATGCTATTCATATAATTTATTCATCGTCTGACAAACGGGCTTCCTTATATAATTTGGTTGCAATAATTTGTTTAAACTTAAATTGCCTATTAATTGGGAAGTAAGTTCCAGATTTCCAATTGTTATTGTAAATACAAGATGTTACCATTTATTTTAATAAAGATTTTTGATTGGTTTCTAACTTTTTATTTTCTTAATGGCAATCATATGACGCATTCTATGTTGTATAAGTTTTTTCAAAATTGATTGATCGAAGAAAATGGCGCTCTTAGAGATAAGAGCGACGCAAAAAAACTTTCCCAGTATTCTTTTGCGATTTTTTAAATAATAATATTACCATTAGCAGTAATTTGCTCAAAGTCAGATTTGTCAGAGAATCATAAACTAGTCCCATACTGCCTCAGCGCTTAGATAATCTCAAGTTGAGTAATTAGACTTTCTGCAGTGTTATTCCTCAATAAAAAACATATGTTCTGAGCCTTTACGATAAAACTGTACATATATTTCCCATCAAACTATTGTGGGTATTACGCAGCTTGCTAGAAACAGCACCCAGGAATTACTTGCTTTTTTTGTGTCTTTGGATATAACCATTTTGAGCGAAAAGGCGATTTTTGATTGATTTTTACGAATATGTATGTTTACCTAGTCAGGTCATATATTCTATTACAATAAAAATACATTTTCTTATGACGTATAAAACATATATGTTGTAGTAAAAAAGAATCGTAATTACTGTCGTTGGCGTTAAGGTCCTTAACTTAGAGGTTACGAAAGTATGAATTTTCGCACTGTTACCACGGGAAATTTAGTTACTGTTTGTTCTAGAGATTCATGAAGCGTCTCGATGTCGGCGAGTCGTTTAGAACAAGCCAAGGCTTCTAAACTGACTATAATTTGTAACAGTCCAAGGGGTTCAGTTTTGGGCAAGACGAGGGCAAGTCCAGAACGTTGACTTCCAGCCAAGCTTCGGTAGGTAGTGCCTTGTAACCAGGTACAGAGTCTTTCTGGAAAGACTTTTAGAACGCGAGCTGCGAAAAGGTCTAAAAGGTCTAACAACACGATCTAGGAGGCAGTCTCTTTTACACTTTTACTGATGCGCGATGGCGACCTCGTTGCACCTTTCCGATCACTTGTGAAGTTTCTTTGGAGCTATGAGCTTTCACTTTGAAAATATTTTTTTAAATGACAATAAGGGACCAGACGAGTAGGACGCTCAGCTGATGGTAATTGATACGCCTGCCCATTGCAATACAGTGCCGCTCAGGATTCTTGAAATCCCCAATAATTCTGAGCAGCACTACAATTGCGCAATTGTCTCATTTGCCCAGTAATTTCACTACCTACGGCGCCCTTCAGAGCAAAACACAATAATGCTTACACATTACTGCTTCACGGCAGAAATAGACGCCGTTGTGGTACCCATAGTCTAGCTGGCACCCTGTACCTATACATGTGCCTGTAAATAGAAGTACTATTTAACTGCAGGGATTGATTTACGGTATGTCGTGTAAATCGACGATAAGCACCAAGCGTCTTCTTTCCTTATACGCGATAGAGAAATAATAGCTACTATAAAAACGAGACTCGTCATTTCTCAATTTTTTGGTTCCATATAAAATTTCTGTGAAATCTGCCTATTATCAGACTTTTTAGTTCTAGCAGCAGGCAGCTGCTCTAATCTATTATGGTCTTCGACAGACGATGTGTTGCTCTGCATATTAATCGTACGATATACGAACATAATATGACTGATACCTAGTTTTTGAAATATCTTGAAAGTAATCGACGGCTCCATTTCCACTTTGTGCAAGGCAATCAATGGCGGTGGATTATCCAAATTTCTAACATAATAAACGCGGTCCAAAGATGAATAAAAAAATTTAAGTTCGTTGTAACGCCCTAATGGCCAAACTAGTTTACCTAATATTATTATACAGACTAATTACATGTAGGTATTCATAGTCATGTACCAACCAATGCATTTAATACAATATTATATCTTTGTTGCATTTTTCTGCGTTTAGAAGGAATAGATGACCCATTTTATGGAAACCGAAAAATTATATAGTTGCAAACGTGCGAAATGAGTCAAAAATCATTTTTATCAGATCTCTCGCTCACACTTAATGACATATCAAATTCAAATTCAAATATTTTTATTCAAAATAGGATTTAAAATCACTTATTAAACGTCAAAAACTACCACCCATCGAAACTCTCGCTCGCACTGCTAGTGTTGTGTGTAACAAAGAAGGGATTTGTCGATAGTCATTAGCAGGTAATTAAGGAAAGGTTAACGAAATAATGCAAAATATTTTTAGGGTGTATTTTTAATATCTGCTTTGAAAACATACAATATATTAAATGTTATACAACTTAAATTAATATCAGAAGAATCAAAGATCAGCTTAAATTATTAATCTACGTCTATGTCATCGTCTGAACAGCTATCTCTGTCATCTTCATGTGAATTTATTAACAGAGGCTGTATTCTCTAATCTGATATTAAAATGGCCTTGGCCAAATCGCGATCCTGTTACTCTTCTGCATGCCTCACACATTTTACCCAGTCGTCTTTGGATACATTCCCGATAGCTTCATTGGAAAGGATATCGAAGTCTGCTATTTTGAAACTATTGTTTTTTGATATAATATAGTGTAATTGAAATGATTTGTAAATCGATGTAAATAAAAATCTTGATATAAAAGAGTGGCAATGAGTTTCTTGCTACTTCTTCTCATTAGCTCAACCCTTTACGAAGTAGCGGTGGATTCAACAAGAAAAATATTTTTTTTTTCTACATTCATAAGTGTCATTTCATGTGAATAAGCTGATTTTGATTTGATTTGATGTTTTTATTATTATTAAAATTTATTAAGACTTGTATTTTCTCTTTTAGTCGTATTTACTCTTTTTGCATCTCAATAGCAATAACTTCGTAGTGGTATTAAATAAAATGATGTATTATACCATTTTGTAAACTGTATGAACTGCGCATTGTTTATAAACAGCTGGCCACTTACGTTTTCATACTTTTTTTACACTTTCAAACTATGCCAAAATTATTTTATTTCATGTCAAAAACTCAAGTTCTTATTTTGTTTTTTAAAAAAAGTATCATAGATACTTATATTATTTAATGTATTTCTAATAGTTTAGTCTATCAGCAATAAGATTTGTGTCAAAAACGCCACAAATTTCATTAATTTGTGGGCGTTGTCCACATGAATGTGAAGTAAAGTAAAAAAACGTATGTTTTTCTAAAAAAAACATATTTTGTGTATCACTTGGAATTATTTTTTTTAGATATTTTTTTCGGAGCTGTCCCGTGCGCGGTTCAAGGATTATCCATTCTTTCTGGGACACCTGTATATGTGAAAAATCAATTTAACCGTAAGAAGTCAACTTGTTTCAACTCCCCTCATACAGGGGTAAGATACTTCTTCCGCTGTAAGCTCATATATTTGGCGACTCATTTGAAATCTCCTCTGTAAGAAAACTCCTCTTAATTTTTATTAAATCCACAATCAAGAAGCAAATAAACAGAAATAAATTGTACCATACATAAAAAATAATAAATCTTTAGTTAATGAACTTTAGAAACACATTATGATAACATAATATATAATAAATATTTAGTTAATCAGCTACCAACTATCAACAAACCAAAATACAAAACCCCTATCAAAATATAGGCATCGAAAATTACCGTTAAAACTTACTTTTCTCGATTTTTGTCACATGGCTTGCAGCTCCACAATCGCGCGAGTTACTCCACTGACGCGAATTTACAATTTAGCCCGCAGAGGTAAGTGACTGAAAAGCGACGTTTCCAGAAATTGGTACTGTTTCAAATCACCTTTGTTACAAAACCTCTCGGTCACTCTATACTTTTGATGGAAGTTTGAAGTGTCAGATTATCTAAGTTATCATCCCGCGGGGATTAGGTATATCTTCCCGACCTGCAGATGCTCCAGCCTTTTCTATTTCCGATACCACTTCATTTTGTCACTCCATAGATATCACTTCACAATTATCATTCAACTTAATGATTTCTTTCATTCTGTAGCAGTGATAAAATTAATTTTTGGATGTGGGTCTCATAATTACAACACGAAATTGTATCTCATGAGTATGACTATAATATTTTTCAAAGATATATTATCTTCTTACTTGTACTTCGGTATAAGGGAATCCTATAGAATTTTAGGCTTTGTTTTGAGGAATTCTGGGGATTTCACATCTGAACCAGTCATAAAGCTTTTATTTGGTGCTTTAGTGCGCAGCAAGCTAGAAACAGCTATGTGTGTGTGGAATCCGCATGAAAGTACTTATGTACTCCTTCTCGAAAAGGTGCAAAAAGCTTTTCTTAGATACCTTTACAAACGTACGCATGGATACTACCCCTATATGTATCCCACAAAATTTCTTCTCGGTACATTAGGCTACAACTCCCTCGAGGTTAGGCGAAAACGACAGCAGCTCACAGTTATGTGCAGAGTTCTCAGAGGTGATATAGATGCGCCGAGTTTGCATGTTGAGCTATGTCGTATCTTTGTACCGGACAATTACTGTTCGAGGCGCAAGCATAGATTGTTCTCAAGTCCGACACATCGTATTGTGGCTCGCACCAACTCACCTATACCGAGGTCTCTCTCTGCTCTCAACGCTCTTCTCGAAGCCAACCCTGCTTGTGATTTATTTGCGGATGGATGGCAGACGATTTTAACAGTGCTTGCGTTTTTGTGAGAGGAATGGATGTACGGTATTTGGATGTTTATTAATTATTAGTTATTTACAGTAAACTTTGTATTTATTAACTATTATTTGTGTAATATGTCTAGTTTGTAATTAATTCTTATTGTAATTGGCTTACGCCGTTTTATTAAAGTATAAATAAATAAAATAAATAAATAAGTATTAAATTTCTCTTCATCATCATTTCATATTTCTAAATAATACAGTGCGGTCAACATCTTAAATAAAATATAATATGTATCTTCGACACATAAACCAACTTTAAAAAATTTAAATGACAAGATGGTAAAACCTAGTTAGCTCACAATCATACACCATAACTTTTGTAGCGTTCAAAATTAGTGAATACGATTACATTGCTTTCTTATTATATATTTAATACACCTATTACGAGGAAAATATCATAAAACAACTTTGTAAACTAAGATAGTATAAAATAATATACTATCTAACCGTACTACTTCGCCATTCTTAGCTGTTATATTAGCTGTAATTTTTATAGGCTGTAGTCAGCTGTAGGGTTTTTATGGCTGGCCACATCTTTCTAGTTGTCATTTTGAAGGTGACCTACAAATTCGGCTTTTTGACATTTTGTTGTAACCTTGGCCCTTGCAACTTGCGAGTTGCGCGAGCCGCGCTTATTTATTGCATTTGAATTTTATACCCGTGTACACTTGCGATTTGGATAAAAATGTTTTATAATTAGTTTTTCGAATACAAATTAGTGCTATCGTATCAAAGTGCCACGTGAACTGTGATTCTTCTTACATATAGTGACTACACCGGTTCATTTACATAAATCTTTCTACTTTTATATTGTGAGTAAACTTTCCGAGATATAATATTAATTACTCAATGCGAGCTCTATAAATAGCTTTATCTTAATTCATAACGCTACATGAATGTGATTACTATTAATGAATGAAAATCATGTGGCTTATAGAGTTATTATTAGATTATATTATTATTATAAATTATTAATACTACCTACATTAATCTAAGTTGGTCTAACTGTCTAATAAACTTGTTAAAGTTTCAGGGCTGTATATTCGTAGTACAATTTAATTTATAATTATATATATTTTTTCTGAATTTAAACACTGATTTATTTCAACATGAAATAAAAATATTCCAGAAATATTTTTTCAATAATGTGATCTACCCGTATCTGTTTGCAGTATTTTGAAAGTTCTTCTAATTTATTTTTAATTTCTTTTACTACCTGCCGATATTTTGCAGTACACTAGTAGTTGCAAATCTTTTTTTTGGTAGAATTTTGTAATAATTCTTTAATTTTAATTAATAAGAGCCTGTAGGCTCTTATTAATTTAATTTTTAATGCACATATGAGCCATATGCCAGTGCTCCAGGACATTACATTTTTCAGATACACCAAAACCGAGGGTGCCATACAGCACACTATTCCCTCACCAAGTTTTGTACCTTATTTTGTTTATAAGATGGAAAGCTTCCATTACATTCACTCAAATCATTGTAATTATAAGCAATCTATTAATACATATACCCCCTTATTTCATAATAGTCTGTTAACTTAAAGCATTGCTAATTCTCACTCTGTCTTCTTCTATTGACCTAAGTCAGAATGAGAAAAAACACTCCTTAGCCGCTGTTTAAAGTTAGCGGACCATTATGAATAAGGGGGAAAATAAATTACACATTGACAGAATGCTGCACACTTCCAAGATCACACTGATCTGAGGCATACCACAAGCGATCAGATTTTCCTGGAACAGAAAGATTAATCAATTTGTGATCAGTTCAATCTCTTGCTAGGTAAAGATATAGCTTAGCTGTATGTGTTGTACCAAAATTATCACTGGGAGTATTCCTGAGAACTGTATGACCTGATCCCTGAAGCTCAATTGCACCTTCTCAACACACCCCACTAACTTGGGTTCATCCTCACCATCTGGATGCTTGGTGTTCCTCAACATTGCACTTTTCTACAAACATTCCGTGGTACTGTTTACCTGTGCTTCTTTGCTCAGGATGCAAATTGAAATTTTAGAATGTAATAGTGTTTAATTTTTATTGTCTAAAAGAGAGTTCTACTTTACATTAGGTATTTAATTCCAACCATAAAATAGGTGACACAAATAGTGAAATATATAGGTTGGATATTAGAGATTTAATTGCATTTGAAATTATCAGCTTTAAATAATATAAATTCACATAGATACTTATACATCCATTTTATCATAGGTACATTTACATATGTATATAGCAATTAAAATAAGAATTAAATATTGCTTTTCATTTATTACTAACAAAAAAAATGAAAATGCATTTAAAAAATTGAGTTCAGTAGATGTATCATGATGGTTCTGGATTTTATCACTTGCACTTGGGTCAATATAAGCTAATTCGCGGAATCAAGGTTTTTATATTTGACAATATTTTAAATTGATTTTAGGAATAAAGTTGTAGTATAATATTCAATAATTAATGTATGTTTCATTAACTTTAGCCTATTTATATTATAAATATTATTAGGATTTTTGCAAACTGCCAACGTATAGGATAATGACATGAGGACAGGATATACGAATTTGAAATCAAAGTACTTATTGCAAAATAAGTCCTTAACACTAATAAAATGCATCTTTTATATTATGTTTGACGCAAATTGTTTCCAAAAATTTATCGGCTGTATAGATTAGCGAAACAATAAGAATGCAACAGGCATAAACAATTAGTTTTCTGTTGCTTTAATCTCCTTGTCATATGGCAACAGCATGAGACCACCGTTTAGTACTCTGCAAAACTCACTACTTTATGATGCTTAGTCATTGCCTTTTTCCTTGTTGAAGTTCTGGAGTCCACATTTTTAGGACTTTACTTAATAGTTCATATAATTAGATACATAATGAGAGTTTTTTTACGAACATAATATTATTTTATTATATTTCTTTATTAATTGCCAAATGTATGTAGTTTCAATAACTTTTTCGTAAATCTCATATGTAGGTGGGAATACAGTGATGGGGACAACCACGGGACTGTCTTTATAGAGCTTCCTATCACATCTAGAAAAAAACTTGAACTAGTTATGGGTCTAAGAGTCGATTAGGCCTGTAAAGATTCGGAGTCAAAGTTTCACTAGGTATGATTTAAAAAAATATTACCTTTTGAAAAAGTCGGTTGGGACAGCCCATAACGAGCTTACGGAGAATCTCCAGTAAACATTTTTATATTGCTTTTTCATGGATTCTAATAAATATCTCTTTTAGTTTCTCCACATATTCAGCTTTTTCTAGTTAGTATTATTATCTTGCACTTAGTATACTCTGATACTTTGTCAGCTTTTTACGCAAACTTTTCTGTGAGCACTTAGTTTCTAGAACAACATGTCCTTTTTCCTGTATTATGTTTTCTTCTCATAGGATTTTGTATTTTTTTAGAGCATCCCTAGTATCAACTTACCAATACTTGTTTCTCAATTGGATTCTTTAAATTTTTATAAATTTACAATGCAGTGCCGTTCAGGATTCTTGAAAAACCCAAAAATTGTGAGTGCAAATGCGCAAACCCAAAAATTGTGAGGGCATGTTAAGTCTCCTTGAGACATAAGATGTTAAGTCTCATTTGCCCAGTAATTACATTAGCTACGGCGCCCTGACCGAAACAAAATAATGCTTACACTTTACTGCTTTACGGCTGAAATAGGCGCCGTTGTGGTACCCATAATCTAGCCGGCATCCTGTGCAGAGGAGCCTCCTACTGGTGAAAGATTTTACGTGCGTATGTTCTTTGACACAGCTGCCAGAATATAGCAAGGCAGCGATGACGAATGATTCATGCCATAACGTAAGAATAAACTAACATATACGTAGGTCACACTAAAAGTTTTGCGTAACTTAAAAAACAACATCTTATAACCAAAATATTATGTTTACTGCTTTTCTAAATACTCCCTTTACATTTTAAAAATTTTTCATGCGATCGAACCACTTTTTTAAAACATTAGGACCACAGATCTGCAGACTAAGTTTTGTTGGCCGTTAGTGAAGAAGCGTTGTCATGATGCAGAAGAACGCGGCTTTTTGGTCGACTTTCGCGAACATTTTGTAACATCCTTTGTAAACAAATGGTAGAATGCCACTTGGTATTAACACTGTTTTGATCTTCAAGTTGAATTGTGCAAATGGGACCCGTAGCTGAGAAGAAAAAAGCGATCATTTTATTACCAACGTTTCTCGCCAGCTCTCATTTTCAAACACCCATTTACAAGATTTCTGTTTCTTTAAGGGTTCAAAACAATAAATCCACGTTTCGTCTCCTGTGACAATGTCATAAACAGCATTAGAATGTTCGTGATCGTAGTTTGTTAGCATCTGTGAGCACCATTCCACGCGAGCCCGCTTCTGCTCTGCTGTCAGTTCATGAGGGATCCAACGACAACAAAGTTTCCGAACTTTCAATTCTTCGTGTAAAATTTTCTGAATTTGGTTCATACCAATCCCCAATAATCCTTGAATTGTCTCATAGGTAATCCGCGGGTTTTCTTCAATTAGCCGCTTAACAGCAACCACATTATTTTCGTTGACGGCAGTTGAAGGCGCCCTCATCAAAATCAATCAAAAATCATCGCTCTAAAATCTTTTCGACTAAATTCGATTTTCGTTGCGTACGTAGACTACTTTGATGTGTGATAAAAAACAATTTGAAAAATGATTTTCCGCCAATTGTAACTTTTATTATTACTAAGAAGGTTGCAACGTTTCAAAAAATATAACATTCGAAATTCAAATAGTTCCGACTAGCTAGAAGTGCAAAACTTTTAGTGTGCCCCATGTATACAGCCTGTTAGCCCTATCGGGCTATCAGGTTGACACATTGCTTGACACAAAATTAGTCTAACCAATTTTGATTGATTAAAAATTCTAAGGAGCGAATTCCAAGCAATACAGTTTACGATTTGTCAATCAAATCAGTTACAGTAATAGATTTGCTTTCCTTTTCTATCTTGCTGTATCTCCGTTAGAGGTGTTCTCCTCTCTCACACGCTTTGTTTGTCGATACGCTAGTATATTGTGAGTAGGTAGGTAGTAAGTATGTTTAATATCTTATTGAGTTCTTCAATTTGGATAAAATTGAAATTGTTGAGTATAAAAAGAAAATGAGTAAATCGCTAACTCTAGCAACGTGTACCCAACACTGACGCTATGAAAATACTTCATGGTGAAAACAAAAATCAAAGCGTGAGACAAAATAAAGTTAATAAATACTACTTATTGGTTTCTAAAAACTCAACTGTAAACAGAGTTCTTATAAGTTTCTCAAAGGATGATTCTTCACACTTCACAATTGCTAGGGTTCTTAAGGTAAGTACTAGCTGCATTGGAGATACCAACAATTTAGGACCTAAACCTGAAAACATAGCCGCAATAAAAAAAGTTCACAAGCACAAGCTTGTAGTTAATATAATACCTACTATACGCTTACACTATGACCCCAACCTATTCCGATTCTTTTTAGAAAAGCAATTACAGTATTTACGCCATCTCGTCTATGCGATCTCTAAAATTTTATTACGGCACATATATAATGGCATTATTTCCATATTACAACGATAATGTACGATAATTTTTGAAACATATTTACATTACTATCACATATAATTATCAAAACAATGCATAATTAAGTAATTTAATGAATCTATTTTCTACACACCAAGATATCTTTCCATTCTTTAATAATTGTCACTGTAATTACTCAAACATATAAGCAAACATACAATTTGTACATGTCTCGTTACTTTTTTGATATAAAACTAATGACGTACCCGGTGACATTCTCTGGACCTGACGTCGATGACGTCACAGCGTCGCTTTGTTACGGTGTGCAAAACAAGCATCACTAGGATATTATTATTAATAAATAAACAACGATTTATTTTTTTAGTATTGTAGATCGACGTAAAGGTGTTGTGTTGTGATGCTGATTATTATTCTAAAGCATCTGGATTAAGTATAAAAAGTATTTATTTTTCTGGCAGTACTATAATAGAGACATGGAACAACAGAAATTACAGAACTATCAACAACAAAAGTCAAAACATCACGACATGTACCTAACGGTAATGAAAGTGTAAACCGTATTGACAGAACATGATGAGCGTGAGGGGGTGAAAGGGGGTGACCGTGTAGTATGGTAGCTGACCAGAAGTGACAACACAATGGGCTCGTCATAAAAAGGGTCACCATCCGTTCGGATTAATACGGACATGTCCGGACTTTAAGACTCTATTCCGGCATGTCCGGGTCTCATTAGGAAGAATATACTTATAAAACTACCGATTACCTTAAGTATATCAAATAAGTCTTTACTATAATCGATATCTCAACGAGGTGAACTAAAAAGTCTAGAGTTTTGTCGAAACGTTAGAGTTTTACAAGTAAATAATGGTGACCCTAGTCACAAGTGTATTTCAAAAGAATTATTGAGATATCCACAACAATAGCTTATCATTTATCTGCCGTACTAGAAGCAGTATAAGTCAAGGTTGTGTAGTGTTAGATAACAAGAAGTTATTATCTTGCTAAATACCTAATTATTACTAGGGAGGGTCATGGAGTTATATCAGCAATGCACTCGTGATTATATAACCAATGTGTGTCATCTAAATATATATGTACAGAGTGTCCACTGGGAAAGTTCAATTTTCAACAATAAAAAAAAACAATCAGTTTGGATGGAATAAAATATTAATTGGCACGAATAAAACTAATATAATGATAATGCCGTCTAATTGCTTGCCATCCATTCGTACAGTCTCCTGTAAGCGAGTCTGTAAGTTGATGAAAACTCTCCTACAGAGCTGCGGAGAAATTTTTTCGATTTCTGTTTTGATATTTCTTATAAGATCATTGATTGTCCGCGGCTGGTTTGAAAAAACTTTTGATAAAAGGTATATAGGTACGTGTGATATCCGAGGACCTGGGTGGCCAGACCAGGTTTCCAAACCGGGATATACCGATGTAACGTGGGAAATTGAGTAAGTATTCTTTCAGCGCATGTTTTTCGTAAAACCTAGTCGTTTTTCTTCAAAGTTTGAACCACTTGGATCATGTTAGGGTGCAAGTACAATTTCTGTTTTATAATATATTATTTATTTTATTTATTTATTTATCATATTACATATACCGATATAAAACTAGGTCAAATTAGCATCTAAAAAAACCACAAAGGTTAACAACTAATGCTAATAACACTTAATAATACGTCACAACTCAACAACAACTTATGCTATAAATTAAATGAACACATTGAAAATATTGTATATATATTATTATTATATATATATTGTGCACCGTTTACTTTTTTATTGCCTAAGCCGCTACATGCTTCCGAACAGATCGACGTGGATTTGCGATAACTGCATCACTAACTCGTTGCACGTTTTCTTGCGTTAAAACTGATGGAATAGGTCACATGATTCTGTTTCCCTTGTTTATTCATTTCTTAATCAAATTTATGCTTGGTGTAGCTTTTACGCGACACATATTTTAGTGAGATCAAAACTTGCGCCTGGCTTCGGCGTACGATTTGCCACTCGTCTAATAAGCTTCAATTACAAAAGCGTGACGTGGTCCACTCCAACAGTCCATCGTGACTAAGCAACCCGCACATCCGAGGTGTCGTCCAAGCCCCCTCCCCGATTCCTCGCCTCTGCCACCGCCCTTCCAAACATTTTCTTAAATATGAGCTTTCCCAGTGGACACCCAATAGAAATCAAATGTTTGTTTGTTCAAAATCGATAATCTCTCAAAATTCTCCTCAGTTTGTTTTGAATTTTTTAAAGAAAAGAAAATATTTATTTTGAAAAGTATAAATAGTAGGTACACACTGAAGATATAAATATCTTTTGTATTTGTGCTGTTGTGTTAGTTTAATTTTCCTACATTTAGAAATCATCAGACATACTCTCCAAACCCCAACTGACTATCCTTTTTACAGAAAAATTTTTCGGACATAGTGTCTTCACAAAGTCGGTTTGTAAAGGTTTTTTTTTTCAGAGTTCTACCGAAAAAAGCATAAAAGGCGATCCCGTAAGATGGCAGAAATGTATACATGACGATTGACGAGGGTTAATACTTCGGTTAAATATAAACTAAATTTTACCGTTCAGTACATAACGACAAGTTACAAAGTTCGACGTTCTTATTTATAATTTTTTTAAATTACATTTTTTACTCAAAAGTAATTTCTATAACTCTGGTAAATCATTTGGTAAAACTCACAGAACAGATAAAAGACAACTGTTCTGTGGTAAAACTTGCATTCCATTGCTACTTTTGTATGTTTTGTACTGTCTAAAAGGTTCGCGGTGTAAATACTATCTCACAGATTACATTAATCTATTCAAAAATTATTCATTCGTTTCAATGACGTTCTATAAATTGATTCGTTTAGTAAAAAAATGTCATGAATTATATACCATATTTTACCAATTACCACAATTTTGAAAAAGTTGAGCTTTAACAAGAGGAATTCGCAACAAACTCCTTGCCATTGTTTGTGTTTATGGATCGGCGTGGGTTGGCTATTTTTTAAATAATTTGGGTTAATTTTTGAGGGCCTTAATGTTTTTTCATAATATAAAATAGCGTGTAAAACAATGGCAATTTTTTTTTTAAAGAAAATATGATTTTTCCCTATTAACCGAATTGGCTCGTTGAGCAAAGCTCGGCTTTTCGATATTTTTCTTGCAAAAGTCATTTAGGTACTGATGTAATTAATTATATAACGGTATGTTGATATTATTTTTACGACCAACGATTCGTGATCACACTTGGCCATACGCCAAGGTATTGACGTAATATATCTTCATCTTTCAGAGCATCTGTCACGAGGTTTGTACTCGAACAAACTAGATCAATAAAATAGGTGCTCACTACTTCCAGGTTGATATGACTTCCTTTGTGATTTATATTTTTTTATATGAGGGGCAAGCGCCGAAGTGCATAGTGCCAGAGTACCCCCTGGGAAGTGAAAACCGTTGCTTATAGGCATCTACAATTCCAGTCAAAAGATGTGTTACTGTCCTTTCATGTAGCAGTATGTTGAGGGTTTGAAAGTTATTTACTCGTATCGATTAGGGAATACTGCATATGGCAGGTGGTTGAATAATTGCTGTGCGAAGCAAGAAGCCTTTTTGTTGAACGCGCTAGTGTTTTATTCCAGAAAGGTACGGGTAAAAATTTTCATTTTGGCGTGATGTTTGGTGGTAAAATCATTTTACAATACCCATGTTCATTTTATAAGAGGATAACACTTGTGGATAATTTGTAAACACTTGCTTGCGTTCACTTTCATGTTATTAATTATTCAACAAATATAATAAGTATCACGCTGCAAAAAGATCTCCCACAGTCTATTGAACGGAACATCATTTATGAAATTCAGACAGCGGGCTGGTCCTAAAAAGCATCCTTGTGGAACGCTAGAAGTTATTGAATGAAGTTATTATAGTAGAAGTTAAATTTAGTTTTACTCTTTGCGTCCTAGCTCTCTTATAAGAACCAACTTAAATAATTGCCATGCAATCCATATTGCTTTAATTTTATTAATACTATCTAAATGATTCATAGTGTCGAATGCACTACTAAAGTCAGTGTAATTAGCATCAATTTCACTATCATTATGTACCATTTTCTCTATGTAAAAGGAAACTTTAACTCTGATTAAAAACATAAAGAAAATAATATGTACTAGCATAGAAAAAGAGTAATAAAAAGTAGAAGTAAGAGTAATGGTTCTGGAATAAAATTAACAGGTGCGTCGAATTAAGTAATTGACAACCTGAGCCTGCTTAGCTACTCTAGTTGTTTGCAGAACTACTAGGTTTGCCGGTAGCGTCATGACCTCACGCGTAGTAGTCGGAAGGGTTGACATATAAGGTTACTTAAATATCTGTTGTAATAAGTCTATTATTCAAATGTATTATTGTACCTAAATACTTTACATTAAACTAATAAAACTAACCTTGGTCGAATTTTCCCACCAAAATACGCTGTTGTACAATGCTAGACGTCGATATGATGAGAAAATACCTAAAATTACAAAAACATTAGCCAAAATTTCAAAAATTTTCCAATGAAATTCATTTGACAAGTATCGGAAACGTAAGCTACTTGCCCGTTTGCCCTCTTTTATATAAAAAAAACTCCCGTAATATTGACTCTCTGAACGAAATCATTTTAATTTGTAATAATTAATAACCCTTCAATTAAAAACTAGTTGCCTTGGGGCGTGAGCTGCGAAAACTATTTTTGTTTTTAAGGTAAATTTAAACTGCATAAATTGAAGACAAACTACTAGTATTAAATACTATTTTACTTCCATCTCAAACACTAATCTCATCAGCAAACAAGGTTATAACTCTTCTCATCTCACTTTCAGGCCAACATGTCGCGAGACAGAACGTCCCGTCGCTTCTATCGCTCTGAGTCTACCCACGATCTCCTCTCTTACATGGACAAGGGCCATGCCGCCACAGAGGAGAACAGATGGACATTCGAGACCGCATGGGAGGCTGCTAATAAAGGTATTTAAACTATCTATATTTTTATGATAACAAACAAGCGAACGGTCTCCTGATGCTAAGTGATAACCGCACACATTCTACACTATACGACAATGTTCCCAATACAATGTTAGAATAGTGTATGTAATTTAAGATCGTATTGTATTTGTGCAGAGCTAGAACTAGATGCACACCTTTACGCTCTGAATGTTTAGGTACTCAAGTACATACCTGCATATAGTAAGTTGGAGTTAAATTTTTGAAGCCGAAGCAGATTGTAAATGTGTAGCTTCTTGTTTTAGGAATTGTTTTGTTCAATGCTACATAAGCAAGGTTGACCGAAAACAGTGGAAGAGACCAAGCTTCTTGCGAAGATAGACAAAGAGATAACTCAGCGTATTTAACATACCTATCTCGGGAACAAAATTAAACATAATTTTATACCGATGCACTCGTTCGAGCAGATATCTGCTATCGCCGTTTCGGTAATTTTGAGGGTCTATGATGCGTGTGAACTTTAAGTACTATGTGAGTCTAAAAGTTCAATTGGATCAAAAAAATTAACACAAAATAAGAAACAAGCTTTACAAAACATAGTAGCATTATTTTTATAATATACTAACAAATGAGGCAGCATCGCGATTCTAAAAAAGGAAATTTCCGAGTTCTGCTTCGCGGAAATCCATAACAACCTAAATGTTAATTCGGAAGAAAACTCATAACATTCCATTCTCTCCATTCCATTCTCAATAATAGATTTCCGCAAAATAACGCCTAATTCAAGAAATTTTCGGAAAGTTCATAATTAGCACACATTAGAATCTATACTCCTAAGTCCTAACACAGATTTTATGTAGTTCCTTGTTATTTCTCGTGATGGTTCTTGATCTAATGTGTGTACAGGCGTTTGTAAGAGCCTTTTCTGAAATATTAATTAAACGGTAACGCAGAAATGGATATCATCTTATAGGCTGCGTTTAATCGCCTGTTGAAGACGCGAACGTGCTTGCTGATTAAATCCCCTCCGCTGACATCGTAGTTTTGAGTGCCGTCAAGGGGCCTAATGTCAAATGGCTTGGGAATTTGCATTGTCGCCTGGTCTGTCCCACTTGGTTGCGTTGCCGATTCGGGTCACAGCACATGGATAGCCACATGCTATCGTTATTCTTTTGCTGCGACTACACATCCCGGTAGTTAAGTTGTCCCTTTCTTTCCCCTACGTTAATCTTTGTACATGTGCCGATGCAACGGCCGATGCGATACTTCAGGACTATTTTCATGCTAAGCTATGTTGTCCGATCGGTGCAGATCACAGCCCCGGTTCAAGTTATTAAAGCTGTTATTAACTGCAAGCAACGGGCGTATCGAACTTGGGCTGCGGCATTCATACAAAGAATCCAAACAGAAAAGTTCTGAAGTGGAACATAATTGTGCCTATAGATACCATTGGCGGTAAATCACAATATCAAGCTCAAAACTTACGTCACCCTTCCGAAATACGTACTCCAGCATTAAGTTCTGGACGTTGTTGCAAGCTGTTCTCTCTTCGCCTCAAACTCGATTCTTAAAACGACATCACATCGCGGGTTGGGCGGCGTTGTCAGAACTCTATGCCTGAAGGACAGTTCAGACAGAAAACTGTTCCTCGATCTGTTTTCTATGGACGGTAAAACGTCGAACGGTCCGGATTGTATTTCTCCCATCGTGTCCGAACTGTGGCCCTGATTTGGTTCAAGTGTTAACGTGTTAATTCCGGCACTCCTAGTCAAATGGAGGATCGTCGTCGGAGATGCGTCCAGGGTAATGGAAGTATTTTTGATCATTATAAAAGGGGATATCTTGGATCCGCCCAACTACAGGCTTACAGCTATTACCTCGCTGCTATCCAAAATCACGGAGCGGATTATTAATACTCAGCTCAAATTCATATTCAAATAATAACTTAATTAATTAAAAAAAATTAAATGCATCGTCAGTCATAATCTATTACAAAAACTTATTTTAAGCTGACTGAAGTTGACCAGCCTTGATCCCAAGGCTGTTTTGCATCCAAATCATCAGAGAGAGATATTTTGTACCCTGTCAATTAAATCTTCTTGTATCGTCTTGTAAATTAAAATTAAAAAGGGTTTACCCTTATTCACGGATAATTTTCTTGAATATATTTAAATATGTCGACATTTCATAACATCATGGACCCCAAACAGCTTTGTAACACTGGAAAAATTTGAATGTGATTATGATTTTCAATTGGAGCTCACTACAAAGATTTTATTTGGTTTCAGTTGGTGGCATATACACTGTGATCAGATCTAAAGCGTTTGTTTCTACCGAGGAAATGGGAGAGAACTACTGTCTCATTGGTAATATATATTAATTAAAGCGAACTGTTATTACAATTTTTGCACGGATTTGACGCGTATGTATGGCTGTCACGGAAACTGACATGTAGAGTTAAGCTCAAAATATAATAGGCCAACGTTAAGGCTGTGTTGTCATCAAGTCCCTCTCATTTCAACTTCAGGTTTTTGTTAACTGAAACCTTTGAATTTTTTTGAAACGCTGTCATGAAGTGCCGATGACCACCATATCAAACATCGCAAATGGAGCTGGATAGCTACACACTCCGAAGCTATTTCGTCGAGATATACAGAGGCAAGCCCCTGACTGAAACCCTTAAGGAAAGCCCAGACGCGACTGTCCATAGGTAACCTGGCAGCGAAAAAGCGAAAGACATCGAAAATACCTGGAGTGAAATCAAGATAGATGCTCTGGACCGATGTCGGTGGAGAGGCTTCGTGGATGCCTTCTGCCCCAGCTAGGGAAGAAGAAAATTGTTTCCACCATCAAATCAAGCTAATCTTACTCTCTTGCATAATACGCGCTAAATGACAAGCAGATGCAGCATGTATGGGTAAATTTAGTTTGACTATATTTCAAACGGCTTCACTTACGTTCAATCGGTATGGATACCGTCTAGTTTTTTAAAGAATGGGAGATTCTACCCATTCTAGTACTCTCGCAGCTCGCAGCTTGCCAGGATGGTATGTGCGGGGAGTGCTGGCGTTGATAATTTAGTTTGGTAATCCACGGTTTCGGTTACAGGACCATACAAGGAGACCTGCGCAAGACAAGAAGTAGAGGAAGCAGACTTTCCACCTAATTCTCCCCTCACTGTGGCCGTCAATGCAATGAGAAGCCAGGGCTACAAGGTAACTAACAGCTAAACTAGGGGTCCCGGCTTTTTTTGGAATCATCTATTATTATAAAAGCATCTAATATATAAGCTCTTTGGCAGTAATATTGACAGTTTTCCCACACGGCAAACGGTATGAATGTATGATATATGGTCGAGGGAGGCGATGAGGATTTTTTATAATCGCTAATAAAAGCTCTTGTTTTTACGAATTAATTTACATTTACTTTTTTTTACTTACTCGTGTAATGCGTTTAGTATTTGACGAGTATTTGGTTGAATCACTTAACATACTATATTGTAATTGAAATTATTTGTAAAAATATGAAACTGTAAATCTTGATTTTAAAGAGTGGCAATGAGTTTCTTGCCCCATTAATCGTTTTAAAAAGTGATGGTAAATGTAAAACGAAAAGGAAACTTGACATTCATAAGTGTCGTTTCCTTGAACTGCATGATTAAAGTGTTTTGATTTGTTTTCTAGTTGCACACCGGCACGTGGTTAGTGGATGGCAATCCACAGATTATCCTCTTCGACATCGGGTCTGGAGCCTGGCAACTCGATGCGTACAAACAGGACCTATGGGACACCTGTTCCATTGGGATACCCCACCTCGATATCGAGGCGAACGACGCGGTTATACTTGGCTTCATGGTCGCGCAGTTTATAACTGAGGTCAGTGAACTCTCAATATTTTACAAGTACCCACAAAATTTTGTAAGCACTAGTTTTGTAGTACGCTATACCTTTTGGGTACAAAACAAATAATAGAACAGTAGCGTAACTCAGCGGTCTCCCTGAAATTTATACCTACGTCTGGGCGGAGCGCTAGGGTTGGTACATACAAAAAAAAAATTATGACGCGGACGGCGCGGCGCAGCTAATTTAACTCGGACAGCGACCAGTCTCGGCGACGTACGACGTGACACTCAATAGTTTTGTCTTCCCAAGATTGCTTAGCGGCCGTGTAAATAGTCTTTATGTGTGCGTGCTTCGATTCGGGCGCTCTAGTATGAAGTTAAATTACTGTTCTATTACTATTTTGTGTGTTGGGCTAGTTTGTTTATGGTTTTATAGAAACAACAATATTGTTGTATTCTTTTTGGGTTGAATTTTGTAGTTAATTTCTTTAAATCAATAACAGACATATAAGTAGTTCAAGGAAAATTTAAAATCTCTGCTATTGCAGCTCAGCTACATACTTTCAGCTGTCCGTCCGTCCCTCTGTCTGTCAGCGGGCTGTATTTCATAAGACGCTTTTAATTAAGCCGGGTGCAGCAGTAACTGTAACTCGCGTTAATTACGAAGTTCTACTTTGTACTAGTTACGTGGTGTATTTTAAGCTCACCCAAGCGCCTACACCGAACGGACTGATTTAGTGGACTGTAACTGTAGTTTGCTAACACAATAAGTTAGGTAGAGTTAAGGGCTCCTTCACTTCACCTACCTTCCTTCACTGACATAGCCCAGATCGTTGCGAAACTGAAGTAGAAGTGGGCAGGGCATAGCTCGAAGGACAGATGGCCGTTGGGCAGTAAAGTCCTCGAATGGCGACCACATACCGGGAGATGTAGCGTTGGTAGGCTCCAAGATGAACCGACTAACTGGTCAAGGTCTGGTAATAGGTTGGATGAGGGCAGCGCAGGACTCATCGTCAAGAAGATCTTTGGGGGAGGCCTTTGTCCAGCAGTGGACGTCTTCCGGCTGAAATGATGAAGGGCTTCCGCATAGGTCGTGGTATTTCAATTTTACAGTAAAATACCAGACTAATGCACTAGTCATAATAACAAAGCATACAAGATTTTATGACGATACGTCACTTGAACGGTTAGCTCAGTTGAAAGAGCACTCGCATGGAACGCGGGAGGTCGTGGGTTCAAGTCCCGCATCGTTCATAAAATTTAGTTTTCAAATTTTATTTGTGTATTAATCTTAGAAGTGAGGGTTAGCACCACTTTAAAATCATAACAAATTGTATAGTATAGTAGATTATAGTATAGAGAATAATGATGCATGGTTATTGACTGGTTTTGCGCAGACCATCTAAAATGTTTAATATCATTTTAAACAGGCTAAGTTTTATAACGATGTAAAAGATGGGCTGGGAGTTTCTTATCAGTTCTTCTCCCCATGTCAAAGCCTCTTTACGAACTGATATAGCTTCATGACATACACCAAGTGTTGTTGAATTATGTTTTGTTAATGTCACTCCCTATGGTAAAAAAAATAATGACGTCTTTTCATTGAGAAGTCCACATCTCTTTTACACGTCCACGCGCGCACTTTGATTCGCTTATTATGCACACTATGTTTCTGGTTACAGTAAAGGTTACTGTTACAAAATGAATACTTTGTAATCGTCGGCACGCTGTGAGTCAAATGAGTACCGTTCATTGTAGGCTGGCGATTGGCGAACCACTCACACATATGTTTTTGGTTACAGTAACGGTGACTTACAAAATTAGTGCCTTGTAATGATCGGTTCGCGAGTTCGTTGTTTACGAAACACTTCTTGTGCAACCCTACTCGCACTGAACTTTTTAATATTGTTTTGTTCTCCTTTAACCTGTCAGTTGCTTTCAGTTTCGCAAAGCTGCAGAGGGTTACAGCGATACACCGCCTCGAGTTGTTGCACATTTCCACGAGTGGCAGGCGGGAATAGGACTCATCATGTTAAGGTGATATTTTTAAATCATTTACCTAGATATTCCAAAGAGTAGAAAAGTTATTGAAGTAAAACCTTCTTTAGCATCATTGTGATTTGAAAGTCGATGAAACGAAAAAGAGACAGACGCATAAATTGATAAGATTTAACGTGGGAGAACATGAGATAGGAAGCGTTATACAGTGTTGGTACCAGGCGATCATAGTTGAAGAAGAGATTGTGTTATTGACGCGAGTATACCTTAATATATTCTGACGTCATGCGCACAACGTATTACCACATGGAAATCAGGAAAACATAAATATGGTAGCGGTGATAGTAATGTCTTTCATAGCGGTTGAATTCATGTGTCATTCTAGCAACATGTACCAGGACTTCATAATATGCAGTTAAAAGGTTCATGCACAATGCAGGTTTCACTTCTGACATATGTACATGTAGAATTTTGTGTATCTACATTATTTGTATCATTATTTTATCCTATAAAAGAAATAATGAGAGGTTAGAGTGAGAGAGGAGGAACCTGCCTACCGCTGCCGTATGCTTGAGAGAAAGGGAAGCCAGACAGACTGGCGCCGTAACGCGTTACGTTACGAAGCAGTTTACCCTCTCATAAGAAATAAATGGCATATAAAATATTCATTTTGAAATATTAAATCAAATAATTGTTTCAGAGTGCGTCATGTTGATGTGGCCACAGTATTTACCACACACGCCACACTTCTGGGGAGATATTTATGCGCTGGCAACACTGACTTCTATAACAACCTGGATAAGGTGAGAATTTGTTTTATTTTATTTCAATTTTGTTTTTTTTTTTAATAAAAATAAAGGGAGACTAGCAGGACGTTCAGCTGATGGCATTTGAAACGCCCTGCCCATTACAATGTAGTGCCGATCTGTTTTCGCACTCATCTACTGCTTCATTTAAGAATAAGTTAAAACAACAATTATTGTCCTTACCTTAATTTACCAGTGGGCGGCGTCTTTGCACAGGATGCCGGCTAGATCGTGGGTACCACAACGACGCCTATTTCTGCCGTGAAGCAGTAATGTGTAAGTATTATCGTGTTTCCGTCTGAAGGGCGCCGTAGCTAGTGAAATTACTGGGCAAACGAGACAACGTCTTATGTCTCAAGGTGACGAGCGCAATTGTAGTGCCGCTTAGAATTTTTGAGTTTATCAAGAATCCTGAGCGGCATTGTAAAAGGGCGTATGAATTACTATCAGCTGTCTGGTCCCTTATTGTTAAAAAAAAGTGGGACGGGTTTGGAGGTGTTTTTGGTGTGACGCAAATTTATTTAGAGAAAACTGTTTCTTATCCCTTTTAAATATGTCTAATTCTAGTTCTCAGTGGACGAGGAGGCTGGAAAGAGACAGATATACCATAGATACTGTATGGAGAGAGCAGCGGCCCATATGACCCATATATTTACCACCGTGTCGGATATTACAGGTAACATAAACAAACAATCAAGTCTTGTCTTCGCACTATAAATAATACACTCACAATCACGCTCAAAAGTTGTCTGAAGCAAAACTCTGCCTATGCATCTGTTAGGCAGAGTTTTCGTTAAGTTGTATTTCGACCGCGCTTTAAATACAACGCCACGCAATGATATACCATAACCATGCTTAAAAAGGCTTATTTCAATTAAGTGCTCCTTTAAATTAACAAAATTGTGTAACTAGCTTGACGTTTTTGATCAGTTTGCTAAATAATTAATTCAATTGCTAAAACAAAATGTTCTTGCCTCGTGTTCGCGTCAGAACTTTCAATGAGCGTATATTTATTTATTTATTTACTTTATTGGAGACAAAAACAGAAACAAAAGATTAAATACATATACAAATTATAACTAACTAAAATAATTACAATTATTCCCTTGGAACGTCTCACTGAGAACATAGATGTTAAAGATAAAAGCGACATCTGCTTAGGTGCAAGCGTGCACGTACAATTTACAATACAAGTTAATCGTAGCAAAGGTAAGTAAAACTTGGTAAAAGTAAGCTATATAATTGTAAAACTAGAATGTAGAAAACAGAAATAATAAGATTTAAGTTTGATTGGAACTAAATATTTTTTTAAGATTAGTTTTATAGGTAAAAAGGGAGCACGAAAACATATCAATGTTATTCAACGTGAGATTATGTAGTGTACATATTCTGTGAAGTGGCGCACGTTTACCAATATTAGTCCTAGTTTTAGAGAGGTGAAATAAGTTTTGTGATCTAGTGGCTATAGATGGTACACGGAAATTAATCTCAGATAACAATTGGGATGACTTTATCTCGCCATTACAAATTTTATACAGCGTCACTGCGTCAATTAACCGTCTACGGTTACTCAAGGATAGGGTATTATGTTTAACTAACAGTTCATTGTACGAGCAGCGGGGTATACGCATACGGTAATTAAGGGTTCTTAAAAATTTTTTTTGAATAATTTCTAATTTTTGAATGTAGATTGCATAAAACGGATTCCAGATTGGTGACACATATTCTAGATGAGATCTAACTAGACTATTAAAGAGGCAGGTAAATGTGTCTTTCCGCTTAAAGTGTTTAGTATTTCTTGTTATGAAACCTAGCATTCGGTAAGCTTTATTAAGTACATTTTCTACATGCACATCAAGAGTAAGTTTTGTATCTAGATACACACCAAGGTCTCTAACGGTTTTTTCTGAGTTAAGAATGTAGCCACCTAGTTGAAAACTCGTAGTTAATATATTTAAATTTCTTGTGAATGTCATATGAATACATTTGCTAAAGGCCAAAAACAGTTTATTAATTTTACAATATTCTTCAAATCTCATTAAATCAGACTGTATTAATTTTAAATCATTTTGATCACGAACACAGGAGTATATCTTTAAGTCATCCGCATATAAAAGGAAATTGCAATGTTTGAAACAAGATGAGATATCATTTATGAAGAGTAGAAATAGTAATGGTCCTAGGATAGATCCTTGAGGGACGCCCGAAGAGGCTATGACAGGGGCAGAGACATGCCCATTAATAACAACAGACTGAACACGATTTTGTAAATACGAACTGAACCAACGCAATAGATTGCCTTTGATTCCGTTGTAGGAAAGTTTTTTCAAGAGTATCAGATGGTCCACCTTGTCGAACGCCTTCTTGAAGTCTGTGTAGATAGTTTCAATCTGTCTTTTTTGATCCAAGGCATTAAAAGTATAGTTTGTAAAAGTGAGTAAATTCGACAAAGTAGATCTTCCTTTTACAAAACCATGCTGTTCGTCAATGATGAAATGCTTACAGGTTGAATAAACATGATTGTGCACCAGTTTTTCAAAGACCCTTGGAATTACTGAGAGAATGGATATGGGTCGATAGTTCTCAAAATTACTCTTAGAACCCGATTTAAATATAGGTGTTATGTAAGCATGCTTCCATTGCATCGGGAATACACCAGCTTCCAGACATTTGTTAAAGATGATTTCCAATGGGACTGAAATAGTTAAAAATGTTTGCTTTAAGAATAGTGGACTTATTTGATCTAGACCGGGGCCTTAAAGGAATAAACATAAACTTGTTATGCCTACTACTCGGTTGGGTCGAGTTAGTAAGTCTTTTGTTGGGCGATGTACATGCTTCTACAATATGATCCCAGAAAATGTACAAAACAAATGTGTTACGAAATTTAAAAGAATTGTTAAAAACGTTTGTGTGGGAAAGGTTATTATAGCATAAGCGATTTTCTTAATTACACCACGGACTGGGATTAAAGCGAACACCCTCAGGCTCTTTAATTATTAATGTTTATTGTACGATATTACATTGTAATCCATATTTTAAATAAAAAAAAAGTTTCTTGCGCCCATTCTTCTCAGGTCTGAGGCAGTCTCTTTTGAATGGGTGGTAGATTTTGACGTTCAATAAGTGATTATAAATCCTATTTTGAATAAAAATATTTGAATTTGAAAAAGTCTTTACTCTGTGGCCTAAAAAGCATTGTTTACCGTACATACTACAATTTCAAACGGCACAGTTGCTTTGGTGCCACAGAAAACTTAATCTAGGTTAGATATGGTAGGTCAATTGAAATATTAGGTAACACATAGCTTATGCTATATTACATACATATTATTTTTATGTTTGAATCATTAGACAAAACATTCTAATGTCAACTTAAGAAAAAACTTATTATTATGTTATGTTTTTAAAGTGATAAAATATTCATCATAAAATTCAAATTTTATTTGTGTATTAATCTTAGAAGTGAGGGTTATTACTTTAAAAACATAACATATTGTTTAGATTTACAAGAGCGACATCTCAAGTCAATTTCCTAATATGCAAAACATTGGGGTTGAGCAGGTTATCAACTGTAAAGTAGATCCTTTAGATGAAGCCACAACCTAAGAGTTGAACAAAGCACCGGCACGGAACGCCGGAGGTCGTGGGTTCGAATCCCTCATCGTTCATAAAATTTTGTTTTTCAAATTTTTGGCACCGCAAAAAACTTTTGAGTTTTATTCAAAATTACCTAGTTGTACGAGTGGAACATTACGTTGCATCGCATATCACGTTGCGTCCTGTCAGTGGCAGTTCACGTTCGAGCACAAATCGGTTCGCGTGTAATTAACATAACCATTTACCATTTTAACCATTTAGAGGCTTAGACTTAGTTCAATAAACTAATTTTTCTTGAGTCTAGTTTAATTTATGAAGCAAATATAAATTAATCGTAGTCTAGTCGTAGAAAAAATATTGTATGCGACACGTTGTATAACTATGTCAAAAAACGCTCGTGGCGTCATTCATTGCAACCCACGCCACTCATGTTTATTGACCCTCATTATACAACTATTGCATAGAATAATATTTCAATATTGTCTTCTATTTTATTGTTAGGTTTCGAAGCGGAACATCTATTGAAAAGAAAGCCAGACTTCATCACCCCCAACGGGCTCAACGTGAAGAAGTTTTCAGCACTTCACGAGTTTCAAAATCTTCACGCTTTGGCTAAAGAGAAGATAAATGAATTTGCACGGGGACATTTTTACGGGTAAGTGTCAATACACTTATGTATCAATATACAAAAGAGTATACAATGCTCCAAAAACATCCTAAAGGTGAAGAATGACTTGTACTATTTGCACAAATAAAATTGGATTTTATGAACGATGCGGGACTCGAACCGACGACCTCTCGCGTTCCGTACGAGTGCTCCTCCAATTGAGCTAGCAGTTAGAGTGACGTATCGTACATAAATCTTGGTATGTCTTGTTCAATTCTCAGGTCTTCATCTACAGGATCTACTTTACAGTTGATAACCAGCTCAACTCCAATATTTGCATATTAGGAAATTTACTTGAGAGTTGAACATAGCATACAAAATTTGATGACGATACGTCACTCGCCAATTTAGCGACACAGATTGACTTGTACCTTATGTTTGTAATATATCATTCGAGCTCTTGGCTCAAGTGTGCTCCATTTCTTCTCATTGTCTTTTATTTTTTTACTAAGTTATTGTTATTTGAGAAAGAAGAAAACGATACGACGTGACGTGCACTGTTTGACTAATATACCACTCAAAGTGATTTGCTAAAAACCGACGTTCGAGTGAAGCACGCGGTGCTCGCAGCTCTCTTCACTACAAACTAACGTTACAAGTTAGTCTTTGTCTTCTGTTACAAAAACTCGATACATTACAGAAAAATATTACAAGTCAATCTAAACCTTAAGAGGGTGATTAGTGATGTTTTTTGCTTTTTCATAAGGCCCATACTTAGCAACCACATCTGCGTTCCGTAAGTCTATAAGTAAGTATATCACCGGCAACACCCTGCCCTGGCGGGCAGATGATGGCTCATCTGATTAATAAAATTCGTCTTGAGACACTGTGGTATATGGGACGAATATTCGGCAAGGCCAACGAAGACCATTCGCCCTCGTGTGCTAGCGTCGAAATTCACTTGGCAGCTAAGATAATTTATACGTCTAGATAGACCCTCTCACTTTTTGACAACCGATGAAAATAGGCCAGGTTTATTACTCTAATGTTTTTTTTTTTATGAAAATAAAGAACGAGACGAGCAGGACGTTCAGCTGATGGTAATTGATACGCCCTGCCCATTACAATGCAATTCCGCTCTTCTTCTTCTTCGGCGTTACACTCTTGTCAGAGTGGTCGTGGTCGTCACGTCGAGATTAGTGGCCTGTTTCACAATGCGACGCCACTCGTCGCGAACTGCCGCTCTTCTCGTGCATTCATGCAGAGTACCGTCGACAGCTTGCCTCACTTGGTCCGTCCACCTCATCGGGGACCTGCCTCTTGGTCTAGTGCCCTCGACTCCAATTCCGCTCAGGATTCTTGATAAACCCAAAATTCTGAGCGGCACTACAACTGCGCTCGTCACCTTGAGACATAAGATGCTAAGTCTCGTTTGCACAGTAATTTCAATAACTACGCCGCCCTTTAGTGCGAAACACAATAATGTTACACATAACTGCTTCACGGCAGTAAAAAGCGCCGTTGTGGTTCCTGTCATCCTGTGCAAAGGAGCCTTCCACAGTGTGTATAGCTCGCTACGTCTTCAACTCGCACTTTGTCTAGATGTATAAATGAGCTTAGTCTTGGCAGGCATAATTTGTGAGTCAACGAACTTTCTTATTGCAGGCACTTCAATTTCGATCTGGACAAAACATTGTATTTCTTCATTGCTGGCCGGTATGAATTTGGTAACAAAGGCGCCGACATATTCATCGAAGCCTTAGCAAGATTGAATCATTACTTAAAGGTAAGTAAGTTAGTCCTAATAGTATATTTAATGTTTTGTTGATTACAAATATTGATAGAAAAAAAAATAGATATTTGAGAGAAATAAGATAACGTTTAGAGCTTGCTCAGACAGAGAGCGGTCAGAGATCCGCGTTCTTTTAACCGTTGGCAAGTGGCGTTCAAAAGCAACATGTCGCTAGAAAGCTCTTACGAGAAGAATTATTGATTTTGAACATGGCGAATTTTGTTGTCTTTCATTTATTACTTAGAGATGAACAATGATCCTATATTTATTTGGGCGGGGGACGTGTCTACAAAAATACAAAAATTTACCTTGAATTCTCACAACCAAATCCATGTATAAATAAATAATATAACAAGATTTATAGGATATTATAGTAACTAGTAGGTACTAGTTGGTCAATCTTAGCAATTACTTAGGTAGGTAACTGGCAAGTGGCAACGGTTCTGGTTCTCAAGCGTAATTGTCCATTTTTTTAATGAAAATAAGGGGCAAGACAAGCAGGTTGTTCAGCTGATGATAATTGATACGCCCTGTCCATTACAATGTCGCTCAGGATTATTGAAAATCCCCAAATTTCACCTTCATCACCTTGAGACATAAGATGTTAAATGAAACATGATTTGCCCAGTAATTTCACTAGCTACGACGCCCTTCAGACCGAAACACAGTAATGCTTACACATTACTGCTTCACGGCAGAAATAGGCGCCGTTGTGGTACCCATAGTCTAGCCGGCGTCCTATTTAGCCTAGCACTGGTAAAATTGAATTGTCCGGAACTGAACGAGTGTACGACCTGGGTCATGTTGCCGGCAGAGCAGTATTAATCCGGATCTCAAAAATTGAACGAACGACACATGTCTAATTGGCAACCGACTGAATGGGATTGAAAGTACCTGGAGGATCCAATGCGCCAGTAGACGATACACGCCTTGTTTTACTAATAAGACGGTGTGTTGATTATACGAACTGGGCATGAATAAATGATTTGTTTTCAGGCTTCAGGGTCAGACATGACAGTGTGCGCATTCCTGATATTCCCGGCGAAGACGAACAACTTCAACGTGGAGAGTCTACGCGGGCACGCCGTGACGAAGGCGCTGAGAGACACGATACAGGATATCCAGCAGAAGATTGGCAAGAGAATGTATGACATTTGTCTCGGGTGAGTATCTAATTAATTACATTAACCAGGGTTTATAAGGTAGTTCTAAACTTCTCGATATCTTCAAGAAAAGGGTTATTATGGAATAACCATTTTCTTTAGGTGAAGTTCGTGCGAAGGTGGAATTTAGCTACAGGAATTACAGCTCTTTGGAACACTCCCCGTGATAAATGCGGTAAGAGACACACAATGAAGCGACGTCTCTACTCAACGCCAAGTGATCTGGCCATTCACAGGGTACCTGACACTTCGAGCAGCTCTTTGGGACGAAAGAGTCGATCAACTTTAGTCTCTTCTCTTGAGGACGAAAATAGTCTAATCTCTTTGGGGCGTAATATAGGCTATAGTCTATACCTGTATGTCTCAGCTCTTTATGTGTGAATTTATAAGATTCAATTCAACCGTGGTTCCGCCTTTCGCTTGCAGAAAAAGTGTGTGAAAAGTGTTTCACACAGTTTTTATCGCACTTTACAATAGGTATATAGAACAATACTGGCAAGTAATAATATATATATATATATATATATATATATATATATATATATATATATATATATATATATATAGAGGGTTATCAAAAATAGTTATAGCAGCTTGATGTTTTCGACTTGTAGAATGGATATTTGCAATTTTTTTATGACAGAAAGGGACGAGACGAGTAGGACGTTCAGCTGATGGTAAATGATACGATCTGCCCGTAATGGGCATGCAGTGCCGCTCAGGATTCTTGAAAAATCCCAAAATTATTAGTGGCACTACGATTGCACTCGTCACCTTGAGACATAAGATGTTAAGTCTCATTTTCGAAGCACAATAATGCTTACACATTACTGCGTCACGGTAGTAAAAGGCGCCGTTGTGGTATCCATAATCTAGCCTCCTGTGCAATGAAGCCTCCCTCTGATAAATGCCCTGAGTAGCCTCTTACGACACCCTTTTCTATATATGCCCTGGGAAAGCACAGGACAAATTTTCTAAAATTATGATAGGTAATATTCCTTTGTAGTATGAAGTAATAAAATGTACCACTCGGAAGAGTGTTGGATACTTCGACTTAGATGTAGTACAAACTGCACCGTCGAAGGATTTACCAGAATTTTCCAATTGGTGTATATGTACTATATCAATGTGTGTACTAAAATTTATTACTTTGCAGAGGCCATCTTCCCGACGCGTCAGACCTGCTTCACAAAGACGACACGGTGCGTCTTAAGCGGTGTATCTACGCGCTACAGAGGGATGGACTGCCGCCTGTTACTACGCACAACGTGGTAGTTACTTTTTTTATTAGATTAAATAAGAGAGAGAACGAACTTTAAATTTTTAAAAACAGTATGTACTCTTATAGTCTAAGAACCCACTGGTCGATTCTGCAGGTATCGGTTTTTTTTTGATAAAACTAATCGATTTGGTTTTATTTCTTAAAACAGACATGTTATTATATACTTGTATACATTGAATGGACAAATTCTTAATTTAATTAACTTTTATAACTAAAAGTTAATTAACATTAAAAAAAGCACACAGTTGCAATTTATGTCAGCATAATAATATACTAAAATCAATTACAGGTAATTGCTCCAAATTTTTTATAGGCAACCTATCGTTAATACCTGCAATGCACATTCCCTAAACTTACATTTAAAATTTGTTTTATGAAAAAATCAGAGAGCTGCAGAATCGGGCAGTGGCGTCTTGTACTTTTAGAGCCGAGTAAAAACTTCACCAAGTCATGGTTAATAATACGAAATACAACCAAACTCAACCAACGAGTATCCATATGTACATATCGTCTCGAGCCGACAGTTCCTTAAAGAGCGTTTTAAAAAGAGTCAGTGGGACAATAGTTAGTTCTCACAATAACTCTTACTACGGTTCCCACCCGCCACATAATATGTTGTAGCTTTTCGAATTCATAATGTGTACCTTACCTCTGGTGGTTTAAGTACATTGGTACTGGTTTCATTTGTAACAGAACAGCTAAATGTGTGTCCAAAATCTAAGTATCTGTCAACAGAAAATGCTACATTTCAATTGCTAAATTTGACCCAAAAACATGATATAATACAATTTTGTAAAATTAACATTTATTTTTTTATTTAATTTTCAATCTTTTGATTTCCAGGTTGACGACTTTAGTGATCCGGTGTTGAACTCCGTGCGGAGATGTCAACTTTTCAATACCGTGAACGATAAAGTTAAAGTGAGTAAAGTTTTAATGTACATCAATAATTATATATTAAACAAAAATCTTATTACAATTTGAAGGATTATTTAAATGATAAGAAAGCCTGAGTATGAATTGCTCTAAAGGTGACAGAGTTCTGGTGACAGGCTTCGTCATGCTCGCTTCAATGTCACTGCTAGTGGCGGTGACGTGGGGCGGGTCGTTGCCTTCCCTAAAATATGGAGGAGGGAGGCGATACCTTGTCCATGCGTCATGCTCTTGAACGGGCGCTACTTGTGGTGGCTGGATGATCATGTTGCCGGGAAATCTGTTCATCACGTCCTGCTCGTCTCGTCCCTTATTGTCATAAAAAAATCAGACTACCAGGAAAATAATAGTCTTAATTTTTCGTGTTAATAAACTCTTTTGCAAAAAACGCGCACCTAGATAAATATCCTGTTTCACTGGCCATTTCAGATTATTTCATAATTCAAATTCAAATTCAAAAACACTTTATTCATGTAGGTCACAGAAATGACACTTATGAATGTCAAAAAAAAAAATATAAAAATATTGTTTCTTATTGAATTTACCGCTACTTCGTAAAGTGTTGAGCTAATGAGAAGAAGTAGCAAGAGACTCATTGCCACTCTTTTAAGTCAAGGTTTACATTTTACAATTAAGATTTAATTTTACAATTCGAAGTAGCCTTCTGTGAAATTCCTCATAACATTTCAATGGAATTTACGAAAAATGATCCCAGAGTCTAAACATTGCGTATACTTTCATTAAATAAAAAAGCACGCTAAAAACTTAATTTATTTTAACATAAAATTGTTTTATATCTAGTGTGCAGCTTATTCGTCCGGGCTAGCGATGTTTTTCTTAATTGTTTCTTGGCGCTCCCAGTGTGGTGTGGTGTTGTTGAATACACTCCAAGGTTTTGTGACTTTCTCCACATTTGACGCACCTATATGGTCTAATGAAATTATTCTCGAGTGACCGTAACGGTGGCAACGTCGCTTTGGCATTAAACAATACCTTTAGACTTACGAGGATCCTTTACCTTTTATATGGGTGATATTTTTTACTGCAGGGTTGTCAACACTTGAGTTTTGAATATTGCAAAAATTTTATTTTTAAATTTTTTTGGAGAATGATGTGACTCCTTTAATAAGTTGTACATCTAATAATGTGTTATACATTTAAGTTTTTTTTATGTTACAATTTTTGGAAGTCCTAATAATATATTTCCTAATAAATAAACAAATTGCTTAGACGGAACCCTAGAGGGCTAGAGGTCGCAGGTTCGAGTCCCGCATCGTTCATAAATTTTCGTTACAAATTTAATTTGTTCTCTATTATGACAATTTTCAGGTGATATTCCATCCCGAGTTCCTAACATCTACAAACCCGCTGTTCGGCCTCGACTACGAGGAGTTCGTGCGAGGGTGTCACCTGGGCGTGTTCCCGTCCTACTACGAGCCGTGGGGATACACTCCGGCCGAGTGTACCGTCATGGGCATACCGAGTATAACGACCAACTTGTCTGGTAAGGACAGAGTATAAAATTTTACAATATCAACATCAAAATTAAATTATAAAAGTATGTTATTTATAGAGTTTTTACCATCAGAAATACGAATTCAATATTAATTTGTTAAAAAACATGACAATTATTTATATTTTCAAAATTTATTGAAGCAGGCGTTACTTTGCGGAAATGCATAATTAACTTTTAAACTTTTCACTAAATCCATTCAATTTCACTTATATACAGGGCATTAATGTTGCACAATACGTCAGCTGTATAGCTACAGATACACTGCTATAAGCATTTCGGTAACGCGAACTAATGAGATTTCACCCATCCAAAAAGTGTCTTAGATAATTACGTGTGCATGAGCATGTCGGTGACGCGAACCCATAAGATTTTACCCTACTAAAAAGTCCCAAACACGGCTAAAAAGTTTTCACTTCAAAAACTTCTTGCAGGTTTCGGTTGCTTCATGCAAGAACACATCGCAGATCCGATGTCGTACGGGATCTACGTAGTGGACAGGCGCTACATATCACTGGAAGGATCAGTGCAACAGTTAGCACAGTATATGTTCGATTTCACCAAGTAAGTAGGGATAGCTCTCACACTACAAAGTTAGTTCGTAGTTAACTATTTCACTATAACCATTATCTCTTACACTATATCAATTTTTAGTTAGCTCTTGCAAAATTTTGTGCATCGACTTTAATATAATGCATAGACGGCCTTATATCTGTTCAGCTTAATATAGAACGAATATTTTCAGATACCACATAAAGAAAATAGGTCATATATAAATCATAAATGTTGTCCAAATTCATGGAGAGCATAAAGAACCGCCAGGTCTTGTAATACATAGCAGGTCACTAGTTGATCAACGACCGACAGTACGGCTTTTGCCATGGTCGACCGGCAGGCGATCTTATGGTATACCTGACACATGGGCGGCGGTTATCGAAAGCAAGGGGGAAGGTCTGGCAGTGAGGACCTCCCAGCTTCCTTACTGGGCGCAGCATACAGGTTGTTGGCAAACGGTTATTGTTCGAACGTGACGCCCATGAACGCTGGAGTGCCCCAAGGCTGTGTGATAGCTCCTACACTGTTTCTTCTGCATATCAATGATATGTTGGACGCCTCCAAAATGAAACGGGAATTTTTGCGGCGGTGATTACTTAACATCAGGTGACCCGTACGCTTCTTTGTTCTCCTTTTTCATAGAAAGATTCCGCAACTGTCACTTGAAGTTATTTACGATATGTTGCGAATATAACCAGAACTTTTAATTTTGTGATATATCAACGATAAGCCCTGCACTTTGTAATGGGGATGAAACCTTGTCATATTTACGTCTGCGTAACGTCAGCAAGCAGTCCAAAGGCTGCTTTAGGCTTTTGAATTTGAAACTAGACTTCAATATGACGTCACTGGCGTGACGGTGACGGCGGCGTGTTTTCATCTATTTGCGCGCTTGGCCGAGTAGTAAGAGATTGTGATATTATATTTCTTTATACATCTCTATAGCTGCGGCAGTAAAAAAATTGCTTCCCATAAAAATGAATCCCCTATTGAATATTTTTTTAATTTAATGAGTGGCACGGGATGTAAGTCCGTAGTCCGCATCCCCAATTGGCAATTTATATTTTCTTTACAACCAATCTAGCTAAGTTTTGACAGTTCTTTTAAATTTCCTAGATAAAACTATTTCGTTTATATCAATCAACACCAGAAACCGTATTAACAAAGTGAAATTGTTTGAAAGTCTTGGTTGAGATGGCGTTTGTAGAGTCGAATCGATTAAAAATAGCAAAGATAATTATTCAATTATTGATATATTTGATGGAACAGCCCGTTACAAGTTGCCCAGCTAACGTCAGGGTGTAAAATTTGTGAGCGGGCTTTGTAAAAATACACTCTGATATTTTTCCCTAACGCGCCTTATGAAGTATAAATTCAAAAATCCTGCTTTATTAAACTTGTTTTGAAAATTTCAGGCTCACGCGTAGACAGCGCATCATACAAAGAAACAGAACAGAGAGGTTGTCTGATCTTTTGGATTGGAGGAATCTGGGAATTGTGAGTGAATGACTTAACATAATCATTATATTCAGTATGTAAATATTTATTTTTTTGTATGGATCTCCAACAGTTGTACATTTAATTTACATCTAACACATGCCATTCCACCTTCGCACGACACGCCACAAATTAGGATATCAACTCCACCACCTGGATGTGTGGCGGTCCTCCACAGTGCGGATTTTAAGGAGCTTTCTTCCACGTACTACTAAGCTGTGGAATGAGCTTCCTTGTGCGGTGTTTCCGGGACGATACGACATTACCTGGGTACCTTTAAAAAAAGCGCGTACACCTTCCTTAAAGGCCGGCAACGCTCTTGTGATTCTTCTGGTGCTGCAAGAGAATGTAGGCGGCGGTGATCACTTAACACCAGGTGACCCGTACACTCGTTTGTCCTCCTATTCCATAAAAAAAATGCCTTGCATATATTTTTATCTAGCTACCCGTAACATAAACTGCATAATGATACCTCGAGTATTATAAACACAGGTGGGTATAACGTTTTAAGTAGCCGGCGCCGGGTTTGGCGCTAAAACAGTTCAGAGGCTTTTGCGGGCGCGCGGGACGTAGGCGTATCAGAAGTTAAATTTGTATGTACTTAAATTCAAATTCAAATATTTTTATTCAAAATAGGATTTAAAATCACTTATTGAACGTCAAAAACTACCACCCATTTAAAAGAGACTGCCTCAGACCTGAGAAGTATGGGCGCAAGAAACTCAGCGGGCTTTTTTTTAATATAAAATATGGATTACAATGTGATATCGTACAATAAACATTTATAATTAAAGAGCCTCAGGGTGTTCGCTTTATTCCCAGTCCGTGGTTTCATTAAGAAAATCGTTTATGCTATAATAACCTTTCCCACACAAACAAGTACAAATTAAGTACTACCAATTATAGGAAAACACATCATTGCATAACAATAACAGTGACTATAATTTGTCTATAAAGTGACTAAAACTACTTAAGAGTATCATAAAGTTAAGTTTAAAAAATAAAACATATAATATTTCTGAACAACAAAAAAGGTGGCTTTTATAAAAAGTGAAAATCTGTCACAACTAATGTCCAGTGTTCGAGTGTTATCGGTTTTAAAGGAAGGATGGGTTGCGAAAAGGTCTCCGAGTTACATTTATATTGTAACATCTTCTTAATTAATCAACATTAGTAAACTAACTGATAACTAATTATCTTATTGTAAATAATAAACCGTATAAAGTAACCGAATGCTTATTCTCTGACAGAGGTATGTTCCCGATCTCGGGTCAATATTATAAGGTAATTCCATTGACGTATATAAACAACTAGACTCATAATCACGCTCAATAATTGTCTGAAGCAAAACACTGCCTACGCGTTGTTTCGACCGCGCTTTGAATACAACGCCACGCAATGACAAAGTGTTCAGTTAAAGACTGTCTAAATAACATTATCCAAATTTAAATAGGATGGTGTGTCGTAATTCAGGTAAGTGCCGCTTTAAATCAACAAAATTGTGTAACTAATTTGACGTTATTAATAATGTTTGCTAAATAATTACATGGCATAGAACGTGGGCTGTGGAGGCCGCAACAAAAGTTGGGGGCGTTTCTTAAGGAGACTCGAACCTCGGACCGGCTGTGTGCTTGTGGGAAGAAGAGCGCTTACGATCTAATATGATCTGATAGTCCGAATGACTTTTGTGCTTTTATTTTTATGGAAGAGGTGAACAAACAGCTTACGGGTTACCTGATGCCAAGTGATCTACGCCGCCCACATTACGTGTAGCGTTGCCGGCCTTTTAAAAGTTGTACGCGCTTTTTTTTGAAGGTATCTCGGATCATCCTGGAAGCACAAGGAATCTCATGTTCTAATAATTCTATGTTATGCGATTTTGAGTTTGAGTATCACTCGCACGTGACTTTCTGTGATATAAATTATTTTCACTTGCAGTACTATCGCCAAGCCCGCGCTGAAGCTATCAAGATAGTGTATCCGGACTATGTCGATCATATGCACGTGGAACTCGGCAAGCAGTTCAATTACCCGCGACCCATTAGCGAACCACCCAGCCCAACACATTCCAGTAAGTACACATAAAGATATCCCTCAATATTGAAAACCTATATTGAGAAGCAATACCGGCTCCGTAACAACGTACACGAAAGTAAAGTATGCGCTTTTTATATGCAATTGTAAAAGAAACTTCTTAAGCATCGTTGTGATTTGAAAGTCAATGAAACGAAAAAGCGACAGAAAAACGTGACACGCATAAATTTATAAGAACGTGGGAGAAAATATAATAAGATAGGCAGCATTATATAGTGTTTTGGTACCAGGCGATCATAGTTTAAGAAGAGATTGTCTTATATATGACGCGAGTATACCTTAATATATTAGGACGTCATGCGCACGACGTATTACTACATACACACATACTTCTCGAAATATTACATATGTCTCGTTATCTTGATGCCAAAATTATTAAGGTTTCACTTATGAATCACACTACCACGTGTGAATGGCATAAATGTTTTTTTTTATTACTTATGGATAGAATATCTTCAATTCATAAATTGTTGGTTGTCAATCTTTCATTTTGGATTTGGTGTGCAGAGATTATCACTTTCTATACGCGTGTTTTTACCTCATATGATAGTTTTAACGTAGAAAATTTAACAATACCTTTTGTAACAAATGAAATTGAATCGAGCAGTGCTGAAAACAAACGACACGTGTTGGCTCACCGCTTCGTACCACAAACAACTAGAACAACACAAAGACACGCGCGACGAAGAGATCCAAACTAGTCTGGAGAAAGAGAAGAAGTCGAGGATCCAGAAGTCTCTGGAGATCCTCGAGTTGACGGACTTAGAGATAAGAGACATCGAAGTTAAGTTCGAGACGACTATCCTAGACCAGGAGGCGCAGAGAGATTTCCTGGAACCGTTGAGCGCTGTTGTCGTTGAACAGATCGATCAGTTAATTGTCAAACTGTCGGACGTCGATAGGGAGTAGGTTTGACAGGTGACAGTTGACAGCTTGGTTGGTTTCCGTATTTGTAGTTGTACTGGCTGGTTGTATTATCTCTGTACCTGACGTCGATGACGTCACATCGACGCTTTGTTACGGTGTGAAAAACAAGAATCACTAGGATATTATTATTAATAAATAAACAACATTCTATTTTTCAGTATTATAGTTTGATGAAAAGGTATTGTGTTGTGAGGCTGATTATTGTGAAAATTAAATGAAAAAATCTGGGTTAAGTAAAATAAGTATTTATTTCTCTAGCAGTTCTATAGTGACACAGAATAACAGAAGCTACAGAACTGTTAACAACTAAACTCAAAACGTAACGTAACGTACTGACGTAACGGGACGAGCGCGAGGGGGTGAATGGAGAACGGGAGGGGCTTCACTTTCCAGCGAGGTCCAGAGATAATGTGACCGTGTAGTCCACTTGATGATTTTCGTGTGTTTTGTAGGGCTTAATTGTTTTGTGTATAAAATAATAGAAACTGGGTGATAATTGATTAGGAATTTACTGTTGAGACTAGTTAGTTTTTTTTTAATTTGTGTAGAATTGTTTTAGTAGTCATTTGCACCATTATCGACAAATTTTCCGGCACAGTCAAATTCTATATGCTCTATGTTACAGCTTCACAAACATTTAGGCTAATAACATTAAAGTATATTTTTCTATATTGGCAGTGATAAGTTACGAACAACTGATGATTTACTGAAAGCTAGAAAATATTCAATATCTTTTTGTATGACGCTCGTTCGGGTAAAATCTTTCCGAGTAGACCAAGGAAGACCAATCATTCAGAGAAAAAATTATCAAAGTAATTTTACAAAATCTTAATTATATACAGGGTGGCCCATGTAGATCGGTCAACATGGACAAGCTTAGAACTATAAGATTAAGATATACAAAGATGTGTGCTTAGGATGTCATTTCGATTACCTTACTGAATTGAGGGTTATGAAAAAATAATGCATTTTAATCATTTTAGATATAGAAGTTTCATAGGAATATTTAGCATCGACTTCACCATTGAGGTAGACCGCGATTAGAGAACACTTCGAACTAAGCTTACGCCTGTAAACGAGTTTACAGAATCAATTCGGATTTCACCAACACCGTTGGTGTTTAATCGAGATCAAGAGTGGGATTTGAACTCGGTTACGTAAAACCGAGTTTTATTATTAACTCCTTTTGAAGTGTTATTGATGAAATCGGGGCGTACTGAAATAATTTACTTTTTTTTAAAATCTATGAATGCAGTTTTCTTGTCACTAAACTGATGACACGGTTCCTAAGAATAGATCTTTGTGTCTTATAGTTTTAAACTTCTCCATACTGACCAATGTATATGACCCATTATACAGGTATAATTCAGATATAGTAAAAAGAAACATTTTGTATTGATAACTTCGCCTTGATCAGGTATTGACTGTTATCGCGCCCTAAGCACATACCGTTCTGGAACGAAGTTCCTTATTGGACGTTGCGGAGGGGTACCCTAACCGGGAAAAACCGTTCGGAACGAAATAAAAAATAATCGTTAATGAATTATACACATACAACAACAAAAATAAAAGACGTGGTTATCATACATATAACCAAACAAAAAACACGTGTTGCTTACATGTGAATTGTTTTTATTATTCATATAAATAGCTGTTTCTTTGTATATCATTTTCTTTATACTTCGAATAGAACTTAAAACTTCGTTCCTATCCGGTATTCCACGACACCACACGGTTTTTTTTTAAAGTTTTAGTGTACAGTACATGCTTATTGTACTATATTTAAACTCCAGTAGTAAATCGCTAAAAATCGTTGCGCAATAATCAATTCTGTTTTATTTAGAGAAATTCTTTCGGCTCTGTAATATTTTGAATAAGTGTTTAAATAGTAATCAATAAGAATGTTTATGATGACGGGATTTTAATGTTCACTTCTCAATAACTCTCACTTTGTATAGAACGTCATTACTTTCACGGTTTGTCCACATTCAGTAATTTGCACTGTTTCTATCAATTAATGATACAAAAAGTACAGATAACACACGAGTTGAATGCAGAGTTAAGGAATGCGATAGTGATGTGCCTAATTATAATTTATGACCATAATGATGAGTGTGTCGATAAATTTAAACAATGCTTCAAGTTTACACAATGTTAAAATGACGAAAAAAATATTTTATTAATTTTCTCATCATTTTAATCGAGGAATTTAATCTCAAATTTTTGTTCTCCTTTCTTCAACTTACTTATCTTAAAAAAAATCACTATTATTGTTTGGAGGTGAATATAAACTCGTTTCTTTTTTATGGCTTCGGATCAGTCATTATTAAAATCAAAAAAATATTACGGAACTTTAATATTAACGCGATAACACGATAACTGTCAAAGACGGCACATCACTACACTGTAGGCGCGCGAAGCGAGACGTGCGGACAAGAGCGGGGTAGATGCTTCGCTCCTTACCTCAGACCCCGACAGCATTCAACTCGCGCACTAACTTTTACTCATATTTAATTAAATATTTTTCAGGAGCAACAACACCAGCTGCTTCCGTGCATGGCTCCGAGGATGAAGACGAGGTTGATGAAGAGAAGGAGTTAGCTGAGTTGAGAATCGTCGATAACTAGTTTGGAAAATGTCGTGGAGTAGAAAGAATTTCGTACATTGAACTTAGCCCAATTTCACCAATGATACTTCAAACTGAGTTCAATAAAACTCAGTTTAACGTAAACGAATACAAATGCCAGTCTTGATATTGATTAAACACAAAGCGATTTCACAAATACCTTTTGAGCCTGTTCACGTAAGCTGAATTTACATGTCAAAACTGTCATCGATAAGTATGAACAAAAATCAAAATTGTTATAATGTCAAAGTTTCTAACGATAACGACAGTGACAGCTCTCGAACGATCAGCATAAACGCGTTTAGGCTATAACTGTGTTTAGGTTGTGTTGGTGGAATCAGATTTGAATTTGCATACTCGCTTTCTGGCGTAAGCTTAGTTCAAAGTATTCTTATCGCGTTCTACTTCAGTAGTAAAATCGGGGCTTAGTTTACTATAAATATAAGCTGATGTGGTCCTGTATGAATGAGATGGAAAGATGTTTGAAAGATACATGAGCGACAGAGATCGACAAACAGACGATCGATGATGGGTCATTGACCGAAATTCTTTCTACGCTCCGAACGTATATAGTAGAATAATAATGGTTAATCAAGGAACATATTATATCATTTTTTTTTGCACAAATATCTGCTCATAAATATTTATTTTTAAGTTATAAATTTACGATTTTACGATTTCTAGGTACAAACTGATTATAATTAGTGAAAACGTTATTTAAAACCAGTTCCAAGCCTTACTTTTAACTGTCGAAAGTTACGAGCTCATAATAATTAGAAGTGATGACTGATTTGCAGTTACTTTTTACACTTGTTAAGTCCGAAATAATCTGAATTATTCTATGAATTATTAACTGACACAAAGTATAAAGCTCTCTTGTCCTATTTACACTTTTTGAAATAATAATTTATCTTTTATACAATATACCATTGTTAAAAAAATCATGTCTTGCCACGAAGAAATACCTCTATATATTGTTATTGATTTCTGTTTTAGAAATGCTACCTGTTTTTTACTTTACTTGTTTGTCTAATAAATAATTCGTCAGTTGAAAATGGTTATAAGACACTAAAGTGCGGACGCGAAGTAAAAAGAATTACGGTCATTGAACTTAGCGCCAACTGTGCAGTATACGAATAAGATTTCTATTAATAGACCATTTATCCTATAACCATAAAACTGCCCTACTAAATATAAGTACTTAGGATTTTCAATATATATAATAAACATGATAAAATAGAGAAATTATTCATTAAAATGCTTAGCATGCAACAGGCACAATTGAGAGGTCATTGACCGAAGTTTTGCGACCGCTCTATAAAATATTGAGATTATATATTTTATGGATGTTTTTAATGAAATGAATTTATTTTTAGAGCTTTTATATTTATGCATGTAGATGAAGTTTTATATTTTACTCGTTTTAAGAATTATGTATGTTTTATGAATAATTAAAGTATTCTATTCTTATTAGTTGTGTTGTTTGCGCAACTAAATTATTAATTATCATCGTGGTTATCAGCAACTGTAGTTATAAAACAGGATGGAACATTTACAGATATATACCAAAAGAAATAATATATACCAATAAAGGCATTTATTTTCTCAAAATTGATTCCTTTAGAATTCTTTTTGATGTCATTTCTTATACTACTAGATACTACTACCGCTTCGGAAACAAATGGCGCTCTGAGAGAGAAGAAGAACCGCAAGAAACTCTCCCAGCATCCTTTTTTTGCGCTCTTTTCAATAAAAATATACAATATTGTACAGTCGCTATAAAATAATCACAATCTAGTCCCAGGCTGTCCGATCATTTAGATATTCAGCGGTAAAAATATTATAAGATAGTCAGCAATTAAAAACCTTCGGAAATGAATGCCTTAGAACGGGCGTATTAAACTCAGCGAGGTTCTTTTTACAATAAAATTTAGATACAATAAATTATTTAATTTAAATTGCCTGAGAGCGATCGCTTAATTCCGAATCTGTGGTATCATCGAGAAAGTAATTTATGTTATAGTAACCTTTACCGCATCAACGTCTTTGAACAATTTCGTAATATATTTGGTTTGAACATACTTAATCATTTGTTTGCTTAGTTGTTCACACCCGTTAAACGTTACAGTTAATATGGCAACTAACATTTCTCATAAGAGCGAGCGAGCGCGCAACATCGGCAATACCGTTCCCACGTTATATAACTGCAATTGTGATGAGTTTCGGTGATAAACATATAGCCATAATAGATAATAATAAAGCACAATATGTTATGTATTTTACAAGTAATTTATACTGATATGTTTTAGGCTATTTCATCGAAATACAGTTGAATTAAATATTTCCTCATAGAATGAAATTTAAACGAAAGCTTTGAAAACAGTCTGTTTGAAAACGTATGCTTAAGACCAGTATTGTTCAAATAGTGAATGTTAAAAAAATCTTAAAGTATTGTTTCGAAAGACATGTTCTAAGACTTGTTTACATAAATTTTTGGTCTTTTCTTGGTAGTATAATAAATGGGTTTGTGAATTTTTTTATTGATTATAATTAAGTTATTAATATATATTTAAGTGCCATAATTGGATTCCTGTTAGAAATAAATGTGTTCAAGTTATGTTGTGTTTTATTGATCGCACAATACTGTAATCTAATATATAATGTTCTCGTGTCGCGGTGTTTGTTACCAAACTCCAGTGAAACGGCTGAACCGATTTGTATGGAGTTTTGTGTGCATATCGGGTAGGTCAAAGAATCGGCCAACATCTATAGAACGTTTATCATGACATTTGTCAGGACAGTTAATCTTAATATATATAAATTACGTGACACGTTTGTCCGCGATGGACTCTTAAACTAATGGACGGATTTTAATTGGGATTACTTCATGGAATGCAGTTTGGTCCAACTTGAGAGATAGTATTGTTTTTATTTCGATTTGGAACCCATAATTATTTTATTTTCAATATTTGTTTTGTATGGACATATTTTCTATGAGAGAAATAGTGACGCACGGTTAGTTCTGCTGTCAAACAATTTCATTATAACAACAGGGAGCATTTTTTACGAAATAATTCTTGATTTTTTGACATATTATTGGCAAATTCCTAAAAAACAGTATTTTGTAACTAACATGCAAAATACCTACATTTTACTTCTTTCCTCATGATTTTAGGTTGATTGCAAGTGCCTACGTAAATAAATTAATTAAATGAGCATAAACCAGCGACCCTATAGGAAACCTTACAGTCCCAACAAGTACCGTTATAATACTAGTGGTAGAGTGCTCGCACGCCACACGAGAGGTTCACGCGGGTTCGAGCCCCACATAGTTCATAAATTTTGTTTTCAAATTTAATTTATTTCGTAGCACTTTCTTAAGAATTATTAGTATAACATCCCTACTCTGTGGTATAGCGCTTACCTGCTAGACAGATTACAAAATTGCATTCATGAAAAAAGACCGGACTTGCAAATACAATAGTTATTCAACAAGGCATTTGTGAGTCCATACCTGCAGTGCTCCTAATTGCTATGGCCAAATCATGAACTGGGTTGTTATTTGCTTCCAAATCGAATCAAATCAGATGTATTCAATTGGATTCAATCCTTGCGAAATCGGTTGTGCCCCAGGGCAGTAGATTTTTTAAATACTTAAACCGAAAGTGCCGTACGGCACACTATTCCCTCACCAAGTTCTGACTCTAATTTTGTTTATAAGATGGTTTATTTTGCATTTTCTTACAGCTTGTTTCAATAGCTTTCAGATACATTTACTCGAATCATTCTATTTATAAGCATTTTTTTAATACACTGCGCAAGCTCCAAAATCAAGCCAATCTGAGGCATGCCCCGCGCGATCCGAGTTTCCCGGAACGGAAAGGGTAAAGTTAAACATTTGACCATTTACCACTACTTCGGAAAAGGATGACCATTAACGAGAAGTAATGGCAACTTTGCTAATGCAACTGATTTAGCGCCTTCGGATTCCCGTCTGTTTTCCGAACAAAAAATGTGCAAATATTTGAGAACAATGACGAAGTTATGGCTATTTTGAAGGCCTATTTTAACACCCGGATAATAGGCATCTTGTTGAAAAACAGCAGATTTTGTGGCTGCAGGCTGATCGATTCGTTGGACTTTAAGGGATTTATTATAGATGGGTTGTTGTATATTAGTAATATGAACTATCAATTTCCAGATGCCAAAGTATTATTAAGTTTCAAAATTTTCATTGTAGCCACATAAGTAAAAATATTCACTTTTAAAATATACAGAAATATTTATTTACAAAATATATAATGCACATTGACGTACAATAATCAACTAGCCCCACAATTACGCTCAATAATTGTCTGAAACAAACTCTGCTTACGCGTCGATCAGGCAGAGATTTTGTTTAATTGTGCGCTTTGAATATAACGCCACGCAAAGACTTCTCTGTCGCACATTTCGCACCCATAATAAATGAGCTTCTTATGAACGTATACGATAGACTTTGAACATTAATGCCGCGAATTAAGGTGTTAATTTGAATGAATGTTTTAATGTTATCTGTCAAAGTTTCAAAGACATTTTTGACGACCTTTTAATATGCGATTGGGAGTTTAGTTGTTTATAGTACGTCAATGATTATGCAGCATAATGTACATGACAGCACCATGGAAATAAAAACTAATTAATCAATCTACTAAGATCAAGAAATGTTTGACTATCTCTTTGTATCTGGTTTAGGTGTAGTAGACTTTTCCTCTGGTTTCGCTGTGGTTGCTTTATCACCTGGTGCAACTGTGGTTGAATCTTCTGGCTTAGTTGTTGTAGATTGGTCATTTGGCATAGATGTGGTTGACTTGTCATCTGACCTAGCTGTGGTAGACTTTACCTCTGGCTTAATTGTAGTAGACTCATCCTCTAGTTTAGCTTTTGTTGACTTGTCCTCTGGCGTCGATGTGGTCGATTTGGCTTCTGGCTTAGCTGTAGTAGACTTGTTTTCCGGTTTTTCTGTGGTATTTTTGTCTTCTGGCTTAGCTGTTGTAGTCTTGTCTTCTGACGTAGATGTTGGTGATTTGTCATTTGGCCTAGCTGTGGTAGACGTTTTCTTTGGCTTAATTGTAGTAGACACGTCCTCTAATTTAGATGTTGTTGACTTGTTCTCTGGCGTCGATGTGGTCGATTTTTCTTCTGGCTTAGCTGTGGTAGTCTTGTCTTCCGGCTTAGCTGTAGTAGACTTTTTTTCCGGTTTTTCTGTGGTACTTTTGTCTTCTGGCTTAGCTGTTGTAGTCTTGTCTTCTGGCTTATCTGTAGTAGACTTGTTTTCCAGTTTTTCTGTGGTACTTTTGTCTTCTGGCTTAGATTTTGTAGTCTTGTCTTCTGGCTTAGATGTGGATGATTTGTCATCTGGCCTAGGTGTGGTAGACGTTTTCTCTGGCTTCATTGTAGTAGACTCGTCCTCTAGTTTAGCTGTTGTTGACTTGTTCTCTGGCGTCGATGTGGTCGATTTGTCTTCTGGCTTAGCTGTGGTACTCTTGTCTTCTGGCTTAGCTGTAGTAGACTTGTTTTCCGGTTTTTTTGTGGTACTTTTGTCTTCTGGCTTAGCTGTTGTAGTCTTGTCTTCTGGCTTAGCTGTAGTAGACTTGTTTTCCGGTTTTTCTGTGGTACTTTTGTCTTCTGGCTTAGATTTTGTAGTCTTATCTTCTGGCTTAGATGTGGTTGATTTGTGATCTGGCCTAGGTGTGGTAGACGTTTTCTCTGGCTTCATTGTAGTAGACTCGTCCTCTAGTTTAGCTGTTGTTGACTTGTTATCTGGCGTCGATGTGGTCGATTTGTCTTCTGGCTTAGCTGTGGTACTCTTGTCTTCTGGCTTAGCTGTAGTAGACTTGTTTTCCGGTTTTCTTGTGGTACTTTTGTCTTCTGGCTTAGCTGTTGTAGTCTTGTCTTCTGGCTTAGCTGTAGTAGACTTGTTTTCCGGTTTTTCTGTGGTACTTTTGTCTTCTGGCTTAGATTTTGTAGTCTTGTCTTCTGGCTTAGATGTGGTTGATTTGTCATCTGGCCTAGGTGTGGTAGACGTTTTCTCTGGCTTCATTGTAGTAGACTCGTCCTCTAGTTTAGCTGTTGTTGACTTGTTCTCTGGCGTCGATGTGGTCGATTTGTTATCTGGGTTAGCTGTAGTAGACTTCTTTTCCGGTTTTTCTATGGTACTTTTGTCCTCTGGTATAGCTGTTGTAGTCTTGTCTTCTGGCTTAGATGTGGTTGATTTGTCATCTGGCCTAGCTGTGTTAGATGTTTTCTCTGGCTTCATTGTAGTAGACTCGTCCTCTAGTTTAGCTGTTGTTGACTTGTTCTCTGGCGTCGATGTGGTCGATTTGTCGTCTGGCTTAGCTGTAGTAGACTTCTTTTCCGGTTTTTCTGTGGTACTTTTGTCCTCTGGCATAGCAGTTGTAATCTTGTCTTCTGGCTTAGATGTGGTTGATTTGTTATCTGGCCTAGCTTTGTTAGATGTTTTCTCTGGCTTATTTGTAGTAGACTCGTCCTCTAGTTTAGCTGTTGTTGACTTGTCTTCTGGCCTAGCTGTGGTAGTGGTTTTCTCTGGCTTAATTTTATTAGACTCGTCCTCTAGATTAGCTGTTGTTGACTTGTTCTCTGGCGTCGATGTGGTCGATTCATCTTCTGGGTTTGCTGTAGTAGACTTCTTTTCCGGTTTTTCTGTGGTACTTTTGCCCTCTGGCATAGCTGTAGTAGACCTACTCTCTGGGTTAGCTGTCGTTGACTTGTCGTCTGGCTTCGATGTGATCGATTTGTCTTGTGGCTTAGCTGTAGTAGACTTGTTTTCCGGTTTTTTTGTGGTACTTTTGTCTTCTGGCTTAGCTGTTGTAGTCTTGTCTTCTGGCTTAGCTGTAGTAGACTTGTTTTCCGGTTTTTCTGTGGTACTTTTGTCTTCTGGCTTAGATTTTGTAGCCTTGTCTTCTGGCTTAGATGTGGTTGATTTGTCATCTGGCCTAGGTGTGGTAGACGTTTTCTCTGGCTTCATTGTAGTAGACTCGTCCTCTAGTTTAGCTGTTGTTGACTTGTTCTCTGGCGTCGATGTGGTCGATTTGTCATCTGGCTTAGCTGTAGTAGACTTCTTTTCCGGTTTTTCTGTGGTACTTTTGTCCTCTGGCATAGCTGTAGTATACCTACTCTCTGGGTTAGCTGTCGTTGATTTGTCGTCTGTATTTGTTATGCTAGACTTATTATATGGCTTATCAGTGATAGACATGTCTTGCGGCTCATCTGTTGTAGTGCTAGTTGAAGCTTCTGTTGTTGTTTTACCTTCTGGTCTAGGTGTGGTGGTATGATATGCACTAGATAGGTTAGATGTACTGTCTGATGTAGTTGATGGTATTGAACGTTTGTCTATAATTTTTGAAATTTCCTTCTCATTTGTAATTTTATCCGCAGACACATCTGATGTTGGAGTGTTTTGGTCGGCAGCTGTACTTTCATTCAAGTTGTTTTGTAAAGCTTCAGTTATATTACGTATTTGTATTGCTACTTCTTCTTTTACAAGTTCATCTACGTGCTGGAAATACAAAAAAAATAGTTTTTTTTAAATAAAATAAAACATGATTTTAAATATTTTTTATCAAACTGTTCTTTCATTTAAAAAGTAAGTAATACCTCTTTTAATACTTCTAAATAAGCCGTGGTCCAGTTTGAAAGCCAGTTCCAAAACACCTTCTGAAAATGTATGAATTCTTCGTTAATAATGTATATTTTGATATATTCAAGTATTTGTTTCGGAATAGTGCTACAAGTGTTACCTTTTTTAATAACTTATTCAATTCCAATTTAATTTTTTCATCGTCATTGCTTTTCTTATTGTGTTTTTTATCTTTTTCCTGTAAAAATACAAATTGTTTTTCAAATAATGAAAAAATATATCCAAATTAACTTAGAATATCCATAATAGTACCTACCAGTGATTTTGCTTTTGTTGATTTGTTTGATGCATTCAATTCAGATTCATCGTTATTTACAATTGAAATTTTGGGATTATCGTGTGAATCTATATTATTTTGCACTTCGGTAGTTGTTTGAACATCACTACTTTTTTCTGGTGTGCTAACTGTACTATTATTAGATATATCAGATTTATTGGTCGTCTTTTTTATTTGTGGTTTAGTTGAACTGACGATAAATAGCGTTGTAGTTTCTATTTCTGGTTTTAGTGATGTACTTAAAATTATTTCTGGTACAGTTTTAGGCGTAGTAGATGATTTCAGGTTAGTAGAGCTTTTCTTAATATTTTCAGTCGTCGTTGTGGCTGTATTGGTTACAGGTTCAGGTTCAGTAGAAACATTTTTCGTACTTGTTTCATCATTTGGTATCGTTTTGCTCTTTGAATTTATTGTTGCATTCGTAATACTTTCTGTTATTGCAGTTGGACCTATGTTAGGTTCTGTGACGGTAGTGATATGGCCAATTGTAGACTCAGTGTTGATAACATTGACTATCTTATTTGGTATGCTTGTACCGGTCATTTTATTTGTTGATGCTTCACTAACACTTGCTGTAGTTGTGATTGGTTGGTTACTCGGTTCTTGAATAGTAACACGAATCGTAGATTCAGTAGTGGCTTCTGCGTGATTGTAAGGTTTTGTTGTATCGACTTTTGCAATCGGTGTTGTTTGACCGCTAATAAGTGATAACTCTGTAGTTTCAAAAGTATTTGGGGAAGTAGGTTTTCTCTGTGAATATTAAAAAATATTACAAATAATCATAGCTCAAAATATGCTTTTTAATTAAAAGCAGTTAAATTCAGAAATTTATTTTATTTAATTTTCTTACCTTATGATCCACAAAATTTTTTTCTTGACTGCCAACATTGTAAGAAAATTCATCCTTTGGGTCTAAATCCTGTAAAATACGAGGTGCTGCTGTATACCAATTATTTATAACACGTCTACAAGTTACTTTTACTATTAATAAAAATTTTGAACAGCTTGAGGACGTCACGGGTCTGGAGGAGCTAAAGATATTTATTTTTAATATAGACTATATTAATTTTCTTTAATTAAAAGTAAAACATTTACTTACATCCCAGACATGGCCGTGGTCTCCATTAAGGTGCATTCCGTAAGCGTCAGGTAAATCAGTTTGCTCTAAATTTAATTGTCCAGTACGTAATTGTGATTTCGCAGTTGTTTCACTTGCTTCTTCATTTTGCGAAGTTTTCGGTGTTGTTGACAGTACTTTATAACGCCGTTTTGACTTTGACCGTTTGTTTAATATTTTGTTTTTCAATAATTTTGTCGATTTAAATTTCGCCTCACTGTGTGACAATGAGGAAATAAGTGATGATAATTCTTTTGGCTGAATTGGCTTAAAGTTTGGAAGTTTTTTGATGATATTATCAAACGATTTTTCCATTTTTGCTTTTAAATCTTCGTTTGAATTATTACTTTCTTCTGATATTTCAGGTAAAGGGTCCACATTAGATGGTTGTTTATTCTTTATTACCAAATCAGGGGATTCACTTGATAATCCAGAGTGGTTTAAGTTTTCATTCGGTACTTCATGAGAAGGCAAAGTATTTGAATCTATATGTGGTTTTGGATTCGTTGGAATTGGAAATAAACTTTCCTTGTTGTCATTGTCAAGTTTATTGTTTGATTTTAATTTAATTAATGCCTTTGTGAATGGGAGTTCTTCTTCATTAGGTCTTGGTTCTGGTAGTATTGGAGCTGGTGGAACTTCCTCTTCATCGGGTCTTGGCTCTAGAATTTTTGGTGCTGGAGGTATTTCCTAAAATTGTAACATTAATTAATACATTTTGTGTAAGACCGTTTGACGGACACAGGGATCGATTCATGGTAGGTGATTACTTTTCTGCATTTTTTTAGAGATTTTTGTAAACGGAGGCCAATTGCGACACGATCACGTGATATTGAACTTGATACAAAAATCTGATGGGGATCTTATAGGCTATCACATTTTTCACAGGAATATACCAACATAACTGATGCTACTGCTGCATCTACGAGAGATCCTCAAGCGACATTTGGACTAGCCAATCTATTCAATATTGATAATACGACATTGCGTGGTATCAAAGAAATGTTGAAGGTTGTGACGGGTCTGCGTTTGCTCCACATATCACTGCCTGTTCAATCTTTAAATACCTTTAACCCACCGCTCCGAGAGTATGTAAGCTACCAGGGGTCCCTTACCTCACCACCTTGTACAGAAGCTGTTCTGTGGGTGGTAAGAGCTCGTGCCTTGACGATCACGAGGAAAGCCCTGAATTCAATACAAGGACTACGCGATGAAAAATTCCGTAGATCCTTTTTCCGAGAGACTCAACCACTCAACGACAGAAATATATTTTATTTATTTTCATTTTAGGGTTGCAAGATGATTCATATTATTTTAAAATAAGGTGATCTAAATCAAAGCAAATAGAAAATACGGCCATTAAAACCTAATATTTTACTTACTTTATTACTACTACTATACTTATCATAAAATTTGCCTAGTAATTAGGACGTACATAACAATTCCATTCTCACGATTTTTCGTTAATTAAGGAATACTTACTATTTCTTTACTGTCGTGAGAAGACGCTTCACCATGTTGTGACTCAGATTTTGAGGTGACTTTTATTGCAGCGTTGGTTACATATTGGCTTGGTGTTGCAATGTTCTGAAATTATATAATAGATTTCATTATAACGTTTTAAAAAAGTTTTTATCTGATTTGTTCGTTACATTATTACTTAATTATAATATAATTTTTACTCGACTAATTGGAGTTAGTAAGTCTTTTGTGGGACGATGTATATGCTTTTACAATAAGATCCCAGAACATCTTCAAAACAAAAGTAATACGTTATTCAAAAGAATTGTTAAAAAAACGTTTGTGTGGTAAAGGTTACTATAACATAAATGCCTTACTTAATGATACCACAGATTTGGAGTGGAGCGACCGCCCTCAGGCTATTAAATAATAAGTTTAATTGTACAAAATTACTTTGTAAACATATTTTTTTGATGTAAAACGAAAGCTCGCTGAGTTTGTTGCGCCAAGTCTTCTCAGGTCAGGTCGCATTAGTTTTGGAATGGGTGATAGTTTTTGAGCTTCAATAAGTGATGTCACATCTTATTTTGAATAAAAATATTTGAATTTGAATTCAAACATAACAATCCATCTATATTTACAATAGTATGATTACATTAAACTAAAAGTATCATTACGGGGAAGTTTGTAAGAATATTGGTAGCATTTCCGCGGCTGAGCCGTTGACGGAAATAGGTGCCAGCGCTTGGGTTTCCAGTAGCCATACTGAGGCGCGTAGATAGTAGTTTGTACATCCTCCGCCTCTTTGGGCTCCACGGGCCAAGTGTCTTGACGCTAAACGGCACAAAGGTGTATGACTCACGGAGACCGACATATTTATGACATTTGCTGTCTTTGGTAGTCGAAACAGCAGCACCAGCACCAACTGAAGTAACTAGGACATGAGTAGGAGCTTGAGTACCGGCGTAAATCGCGTCCCACACCACCGCCCATCTTCGTGCCCAAGCCACCACAATGATACCATAAGAACGGCTGCCACCGCGGTAGGTAATACCATTTGTCTCTAAAACAGCTGGTATTTTAAGAGCAGCAAATGCACTGCGGATGACATCATTAATGCTGGCGTAGCGACTAATACGGCCTGCTGATTTTAGGCAGAATAGCTCGTGACCCCAAAGAGCATCGACTTGCACACCACATCGGCATTGATATGAAATTATTGTAGTAGTCTGCACCCGTAGTAGCCTATGCCATGTTTGGGGCAACTTAATGTGTGTGAACGTGCGTAAGGAAACTCACATTCCAAACAATTCCCTGATCTCCTTTTAAATCCATTCCATATGTTTTAGGTTTGCTTGAATATGTATTTGGTAAGTTACTAAACATATCGTCAAATCGCTCAATCAGTTCATTATTCTCTTCGCGTGTGTTGCCTGGCTGAATATTATGATGTCTTGGCTTATTATTTTGGTTTATATCCTGAAACATGACAGTGCAGAGATGTTTTATTTTATGTAACTCTGATCCTAAACTAGAATGTAAACCAGCCAGTGCGATACCCAACAATAGCATACTTATACATAAAGTACCTACTTACAAAAATATAAATATCATAATTGAAGAGCAGAACATGAAAAGTTATAAAGTGTACGAAACGAAGGAATGTGAAATACGGCTCGAAGGACCAAACAGTTATGTGAAGACCACTGACGGCTGAATAATACACATAAGCCACAATTTAGTGGACTTCTTAGAGGACTGTGTGTAGTGCACCGCTGACGACACTTATCTGGTCCTTGTTTGTAGTCCAAATGGTTCAAGCGGTTTTCCTCGTTCCACCATTCGTTTCACGATGCGATTGCTTGCGAGTGGTGTGGGTTCACTTGAAAACTCTGCGTAATGGACGCGTAGGCAGAGTTTTGCTTCAGTAAACTTGAGCATAATTGTGAGTGTTTATTGTACGTCAATGGTAACAGGACATAATGTTTAGATTTTATAATCCCGGCGTAATGCTTTCGAACCTTTCAGTACACAGCAGTACCTACGTGTTCTTTACAAAATAATGGCCAGCAAAGTTAGATCTTATGTCTTAGTGAATAAAGTTAAAGTTCAGTTGAAACGAAATACATGCTAGAACGATTGATGGCCGAGAGTTTTCGAAAAAGTATTGAATCCCAATAATACTTACGTGGGACAGTGTTTCTCCGTTATATTCATTCGATGATTTTGTATCGTAGGAAGTAGTATCTGCTATGCTGTTTTCATTAAGATCATTCGCATTTTGATTCTTAAAATACTGAAAACGCACGATGGAATAAAAAATATTTTAAATACTATTAAACGGCCAATACTCTATAATATATTTAACATACAAGTTAATAACTGCGGCATCGCCTGTGTTAATTGATAATTTGACCAGTGGGAGGCTCCGGCAACGGCGTATTTTTCTGCCGTGAAGCAGTAATGTGTAAGCATTATTGTGTTTCGGTCTGAAGGGCGCCGTAGCTAGTGAAATTACTGGGCAAATGAGACATAACATCTTATGTCTCAAAGTGACGAGTGCAATTGTAGTGCCGCTCAGAATTTTTGGGTTTTTTACCAATCCTAAGCGGCACTGCATTGTAATGGGCAGGGCGTATCATAATTGATACGCCCGGTAATCCAACAGCTGAACGTCTTGCTCGTCTCATCTCTTATTTATATAAATAAAAACCAGGATGTTGGTACGTGACTAAATTCACGATAGTATTTATCCCCGTTAGTGCTAAGTATAATATATTATACTATATAATGTCTTATGGACTATAAGCTATGAAAAGATAAGGTCTCCGTGATACCTTGTAAATAGTGATAAAGTTTTCTAATAATGAGAACATACCGGTGATTTTTCATAAACACTCCTTAAATATCCGGGTAGGGTGTCAACATCGAAGTCTGGCAGTGTAGGCGCTGGAGGTATGTCCGGCTGAAAACACGAGTCGGATAATTAATTCTCGATTAATCGAGAGTTCTTTGAATTACAACTGTGGACATGTCTATAGCGTTGTCCTGATAGAAGATGATAACTCGACCATCGCACGAATGAGCGAAGCAATTATCGTACGATCGTCAAATATATTGATTTAGAATAGGTGTCGTTATAGGCGATCACGCAATGCATTCGCGCGACTAAAACGTTTCAAAATCTGCTCATGCGAACGCGCGGTCAAACCTATTAATGATGAATATAAGTCAGAACTGAGGTTCGCGCGATAATCGCGTATAATATTAAGCTATGAAGGCCAAATCCTAAGATCATTAATTATACGTCTAGATAGACTATGACAGCTGTGAAAACGTCGAAATAATAGAATTTAGAACTAACCTCTATTTTGAGTAATTCACTAACACAAAGTGTCATACAAATCGCGAGTGTAAGACGTAGCTTGAACACTAAACTTATATTCCTGGCCTTTTTTTATCGGTTGTTTAACAGCAAGAGACTCTATCTAGGCGTATAAATTATCCAAGGCCAAATCATATATATATTAATCTTCGAAAATATCGCCTATAAAATATTATTTGAAAACATAATATTTAATTTAAATTTGACTCACCGTGCTATTGGTATCTCTTTTTCGTCTTGTTAATGATTTCTGTAAGAAAGATAAGAGGAATTAAAGTTACTATTAAAAGTGTTTAATTGTGTTCCTATTTTATATATCATTTACACTTAATTATGGTGAGTATTTTTTAAGCATTCATGTCGTACTGCCATGGCAACACTGCGCCTGTATTTTTTTTTAATTAATAACAGGTTGCATTCAGACGGTTCGATTTAATAACCAACCAAACCAACACTTATAGTCAAAGTCAAAGTCAAATAAACTTTATTCAATGAGGCTTAAACTAAGCGCTTTTGAATCGTCACTGCAAATATTTATGTTAAATTACTGAATTACAAGAACATGCAAGAAACTGAACTGCCACTCTTTTCAATCAAATAGAGTATTTTACGATGGCTGTAATGTACATGATAAATTACTTTGTAAGGTGCTGCATCCAATATATTAGTCGTGCTTAAATAATAAAAATTATTTCATAAAAGGTAATAAAGAAAGAATATGAGAATATGATATGAATATATGAAAGATTTAAAAAGTGAATAAATATGAAAATGCTCGGAATTAAAGAAATGTAACAATTTTGTTTTCCTTTGAAGATGGGTAATCTTCATCGTCGTTGAGAAATCAAATTGAAAGAATAGTTTAAAATTAAAATGAATAACAAATCAAAATTTTTATATCTTTCTAACTTTTTCTTAACTACAGTTGTTAACTATCTATCAGATTATTTATAGAGCTAACTCACGTGCAAACTACAATGATGACCAGAGAGAAATAGATCAAGAAAATAGTCATACCAGAAAGCTTTAAATTGATTAACAGACTGAATGATACTTCATTTAATAAAAAAAGGATTCCTTTTGTTTGTTTTAAGTTTATGTTATACAAAAGTTTAGCTCTTTTATTTATCGATTGAGGCAGTACGAAGTCTGCCGGGTCAGCTAATTTAGAATAAAAATATTTGAAGTTGTACTAGCATTGAATGACGTTCATCAACTTAGTTGAAGGTATAAAAGTGAAAGTTTCTAAACCTTTTTAGAAATAATTAAATGTCGCATACAACATGATGAAGGTAAAGTACAAAAAAAAAGAAACTTTAACATTTTCACCAGATGATCTATCGTAAGTTCAAATACCTTATCAGCAGAATTGTCAGTACTTTTCTTCTTCATTTCTTCATCTGGTTTTGTTTCTCCACCTTTGTCTGAGTTCTCTGATGTACCATTTCGAGTCAAAATATTATTATTATTAGAATATAGCACTTCATTTGATTTTGCAGTTTCTATTTCTACGGTAGCTGGATGTGTTTCCTGAAAATAAAAAAAATATTTTGTATCTTCATAATTTTAACATAATAAGTGATATTTTCTAGAAATGCTTAGATTAATAAATAGAAATATACAGCATTAGTTTCGTGTTTTTTTGAAGATCCCTCAAATGGTTGAATTATAAATTTAAAACTAAGATGCAAAAGTAATGATTGAGCTCATAATAAGAAGTCATGACCACGTAAAAGAAAGATGCTATGCAAAATAATATCGATACACTGAAGAAATCAAATTAAGTTAGTTAACATAGAAATTTATAAGATTTTGTTAGCGATTAGCTTAAAAAAAGATTTGCTATATATAATTTTATATTTATTTAGACCAGCGTTTGTTTTCAAACCAGCAAACATGCTTAGTTGGGACCATTTGTAACGTGTAGTATAAATGTTCCAGTATTTTTTTGTTTGTGTCTTTCATAAGTTTATCTTAAGTCTTTGCATTTATATATACCTACTATATGCTAAAATTAAAAACAATTTTCTTTCTTTCTTTCAAAAGATTTATATTTTGAATCGTATTAATAGCCTCTGAAAGTACGGCATGTTTATCAACTGTATTGTAAAATAATTATCGACTGGTAGAGACAGAAACAGCATGATCAAAGAAATAATTAGGTCTTTGTTCAAGATTACAATGCTATATTCAAACAATAAACATGCGATCAATTATTACCTCTTCAAAATATAAGCGTAGTAGGAGAATAAAGTATATATTTATTTGTAGAATTTAATATATCTTAATTGTATACCTTTACATAGATTACAATTAAAATGATGAAGCAATATTATTTCAAGGAGTTGCAATGAGTTTCGTGGTTATTCTTTTAATATTTCGGTAAACGTCTTAGGAAAGAGTTTTGACATATATAAGTTTCATTTTGCGACCTAAACGAATAAAACAATTTTGATTTGAATCTATGATACCAACCTCGTTAGGTTTATTGGAGTCAGTTTCTTTCTTCGCTTCTTGTTCGTTAACATTTTCCTTTTTACCCGAACTGTCAATACTGTGATTCTCTTCAATCTGATTGTCTGAGTTGTCATTGTTTGTAATAGGTCTATTCGTAATAGATTTCTCATTTGTATCTTGCTTATTGTCTTTAGGAGTTCTATCTTCTACAGAAACTGGGTGAGTTTCCTGAGAAGTACAAGATTTTATGATGTGTTAATGTAAAAATATATTTCTTAGACAATGTTTACTTGACACTAAACTATATAATAACTTTTTTGTATGTATTGCTACATTAAAGTTATTGCAAGAAATTTTAGTAGTTGTAAAATAACAATAGAATTGAATTTATTTCTCCTTTTCAAATTGAATCACTGAATTTTTGTTGGCAATACAGTTGTTATACATCATTATTTTTAGGGAAGTCAGCCTTGCGAAACTCTCTAAGATAAAAATGGTTCACTAGATTGTATGAAACGTGCAGTAATTGATAGATTGACAGATGAGGACGATAATCTTGTAAATAACGAAGATAGCAGAAATCCACTACGTTTTAGGCAACTGTTCGCTTTCAAACTTAGCCGGATTATACTTCGTGGCAATCGCGATACTGCAATTACTACTATTTCAAACTTATGTCAAATCACTGCACGTTTCATACTTAACTAAATTTTAATTTTTACTTAGGCAGTCCCGCCTCTTATTACGCAGTATTTATATCCTCTTTGAGGCAAATAGTCGCTTTTTAAGATGTAAACAATGTAACCATTATAATGTAAATTTTCAGACTCAAACCTGTTAGACGTGACATTGACAACTGACACACTAACCACAATAGGTATAGACCCCAATAATATATCGAAAGGTCTTGATAAATCGTTGAGTTTGGGTTTCTAGGTTCAAGCATTTCCCATAGAATTACGTTTATCACTAGAACGTGCCATCAATGGCAAGAGATGGGCTATGGTCACTAGTAACTACATAAAAGTATGCTTACCTCTGGTCCCCAATCCAAGAACTGATAGCCTTGTCCATTTGTAAAGGGACGAACGGATTCATCAAAATCTGGTGCTTCATCCGGAGTTGTACCCTGAAATATTGAACTGTTGATGAGCTGTTTTTATCATACGCCTTGCCGATCAGGATTCTGAGGAACGCAAAATTCTGATCGGGATTGCGATTATGCTTGACAACACATACACCAGGAGTCCCAATAGCTCAATAATTTGACGAGCTAAGTGATAAGTACGTCGAGCGTCTAAAAGCCCTAGACTCTGTGTTTCCAGATTGTGCTGCGGTGATCATCTTACATCAGGTGACAATATGCTGATTTGTTCTCTCTTGCATAAAAATGTGATCGCTAATGCCCATAGCAGAGGAATCATAACAGCGTATTACTTTTACACGTTTTTTTTTATCAATTTATACGATAGTAGACTCTAGCGTCTATTGAAGCTAACATGGCTGCATACTTATTTCGTCTCGTTGCGTCAAAAGTAGAGTGTATACCAGTGGGAGGCTTTTGCATAGGATGCCGGCTAGATTATGGGTACCACAACGGCGCCTTTCTCTGCCGTGAAGTTTCGGTCTGAAGGGCGCCGTAGCTAGTGAAATTACTTGGCAAATGAGACTTACTTTACTTCTTGTTTTAAGGAAACGTGTGCAATTGTAGTGCCACTCTGAAGTTTTGGGTGTTTCAAGAATCCTGAGCGGCACTGCATTGTAATGGGCAGGATCCCCATGACGATCGGTCCTGCGCTACCCTTATCCAACGTATTCCGGTGATTTTGACCAGACCTTCGGTCCATCTTGTGGAGGGCCTACCAACACTGCGACTTCCGTTACGTGGTCGCCATTCGAAGACTTTTTTCCAGCGGCCAACTGTCCGTCGAATTATGTGCCCTGCCCAATACTACTTCAGTTTCGAAATCACTATTGTCGGTGACTTTGGTTCTCCTACAGATCTCCTAATTTCTGATTTGATTCCACAAATCCTCTCCGAGCATAACCCTCTCCATTTCCCTCTGAGCGACCATGAGCTTTCTCATCAGGCCAACACTTAGCGACCACGTCTGCGTAATGTAAGTCATCAAGAATAAAAAATGCTTAAGAACCTTACAATCTAAACAAAACGTACGACTAAGCTGTGGAATGAGCTTCCTTGTGCGGTGTTTCCAGGACGATATGACATGGGTACCTTCAAAAAAAGCGCGTACACTTTTCTAAAGAGCCGGCAACCCTCTCGTGATTCTTGTGATGTTGCAAGAGTCATAATCAGGTGATCCGTACGCTCGTTTCTCCTGTCCTCCATTAAAAAAAACAATGTTGTTGAAAATATGTGAACAAAATTAAACCTTGGGACGTTCCTTCTCTTTGTACGGCCTTTCAATAACTCTGTAATATACAATCTCTCTTATTACTGGCTCTTTTGGCTTCGGGTTGATGAACTCCAACTCATCACCAGGAAGTTCTTTGACTTCATAAATTTCTTCTGTGTTATTTATCTGAAATAAATAAAGTTTACTTAGATCTCTATGTGGTTACAAATGTTATTGTAGTTAAGTATGAAACTGTATATAACTCCAAACTCTCTTTGCCATTATTAACTGGTACGTAGATTTTTAAAATAATAAATCAATATTTTTAAATTAATTTAATTATCCTAGTTTGTTAATTTATCTTAGTAAAATATTAAAAGTAAATAATTGGTAAGTGTTGCCAAATAACAAAACGGTTGTGTGGTAAAGGTTACTTTAACATAAATTACTTTCATAATGATACCACAGATTGGGAATGGAGCGACGATAGTTACCACACAAACGTTTTTTAACAATTCTTTTGAATTTCGTAATATATTTTTTTCGAACATTTTCTGGGATCTTTTTGTAAAAGCATGTACAACGCCCCACAAAAGACTTACTAACTCGACTGAGCCGAGTAGTAGGCATTATAAGATTATGTTTGTATCTGGTGTTAACATTATGGTTGTGACAGTTTGTAGCAAATTGACTTATATGCCTATGAACATACATTTTGTCATCAAGAATATATTGAGAAGCAACAGTTAAGATTTCTTTATTTTTTTTCTGTCAATGACCTTGTCATCGGTCATTTACAAGTATCTATACAAAGTTTCAAGCCAATCCAATAATTCTAAGTTGGTAAAAACCCTTTACATAGATATTTCAATCAAGTCATATCATAATCAAGCTAATATAAAAAGAAAATATAAGATTTACTTACTCTTAGCTTAGCCAGAGAGTGTTGTGTTGTCCAATGCACTTCTAACATTAAAAGCGCTAAAATGATCTGAAAACAGAAAATAACCTGTCAAGAGCGAGTGGTGTTCTAACTCGAAGGGTTCCTTACCATAGAATACTTATGGCTTATGAGAGTTTCGGAAAAGGTTGAGCTTTAATGAGAGGAAGTGGCATGAAACTAATTGCCGCTCTTTTAAATCAATCTCTATATCACAGCTTCATTATAACGCAAATTATTTTATTTACAATCTATGTAAATTAATTTAAAATAAAACCAAGAGATATTGAGTTATAGTGCATCGATCGACATCCAGTGAACATAAATAATCTGAACATCTAAAATCTAAACATAAAAAAATGTTTTGATTTACAAGAGCGACATCTCAAGTCAAATTCCTGATATCCAAATATTGGGGTTGAGCAAGTTATCAACTGTAAAGTAGATCCTGTAGATGAAGCCACAACATGAGAGCTGAACAAAGCATACAAGATTTTATAAACGATACGTCACTCGAACGGTTGGCTCAGTTGGAAAGAGCGCTCGCACGGAACGTGAGAGGTGCGAGTTCGAGTCCTGCATCGTTCATTAAACTTTTTTTTCAGTTTTATTTGTGTAAAAGTAATAGGAATATTATATCAACATTATAAAAGTGTATAATATCTTTACATACTATGAAAAGAAGTCCGCTTCAGCTGTCTGTTCGTTTAGGTCTTTTAAGCTATTATTTTGTTAATTTTAATTTCCAATTAAAATATTAATTTATGAATTGTTAGTCACAGTTTAATGTACCAATAGCAACAGTCAAAAATGTAGGTAACTCATATATAATGCAAGTATTTTGACTTTACAAACACACACCTCAATTGTATTTATTTAATCTACCAGTGACAATTACATTAATACAAGTATTAATACCGTATTCATTCTAAAGTTAGTTAATGTAGTTTACAAATATTTATATAGTGCTAGCTGACCCAGCAAACGTTGTATTGCCGATATTAAAATCGCGATACAAAAGTCACTCATCTACGAAAATTTGAAGTTGTATGTATACAACTTCAAATTTTCACTCATAGAGAGGCGTTGGCGGTGAGTTTGGACATAGCGAAGGCCTTCGATCGGGTGTGGCATAAAGCGCTTATAGCGAAACTGTCAACCTATGGGCTTCCCGAGAAGTTGTGCAAATGGGTCACGAGCTTCTTGGCCGATCGGAGCATCAAGGTTGTTATCAACGATGCATGCTCCGACTTAAAAACCATAAACGCTGGTATCCCGCAAGGCTGCATGCTATCCCCTACACTGTTTCTTCTACATATCAATGATATGCTGCAAATCAGCAGTATTCATTGCTATGCAGATGAAAGCACAGGGTAAGCTTCATACACCGGCCGTGCCAACATATCCCGGGATAGCGTCGACGAGAACGGAAGAAACACAAATAGATATTATGTATTTGCAAAGTCTCGAGACTATGCTTTTTGTTTCGGAAAAATGTGGCTGTGACAAACGGATGGACAGACAGACAGACACGACGTATCTATGAGACCTTTTGCCATTTGGCTACGGAACCCTAAAAACATATTAACTTATTACCGAAAAATTTGTATAATGGAATAATTCTAGGTCGCAGGTGGTTCGATAAATCAAAATTAGTTAATTATATCTTGGTATTTTTACAATATTACTAATATAAACTTTATATTGATAGACATAGTTAATAAGATAACTTTCGAAGGAAATGAATAAAATGATTTTGATTTTAAATACATACAAAAACTTACTTTTAAGCAACACATGATTCAACCCACTCACAAAACCAACAAAACAAAGCTAAATTAACAATCATCCACTCATATTTATTAGGTCTTAATCGTTTTATTATCAACTCATCTCACACGGTAAGCGATCTTTTATCAACCGTTATTTTAATGACTATCATATTACTTTCCCTGATAGATAAAAGGGGGATGCCCATCAGCCATTACCAACTTCGGCTACGAGTGCACGAACAGAAAAGTATATGAATACAATATGAACTACAAATGAGATAATAGGAAATTGGCTTAAAAAAAATATACTTTTCATAATATCACTGCTTGTTATCGAATTGCAAATACATTTGAGCGGAATAAGCCGCAACAATTACGCGGTTAGTTCCATATTTACAATTCAAAAAGTCGACAGAAATTGTCATAATTTGACAATTAATTTTAAATATTATAATATACATATATTATTACATATTATCTATGAATAGTTCAGATAAGCAAATCGTTTTATTTTCCTCATATTCGAAATGAAAAGTAGAGTGTTTAACACGGGTAAAAAAATCAATTCCTACTCGGACTATAGCCGGACTATAACCTCGGGAATTGATTCTTTCGACCCTCGGTTAACAATCTACTATTTCTTATCTTACGCTTTATTTTGGGGGTCAAACATTATAACTACATCGCTATATACATAATTTTTTTTGATATTTTAAATATATATTTATTAAAGAAGAAAAAATGTGAAGTTTTTTTTAGGTAAAAGTAAATTACTGGGCGTTTGATAGCCTAAAATAGGCAACCTTTAAATCAAAAATTGGCAATTTTATTGACTTATTAAAGAAAAATAGCACTGCTCGTGGCGGTGTCGTAGCGCGGGTCTTTACCTTCAATAAGATGTGTGCGAGGGAAGAGATTGCTAGTCCATGCATCATCCTCGTAAATGGCACCACAAGTGCCTTTTGAGTTTTTTTTTTATGATTGATCACTTATTTTTCTTTTTCTTAACTAACACAAGTAAGTCAATAGTCAATACGTTTGAGTTCTTTTGGTTTCACTTTACATACATTGTATTTGTATATAATATAAATTGCTGAATCTGTTAAGATAGATTTAAAATAGTGGCAATGAGATTCTTGCCACTTCTTCTTATTACAGCTCAACTTTGCCGAAATTGTTCATAAGTGTCATTTTGACGTAAGTGAATAAATGCTTTTTCTTTCTCTCTTTCAAAAGATGCCATATCATCGTACAAGACTACGAAGACTGAAATACTTTGTTGAAAGTAACTTAATAAATAGACTCATAATCACATCAAACATTGTCTGAAGCAAAACTCTGCCTAGTGCCTACGCATCTGTAAAGCAGAGTTTTCGTTCAGTTGTGTTTCGACTGCGCTTTGAATACAACGCCACGCAATGACAAAGTTTTCGGTGAAAAACTGTCCAAAGAACAGCATATCATAACTAAAGGATGGAGTATCTTATTTCCGGTAAGTGCTCCATTAAATTAACAAAATTATGTAACTAATTTGACGTTTCTAACCATTTTGTTAAATAATTATATTTCAATTGCTAAGACAAAATGTTCTTGCCTCGTGTTCGCGTCCGAACTTGTAATGAGCGTTTAAAATAGACTTTGAACATTACTGCGATGGATTAAGGTGTTAATTTGAATGAATGTTTTAACACAACATACAGTCGTACAGTGACAGTGGTTAGTGGCAACGTAAACACGGCGTCCTCACAGAAAAATTAATAATAAATAGGTATCCCTAAAATAACACAGTTAAAACTACTTATCGGGTTGCATTAGTGGAATTTCTATGCAAGGAATTTATTATTGTTCACGTTGAGTGAAGTTTAAAGTGAAAATTAGCATCAAATTCGTGTTCTGTTGTTGTCGACTAAGACAAACTTTTCTAAAAAAATAATCTAAAAGTGTGTGAAAGTTGATACTGGAAGTGCATTTTGTTTAAGGATCCACAGTTGTAATCTATCTTTTCATTACCAAAACGAGAATTTGTGTTCGAACAGTACCGTGTAAAAATTGTGTACGTGACTTGCAATAAATCATTCTTGCTTTAAATACCTATCTAACTTTGTTATCAAAACTGAAAGATTTATACATAACATTCGCCGGTCTCACTAAAGTTGCTGTGGCTCAATCGATCTCCACTAGGTTTGGGGTTGTGTGAGAGGCGAGATCGATCCTGCGTAGAACGGCCGCATTTTTTTTCTCTATTTTTTATTTTTTTATTTATTTGTTTGAATATTATAAAGTACACAAATAAGTTTGGATTGTGGCAAATGTTCTAAAAATATTTCCGATAAAGAAGTTATTAAATGTATATCTTGTCTCACGTTGCTGCATTTCTTCTGCGCTGATTTATCAGAGTCTGATTTTAAAAGAATGCTTCCTATAAATAAAAAAAGTGGAAGTGCTCGATATGTAAGATTAAATAGATTGCTGCACCTGCCTTATCCATGTCGCCTAAATAAGGCTTAGCATCCTCATTAAACGTTGATACAGAGATCCTGACCAAATACATCGATTCAAAACTCGCAGACCTGAGGCAGCAGTGGCGAGACGACCTAAACGCGGCCATTTCGGAGGTGACGCGAAAGCTTAGTGACGATATACTCGCCCTTGAATCGCGTATGAGTCTATTTGAAGACAGACTTTCGCAAGCGGAAGATCGGATGGCCAGTGTTGAATCCTCGCCCACCAATTTGTTAGAGGAGAATGCCACACTACGCACTCAGCTGGAAACGTTGACCTCAAAATTTGACGATCTGGATCAAGCCTCAAGGAGTTGTAACGTTGAAATACAAAATATACCGGAAAAGAAAGGTGAAAATCTCGTTCAACTTTCGGTGGCGATTGGCAAATTGTTATGTGTCGATCTGAAAGATAGCGACATAAGGAGCATTCACCGCATTGCTCCCCGATTGGCAACGGACCGGCCAAAAAACATCATATTACAGCTGACAGCTCGACGACAGCGAGATGAGCTGATTGCTGCAGCGCGGGCGCGGCGATCGCTGTCGTCTGAACAACGTGGTGGCATGAAAAGTAAACTCGACGAATTAAGACATAATATTGCATTAAGCAGCTATGATATTATTGTATTGGTGGAGACCTGGTTGTTAGAGTCTTATTTTGATGGAGAGGTCTGCACGGGCAATTATTCAACATTTAGGCGTGATAGTAATCTTTCAATATCCGGTAAAAAGGGGGGCGGTGGGATCTTAGTACTAGTTAAGAACTCTATTAAGGCCATAAGGTTACGTGAATTTGAAGCACTAGATTTAGAGGAAATATATATTCATTTGCCTTCCTTGTCAGATCTCTTGATAAACGCATGCTATTTTCCTCCTTCTACTCCCTCCACAGCATATAGCTCGTATTTTCATAAACTTCATGATATTTATTCCATTGCGCGTTTTAATAACTATTTAATTACCGGTGATTTTAACTTACCTCAGCTTTACTGGACATCCGGTCCTGACGCCCTGTTAGAATCTGCTATTACAGAACAGTCAAAAATTCTTCTGTACACTATGTCATACATGAACTTAGAACAATCTAATTATATATTTAATGAAAACGAAAGGATTTTGGACCTAGTCCTGACCACTCTTCAAAATTCTACCGAATCCTCTGTTGATCCCTTGCTGAACGTTGTTCCCCATCACCCGGCCTTGGAAATATTTTGCCATATACAGAAATTAAATCCAATGCCCCATATTCGTACTCGCAAAAGAAATTTCTTTAAGGCAGACTATCAAACTATAAATACTGTAGTCAAACAGGTTGAATGGAAGTCACTCTTAACACCACTGCCATGCGATGAGGCTGTAGGTGTGTTTTACACGGAAATAAACAATATCGTTGATACATACGTGCCCTTGATGAAGCCTAAATCACATAAATACCCCATTTGGTTCAGTAGAGGGTTAATACGCACTGTCAGACGAAAAAAAAAGCTGTGGGGTCGTTGGAAAACCTATAAAAATCCTCGTGATTATCAAGAGTTTTCTCTGTTAAGAGCGCGAGTGAAAATGCTTCTTAAGATATGTCATAATCGGTATATTGAATGTGTTGAATATTCCCTAAAAAGCAACATTAAACATTTTTGGAAATATACTTCCTCGCTAAAGCAATCTAACTCAGGGTATCCACATATCATGAAGTACGGAAATACTTTGTCTAGTGACCCAAACGCCATTGTTGAAATGTTTTCGCAGTACTTTCAATCAGTTTTCGAGCCTTCAGCAAACGAGGTTCTCTCTGATTCCAGTGCTGTTGGTGAGAGTATCGTCAATGACTCGCATGTTCTAATTAGTCACGTATGCATCTCCCAGGCGGAAATAAGCAGAGAACTGCGTACACTCGACCGCAATAAAGGCCCTGGACCAGATAATATCAGTTCAATATTTCTTAAACACACACAAGACTCAATTTGTGTGCCACTAGAAATTATTTTTAACAAGTGCCTGTCAACAGGCTGTTTCCCCAGCCTCTGGAAATCGGCCTACATTACACCCATTTTTAAATCTGGAGCAAGAAATGACATAGAAAACTATCGTCCCATTTCTATCCTCTCTACAATTCCCAAAGTACTAGAAAGGCTATTGCACCGTCATGTCCTCTCCAGCTTAAAAAATGTTATTATTGATCAACAACACGGTTTTGTTGCCGGCAGATCAACTCTCACCAATCCTATAAACTTCATTTTCACCGGCTTACATTGTAAAACACAAATAGACACTATAAACACAGATTTCCAGATGGCTTTCGACAAGGTTGACCATGTATTACTCTTACAGAAGCTTTCTTTCAATGGCATTAAAGGTAACCTCTTGAGGTGGTTTGCGGCCTATCTGCAGGACCGCATTCAGTCGGTAATTGTTAATGGATATCGTTCCTCTCCAGTTCGCATGACATCCGGTGTACCGCAGGGCTCTATTCTTGGACCCTTGCTCTTCACTATTTTTATCAATGACATATCTCAGTGCTTTTCACATTGTCATTATTTACTTTACGCTGATGATTTAAAGCTGTACAAAACAGTTACTTGTCCATCTGACGCTGTCCGTATTCAGGAGGATCTTAACAGACTTGATGCATACTGCACACGTAATAAACTATACTTGGCATACAAAAAGTGTAAACATATCGTGTTCACCAGAAATAAAAATATTATCACGACTCATTTTAAGCTCGGCAATCAACAGCTGACGTCAGTTTCTACCATCAAAGATCTGGGTATTCATTTAGACCGCACACTTACCCTCGGCAGCCATATAGACCATATTCTAAATAGCTCTCTTCGCATGCTAGGCTTTATTACACGTGTGTCCAAGCAATTTAAGGACAAGTGTACTAACACATATCTTTATAAGTCCCTCGTGCGACCCCAACTAGAATATGCAAGCCCAATATGGAATCCTTTTTACTCGATCCACGAAAAAAGAGTCGAGACTGTTCAAAAAAAGTTCTTACGCACATTAAATTATCGTGTAAAAGAAAATCGAGTCCACTATAATGATTTGTTGCTTGAATACAACTTTCTTCAGCTATGTCAGCGCCGCACTATAACAGACTGTGTAACTTTAAAGAAAATATGTACTGGTGAGCTGACATCTTCTGAGCTCCTCAGTCTCGTAGGCTTTCACGTCCCAGCCAGGTCTCTCCGCACATGCATTACTTTTGAGCTATCGTCCCCAAGAACAAACATTGGGTTTCGCGCGCCATTACACAGAATGTGTAAATCTTACAACAATAGTTTTCTCGACATCGACATATTTTCGTGCTCCCCTGCTGTGTTCAGACACAGTTTAGAATTAAAATTAAAATGGTTCTTGTCGTTGCCCCAAGTTTAGTTTTAATTAATTTCATTTGTCTACATGTTTTAAATTAGTTACTTCTGTGAATGTTTGCGTTTTGTGACTGTATACCTTTGATTTTTCTTTAAGTTATTATTGTATTTGTGAAACATGTGTTAGGACGCATCTACATTTATATTTTGTATCTCTTTCCTATATTGTTCAGTTCTTGTGATGTGTTTGTTATGTTTCCTTGTAATAATAAATAAATAAATGTGAGAATATTTTATTAAACAGAGAGGTGGTACCACCAGTGGAATCTGCTATATTTCTTGGCATTACTCTTGATTCCAAATTGCAGTGGGGCCCCCATATTGAAGGATTGGCGAATAGGCTTAGTTTTGCAGCATATGCGGTTAAGAAAATTAGACAGTTAATTGACATAGATACGGCGCGACTTTCATTATTTTCATAGCATCATGTCCTATGGTATATTGTTATGGGGCAGTGCAGATATTAATACTATATTTGTGCTGCAGACGAGGGCTATTCGCGTTATTTATAACCTAGATCCTAAGATATCTAATATTTGCTTCTCAATATATTCTATATAATGAAAAGTTTACTATAACATAAACGATTTTCTTAATGATACACCACAGACTGGGAATGAAGCGAACACACCTCAGGCTCTTAAAATGTAAATGCTTATTGTAACGTACAATCATCACATTGTAATCCATATTTTTATTTAAAAAAAAGTCTGCTGAGTTTCTTTCCCTGTTCTTCTCAGGTCTGAGGCAGTCTATTTTGAATGGGTGGTCGTTTTTGACGTTCAATAAGGGATTTTGAATCTTATTTTGAAAAAAAATATTTGAATTTGAATTTCAATGTTATCTGTATAAGGTAATGTATACGTACCTATATACAACGCCGTTTGGACACTTCAACTTTTTTTAAATGTAAAATGCCCAATTTTTATTTTACAATTTCTACATATTGAAATTTATTTATTTCTCGTCCAGTGGTGATCGCGATAGTGAAGTTTGAAATAAATTTACCACACTAAAAACCACAAACCAGCTAAAAAAACAAATTCTACTTAATTGTTAAGTGCCGCGCGGTTGCATTTTCATATTGATATATGAATCCTCTTAAATACTTATAATTGGAGTGCTATGGCCTTTTGTAGTCTTCTTCATCAGTTGGTCTAAGAAATGTTTCGATCTACATACTATTCATGGATCCCATCAAAGAGGATGTAAGTACTACGTAATAAAAGGCCTAAGTAATAATTGAAATTTAGATTACTAAAGCTTGAAATAGTAGTAATTACAGTATAACGATTGGCGACGAAGTATAAACCGCCTAAGTTTGAAAGCGAACAGTTGCTTAAAACGTAGTGGATTTCGATCGTTCTCTCTATGTATTACAATTTACAAGATTATAGCCATCTTCTGTCAATCCATAAATGACTGCACCTTTCATAAAATCGAGTGAATCGCTTTTTTCTCAGAGAGTTTCGCTAGGCTGGATCCCATCATTGGATCCAAAATTTCCATATGAGCAATCTACAGACTAACAAAATATACTTATTAATCTATATAGCAATGCCTTCCCAACAAAAGAAATTTCAAATCGGTGCAAAAGATTTAATTACCCCTTCCTTTTTTAAATCGGTTAAAAATAACAGATTTAAATACCACTTGATTGCTCCATTATGAAACGTATTGCGTCACAATTAACATTACGCAAACACTGATCCGTATTCCGTACATTTCCATCCAAATACGAAGTCATTAAACAAATAAAGGAAAATAACAGAAGGATGCTCTTAGTGACGTCACCATACCAATATGAAAATTTGATTCACGTTTATTTATTTAAGTATTTATTCTTAATGATACATCAACACTGGATACAGGCTAAATTATGGGTACCACAACGGCGCCTATTTCTGCCGTGAAGCAGTAACGTAACTGCCGTAGCTAGTGAAATTACTGGGCAAATGAGACTTGACATCTTATGTCTCAAGGCGACGAGCGCAGTTGTAGTACCGCGGGGAATTCTTGGGATCTTCAATAATCTTGAGCGGCACTGCATTGTAATTCTGCCGTCCTGCTCATCTCGTCTCTTATTTTCATAAAAAATTACATACACAGGAACAGACATAAACGTATAATGCCTACTACTCGGCTAAGTCGAGTTGGTAAGTATTTTGTGGGGGCGATGTATAATAAATATGTTTTTACAACAAGATCCCAGAAAATGTTCAAAGCAGATGTATTAGGAAATTGAAAAGAATTGTTAAAAAACGTTTGTGTGGGAAAGATTACTATAACATAAATGACTTTCTTAATGATACCACAGATTGCGAATATAGCCACCGCCCTGAGGATATTTAAATAGGTTTTAACCGACTTCCAAAAGGAGGAGGTTATCAATTCGATCGGTATTTTTTTTATGTATGTACACCGATTACAGTGAGATTTAAGGTCCGATTTACGTAATTCTTCTTTTGTTTGACGCAAACTAGATGGCATTGGGTTCCAAACAAATTTACATAGTATGGCCCAGTAGTTTTCATTTTATGAACATATTTATGTGAAAATTTTCGTCTACCTGGATGACATAATTGTTTTCTGTGTACGGCTTTTTTTTTTTGAGTTTTCATTCAAGTTGAATGTATATTATTATTAACTAACAGTAAAACATAAAAAATATAAAATAAACTGCGTTTATATAATATGTGATATGTAATGTAAATATAAAATACTGTATAGTATTTTATTAATAATAAAGGTAAAGGTTTGCATAAGAGGTATATTAAATTAAATTTTTAGTTATTTGATACTTTTCAGTTTTTGAAGTCGGTTTTTTTAAACGTAGTTTATTTTTTATCGTACGATATTACATTGTAGGCATATTTTTATGAAAAAAAAGGCTGCTGAGTTTCTTGCGCCCGTTCTTCTAAGGTCTAAGGCATACATTTTGGAATGGGTGTTAGTTTTTGACTGTCAATAAGTTTAATACATCCTATTTTGAATCAAAATATTTGAATAGTCACCCAAAAGTGTACCCAACATTCATAGTTACTACTGTGACAAATAACTACTACATACTTTTTATTACAAACTAATTGGCTGTTATTAATTGGGATGTTTCCTTTAGTTACGTATATATTCCTGTAGAGTGTAGGCTATTGGAAAATATATATTAAATTTCACTATTTTTCTATACATTCTATTATTCTTGTCGTGAAAACAACCAGTTCAGTCTGTTCGTTATCGTGGTATAACAACAAAAAACATGTATTTATTATACGAGGCATTTTAACATATTCTAGTAATTCAGGACACTATATTAAACCGTTTATTAATTTGTACAAGAACACTAAACCTGAATTTTTTCGTCGATTATAAAGATATACCTCTAAAATATATCGAGTATATATTGTCTTCAATTAGCTTACAGGTAAAAAACAGGCAGAAAAGTTGCAGCCATTGAATAATTGATTGGCTTACTTGGCGCCTAGGACTTATTGAATTTTTTTCTAAGCATTTCTTATGTCTTAATCAGTTCAAATTTCTACAAATCGTAGGCACGTAACGTTTTACTTTCATTTATTTTTTTCATCTTCTCACCAAGCAAAATGGTTGTTATAAATAAAATAACAATTTACACAAAATTTCTATTTAAGTAGTCACAAACAAAGTCCCTTATTTATCTACTTATCTATATTTAATTTATAATCATGAGTAGCATTTACTTTTATTGTAGCAGATATCTCAGGCTTTTCTAAATCATCAATAAAAAATTTACTTTTATTAAATTTCGAAACTAAATTGTTTTCAATCATATTTTCTGATGGATTTTGACTTATTGGTGCATTGTTTACATTGGCTATTGCATTGTAAGCCTTATTTTGGTAGCCGTAGACAAACGGTATATCATGAGTACTGTTTTGAAATTCTGACTTCTGAAATAACTTTCGATTTGGTGCGAAATTTTTCCAGTCATCTTGTAATATCTCTCTATATCTCTCAGTTTCTGCCTCTTTTGCTTTAACCACCAAGCTAGTTGATAATTTTTCAAGAAATTTCTGAAGTAGGCCAGTATTTAAATTGATTTTTTGTAAAATTTCTTTTGTTACGTTGTTGTTTTGTATTATAGTTTCAACGAGTACGTTTTTCTCAGTTGTTTCTTGAGCTGTTCTTCTATTAAATTTTATAATTTGTAACATTTCAGTTGTATGTTCTATTTTGTCGGTAGGATTTTTAATATGTTTTGTTGTGGTTGTTGCAAAACGTTTCTCAATATCTCTCAAAAGGTTGTCTATACTGCTTTCATTATATTCTATAGTATCGTGATTAAGTAATTTCAAATTCTGATACATATTATTGTCATTATCACTAATGGTTTCTAAAACATTTTTTTCTTTTTGTAAGATATTTAGTTGATTATCGATTCGTTTCTTGTGTAAATGTAGCAAAATCTTCATTTTGTCTTCTCTTTCTTGTAAATTAGTAGCCAGAGCTTCATTTATTGGTAGCTTAGCTAAGTTTGAATTTGAATTGCTCGATGTTTTATTTATATTTTCTATTTTAGAAATTTGTGATACATTGAGAACTGTTATATAATGCACTCCATTTCTATTGTAGCTCTTGTTAACACTGGTGTGTATTTCTTTAAACCCCGTATTCATGTCACTTATATTTTTCGGTGATAATTTAACTGACAATTTGAACTTCGATTTGGGCACTAGAGCACCTATAATGTCTGCGATTCCGGTATTATCATTAAACTTAAATTGAACATTTTCAGATGGAACTGAATGTTTCGGTTGAATTCGTTGATTAAATTTCTCTTGCATTCTGTTTGGCTGCTGTGTTTCTGATTCCTCGTTAGTATATTCATTCGATGGTGACATTTCTCCAAATATGATATGTGGATATTTTTCCATAAGATGAGGTTCGTAATATTTGTTTTTTTCATATGTATTACTTAAAAAAGGCGTATCGGGATAGCCAAAAGGTAAATCTTCTTCCACTGGATTCACTTGGCTATTGTGTGTATTATCTAAAAGTAAAGATTCTAGAGGTCCAGGTTCGTCTTGATTAGAATTAGTATTTTTCGAGAAGTGTTTTCCTCCATCAATTAAAAATTTGTTATCACTACTCAATTTCTCATCTTGTTCCTGCCTCTCTCTTGCGATGATTTTTATTTTATTGACATTTCTTTTATGTCGTTTATTATTTATATATAAAAGCTTCTTAGGGATAGTTTTGGTATTCATATATTTACTCATTTTCATTTTTGAATTCATATTTGATATTTTTTTGATTTTCAGCGATCGTTTTTTGCGTCTAGATATACTCATAGATTTTGAATTTTTAAGAGGCCTTATTTCATTGAAAATATTATTGTTAAAGGCAATGGATAAATCGTTAATCCTTACAGGCTTAGATATTATATTGATAATACTTGGGTTAGAACAATTTTCGTAAAGCTTATTTTTGGATAATAATTTTTCAACTTGTGTATTCTGTGTATAAAATGGATAAAGCAGTTTTTCAAGAAAGTTTCGATATAGGTTTGATTTATTATCTACGGAACGCCTAAAAATTCCATGAAAGTTATTAAGACTTTTCTGTTCCCTATTAGTGAATAGCTCATTCTCACTACTTGAATCTGTTTGAATTACAGTATCATTGTTGTAATTACTATCGTATCTTTTATGAAATTCTCGAATTAAACTTTCTAAGCCATTGAACAGTTGCAAGCTGTCTTTATCCGGAGGTTCACCTTCATATTGATTAATTCCAATAGAAAAACCGGTTCCATCGATATCTTTTAAGAAAATTGAGGAATTTTCTGCACTCTGCACATTAATTTCATCTCTGTATTTTACATTCATTGGATTTTGGAAACGCTCTGGAATTCCATTTTCACCCACGTTATCGAAGTCAGTCAGGACTTTACTCAATTCGGCAGAATTAACTGATTTCGCGATGGATAAAAAGGCTGGCATCAAATCTTTACGCCTCCAACTATTGCCATTCTTATCTAAAATATGTTGTATGTATGAAGTTTTACTAATCGGATTAACTTGTCTGTGCTGTATATTACCTAGAGTAAATTTTAAATGGTCTATTATATTAGCGCGCTTACTTTCAATGGGATCTTGATGTCTTTTTGCGATATTTAAGTACTTTTCTATCTTTTTATTTCCATGCAATAAATCACTACGTATAGCTTTTTGGATTTTATCTATTAGATTGCGTACTATCTTTTTTTTCTTTTCACCTTTCGTACCTTTGCCATCAAAATGTGTTTCTATTTCTATAAATAATTCATCATCGTCTTGTTTAGATTTTTTATGTGGTGGCTTAATTTTTATCTCGTTATGGTTCTTGTGAAAACCATTTGCTTCTCGTTTTAGACGTTTTCCCTTAGAGGCGTCCAGATTATGATCATGTATATACGGTTTCTGCTTAATTAATGCTTCCATCATACTTTTTACCAATGTATCAGAACTCCATTGTTCTTTAGTAGTATTAATCACATTGGTTTGTGTTACAGCTTCTGATTGATGTTCATCTTTTATTGTTACTTCTTCAATGCGATTAATTTGATCGTTTGCTGATTGTATATCATCAATTCGGTCAAACTTAACAGATTTACCATTATATATCAATTTTATAAGTCCTCTGATGTCTCTTGAGTTCCTAAAAATGATTTACTATAAATTGATTTATATTTATATAAAAATGATGCATGATAAAAATGGGACGAGCGCCATAGGAGCCATAATCTTTCAATATTTGACGAGTCCAAATGACTGTGTGGGAGAGTCAAGCTGACTATAAGATTATTTCCAGACTTTCACAGAAAACATAAGCAAACTGCCTTCTATCGTGATCATTCTGGCACACCTCCTAAGCCACTCCTTAAAGATGACATTGACCCAGGAAATGATGATACCCTAGAGCACTGACGCAGTTAGAGTTAGAGAAACCACTAGCACTCCTTACACCGACCCATAATACCTTGGGGAAGCGCAGCTTCTAGCCGAGGATAAAAGAGAAAACAACATAACGGCATCCGCCTACAAGCTTAGCGTAGCCTTTGGAACATCTGGGAACTTTACATTACCTTGGCAACCATATTAAGGACGGTGCAACCAGCCATATTATTCTATAAGGAGACGCTAGGAACACGCATGTGCGTAAGCGTCATTACTCTGGTATATGATTTCTGTGGAACAGTTGCGCTGGCGATCACCTACCATCAAATGGTTGGGTGTCGCGTGTTTGTTTGTACACCTATTTGATAAAATAGACAAAGTAAAAAATATTATACAAATGCTTACGAATCATTTTCCTTAGCAATGTTCTTGCTGTCATTTATTTCTATGATTGTTTTTATGTATAATGTTGGTTCTGAAACAGAAAATAATATTTATATTTTGTATAATTATTATAAGCAGTTGCTTGCTGAGCAACGCCACACAGGTCCAGATAGCAAAGATGGCTCTACCCGACTGACCCAACAAGCCAAATGTAGTAGCACCGAGACAAAATTGACCCGTGAATATAAAATGGTTAAATTTGGCACAGCTTGGTGGATATCCAAAGTGGTCGATAGCCGGCGTGACGTGCCAAAGTTCCATCCAAAAAAAACAAGCGTGACGCAAGACCCAACGCCACGACACCGCGTCAAGCCAAATGGCTTGGTTTTAGGTTTTAAATATAGACAAACTGCGGCGAAATACAATAATTTCTCTTCAGTGTCGGAACGCATCGTCGAAACAACACATACGAGGAATCACTGTTTTGTGTTATTTAATAAATGGCATGGGGTTCACCCCCCATGCCTTGTATTAATAACTTTTGTTACTACAATAATAGTGCTACTTATTATTGCAATGCTGCCATCTTTTTCCAATTATAATTGATGTATATTGAGATATAGAAAGTATGAGAGTAATGGTTTACTAAGATTGTTGTGGTTCCTGCAAATTTTTATAGAAATAATTGTTGCCAACATACCTTGTTGCTTTTTCGTTCCATTTTTAGTGTTGTCGTGTCCGTTACCAACTGTATACATATTGGTTTTCTTATCTACATTACTATAATTTTTGAGACCTTTCTGAATATCATGTTCTAATGTTTGACAATTGAGGAGTTCATTCAAAAAATTCCCCTCTACGTTGCATGGATTTTCTGTTACTTCACCGGTGTCACGAAGATTTTCTTTTGATGTATGTTCGGTTTGCGATTTTGCTGTAAGTGAATAGAAATGAACACTTTAATACACTATAAGAATATAGGTAATGGATCAAAAAAATTCAAGATTATTCGGGTATGTCCGATAAAACTTATAGAGGGCTCTGTGTGAAATACAAATGACCTATAAATGACTAGATAGTTTAGTTAGTAACGTATGACAGTATCATTATATTATGTTGTATTTTAAGAAAAGGTCAGACGAAAGGACGTTAGGAGAAGTAACTAACACTCATACTAAAGACTTTCAGATTTTTTTGTAGTACATTTCGAGACTCTAGGTATAAGTGGCACATAAAATGGAATTCAACATTCTCAAAACTTTACAAATGCTCAGAAAATACCAATACGCAACACGGCAATCAAGATGCCTTCATTCACTGATGAATGATCAAATTATTTAATTTTTTTTTGGGAGAAAATACTGAAAAGATTGACAATTTATTACATCCCTAATGCAACTTTGCCGTTTCAATTGTAGAGATATGGAACATAAATTGTTTCCATTAGTGAAATATCTTGTTACTTTACCATCGTAATTTTTTCCGCCATAAAAAACCTTCATTAACAAATGTGTTTTTTTATAAACATCTCTCAAATCCATGTGCCCGATAATACCTTGTAATAATATATTATGCATAGCTAGGTGCAGCATATAATTTTTATCTTTATCTTCTTGTTTATCTTTAGCTTCTATATCCTTTTCTTTGTCCTTCTCTTTTTCCTTGGCTCTCTCTTTTTCTTCATAAACACTCGCGTTATCGGTACTAACGGGTTTTACATCTGCTTTAGACATTTCTTCCTCGTCCAATTGTTCTAGAAGAGATGCAAGTTTGTTGGTCAATATTTCCTTTATTTTCGGGTTTTTTACATGAGACATGAAATTTGTTGATTCTGAAACAAAAATTTATTTACTAGATTCTGCCTTACTTTTATACTACCACACTAGCTGGATTGATGCAATATCTCCAGGGCTTCCTAAACCAATGACTACACAGTATCCTCGAATAATAGGCTCGAAAAAGTTTTAACCAACCTAATTTTTTATGGACAACGAGGACAAATGAGCGTACGGGTCCCGGTGTTAAGTGTTCATCGCTGCCCACATTTTCTTGCAACACCAGAGGAATCACAAGAGCGTTGCTGGCCTTTAAGGAGGGGAAAGCGCTTTTTTTGAAGTTACCCATGTCGTATCGTCTCGGAAACACCGCACAAGGACCCCATTCATTGGGGTTGGGTGTGAGTTTCATCCTAATGTTTCTTTTTTGACTTCTTATCATTTTCAAAGGCTTCAGCTCTGGTCTATACCTGGTGATTGCTGAGACTTTTTTCGTGTAGGAAATTTGAAGAATTTGCCTAAGGTCAGTCTGATATACTTAACAATATATTTTAATGGAAGAGGAGGACTAGTGTTGGAGGGTTTCTTTTATGACAATAAGGGACATCATAAGCAGGACGCTCAGCTGATGGTAATTGATACGCCCTTCCCATTCTTCAAAACAAAAAAAATCTGAGCGGCACCACAATTCGGCGCTCGCCACCTTGAATGAGACATAACACCTTATGTCTCATTTGCCTAGTAATTTCACTAGCTACGGCGCCCTTCAGACCGAAACACAATAATGCTCACACATTTCACGGCAGAGATAGGCGCCGTTGTAATACTCATATTCAAGCCGGCATCCAGTGCAAAGGATCCTCCCACTGGTACGGGTCACCTGATGGTATATGACCAACGCAGCCCATACTCTCTAATAACACCAGTGGAATCATAAGAGCATGTCGACTAAAGCGAAGACAACACATTGGTACGTGGCTAGCGAGGATCGATCCGGGGATTCCGGGTTGAGAGTCAATGGTTCTACCTATTGTGTCACCGACGCACATTAATTTTTATCATGTGAAAGTTTTACTCTAATACCCATAATTGATCTCTTATTCCTGTGTGTTTCATCATCTTCACCATCATCGTATTGCATTTCATTTTTACGAACATTCACATCACTGAGTTTTTCTCGCCAACGCATATTGGCTGTATCATGTATGACCGTATCATCTTTCGATGTTTCTGTAAAAAAACAAAAATTAGTTGAGTTACTCATTTTTAAGTAAGATTTTGTTCTTATTTACATCATGGATATAATATATCTAAAATAAATGTTATAAGTGCTAAGTCTTGCGGATCTTCGGTCAACTATATACCAATACGTCACATACATTGCTACTTACGCTTACAACTCTCCGGATATTGGGAGATATGTGCAGCAGTGGTGTGTGAAGTGGCGGCAATAATATGCAAAAATGAATATTAATGAAAAAAAAAAATATTGCATTAAAATATCGTATTATATTAAAAAATAAAAATAAAAATATGGCTATTAAAATCCCGCAATATTTGCTGTAAGTATATGAAAAATTAAAAATTATAATGTTAACTACATCTTAGGCGTGCTTGCCTAGAGGCTAGAAGCACACTCGATTTTTAATTCGCTTCTGATATCAATACTCATAAAGAGCAATGACACATCAAAAAGTATTTTAATGAGAAACGGCGTTGTTTCCAGATTAATTTATACAGCCAGTTATTAACTTACCAGTTCTTGATAACAGTCCATCAATATTAATAAACACATTAGTTAGTATAACGGTAAATATTAACGCGATTCCGAGAAGCGTAACGCAAAAAACTCTATAGAATATAATGTCATAGTCGCAACGAGACATCTAAACACTAAACCGTTGCCAATAATATGATTAAAAAAATATTGTTAATTAATAATGTCTTTAACTATACGCTGCACATTTTGGCTGTATGATTCTTAACTTTTGCAAAAAAAAATATAATTTCAATATTTTGCTATGCGATTTATTGGCTTCAAGTCTTTGTGTGGTGTTAAAATATGTGATTTGATCCAATTGTATAGTTCGAAAAACATTGTTTGGTAAACATTGATAAAAGATTGGGTTTTCAAAATAGTTTTCAATGTCGTTTTGTTGATTATTTGACAAAGTACGCCTTAATTAGTGAATTGAAAGGATGAAAGGTTTTCTTTTTGGGTTATGTGGAAAGCGGGAATTTTAAATTATTAACTTGTAGTTATATATATTTTGTAGTTATAGTGTGATTTAAAAAATATTTATTTGCAGGTAAATAAATACCTAATAATAATTAAGCAGAAAATTTGAAAAAGTGTCCAGCTTATGTAGGATTTTAGTAGCTCCTGGAGAGGATTTGGTCTTTCCGTTTAGTAGCAGTTGATGGGCGACCTGGTTTGCAGTTATATTTGTGTATTCTCCGGGTAAATTTTGATTGCCAGTTACTTTCTTGAGAGTTGACCAGGCTTTTTTGCTATTGTGGGTCATGTCTACTGACTCAACCAGGTCTTGCCATTTCTTCCTTCGGCATTCACCGATATATTGCAGTAGGTATTCTCCCATGGAGATTGTGGATTGGGAGAAGGGGTCTCTTTCAAATGCGGTTTGGTATTCCTGTAGGAGACATGCAGCGTCCCCAGACAGCCCGGGCACATAAGATGTAGCACACCCTCTCGGGATGGTCTTGCGGGACACTTCTTTTACCATGTCTATGAAGATATAATTCTGTGGGGTGGCTTCTATTGTGCGGATTCTGTTGTCTATTGTGGTTGAGAGCTTCTCCCAACGGAACTGTAATGGGTTGGATCACGGCACTTACTTCACAGGAGATAGATCTATGCTGGGTGCGAGGAATTGGTTTTGCAACTCGTTTTTGGCACTGAGAACTAATTTTTGCACTAACAAAGATTAAGTCTGGATTGTATCCCCTTTTCCATCTTCCACCATTGAAAGACGTGGACAATTTCGGATCGTGAACCAGTACAAGATTGTTGGCCTCGCTCCATTCTTCAATAGCCTCTCTATTACTATCTGTTGCACTGTAGCCCTATGAGACGCTATGGCTGTTAAAGTCTCCAATAATTATGCTGGTACTCGTGTTGCCGAAGTTGATTGGGGCTTTGAAAAGGAATGAGTGGCTGGGCGGCTTGTAGACGGACGTTACCGTAGTGTCGGATAGTTCTACGGTCAGGATCTCCACGTCGTTTTTATCTGTCAGACAGGCAGACTTTGCATGCGCACCGGGTCGGGTGTAGATTGCGCTGCGGTACTTGTGGTATGGTCGCTCGATGACGCGCGTCATGTTGGGTATTTCTGGCCGTGGATAATCTGGGCCTCGATGCGTCTCTTGTACGCATACTACATCATATTTATTTACATGCCACAGCTCAGCAAGTAAAGGTGCTTTGTCTGAGGGGAAGCCCTCGATGTGAATGAGAGCACTGTCATGGCGGGCTTTAATAAGGGTCGTTTACAGCGAGCTTGGTTTTTAGAGGTAGCCATCGTGGTAAAAAGATTAGTCAGCCTACTGGTTTCGTTTGTGTAGTGCTGCTTCCAGGGACGCCGGGTGCTTGTGATCGGTATAAAACTAAGCACCACGCGGGGAGGCTCTTTTCATGCCCCCAATTGATCACCACCACCATTTTATATTATTTCTATTGTATAGAACTAAGTATATGATTGCTCAAATAATACCTTTACTTATTTCCAGTGTATGTGGATTGTTGCATCTTTACACTCTTTACTCTTTTGAGTTTTATTTTTCAAATTAATCACTTTTTTTATAACTCACACAAGTAAGTAAAATGTTTGAGTTATTTTGGTGCATCACTTTACATACATACACTGTAAAATATAAAATGCTGAAACTGTTAACTTTGATTTAAAAGAGAGGCAATTGGTTTCTTGTCACTTCTTTTTATCAAAGATCAGCTTTTCCGAAGTGGTAATCAAGTGGTGGTATTATTTTAGATAATAAATGTCATTTTGACCTAAGTAAATAATGATTTTTCTTTCGTTTCGTTTTTTCTTCAGGGAATCATCGTTATACCATCAGGTATCTTGCTTTCGTCATCCATTCGTCGTATTGTCGTGAACCATTTAGCTTTATTGGATAGCTGGCTCCTTGACGATAGCAATGACGATTTTCTTATAAGAGGGTCCAACAGGAAAGAGTATCACGGGATGGGGGATCGTGAGGTAACCGCTCATGGACATCCGCAACAACAGGTGTCAAGAGATCCGTTGCCGGCCTTTAAGGAGTATGCACTTTTCTTGAAAGTCCCTAACTCGTATCGGTTCGGGAAAACAGCAGCCGTCAATTGATTCCACAAAGTAGCTGTGCGAGGTAAAAAAATCTTACAAAACTTGCGGTTGTGGAATGCCTGGCGTCAACGTGACGCGGATGGTATTTTGCACGTAATGTCCGGTGGTCGAATTTGGCTGCTGGAATCAACCCGGTAGTTGGTGATTGACGGTATAGACGACCAAGACTGTTGAAGAATGTTGCCTTCAAACTACGCGTGGATTTATGTAACATCTGCCCCCACACTGTACCTATCATTTAAATTCATATAACTCCTAGTTGGGCAGAAAGCATCCACAATGCAAATCCATCGCGATCGGTCCTGAGCATCACTCTTGATTTCACTCCAGAATTTTCCGATATCTTTCGTTTCGTCAATGACAGTCTGCCGCCAGGTTTGCTCTGGACGGCCACATTTGCGTTTTCCTTGAGGGTTCCAGTCTAGGGCTTGCCTCGGTATTTGTTTGGGATTCCTCCGGAGTGTGTGGTCTATCCAGCTCCATTTGCGGCGTTTTATCTGTTGGTCGATTGGGACTTCATGACAGCGTTGCCAGAGATGATCGTTGGGAATTCTGCCGGGCCAGTGACTACCGAGTATATTACGAAGGCATCGGTTATCCTGAAGTTGATGATAGATGAATTTGGTGACCTTCCACGTCTCACACCCATACAGCAATTCGGTCTTCACGTTGGACCGGAATATCTTGAGTTTAACCCTCCATGTCAGTTTTCGTGATTGTGATACGGATCGAAACAGTGCAAAGGTTGCTTACCTAGCCATCTACCTAGATATACATTTATTTTATACAACAGATTAATTAAGATATTAATAAAAATTAATCGCCGTAATATATGTCTGATAATGCTTATAGTGGCGTCGTGGTGTGGGTCGTTCCCTTTTCTATAATATGATCGAGAGAGATGACAGATGACTGATCCATGCGCCACCCTCGCGAACGGGCGCTACTCGTTAAGTTATCTCAAAATCTGTAATCTGGAAATCATTGAGTATTGCTGCACCAATTTGTATATTTTCTCTTGCAACAGCAGAGAAATCACAGGAGCGTTGCCAACCTCTAAAAAGAGTTCAAAAATTAAAACAAAATATTAAACTATATATCTTTATTGATGCTAATAAAATAATACAATTATTGTTCCTCTTACGGACTAATATCAACGTATCCTGCCAAAACCTTTGTTGAATAATACAAATTATGTTATTAATCTATGTAGAAAACTTTGTACCCCTTTTTTTTACAATCTTCGCGAATGGATGAAAATGAAACTTAACATAATTAAAGTTCGTTTGGAGAGTAACCCCCTTATTCATAATTAGTCCGCTTACTTAAAACAGCCGCTAAGGAGTGTTATGTCTCATTCTGACTTAGGTCAATAGAAGAAGACAGAGTGAGAATTAGCAATGCTTTAAGTTAGCCGACTGTTATGAATAAGGGGGTAAGTGTATAAAGCTATTTTTCTTATATTAAATGCCTTATGAATACATTAAAGTAATGACACACCCTACTACTCATATGACACACAATATACACATACATACATTATCTATTTTTTTAATTATTACATCACAAAATCCACAGAACTTAAGTTAGGTTATAATAATATTATTGTAAAACTTACTTCTAATAACAGACGGATTTATATATTATTATTATTTATATATAATTTTATCTATTTATTTACATTAGAGATCACTTATATAGAAAATTACAACATATAATAAATAGAGCAATGTTGGTTAACACAATTTTGCTGTTAAAAAAGAGTAAGGCGTTAAGGTTTTCTTATATAATATTATTATTTCAATTTTATAACATGTTTTCAGAATACTCGTAAGATATTCTGGAGTACTGTTTTATTTTTACAATCTTTTATTCAACTTGCAATGTATACGTTCGGGTGAAATCTTCAACCGATTCAGCTGAAATTTTTAGTTTGAGTGACTATGCGTGGTTATCTGTTTGACGTTATTCCATAATCCCTAATATACTTACAACATGGCGGAAATTATTTATTATTATTTATTCTTAATGCATTCCTACTATATGGGTATCAAATGAAAGGGCTAGCTGAGAATAACTCGAAAAATAACTGATCTTTCAGTCATCTAATTTTTCACTTTATTTTATACAAGGGTATACCACGCGACCTAAAGGAAAAACGGATATAGTATACATAGAGACAGCGGAAAGAGGCTTTCGATTTGTGAAAGGAAAATATTGATTAAAGTGGTTTGTAAAGAATCATAGATTACTTCGCCGTATACAGCGTTCAGGTATAGTCTAAGGCTTAGGAAAAGTTGGTAAAAAATCTATAAGTAGAACATCTTCGCAATAAATGTGCCGCCTGCACAGGACGTGGGAAGAAGCTGTGGGGGGTAAAGGAGGAGAGGATACTTGATGCGATAACTACGCGGGTGATGGAAAACATTCAGCAGTTTTGAGTTATTATATCAGAATAATTAATGCAGGAGTTTTGAAAAACCCAACAATTCTGAGTGGCACTACAATTGCGCTCGTCACTTTGAAGCATACGATGTTAAGTCTCATTTGCCCAGTAATTTCACTAGGTACGGCGCCCTTCAGACCGAAACACAGTAATGCTAATACATTACTGCTTCAGGGCAGAAAAAGGCGCCTTTATGATACCAATAATCTAGCCGGCATCCTGTGCAAAGAAGCTTCCTACTGGTAAATGCCCTTGGGCCTGGGATTTCCCTATTCTATTTGTGCCCTGGACAAGCACAAATATATAACTATTAATATTTTTCAAATTGTTTAGTTAAATATCACAATGTTCTCATTGCTTTCTGTTATGTAGGTTAAGATTTAAAAGGCTAATGAATTATTATTAAAAAGGTTTCAACACAAGTTTACGTCTGTCTTTTAGATTTGATGTTAGCAAAGCTAATAACAAAAAGATCGATCGAAGTTTTTGTTGCCTGCATGAATCAACGCTACTAGGGAATATGTTCTTCTCACTTGGGACCACAAGCCCAATGTACTTGCATTGGTTTAGGATTTGAGAAATGAAGGTTAGGAAAGTGGACGGAGTGTTGAAATATTTTAAAGAGGTTTTACTGTTTTGCAAATACTAGCCCGAGCGAAGACGGGGCTAGCTACAAGTAAATAATCAACTTTTCTTGATTTCTCCAGTTTGTTTCTGTTCACCGACGCTACTACATCTTTGACATTTTTCTAATATTCTCGTTGATTCTGAAACAATAATATATATCTTAATGTTTAACTTGTATGAATATAAGAACTATTATTGTACTTATATGTACTAGCTTTTGCCCGCAACTTCGTCTGCGTTAAATGCGTATCGGGCTCCCTCTGAAACTCTTAATTCCCTGTCTTCTATGCTAGAACTTTGGAAATCATTCCATAATATACTGCGCAGTGGACATCTTGGATTTAAAAATGATCCCAAGATCGTTATCTACTAACCTAATTAGAAACGATAAATCCATATCGTTTAAAACAATGTTGCACGGCAGCCATTTTTTGTAATTAGAATAATGATCCCAAATGTGTTCAGTATTAACCTAGAACCTGATTGGAAAGAATCTCATTTAAATCAGTGTTGTGCGGCAGCCATTTTGGATTTAGAAAATAATGCAAATATAAACCGATTTGTTTTTATGATTTTAAAAGAATCATCAGCAAAGTGGGTCATGAAACAATTTTTTCGGTGGTACATTAAAAATCCGCATTTGATAAAATCTCACATGAGATTAAGGAAGTGTCAAATAATTGCCAGAATCGCCGCACGTAATTTCTTGATGCCCCTCACTCCTATCGGATGAATTAATAAATCAATTGTAAACTAAATGTCTAAGATCTCAACATGTTATACTGACCTTCGAACATTTGCCCTTCTTTTTGCGTCAAAATCAAAAGCCATAGGATCCACTTCGATCTTAGAATTGCTGTCCAGGCCTGGCATGAGCTCGGAGTAATCACCACCGTCGTCACCTGGATAACATTTAAATACAGCACATTAACTTGGACCTCTTTGCTTTTATATTTTATTGAATATAATGAAATATCAATATTGTAGTGGAGCAAACTAACAAGTAAATAATTGAAATTTTCTTATTTTGGGGATCTAGGAAGAAGGCAAACCATTTTAATTTATTATAAAGTTTACTTACTACATTACTTATTAGATTATTCAAATTCAAATATTTTTATTCAAAATAGGATTTGACATCACTTATTGAAAGTCAAAAACTACCACCAATTCCAAAATGAATGCCTCAGACCTGAGAAGAACGGGCGCAACAAACTCAGCGGGGTTTTTTTTTCATCGAAAATATATATTTACCGCTCTCAGCCTATTAAATAATTAGTTTAATTGTACAATATTACTTTGTAAATATATATTTTCGATGAAAAAAAAAACCGCTGAGTTTGATGACTGAGTTTGCTGAGTTTGATGACATCACTTATTGAAAGTCAAAAACTACCACCCATTCCAAAATGAATGCCTCAGACCTGAGAAGAACGGGCGCAACAAACTCAGCGGGTTTTTTTTTTCATCGAAAATATATGTTTACCGCTCTCAGCCTATTAAATAATAAGTTTAATTGTACAATATCACATTGTAAACATATATTTTCGATGAAAAAAAAAAACCAAAAGTCAATTATTATGATTTTAATATTAATGTTGAAACATTATGTCCGTATCTTGTTTTAATATTAATATTACAAATAAGACCGAGGTTTGTAACGTTATAAAGGCGTTCCAAATTTGAATTTAAAAATAACATTAGAAATTATACTTTCCAGTAGATAATTGAAGGAGATCACATAAAACTAATAAATTAGTTACTTATTGTTTACCTAATTTGATTTTCCTCCCTAAATCGCTGGAATGCAAACTTCCATCGTAGTAAACAACACCTTCATTGTCCGTTGTGAGTTCTGAAACAAAGGGATCGAATTATTTGAGATGGAAAAATAAATGAGTCTGTACTGAACAAAATACTTAGAATATAGTAGCGTTCATAAAACCAGACAGCCAGATAATGCATGATCAATTTTATTTGTGCGTGCATTAGTTTCATAACTCAGATTACAGTTTAACAGAATGTCATGTTTTTATAAAATATCTGAAGATAATTACCGTATTGCTTTAGGTTCAATTCCAATTCGTCGTTATCTGAAAATATACATATAGATATAATAACAAAAATCGGGCATAAAATATATTCAGAGCTAGCGGGCTTAATTAGATTTTTTCTTTATTAGATACTAGCTCACTCGACAGACGTTGTTCTGTACATAATAAATAAAATACTGTTTTTTATGAATTTTAATTTATGACCAAACTTATGATTTATCAATCTAAATAAAAAATAATCTGATAGATAGTTAACAATTGTAGTAAATCTATCAACTATAGTTAGCTAAAATTAAGTTTATTTTTTACCTCCTGAGAAAGTTAGGATATAAAAATTATAATTAGTTTCTCATTTTAAACTATTCTTTCAATTTTATTTCTGAACGAAAATCAAAGGATAAAAAAAATTGTTGTGTTTTTTTTATTCCGAGCATTTTCATATTTATTCACCTTTTAAACCATCTCTGAACTACGATAAATAATTCAAGAGCGAAATTAGAAAACTCGAGAACGGCTGGACTGATTTGGCTAATTTTGGTCTTGAATTATTTGTGGAAGTCCAGCTCCAAATAGGAAAATGCTGGTAAATTAAATAATAACAAATTTGTTTTTTCTTTGATGTGTCCTTACATAATTTCTATGAGAGAATTTATTGACGCACGGTTTGACAATTCTGCTGTGAAACAATTTCATTACGACAGCAGGGTGCATATTTTACGAAATTATTTTTGATGTTATGATATATTATTGACAAATTCATATAAAAACATTATTTTATTTATTATATACAGAACAACGTCTGTTGGGTCAGCTAGTAATATATATAGATAATCAGCCTTACAATTTGAACTTGGTTTAAAGTTATACTGAAAATAATCCAAGGATATGCAAAATGTTGGCTATATTGCTGACAACACTGTCAATACAATGATAATTGTGAAGTTTGCCGATTGTCAAGCAGCCTTGCAAATAAAGGCGGGAAACGTTATGTGTCCTGCTCGTCTCTTCCCTTATGGTCATAAAAATATTCCCGTGCGGCGAACGGCCCGAAAGTCGTATAAAAGTTTCTCTTCAAAATAGGACTTGCGAACTAATACTAGGCGGCGGGAAGAGCCCTGAGCCTGAAACATTACTTGTTAGAAAACTTACCAGGAAAAAACTTTAAGATATCATTTGACTTTTCGGCAGTCACGTCATGTTTTTCGTTAGCAACATTAATTGTTGAAGGTTTCAATGTAGATGATGTTACTAGGATGGTTTTGAATTCTGAAATTAATTTTAAACGTTATATTTCAAATATTTTCTTTTCTAAACTGGATTCGAAAATCACTTTTTGTGAGTCAAGATATTACAGCTATTCCTAAGAGAAATACCTTAGACCTAAGCAGAAACTCAGATCTTTCAGTCAAGGCTACCCAGTGTCCTTCGCTGTGTACGTCTAAGGCATTTCTCGTAAGTTTAACATTAAAGATACCTTCAAAACTACTCTTCATTGTAAAATTTTTCTTATCATCCGTGGTATTAATTTTATTTTTTGGTGTTTTCGGCATGACCAGAGAAGTGAATTGAGTATCTGGAAGAAAAAACAATTTGGATAATTTAGTTTATAAATCAAAATAAAATTTTACTAAACATAAAGCGAGAGCAACTTTTAAGGAACTTTCTACTACTACTCACCTCAAAATCCCTGTTTTTTAATACTTCTGTTATAGAAACATTTTGTAACTTGCATGACGGACATTTAGGAATTCGCTGTCCTCATACTATAAAATACAGCTAATGCGCTATCAAACGTTAAAGTGGCATAAATCTCTCTGTCAAAATTTCAGCTGTTTGTAGCTATGACTCTGTATGTGTTTATTAAGTACAGCCCTCAAATAGACATATTATGGAAATACGCAATCAGAGACAGCAGACTTGTAGTAATAAGGTTCCTGTCGATAACCCTTTGGGTGTAAGCCTACGCTTAAATGTTCCTATGCTTTCCACCTTCCTTCCTGATTCCTCTGGTGTTGCAAGAGAGCGGTGGTAATTACTAACGATAACATAACCCACAACGCATCCCCCGCAATTTTCAGTACCATTTAGTCTATAATAAATAATTAAGATAACAATATTAATAAAATGATTACGAACCCATAATATGAAGTCTTCGCAAAGCTTTTTCAACGCACCAATTCATTACTTGCAAATTCATATTTTGCCCAATTTCAGTGCAAAAACTCGTCGCCATAGCTATAAAAGGATTCTGCTTGTTGACTTCTGTTTCTTTTGGTTCAGTCACTATAGTCTTTTCTTTCTTCTTCATATTTTTTTTCGAGCGTTTAATCCATCGTCTTTCCCTTTGAAGGGATTTAACGCTACCAACAGGCAAAAGTAATGTCGATTTCAGCTTGGTTGGTTCATTTCGCTTTTCCTTTTTCTTAGTCACGTCTCGTTTATCAGCCATTGCTGTCAATATTTTATTCCTCATCACATCATCTATATAAGTATTGTTGAAATAGTATTTATAAATCAAATCGTCAATACTTTGGTTATCTTTGTCATTCATTATATGTTTGTCAAAGTTTATTTCAGGTTTTACTTTAGATTTTGCTAGTAAATTAATTTTAATAGCTTCAGTTGTTTCAGCCAGTTTGGAAGAAATAATTTTTGTCATTTCGTTTTGCTTACTAATGTTTTTAGTCCTGGCTATACTTAATTTTAACGTTGGCTTAGCACTTGAAGTAATAACACCTTGTTTGGCTCTGTGTAAAATTCTCGCAAAAATATTTTGTCTTTGTGAAATTTCACTTTGAGTTTTAGCTATTAAATTTTGTTTTAAATTTATCTTTTCATTTTGTTCTAGCATAAGTCTTTGAACACCAAAAAACTGTCGCTGTTGAGCCAAAAATTTCCGTTGTTGATTCTCAAAGTCTAATAAGTTTTTCGAAAGTTCTCTTTCTTTGCTTTCAAAATATCTCTCTCTCGATTTCAGATTCTCCTCGATTTTCTTCAAATCTAAATTAACCTTTAAAATATCCTCGTACTTAGAATCAAACTGGCTGAATTTGCTGCTCAAAACATCAACACTTTTTGTAAAGTCATCATTTAAGGTATAAAGTTGCTTGTGTATAGTTTTTATATCAGAATGCTGTTTCATGATTTTTTTAAACGTCTTGGTTAACATGGACAATATTTTAATAAGACCTCGTTCATTTATACGTTTATTTTTACGTGGTATTTCTGGTTTTGGTACTACTTTGTAAGAATGCGTGTCAGGTTCTAGTACATTTTGATTCCATTCCATATCTTTTTTATCAAAAACACTGCGATCGATTTTAGCTACATCATTTGTTTCATTAAAAAGATCATTGATTTCCAATTCATTGTTCAATTTCATTTCAATTGCATTTTTCTGAAGCATGCTTCTTTTATTGCTAGTTATATTGTGTGTATTATTGAAATCATTTTTTGCATTGATTACAGATGTGTTACGTATTAATGTTTGAGTTCTGTTCAGTTTCTTATTATTATCTTGCTCTGAATGAATCATGTTATTTAATTGAGACTTAACAAATCGATGTTTCAGATCATCAATAACTTCATACCGAGGTTCATCTAAAACTTTCTCCGGCTTTACTTTTTCTATTACATCATTACTGTACGGATCTATATCTTGTTCACATTTTCCGTTTGTGCATATTTTTAGACTTCTCCTACGACGCGATTTATTTTTATCTGTGAAGCATATTATTATTAGGAAGAAATCGTGAGAGGTTTACCTACAAAATTTGCATGAGACGCTTATAGTATCAACAAATCATGATATCGGCAGAGAAGCCTCTCACTGCTGATACTACTGGTTGGCTCACAGCTAAATAGATAATTGAAAAGAGGCACTTTTTTCTGCCGTCAAATATTATTGTGTAAGCAGTCTTTTGATTTGAACGGTAAATTACGGCGTAATCACGAAATCGGTCAGAAATTTGAGTTTTGGAAACTTTATTACTACTTACTAAGCGGCAACGTAATTATACGTGTGTGTGTGTGTGCGGAGCCTATCATTTATCATGAAACGTCTTGCTTGTCATTTCCTATTTATTTATTAATATTATTTTAAAAAATAACACAAAACAACCGACTTAAAAGAACTATTACAAAACAATGTACAATACATGAATAAGATAACTGCGTATTCTTCTACAACTTAAAATTCAACTTATTTTTATTATCCGAGTTATCCTAAGTAAAATAATATGAAGTCAAATCAAGAAGAAGAAAAGTCAATCAAATTATTACGACAATATTTTGAATTTACAATTATTGTTATTTTTGGAATCGGTGTCCTCCCGCCGCGGCCCAATTTATCGCCTCTCGCCCCGTCACGTGCGACACAAGCACATCTCACCTGTAACTATGTATATATTTACAAACCTACCTTGGCTGATACCGACTCCATTGAAAATGTAATATTTGATATTTAAAGAGGTTCCTTACAAACTAATTTGTTATACATCATCTTATGTCTCTAGGTGACGAGCGCAATTGTAGTGCCGCTCAGAATTTTTGGGTTTTTCAAGAATCCTGAGCGGCACTGTATTCTAATGGGCTGAGCGTATCAATTACCATCAGCTGAACGTCCTGCTCGTCTCGTCCCTTATTTTCATAAAAAAATATGTAAAATCACTGTTGGCCATTGTTTTGTATTATATTTTTTAGCTAATACGTAATGGAGTGTGCATAAAATCTTATGAAATATTATAAATAAAAAATAATTAACTTACGATTCGCAGACCGCTTATTTCTATCGATATAGGAAAAGACTGGCGTATCTTGAACATTGTCATTCTGATTGTCAATGTTACCGAATGGCGTGAAATCTGCGTCTAATGAGTTCGTCCTAAATATAAATCCATCTGAAGATGCCTTTTCATGTTTATTCCTAATCCAGAGACCTTTGTTTACTATGTTGTTTCTCTCCAGTTTAGGTTTTGCATAGCTGTATCCAGCTTCCAGATAAGAAGGATATATTATTCCAATTAAACTGAGTACGATAAATACGTTACACATAACTATTGAAATGAATAACTGTTTTAACGAATGAATACTTAATGCCAAGAATCTTGTTGTAGTTCTGATAATGATTCGATTTACTCGTTTATTTGTAAACAACATATTTTAGTGTTGTATCATTGCAGTTGTATCGATAAAGTAATTAATACTAGGTAAATTAAAAGAATACAAAAAAAATTGGGAAGAATATACTTAGCACTATTATTATTTTAAACTTATTAAAAAATTGGTTTGTGTAAAATGCATTTTTTTATATAATTTTTCATTTAGAAGTCGTGTCCTAAATCAAAGCGCACTAAAAATAAAATTGTTCTGTTGTGTTTCGGGTTGCAGGGTACGGTGGTAGGTGTGGGTGTAATTAAAATCATATTAGAAGTTCTATCGTATCTAAGTATTAGATGACGGACACAGTTTGTTGTGATCAGGTATCATGGTAAACCTGGTCAGTAATGCAAAATAATTCTTCAAGACGGCCCATATTCTAGTTTGTGCGTTCTGGTGATATACTGAGTTTTGCTCTGATCTATGGTTAGGAGGACCCATGGAGGACTAAATAAAAAAGTATTATAAATGCAAGTTTTTTGTGCGATGACAAACATTTATTGAATACATAGATCACATTGTGAAACTGTACGTTTGCAATGATCCGAATATTTACGGACGTGTACAGCAATGGTTTGCATAAAGAAGGCAATACAAATAAATAATCTCTTAAATAACGACCACCATATATTTAAAAAAAAACATCAATTTACTCATTGATAGCTTTTTATAGTTGCAGCTTATGGAAGTGTTTTTACAAATAATTTTCTTGCATAAGATAAGATTTTCTTCAAAATATTGATGTTGTCATAATTCTTAATAATAAATAATATTATAAACTGCAATAAAACTATTTGACGCTTATTTCAATTTCGATCATATGCATTAATTAAAAATCAAAAAGAAAAAGACGTGTGGCACTCGGGGACTGCCACGGTAAAGCTATTACATAGCATTTTTTATCAACTTATGCAATTATAATTATTTATTTATGCAGTATTTCTATTTGATAAAATTAATTTAAAAAAAAGCAAAGGGGAAGTGAGTAAAATTTAACTTGCGAGATTTGATTACAGACGTCTGTCTGTGGGACAGGTAAAATTAAATAAAAATGATTGTCATAATAATAAAAATTAAAAAACGTGATAAAAGGGCTGAGAGCCCGAGTAAAGAGGTTGCAAATCGAATCATATACAAAATATATGAATCGTTGTCAGAGTAATATCAAAACTTCGCCTAAAGAATTCTGGAAATTTATTAAAAATAAACGCACTGATTCTGGTATTCCTCACAACATGTACTACGGAAGTAGTTTACTTACGAATGGACATGATATCTGCAATGCATTTAATGAATACTTTCAAAGTATATTCCAATCTAGTGACCTAAATGATGAGACCCTGAACGAGGAATCAAATATTTCCGAAAATCTTCACACAATTGAGATCGATGAAAGAATACTTAGGAGGTTGTTTAGTAAATTGGATATCCGAAAGGGCGCCGGTACTGACGGTTTACCAGCTATTTTTATAAAGAAATGTGAATCGGGCCTATTACCTCCGCTACTAACACTCTTTAAGCGCTCCATTAATGAAGGGACCTTCCCTAGATGTTGGAAGGAAGCCCGAATAGTACCAATACATAAAAAGGAATCAAAAACAAATATTAGTAACTATAGAGGTATCTCCATTTTGAATATATTTGGTAAAATGTTAGAAAAAATTGTATATGATCATATTTATAGAAATTGCCTACAATGCATCCCTATCAACCAACACGGTTTTATTAAATCTCGTAGTGTCCTTACTAACTTGCTTGAGTTCACTCATACCGTTAAGTGCGACATGAATGATAGATCACAAATAGATGTAATATACACAGATTTTGAAAAGGCTTTTGATAGAGTCAACCACAGTATACTATTAAAGAAGCTTTACGCAGTTGGAATCAGAGGGAACCTTCTTAGATGGACAGAATCGTATATAAGAAATCGCTGTCAGGCCGTCGTCCTCGGTGGTTTTAGATCAGACTTTGTTGAGGTGACTTCTGGTGTACCTCAGGGATCGCATCTGGGTCCTTTGTTCACTTTTTACTGATGTCATATCAATATATATTTATATGACATCAGTAATTGTTTTGCTAGTTCAAACTTCTTGCTGTATGCTGACGACAAAAAGATTTATAAAAAGATTTCACAAATAGACGATTGCTTTATGTTACAAGATGACTTAAATAGACTGTCACAATATTATAAAATAAATAAAATAACAGTTAATATTGCTAAATGTCAAATTATTACATTTTCACGAAAGCATAATAACATAAAATTTGATTATACTTTAAATAACGAAATTATTCCAAAAATTACTCAAATAAGGGATTTAGGTGTGATCCATGATAGCAAACTAACCCATAATAACCACATCGAAATAATAACACAGAAGGCTTATAAAAATCTAGGGATTATTCTTCGCACTTGCGAACCTTTCAATGACATCTTGTGCCTAAAAGTGCTATATTATGCTTACGTGCGAAGCATCCTTGAATTCGCAAGTCCTATCTGGAGGCCTACATATCAATGTTATATTGACCGCCTTGAAAAAATACAAAAGATATTTATAAAAAAATTGAATTTTAAATCTCAATTCATTCCTATAGACTACAAAGAAGCCTGTAATTATCATAAAATCGATACCTTGGAAGATAGAAGAGATGTAATTGATATGTTACTCCTTTATGATATATTACATAATAAATTTGACTGTCCAGATATCTTAAATAAAATATCATTCCAGGTACCAACATTACGTACTAGGCATACTAATTTATTTAACATTCCCTTTGCCTCTACTAAGTATCTTAAATATTCACCTCTATTTCGAATTCCTGACATATATAATAAGAAATTTTCTTCCGTCGACATTTTCAACTTATCACGTCTGAGGTTCAAAAAACTGATATTAAACTGTTTAAATTGCAGGAGTTAATCATCAGTATATTCAGGATAAATTATTAGTCTCACATCGTAATTTAAACATTATATTCGAACACTCACATTCACTCACACCACTCACATTCACTCACACCAATCACATTCACTCACACTACTCACATTCACTCACACTACTCACACCACACAACCTACTCACCGTTTCAGTTACTCAATATGGATACGATTTCTTCTTTTCTTTCTATTTAATTTTTTCTTGTAAGTTTTTCTAGTATTTTTCGTTTTTGTCTTAAACTACTTTGTCACATACTTATTGTACTGTTAATAGTATTCCTTTTAATTGGCGTATCTATTCTGTATAATTTTTAATATACTCTTTTCACTTTGTTAGCTGTAAGGAATCATAAATAAATAAAATAAATAAATAAATAAAATAAATCATGATGATAATGATGATAAAAAATTAAAGAAATTAAAAAAAATCAAGACGTACCCCAGGCTCGAACCTAAGACCTTCTGCACAAAAAGACATAGAAATATCTATATACATCTAGTAAGTAAATGTTAGGTTATTTTCGTTACGGAATTTCTGGATTCGGTCTCAACGCTCAAGGCCCGCGATAGAAGCTATGCAATAGCTTAAAAAAAAAAACAAATCACATCAAATAAAATTACTTTAAACATTTCAGGTCAAAGAGATGACACTTAGGAATGTCAAATGTTATACTTTTTACGGTATAAGTAAATAAACGTGAAATCGATATCATAATTGTTGATTCACATCACTAAATGTTTACAAACGTTACTCACGCCGCGTTTTATTTTACTATGTTATGAAAAAAATATTAACTGTTTTCTAGCTAAATGAAAAACGGCTTAATGTAGAAAGTTGCAAATACTTTTATTGTTTTTCGAAGTAATCTCCGTTCCTCTCTACACATCGTCGTATTCGATGGAACCACTGAGAAAAGCAGTGGGCCTTTCTTCCTTAGGGGTGTCTTCTATGGCATTTTCGTACGCTTTCACCGCAGGGCTCATAAAGCGAATATCTCGAATTCTATCTTTAGTTCTTGGGAATAAATAAAAGTCGCAGGGCGCCAGGTCAAGACTGTATGGCGGATGACTCATTATCTCGACACCTGCCATAGTCAAATATTGGACAGTCCGTTTTGCGGAGTACGCTGAAGCATTGTCGTAATGAAGGAGAATCCTGCTTCGAGGGCGCAGTTGTTGAATTTTTTCCAAGACAACAGGCAAACAGCGATTGACATACCAGTCTGCAGTACCTGTCCTTCCATCTTCTAGCATAACTGTCGCGAAATGACCAAAGAATGAGACAATCATCTTTTCTCCTTGACTTCTTCCTTTCTTTCTTAGTTCGCCGATTCTCGAAAGGGAACACCCACTGAGCTGATTGTCTTTTGGTTTTGGGTTCGTAGCAATATATCCAGCTTTCATCACCTGTGACGATGTCAAATACAGCATTTGAGTCACCGCAGTTGAACTTATCCAACATTTGGCGACACCAGTCCATCCGAAGGTGTTTCTGGTCGTCGGTTAAAGTATGGGGAATCCATCTGGTACAAAGCTTCCTGACGCCAAAATGTTCGTGTGATATTTTTTGAACTCGACTCATACCAATACCTAGGCTTGTCCGTATCTGCTGATAGGTCACTCTCTTATCTTCCCCTATCATGCGTCGCACAGCACTGATGTTATCTTCAGTAGTCGCTGTTAAAGGACGTCCCTCACGCGGATCATCATTGAGATTGCTACATCCACGCTTAAACTCGTTAAACCAATTGTAAATAGTGGCACGAGATGGGGCTTCATTAAGAAATGCTAATCGCAGCCTATCATAGCTTTGTTGTTGAGTAAGCCTACAACGAAAGTCATAATAAATCAATTACTGAAAATTTTTTCGCGTTAGGTTCATTTTCACGTGTACAATAGTTTTAGATTTGCCGCCAATTCACAAAAACAAATGACGAATGAATGCAATATACTACATTAGGTTACCAAAGAGTTCTAAAATTGAAATTCAGAAAAAGTTTTCATTAGCAATGTTTCTAACTGGCCAGTAAACATTTTCAGTGTTTCCCACGTAAAAGTGGCTAGAGTGTTTAAATAGTTGTAGTCATCGGTCTTTGATAAGTGTGTAAAGTTTCAATTTAATCCAATATTTTAAACTGGGTGTAAATCATGTTTAGGGTTTCCGTTACAGAGATACTTTCGTCATACGTATATGTATGAAGCTAAGAAAACTTCAAACTTAGTTTTAAAAATAAAACTTCAATTGATCAAATTCACACCAAAACAAAGTGGTTGACGTATGGCGAGGGTAAGATGTAGCTGTAATAACCACTTAAGTAATAACCTAACCTGGCCTATAATGCGTTGCCTAACAGGCTAAGAGGATCTATCTAGACCACTTTCTCTCAAAGTGGATGATAACGCCCCCTTGAAGGCGTTAGAGACCTAGAGGGGGGCGGAGAAGGGCCTGTACATTTTTATATGACGGCCTCTTTGAAAAATCACAGATACGAATTTAAAACTTATGACTGCACAGAATCTCTAATTAGTTTATATTTCTGTCCTGTATGATGGTATTAAACTAGGAATACTTGTACTAGGAGTGAATAAAAAATTGGGGGCCGTAAAAAAAAAATTGATAATCTCTGATCAGTAAGATAAGCATTAAGTGGCATCAATTGAGGCCAAAACGTGAATTACTCATTTCACTGTCTTTATGTGTAATAATATAATAATAAAAACTACTTGAATTTTATAAATTATCATTTATTTATTATCTTCTTCATCATGGCTTTCTCGATTCCACTGCATCACAAACTTTTCTGCAACATAATATACTGGATTTAAAACATAGCAATAATTTCATAGAAAATTAGGATATTTTATGTAAGCCATCAACAAACTGATTCAATTTATAGAAGGTCCTATGTCTATAATTTTACTGCTGAGGTAAATTCTTAAGTAGTTTACTCATCCGGCTCGAAGGACTAAGAAAACGCATTTGTAAATATACTGACCAGAAACTTTTTTGGACCAAAACACTACATTATTTTTTTGTTGAACTAGAATTAGTCTTATTTTCGTTATTGATTTATATTAGTTTTGGTATGATTAGGCGTGTACATTATATTCATATCTAGATAAATTTTTCATGTTTTGTTCATAATATATGCTTGTTATGTATTTTGTAAATACTTCTCTGCATCAATACCCAGTGTTTCTCCCAAATAAGATATATTTTACTTTACTAAATAGTAATTATACAATATAAAAATAGTCTACTAGACTGATATTATTACTACTACTATGGCGCTCAAACCCAGTATATTGAGTCCTGGTCAAGTCGGTAGTAGTAGTAGTCAAGGGGGCACACTAAAAGTTTTGCACTTCTAGCTAATCAAAACTACATGCATTTCGAATCTTATCTTTTTTGAAAAGGTTGCAACCTTCTTAGTAAAAAAAAAACAATTGGCGGGAAATCATTTGTCAATTGTTTTTTATCACACATCAAAGTTCCCCGAACGAATCAAAAATAGAATTAAGTCGAAAAGATTTTAGAGCGATGATTTTTTATGATTTTAAAAGTTCTCTCTCTCCGCAAGACTGTGCCATTCGACTTCAAAATGCTTTTGGGAGAGAAGCACCTTGCGTGAGCACCGCGAGGCGATGGTTTGCTCAATTTGGTCGGGTTTCGTTACATGACGAATTTCGTGAAGCGCGGCCTTCAACTGCCGTCAACGAAAATAATGTGGCTACTGTTAAGCGGCTAATTAAAGAAGACCCGCGGATTACCTATGAGACAATTCGAGGACTATTGGGTATTGGTATTTAAAAAAAAATTACACGAAGAATTGCAAGTTCGGAAACTTTGTTGTGGTTGGGTCCCTCATGAACTGACAGCCCGCGTTCGCCTACATCATGACAGCGCTTCTTCACACACGACCAACAAAACTAAGTCGTTTATAGCTTCCAAAAAAGTACAAAATCACCCATCCTGCACATGGCCCCGACCTAGCGACCTGTGATTTCTGTATTTTTCCCACAATCAAAAATTTGATGAGAGGTTTCACTTTTACCAATTCCGATAGCGTTCCATCAACACGTAGAAAACATGCCTTCAGATCTGTGGTCCTCCTGTTTTAAAAAATGTTCGATCGCATGAAAATATTTTTAAAATGTAAAGGAGAGTATTTTGAAAAGCAATAAACATTATGTATTGGTTATAACATGTTGTTTTTTTAAGTTACGCAAAACTTTTAGTGTGACCTACGTACTGTGCCATAATCGCTTTCATATCACAGTAAAGAATTGGAGGATGATGTTTGGTGCATTAGAGGCACAGAGGTGCTCGTTCGTATTTTAAAATTATACTGGAAAGTATTTCGTGTGAGGTGACACACTGTTGACAGTTTTAATAGTGAGCCAAGTGGAGCTCAAGAAGATGTAGTCACAGTTATTGAAAATGTCAAAGGAAATGTTGAACTGTTTCGTACAAAGAATGGATGAAAGTTTCATAACTGTATAAATTTATAGGGCAACAGTGGACTAATAGAGTTATAGTTCTTTCAAAGTCATTTTTGAAAAGGAATTTTTCTGAACGATGAACAAATCAAGGGGGTCAAGAATTTGGTAAGTATATCAGGACTGAGAGTGATTATGGTTAAGAGAGGTATCAAGTAAGTATGTAAGTTTGAATCTCACTTGAATAGCTCTTAAGGTGCACTACCACCAAAAAAATGTTACTGACCTCTTAAAACACGGAACATCCCAAAATTTCTGATGCTTCCCATACTCTTCACCATCCAGTATAGTCTGAGGCATATCCTTGCCCATCGATTCTGGCAGGAACAGGCAAAGACATCCACCAAATATCCCGATGGTGCCCAGAATTAGTAGAGGTATTTCTGCAGCTATTGTTGCCTGTAAAATGGTGAGGAAAACTATTAGATGAAATTAAACAATAACGTTAGCTGATATAAAAATATAGTAAATTAGAAAAAAAAAACAAAAAGGTTTAATATGATACTCATGTCTGCGAACTCATCATAAAAGCCTCTTGCTATTTAAATGTTAACGTTTAAGCTAACTAAGAACTGAGTAACTATACATGGTATGGTGACAAATAAAACTGGCTCTCCGACTTTTATATACCTGGATCCAAGTCATGCTTGTTTACAAAAATGCATTACCATCAGAACTCAATTCACGTGCAAAATTTAAGCTAAATCCGATAAGGTTAACGGAATCAAAAAGCAATTAAACCCGAAAAAACCTGATGGGAAGTTGGGAAGTGGTGAGGCAACCGTCAATGGACATCCACAAACCAGTTTTTGAGATGCGTTGCTAGCCTTTAAGGTGGAAGTATGCTCTATGCTTGAAGGTCCTCGAGTCATATCGGTTCGTGAAAACCGCAGCCGGTAATTAATTCTACAAAGTGGAAAGGCAAGAAGTCCTCGCAAAACGCGTGGATTGCTAGAAGTCAACATGATGCGGGTAGAAATATTAATTTAGACGTGATGTCAGTTGCTGGAATTTGTCTGCTGGTCATATCAATGCGAATAACTCATCTGAGCACTTCCGTGATTATTGCGGTAGACGATGCAGAGAGAACCCACATCTCTACGCAACGCCAAAGCTTTGCTTTCAGCGGACTTAGAAGTCTATCAAACGCTTGCCGTCTTACATAAGACACTGTGACACTGACAAGTGATATCTCTACGAATGACTGAATGATTTCTAAGTGCTTGTTCAGTAATAGGGTCTGGGTGATTTGAAGTCCTGTTGGTATGAGAACTCAGATAAACTTGTTTTCCAGAAATGCTGAGCTAGGTTTTCCGCTCCTTAGAATCTTCATGTTATGTAGTAAATTTTATTGAAATCGTTAGATTAAAATCTGAGTTAGTAGATTCTATTAGAAGAATCTTTGGAAATAAAGTCATTTCCCCTCTAGAACCTGTAACTATTCCACCGTGACATGGGTGGACATCTTGACTAGTGGATATCGAAGCCGGCTCTTCCAATTAGGTATTGGCCATACAAGTACACTGCATAAATGTGGATGGTATCCCCATTATGTACTTTTTCTTCCGGCATCCCATGCTAAGTAAGAAGGGCTTATTACTCACTGGTGATACTGAATTCTTATATTTTTTTTTAATTTTGCCTTATACCCTGATGGCTATCGATTTGGTTTTCGGCAATAGTGTGGCTACCAGTGGGAGGCTAGACTTTGGATACCACAACAGGACCTATTTCTGCCGTGAAGCAGTAATGTGTAAACATTACTGAGTTTCGGTCTGAAGGGCGCCGTAGCTAGTGAAAATACTGAGCAAATGAGACATAACATCTTATCTCTCTAGGTGACGAGCGTAATTGTAGTGCCACACAGAATTTTTGGATTTGTCAAGAATCCTGAGCGGCACTGCATTATAATGGGCAGGACGTATCAATTACCATCACCTCAACGTCCTGCTCGTCTCGTCCCTTATTTTCATAATAAAAAAAAATGGAGTAACGACTTACCAAGTAAACAATATACGGCACTAGTATAGTGGCTACGTATCCCGTGATATGGATGAGTGCCAGCCCTTGAGCTCGAACCACAGTTGGCAGCAGTTCCGCAGCGTACTGCATCCCGATGTTGAATGAAATGTTGACCGCGAAGCGACCGATGATTGCTAGGGTTGCCGACGGTAAACCTGCCAATTTTTTAAATAATTTGGACAGTTAAAATTGGAACGATATTGTTTAAAATGAAATTTTTATATGGGCCGTTAATAACAATGTTTATCCCTTTATAATGCGCGTACTTCTGGCAACCGAGTACCATCCAACCATTACCATTAACCGTTTGAAAATCCTGCTAAGAGTAAGTTAGAGTCTGCCATACCAGGAGTACATAATATATTGCTTTCGTTTTTCTTTTTAAATACTTTGAGGCACTCACTATAGTACTCCTTTTGTAATGTCATTATTACTTTTTCGTGACAAGTTAGAATTTTGCAAAATTTAAATAGTTTATGGTAATTATTGGAGAATGTTTTCCCTTTATATAGTGCGTACTTCTGACAACGGCAGCCATACTACATACATACATAATTAAGACCCAGTGACGCACTCGTATCTTCAAACTAGTTTGAACTGGAACTGAAGACTGGCTGTAGTTCCACAGATGTGGGCATCCTTATCCCTCACTTCCCCCAACCACGATGCTATATTGTTGAAGTTATACTGGGAAAAACTGGCCAGCTTTGGCGCACTTGGGAAAAATTATTAGAGAGATTTTTTACGAAAAGCGCGCCTCCGTCAAGCTGACGTCAACTAGGCCATTTGTATCGTGTTTCAGATGCCAATACCAAGCCTCTTGTAACTCATGTGTCTACTGAACCACAACCAATGGACGATAATAAATTGAAATGTGTAATTATATGAAGTTGTAAAATAAGAAAAAATAACATTTCTTTCTAATTAATATTATTTATTTAATCAAAACAAATCTTATAACTATCTTTACAATACTACGACTACATAAAATTAAAACTATCATTACGTGGAAGCGTACCAAGAATACTGGCAGCATTATCGCGTTGGATAGCAAGGCTGATCCGTTGACTGAAATAGCTGCCAGCGCTTGGGTTTTCAGTAGCCTTATTGAGGCGCGAAGATAGTATTTTGAACATTCTCCGCGCCTCTGGGCCCCACGGGCCAAGTGTCTCGACTCTTTCTAATTGTATAAAACTGATGATATTTCATTACACGTTATTTAAGAAAATTATGCGGTTTAATAATATTTTCATTTAATGTATTTAATACCTTCTTAATATTGTATTGTTCTTCCTACAAACCTGGACTTTTGTTTGTCACGCCAAGATACTTCATCTTCAACCGTGCGTACATAAGTAGTAAGTACACACATACACTTTTTTATCATATTTATTGCTCTACTTACCAAACGGAACTGTAGTTGCTAGAAAACTGAAGACGCCACTCATCACCATGGAACCAAAAGCGAGCCACCGTCTGCCAACTCTGAAATTAATGTATTTTTTTTAAGAAAATTTATTGAATTAGGCGTTACTTTGCGGAAATCCATAATTATACAAATGATTTGGGTTTTCAAAACCTAAATCATTTGTGTATTTTTTTATGCGAGAGGAGGACAAACGAATTATCACCTTATGTTAAGTGATCACCGCCGCCCACATTCTCTTGCAACACCAGAGGAATCATAGGAGCGTTGCCGGACAGCCAGTTAGTGAGAAATTAATTAATTATTTTAAAGAAATACTTCCAATCTCGGTATTGCGGGATCGGTATTTTCAAATCCTGCGTAATGCGGTATTACGAATGCGGGATCCCGCGGGATTTGCGGTATTACAGAGAAGCATAACATACCATGTGAAAAAAGTTTCACTCAAAAATCTCAAACTATGAAGGTTTGTATGTCAATTCGAAGTATCTATTACAATAAAATGGCAATTTTATACTTTAACCCCTATTACCCATTATTATTATCCCATATTATTAATAATTAATATATTTTTTTATTTCCTTTATTATACTGATAAGATTGATGCTACTTACATATCCAAAGTCAAAATAAGCAAAACATCTGCTGGGAACTCCGTTGCTGTTGCGATTGTGAAGGTTACAAACATATCCAGTCCCAATGACCCTACATTCCTGACGTGGCCATCAAAAACCATGGCTATTGACATCCATATCAAAAGTAGTAGTATTGTGTGACGACGAAGTCGAGGAGTTCGGAACAGGTCCAGGAACGAATAGGCCTTCAGCTCTTCTTCAGCTTTTGCGATTTCTGTTGCAGTTTCCTAAAATGTATGAATGAATGAATACATGATGCAAAAATCAATAATTATAACTAAACTAACTAACTAACACTGTTATATATGTTAATTGGAAAAAAATACGTGGGTAAATGATTAGAACTGGCCAGTAAGAAACATTGCTAATGAAAAAATTTTTTGAATTTCATATTTAGAACTCTTTGGTAACTGCATTCATCATATTGCAGTCATTTGTCATTTGTTTTTTGTGAATTGGCGGCAAATCTAAAACTCTTGTTACACGTGAAAATGAACTTAACGTGAGAAAATTTTCGGTCAATGATTTATTATGACTTTCGTTGTGGGCTTACTCAACAACAAAGCTATGGTAGGCTGCGATTAGCATTTCTTAATGAAGCAACATCTCGTGCCACTCTTTACAATTGGTTTAACGAGTTTAAGCGTGAACGTAGCAAACTCAATGATGATCCGCGTGAGAGACGTCCTTTAACGGCGACTACTGAAGATAACATTAGTGCTATACGACGCATGATAGAGGAAGATAAGAGAGTGACCTATCAGCAGATACGTACAAGCCTAGGCATTGGTATGAGTCAAGTTCAAATAATATTACACCAACATTTAGGCGTCAGGAAACTTTGTGCCAGATTGATTCCCATACTTTAACCGACGACTAGAAACACATCTCGGATGGACTGGTGTCGCCAACAGTTAGATAAGTTCAACGGCGGTGACTCAAATGCTGTATTTGACATCGTCATAGGTGATGATAGTTGAATATATTGCTACGAACCCGAAACCAAAAGACAATCAGCTCAGTGGGTGTTTCCTTTCGAGGATCGGCCAACTAAGGTAAAAAATGGAAAAAATCAAGGAAAAAAGATGATTGCCTCATTCTTTGGTCGGAAAGATCATTTCGCGACAGTTATGCTAGAAGATGGAAGGACATATACTGCAGACTGGTATGTCAATCGCTGTTTGCCTGCTGTCTTGAAAAAAATTCGACAGCATCGCCCTAGAAGCAGGAGCCTCCTTCACCACGACATTGCTTCAGCGCACTCCGCAAAACGGACTTTTGAATATTTTAATTTGGCAGGTGTCGAGATAATGAGTCATCCGCCATACAGTCCTGACCTGGCGCCCTGCGACTTTTATTTATTCCCAAGAACTAAAGATAAAATTCGAGGTATTCGCTTTATGAGCCCTGCGGTGAAAACGTAAAAACATGCCATAGAAGAGACCCCCTAAGGAAGAACGGGCCCACTGCTTTTCTCAGTGGTTCCATCGAATGCGACGATATGTAGAGAGGAACGGAGATTACTTCGAAAAACAATAAAAGTATTGGCAACCTTCTACATTAAGCCGTTTTTCATTTTCTAAACATTTTCAGTGTTACCTAGGTATATCTGTTTGATTTCGCTAAGAGAGGTACAGAGACAAATATAAGATACTTATTTTTTATTTGACATTATGATGGATGCTTAGACCGTGGAACAACTGAAAGGCTTGTATTACACAATATCATATAAATGAGATACTGTACAAATAGTATTGTTTAAATTTCGCAATCAAATTTTTAAAGAATTAATGCCTTTGAATAAAAAAACAAATCCAAATGGGAAGTTGAGAAGCACTCGAATTAACTATTTGAATGTATACTGATCCTAATAAAGAATCTTATAAGCAACCAGACACAGAAAACTATAAAGTTAATTGAAATGTACAAATAACAAAATCCAAAAATGTTTATTTTCGTTACCAATAGATGTGTACAACAATAGTTATGATTGTATCATTGACGTTCAATAAACAATCACAACCACGCTCAAAAATTGTTTGAATCAAAACTCTACCTACGCGTCTGTTAAGCAGAGTTTTCGTTCAGTTGTGTTTCGACCGCGCTTTGAATACAACGCCACGCAACGATAAAGTGTTCAGTGAAAAACTGTCCAAATAACAGCTTATTCAAACTTAACAAGTATGGAGTGTCAGCTAAGTGAAGAAGTTTTTACTCATCTTGCTAAATAATTCATTCAGTTGCTACAACTAAATGTTTTATAATGAGTCTGCGCTTCTAATGAGCGTACATAATAGACTTTGTGCATAACTTTGAATGAATGTTTTAATGTTATCTGTATAAGTTACTGTAAACTCGGACATTCTTTGACGACCTTTTAATAGGCAATTGGGAGTCTACTTGTGTATTTATTATATTGTAGTTAATGGATTGAAGGCTCCTTTTAAACATTAAGATAGTTGTGTTCAATTATGTAGATACTTTATTTATAAAACATTATTAAGTAATATTAAAAAAGGGTCAGAGATCTACAATATAGAACATACCCTAAACTCTTTAAGTATTTCGTCAGGGATTTTCCTTCTGTTTACTCTTTCGCATTTCTGTATGATCTTCAATGCTTCTTCAATACGCCCTTGAGATATGAGCCACCTGAAATTAAAGATTTTATTTATCTATTAAGCTACAACCAAAAATTTAGACAATTCTTTCTAAGGAGGTGATATTCGAAACTATCTATCCAAATGAAGGTTGCGATCACTTATGGTTCTGAATATATTAGCACTGTCATTTGTGAATATAAATATTGTAGAAAATGAGAGGAGGAGAGGGTGAAGATATCTATAGAAGGCGATGTCTCCGCCAAAAAGGATGTAAATACTACGTAATAAGAGGCAGGACTCCCTAAGTAAAAATTGAAATTTAGTTCAGTATGAAAGGTGCAGTGATTTGACATAAGTTTGAAATAGTAATTTCAATATGGCGACGAAGTATAACCCGGCTAAGATTGAAAGCGAAGAGTTGCTTAATACGTAGTGGGTTTCGGCAATCTCCTTTTTTTGCAAGATTATAGCCGTCATTCGTCAATCTATCAATCACTGTGCGTTTCATACAATCGCTTTTTCTTACAGAGTTTCGCTAGGCTGCGTCTGCCGCCACAACCGTTGACAAGGGCGTTACTCAGTCCCTTAACTCAATACTAGTCGTCATTTATTCTTAGAAACTTAGCAAATTGATTTATTTTATTTTTTTATCATTTTTCTATTTACTTTTACATTTAATGATTTAGACGTCAGCTTGTTTGTAAACTTTTCATCTATCAACATCTAGGTTCGATTTAAGGTGTTGTAAGAACATAGGGGAATTCGTTTTATCTGATGGTAAGTGATCACTGCAGGTCATATCTTCATGTAAAACCAGAGGAATCACAGGGGCGTTGTCAGCGTATACTTTTTGTTCATTGATCTCGTTAATGAATGTTGTGGCTAGGTTTGCTTTGGACAGATTTTGCTTTTTCTTTGAGTGTTAAGCACATTTTGAGAAATAGAGAGAAAATAAACAGTTGTTTTGAAGGTACACCATCTCGGTAAGTAAGAATTTGTTGTTATAAAATATATGACAACCATGGTGAACATAAAAATTACAAAAAAAAACTCCGTAATTGCTTGTGAAAAATAAAACTAATAAGTACTATGGTAATAAGCAAAAAAAAACAAAAGTAGAAATAAAAACATAAATATAATTTAACCTATTAATTATAAATTGTACCTATTTATTAAAAAAAAATATATATATCAAGCTCTGAATAAGTATGCTAATGTAATTTTAGAAATATGGACAACTTACCGGGCACTTTCTGGAACCACGCATGGAGTTAAAATTGACAGGACCAGTGGTACACTGGTAATCAATGTGTATATTTTCCAATCTGCCACAGCCAGGGCTATCCAGGGTAACATACAGGCTGCGAAGGTGAAGTAGACCGCTATGGACATGTTGGCGACGAATGTGCGCCATTTTGGACCCACGTACTCCACAACTGTGGTGGCAAAGTAAAATAAGTTTTATTTCCCAAACACTAAAACTTGTATGTGCTTGTATTATTTTTGACTGACTTCAGAAAAGGAGGAGGTTCCCAATTCAAACTTTATTTTCTAGTTACAATTATTGTTATTTTTGGAGCAGGTGTCAGCCTAAGTAGGTTAGTAAGTACAAACATTATAGTATAAGTCAGATGTGCTTGTATCGCACGCGTGACGTGACGAGGCGAGGGGCGAGAGCGGGGCTACGGTGGGAGGACAACGATTCGAAAACTAACAATAATTATTGAAACTAGAAGTAGATTAATTAATTGGATTTATATTTAGATCGTATATAATACGCAATTATTTTTGCATTTAAGGTGTATCTGTTGTTTTGGAATAGCTTTTTAAAGTTAACTCTTTTTTTAATTTATTAATGGAGCTAACTACCCAATTTATCCGAGTTGTTAGTAATGCCTGTCATCTGAGCCTGGGTTCAAACCCCGATAGGTGCAAAAATGTATAAGGTGGTATAGATGTTAGTCCAACTGATCCAACCGTCCGAGTGACAATTGTAACTACAATTAAATTAATAATTAGATTGTATTAAAATATGCAGCAATGAACGTAAGCGCATGGCAATCGCAGGAAACTCTCATCAACTACCCTTGGAGTACATCCTTTACAATAAAAAAAGAATTATCGAAATCGGTTTGTATGATATTGAGTTATTCTTCATTTATCGGGCACATACATAATGCACATGTAAGACTCTTATGGTTTTCTCATGGACGACATTCTCATAACTGGAACAAAATTGAAGCACTAGATCAAATAAAAAAAGAATCCTCAAAATCAGTTCACCCAGTCCCAAGTTCTCATGTAGCAAACATAAAAAATACAGTAGAATTGAGAATCCCCTCCTTTTTGAAGTCGGTTGATAAATTATAAAAAATGTTTCTTCTACGCCTAAACGAATACCTGACGTTAAAATACAGTCATAGTTACACGCGTTTTAGTTCTAAAAGTATTTCATTTAAATGACTAAGTAGGTATACAGATTGCGATGATTGGGCGACGCGTCGACTGATACTCTCTTTAAAGGATGTGGTAAATACCTTTAACGAAGACGATAAACAATCGCTTTAATTGATCTGCAAATGGGGATGTAATGGATCTACACAAACAGAATACAAAATGAAATTTGAGAGTGAAATTGATTCCGATGCGAACATTTTTCAGAGCTCCATGGTACCACATGGTACAACTTATGCGAGAATCAGGTTTTTTCAAAGCTTTCTTCATATCGCTTACAAGATTCCAATAAAAAAGTGAAGAAAAACGAAATCTGAGAAAGACATAGTAGAAAAAACAAAAAAAAAAATATTCAAGACAGGTTCAGAACGGAGATGTGCCTTCTTGTAGACGTACCAAAGGCACATTTTGGAAATACCAATGATGGTAACACCAGTAGGACATTTTTCGCTAACCACGAGTTATTCACCTCTATAACTGGAATAGATGTTAATCTAATATACAGATTCAAAATAATTTTGGAGGCAATATCCAGTGGTCACAAAATTAATACAGACGCATTTCAAAAATATGCACGCGAAACAGAGGAGTTGTACGTCAAATTGTACGGTTGGCACCCCATGACCCCAACTGTACACAAAATTCTACGACATGGTGCTCAGGTGATTTCCTCACCATTACTACCTATAGGACAGCTGTCAGAGGAAGCGGCAGAATCCCGAAACAAACATATAAGGTACTACAGACTCCACCATGCTAGGAAATTTTCACGGGAAGCATGCAATCTAGATGTGCTCAATCGCCTCTTGCTCACATCGGATCCGCTTATGACAGGCATGAGGAAGAAGCCAATGAAGAAATCCACACGTTTTTCCAAGGAAACATTAGAGTTATTACTCCCAGGAGAAGCCAGCTACACTATAGAACTCGAAAACGATGATGAAAATGATGTACAAGAAATTCTCTGAATAAATGTTTTTTTTCCTACTTATTATAGCAGTTTCAATGTTTTTAATTCTCTTTTTAATGAATTCACAACAAAATACACATATATAACGGTAAACAAGCATTATCAAATAAAAATATGTGATGGCCAGCTTTTTGCATCAAATACCCCACCGTGCGACGATCGCAAAACTTTTTATACACGTTTAAACTTACCAACAATATACATGACCATAAAGCAGTTGTCATATGCAAGACCTACAAGGAACCTGCATATGCAGAATGACCAGAAACTGTTCGCGAAAGCTGTTCCCACTCCAGCCAGGAATCCCACCATATTCGTCCCTGCAAACGAAAAAAAATATATTTTCTGTCTCTGATGCCCGATAATCGTTATGCAGACGCTTTTGAAAATACACGCTTTGTGATGGTAACAAAGTCTGATGAACCAGGAAAAAACGCTGAAGGAAACTCATGGCAAAACGCACGGCAGTACCGCTCAGGATTCTTGAATAAACCAAAACCTGAGCGGCACTACAATTGCGCTGGTCACCTAAGGTCTCAAATGCCCAGTAATTTCAGTAGCTACGGAGCCCATCAGACCGATAAGCAATAAATACTTACCACATACTGCTTCAAGGAAGAAAAACGCACCGTTGTGGTACCCATAATCTAGCCGGCATCCGGTGCAAATGAGCCATATAAGAAACATAGAAGACAGTTTTGCAACTTTTATCATTGCGGAACTTTAACATGGCAATTATTACGACGGGTACTCACGATATATATTTTATTAATTCGGCTTCCCAATTTATATTATATGAGACCCTTGTAGGTACATAAAATTTTACATAGATATGTTTGGAGAATAGACACATAGACACACAAAGAGGTAGAAATAGACTTGCTTTTTCAACTTTCAGACTTCATAAAATTGATCACTCATTCACGTGGTCATCATGTAACTCAACTACTGTTATATTTATTTAAGCTTCATATTAAGGAAATTTTAATGAAAAAAGCGTATTATAAAGTTCAGGAATGTAAGGTTTAGGATAATAATGTATGGATACTGTGAAAACTGTAAGGGGAGGTTTGTCCTCCTCTTACAGTTGCTGAGTTTTTGCTGGTTCTTCTCAGAACAAGGCCTTCTGGTAGACTTTTGAACCGATGGCATCAAAATTAACTTTCATAAGTGTACAAATTGTATGCAAACGAATAAAGAAATTTTATTTCGTTTCAGTCCAAAGTTTGAACCAGTAAAGGCCCCTTTGCACAGGTTGCCAGCTAGATCTGAGCGCAAGTTCTGGTCGTTGTCGAAAGCTGCTCTTGGTAACTTCAGCCAGCCGTCCATGCCACCGTTGCACATGAGGAATGACACCCTGGCCCATACGGCAAAAGAGAAAGCCGATCTCTTGTGCACTCTTTTCACCTCCAACTCGACTCTTGATGACAACGGAAAAACACCGCCGACCATCCCGCGGTGTCAGAGCTCTATGCCTGAAGTACAGTTCAGACAGAAAACTGTTAGGCGAGCTCTGTTTTCGTTGGACGTCAGGAAGTCGAGCGGGCCGGATGGCATTTCTCCAATCGTGCTTAGAACGTGTGCCCCTGAGTTGACGCCGGTGCTAACGCGTTTATTCCGGCACTCTTATTCTAAAGGCGTAGTCCCTGACTCATGGAAGTCAGCCCTTGTCCATCCGATCCAAAAAAAAGGAGACAGTTCGGATTCGGCAAACTACAGGCCTATTGCTATTACCTCCCTGCTCTCCAAAATCATGGAGAGCTTAATTAGCCGTCAGCTCTTGGTATATCTAGAGGGTCACCAGTTGATCAACGACCGACAATACGGGTTTCGCCATGGTCGGTCGGCAGGTGATCTTCTGGTATACCTAACACATAGATGGGCAGCGGCTATTGAAAGCAAGGGGGAAGGCCTGGCAGTTAGCCTGGATATAGCGAAGGCCTTTGATCGTGTATGGCACAAGGCGCTCCTCTCCAAACTTCCATCATTTGGGCTTCCCGAGAGCTTGTGCAAGTGGACCTCCAGCTTCCTCACTGGGCGCAGCATACAGGTCGTTGTCGACGGATATTGCTCGAACCCGAAGCCCGTGAATTCTGGAGTGCCCCAAGGCTGTGTGCTGTCTCCCACGCTGTTTCTTCTGCATATCAATGATATGTTGGACACCTCCAACATTCATTGCTATGCAGACGACAGCACTGGTGATGCCGTATACACTGGCCATGCAGGTCTCTCTCGGGAAATAGTCGACCAGTGCCGGGAGAAACTTGTGTCTTCTATCGAGTCCTCTCTTGAGAAGGTCGCGGAATGGGGAAAATTGAACCTTGTCCAATTTAACCCCCAGAAGACTCAAGTTTGCGCGTTTACCACTAAAAAAACCCCATTTGTCGTATCACCGCTCTTCGACAACACTTCCCTCAAAGCCTCGCCTAGTATCGGAATACTGGGTCTCGAAATCTCGAGCGACTGCCAATTTTGTGGTCATCTGGAGGGCAAAACCAAATTGGCTTCAAAGAAACTGGGCGTCATTAATAGAGCACGGCAATACTTCAAGCCGGCCCACATACTAGCGCTCTACAAAGCGCAGGTCCGGCCACACATGGAGTATTGCTGTCATCTCTGGTCTGGCGCACCCCAGTATCAGCTCGATCCGTTTGACCGCGTGCAACGCAGAGCAGCTCGAATTATCGGGGACACCGTGCTCTGTGAACGGCTGGATCACTTGGCGTTGCGTCGCTTCAATCTCTGTCCTCTACCGCATTTATCACGGGGAGTGAACTTCCACGTACAACCAAGCTGTGGAATTAGCTTCCTAGCGGTGTTTTCGGGACGATACGACATGGGTTCCTTCAAAGAAAGCGCGTTAATCTTCCTCAAAGGCCGGCAACGAACCTGTGATTCCTCTTGTAATTCAAGAGAATATGGGCCTCTGTAACCACATACCACCAGGTGACCTAATGCATATTTTTTGTCCTACTCTTCCGTAAAAAAAAAAAAAGATTAAGGGAACCACAACGGCACTTTTATCTGCCGTGAAACAGTAATGAGTAAGGATTATTGTGTTTCGGTCTGAAGGGCACCATAGTGAAACTGGGCAAATGAGACTTAACATCATATGTCTCAAGGTGACGAGCGAAATTTGTAGTGCCGCTTAGAATTGTTGGATTTTTCAAGAATCCCGAGCGGCACTGCATCATATCATGGGCAGGGCGTATCAATAACCACTAGCTGAACAACCAACTCATCTCTACCCTTATTATCATAACAAGACGTCCTTAGAAAGTTAAACATTACAAAGAATTTACCAACAATGGCTGGGATTCTTCCGAATTTGTCAGCAATCCATCCGAATATCAGACCACCAACAATAGCTCCGCAGAAGAACACAGCCTGCGCTGTGGCCGGGTATTCATCTCTGTCACACACCCAATCCAACTAAAAAGTATAAATCAACTGTACAAATTTTATTTGTATCAATCATTTAATTTGTATACTTTGCCGTAGTTACACAATTTCTTTAAACCTCCATAGCTCCACCGTTGCTGAGCAATATGAACCTTTTTACTATGAATTTTTTTAATATTGATACTGCAATATGTCTCCTAGTTTGGGACATTCACGTATATAGTATGTTGGATATCAATTGATTCTATTGAGATGCACGGTATGTGACCTCTGTCATATTCTCTTCATTTAAATTAAGATTACTATAATATGTGGATCAAATCTTATAGGATTTTTCGCTTCAGCCGACGTGCTCGATGTTCGTTGTTCATTAGTGTCGTTGGGCAAGGGAGTTTGGGTGTTGTGATATATGCGTTCGATGTGGGATTTGTTATAATGTACATTTTCCTTTAATTATAGGTATTCTTAGGTTGTAATGCAGTAGTTCGTTAGGTACGAACCAAGTGGCGATTTTATGTATTATGTACATTCTGGGGCACAGGCCGATACATTTTGTTTTACTCCTTTGATTTGTGAATTTGTGTAAATTTAATTGAATTAATTACTACAACCCGAGAGTTGAACAAACATATCAAGATTTACGTATTAGGTGTCAGGACGGTTGGCTTAGTTGGTAAAAGCGCTGGGAAGTAACCCGAAAGGCACGGGTTCGAATCCCGCATCGTTCTTAAATTATAGTACAAATTAAATTTGTATAATTAATCCCAAAAGTGAGGGAATCTCTTAAAAAAATAACAAACCAATTATTATTAACGGGCTGCTACGCTTTGCTCTTGTGATTCATAGCACGAAGACGATCCATACCAACGTGGTTCTTTCCACCTGCAACTTCTTGTTCTTCTTCAGTCCTTTCATTGGCAATATTTCGAATCCTAGTTACATTACGTCTTTGTCGGTAATAATTTGATCGTCTTGGTCGTGACATTGTTAATGATAATATCGGCACAATAAGCTAATAGAAACTCGAAACAATCACACCAACCGGTCCACTTGAATAACATGACGTGCACTGTCAGTTGTATTTTATAACTCAAGTAGCGTGAAACTAACAAAAAACTTTATTGAATTCTTTCTATTCTCGAGATATCATCAAAATGTCAATCCATACAAAATGTATCAGAAAATATTTTTTTTTATAATAATATTTTTTCGTAATTTTTTTGATATTTTATGACTTATTATATCCTATGTCCGTCTCCTGGCTCTAAGCTACCTCCTCACCAATCAGCCATATCAGTAAAGCCGTTCTTGAGTTATAAATAGTGTAACTAACACAACTTTCTTTTATATATATAGATATATAAAAAAATGAATTGCTGTTCGTTAGTCTCGCTAAAACTCGAAAACGGCCGGACCGATTTGGCTAATTTTGGTCTTGCATTATTCGTGGAAGTCCAGGGAAGGTTTAAAAGCTGAATAAATATGAAAATTCTCGGAAAAAAATAAATATTAACTAAAATTTTGTTCTTTCTTTGATGTGTCCCTATCGTTCAGAAATCAATTTGAAAGAATAATTTTAAATAAATAACTGATTAGTATCTATATATCTTTCTATCTCTCAGGAGGTAAAAAGTAAACTTAATTTTAGCTAACTATAGTTGGAAGAATTACTACAGTTGTTAAATATCTATCAGATTATTATTACAAAATTTCCGAACTTTATCATAATATTTGACATTTGACAACCAATATGTCGATCCATCTTCTATACCGATTGATACCTTTGACAAAGAGTGCATCCTTCTATCTTTGTGGGTGACGATTACCGCTACGTGCGCGAGAACTTTCTTTACTTGGTTTATTCTTTGTGATAATGAAATTTCAAGTTATGTACCTTTTTTGTTGATCGTTGATTTTTTCTTATTACTTTATATGGCAATACAACGTTTGCTGGGTCTGCTAGTATTAAAATAAAAAAAAACTAATAGAACTCACTTGAGTTGCAATAGTCTCATAAGGTATATCAGTAAAGTTGAATTCCCATTTTCCAGTACATTTCTTCGTCGGCCATGTTGGATTTGGTTCAAGGTTGCCAGTTGACAAAATCTCCTCCCAATTTACATCGTAAACCAAACATCTTTCGTACTTTAGATCCTGAGTTTGAGGTATTGATAGATGACGTCTGCAATAAAAAAATACAGTGAGAACGAAACAATTATTGTTGTTTGTTTTATTTAATAATAAGTATTATTGTATATTGACACACTTTTACACAAATTATCTTTCCCCAAACTAGGCATAGCTTGTACTATGGGTACAAGACAACAATCTATTTAATATTATATATTTAAACACATAAATACATATTAACATACATGAATTGGATTCAAACATACGTATTCATGATACAAATATTTGCACCTCATAGGATTCTTTTTGATGTAATTTTTAATATACTAGATACTACTACCGCTTCTGAAACAAATTTCGCTCTGAGAGAGAAGAAGCGGCTCAAGAAACTCTCCCAGCATTCTTTTTTTGCGCTCTTTTTAATGAAATATACAATAATGTACTGTCATTCCTGTTGCTATAAAATAATAATAATCTGCATGCAAAATCTGTTTACAAATAGACATTTTTTTATCAAAGGTTTATTTGGACAAATAACGTGTCCCGCGTTTATTTGCAAGGCTGCCTGATATTCGGAAAACTTCAGAATTATCATTGTATTGACAGTATTGTCGGTGATAAACGGCCATTTTCAATAACCCTATCCGTAGTTGAACTTACTAGAGGTAGACAAATTTATCCTTTACGCTTACTTACATTTAAATAACCTATCGACAGATGGCATTGGACTATAACTAATAATATAACTATATTGGACATAACTATGGATAGATAAGATACGTTATGGAAAACGGGCGTAAAGTCAACATTTTGCATATTCTTGGTTTTTTCTCAGGTATAACATTATACCAAATTTTATTTGTAAAGATGTAATAATTAAAATAAATTAACTCACCGCAGTTCCACACTAAGATTCCTCAGCTCAGGAACATTACACCAGTGTTCAGCTGGCACCAACGTCATGAATATCTGTGAGAAGTAGACGAAGGCGAAGAAGAAGGAGTAGGGTATCATCAGGAGGAACAGCATCCGTTGAAACCAACCGAATCCACCGATGTACGGGAACAGATCATCTAAGTCCTTCAGCTGTTTGGGTTTGATGCCATTTTCTGAAAAACAATTTTGGATAGGGAACATATTTTGTTAGAGCACGATTGCTTCCACGAAAAACAGTATTTTTTTTATGAAAATAAAGAACGAGACGAGCAGGACGTTCAGCTGATGGAAACTGATACGACCTACCCATTACAATGCAGTGCCGCTCAGGATTCTTGAAAAACCCAAAAATTCTGAGCGGCACCACAATTGCGCTCGACACCTTGACACATAAGTCTCATTTGCCCAGTAATTTAACTAGCTTCGGCGCCCGAAAACCAAAACACAGTAATGCTTACACATTACTGTTTCAAGGCAGAAATAGGCGCCGTTGTGGTACCCATAATCTAGCCGGCATCCTATGCAAAGGAGCCTTCCACTGGTGTGACCCTATCCTGCTACTGACGTTGCATTTGAATGTTCCAGTATGAAGCATACTTTGTTTTAGTGTGCGTGAATTACTCAAAATAGAGGTTAATTCTAAACATATTTTTTTGACGTTTTCACAGCTGTAAAAGTCTATCTAGTCGTTTAAATGTTCTAAGGCGCCGAATATTCGGCAAATTTTCAGTATTGTTAACAATCTTCAATACGGTCCACAAACGCAAAACAATATCAAACACTCACAATTGGCTAAGATTTATTCATCATCTCCCGGTAACTTTGCGATACTGTGCGTGAATTTTCAAAATAGAGGTTAACAGTCAACCGCTTTTTTTTTACGTTTTCACAGCTGTCACAGTCTATCTAGACGTATAAATGATACAGCAAGCATAACTCACCGATTCGCATTTCAATGTCTTCACCGTCGCGAGTTAAGTCCACGACGTGAACCGTCTTCTCATGTGATTCCATTTTCGAAGTCTGTTTTTTCCTTAAAAGACACTTTTCCCGACGTCTTTCTGGTGTCGCGAAGCTGAACTGCGAAGCTCTTGTCTGTAAAAGTTTTTTTTTTATGTTAGAACAGAAAAAAAGTGTGGTTTGGTTGTAATAGCGGGTCCCACCCGATCATTGGCTAGCAACAACATCGCATGTGTACGAGCAGGACAATGTAGTGCCGCTCAGGATTCTTGCGAAAATCCCAAAAATTCTGAGCGGCGCCCTTCACACCGAAACACATTCATGCTTACACATAAGTGGTTCACGGCAAAAATAGGAAATTGTAATTTTTGGAGTCGGTGTCATCCATGATAGGTTTGTTACTACATACATAGTTACAGGTGAGATGTGCTTGAGTCGTGAGGAGGCGAGAGGCGAGAGCGGGTCGCGGCGGAAGGACACCAATTCCAAAAATAACAATAATCGTAACTAGAATTAGAATAATTTATTAGATTGTATAAAAATACGCAATTATTTTTATACTGTTTAGTGCACATTATATCTATTATTTTGGAATAGTGTTTTTGAAGTCGGTTGTTTTTTTTGTTAATTTTTTTTTTAATATTTTGGAATGGTTAGGAAATAATGTCTTTATTATCATTTATCAGTATAAAACTACTAGCATTTAAATGTTTCAATACACTATTCATTTATAACGCTCGAACATAATAATGACAATTTATATTACATATAAAAATCAATACTCCATAACTATTACAATAATTTACATTAAAAACTTTATCTCTTAGAGAAATCAACTTTCATCCATAATGAACTGTAAAAATATTTCACGGCTTAGATTCGATCCCTCGACCTCGAGGTGTTTCGGCTTAGCAATCACAAAGGTTCAACCACTGGTCCAATTCTTCTATGTGAAATAACGGAACTATAATTAGTTAAAAGTATAAATTTTTCATCGATAATTTCAACGACTATCTTACGAATTTTCCATCAGGCCACGAGTCCTGACGCCAGTTTAACATTTTATATCAATCCCAAGAAAAATGCTCAACGCCGCTAAAGAAGTTTTTACTCCAAAATAACAAGAGAGGAAGGTAATATATTATGTAAAAATAAGGAAATTTGAAACTCGCCGTTATGATTTCAATTAGTTTTTGTAAAAGTCTGAATACAACTCAAGTAATACCACTTTGTCAAAAAGCATAAAATAGACTGAATTCTACATTTTAGTAGTCTATCGCGAGATTGCATACTGACATCTTTTTACATTAAAATGTCCCTGAACTAATCGCCTCGCGAGCTCTCGGCAAGATCAAAGCTACTATATATTGCAGTTGATAAACTCGTTTGTGCACATTAATTGTAGCAATGAATAGACACATAATAATGGTGCTGTGTTTGTTAGGGATCCGCGGCTCATAGAGAAAAATTATAAGACTAACATAACATTAATAACAGGCCGAACTTTTCTTTTTTTTATATAAGAGGAGGGAAACGGGCAAGAGGCAAGTCGTGACTGGTGACACAACCGCCCATAGAACAACAAAAGGTGTCAGGAGATGCGTTGCCGGCCTTTAAGGTGGGAGTATGCTCTTTCCTTAAAGGCTTAAAGGCCCATAACTCGTATGGGTCCAGGAAAACAGCAGCCGGTAGTTGATTCCACAAAGTGGCTGTTCGAGGCAAGAAATTTCTTGAAAAACGCATGGTTGTGGAATGCCAGTCGTCAACGTGATGCGGGTGGTCTTTGCATTTTGATGTAATGCTCGGTGGTGGAATTCAGCCGCTGGAATCAACCCGAACAGCTCCTCTGAGCACTAAAAAGAACAGAGAAAAATAAAAAGAAAATATCTATCTCTTAGATTAAGGATTGGTCTTCGCTGCGCTCCAACGAGATACCGTAGGCGTAGTCGCAAAGTGCGGCAACTTATTTTTCGCCCAAGTGGTGCGTACTCGAGCCAGTCTAGAACAATGTGTGACGTTGACGTGCCACATATTCTGCTTAACTTTGCTAATAATTGAAACTAAAATGCCGGTTTGCGTAGTAATACTTTGTAAAAATAATACTACAAGAAATAAGAAAGATACTGGGATCACGTATCATCAGTAAGTATTTTGTATTTTATTAATTTCAATGTAAAATAACAACAAGCGTATGAAACAAAATTTGAAAGATGCCATTGAGTAGACGAATGTTGCGACCGCTATATTAGTGTACTTCAGTTATTTTCACAGCATCATGATACGTACGGTATTTTACTATGGGGTAATGCTGCTGACATTGATATAGTGTTTGCTCTGCAAAAGAGAGCTGTTCGTTCTATATATTAGCTTGGTTATAGACAGTCTTTCAAAGAAAAATTTAAAGAAATAAATATTATGACTGTTCATTGTCAGTACATTTATGAAAATTGAATATACGTTCACAAAAATCGTCACCTTTTTGCTCTTAATAGTGATTTTCATTATTATAACACTAGAAATAAGGGATTGCTTGTAACTAATTCTAGTAGGCTTCATAAGATACATAGAAGCTTTAAGGGTAAATGTATACACTTCTATAATAAAGTCCCAGCCGCTGAATATCTAAATGATCGGAGAGCCTGGGACTATTGGATTATTTTATAGCGATAGAAATGACTGTACTGTACAAATGAATATTGTATATTTTTATTGAAAATAGCGCAAAAAAAGAATGCTGGGAGAGTTTCTTGCGCCGCTTCTTCTCTCTCAGAGCGCCATTTTGTTTCCGAAGCGGTAGTAGTATCTAGTAGTTATTAGAAATGACATCAAAAAGAATTCTAAAGGAATCAATTTTTAGAAAATAAATGCCTTTTATGCCTTATATGAGTGTCAAGATGCCACGCATACTTTTTTTTAGACTGTATTTTAATTTTATTTCTTTTGACTATGTAATTAAGTCTAGTATCGAGGATGTCACTGACTGAAATACAGTTCACACTAGTTTAGCTGTCTTTGCAACTTATATATATATGAGATTTCCACGTATATAGACACTCATCACGATATCTGTGGAACCATAAGGCGTGGAGACTTGAAATTTGGTAGAAATATTCCTTTCGCCGAGTAGAGATCAGCTAAGAACGGATTTAAAGAAATTCCATCCGCAAGAGTTTTTTTTATATAACAGAACAACGTCTGTCGGGTCCGCTAGTATAATATTATAATTTAGAAACATATTGTAAACTTGTTCTTTATTTAGTTTAATATTTGAGACATAAAGTAATAATTATTTTTTATTGTTTCCATAACTTTATCATTAGTAGATTGGACACACAACCTTACCATCTATTCTACTAATAAAAGTATGGCCGTTCTTTCCTTCTGTTAGACTGCGAAAACTACTGAACCGGTCGGAATAATACTTATACCATAAGATGCAGCGTGTTTCGAAAAAGGTTTTAGAATGATAATGATATTATGTCGGTGACTACTTATCCGGATTTTTTTTTGACTTAGGAAAAATATTTAAAAGTCCAAGTTAATTACTTTAGTGTGCATGACAAGCAAACATCTTACACTCGCGATACGCCTGTCACGTCGTTTTAGTGTGCGTGCTTTACCGAAAATAGAGGGTAACTGTTCACCGCTATTTTTTTTGACGTGTTCACAGCTGTCATAGTCTATCTACATTCTAGACATGTAAATTATAAAAGAGTGTCGCAAAAGTAATTGAATTCGACATCCAAAAACACATTCGTTCGTAGTGGGCTTAGATAATTTTTCGTCTAGATAGAGTCTCTTGCTGTTAGAGAACCGTTTAAAACAGGCCAGGAATATTAGTTTTATGTGCGTGACAAGCTACGTCTTACACTCGCAATTTGTATGACACTTTGTGTTTTCACAGCTGTCATATTCTAAATATGTATATAATAGACGTATAAAATATGATCTTAGGTGGCGAAAGAGGATTAAACCGGAGGCGGGTGGCAACAGTTAACAGTTTGTTTTTAACCGACTTCAAAAAAGGAGGAGGTACTCAATTCGTCGGTCTTCTTTTATGTTTGTTACCTTATAACTTTCGACTGGGTGAACCGACTTTGAAGATCCTTTTTTTATTTGAAAGCTGGTGCTTCCCGTGTGGTCCCATTGTATTTGGTCCAGATCTGAGAATGGCATCCATGAGAAAACCATAAAAGTCTTAAATTTGTTATATGTATGTGCCAAAAATAACAAAAATCGTAACTAGAATTAGATTAATTAATCAAATTGTATACAAATGTTTAACCTGATTCCTGCCGCCGAATTTCACCTTCGCACGACACGCCACAAGTTAGGATATCATCCCCACCATCTGGATGTGTGGCGGTCCTCCACAGTGCGGTTTTCAAGAAGCTTTCTCCCTCGTACTACAAAGCTGTGGAATGAGCTTCCTTGTGCGGTGTTTCCGGGACGATACGACATGGGTACCTTCAAAAAAAGCGCGTATACCTTCCTTAAAGGCCGGCAACGCTCTTGTGATTCCTCTGGTGTTGCAAGAGAATGTGGGCGGCGGTGATCAATTAACACCAGGTGACCCGTACGCTCGTTTGTCCTCCTATTCCATAAAAAAAAACGCAATTATTTTTATACTTTTTAGTGCATATTATATCTATTGTTTTGGAATAGTGTATTTGAAGTCGGTTGGTTTTTGTTAAATCACTTAAGTCTCATCATAAAACCATATAAATATATTTACTCTTAACATGCCCTTATCTCGTGCGCTGAACAATTCCATTGTGACACAATGATTAACTGTTAACACATACATAAACGGAAGAGTGGCATATTGAATCAATGTTGTTTATGAATCAATCATTCAAATCAGTCAACCATACTTTATGGGCTATTTTATAAATATCTCTTTCAATTATATTTTTTATGAGAAATACTGACAAGTCGAGCAACACGTGCTCCTGCAGCCGTATTCTGGTACGACTTAATCAAAAAGTTTAATTTCGTATTCTTGGAACTCTAACTTAACTCTATTTAGACTTTGAGGCGCCTATTTCTGCCGTGAATCAATAATGTATAAAATTTATTGTGTTTCGGTCTGGAGGGCGCCGTAGCTTATCAAATTACTGGGCAAATGAGAATAAGCATCTTTTGTCTCAAGGTGACGAGCGCAATTGTCGTGCCGCTCAGAATTTTTGAGGTTCTTCAGGAATCCTGAGCGGCAATTTCGAGCGAGCTTGTCGTTTAACGGCCATTTTTAATAACGTATCTCTAGTTGCGGATTGATTGCCGAAATGGCCACCTTTAGCTTTTAAACAGGCCTTTAATCTGTTTCGCCACGAATCTATGGATTTACGCACTGTTTCCAAGGGAAATTTCCCCACTGCTTGCTCCAAAGATTTTTTAAGAGACTCAATGTCACCGTGTCGTTTAGAGCAGACCATGTCCTCTAAAATTGACCATAATTTGAAGTCTAAAGGGTTGAGGTCTGGGCTAGATGAGGGCCAGTCTGCAACTCTGATAAAGTCCGGAACGTTGGTTTCAAGCCAGGCATGGGTAGTTCGTGCCTTGCGACCAGGAGTCCTGCTGGAAAGTCCACGGTATATTTTTAAAAAGTGTATTGCTAAGAGGTTTTATAAGATGATCCAAGACTGTATCTTGATATACTTTGGCTGAAGTTTTCACTCCTTTGTCACAATAATGTAGTTTTGTGACTGCCTTGATAAGACACGACCCACCAAACCATCACTGACGCAGGATGATGACCACGTTGTACCTTTCCGAAAACTTGAGCAGCTTCTTTAGAACTGCGAGCGTACAATATAGCATTTTGCTTATTGTAGTGTTCTTCAATCGTGAAAATTTTTTCATCGGTAAAGAGGCTATTTCTGTGCCTTTCACCTGCGTATTGCGACAGAAGGCGTTTTGATCGATCCACTCTCTTTAATTGTAAAGATTGATTTAGGGCATGTCCTGTATATAGTCCTAGCGGGAATCTTCATTTCTCGCGATAAGATTTTTTGCTTCCTAATGCGGTTTCGAAGAATTCCGGCTTTAACAGCATTAACAGCCTTTGTAGTTCTAGCAACACGCAGCCGCCCCGATCTTTTCTGGTCTTCGACAGACGAAGTGTTGCTGTATCTGTTGATAGTACGATATACGAATATACGGCTGATACCGAGCTTTTGAAATGTCTGTATTATGATCCACGGCTCCATACCTACTTTGTGCATAATTTGATAATGAACACAAAAAATTTATAATGAAACGTTTTTATGTAACAGTAGGTTTTTATGGCCAGACAAGTTAGTAATATTATTAGTTATAGTCAAAAGCTATTTGTCGATAGGTTATTGAAATGTAAGTAAGAGTAAAAGTAAGCTAAACTAAGGATACATAAGATATTGAAAACTTCTACGGAAATGAGAGGACATACAAATCTAGAGCAAAACTTAGATAGGATCGAACCTTAACATCAACGATTTTGAAATGACGTGCAAAAATCCAACGGCACTTCACGGCCGAAAAATGCGCTGGACCCACTCATCCTGTTCAAAGAAGTCTTGTAAGTAGGCGCATTTGTAAAACATTGTTCGTAGAAGATTGGGGTCAAAAAGTTTCACATATGAATGTCAAGGTTATAGATACATGTTACCATTTACCACTTCTTCAAAAAAAGTTCAGCTTTCATGAAAATAACTGGCAAGAAACTCATTGGTACCTACTGTTTAAAATCTTGATAGAGTTTCAGTAATTTTCAAAATATTTATAAAGAAGAAGCCCGCTGAGTTTCTTCCGCCTACATAAAACTACAACTAAAAAATTAAAACTTCTCACATCACTTAGAAAGAATTTAAGTGTTGACACGTGAAAAAATTAAATCTCTTTTTTTTTGTTTCAAAACGTACTGTGTTGTATGGCTGCAGTCCCTGGTTTTATACATCCAGCTTTAGAGTTCCAGTACAGCCAGGTTGTATTGCGGATATGTTTTAACCTCAGAAAACAGATACAATTAAGGATTGCCATACAAAATAAAACAATATAAAGAAAATAACATAAGATTTCGTGCCTTGACCACATAACAACATAAGTAGTAAGTGTTTATCTAAATAACATTTGCTAATTCTGCTAATATTTATAATTGGGTCGACTGAATGCAGTAGTGTTTTTATGGGACTCACAACAGAGAGTATTCAATAGCACTATGAATAATTAATCTGTAAAAGAATTTCCTGAACTTTTTTATGAGTATTAAGGAACGCTGTATGTGTAGTATGAAAACCTTATAGCAGACCATAGCATGACATAGAATTTCATAGTTATTTATATTAACAAAATATTTACAGTTTTCGTAATGATTCATAGAAGAGTTTTGTATAACATGATTTAAAGTTGAAAGAAACAACAAAATTATTTATAAAAAATTTAATCAGACTCACCGTTTTTTCTCTGAGTTGCCACCAAAGACGCTATGGAGGTTATATAATTGAAACAAAAACCGCGTGTTTGCGGAGCCAAGAATGAGATGTAAATGAATTTGCTATTTGATAAATTAGTAATCGTTGGGCGTTCGTGCGTGTTGTTTAAATAGCTAGTGCTAATGTTGCCATATCTATATTTAGAACTAACGTCTGCCCGCGACTTTATCTGCAAACGTGGATCTTGGTTATGGCCTTGCCTTTAATAGGAATGAATAGCTGAGTGCTTTTTTAGACTTAAGGATTCTAAAACAACATTATTTGTCGCTTCATTGTGTGTCTTCTACCGACTTTATCACGGGGGGTGTTCCGAAGTGCTGTTTCAACTGATTCCTGCCGCCGAATCCCCCCTTCAGACGACACGTTACAAATTAGGATATTATCCCCACCATCTGGATGTGTGACGTTCCCCCACAGTGCGGTTTTTAAGGGACGTTTTTCCACGTACAACAAAAGTGTGGTACCATCGCGTACCTTCCTTAAAGGCCGGCAACGCTTCTATGATCCCCCTGGTGTTTGCAAGAGAATGTGGGCGGCGGTGATCACTTAACGTCAGGTGACCTGTATGCTCGTTTATCCTCCTCTTTCATAAAAAAACATACCGTCGCGCTAACGTGGACGAGACAACCGTTAGTGCGATAAGGACAATAATAGGGTCTCAAATCCTGCATTTTCCCCCCCACAAATTGACCAATCGTGTTGAAATTTTAGAAACTAAAGGGGAAGGAAATACTCTGTGTCGGATTCTTTAAATTTTTCAGCTGATTGTTGGCGGATTTTATACTCTCTGTTATATGCCCATATGATAAAGCCGTTTTAAGCACTTTTTGAAGTAGATACTCTAGCACTTACATAAACAAAAATAATAAAAACGCAAAACAGAGAGACACAGATAATGATATCATATAATTTTTTTATCTACCGTTAAAAACAAAGGACAAAATAGACGAGAAGTTTATATGAAACAATGCCCCTAATGTATCCTCTTAAGAGGCCGCCCTGAAAAACGACTGATTTCGGTTTTTTTTTATGGAAAAGGAGGACGAAGGTCGTACGGGTCACCTAAGTGATCACAAGGTGTTAAGGGATATTTATGTGCACCAGATAGTAAAGTTTTTATTTGGATTGTATTAACTATTGAAAGTTAAAATGTTTTGACCACTAAGTGGGTTATTTTTACTTATAGGTAATCTGGTCCAACTCGCAGCCTTTCAGTGTTGCTTTTCAAAGGTTTTGTTGTTTTTTGTGTCTAAGCAGTTAAATTCCATGACTTAGTATCACTAAAATAAACATTTAGGACGATTGTGCGTTACCATCGATGACATAGCAATGTGCCTATTGACTAAGTTTAAAAATATAGGTAAACAACAAACGACTATCTTGCTCCTCAACATGAACTAAATAATGACACCGTAAACCTTAATTTTGACTATCCAACCATTTGTGATAACATTTTTGATATTGATGATGCAGTACTAGTCAATGAATGAGCTGCTTTTGTCTAACAGCGAAAATTCTTCGCCACCACCGAATAAGAGTGAGCTATTGAGATCACTTAAAGTTACAATTTTGTCACACAATGATATTTTACGGATACTGCCTATGCTTAACAAGTAACTGCAGACAAGCACATTGATAGAGTTAACTAGACGGAGGGGGATGCTAAAAAAGATGACGACACTTTGATGGATATAGAAAATACTTACAAAAATACCACTGGAGAGTACTAATGGAGAAATCAAGATAGATGAGAACTATAAGAAAGATGAGAACTATAAGAAAGATGAGAACTATAAGAAAGATGAGACCGATCTGCAAAGAGAGAAACCGATCTGCATTGAAGAAGACAGGAGAGAAAACATTTCAACGCCTTCTGAAAACCGAATTCGCAGCAATAACGTTTGTATTATAGTCCAAATATATCAAATCAAATTAAATCCAAATGATATGCCTTAAATAGGAAAAAAGGTTAAACAGATGATATGAATAATATACCATATTTATGAAATGTCTCGATTACGTCAAATAGAAAATAAATATCGTAAAATAAATTAGCTTTGCCTACATTTGGCGAATTAAGGCTTTCTATGGTTTTTTTTCTTTTTTTTTATCATATTACATATACCGATATAAAACTAGGTCAACTTAGCATCTAAAAAAAACCACAAAGGTTAACAACTAATGCTAATAACACTTAATAATACCTCACAACTCACAACTTATGCTATAAATTAAATGAACAACAGTGAAAATATTTTAAAAGACATAAAAACTAATAAATATAACTTATAAATATGACTTAGCAGGTTCAAATTCTCTTAGCTGCTATAATTTTTGTAATAGATAATCTTAATAGTTGAACAGCTTTTTCAGTGTTAGCCCCATAGTAAAATCTCTAAGCTAGTATTGGTAGTTTCAACCAATAAGCAGTTAGGTACTGATTATAATACAATATCGTAATATTATTAATTATAAGATTTAAGTTTTTTTAGTTAGAATCTACCTCAAGAATTTTATAAGTTAACTAGCAGACCCGACAGACGTTGTCCTGTACAAAAATCGGTCCAGTCATGTAGGAGGAGTTCAATAACATACACATGGGCAGGAGAATGATATATGGACTGAATTTGGAATCTAAACCATTGTCAAATTCACTGGAACACACAAAAAAAATCATCAAAATCGGTCCAGCCGTTTAGGAGGTAGTTCAATTGTGAATCTAAACCATCGTCGAATCCACTTGAACACACACAAAAAAAATCATTCAAATCTGTCCAGCCGTTTAGGAGGCACTGTCAACACAAGTACAGAAGAATTATATATATAAATATACTGATAATTTATGTATAACTAACAGACAAGAGTTACCTTTTAATTACAATTATATGACAAGTGTTAATTTTTAGATAGAGAAATTTTATCGTTATTAGCTATTACAGTAGTTTCGAATGAGAGTAATGAATATTTGTCAATTATTTTTTGAACTTTTTTGATTATTTTTCTCTTGTTTATCGAAACAACTAAATGTTACATTTATAATAATTTACATTTTTTTAAGTTTCGTAGACTGCAATACTTTATAAAGTTGATGATACTCATTCTAATGATTTTCCAGCCGGTATCGCCTCAATCGCTATGTCGCTGCATTTTAAATCTGTGATATCTTCGTAAATATTTATTTAAATTACACGCTGCAATTTAAATTCATATTTTATGTTATATATTATAAAGATATGATGGCCATAATGATCTATATTAAATGAACAATGTATTTAAGGTACTTTATTGGATAAAGATAAATGCTGAATTGCTCAAATCGCATCGTAAATAAGTCATTATTTCTCATACAAAGTAAAGCATAAAAAATATTAATGTGGGTTATTCTTATGAGATAAACAAATACCATCTCGGACTTTTTGTAGACCTTATTAAGTTTATTTATTTATTTATTGACACACCAACAGCATTACATACAAAACATTAAAAATAATTATGGTCTTATAGGTTTATAATCTGGTATGAATGCCAGTTACTGGTGCATACACCACTCTTATTGCAAGACATTAATTTAAATACAAAATACAGTTCGACCTACAAATTTAACAAGGATTTTAAGCAGATTACTAACAATAATAGATACAATATAACGAAGAAATAGTTTGTATGAATATCAACTAACATATTATTATTATTTACAAACAGAAATGTGCGGTTAGTTTTTTTTTTCAGACTTGTCACTGTGTCATGAAAAATATCAAAATCTTTTATGGACGCGGAAAATCGATTGTACTCAGAACACATCCTTGATAATGGAGGGCATTTGTCCTACTTACTTTAAGTTGTACAATACTGTGGTACACTATTTTGATCTATCTCGTAGGCTCAGCCAGCATTTGCTATGTAAGCGCAAAAAATGGGTTTATTGACGACATCATATTAGAAACCTCTAAAATTATCAGTGTCTCTCTACTATATTATAATGCATTTGACGACCTGTATAGCCGAGTGGTTAGCGACCCTACCTACTCTAAGCTAGAGGTCCCGGGTTCGAATCCCGGTAGGTGCAAGCATTTATATGATGAATATGGATGTTTGTATCCGAGTCATGGATGTTTATATGTATTTATGTATGTTTATGTGTATGTTTATATGAATTTATGTATGTTTAAGTAAGTATATTGTATTAAATATATCATTGTCTTGTAACCCATAACACAGGCTATAAATGCTTAACTTGGGGCAAGATAATTTGTAATTTGTGTAAAAAGTGTGTCAATATGTCTAACGCGTATTATTAAATATCAAAGTATACATAGCGACCACAGAATAGGTAAAAAACATCTCTTTAAACTGTTCTGTCATAGGAACAGACAGCGGGTTAGCGATAGCAGTAGACGTTGGTGCTTCTCGGAAGGATACTGCTGCCTATTCTCCCTTCTTTGTATCCCTTAGTCACCTCTTACTACACCCACAGGAGGAGATGCAGTGGTGCTATTCTGGTGTGACACCACATGCAAAGTATTTAATTACCATTTCGTATGATCAGCTGTCTGCTTTTTGACTTCGACGTATTATTTATATTCAAACACGGGTGTACTCAATTTTGATTAATTTCTGGAAAAGCAATTTTCTTAAATAAATAAAAAGTAGTTTAATATCAAAAAAACACACCCACTTCAAAAATATATGAAGGTAAATCAAATTTTAAAAGGATATACTTCTCTACAACATTTTGAATTTGGTGGTTATCAACTCTCAACTTAAATACTAATAAATAATTATTCAACTTTATTATGTTTTTCATTTCCATTTTTCTTTAAATCGGTATTTTTGTAATAGGTTAATTATTACTGCTATACAAGATTGCGTGAAAAATAAAATCGCAATTGTTTGTTTATCTTATCCTCTGTCATTACGAGAAGACTAAAGCAACTGTCAACTCCAAATGTTACGAGGGACTGCTGAAAACCAGTCTTGTCTTGGTGTCTTCTGCACTCACTAACAATGTACTGAGTCAGCTCCTTTTTGCAGGGAATCATGCGCCGCACAGTTTTTGGAGTGAAACTTCTTTAGAATCGTTGTGATTTCAAACCGGATGCAACGGAAAAAACGACAGGTAAGAGACACAAATACAAAAATGTGTAGGATGACGCCGGCAAAGAATGAGACAGAAATATGCATACTATTGAAGTGAAAACTTCTTTATCATCGTTGTGATTTGAAAGTCGATGAAACGAAAATGCGGTTAAAAGAGCAGTCACATCAATTCATAATATTAACATGGGAGATAATGAGATAGGAAGCATAATATAATGTTTTGGTACCAGGCGATCATAGTTTAAGAAGAGATTGTCTTAAGTATGGCGCGAGTATACCTTAATATAATACTCTGACTCCAAGCGCACGACGTATTACTACATAGACACCAAGGAGAACATATTATAATATATATTAGTGGTGGTAAGAATGTCTTTCATAGCGGTTGAAATCATGTGTCATCCTAGAAACACGTACCAGGAATTCATATGCAGTTTAGAGGTTCACGCACCATGCAGGTTTCACTTCTGACATGTGTACTTAGTACGCACGCAATGTTTTTTTAAATAATTTTTGTTACTTATTCCATTAAATTTAGTATTTAATTTGTAATTAATACTGTAAATTGAAGGTGTGTGTGTTTTTATTGCTAATACAGTGATTCTATTCTATTCATTAGTTTCCTATTTTTAATGCTTAAAAGTAGGCTATCAGTCAGTCTACAGAAATAACGAACGTGAGTTGAATATCATAACAGTAAAGTTAACTTTACTTCTTAACAAATAATTGCGCAAGACGAACGACATGATGATGACGTAAATGGACTTATTGTATTTGTTGGTGATTATGTTGTAGATAACATTTTTACCGTCATAATAGCAACATTTATATTTGTTTCAATGTAAGCGATCAGAGGAAGATAGGAGTCATAAATAGAGCACGGTAGTGGGAGGCTCTCTTGCATAGGATGTTTGCCGTGAACCAGGAATGTGTAAGCATTATTGTGTTTCGGTCTAAAGGGCGCCGTAGCTAGTGAATTTACTGGGCAAATGTGACTTAACATCTTATGTCTCAAGGTGACGAGCGCATTTGTAGTGCCGCTAAGAATTTTTGGGTTTTTCAAGCATCCTGAGCACTGTATTGTAATGGGCAGCATGTAAAAATTATCATCAGCTGAACGTTCTGCTCGTCTCGTCCCTTATTGTCATAAAAGAAACGGCAATACTTCAAGCTAGTCAACATTCTAACGCTCTGCAAAGCGCAAGTCCGGCCACATATGAAGTATAATTGCTGTCATCTCTGGTCTGGCGCCCAAGTTTCAGATTCAACCATTTCACCGTGTGCAACGCAGAGCTGCGCGAATTGCCGGAGATCCAGGGGCGTGCATTGGTTTTCTAGCAAAGTAGGCACTGTAGATCTAACTAGTCGTAGCTGCGCTTTATTCCACGACATAAGTTGTATGAAACGCTGCTTGCTTCGTATATGCAATCTGTAGACTGCCTACCGTAGGTAGGTAGGTAGATTAACTTTAACACTAGTGCTATATTTATTTAGGTACATAGCGATGTAGGCACTGCTTAATTGCCTATATGATATGCACGCCCCTGCGGGGATCTAGCTAGATCTGTGAGTGGCTAGACCACATGGCGTTGCGTAGAGACGTCCCTTCATTGTGTGTCTTCTACCGCATTTATCACGTGGAGTTTTCCGAAGAGCTGTTTTTTGCGCCTCTCTCTGGTCTTACGCCTCTCTCTCCCCAAGAGAAGGTCGTCTTCGATGTAGGCTTAGAGGGCACCTGCCCAAAGCCAACTGCAGGTGGTGTTTAGTGGGTAGGCACCTAGGATTCACGTGAGTCCCACATAACCAACGCAGACTTAGGCTGTGTTGGTATGCATGAGCATTCACCACCTCCCTCCCGTCGTTATCCCGGAGGGTAGCCCTTTCCCTTGTTTGGGCGCAAAAAAAAAAAGATGAGCTGTTTCATCTGATTCCTGCGGCCGAATTTCACCGTCGCATGACATGCCGAATATAATACATTACGATATCATCCGCATCATCTGTCTACAGTAGCGTTTTCAGGAACTTTCTTCTCCTACATCTAAGTTACAAATAACGACTAATCCCTTTGTGCAGCAAAAAGATGATATTAATAACGGCTGCACTATATAATTGCCTATAATAATATCTCATAGGACATCATGATACCTAGAGTAAACTAGGCGAGCCATATCTATGAGTTACTCTACTTATGTATGTAGGTAGATGCTTAACTAGTCTACTTATCCTTGATGGCTCCATTGTAATTTGGAATCAAGAATAATGCTAAGAAATACATAATACAAGTAGTTTTACGTCTCGACAGTTTAATTTACCAAAGAAATTGAAACTCATGAGAACAATTATTTTAAGAAAAAAAAACTTTTAACTTTTGGCCGTCAATATGTCGATAACGTTATGTATATAGATTGACCTTAGGTTTTAAACTAACCTTAACTTTAACTGGGTGCATAAATTGTAATAAAGATATTATTATTATATAGATCATTTAAACGTCTAGATAGGCTGTGACAGATAGACAAACTTCAATATAATCGTTAAAGAAAACGTTTATGTGGTAAATGTACGATAACATATATTTTTTAATAATAATACAGATTGGGTATAAAGCGACCGTCCTCAAGCAATTTAAATATAAAATTTTATTGTTACGAAATTTTATTAAAAAAAAGAAGCCCGACGCCCGTTCTTCTCAAGTCCGAGGCATAAATACTAGTGGGAGGCTTCTTTGTAAAGGATGCCGACTAGATTATGGGTACCACAACGGCGCCTATTTCTGCCGTAAAGTGAAATTACTGGGCAAATGAGACTTAACATCTTATGTCTCAAGGTAACGAGCGCAGTTGTAGAGCCGCTCGGAATTTTTGGGTTTTTTAAGAATACAAAGCGGCACTGCATTGTAATGGGCAGGACGTATCAATTACCACCATTAGAACGTTCTGCTCGTCTCGTCCCTTATTGTCATAAAAAAATCAACAACTTAAAATTATACATATTAATAAATCAATCTGACATCATTCAGTTGTAGACGTTGTTAGAATTTAGAAGAAATTTGGTGATGTCCAAGTTAAATGCTTGTGCTAGGATTTGTTTTATTCTGAATCAGGTTTTTTTAGGGGCCCAAGAAAACATATGCACATATGTACATCGATATTTTTAATTAATAATAAAAATATTATTGGTTTTATAATGTCAAACTGGAAGTTTTATGAAAATCGTAATCTGATTAAACTGGCAAGTGATTACTTTTTTTATGGAAAAGGAGGACAAACGAGCGAACGCGTCACCTGGTGTTAAGTGATCACCGCCACCCACATTATCTTGCAACACCAGAGTAATCACAGGAGCGTTGTCGGCCTTCAAGGAAGGAGTACGCCCTTTTTCTGAAGGTTCCATGTATCGTCCTGGAAACACCGCACAAGGTAGCTCATTCCACAGCTTTGTAGTACATTGGAGTAAGCTCCCTGGAGAAAACCGCACTGTGGAGAACAGCCACACATCCAGATGGTGGGAATGATATCCTATTTATTACAACTTTTAAAAATAGTCTCCATTCGCGTCATTAAATCACTGCATCCGATGGAACCACTGAGAAAAACCACTTTGCCTACTTCAACTTAGGTGTCTCCGAAGGCCTTTTAATGCGCAGCCACAACTGCTTTGACATCCATACAACGTTACCTCGAGTTTTTCTTTTATTTTTACGGACTAAATAAAAATCACATGTCGCGAGGTTGTTGCTATGCGGCAGGTGACCCAGTTATTCCACGTGTGCCGTCGCTCAATAGTCGATCATTCGCTGGGGTTGCGCGACGTGGCTTTGTCGTGGAGACTGACTGACTGCTTAGCAACTTACGGCCCTTTCCAATATTCAGTCTGTCTCTTACTTGATATTAAAATATCGTTGACTTTTCTGTCCCAATATACTTATCGACGGTAACTCACCATACCTTATCCGTACACGCTGTCTGTCAATGGGACGACGTATAGCTTACCAGCGATAGAAGTTTGTATGAAAATTGCAATTCACGCGTCGCAATATAGGCCGATATGAATGACTTATCGGGTATATTGGGACAGCTAAAGATTATTGACAGCTAATTACTGACAGTAGAAGGTAGTAGTTTATCTCTATCCCAATATACTATATATTGGGAGCGGCAATTAGCGACTTTACTTAGCAACTCCGCGGAAGGAAACACCCGTCTTTTGGTTTCAGGATCATAACAGTAAATCCAGCTTTTGTCACTCGTCAGTGTGTCGAACACAGTATTAGAGAGAACCTCCGTTAAATCTTTCAACCTTATCACAGCAAAGATCAACAAAGAGTTTTTGGGTCTCGGTCGAATTATAAGGTACCGGGAACAAATCTTCCTACTAAAAACCGCTAATGTTGAGATGAGGCTTCATCTTTAAAGGCCAATAACTATATTGTTGAAATAAATAACATCGAAAGTCATAAAAAAACATTGCATGAAATATTTCTCGCGTTAAGGTCTTGATGACGTTACACATAAGTAAGTATCTAAAAAAAACATTAATTTAAAATGTACCAAAAGAATTATTACACGATCGCCATCACGATCGGAAAACTTTATTAATAAACAAGAAACATAATTACTTAGATAAAATAGCTAGAGCAATACGGAACCACAACCAAACCCTTACAAAATATATCGAAAAAAGTGGTGGAGTAAACTTTGCTGTATAAAAAAGTAGACACAGGAGATATTGGTTAGTACATACCAATAAGCCATATGCCATGAATATGCCACACCCATTTCAAAAGAAAGTCACTCTAAACAACCTTGCTTGGTTTATAAACAAAATAAGGCAAGTTTAAAAAATATATATAGTATGGTTAAATTTATTTCATACGGTACAGAAAGTATTTTCGATAGGATTAAAACGCATGTAATTGTAACTGTGCTTTTACATTAGATTTAACGTAAAAGTTACATTTTTATTATTATACCCCTGAAAAAGTGCTCTGGAGAGGTCTCGAAACGTCGGTTTAAATAAAAATATTTTATTATAATCTTCGTCCTTGCTTAAAGATTTAATTTGACAACTCCTACACTGTATTGATTTTGGGTGTAGTCGACTAGTCGTAGAACGTAACGCAAACGTCACTTTAGACCTGAATTGCGATTCGCGCAGTGGAGTACTCGAGTATGTCAAAACTCGAAATTAGGTGGTAGTGAAACAGCAAGTAGTGAGATTTTATTTATTTTAAAATATTTTTTACAAGTTTAATTTAATAAAATGGGCACACAAAAACCTGGAGAGTGGGCCAATACTTTGATATCAAGGTTCGAGGAACAAGTAAGTTTAAATTTGTGTATGAAATATATTTATTAGTATAGCGTAATCCACCCGGAATATATTTTAATGTTATTAATAGTTTACTCAGTAAATAACACAGTATTATGTTGAATAATATTTATTATTAATTAATCTTAAGTATACGACTCTCAGTGTACAGTCTAGATTTAAATATATATGAAAATATTTTTTTTAAATAATGTTTAATAATATTATGCTTTCGCGTTTTATTATTTTCATTAGATATTTAATGTGTGTAATACTTTATGTCGTTGGGTATATTATAATTAATGCTGTATAGAAGAATAATCATCTAACAAAATTATGTAAAATAAAGATTATACTGTAACAGTGTATCAAATAATACATGATTATTTCATAATCATTAGGTATGTCTTTCGATTATTTATATGAATGAACAATGACATAAATTATAAAAATAATATCTGATACAAGCTATCTATAGACTATTTACTACCTATCTTATGTTGTATTTTACTCTGTGTATTTCAGAGTTTATAATCATTTTATTTAAACAAGAATAAATAAAATAAGGTGTCCCAATTACTAAGAAATAAGAATTGAAGCTGCAGCACTACAACCTAAAGTGTACATATCAATAAAATATTACACATTTGATAATATTAATATTGTGTATATAATATAGAACACATTAAAAAAGGTTTTGATAAAAAATATTTTAAAATGGAACGCACATGGAGTCAATCCCAGCTGTACATTTTGTTGCAAAAAGGAAGAAACACCATGCCCCATCTGAGTGAACAAAACAAAAATATGACATGTAATAATAGAATTAAATAATGAAATTAATACAGTGGTAAATTGGCTAGAGGATAATAATCTTCAAGTTATTATTAAAAAAACCTCATTTATGCAATTTAGTTTAAGTAGCCGCTCTAATAACTATAGCCTTAAGATAAATTATACAAATACCCAAATAGAAGAAGCTCTGCATGTTAAATTTTAAGGAGTACTTCAAGATAAAAATCTAAAATGGAAAGAGCATGTAGACATGGTATGCCAAAAAATTTATAGATATATTTATGTGTTATATAGATTGCGTAAAACGGCTTTACCAAGTACAGTCCTGGCAGCTTATCATGGTTATGTCGCATCAGTACTTTGATATGGACTAATCTTGTAGGGAAACTCTGCGATGCTAATAGGGCTTTCATAGCCCAAAAGAGATGCTTAAGAGCTATGACAGGAGCTTTTTAATTAGATTCGTGTGAACCACTGTTTAAAGAATTACATATTCTTCCATTTCCCTGTATGTATATATACAAAATATGTATCTTTGTCAAACAAAATGACCATTTATTTACAAAAGCAAGAGATATTTATCCGAGAAATACAAGAAACGGTGACAGACTGGTGATTGCACACAAATTTCATAATGCATCCTACGGAAAATGTAGCTATGTCATGTGTATAAAAATATTTAATAAACTCCCTCCAAGCTTACGCGTATTACCCGTCCAACGATTTAAAAAGGATCTTTTTACATGGCTTTTAGATAAATGTTTTTATTCCATAAATGAAATGTTGACACATTAGGTTAAATTAAATTGACTTTAAAATATATATTAATTCTAGTCTTTAAATAATGATGTTTAAAAATAATAATTATAATTTAAATTAACCTAAGTGCTTAAAATATAGAGTTTGTTAATCAATTATAATAATAACTAGAATTTTGTTAATAATAATTTTGCATGCCAGAAATGGCCGATAACATTGATACATTAAAACTATTTACACCCATTGTTAAATGTTTTCTAGCAAAATAAAGAATTTATTTATTTATTTATTAAAAAACACTTAGGTCAAAAATGATATTAATGAATGTCATTTAATAAATCATATAATAATAATGACAATAATAAATAAATCTAGATGGACTATGACGGCTGTAAAAAAAAATTGAGGTTGATGTAAATGTATAATTTTTCTAAGTTTTTAACCATTTAGCACAATTTAGATAAAGTTAATCTCTACAGAAAAGAAGTGGCACACTTCACTACAGTTTTAACATTTTACATTACCTACATTTAAATACAATGTATGCAAAGTGATGCAATAAAAATACTCTAACATTTTAACTTATCTGTTAAAAAAGAAACTAATTAAATCAATCCACACTGATATAAGTTATTAATGCAATCCACTCCACTGAAACAGAAGATGACATCTCCGAGGATATGAGCTTCCAAAAGAGTCTATAAGAGCCTCCCGCTCCAAAAACATTGTCAGCTTTATAGATTCAAGATTTGACGATTGGACCAAGAGATTCTACAGTGTATCTCTACACTATAGAATCTACAGCATCTCTAACTGGGCAAAAGATACAATATACACAAAAGGATTGCAGTGAAAAATGTTTTGTTTTATTTTCAAATATGTACACAAGCAAATATTATAAATATACTTGTGGACCAGACAGACATTATCCTGTACACACATCTTAAATTTGAAAAATTGATCCAGCCGTTAGGAGGAGTTCACTAACATACACATGAATACTATACTAATAATACAACAGATGAACAAAAGAAATATATATATTAAGATTACTTTAAAATATCACGGCTCATTAAACAATTTAATTTTTTTTTATGGTGAGCATAAATGAGAGCATGGGTCAGATGATGTTAAGTAATTACCACCACACTGTCCTGCAGCACCTGAGAAATCACAGGAGTACTGTCGGCCTTTTAATGCAGATGCACGAGCTTTTGGTGATAAATTATTATAATTTATGGTAATACATTGCAATCCGCGTATGTGTTTGATCTCATTTCAGTCATAGCATGTCATGATATGGCAATGCTATCAATGTTTTTCAATAAAAATGGTTTCAAAACTCCTCCTATGGAGAGTAGGAGGAGTATTTGCAAAGAGAAACCTTGCAATGGCAGAAATTGTAACAATAAACATGTGCATTCATCTAATTTTTGTATAATAATAATATAGGTTTTGCTGAATGACATCATGGCATATATATAAATATAGTTACACATTGGAAGTTAGGTTATTTTAAAGTATAAATAGTATTAAAACCTTTGAGTTGCTGTAAGGGTAAAATGTTCAGATAAATGTAAGTACATGTATCATGCTAAGAATAAGTATGCATGGAATCTTCTTTTGTTATATCTATTGGTAAAAATACAGTGGGACTAGAGGATTTGGTGTTATTCTGAAGTTTGATTTAGGTAGTCCCCAACGAAAACACATCACTCATAACCCACTTTCTAAAATAGCCGTGATTTATATTTCATTGAATATAACATTATTTTAGGGGCCTGAGATATTATTGAATAATTCTAGTTCTCTTACCCAGTGAATTGCTGTGTCCTTTGATCCTTTGCAAGGGTTTCCTACTCTGTTCGTTTTTGTTATATATTTGAGATTGTTGTGACATTCCAGTACAAGGCATGACTTTAAGACTTATACTTTATAGACAGTATTATAAATGCTATCCAAATTAGATGTATTTTTACCCATATTGATGGGTATAAATTAACATATTCTAAAAACACACCAAAGAATCACCCCGTCATCATTACGTAAGAGTCACTAGTTGTATTTAATACTAGCTGACCCGGCAAACGTTGTTTTGCCATATAAAGTATAATTCACGCGATAGTTTTATAAGTAATAAAATATTGCCTATATTATAGCCTGTACATCATTTTGTTCTATTGTCAATAGCTTTTGCAGCGCACGCAAAAATAGGTTTTCGATTTTACACCTTGTGTTACAAAATAGCAATTTTATTACGGATCCCTAATTTTGAAAAAAAAAACATAGCCTATAGCCTTCCTCGATAAATGGACTACCCAACACTGAAAGAATCATTAAAATCGGACCAGTAGTACCAGAGATTAGCGCGTTCAAACAAACAAACAAACAAACACTGCAGCTTTATAATATTAGTTTAATATAAAGGAGCATATGGACCGAAAACAGCGCTCTCGCATGTAAATAAATAAAGTTTCTTTTACAACAGTATTAAAATATGTCCTATTTTAATACTGTTATAAAAGAAACTTACGTCAAAATGCAAAATACCACCTGCATCATGTTCACGTCTGCCATTCCACAACCGCGCGTTTTGCTAGAACATTCTTGCCTCGCACATCCACTTTGTTGAAAAAATAATTACCGGCTGCTGTTTTTCCGGACCGATACAATTTTGGGACCTTCAAGAGCATACCCTAACATGCATAACCCTTAAAAGCCGGCAGCGCAACTCTTGACACCTGATGTTGCGAATGTCCACGAGTGGTTGCCTCATCATTCCCCATCCCGTGAGCCTCTTGCTCTTATATGTATAAAAAATAGTGTTATATCGTGTATAATTCGTGTGCAAATCTTACTGGCATTTCAACTTTTTCTAAATCTAAGTAAGATTAAATAAATAAAATAAAAATAAAAAGCCTTTTATTACCGGAAAATTTACATTTCTTAAAATCTATGTAACTATTTGTTAGTTATGTATAATTTATTATATATTTGTTATTTGTCTCTCTTTTATATATTTTTATGTGTATTCTATGTATTATATTATAGTGTTTATAGTAACTTAATTTTTATTTAATCTACCGGGACTCCAGAATGGGTGAAGGCTTGCTCCAGTGATACCCATTTGACTCTGTCTTCAGGTACTTTTCTCCAGTTTGGACCAGCGATTGCTTTAATATCATCTTCCCATCTTGTGATAAGAGTATGACTTATTAATTGTGTGCGTGCGTGCGTGTGTGTTTTATTTACATTTACTGTGTACCTGTATATTTCCAGTTGCCGTACAAAACGGGAGCCCAGAGTCTTCACTCCCGCATCAACGAAGAACAGTGTAAGGCATGTCTTGTTCAGATCAGCAGGCATCGTTTCTCGCTCGTCATATCAGGCCTCACCAAGATACTACAGAGAGTCAACGAAATGGTATATTGATTTTGTTTTGAAGTGCTCTTAGTCTACAAATTTACCGCTTATAAAATCAAAAGTGTCTGGCTAATGAGGAAACATTATCTACTTTTTACCCAAATATTATATATAGAAATCAGCTTTTGTACTATAACGTAAGTAAAATTATAACTTCATGAACATTAAGGATGTCTAGCAAGGGGTTGCCACGATATTGTCTGGCAATGAATAACGTCATTTTTAATAATATTCTGAAGGTAATACCGAAAAATCGCACTTTATTATATGATGTATTTATAAATGCCACTGCCAAAGCCACTGTAATCCAAACTCCATATGGGTCCATCCTTCTTACCTGTGTAGGTAACATGCGCTGACAAACTTTCAGCTTTTATAAAATAACGTAGGTCTGGGGTCAATATCAACTTTTGTTAAAAATAACACATTGCTGAAATGGAACAACGGAGACACCTGGTACAAGTATTATTTGCCTATAAGGTGACTCCGGCCACTAGCTGCTGTAAATCTATGTTTTTAAGAGAAATAAATTATTATTATGTAGACGACCTGTCAGCTCGATAATGAGTGACCGATTTTAGCGACCCCAACTTTGTGATCCGAAAACACCCCTGAGCTCGTTCAAAATGAATATCTAAAAACAGTGCCTTCTTGTACAATAAAATGGGAAAAATAGCAAAATCTATTTAATTTATTCCCGATGGTATAAAATTAGTAGTTTCGCTTCACTGTGATTCTTTTTACGGAAGAGTAGGACAAAAAATATGCATTAGGTCACCTGGTGATATGTGGTTACAGAGGCCCATATTATCTTGAATTACAAGAGGAATCACAGGTTCGTTGCCGGCCTTTGAAGGTTAACGCGCTTTCTTTGAAGGAACCCATGCCGTATCGTCCCGAAAACACCGCACAAGGAAGCTCATTCCACAGCTTGGTTGTACGTGTAAGTTCACTCCCCGTGATAAATGCGGTAGAAGACAGAGATTGAAGCGACGCAACGCCAAGTGATCCAGCCGTTCACAGAGCACTGGGTCCCTGACAATTCGAGCTGCTCTGCGTTGCACGCGGTCAAATGGACCGAGATGATACTGGGATGCGCCAGACCAGAGTTGATAGTATTACTCCATATGTGGCCGGACCTGCGCTTTGTAAAGCGCTAGAATGTGGGCTGTTTCAATTTATGATGCTCAGCTTCTTCGAAGCCAATTTGGCTTTGCCATCTAGATGACTGAGGCCATTTCTAATGGCTCGAGATTTCGAAATCCAGTTTTCTGAACTAGGCGAGTCTGGGGAGTGTTGTCGAAGATTGGTACATTTGTTTATCGATAAGTTTGATACGACAAATGATTTTATTAGCGCTTAACGTGCAAACTTGAGTCTTCTCGGGGTTATATACACAAGGTTCATTTTACCCCATTCCGCGACGTTCTCAAGAGGACTTGATAGAAGACACAAGTTTCATCCGGCATTGGTTGACGATTTCCCGAGAGAGACCTGCATGGCCCGTGTATATGACTGACTCTTCATGCTTTCAGTATCAGCCTACGCTAACATCTTGTATACCTCGGCCACTCACAGAGATCGAGAAAGGTTACCACGACACTCTTGTGATAGTTTTGGACACTTTGGAGATATGCCTCAGCTCACAACCCAAAGATACCGCAAAGTATGACGAAGCAATGAATGTGAAGATACTATTAAAGGAAGTTTGCCAGTTTATTGGTAAGTTTGACTTTAATTTTTATATCTGTTGTCAGTGTACGTAGGTTTAGGTTTAGTTTACTTCATGATATAAAACCACAGACGGACAATAAACAACCAGACATGACGCTCAAAAATTGTCCTAAACAAAACTCTGTCATTCGGCACAAATTTCACCCCGAAAAATCGCAGGAAATATTGTTCGCCTAGGGTGAAAGTTAAGATTTTTCTTCGCTGTGATTGCCATGACTTGACTGGCTTGGGCACGGTAAGGCACATTTGTGGGTCCTCCTCCTCCGGGTCTGCTCCTTCTCATGTCCAAGTTTCGTCAGGTGGTGCTGTGGCTGCTACGCCGACTGTCGAAGACAGCAAACGTGGTAAATATGTCGGTCTCAGTGAATATTTAAACATCTTTTTGCCGTTTGGTGTTGAGACACTTGGCCAGTGGCGTGGAGAATGTAAAAAGTACGAATCTACGCGCCTCAATAGGGCTACTGGAAACCAAAGCGCTGGCAGCTATATCAGTCAACGAATTAGCCTATCTATCCAACCTGGAAATGCTGCCAGTATTTTTGGTACACTTCCCCATAAAGATAGTTTTAATTTAAAGTATTTAAAGTAAAAACATGTATTATAGGGGTATTTGCGTCTCAGATTTTGTTCAGGATCAAATGCGGTCTCCGACTGTGTGATAGTGGTCTGATCTTTTCGATCTGAGTTTTCATTTGTGCGCCAATCACGGAGAAACTACTGGATATATTTCATTTAAGTCTTCTAAGTTGTATTTCTTAGAATTTAGACACTTGGCTCTTCTCTAAAAAAAAAATATTGCGATGACTTCATTTATTATAAAGTTTTAAGAAACAATGCTTTTTATAAGCACCACGTGCTCAGTCATGTGTATACGACGATGAAGTCGAGGGTGTCAGCTAGTAATAAATAACAAGACAATATTTGGTTCCAGATATAAGAAATGAAGGCAACATACAGAACGCTTTACTCCGTCAATTGGCAAGCAAAGTTCTCTTTGCTCTAAGCCTAAACTTCTTCAATGCTGTTTTTAACAGGATTAGCGCAAGACTACAGGTAACCATATTTACATACACAGCAGAGATTAAATTACCAAATTAGGTATGAATGCTTAGGAGATTATAAAGGGGACTGCATTTTTAGGCTGTTACAGGAAACCACTTACTAATTTATACGATACGATAAGTTACTCGAACGGTTAGCTCAGTTGGGAGAGCACTGCCACGGAACGCCAAGGTCGTGGGTTCGAGCCCCCTTATAAAATTTTGTTTTTCAAATTTTATTTGTGTATTAATCCTAGAAGTGAGGGTTATCACTTTAAAAACATAACAAATTGTTTAGATTTACAAGAGCGACATCTCAATTCAATCAATTTCGTGATATGCAGATATTGGGGTTGAGCAGGTTATCAACTGTAAACTGTAGACCCTGCAGATGAAGCGAAGACCTGAGAGTTGAACAAAGTATACAAGATTTTATGACGATACATCACTCGAAAGATTAGCTCAGTTGGGAGAGCACTAGCACGGAACGCCAGAGGTCGTAGGATCGAGCCCTGCATCGTTCATAAAATTTTGTCTTTCAAATTTTATTTGTGCACTTACTAAATATTAAAAAATATTTTTTTAAATGTATGTGTTTCAGTTAGTAAGTATAGTAAGACTTTAATTAATTTCAATGTCACAGTAGTAGACTTTATTACTCGTGATAGACTAATAATTAATATTTAATTATTATTGAAAAATATTAGATTAAATAACAAACATACATTAACATAACCTAACATTGGATTAGTATCCATATCTTGACTAACACGCCTAAATACGAGTACCAATTTGCAGTAGAACAAATCGGTACGACGGCAGACGGCGTGGGCTGGAAATTTCACCTCTCTCATCTTTTTAGTGGATGAGTTGAGTCACTTTGTATTTATTACACATGTGACAATATTATGAATGCTGTTACTTTTCCAAAAAGTAACACAATATTTCTTTTCAGGAACTTGCATCTAGCTCAGATGAAAACCCCGATTATACAGATATAGAACTTATACAATATATAAATATTGATGTTTTAAGGCTTATCAGACTATTTACAGGTAATTAATATATATACTAAGCCGCTATGTTTCGCATTACTTAGTGCCGGAGCCCATTCCTTCCGTCCTTCCTCCAGAATATGTCAGCGGTCCTTAAAGACATTTCACCCCAGGAGGGCACCGGCCACAAATGACGATATCATCCCCACCGTCTGGATGTGAAGTGTTCCTCCACAGTGCGGTTTTCAAGGATCCATCTTCCACTTACCTACAATCAAGTTTTGGAATGAGTTTCCTTGTGCGGAGTTTCCAGGGCGATACGACATGGGTACCTTAAGAAAAGCGCGTAGGTATATCTTTCTAAAAGACTCCTCTTCCATAAAAAATTAACATGTTATTAAAAGGTACAAAAACCCACTAGATTTTAATGACCAAAATAAGAGTCGGGTAATGTAGAAGATCTTATTTTTAAGGTCATATCGTCCTGGAAACACCGCACAAGGTACTGTCTTGGAATAAAGAGAAAAAAAAACAAAAAAGCAAGCATTCTACCTTAAAGGCAGGCAACACATCTCTTGACCGCTGGTATTGCGGATGTTCATAAACGATTCCCTCATCATTTACCATCACGTGTGCCTCATGCCCGTTTGCCCCCCTCTTATATCAAATAAAAACAACGTAAGCACACTTTTCTCCTTAGTCGTGTGTCATCTGTCATTAACCGAATCAAATCTGAACTCAATAAATATTTTACATTGCTGCTTATAAATATATAATGTATAAATACAGTAGTCGAACCTTGCTATGGTGTGATTTTTGGCATGATTTTCACCAGTGGGACCAGCTCCTTTGCACAGGATGCCGGCTAGATTATGGGTACCACAACGGCGCCTATTTCTGCCGTGAACCAGTAATGCTTACATTATTGTTTTTCGGTCTGAAGGGCGCCGTAGCTAGTGAAATTACTGGGTAAATGAGACTTAACATCTTATGTCTCAAGTTGACGAGCGCAATTGTAGTGCCGCTCAGAATTTTTGGGTTTTTCAAGAATCCTGAGCGGCACTGCATTCAATGGGCAGGTCGTATCAATTACTATCAGCTGAACGTCCTGCTCGTCTTGTCCCTTATTTTCATAAAAAAGTATAATGTTTCATATGTCGGCTTTGTTTTTATACGACGTGATTCGTCTATATGTATAGAATGTCGTTGGTAATATAGCAATAAATGTTGTTGTCTTTCAGAATGTATACAAAAGTTTAAGTTATTACGGAAATATACACCAATAGTTTTAGTGTTGGCGCTTGAAAAGGCTGTCTGGAACTGGATGGACACTTATCCTCAGGTACTATAACCAATCAATATATTTTTGGAGTTATACTTATTTTGGCGCGTAATGGAAAAAAATATTTATAAGATGCGCGCGCATACCGTCACGCAAATTCAACACCCTGACGTTAGCTGGTCAACTAGACCATTTGTATTATACTTCAGCTACCAAGCCTCTTGTAAGTCATATGTCTACTGAAGTGAAACCTTCAAAAACTTTGGCTTCAAGATAATTAGACGAATGTAAAATTTCGGGAAGAGGATAATTGTAGGTTTTAGTATTGATCATAGCGATATTATTTATTTATTTATGATACACTGTTTGATAATTATTTTATTTATATATATTACACAGATTTTCAGACTCAGAGCTTACATTTTCGATAAATGATACGTGAGGCTCATGTTAACTAAAGTACTAAATAAATACTTTGGTCTTAAAATAGTCCACATATATTTGGAATACTGCGTCGATTACTGTTTTACTCAACATTTTCAAATTTAATTTGGCGTCCAAAAATACAATCAACGTAATCGCTGTATCCGATTAAAAATTACATTAAACCTCTTAATTGCATATGAGGTCCTGGTACATGTTGCTAGATTGACACATACATTTCAACCGCTATGAAAGACATTACTATCACCGCTACCATATGTATGTTTTTTGTCTGGTGACTTATGCAGTAAAACGACGAGAGCATAACTTCAGAATATATAAAGCTATACTAGCGTCATACATAGACGACCTGTATAGCCGAGTGGTTAGCGATCCTACCTACTAAGCTGGAGGTCCCGGGTTCGAATCCCGAAAGGTGCAAGCAATGTTATGTAACGTGCAAGTAACGTAACGGTAGTGCAATTTATATGATGAATATGGATGTTTGTTTCCGAGTCATGGATATTTAAATGTATTAATGTGTGTTTATATGTATTTATGTATGTTTAAGTAAATATATTATAATAAATATATATCGTTGTCTTGCAACCCATAACATAGGCTATATCTTATATCTTTAAACGAGCAATTCTTGTATATATATATTCTGAATCTCGGAAACGGCTCCAACGATTTTAATAAAATTTAGTATACAGGTAGTTTCGGGGGCGAGAATTCGACCTAGCTAGGTTTCAATATTAAAAAATGTAATTTATCCGTGTTTTATATATATATATATATTATATACACAAGACTATAATAGCTCAGATGGGACATTGGGTGATCTGGAAAGCATAAGACCCTGGTTCGAATCCAGATGTCCTATAGTATTTTTTTTTTTCAAGTTTTGTACATTCTTAAAAATCCGAGCAAGGCTCGGTCGTCCAGATATTATGCTTAATTTAGGGCAAGATAATTTGTGTAAAAAGTGTGTTAATATTATTATTATTATACATAAGACAATCTCTTCGTCAACTATGATCGCCTGGTACCATAACACTATATAATGATTCCTATTTGATTCTCTCGCCGGCTGAATCCTATATATTTTACCTGTTGGTGTCTCTATCGTCTCTTTCGTTTCATCGATTTACAAATCAAAACGATTCTAAAGAAGTTTCACTTCAAAAATATCATTTCTCACCAAATGTATAAAAAATATATAATGATATTTTATTACACGTTATTTAAGTAAATTATACGGTGTAATAATATTGTCAGTTGCATCTAACTGGACCTTGTTGTAGATTTTGACATTCAATAAATGATTTTAGAGTCTATTTTGATTTAAAAATATATGAATTCTCATTTCAGGAATTCATAGAAATACAATCACGGCCTAACGATGAACTCAGCAAATGCTGCGACACATTGTTTGATATTCTGCAGGACAGCTTCTCAGAAAACAAGAAAAGTCGCGTCGCCATGTGGCCGCTACAAATCATGCTACTTATATTAAACCCCGTAAGTGCAGGACTAATTTAAGTCAAAATCTGTTTTTTCCCATATAATAAGTAAATAGATAGCACTGGTGATGCCGTAGACACGGGTCATGCAGGTTTCTCTCGGGAAATCGTCGACCAGTGCCGGTAACTTGTGTCTTCTATCGAGTCCTGTCTTGAGAAGGTTGCGGAGTGGGGTAAGTTGAACCTTTTCCAATTTAACCCCCAGAAGACTCGGGTTTGCGCGTTTACCACTAAAAAACATCCCATTTGTCGTATCACCGCTCATCGACAACACCTCCCATAATGTCTCGCCTAGTATCGGAATATCTGCAAAGCCAAATTGGCTTCGAAGAAGCTGGATGTCATTAATAGAGCACGGCAATTCTTCAAGCCGGCCCACATTCTAGCGCTCTACAAAGCGCAGGTCTGGCCACATATGGAGTACTGCTATCATCTCTGGTCTGGCGCAACCTAGTTTCAGCTCGATCCATTTGAACGCGTGTTGTAATTGCGCGAATTGTATGCCTTCTACCGCATTTATCACGGGGAGGGATCCGAAGAGCTGTTTCACCTGATTCCTGCCGCCGAATTTCACCTTCGCACGACACGCTACAAATTAAGATATCATACCCACCCAGATGATGTGTGGCGGTCCTCCACAGTGCGGTTTTCAAGGAGCTTTCTTCCACGTACTGTGGAATGACCTTCCTTGTGCGGTGTTTCCGGGACGATACGACATGGGTACCTTCAAAAAAAGCGCGTACACCTTCCTTAAAGGCCGGCAACGCAAACAACTATGGTACGGTGTGGCAAGAGAATGTGGGCGGCGGTGATCATTTAAAACCAGGTGACCCGTACGCTCGTTTGTCCTCCTTTTCCATAAAAAAAGCAAGCATATGTGTTACTCGATGTGATAACCCTCGCCCATAATCTCTTAAAAGACTAGAGTGATTCCTCTCACGAGCGTAGGTAACTCTTTCTTGAAGGCGCTCATGTCGTATCGACCGCGACGTGTAAACACCAGAGCACAAGAGTATTTTTAAACTTACATGTTATAAAAAAAATTTACTTATACTTTACTATTTTTGGTTGGGACAAAAAATTATGAACAATTTTTAACGTCAAAAGTGATTGACAATAACAAAAACAGCCGACTGCATTATCTATCTCGAGATACGCGGCCTTAGGTATGTTTTCGTACGTAAAGCGCAGGCAGACGCCTGGCTCAACTTACACTAAAATTAAATGTAATTTGTTTTCATTTTATAGAAAGTTCTGGAAGAAATCGTGAATGCAGACAGCGGTGCGCCGTGTAGTCCTAGACATTCGAAGAAAAAACATTTCATTGACGCTGTCAAGAGAGGATTGGGTAAGATTTGATTATACTAGGCTAAAAGACCGACATAGCAGAGCTTGTGTAGGGTCAGCAAAGATGTTATAATTAAGATTACCAACAATCCAAACTATTTCTATGAAGTCTACGTCAACTATTCTTTTCGGGATATATGGGCGTGGCGTCCATGATGCGATCAAAAGTAACCACTCGCTTAGCGCCAAAAGCTGTACGAAATAATGATAGAACTTTATTGTACGACTAAGTTCTATGATAATTGTGTTGTGTGAATGCCCAGATGCAGCAACTATCTATCTATAGATTTAGTAGCATTATAACATACTTTTTTAAATTTATATTTTTGTATTAGGTCACCAAAGTCAATTATACTCACCGGTGATAGGTAATGTTACAGTGAGTTTTGATTTGAACTACTGTTTAATTGTTACGCCATGAAGCGGAACAATAATGCATTTTTATCGCTTATCGTCTCGCGTTGCACCTTCTGTGTCTGAATGTCGACTGAACGCGCATCAAACGTCATTTTGTTAGTAGAGGTCACTTGACCGCTGTGCGATTCAAGGGGAACGCTTAGCGGCCGTATCATTGTTGGTTTATTCTCTTTAAATATCCTTGAGTGTTAGCTAAAACTAATTAAAAACTCCTTCCTCCTGTTTGTTTGTATGTAAAGGAATTTTTGACGTAATTTTCGACATCTTCAAAACTTTGCCACGAAATAATGATGGTTAGAATACTAAAAAATACGTGTGTACAGAGTACACGGGAAATAAATGAAACTTCTTTATGGCATCATTTTTCTACTATTTACAACTTCACAGATGTGGGTTGATAAGGTTTAAAAAAAATTAAAATAATCCGTTTTTATTGTAAAAGACATGCATACTTTGTTAAAAAAATACAACATGGTGCGTAACCGAAAATCGTGACATTGCTGTAAAATTTCTCTCATTCGTCGATAAAGAAGATTCACTTCAAAAAGAAAAAATAAACAATAGTAAAGAAAAACTAAGAACACTCTTTAACTTTTAACTAGCAATTGTGTTTCGTATTAATCACAACATTTCTGACACACATTATTGTTAGAAAACAATGTTTTTATTGTTAAAATGGTGGGGTCCTTCTTAAGATATTTTCGTAATGACGGTACTTCAACAATATGTGTGTGTGTTTCAAAATCAACTTTTACAACAATAAATATCAAATGCCTTACCCTTCTTTACGATACATATACATTATTTTATTAACCACACCATTCCTAATTTATACTTTTTAAAAACTAGCTAATACTCGCGACTTCGTCCGTGTACACACATGACTGAACATGTAGTGCTTAAAAAAATATTGATTCTTAAAACTTTATACTAAATGAACATTTCGCAATAACTTTTAGAGTGTGTGTTATAAATTAAACTAAGAAGACTTAATTATATAATAATAGAATAAAATCTATCCGGTGATGCGCAAAAGAAAAAAAAAATCTAAAATTTATCTATAAAATATTATTGTTATTTTAACTATTAAAATTTAACTATGTACGCATTATTAATACTATTAGAACACGTTGAAAAATATAACGGCGACTTCTATTTTCAGCAACGGACGCACACAAAAACAAAGCGAGTGTATGACGTAAGCTGTCATGCACACTGAAGTATTAAACCTGGCCTGTTTTTATCGGTTGTCTAACAGCAAGAGATTATATCTAGACGTATCTATCTAAGCTTCATATATTATAATTTGGCAGGTCCACAGAACAACTCCAAGCAGTTGACCGAGGCTGCAGTGGTAACTTGCGTGAAGCTGTGCAAAGCCTCTACATATATCAACATATCAGACTCGGGCAACGTAACATTTGTTCTGGTCAAGTCTGTGATAAATGATTTAAAGGTAAGCAATTTTTTGAAGTAAACTTCTTTTGGCGCGTGAGGGAAAAATTATAAGACTAAATATTTACAATGCGTGCGCATATATATGGCACGAGACTGATGATGACATTGACTCGTGCCAGATTTTGGCGATACAGCACGTCCTGAGGATGCCTCGTGTAGATGCGAAACACGTGTCGAATTGTTTTAAAAACAAATATTGGCGGAATTAACACTAAAGAAAACATAAATCATTTGTATAATTATGGATTTCCGCAAAGTAACGCCTACTTCAATAAATTTTCTTATATATATATGCGGCTCCCGTGCTGCAAGTCTTGAAATTATTTAATCGCCTCGTATAAGCCCTGGTTGTGAACTTCCTAACAAACTTGACGTGCTGGTGCGGTTACTGCTCCAACTTTGTGAGTCCTCGCATAATAGTGTCTAGCAATACAATACTAATATTTTTAATTTGTATCAAAAGAAAAACGTATTATACAAAAAAGCCATGTACATGCTACTACATACTCATAATACCTACTACACAACATTATACATCACAACCTTTAGATACAAACATTAAGAAGAAGCCTATATACTTATGTTTGGTAAGTGCATCTAGACAAGTAGGTACGAAGTTTTTATTGCTAGGACTTCTTAAAGAACCTAGGCACATACAGACAGTAGGCTTTATGTGAAGCAGACATAAAAGCTGGTGCCTTCCCAGAAAATTGATATTTTGCTGGAGTGGTAGGTATGTAGTCTACATTATGACAACAATCTATTAGTACATGGCTGAGTTCTAACTCCTAACTAAGTTTCCCTGTGTTTAGGATATAAGGCAATAGCAATGTAATTGGTATTATAACCGTTTTAATCAAAATAAAATAAATAAATAAGTATGCGATAAACTCTTAGAATAAACTGTATCTATAGTAGATAGATCAGCTGTCAACATATAGTTTAAGACGTAATCTCATTTTTATTCCTTCAATTGCTCAGCTCATAGATTGACAAATCTTGCCAAATTTTCAATTATGGATTTTTTAAACGTTAAAAGATATGTTTACTTTCATTTTGTTATCACCTGGGCATAGGAATGTATAGAAGCGTTTCTATCTCCTTTATAGATAATGCCTGAACAGTGGATGGGACTTTATTACATCCACAACCACAAATACACACACATTGTTAGAAGTTATACTTTTATTTAATTTAATTTTAATTTCACATTTTTATTTGACATTATTTTTATTTTATTTTATCAGATTTTGATAATTTGATTTGACTATGAGGGTTATTTATGTCTGATGCCGAGAAGTCACTTGAATGTATTGTATGCAAATAATTAATTATATAATTTAGAAACATATTTTAGCTTGTAATACTATTGTTTATTCCCCTTAAACCTATTATGTATCTTATGAAGCCTACTAGAATTAGTTGTAAGATTTTCTTGAAAACGCGAATTCTTACAGGGTCTCCTCTTCAACCCCTCGAAGGTGTTCAGTCGCAACTACGCCACTGGGTACTCAGACCTGGAGCTGGTGACTGACTGCTTCGTCTCCCTCTTCAGGATCATGCCTCACACCAACGATGCTCTCAAAGTCTGCCTGAATCTCAACAGCAACACCTTCTACCACACTGTCATTGTTAATTCATTACTGAGGTATTACAGTAACGATAGCTGGTCTTGCAGTCATACCTATAACGAGAGAGTTTTGGAAACATGGGTATTCTAAACAGTTTGTTATTTATGGTTTGTGGTTTAAGACATTTATTGTTCCATAAAGGAGTTTCCACTTAAATGGAACTTACAGGCTATTTTATAAAAAGTAGGTTACAAAATTGCATCTTAAAGCAGACAGTAAATATAAAATAATTAAAATAGGTTAAGTAGGTATAGCTTATTAACATTTCTAAACTTAACATACTAGTGGGTAGTTTTAAAACACCATCGCATCAAAATCATAACGACCCGGGACAGTCGTGATATCCTCACTTCTGGGACTAAATATATAAATAATTACTAAAAACCAAATTTTATGAACGATGTGAAACTCGAACCCGCGACCTCTCGGGCTCGGCTGTATAATTAATCCCAAAAGTGAGGGATATCACTTAAAATTAAATAAAAACTGTTAAGATTTGAAAGAGCGACATCTCAAGTCAAATTCCTAATCATTGGTGTTGAGCAGGTTATTTATTTATTTATGTTATTGGAGAATCTACAGCTGAATACTTTACAACAGATACATGATAAAATAACAGAAGGTCACTTACAGATTCTCACGAGTAGCTAGGTAAAATATAAAACAAAAACAATGTAAGAGTTATGTACACTAGACACTAGAATCAAATGCTTAACACTATTGAATTACTTATCTAATTAAATATTATCAGCTCGACCACCAAATGCTATCAACTGTAAAGTAGATCCTGTAGATGGCGCCACAACCTTAGCCTTGAACAAGGCGTTTAAGAACCATGCGTCACTCGGACGGATGAATTTTGATACAAATTAAATTTAAACATGAGTATTTTTTAAAACAAACCAACGTATGGGTAATCGGATGAAAAGTGATCACTGCTAACCTATCTCTCTTTTAACACCAGAGGAATCAGTCGATCGTTACCGACTTAGATCATTTATACGTCTAGAACGACTGTGACAGCTGTGAAAACGTCGGAACAATTGAGGTGGACAGTTAACCTCTATTTTGAGCAATGCACGCATACTAACACAAAGTGACATACAAATCGCGAGTGTAAGACGTAGCTTGTAACACACACTAAAGTAATAAACGTGGCCTGTTTTCATCGGTTGTCTAACAACAAGAGGCTCTATCTAGACGTATAAATTATCTAGGGTTGCCGGCCTCTTACGTGAATGTACACATTTTAAGGTTGTTACCTACCACGTTGTATCGACCTGAAAAGTGTGCAAGGAAGCTAATTTCACAGTATGTTTGTACTGAGAAAACATTGACACATCAAAATTTGTCACGCATTATCGCTGTCAATATTATGTCAGTTTTATTCTAAGTCTAAGCAGTGGACCATTCATAGCGCTTTAAGCATCAGCTTTAATCTTTACGCCATTGTCTTAGGGTCTACATTTGATTGCAGGATAATAAACCAACCTCGCTTACCTTGGTGGCCACAGATTGAGTTACTGTACCCAAGAGCTGCTGAGCTTCGGGCTATGATTACTGATACTCTAAATAAAGCGACACAGGTATGTAAATTGCTTTTTCTTAAACATGCATGGAAATATTGTCATTATTTTCGAATAAAGAACACGCAAAGTTCGTATTTTCGGACAAAGAAAATCAAATCCATTGAAGGAGCGTTTTGAATTTGGAACATTACAACTCTCCTGCAATGTTGTATGAAACCGCGTGCTGTGGTTATTAAATACTCTTTGATCGGATCTCTTTTGTCATTCTTTGCATACCTTAGTCTCTTTGCGTTTGCCTGTCGGCACAGATGATATAAAAAATTGGCGGCAAAGCTGAAAATTCGCCTTGATTTGTTATTAACATACCTACTTAATAAATATAAATTTAATAATAATTAAAATGAGTTTCAATGGTTAAGAGAGTGAAATGGAGATTGATTGTACTCCACCAGATTTAAGATCAGAAGCCAAATTGGCAATGTAAAGCCTGCTTCCAGCGAAATCAAACATTTTCTCCGAAACAGTATTTTTGGCGTATTTTAATGAGATTTCTAAAACTAAAAGGCCGTCAAAAAGTCAAAAACATTATGGGCAATTTATTCCATGCTTAGATGTACAGTTCATGTTAAAAACGGCATAAACTTGAAAAATTATGGGAATTAACTACTTTTAATTTATATTATATATAAAAAGTGTGTTCTATGTTCCTGCATTCTTTTGTGAAAAGCACTATATATATATACCTCGGCAGGAAATGCCAATTGCCTGTATCGTATTTAGTGAAGTAATCGCCTACGGATCGGCCTTCAAACTCATACTCGACCTGCAATTGCCTACTTCCCGGCCTTTGCAATTATGTACTATTTACATAAAGCCACAAAAGATTACTTAAATTTTTAAGTAAGAAAAGAAATCATATATTAACAAAATAGACATAAAAATAATATTATATACACGGACGAGTACAAAAAATATGGACTCCGTGACACCTAACATAACAGTGACGTATCAAAACAAGCCTGTTAACGTGTAAATACACAGCCCAACGCACACACTTACACTAATATAAGCCGATCAGCCGCCATTATGGCATCAGCCATCGTGTGTGACGGATCAGTTTACGTCTCAATAAATTATTTTAAAATGCTGCCGTGTATTGAGAAATTGTGTAAAATTAAAAAATCGGAGTTAAAAGTAATGTGGCTATATAATACTATGACTAATAACGGGAGATCATTTGTGTTAGCTGGTATCCCCCGTAAATGCACACACACTATCATAAAGGTGCTTCACTTGTTAATATCACGGCGCGGAGTCCTTATTTTTTTACTCGTCTGTGATTATATACTAGCAAATAATATATTACAACAGCACTTGGATGTGTGTTTGTGACAGAGAGTAGAGGTAGTGTGTGAGTACTGTGTTTTTATGCTATATTTGGATAATGCATTGGGGTCAAACCTCTGGTTTTAGTGTTGTTTGACTATTGTTTGATGCTAAAGCACTTATTCCAGGGCTATATTTCTCACACGACTTTAAGACTGCTCTCGCTGAAGACAAAAGAAAGCAAGATCGAAGAAATACCCGTGTATAGGACGTTGCTGCTGTACTTGGTTCGATTGATACATGCTGATCCTATGCTGATGTTGAGTGTAAGTGGTATTTTGTTTAACTACCCTCATTTTTATATCCGACGAAGAACGACGACGAAATTGTAAAATAGAATAATATAAGACGTCGCTTCATTGTGTGGCTTCTACCGCATTTATCACGGGGAGTGTTCCGAAGAGCTGTTTAACCTGATTCCTGCCGCCGAATTACACTTTCGCACGACACGCCACAAGTTAGGATATCATCCCCACCATCTGCATGTGTGGCGATCCTCCACAGTGCGGTTTTCAAGGAGCTTTCTTCCACGTACTACAAAGCTGTGGAATGAGCTTCCTTGTGCGGTGTTTCCGGGACGATACGACTTGGGTACCTTCAAAAAAAGCGCGTACACCTTCCTTAAAGGCCGGCAACGCTCCTGTGATTCCTCTGGTGTTGCAAGAGATTGTGGGCGGCGGTGATCACTTAACAACAGGTTACGCTCGTTTGTCCTCCTATTCCATAAAAAAAAATCCATAGGGAGTGAAAATAACATAACATATTGCAACAACACTTGCTCCAAATGTTTTGAGTTTTTCTGAGTGCTAATTCCGCCAATATTCGTCTTTAAACAATTTGACACGTGTTTTGTCACTACACGAGGCATCCTCAGGAGATATTGGCTCGCCAAACTCTGGCACGAGACTGAATTGAATGAGCCGGAAACCGATCTTTTATATCCTCGTCTCATGAGTTGGCGCGCTGTGATTGGTCGACTGTTGTTACGTATTACCCCCGAAAGAGATACGTAACAATGGTGAAGAAGCCAAATTTGTTTGTTAATTCAACAATGTATTATTTTATGTTTTATTATTTCTAATTATTGTGTTATTTATTGCAAAATTATATTGTATTTCAGAACCCGGGTCGTTCTGGGGTGGAGATTCAGTCTGCGACTACGGAGCTGATTAACGGTCTTGTATCGCTGGTGCATAACACAGACATGGGAGAGATATCCCAGGAAGCAATGGACGCTTTATTGGCGCTGCACAAACCGGACATGGTCCAAATGTGGAACCCTGAGGCACCCCTCAACACATTCTGGGATATTAGGTATATTCCTACCAGTGGCGTAGCGTGCTTTGGCAGAGCCCCGTGTAAAATTTGTTTGGGGTCCCTTATGAAATTTATATACCTTAATATATATAAATGACGTGACACGTTGTTTGTCCGCGATGGACTCCTAAACTAATGAACGGATTTTAATGGGGATTACTTCATGGAGTGCAGTTTGGTTCCAACTTGAGAGATAGGATAGTTTTTATTTCGATTCGGGACCCATGATTATTTCTATTTTCAATATTTACACACAAAAGTGTGGACATATTTTCTATGAGAGAATTTAGTGACGCACGGGTTGACAGTTCCGCTGTAAAACAATTTCATTATAACAACAGGGAGTATTTTTTACGAAATAATTCTTGATGTTTTGAAATAAATTTGGCAAATTCCTATAAAACAGTATTTTTTTTATCATCTACAGAACAGCGTCTGTCGGGGCAGCTAGGTTATCATAAAGATTTCTCACAAAAAAAAATGTTTGCTTGTCTCACAAAAAATCTTAAAAGAAAATATTTATTCATCGTATTTATCTATCTGCCACTTTTTACAATTTTTTAAGAACTGTATAAATATAAATTATCCTATATTGGATGCATCAATCTTTAGAGTTTGATGCGTGTACCTTTTCTATGTTACTGTATCTCTGTTACTTAAGATAAAAATCTTAACGATCGTTGTCTTTCTGTCCCAATAAACATATCGACGGTAACTCATCTTATCCGTGCACGCTGTCTGTCAGGGATATAAAATTTGTATGCAAATTGCAATTCACGCGTCCCAATATAAGGCTATAAGAATGAAGGAAGTAATTTATCTCTATCTGTAAATAGTATATTGGGAACGGCCGTTAGAGATATTCTTCTCTCTCGAACGCTTTGTTCGTCTATGCGCAAGTTATTGTGTCTATGTTCACACCTAACAATTTTTTTTTCAGTTCCCAAGTGGTGTACAGCATCAGTCAAAAGCTTATCCAGCGACAGATCGGCAACTATCGCGAGGTGTTACGTTGGCTAAGAGACGTCCTCATATGTAGAAATGAGTTCCTAACCAAGCATAAGGAGTATGCCAATGTTGGTTCGCAGATACCTATATGCAAACAAGCGCATATTAAACTAGAGGTAAGTTTTTTTTTTTTGATACTAAAGGTATCACTATAATATATATTATTTAGCGACAGATTTACAAGGTGCCTATTTCTGCCGTGAAGCGAGCGTTTCTGACGAGCGCAATTGTAGTCTCGCTCAGAATTTCTGGGTTTTTCAAGAATCCTGAGCAGCACTGCATTGTAATGGGCAGGGCGTATGAATTACCATCAGCTGAATATCTTGCTCGTCTCGTTGTTAAATCGTAGTCTTGTCGAACATGTTACTATCGGCAACTCGACGACTACAGTGCGCTATTTTGCGTGGTGGAATGGGTGGCTAATTCTGCCATCTTACACATATTAGAAATTATAGAATTATTAAGAAGAAATATTTTTTTAGTCTGCTCTTTTGAAAACTTTAAATGTTTTTATGACAAGATTTGTCCATGCTTATGCTATTTGTATTTATCACGGACACTTTATCATATTTACTATGTACAAGTAACTATACTTCAAACTTAATACAATAACACTGTTGGACTAATATTACTTATATTTTATATATATTATTCTTTTTTATAGCTTTTCTTATTGTTTCTTATATATATATGATAATCCAAATAAAACTAATAACAATTAAGTTTAGTTAGGTAAATAATTCATAAGATTAAAATTTTAGATTAAATTAATAAACTTTAATATTTTATTTTTTAACAATTAGGCCGAGGACTTTTGGACAGCCCTAGCACAGGCTTAGGTCTAATTGGGCTGCCAGTTGCAATCACCAGCCTTAAGTTTTAGTCTAATGCTTTGGTCTATAAATTATGGTGTAAATGGTTTTCACTTTTTTAAGTCTCTAAATAAATAAATAAATAGATTTACATATTATAAAACAAAGTCCTCCGCCGCGCCTTTCTGTCTTTCTGTTCGCGATTAACTCAAAAACTACGGCACCGATTTTCATGCTGATTTCACCAATGGATAGCGTGGTTCTCGAGGAAGGATTTAGTATATAACTTGTTAAGTTTATCTATACATTTTTGAACGGAGTTCCTTATCGCGCGCTGTGAAAGGGGGCTAGACGGAAAAAATTCTTACGAAAAGTTGTCACGACACTCTTTGCTATAGTAAGCTGTGCGGCGTGCTCATGTTTCTCTGGATAATAATAAAAATATGTATATTAAATATATTAAAATAATTATATATTAATAATAATTAATATATAATTAATAAAATTATTTATATATATATATATATATATATATATATATATATATATATATATATATATATTATATATATATATATATTATATATATATTATTTATTTTTAAATACTTTTAATATTTATATTATTATTTAACTTTTAATATATTAAATTTTATAACAATTCCTTCACTAATTATTCGAAAGGAACTTCGTTCCATCCGGGTGTCCCTTGACACCTCTCAACTTTTTTTGTATAATTAACGATATTTGTTGGAGGTGTCGGAAAAAATTTGCCGTCAAGAAAAGAGATCCCTGTCTTTCAACGAAATCGCTTTCTTAACACTTTGTGACTTTACAATACATCACATATATGTAATTCGTGGTAGATAATTCATTGACGTACCATAAAAGGCATAAAGGCGTTGTGACGTCACTATATCATAAACAATTTGTTGTTAGCAACACATCAGACTATGAAATATCATTTTTATCGATAGAAATATCATTAACGGGTGCACTGCACATTGGCATCTCTTTGTTTGTTATTAAGATGTCTGGATCATGGAGGTTCATTGGAGGTACTATTTATATTTTAAATAAAAAAAATGTACTCTACCTTAGGATAAAGTGTGATTATTTTGAGGAAATAATTATACCAGTTGGCTATCGAATCTTTTCGATAATTTTAGTATATATTTTACCAAACCGAAGAATAGAATATTATGACTAACATAGATATGTTACACCCTCCTCATGCATGAAATAAAAGGTTGTACCAGTTTCAATCTTACTAATATTATAAATGTGAAAGTTTGTATGTCTGGATGTGTGTTTGAACTTCTTTAACGTAAAATCTACTGAATAGATTTTGATGAAACTTTACAATAATATAGCTTACACACCAGAATAACAAATAGGCTATATTTTATAAAACTATAGTGTGAATTATACAAAATATAAAAGAAGTGTGATTGTTACTAATGAATACAACTAGCGCCATCTCTTATCGACTAGCAAGGAAAAGATCCATACAATTTATATGGTAAAACAACGTTTGCCGGGTCAGCTAGTATACAAATAAAATTTGAAAAAAATATATTTTATGAACGATAGATCTCTCGCGTTGCCATCATTCGCATCGTTCATAAAATTTTGTTTTCAAATTTTATTTGTGTTATAATCCTAGAAGTGAGGTTTATCACTTTAAAAACATAACAAATTGTTTAGATTTACAAGTGCGATATCTCAAGTCAATTTCCTTTTCCAATATGCAAATATTGGGGTTGAGCTGGCTATCAATTGTAAGTAGATCCTGTAGATGAAGCCACAACCTGAGAGTTGAACAAAGCATAAAATATTTTATGACGATACGTCACTCGGACGGTCAGCTCAATTGGGAGAGCACTCTTATTACTGAACGTGGGTTCGAGTCCCGCATAAAATTATGTTTTCAAAATTTATTTGTATATTAAGCCTAGAAGTGAGGGTTATCACTTTAAAAACATAACAAATTGTTTATTTTCAATATTTTCAGGTGGTATTCCTAATGTGCCTCTGGTCTATCGACCCGGAAGCCATAGTCGTTGCTATGTCGTGCTTCGCGCTCCTGTGTCGCGAAGCAGACATCAGGTGCGGTGCAGACGATCTCTCCACTCATTGCCTGCTGCCCAACTACCAGGTCTTCCACGAGATATCGATGGCTTCCACACAAGTCACTATTGGTAATAATCAGATTTACACTCTGCTCACTACTATGCGCGCTTAGTATTACTAATAAAAAACACTCGGTATTTATAGAAATTAATAAATAAATAAATATCTTTTCTCCTTTTATATGTAATAATTAAACTTATGTAACTTAAAGTCTATAATCAACTTTAAATTGTTATTAAATTTTATTTTAAATTATATTGGTAATTAGTTAATAGTTAGTAATAATAAGTATGTAATAATTAATAATAGTCACAGCAGCAACTGTGAATGTTGTGTACATCTATTATTGGTACTCGCATCAGTAATGTAATTTCCTAGATAGTGTTATATGTAATTGTCATATGTGTGTACTGTTGATGTACTTTTTAATAAATAAATAAATAAACACTTATTCAAGTAAAAACAGTTTTTAGTCGCGTTTTTCACTGTTTGGCATTTTCCATGTTCTCATCGTATGACCTGTCCATTTCCTATTTAATTCATCTACTCTTTGGTGGTATTATAGGGTGGCCATTTGTCTTGACCTAATGTGTCCTAGTAACACCGCGTCCAGAAGTGAACTATTGTGTTCGCCACATACTTATACAAACACCACCTGGGAGCCAAGGATGGTGTTACGCTTATGCATTCATCATGATCAGCCGGAAGACGTCCACTGGTGGACAAAGGCCTCCCCCAAAGATTTCCACGACGATCGGTCCTGCGCTGCTCTCAACGCATTCCGGCGATCTTGACCAGATCGCCAGTCCATCTGTGGTCGCTATTCGAGACTGTCCCAACAGCGATCTGTTCGTCGAACTATATTTCCTGCCCATTGCCACTTCAGTTTCGTAATCATTTGGGCTTTGTCGCTTATGCATTAGTGGGCCGCAATCAAAGTGTTAGTGGTATTTATATGTTATTTTGTGAACTTACAATTGATGTTTTTATCCATAGGCACAGTTGCGTTACAAAAGCGGATAATGGCTCTTCTAAGGAAGATCGAACATTGCGTGAATGGAATACAACCCGTGTGGGAGGAGACATTCCGGTGCTGGTAAGTTGTGAAATAGCAGTAGAACTAACTTTATGAAAAAGAAAGAAAGAAACAAAAAATAAAAAAGCCTTATTACATCGTTCTTATGGCCATAAACCGAACTATAACACACACGTGCATAATAATTCCTATAATAGTCCCTTATTTACGAGCAGGACTTTCAGTTGGTGGTAACTGATACGCCTTGCCAATTACAATGCAGTGCCACTCGGGATTCTTGAAAAACCCAAAAATTCTGAGCGGCACTACAAATACGTTCGTCACCTTGAGACAAAATGTTAAGTCTCATTTGCCCAGTAATTTCTGTAGCTACAGCGCACTTCAGACCGACACACAATGATGTTTACACATTACTGCTTAGCGGCAGAAATAGGCGCCGTTGTGGTACCCATAATCTAGCAGGCATCCTGTGCAAAGGAGCCTCCCACTGGTGTATGATTTACCTTTGTCGCCGACATTGACAACAAGAAGTAAATGAAGGCATCAAAGAAGTGGCAACTACCAATGTAACACATACTGTGAAATTGCCATCAAAAACAATCCAATATCAGTGAGCAAGTTACTCAATATACACAGCCTCGTGTATATTGAGTAACTGGCTCACTAGACACTCGGCTGATTCACGATTACTGCATCCCACAGCCTCGTGTATATTGAGTAACTGGCTCACTAGACACTCGGTTGATTCACGATTACTGCATCCCGCAGCCTCGTGTATATTGAGTAACTGGCTCACTAGACACTCGGCTGATTCACGATTACTGCATCCCACAGCCTCGTGTATATTGAGTAACTGGCTCACTAGACACTCGGCTGATTCACGATTACTGCATCCCACAGCCTCGTGTATATTGAGTAACTGGCTCACTAGACACTCGGCTGATTCACGATTACTGCATCCCACAGCCTCGTGTATATTGAGTAACTGGCACACTAGACACTCGGCTGATTCACGATTACGGCATCCCACAGCCTCGTGTATATTGAGTAACTGGCTCACTAGACACTCGGCTGATTCACGATTTCTGCATCCCACAGCCTCGTGTATATTGAGTAACTGGCTCACTAGACACTCGGCTGATTCACGATTACTGCATCCCACAGCCTCGTGTATATTGAGTAACTGGCTCACTAGACACTCGGCTGATTCACGATTACTGCATCCCACAGCCTCGTGTATATTGAGTAACTGGCTCACTAGACACTCGGCTGATTCACGATTACTGCATCCCACAGCCTCGTGTATATTGATTAACTGGCTCACTAGACACTCGGCTGATTCACGATTACTGCATCCCACAGCCTCGTGTATATTGAGTAACTGGCTCACTAGACACTCGGCTGATTCACGATTACTGCATCCCACAGCCTCGTGCATATTGAGTAACTGGCTCACTAGACACTCGGCTGATTCACGATTACTGCATCCCGCAGCCTCGTGTATATTGAGTAACTGGCTCACTAGACACTCGGCTGATTCACGATTACTGCATCCCGCAGCCTCGTGTATATTGAGTAACTTGCTCACTAGACACTCGGCTGATTCACGATTACTGCAACCCACAGCCTCGTGTATATTGAGTAACTTGCTCACTAGACACTCAGCTGATTCACGATTACTGCATCCCACAGCCTCGTGTATTATGAAGTACTTAGCTCATTTGTATCATAATATACTATAATTTTGCAGTTTAGTCTTAATATATATAAATCTCGTGTCACAATGTTTGTCCTCAATGGACTCCTAAACTAATGAACGGATTTCAATGGGGATTACTTCATGGAGTGCAGTTTAGTCCAACTTAAGAGATAGGATAGTTTAAATTTCGATTTGGGACCCATAATTATTTTTATTTCCAATATTTGTTTTGTTTGGACATATTTTCTGTGAGAGTATTTTTGCCGCGCGGTTTGACAGTTCTGCTGTGAAACAATTTCATTATAACAACAAGGAGCATATTATTATGTTACAATGAAAAATTATTGGCAAATTCATCAAAAACGGTATTTTATTTATTACAGTACAGTATGTAGAGAACAACGTCTGTCTGGTCAGCTAGTAAACTATAATATTTTCGGTTAGTTTATTATGTATTATATTATATTAAATTGCAAAATTGGCTTTCACCCCAGCAGATCATAGGTAAAAAGCGCTGGTGTTGTACAGTACACCTAGTTGGTATTGCGCATATTTTTAGCCCAAGTAAATTCTATGCAATCAAGTATTGTCATTTATTTATAGGCCATTGCCGCAGTGCAGCCACGCTAGCTCATGTAGCCTTTTATTTAGGTGTTTTAGCCGTTTTGAGGTTAGAAATTTTTTTTCGTTATTTTCTTGAAAACTGTGCATTACCTGTAATAAGAGTAGTAGCACTATAATCGTGGACCAAAGAAAGCTCTATCAACTACCATTGATAAAAAATTGATTAGGTTAAGTTATGTTAGAACAGTTACCACAGAACTGAATTGTAGGCGTTTCTCATTCTTTCCTCCCCATTTATAAATTATGTGGAGGAGGGGAGGGGGGAACCTTCGCGAAAAGGTTTGGTTTTTTGAGGTAAACAACCTTGTATTGTCAGTGGTAGCTTTATAATTATAAATGATCTAAGGTCGAAGAGCAAGTTGCAATTATTATTAAAAAAAATATTAATAAATAATGATTCGTAGGGATTCTCTCTGCAAACTACTGCAGAAGTATCCGAAGGGTTTCGGAATGTTGGAGGACGCAAGTGAACCTCTTCACCGCGCCAAGAGAAGAGTGTCGCATCATTCCAGCGCCGAGCATGACTTTGAGGTAAGTAAAAAAGGCAAAGTTCTTCCTGCTACTTATCTGGTTCATATCTTACCTACCTATCAACAAATAAATTAGTTATACAGATTAAACTTATAATTAAAATATATTTTAGAACGATGCGGAATTCGAACCCACGCCTCTCGGCTTCTGCCCGTGCGCTCTTACCAACTGAGCCAACCGTTCGAGTTAAGCATCTATCGTAAATCTTGGTATGTCTTGTTCAACTCTCAGGTTGTGTCTCCATCTACAGGATCTACTTTGCACTACAATAATAGCATATTAGGAAATTGACTTGAGATGTCGCTCTTTCAAATGTAAACAATTTGTTATTTTAAAGTTATATCCCTCACTTCTGGGATTAATTTAAATAAATTATAATCCACAGTTACAAATTCAAGAGTGGGCCAATATTACATCGTTCCTGTGCGCTCTGGGCGGCGTCTGTCTGCAAAGAAAACCTACCACTGTATGGGCCCTTGGACATGGTGAGTGTTAACCATAAAAATCTTAATAAGAAGCTACTAGAATTGATAGAGCCGCTTTAAACATGGCGTCTTATAGACATACAGCTAGTAATGGCAATGAAAATGTCTACTTGATCTCAAAGAAGGTCAATAAGCGTGTTTGCTCGGATGCTTCCAACAATTGCCCTATTGCCATCACCTTCACTTTTAGTAATGGAGTTGATAATCAACCGCCAGCTATTAGGAATTCTAGAGGAAACTCAGCTTATCAGCGATTGCCTGTACGATTTTCGTACAGGTCGCTCAGCAGCAAAGATTTTCTTGTATATCTTACTCATATAGGAGGGCGCATGTGATTGCGTGAAAAGGCGTGGCGTTAGAGGTGAGTTTGGGCATAGCGAAAGCCTTCGATCGAGTGGGCCACAAAAGGCTTATAACGAAACCATCTTATGGACTTTCCGAGAAACTGCGTAAATGGTTCATAAATTTTTTAGCCGATTGGAGCATCAAGGTTATTTTTGATGATGCATGCTCCGAATTAAAAGCCATAAACGCTGGTGTCCCACAAGGCTGCGTATTATCCCCTAAACTGTTTCTTCTGCATATTAATATGCTGCAAATCAGCAGTACCTTTCCATTGCTACGCATACGCTCAGGGTATACTTTTCACAGCGGTGCCAACATGCCTTGTCCGAAATCGAGATTATGCTATGCACTGTATTCCACCGCACTGCTTAAAAGTCTCCCATTGTCGTATCCCCTCGATTCGAGATAATGCCTCTAACTGCCTGTATCGGCATACTCGGCGTCGAAATATCGAGCGACGGTCAGTTCCGTGTTCACTTGGAAGAGAAGGCCGAATTCGCCTCTCAAAAGCTTGGAGTACGCTGTACTCGTAAGGCGAGATAGTACTTCACTCCTGTAACTATATGAGGCGCAAATTCGTCCTCGCATTGAATATTTAATAGGGTACGTCTTAATTACATTTGTATGGTAACAGCTATTCAAACAGATACACTACATATACATGTCATGAAAAGACATGCTAAAATAAGGCTTGTTACTGTATTTTAACGCAAATTATTATCTGAATTTATTCCGGTATTTCACTCACATTCTCTCCTATTACCATGCATTTTTTTAAGATATTAAGTAAAATATATATTTATGTTTTTAGACTCGAGGAAGTACCACGTCTTGGCAAACAGCACCCAGGAAGTGCAGTACTGTCCAGTGACACAGTAAGTAATATGCTAAAATGTTTTTGCTATCAATTTGCCCGTCAACCATACGTTCATTTTAACGGAATTTAAAAAAAAACGGCGATTGCTTCAGACTACAGAACAGAAGTGAGAACTTCATTGCGAAGTTAATAATACGAAAGACACCTACACCACAGTATCAGCTCAAGCAGTATGAAAAAAAAAAATTCAAATTCAAAATTTCTATATTTGATATTAAAATATATATACAAAATTACTTCAATCTACTTATTAAAGCAATTTACAATTGAGCCTTATATATGTAGGTATCAGAAAACTTATTTCTACAACCCTATCTACGTATTGAGGGATAAAACTTTATTATGCTTAAAAACTAATATATGAGGTGTGTGTGTGTGTGTGTGGGGGGGGGGGGGGGAATCCAAGAAACTGGGAAAACCTGGCTATTTGCTATGAGCAGTATGAAAACTACGTACAAACGTTAGATATAACGCACGCACACATAAGCAGGTGTAATGCACAGTACTGCGACGTCCGCTTATTGGCTTTGTTGAGACCTGCGTCGGTGTGCGTGCGTCGCTCGTTTCGAACGTTCGTACGTAGTTTCCATTCAGCTTTAGCTGATGTATATACTGTGGTGTAGGTGTATAAAGGTTGCACCTACCGGAATTCGAACCCTGGATATCAAGCTCAGTAGTCAGGGTCACTAACCATTGGGCTGTATGGATCGCAAAATGAATTTACAATATATATAACTATAACTTTATTACTCTGATAATTTTTTGACCTGGCTGATCAACAAGGGTTAGCACAACAGTTTTATAAAATGTCGGTGGCCCAATAGGTAGAGCTGGTGACTCTCGCCTAGATGCCCCCGGTTCGGTCCTCGCCCGCACGTACGTATGTTTTCGGTTTTCGAATCCATTAGAACCTCAGCCGAGCTATTTCGGTCAGAAGAGCGTCGTAGCTAGTGAAATTACTGGGCAAATGAGGCAACATCTTATGTGACGAGCTGTAGTAACGTAACTGTAGTTCCGCTCAGAATTAATGGGGTTTTCAAGATTCCGGAGCGGCACTGCATTGTAATGGGCATGCCGTATCAATTACCACCAGCTGAACGTCCTGCTCGTATCGTCCCTTATTGTCATAAATAAAAACACAAAAGATATTAATATAATAAGATACAACTAATAGTTATTTATGCAACTGTTGTGTAATAATAATAATTATCAACAGTTGCATACAAGACTTTATCTACACCCATAATATGAATCCTCTTTATAAGACTCTGAAATACATACATCAAAAAAGTCTAAGCAACATGTACTAATTTAAATTTTAGGTTGGGTTTTTACATTATTACGCTGTATTTTATTTTTAAAATAATATTTTAGTGTCCTATGATGTAAAAATAACAGCTGTTGTCTTTATAAGTAACATTACAGAAATTAACAATATTAGAATATACTGCAGAAACTAAGGTACATAAGCAACTAAACATTTTTTTAGCATAATGAAATTTCTAAAGAAAATGAATTTATTGTGAAAGAATAGGATAATTTAATACATAGTATGGCCTCCTCTGCTATTCAGAACTTGTCGGCAACGATTATTCATTGAATTAATGAGACTGTTTATGTCATCTTGCATTATTCGCTCCCAATGGAATTGTAGCAAATCCTTCAGCTGTTGGGTTATTGTCACTCCGTCCAAGTCCTTCAAAACATGTCTCTGGAGCATGTCTCATGCGTGCTCGATGGGGTTGAGGTCTGGCGATTGTGCAGGCCAGGGCAATACCCGGACGTTCTCCGTTGCCAAGTATTGACTGGTTTGCCGAGGTGTATGTGAACGCGCAATGTCATGCATTAACGTAAAATCGGACCAAAAGTTTGTGCAAATGGATGGACATAAGGTCTGATAATATCGTCAACGTAATTTTCAGCGTTCATGTTTCCATTTACAAAAACGAGCTCAGTTCGCCTGTTCTTCATAATACCCGCCCATACCATAACTGTTTAGCCGCTGTATGGATGAACTTCCTGATTGCACCCGAGCCTTTCAGTATTTCCGGGCCGACAGTAGACTCGCACCCTTCTTGTATCAGGCCTAAACCCGAATCGCGACTCATCAGAAAACATAATTTTATCCCATTGTTCCCAGAACATGGACCCAGGTCCATGTTCTGCGTTCTGCGTACACCATTCATTTCGACCAGCGCGATTCCCGTGACGTATCGGTGGGCACCTAATTGGGCGTCGAGCTCGTAGGCCGTACTCATGCAGTCGATTTCGCACAGTTTGGGGACTTACATCAACACCACTTGAATTTTGTAGCCTCAAACTTATCTCTCGAGCGGTTAACATCGGCTGGCGTCTTGCAGTCAGTTGTATGTACCGGTCTTGCCGAGCGGTTTTACTCCTTTTATGGCCTGAATGCTGTTCAGCGGGTTCCCTTGTATTATTGTAGCGCTGCCAAAGACGACAAATAACACTTCTATGAATGCCAAAATGCCGAGATACCTGAGATTGATTACTTCCCGCTTGTAACATCCCTACAGCTCTTTGCATTTCATTTGCCGTCAAATGACGTTTCTCCATGACGTAAAGATTATCTAACAATTCAATTTTGTCGCTAACTTTATTTAAATGGTTGGTAAAATTATAAAACCAAGACTAAACGTAGCAATAAAAACGCACTTTAATTCAAACAAATTTCCTTTATTTTAATTTTATGAAGAAAAACAAAACTTATTCGAGATTTTTTTTTACAACCAGCCAGTATGTCATCAATAACAAAAACGTTTACATACCTATGCACTTTGAGTGAAGAAAGACTTAGAAATTAATCAATATAAATGGTAAATTTGTAATATCATGCATGTTACTTAGACTTTTTTGATGTGTGTTGTTAGCTTACTGGTAACATTAAAAAAGCCAGTCCTAGCCAATCCTAGAAAACGGATGATGTAATGTTGTACTGAATTTCATTACAACACTCGTTTGGATGATGACGTAATGGTTATTAGGACATTGGGTGTCCTTTAACGTTGGCATTAAACTAACTGTTTTAGAATATTTAATACAGGATTTAAAGCATGGGTGTAGATAAAGATAATTTCAGTTTGATTTTAATTGTATACAACAGATTCATTGGCCAGCTGTTAAGACTGTTGCTATGCAACAACGAGCGGTTCGCATCTCACATTCAGTGCCACGTCAAAGAACTGGTGGGAAAGGAGATGTCGCCGGCCCTCTATCCTATACTCTTCGACCAGATCAAGGCTATTGTCGACAAGTTCTTCGATCAGCAGCAACAGGTAATTAAAGACCAAAAACGCGTCGAAAAAATTGTGTTAAGAGTTAACCTCTTTTTTGAGCAATGCACGCTCACTAACACAAAGTGACATACAAATCGCGAGTGTAAGACGTAGCATGTAACGCACACTAAAGTAATGAACCTGGCATGTTTTCATCGGTTGTATAAATTTTCTAAGGATTAAAGTATAATTAATGCCATTTCTCATAGCATCAAATTCAAATATTTTTATTCATTTGAAAAAATATTGAAAGTCAAAAACTAGCACCTATTCCAAAAAGAATGCCTCAAACTTGAGAAGAAAGAGTGCAACAAAATCAGCGGGCTTTTTTTTCATCAAAAAATATGTTTACAAAGTAATATAGTACAATTAAACTTATTATTTAGTAGCCTGAGGGCGGTCGCTCCATTCCCAATCTGTGGCATCATTAAGAAAGTCATTTATGTTATAGTAAGCTTTACCACATAAACGTTTCTTAACAATCCTTCAACAGGGGTCCTCTGCACAGAACTTAAAGAAAACAGACAGTAAACCTTTGAGTTGAGCTCTATTAAGTCGCTTAGGTAGTAAGTAGTTTGTACAAAATCCGCGCCTCTGGGCCCCACGGGCCAACGCTAAGATCTAGAGAGCGTACTAAGACTTTACTTCTGTAAAAGTTAGCAGAGTGTAAGCCTATAATTATCTTTGATTAAGTTTTTATAGTAATTTCACATCTGTAATTATGCTGAGCTTTAAGCTAAGAAAGCCCAAAAAGTAAAAATAAAAGTCAAGTTAGCCATTTATCAAACTCAGCTAAGTTCTACTTAGCACACCTACTATTATACTTACAACCTGAGAGTTGAACAAAGCATACAAGATTTTATGACCATACGTCACTCGAACAGTTGGCTCAGTTGGGAGAGTACTCGCACAGAACGCGAGAGGTCGTGGGTTCGAGTCCCGCATCGTTTGTAATTTTTTTTCAAATGTTTTGTATATTAATCCTAGAAGTGAGGGTTATCGCTTTAAAAACATAACAAATTGTTTTGATTAGCAAGAGCGACATCTCAAGTCAATTTCCTAATATGCAAATATTGGGGTTGAGCAGGTTATCAACTGTAAAGTACATCCTGTAGATGAAGCCACAACCTGAGAGTTTAACAAAGCATACCAGATTTTATGACGATACTTCATTCGAACGTTTAGCTCAGTTGGAAGAGCACTCGCACGGAACGTGAGTGGTCGTGGGTTCGAGTCCCGCATTGTTCATAAAATTTTGAAAACAAAATTTTATTTGTGTATTAATCCTAGAAGTGAGGGTTATCACTTTAAAAACATAACAAATTGTTTAAGTTCTGCTTAAGTAAAGCCTGACCAAAGTAGCTCAACACCAAACTTACCGTTCGAATTTTGCAGGTGATGCTAACAGATATGAACACCCAATTCGTGGAGCACACCATATTTATCATGAAGAGTATCCTGGACAACAAGGGAGGTGGGCAGCCGGAACACCTCAGCAGCACCTCAATTGAGGGTCTGATGCTGGCTATTGTCAGGTAATTTCAAATAATCTTGAATTATCCATTCATATGTATATACCAGTAGGAGGAATGAATCTATATATGTGTCTGTTCCCTTATTCCTATCGTTTTTTCGTTTCACCGACTTTCAAATCACGACGATGCTTTTTAGGTTTTCACTTCAAAAATTACTTGATTCTCAAACTGAAAAACATTGAGGAATAATACTCGTAATAAAAAGGCAGCGAAGGAGACGCGAAACCTTTGCGCACGTAACGACAAACTCAAACCGGTTTTCTGCACTATCATATGCGACGCTATTAGCGGATTACTTTTTTTAATGCGCAATGTAATTAAGGGACGTCTCGTCAGCTTGAGACATAAAAAGAAACAGAATAATGCTTACACATTATTGCTTCACGGCAGAAAAAGGCGCCGTTGTGGTACTCATAATCCAGCCCCCAACCCACACAAAGGAGCCTCTCACTGATAGTTGAGTTTCTTCTTTTTCCGAACATACGGCAGATAGTAATTTTAATTAAATTTATATAGTGACGATTCAAAAGCGTTTAGTTGAAGGCAATTTGAATAAAGTTTATTTAACTTTTACTTTATTTCCAGATATGTCCGTCACTTGGATATGACTGTACTGTCCGTTCACATAAAAACCAAACTTTGCCAGGTCGTCGAGGCGATGATGAGGCGGCGGGATGATTTGTCTTTCAGACAGGTGAGTACTCTGTAAGCTGGATAATGGGTGATGATGAAGATGGGAAATACCAATACAAACTTCTGTAACAATCTAATATATAAAATTCTCGTGTCATGGTGTTAAACTTTGATCTCCTCCGAAACGGCTTGACCGATTCTCATGAAATTTGTGAGTGCATATTGAGTAGGTCTGAGAATCGGTAAACATCTATTTTTCATCCCCCTAAATGTTAATGGTGGTCCACACGAAAAATTTTTGACAATTTTTTTTTAATTTTGTTTGATTATGAGTCAGCATTAAAAATACATACAACTTCAAATTTTCACCCATCTACGATCAACAGTTACTTTTGTATCGCGATTTTAATATCGGCTATACAACGTTTGCTGGGTCAGCTGGTATAGATTATATAGTGGATGGTTCTTGTCTGGTTCGGCGAAGGCCAATTAAAATTATATAATATTATATTAAATAGGCTAAGTTGTTATATATAAAGAAAATACTTTTTTTACGGAACCAACTCTGGCATTTGGTCAAATCACTAGATTTGTTTCGAGAAATGATAAAACCCTGTTGTTATTTTAACATCCTCAGGGATATGATCGAATCACTGTTTTTATCATATCCCTGCGACATATGTACTCTAAAAGACGGTCTCTGAATTTTTTATCAGTTCTTCTCTCCGTGTCAGAGCCCCTTTACGAACTCATGTAGCTTCATGAGGTCTACCAAGTGTTGTTGCAATATGTTATGTTATTTTCACTCCCTATTGTAAATAGATTTATTTCTATACTTTTTTATTCTATTCTGCATGTGCCGTGTTCTTCAGGGACAATACTACCACCGCATCTATTTCCGCTGTGGCAGTTGAACTAAATGTATGAGCATTATCGATCAGTATTTTTATGTAAGGGAATCTTTCAAAGATATTTTCTCACATTTAAGACGGCTTAACTTTAAAATTGCGCTCGTCACATTGAGACATAAATTCAAATACTTTATTCAAAATAGGATATGAAATCATTTATTGAAAGTCAAAACTACCTCCCGTTCGAAAGTATAGTAGACTTTTACCACACAAACGTTTTTTTTTTGGTCGTTTGGAAAGCGTTCGTGGTCAAGCTATGAGGTGTACCTCGGGCTTCCAATATACATTATAGAAAATTTATATTTCAATCAACAATACTTGCTTTTTATACAAAAAATATAAGAAGCGGAATTTACTCTTTAAGGTCGATTATCTTAATATATATAAATTACGTGTCACATTGTATGTCCGCGATGGACTCCTAAGCTAATAAACGGATTTTAATGGTGATTACTTCATGGAGTGCAGTTTAGTCCAACTTGAGAGGTAGGATAGTTTTTATTTCGATTTGGGACCCATATTTTTTTATTTCCAATATTTGTTTTGTATGGACATATTTTCTATAAGAGCATTTATTGACGCACGGTTTGACAGTTATGCTGTGAAACAATTTTATTATTGTTAGCAATATATTCCTTCTATACATAATATAGAACGTCATTGACAGGGAGCATATTTTACAAAATATCTTGGTGTTATGAAATATTATTGACAAATTCATAAAAAAAAAACACTATTTTTTTATTACGCACAGAACAACGTCTGTCGGGTCAGCTAGTTTTTATATATATTTATTCTAGTCATTAATGGTGTAGGAATTTAATTAAATTTACGATTGAATTTGGACCTGACATTCTACATGAATATTAATGCTGTTTTCTCATTTTCGCGCTAATTTGCATTGGTTGCTTGTTCGCGTAAAGACTATAGACATGTTGGTCATACTAAAAAAAATATTTATAGGCGTCGTACATTTATTTATACATTTAGGTAAATCTTAAATTTATTACCGTTATAGGAGATGAAGTTCCGGAATAAGATGGTGGAATACGTGACAGACTGGGTCCTGGGTACCAGCCATCAGATCGCCCCGCCGCTGAGAGCTGACGCCTCCACTATAACGAGGTAATTACCGAGCTAAGGAATCATTTCAATGATCCATCTACACATAAAAGAAAATCGTAATTGTATTAAAAAAAATATACTTTATATATTAATATATATATTAATATTTTTTAAATATAATTTTTCTTTTTTATTCTTATTTTTGTAGCAATGTAATATTTCATGTGTGTGTCAAAGAAAATATATTATTATTATTATTATTACTATCGAGATAGCGATTCTGCGAAATCAGAACCATTTAATAAGAAGAACTAAGAATCCGAAACTACCAGCCGTTAATTGCTATCAAGTTTCAAATCTTTAAATTAACGACTGGTAGTATCGGATTGTATCGAGCCGATATAGGCATTTGAAAGACTTAGACATTGTGAGTAGACCTGTTATGTGTCCCAGAGAGTTGGACCAGGCTTGCATGGAGGCGGTTGGTGCCTTGCTGAAAGGACTCCCGCTGCAGCCCGAAGAATCAGATAGAGGGGATCTCATGGAAGCGAAGAGTCAACTGTTCCTCAAGTCAGTATACTTCAATAATTTATACCTCTAGATACAGTCTCTTGCTGTTAGACAACCGATAACAACAGGCCTGGTTTAATACTTTAGTGTAATCTATACACTTTTATAATAAAGTCGCAGCCACTGTTCAGGCATTATCTATAAACAAATTTAAATGTTTTATTAAAAATGGCTCTGCCGTAAATCCTACTACTCCACAGCTGAATATCTAAGTGATCAGACAGCCTGTGACTAGATTATGATTATTTTATAGCAATAGCAATGACAGTGGAATATTGTATATTTAATTAAAAACAGCTCAAAAAAAGAATGCTGGAAGAGTTTCTTGCGCCACTTCGTCTCTCTAAGACTGCAATTTGTTTCCGAAGCGGTAGTGGTATCTAGTATATTAGAAATGACATCAAAAAGAATCCTGAAGGATCAATTTTGAGAAAATAAATGCCTTTTATGGCTTTAGTGTGCGACACAAGCTTCGTCTTGTGCGGGCATTGTTTAAATATGAGGTTAACTCTAAACTCGATTTTTTTTCGACGTATTCACAGCTGTCATAGTGTATCTAGACGTATAAATGATCTAAGACAAATTATTATTTAGTATGTAAGAAAACTATCAGTTACTCTTCAGAAGTGAAAGCTTCTTAATTTTACTTTTTTTTTTGGATTTCGAGAAGTTGTTTTAATAGAAATTCTTTTAAACAATTTGTTATTTTTAAAGTGATATCCATCACTTGTGGGATTAATTATACAAGTTAAATTCATAACCTAAATTTACGAATTATGCGGGACTTGAACCCGAGACCTCTCGGGTTCCCTCCGAGCGCTCTTACCAACTAATCCAACCGCTCGAGTACGCATGGGTCGTAAATTTTAGTATATCTTGTTCAACTCTAATAATTTCATATTAGGAAATTGGAAATTTACTTGATGTGTCGCTCTTTAATATCTAAACAATCTTTTTTGTTTTTAAAGTGATGAAGTGAGGGTCAATTCTGGAATTAACTATTCTAATTAAATTTGTTACCAAAATTTATGACATGTGTAATTTTTGTCAGATATTTTACGCTGTTCATGAATCTGCTGAATGATTGCAACGAGGTGGAGCTATCGGAAGGTCCAGGTCGCTTGGAGACGCTCAGAAAGGCGACCATACAGGCCATGTCGAACCTACTCAGCGCTAATATAGACTCTGGACTTATGCACAGTATTGGTACGTTAGCAGGCAGTCGTAGGGACTGCCGATAGAAGTAATAACTTTAAACTTAAATAACAACAGTTACAATAGTTTGTATTTGTTTACGAAAATTTAGTGATCACCGAAAATTGCATCACTTGACTCCAAGTGTTGCGGATGACCATGGGCCGTTGAAGTGAATCTTCTTAGCGCGCATGATGGTAATATTTTTATGCTTAAACGCACAGACGAGTAAAAAAGAAGGAATCCGCGCCGTGATATTAGCAAGTGAAGCACCGTTATGCTAGTGTGTGTGCGGTTACGGGGGATACTAGTTACACAATTTTTTTCTCCCTTAAATAATCATATATGGCCACTGTACGGTGGTTTGGTTCCGTACAGAGTAAAACACAAGTTAGGCTCAAATGGTATATTGAAACCTTAACTTATGCTATATGGTAAAATGGTAAAATGTTGGTATGGTAATGAGCACGCGAATCGATCGGCGGCTTGTCGCGAACTGGTTACAATATTACTTAGGAAATAACGCGAGGCGACGTAAACGCTGATACGCGAAACGTGATGTACAGTCGACATGCTGTTGACCGTACATGCTGCCACCGCGAGAGAAGAAAGAGTGGTGGTGAAGATGGTACAAAAAAGAAATGGTTATGGTTAGCGAGTGACGTGAGACAAGGTGATAAACAAATTTGCATTATCTAATGGTAACCTTAATGTCTCTAGCCACAGTAATCACTAAAATTATGCCTATGCACTACAGGAGAAGTGGATTGGTCTTTCACTTCATCACTACACTTATCACTATTTTTACTAGCACTAGATTGCCCGTGGTTAACTACACTTACACACTGGTCACTAACACTATACACAAACGCTGCGTTCGTCAGACCCCGCGGCTCAGGGCGCGGCGGGTGCGACGCGGCTGGCCCTGCGCCAGCGGCTGCCGGCGCGGGCGGCGCGCTGGAGTCCTGGCGTCGGCTGCGGCGCGGGCACCACCGCCGCACGGCGTACGCGGCGGCCCCGGCCACCAGCACACCCGCCACCACGTATATCGCGACGTAGTGGTGAACGTCGTGATAAGATATACCACCCTTTAGACCACTCTCTGAATTCATTTGTTTTATTTTTGCGCCTATATCATCTAGCTCCTGATCGTAACCACCCATCACTGATGCTGGCTCCGAAATCAGCGACACGAACGTCTTATTCTGGTTAAAGATGTGGTTGATGGGGTGAATGTCTATAGCTGGTATATCCGTCTGTATGGTTAATGTATTGTTCTGAAGCCTCCGAGCATAAATGGTAATGTCTTGTCCTTTCAGAACACAATCTGGACCCAACCTAATAATGCCGCTATTATTAAGATGATTGGAAAACATTTGCTCTCCACAGATGATACGTACTGGATACGAGTCGCAGCAAAAGAAAAAGTATGTATTGACCTCGCTTAGCTGAGACCACCAATCTAGACATTTGGCAGTTTTGGTTCTGCACTGCTTCGTCTCCTGGTCTTTGGAGCACATGACGTCATCATGACTCATATGAGAAATTGGTTTTTCCAAAGGACAAAGTTGTGTCTCAGTATCTAAATGAAGACAATTATTTAATTCTAAGTGTGATATGGTCATAAATGAGTCTCTTCGTAAGTTGATCGCAATGTAATCCGAAACTGGAACTAGGGTGACCATGGTTTTGCCGTTCCGTCTTGGTACAGGATAAATTTTATATACTTGGTAATGGTCTCTACTCACTAATGGTATTCTAATTTCAAAAATAAAATAGTCATTTAGCATTTTCGCTCTGACCTTGAGTAAATGGTACATTTTGGTTAATTCTGTATGCGTGTTCTCTATTGGTAAACTTAAATCGTTGGACAATCTTCCGGAAATAATATTTAATTCTTCTAGAAGCTGGTCGGGTTTCAAAAGATGTATGTTGAACTTCCCAAAGTACACCTCCGAAACAGTATCTAAAAGAACATCCTGCACATTCTTCAAATTCGACTCCAAGCTGTTAGCTGCCATAGCGCATAATAAAAATTCATTATTGTTTTCCACGTCTTTCAATTGACTCTTGACATCATTGGTAGCGTTCTTTAACTGGTTAAGGTAATGAGTAAATATTTTATATTGTTTGTCAATTGAGCCTTGCATCCTCTTCAATACATTATATTCTGCTTCTATTACGGAAGTCTGGTTTTTCCATAGAGCAGCAAGATGGTTTTGGTTTTCCCTAATTAAATCGATGTCCTGAATATACTGCTTAGCGAATTGGTCATCGAGTACACCGAACAGCGCGTGTGCAACATTACCCACAGCGTTGATAAGGCCGCGCCTGCGCCGCGCGTGCCCGCGTGGGAACTGCTGCGTCGACAGAATGTTATTGTAATGCGATAACTCTGTATAACTGTGCTGTAATTGTATTAAAATAGATTCACAATGGTTTCTGACTGACGATTCCTTGCAAATATATTCCATATGATCAATATATTTGGATAACAATTTACTGCCTTGCCAATATGGTTTTAAATCGTAGTATACAACTAGTTTCCATTCGTCCTGAACTAGTCGCATGGTTGATATTTTATCTAAATATAAACTTTGACTGTCGTTGAAGTTTATAGCGTTGTATGCACACGTGGCTGGTGAAAATAAAAAGGTAAACAACATAAGTGCCATGGTAAATAAATTAACAATTCCTCTTCTAGCTCGTCGCTTTGGTTTTGGTAAATCGTCGTTCGACTGGTGTTTCGGCTGGTTATGGTCAGTGGTTTCATGAATTTGGTTACTGTCTTCGTCGTTGGAGTGGTTAATAGGTAAAAGAGATAGTTTGACTACTGGTCGCTTCATAATGCCATTTTTGGTTTTAACAGAGACTACTCGAACTAGCCCATCTTGCCCCGGATGTAGCTGCACGATTCGACCGAGAGCCCATTTACCCGGTGGCAGGTTAGCATCGTGTATAATTACAATGCCGCCAACATTTAAATTTGGTTGTGAACGTCGCCACTTGGACCTAGCGTTCAACTGTGTGAGGTACTCCGCTCTCCATCTCTTCCACACATCTTGGTAAATCTTCTGCACTAACTGCCATCTGGTTCGTAAGTCGTGTTCTGACTCAACAATGGTCAATGTTGGTCCACTGGACAGAAAATGAGAAGGGGTCAAACAATCTAAGTCTTCGACGTCTTCACTCAGCGGGCACAGAGGTCTGGAGTTAAGGCATCCTTCTAGCTGAGCTAGAAGAGTAGAGAACTCCTCGTAGGTGAGTTTTTGTTCTCCTATTACTCGCTTCAGGTGGTATTTCAAGCTCTTCACTGCAGCCTCCCAGAGACCGCCTGCGCTTGGCCAAGATGGTGCGTTGAAGTGCCATTCTATCGACATTTCAGCTATTTCTGCATAAAACTGGGCATTCAATATGGTTTTCAAGTTAACAATCTCCTCTTGCAAAACTCTATTTGCTTTTATAAAGTTCGTCCCGTTGTCACTGTAAATGTGACCGGGCGATCCTCTCCTGGCCGCAAGTCTTCTGAGGGCTGCCAAAAATGCTGAGGCGGTGAGATCAGAGACCAACTCCAAATGTACAGCCTTGGTCGCCATACACACGAAGACGGCGACATATCCTTTGGTACATCTCACTGATCTACCCTTCGCAGACTTGACGTCAACAAAACCAGTAAAATCAACCCCCAAATGGTAAAAGGGGCGGGTCCTGTTGATTCTTGCAGGTGGTAAGTCTCCCATCAACTGGTCGTGTTTCAGGGGGTCGTGCCTTCTACATAGCACACATCTCCGTAGCCTCTTCTTTACAGCATTGTTTCCTCCCAGGATCCAATATTCTTGACGCAGCCAAGCAAGGGTTAACCGGGGACCCCCATGAAAGGTCATCTTATGCGCGTGGTCAATAATCATGTCAGTAAGCAAATGGTTATGTGGTAAAATACACGGATGTTTCATACTATCTTCTATTTTGGCGTTGGTCAATCGCCCCCCAACCCTCAAGAGCCCCTGGTTATCAATAAATGGTTTCAATTTTAATAATTTACTCTTAGGGTTAGGTTGGTTATGGTTTTTAATATATTGTATATCTTCTAAAAATTCTACTTGTTGTATATGCCTTATAATTAAGTTTTTAGCTTTTCTTATTTCTAATATAGTTAAGTAGTTTGTTTTATTAGTATTAAATGACTTAGGTGTAAAACGTAACACCCACGCAAGCACTCTTGAAGCTCGCGTAAAATCGCTGTATCTGCTAATTATACTATCTATAACCTTGTTTTGATATTTAATTGTGTTTACATTTATATTTAATAATGGTTTTTTAAGCTCTTCGCAGGTTGTATATAATTTATTGGTTAATTTGGACTCTTCAAACGATCTTAGCCAGTGGGGACCTATCCACCACATGGAATGGTTAATCAGCTGTTCTGTGGTAATGCCTCTACTTGCGCAGTCAGCTGGGTTGTCCTTTGTTGACACATAATGCCAGCTACTCGATGGTATAATGTCAATGACCTGCTTCACCCTATTCGCGACGAATGGTTTCCATTTACATGGGTCGCCGTTGAGCCAGCCTAACACAGCTGTCGAATCAGACCAACCGTAGATTTTGATGTTGTAATCTGATAGGCATTTACAGGTGATCTTCATGACCTTGGTAAGTAGAACCGCTGCACATAACTCTAATCTAGGTAACGATACATTTTTCTTTACAGGTACGAGACGAGACTTCGAAGCTACTAATACTACAGAAGACTGGTTGCTGGTAATATTGTTGACTCTGCAGTATACAACACAAGCGTAGGCATTTTGTGATGAATCACAAAACCCATGTAATTCAATGGTGTCGTTCTTAGAAGACTGCAACCACCTTGGTATGGTAATATGGCTAATTTTCGTGATGTCAGCCTCTATGGTTTTCCATTTTGTGTTGATGTCAGCTGGTAATTCGTCGTCCCACAGAAGATTTAAGAGCCATACTTCCTGGAAGAGTAGTTTCAACTTGGTGGTAACTGGTGAAAGCCATCCAAGCGGATCAAATATCTTCGATATATTCGAGAGTAAACTTCTTTTGGTGAGTTTACTGACTGGTTCGGAATTCAATTGAAAAGTGAAATAATCTTCGTCGGGATGCCACTTAAGTCCTAATGCCTTGGTTGATTCCTGGTATTTAAAAACATATGCTTGGTCTTCGCATGGTAACTGGTTATCTGGTAGTACATCTGGTTGATTTGACGACCACTTCCTTAGATTGAATCCACCTAACTTAAGGAGATTTATGAGGTCGGAAATCAGCCTCCTTGCAGACTGGAGGTCATGATGTCCATGGAGGAGGTCATCCATGTAGAGCCTGGTAGCCAGAACTTCTGCTGCTTCTGGGTAACGGTGACCTTCATCCTTAGCCAGACGTTTCAATGTCATCATGGCTAGGAATGGTGCGGCCTTGGTGCCGTATGTGACAGTGGTAAGTTGGTATTCTTCTAATGGTTGCTTTTCAGAGTCCCTCCACACGATCTTCTGGAGCGGCTGGTCATCATCATGGACATCTATAAATCTGAACATCTTCTCTATATCGGCTGTGAAGGCTATTTGGTACTGCCTCCACTTTAATATGAGAGTAAACAAATCCTCTTGTAAATTTGGTCCAGAGTACATAAGGTCATTCAACGAAAGTCCAGTCGAAGTTTTCGCTGAGGCATTAAAAACAACTCGCGTGGCAGTCGTCGTGGAATCCGTTCTGATTACACAATGGTGAGGTAAATAGCACTGAAGTATCGGATTACTATTACATTTCTTCATATGGTTTAAATTAATATATTCATGGATAAATTGTTTGTAGTTCTGTTCGATAATTTTATTTTTACAAAATCTGCGTTCTAATTGCCGAAATTGGGCTACGGCTTTGGTTTTAGACTCACCCAATTTTTCGGTAATCTCTGGTTTTAATGGTAACCGTACAACATAACGTCCGTCTGGTTTGCGCGTAGTATGCTGTTGATAATGATGAAGGCAATGGTTATCTTCATCCGTAATATTTACAGAGTTGTCTGAGATATCTTCAATCTCCCAGAACCGCTGTATATCCTGCAAGTCGACCATGACGACGTTGCAATATGTTTGGTTTGGTTTTATGGTACCACTAAGAATCCAACCGAGCTTGGTATTTTGCGCGATTGGTAGTGATGTGCCATTACGAATTAAACCTGGTAAAATAATTAATTCGTAAACTTCAACGCTTAAAATTAAATCTATTGGTCTACTTTTATAAAACTCTGGATCTGCGAGTGGTAACTTTTGTAAATACGGCCAAGCTGGTTTTTCTAATGTTTCGTGTGGTAAATTCCCGACGACATGCTTCATCACATAGGCTTCCGTTTTAAATGTGAAATTATTATGAAGAGATGACACTGAAAGCTGTGCGACTCCCTTACTATTGTTGGCTTTTGCGCCTACTCCGACCACCACACAGTGGCGCTTAATCCTGGGTAGGCCTAAAAGTTGAGCGGCATTCTCTGTAATGAGAGATGACTCCGCGCACGGGTCTATGAGGGCTCGCATGGTATGGTGACAGCCATCCATAGACATAATATTAACTTTAGCTGTTGCTAATAATTTGGGCATGGTTTCTTGTGGGGCATTGGTAACGCATATATTGGATCTTCTAGGAGAATTTTCGATCTCGGTATTTCTAGAAGTAGATGGTGCAAAAGTGACAAGAGCATTATGCAGAAGAGTATTATGCTGCTGGTTACAAAAACGGCAAGTTTTTTCCGAAGAACATTCCTTGTCATAATGGTTAATTAAACAGTTTTTACATAATTTGTTGGATTCAATGACCTTAAGTCGATTCAGCGGTGCGGATTCTAGAAATTGTTTGCATTTAAACAATTCATGGCAACACGTTTTACAGAGTATGCATTTCCGTTGTGGCGCAATATGTACTGGTTTCGTATTGACGTGGTTTATTACAGCTGGTCTTGGTTTAAAATTTCTGTTCATAAAATTATGTAAATGGTTATTGGTATGCTTTTCAGCCCATGGTTTTTGGTATTGGTTTTGGTGTACCTGGGATGAATTTGATTTGTTGAAGTCCTGCTTACGACGAGAGCTTTCTAACGAAGTAAATTTAATTTCTAAAAATTTCAAAAAATCTAACAAAGTAGGCAATTCTTTTGGATTCTTAAGCGACACAATGTAATCATTATGGGTTTCAGTATCTAACTTTTGGCACAAAATATAGACGATCAATGGGTCCCAGTTGGAAATGTCGATGCCCATTGCTTTTATAGAGTTAAGACACTCGTTGGTGGTGTCATGTAACCTTTTGATGACCGCTGCAGATTGATGTTGAATCGTAGGCATGGTTAGTAACAATTGTATGTGAGAATTAAATATTAACCTAGTATTATGGTAACGTTGGTTTAATATGTCCCAGCATACTTCGTAGTTTTCAGAATTGATGCGTAAATGGTGAACTAATTTTTCAGCCTCGCCACGGAGCTTACTTTTCAAGAATTGCATTTTCTGCGCATTTGGTAAAGATTTATTATGGTGAATTGTTTCGGAGAATAAATCTTTAAAACATATCCAATCTTGGTAGTTTCCGCTGAAGGTGGGAATGTCCATTTGTGGGGTTGAACGTTCCCTGTAAGATGACGACCACATCTGTCTGTTCACTGCCTTCTTCATGGTGTTGTATTTCTTCTCCATCTCAGCGAATGCTGTCTCATACTCTTCGTTGTCGAGCAGCCCTTCGCTGTCGATGTCCCAGTGAAGAGAATCGATGACCGACCATCTTGATTGGATAGTTCGTAAAATATCTTCGAACTCCCAGCGGTCGGAGCAGCTTTCAAGGTCGACAGCCTCTATGGTACGGGATAGCGCCTTGAAGTTGCTCTTCTGCTTTCGCAGCATTTCTTCGACCCTACTGGAGTTGCCCTGGTTCGATAGCTTTGGTGCAGGGAAGCTAAAAGAGGGACCCTCCTGAGCGGGAGAGAAAATATCGCGCCTATCTGAGCCCTGCGATAATGGTGTAGCAGGTCTCAGTAATGGTTTGCTGGGATCGCTGGTTACGTAATTAGAAATCATATTCCTAACTTCCTGGTAAAAATCTTTCGTCCGCTGGTAATGGTTTTCCGCGAAGTAGCGATGGTTAGGGTCTTCAAACTCAGCACAAAGCCTAGTATGGTTGGTCTGGAATTCACTCCAGTACGAGTCTAAAGCGTTGAGACGTTTTTCAATATAGGCGGGTGTCTTTCGTTCTGGCCCGTCCTTCTTGAAATTAACACACTGCGTGTTAATCGCGGACATAATCTGGTTTTGGGTGGTTAATAGAGCCTCCATGGTTACGGGTCAAAAGAGAGTGGTAAAGAGTGGTGAGTGATAAAAAGGAAAGATCTTACTTGAAGACTGGTACGTGGTGACCTGGTGTGTCCTCAGCAGTCTCCCCGTTGGTAGTCGCTGGTAGTATCGCCGATCTGGTGAACTGGTTACACTCCACACACAAGCACTTTGGTCAACACTAATTTGGTTCACTACACACGCGACGAATTTTGGTTAAAATGGTTAACTAATGGTACTGGTTAATAGAACGATGGATCACAATGTTTTTGTGTCCTCGAAATGGTTAAAAAAATTCTGGTCACTGGTTAACAAAAGGCCGAAGGACCACAATGTCCTTGGAATGGTTAAAAAAAAAAAATTTGTCACTGGTTAACAAAAGGCCGAAGGACCACAATGTCCTTGGAATGGTTAAAAAAAAAAAATTTGTCACTGGTTAACAAAAGGCCGAAGGACCACAATGTCCTTGGAATGGTTAAAAAAAAAAAAATTTGTCACTGGTTAACAAAAGGCCGAAGGACCACAATGTCCTTGGAATGGTTAAAAAAAAAAAATTTGTCACTGGTTAACAAAAGGCCGAAGGACCACAATGTCCTTGGAATGGTTAAAAAAAAAAAATTTGTCACTGGTTAACAAAAGGCCGAAGGACCACAATGTACGGTGGTTTGGTTCCGTACAGAGTAAAACACAAGTTAGGCTCAAATGGTATATTGAAACCTTAACTTATGCTATATGGTAAAATGGTAAAATGTTGGTATGGTAATGAGCACGCGAATCGATCGGCGGCTTGTCGCGAACTGGTTACAATATTACTTAGGAAATAACGCGAGGCGACGTAAACGCTGATACGCGAAACGTGATGTACAGTCGACATGCTGTTGACCGTACAGCCACCAATACTTAAATAGTATCGTTTTTACACTTTTTCACAACGCAAGACGGCATTTTTAAAATATTTTATTGAGACGCAAACTGATCTGTCACAGACGATGACAATTCTCATAATGGCCGCCTATCGGCCTGTAGTAGTGTAAGTGTGTGAGTAGGGCTAAGTATTTACACGTTAATCGGCTTGTTTTGGTGCTACACTGTTATGTAAGGTGATACGGAGTCCTTATTTTTTTACTAGTCCGTGCTTAAACGCAATAATAATAATTTTAGTGACACGAAACTTTGGGACTTTTTGTCCATGAAGAGGGAGAGATCGATTAAGAGAGAGAGTGAGAAAGGGCGAACGTAGCATGAATCACATAGCCATGGACGGAGAGAAAAAAGGAAATCGAGAAAAAGTACACGTTATTCGTTTTATATAATAAGCTTATTGCCGTTGTATTCAAAGCGCGGTGAAAACATAACTGAACAAAAACTCTGCCTAATAGTCGCGTAAGCAGAGTTTTTCTTCAGACAATTTTTGGTGGAATTGTGAGTCTAGTACTTTGTATGTCAATGCATGGTACATGTGGACCGCCTGTCTTAGAACCCTCAGGTTCCAATAGACATTTCTATTCTTCAACCTTTAATTTTAGTTTACACCAAATAATTAGTATTTTCCTACGCAAGTTGTTTTTTATTGTGACAATAAGGGACGAGACAAGCAGGACGTTCAGCTGATGGTAATTGATACGCCCTGCCCTGTGATATAATGCAGTGCCGTTCGGGATTCTTGAAAAAGCCAAAACGTCAGAGGGGCACTACAATTCATTCGCTCGTTATAACATGTTAAGTCTCATTTGCCCAGTATATGCACTAGCTATGGCGCCCTTAAGACCGAAACACAATAATGCTTACACATTAATGGTTCACGGCAGAAATAGGCGCTGTTGTGGTACCCATAATCTAGCCGGCATCCTGTGGAAAGAAGTGCCTCCCAGTGATAAAAAGTTGTGTTTTAATATTTTCATTTCAATATTTCAGATCTAGGGTATCACCGGGATCTACAAACCAGGGCAGCTTTCATGGAGGTACTGACGAAGATACTGCAGCAGGGCACAGAGTTCGATACCCTGGCCGAGACAGTGCTCGCTGATAGATTCGAGCAGCTCGTTCAGCTGGTCACCATGATATCTGACAAGGTTTGTAAGAACCATAGACTAAGAATATACTAGCATAGGGATAGACGACGGCCCGATAATACTGTAATCAATTTTGATGTGTCAATGTGTGTGTTAGCTAGTGATTCAATATTCAAAATAATGCCAAGTGTGGCTGACTGTTTACGACTTGTCAATCAAAATCGGTTACAGAAACAATAGATTCACGTACCTTTTCTATTTTGCTGAATCTCCGTTAGAAATGTTCTTCTCTAGTATATAGTAATTTTTATATATATAATCAACTTTTTCATACTCAGAGTGAAGTGCCAATAGATGGATATGTTATGAATAAGTTGTATATAATCTTTTTATTCATACCCAGAGAGAGGTGCCATAATAGATTTGTTATGAATAATCTATATATAATCAATTTCTTCATATCCAGGGTGTAGTGCCGATACATAGATATGTTATGAATAATTTATGTAATTTTTTTCATATCCAGGGTGAACTGCCGATAGCGATGGCGCTCGCTAGCGTAGTGAGCACGTCACAGATGGACGAGTTGGCCAGAGTGTTTGTCACGTTATTCGACGCCAAGCATCTTCTGGCACCGCTCCTGTGGAACATATTCTATAGAGAAGTTGAGGTGGGTTCGGTTCTGCTAAACTACTTTGTAAGAAGCTCAACTGTGTTGTCGAAACGATATGAGTATACTCTCATCTTACTTCAAAGACATATACATCTTCGAAGCTGCCGATCTCGATGTTAGTAAGTTAGCAAGTGCTCCTTGGTCAAAACTTGTCTTACATATGAACCAGGCGTTATTACACTCGGCATAGCTAAAAAAAATTAAATAACAATAAATGTGGCGCCCGACAGAAATAATAATTTAAACTTATCTAATTTAATTTTACTTAAACTTTATGTATATTAAAACAATAATGTAAAGAAAGGTTATTTATTAATAAAATATTTTATTGGAATTTAGAAATTTTAATTTTAATACATTATAATTTTGTGTATCAACATTTTTAGTATCATTATTTAATCCTATAAAAGTAACAATTGGTTAGAGTGAGATAGGAGGAGCCTGCCTACCGCTGCCGTATGCGTGAGAGAAAGGGAAGCCAGACAGACTGGCGCCGTAACGCGTTACGTTACAAAGCAGTTTACTCTCCCATGAAAATTTATCACTAAAAAAATATTAAAGACAAGGGGAATTTTGTTGATAGAAAGTCTAAACTCCTCGGACTGTAGGAGCAACATTGACAGTTTTCTCAGAGATTGACACAAGAAATCGCACAAATTTTGTGTTCTGTCCTATATTTTACACCATCACAAGTATATTTCGCAGGTGTCGGACTGCATGCAGACTCTGTTTCGCGGTAACTCATTGGGCAGCAAAATTATGGCGTACTGCTTCAAGATATACGGGCATGTCTACCTGCATAATCTTCTAGAGCCCATCATCAACACGCTTCTGGAACAACCCGAGCTGAGCTTTGAAGTCGATTCCGCGAGGTATATGTGAAGTCAACGTCATAAGATCAAAAGGGGTTGTTTTATAACAAATTCTGTTGCCACTGACTAAAAATTCACAAAAGCTTACATCTAAATAATTATGTTACAAAAATAAAGTTAGTATTTTGTTAAACTTCAAATAATAAATAAGGAATTATTACACAGTGATATTCAAGCAGTAATCGGACAGAGCAGCCTTAATTAGTCAACGGTTGAATTGGAAGTTTGTCGACGCCATTTTTTTTCGCCCAGACAATGGGAAAGGCTTACCCTCCGGGATAACGACGGGGGGAGGTGGTGAATGCTCATGCATACAAACGCAGTCTATGTCTGCGTTGGTTATGTGAGAGTCAAGTAAAACCTAAGTGCCTACCCACTAAACACCACCTGAGGATGGCTTTGGCCAAATTTCCTCTAAGCCTTCAACGAAGGCGACTTTCTCTTAGGGAGAGAGATGCGCAAGCGCATACGCTGGGATAATGTGTGTGGGTCGAAGCCAGTGAGATAGCGCCTTTTATAGCTATCTTCACCCTCTTCTCCTCTTACTTTCAAAATTAGAGTATAGACCATAGACTTACAATATACTAGCGAATAGAGAAATAAAGTTTGCGAGATATAAGAACATTTATAATAGAGATGGAGAGACAGCAACATATACACAATCTAGGCAGATCCGTCTCCTTGTGTAGAATTGTTGTAACCTACAACAATTTGGTTAAAAGAGCTGGCATGTATATTTTTTTTGGATATTTTTCAAAATTATCTTTAGCTTTAAGTTGTAAACAAATAATATCTATTATTACCATTATGCATGTTTAGTTAGCCTATAAGTTGGCTATTTGCTATATTTTTTTAAGTGATAACCCTCACTTCTGGGATTAATTACACAAATTAAATTTGAAAACAAAATTTATGAAATAATCGTTCGAGTGACGTGTCATTGATAAATCTTGTATGCTTTGTTCAACTCTCAAGTTGTGGCTTCACCTACAGGAACTAATTTACAGTTGATAATCTGCTCAACCAAAATATTTGCATATTAGGAAATTGACTTGAGATGTCGCTCTTTCAAATCTAAACAATTTGCTATATTTTTTTTAAATGTACAACTTGTGTTATTTATCCCAGAAGTGAGGCTACTGACGTATAGTTGTAGAAGGTACGCCAGCGATAAGGATTCTATCATTCAGCAAGATAAGAACATAATATTGCCGGCTAAGAATTCGTGATATTTTAAGCCGTGCACAAAATATTTATTTGTATATAGATTAGAAAGTCTGCAAATCAATAAATCGTAATACTTTGCAGATTGGACCCCAGTGAAGATATAGAAATGAACCGAGCTAATCTGATAGAGCTGACCAAGGAGGTGTTCGAACGTATCGTGAACTCCGCAGACACGTTCCCGCCGCAATTGAGAAGCATGTGCCACTGTCTGTATCAGGTATGTGGGCACTAAGACTAAGTTTAACTTGTTTGTCATAGAATTTAAAACTTGATTAACTCCCAAACTTTTATGTACAAGCGATGTAACTTTGTATCTACATACACGTTATTTTTACATGCATTATTGTAAAAAAAAATAAAGTTTAATGAAATAAAAAAATATACATAATAAAAATACAATAAAAATTGAATTCCTGATTTATGGGATATCGTATTTTATTAAAATTTTATTGTTGACTTAAATTACTTCGAAAGTCATTGAATGAAAAATTTTATTTATTGCTGGCGTTAAAACAGAAAATTTTTCAATTTGCCGCCAAACCGTCATACCCTATGTACAAATGAATAAAATACATACTCGATAATATATGCAAGTGCTGGTCACTTGTAAATACCTGTAAATTCCAGAAACTTACAGTGTCATCCTGTAGTACTGTTCTGTAAGAGTTAAAATTACGTTTTCATGTATTTTTTTGTTAAATCATTTAATAAAACAAATATCATGATATCACTTCACACTATACTAGAGGGAGATTTATCGACTAACTTCACGGTGTCGGAATATGATGTCGCTGATAGGGCGTAAAAGTAATGACTCATGTTTTTTTTAACTATAACTAAACAATATCTTAATCATAACTCCAAGAATAATCCAACCATACGACGGGGAATTGTTTCCCTATCTTTTGCCATCCACAACAACTCTTTCATATAACTTTCTATCTCATCATCATTATTCAACGTTTGCTTGCACAATTTTTTTGTATATTCTCATTCTGATTATGCATATAATATAGATAATATATATAGATAATGCCTGAGGTATTTAAATAAAACACTTTTGAAGGATTAAAACGCGTGAAATTGTAACTGTTTTTACATTATTTATTTAAAAATTACATTTTTATTCTTATTTTAGTTAAACCGAAGTTTAGCGCCAATTATTACCTCGGAGGTGGTATTTGCTGTAGACAGATGGTTTTTTACCATAAAGGAAATAAAAGGCGCTAAACTTCATAATGACAACTATGACAAATTCTAACTTGACTAATTTCATCTGTAGTTTGATCGTTTATCATTGTCCTGAAAACGAGATCTGTAAAGGTCTTGAAACGTCGGGTTAACCAAAATGATAATAAAAATGTAACTTTAACACAGAAATGTAATATAAACACAAAGTTACAATGACACGTGTTTTAATCCTTTAAAATTGTTTTATTTAAAATTATGTAACTCTCGCGTTAATTGATAAAATACTGCCTGAGGTATTCTCCACATACAAAGAACAATGGCAAACGAAGGTTCTTACTCTTTCACGCGCCGCGCCAAACACTTATCTTTCTCTTTCGAACAATTGTTCTTTTTGACGAATTTGGTATGATATGTGGACTCGTCATAAGGCCTACGAGTGGTATGTTCTATTACAACACTTCAATACACTTTAACTCTGTATGATCAAATCTACTCCACATTCCTCGGTAATCTATTTTCCACCTAATTTAATAAATTTACCGCAACTCAATCATAGGTTTTGTGTCGGTCATCGACGAAGGAGCTTTCTTTATTGGTAGGAGATCAGAAGGTAGATTAAGACATGTAAGAAAATTAATATTAATGTATTCGTTACAGGTTCTGAACAAACGGTTCGCCCAGTTTCCGCACACGAGTGTTGGCGCTGTCGGTACTGTTCTATTTCTCAGATTTATCAACCCTGCCATAGGTAAGAACATTTTATTTTATATTTTTGTGAGAGTGTGCACTTTAGATACGAAACCATACCTACGGGCGCACGGAATCTTCAAGGCGGTAATTCAGTCCGTTGTCAATCAAACACCGCATATTTCGTCTTGCTTTTGTAAATATTTATGAAGCGAAAACTTCTTTAGCGGCGTTGAGCACTTTTCTTGGGATGGGTATAAATGTTAAAATCGCGTCAGGACACGTGACCTGATCGAAAATTCGTAAGACGAAGGGACTTGAGTATTTTGTGACAATTATAAATATATATACTATATATAATATAATAACAAAAATATAATTTGTAAGTTGAATTATGTTATATAAATTGTCATTTTTGTGTAAGATAAGCGCAATAAATGAATATTGTGCTTAACCACATAAATGATGGTGCTTTAATACTGTTAATAAAGCAATTCGTGCGAAATTATTCCCTAACCATTCCAAAATATTCAAAAATGCAGATCGGAGTGTGCTCAATTAAGGTGGAGTAAGACAATGTAAGTGAAAAAACCTTTTGCTTTGTCACATTATTATAACCTTACAGCCACAAGTACATAACCTAAGTAGCGTGAAAATTTCACCTACCTCGTATGGGTAGATCGTAGTGTGCGTAAACAAATTTATCAATGTGTTATTAGTCTATCACGACTTCGAACTGAGTTCTATTTATAATCAGTCTTATTAGTGCTCAGCTAAGGCAGCTATTTCTGAAATGTGTTACCTAATGTAAGTTTCTGTACTAGGTATTTATTGCTTTGTGTTCTTGTTCATATCTTCTAAGATTTGACTAGGTGTTATTCAGATATGATTTTTTACTGCTGAAGTATTCACAGCAACTTTGGAGCAAACTTAATGTTTGGTAAGGGGTATACTTAAAAAAAAACAGATTGTTTGTATATAAATAGTGGTTAGCCAACTATTTTATCGCCAAAACTTAAACGGAAATGACAATGACTCTTCGCAATATGGCCCAGTTGTTTCAAAGAAAGAAAAAATAATGAACTATTAAGTGATTTGTACACAACGGCAAGATCATTCTAATCAAAACCTGCAGTTTCAAAATATGGCTTAAAACTATAGAAAACTGAACCTTATTCCTGTCTCTTCTTTAAGAATAGTATTTACTTCTCCGCAGTATCACCGCAAGAGATGGGGATCGTGAACCGGCCGATACCGGCGCAGATCAAGCGAGGGTTGATGCTCATGTCCAAGATCCTACAGAACATCGCCAACCACGTGGAGTTCTCCAAAGAGCAGCACATGTTGCCCTTTAACGACTTTTTGAGGGCGCACTTTGAAACTGGACGCAAGTAGGTCTTTTTGGTGTAGAACGACAAACAAGCGCTCGGGCAACTGATAAACGATTAGTGTCTTTTTGCTCTGTTCATACATATCATGAAAAAATACGATTTGAATTCATTCAAAACTCACAGGAGCATTGCTTGCCTTTTAGAAAAGTGTACGCACTTTTTTGAAGGTACCCATGTCATATCGACCTGGAAATCGTTCAAACAAGCAATCTAAGTTGTTCGTTGAAGAAAGTGCACTGTAGACAAACGCCACTGATTCAGGTGGTGGGGATTAAAGCATGCGAAGGTGGAATTCGGCGGCAGGAATCAGGTCAAACAGCTCTTCGGAACACTCCCCGTGATAAATGTGGTAGAACACACACAATGTAGCGATATCTCTACGCAACACCAAGTGATCTAGCCGTTAACACTGCAACTCCGATAATTCGAGCAGGTCTGCAATCCACGCGGTTAAATGGTTCGATTCGATACTGGGGTGCACCAGGCCAGAGATGACAGCAATACTCTTGTTTAAAGTAATATAATACAGTATGAATAGATGGAGTATGACATGGTATGGTAATGATAAAGGGGCTCCTGTTTCCACAATTAGACCAATTAGTTGGGTCCATTTTGCGTGCAGTGTTTGCCAGTCATTCCAACCAGCCCCGCTCCTTTCAGAAGTTCAGGACACTCCTGTCGTGGTCGCAGACTTCTCGAAGCGACCTTGTATTCACGAAGGTTGGCATTCCAGGATTAATATACAAATAAAATTTGAAAATAAAATTTTACGAACGATGCGGGACTCGAACCCACGATCTCTCGCGATCCGCGCGAATGCTCTGCCACTAAGCTAACCGTTCGAGTGTCGCATCGCTATAAAATCTTGTATGCTTTGTTCAACTTTCAGGTTGTGGCTTCATCTACAGGATCTACTTTACAGTTGATTACCTGCTCAACACCAATAGATTGTATAACGATACGTCACTCGAACCGCACGGAATGCCAGAGGTCGTGGGTTCGAGTCCCGCATCGTTCAAAAATTTTGTTTTTAAATTTTATTTGTTTACATGAGTGACTGTTTCTTCCTCGGCCAGACAACCTCTGCACTGTCTGTACGCCAATTGTGAAAAGGTGCTTGTTAAGATATATGTTAGGGAGCCCACCATGATTCGGATATCATGTCTGTTTAGGCTAATAAGTTTGTATTTGTAAGTATATACATGTTTTATTATTGTTTTAGATTTTTCATACAGATTGCGTCAGACTGTGAGAGCGTGGAGCAAGCGTCCCACAGCCTGTCGTTCATAAGCGACGCCAATGTGGTAGCGTTGCACAGACTGCTATGGAATCATCAGGAGCGAATTGGAGACTATCTGTCAAGCAGTCGGGATCACAAGGCGGTGGGGAGGCGACCTTTCGATAAGGTATTGGCCTATATTGCCTTCGCCACCACCTTTTTTTGCTCTTAATAGTGATTTTCATTCGTAGGCTTCATAAGATATATAATACCTTTAAGGGTAAATGTATACACTTTTATAATAAAGTCTCAGCCACTGTTCAGGCATTATCTGTAAATAAATTTAAATGTTTCATTAAAAAATGGCTCTATCGTAAATCCTAGTACTCCACAGCTGAATATCTAAGTGATCGGACAACCTGAAATGATTTTCCAAATCGAAGATGGCCGTTGACGTTTGACATTGTAAACGACGTCCGTATTGTTATAATGAAAATTTTGCACACCATGAAACATGGTCCTAAAAGTATTGTAATTAGTGTGCTTTTCGAACGACACTGTATCAACCCAAATGTTTTTGTATTACATTTATTTACAGATGGCGACTCTACTTGCGTATTTAGGACCTCCAGAACACAAACCAGTGGAGTCGTAAGTTTTTACAATTATACTGCATACAGATGTAAAAAAATCCTGTACTATATGTTGTTGGTATTAAGTAGTGAGTACATAAAAATATATATAGATATAGATTTTAATGGAGGACAGGAAATAATTACTTTAAAAAAAATAAGAAATTATACAGTATATATTTAAAATCCATATATAATTAAAAGGCTTAACATTGAAACGAAAATTACCCATGTACCATACCAGGGTGTATAAAAGTCCTTTCAATCTGTAATCGAATTTTATCATCTCTATGCATAAAGACATAGTTATCCGTAAACAAGGACTAAAAGGTCGTAGCGAGGTAAACTAAGTCTAATCCATAGTTTCTCAACCTTATTTTGCTCACCGCCCACTTTGAGAATATGTTTTTTTCTAGAGTATTTTCGTGTATTTTTTAGCCTTTTTAGACTACATTTTTTTAATCTACCCACGCCCCATCTGCGCCATCTCAATGCCCCCTAATTTTCTCCGGGTCTTCTACTGCCCCCCCGAAAGTCTCAAACGCCCACAAGGGGGCGTTATTGCCCACGTTGAGAACCTGTGGTCTAATCGATGCTTATAGCTAGCAGCACTAGATAGCAGTGATACAATTAAAACTAATGGCGATTTGATCAATCGGCTCAATTTTTAAATATAAATAGCGCGTGCTAATTTAGAATAATTTGTATATCATGTTTGTTTTTAATTATAATAATCGAATCATATCGAAATTCAAAATTCAAAATTCTGTCTATAACCTAGAAATTTTCGAAAGCTTTCTATGAGTTCAAAAATTTTTGAAATCTGTCCTGAAATAGCCGAGAAACAATTTAACACAGAAATCAATTTCGCTCAATCACTTTTAACCTAGGAATTACAAGTTTCTAGGGCGTCGAGTGTATTGACTATAGTACTGTGGTAGTGATTAACGGTCTTATATCTCAAGGTGACGAGAATTTCGTATTTTCAAACAGTATTACTTCTCATCCGTTGGACGTCTTGCGTTCCCGTCGTGCTTAAGAGTGACTTACTTTATTTCTGTGAGTGACTGAACATAAAAAAATTCACGATCGTACAAATGCTCTATAGCAGGGGTGCTCAAATAGTGGATCGGGATCGACAGGTCGATCGCGAGTGCTTTTTGAGTCGATCTCGAGAAAAAAATCCGGTATAATAAACTAAAATCGGTAATTACGTACCATCTTATGAAAAGTATGCTCAGGACATGCAGTGTCACGCTTCAACATCCAAAGTCACTATTTAGCTAAGCTTAGAACTTTAGAACGTGTTTGTTTTGTAAGAACCAATAAACTCGCAATTTTGAATAATAATTATGAGTTTTTTCATTGACATTTAAGAGCAGACCTACACTTACCATGACTTAAAAAATGGATATTGTGCGCAAAACTAATATCTATGTCATCGTGACACTCTACCTAGACGACAATCCTTCATCACACATACTTGAAGCCTCTCAGAGTCGATCGATCGTAGTCTAACAATTTTGAGGTAGATCGCCAGCAGTTCAAGCTTGAGCACCCCTGCTCTATAGTATATCTTGTTTTTGTTTTTCATCGCAGTTCGTCGAGTCTGCTATTCTCGACGTACGCGCGCTGGTCATCCATCGACATGTCCTCGACGAACTTCGAGGAGTTCATCGTGAAGCACAACATGCACCAGAAGGAGGAGTTTAAGAGCATCAAGAGTCTGAACATCTTCTACCAAGCCGGCACCAGCAAACTTGGCAATCCTGTCTTCTATTTCATATCTAGGAGGTACAAGTGAGTATTATAAACGATTTTGTTAATGTACTACTTCACGTAGTAGTTTGGCTAGTCTATATAGGCTAGTTCATGTTGTAATTTTGCGATTGGGAGGCTTTTTTGCACAGGATATTTCATAAAAAGTAATAAAGAATAAACTGAGCAAATATAAATTATCGTATATTGGATGCATCAACTTTTAGAGCTTGAATTAGTTTTTTTTTTTATGAAAAGAAGGGACGAGACGAGCAGAACGTTCAGCTGATGGTAATACGCCCTGCCCATTACAATGCAGAGAGAGTGCACTACTATAATTGCGCTCGTCACCTTGAGACGTAAGTTGTTAAGTCTCATCTGCCCAGTAATTTCACTAGCTACGGCGCCGTTGTAATACCCATAATCTAGCCGGCATCCTATGCAAGGGAGCCTCCCACTGATAAATGTCCTTAGTCCCCTCTTACGACACCCTAGGCCCTGGGACTTCCTTATTATTTTTATGCCCCTGCTAAGTACAGAGCGAATATGATGTTGATATAATAATATTTCAGGATCGGCGAGGTGAACGCTGATCTCCTGATCTACCACGTGATTCTCACTCTGAAGCCCTTCTGCCAGCAGCCCTTCGAACTCATCATCGACTTCACGCACACCAACTCCGACAACAGATTCAGGTTATAATCTTTTTTTATGAAACTAAGGGACTAGACGAGCATTTTGCATCCAAAACAAAAAAAAAATAGCAAGGCCTATCCGTTGACCTAAATAGCTGCCAGCGGTTGGGTTTCCAGTAGCCCTATTGAGGCGCGTATATAATACTTTGTACATTCTCCGCGCCTCTGGGCCCCACGGGCCAAGCAAAACGCCTAGCTATCCAACGCGGAAATGCTGCCTCTATTCTTAGTACACTTCCCTGTAGCCGAAGTTTTAAATTAATGTAATCATAGTATTATAAATATAGTTAAAAGATTTGTTAAAATCACTATTAACTATGAAGTCAGAATCATTGTGAACAAAATTTAAAGAAATTGACATCTTGACTGTTGCTTCTCAATAATATATTCTTGATAATGTAATGTATGTACATAGGTACATAAGTGAAATTGCTAGAAACTGTCATAACCATGATGTTAACACCAGGAACAGACCTAGACTTATAATGCCTACTAGTAAGTCTTTTGTGGGACGTTGTATATGATTTTACCACAAGATCCCAGAAAAGGTTCAAAACAAAAGTATAGCGATATTCAAAGTGGTAAAGGTTACTATCACATAAATGACTTTCTCAGTGATACCACAGATTGGGAATGGAGCCACCACCCTAAGGCTATTAAATAATAAGTTTAATTTTACGATATTACTTTACATAATTTTTTAAACATAATTTTTTATGAAAAAAAAAGTTTTGCTGAGCTGAAAAGAAAGTTGAGTTTGTTGGGCCCGTTATTCTCAGGTCCGAGGCATTCTTTTTATAATGGATGGTAGTTTTTGTCTTTCAATAAGTGATTTCACATCCTATTTATAATAAAAATATTTAAATTTGAATTTGTTTTGTTTGAATAAGAGTATACTATAAAAACAATAGGTACTTAATATGCTGTTATATAAAAAAAATAACGTCAGAAAAATTAGAGAGTACATGAATTTTGCGACCGCTAGATTAGTGTACTTCAGTTATTTTCACAGCATCATGACGTACGGTATTTTACTATGGGGTTATGCTGCTGACATTGATATAGTGTTGATATGATATTGATATAGACCGCACGCACGCGTATATTTTTACGCACTGCGTACGAGGACCGTCGGTCGAGCGCATGCGCTAGGAAACATATGAACGCGTTACCATACGGATATGACCATTCGGATGCCTATATCATCGTCGTGAAAAGTGATTTCGTACTGATTGTGTACTAAATCGACACCGAACGCTTAATCACTGAAGTTCGAGTTCGCGAACCTCTACACGATAACCAATACAGGAGCTTGAATAAGTTTCAAGTTGCCTTGTAATTTCGCCTGCAATTCATCGAAACATCTGATCGACATTCTTTCAAATATTCAAAAGTTTTAAATTCGACTTGTAATGCTCTTTTGGCGACGATTGGGTGAACATAATATCTACGTCTTCTATTCCTAAAACGTCGACGAAGATAATAGCAGCAATAAAACTATACATAAACGCGTCCATTTCGTTTACGACTGTACCAGCACTGAATGATAAATACTGACGGTTGGTTAATACGCATCGTCAGGACGGAACGTACGCACAGACGGTCGGTTGAGCACTGAAACCGGCTTAAATACGACCACGCGGCTCGTGAAGACTATAATAATTCGAGTGCGTGCATGTGCGGAGGGGCTACGCGCTTTTTTTGAAGTTGCCCATGTCATATTGTCACGGGAGCACTGCACAAGAAACGAACTGCGTTCCAATTTTGTTATCAGTATTTTACCCGAATAAACAATTTCAGAACGGACTTCCTCCAGAAATGGTTCACAGTACTGCCGGAGGTCGCGTATACAAACATACACGCCAGCTACATATACAACTGCAACGGCTGGGTTCGAGAGTACACCAAGTTTCACGAGACCATATTAGCTCCATTGAGGGTAGGTGTATAATGTTATGCTCCGAAGACACCAAAATGAAGTGCGGATTGCTGTTTTTTATTATGAAAATAAGCGACGAGACGAGCAGGACGTTCAGCTGTTGGTAATTGATACGCCCTGCCTGCATTACAATGCAGGATTATTGAAAAAACCAAAAATTCTGAGCGGCACTACAACTGCGCTCGTCACCTTGAGACAAAAGTTGTCAAGTCTTATTTGCCCAGTTATTTCACTTGCTGCGGCGCACTTCAGACCGAAACACAGTAATGCTTACACATTACTGCTTCACGGCAGAAATAGGCGCCGTTGTGGTACCCATAATCGAGCCGGCATCCGGTGCAAAGGGCCTTCCACTGGTGTTTTTCTTTGTGCTGCAGAGGAGGGCTATTCGCGCTATTTATAACCTACATCCTAAAGAATCATTGAGAGCAAAATTTAAATGAATAAACCTTACATAATTTTATACGTCTCGTTTGAGCCACTTGCTAGACATCCGATGAAAACAGGCCAGGTTTATAACTTTAGTGTGCGTGACAAGCTACGTCTTACACACGCGATTTGTATGTCATATTGTGCTAGTGTGCGTGCATTGCTCAAAATTGAGGTTAGCTGTCAATCACAATTTTTTTGACGTTTTCACAGTTGTCATAGTCTTTCTACCTGACGTAAATATGATCTGAGGTTACTAAGTTGCCAAAGTGATGCGGATTGCTATTTTTCTTTGAGCTGAAGAGGGTTATTCGCGCTATTAATAACGTAGATTCTGAATTATTGCAAGCAACATTTAAAGAAATAAACATTATAACTGTTGCCTCTCAATATATTCTGGATAATTTTATGTCAGTACCTACTAGCTGACTCGACAGACGTTGTTCTGCACATAATAAATAAAATATTGTATTTATGAATTGTCAAAAATACTTCATAACATCAAGAATTGTTTCGTAAATATACTCGCTGTTGATATAATGAAATTGTTTCACAGCAGAACTGTCAAAGCGTGCGTCAATAAATTCTCTCATAGAAATTATGTCCATACAAAACAAATATTGGAATTAAAAATAATTATGGGTCCCAAATCGAAATAAAAAGTATCCTATCATATCTCTCAAGTTGGACTTAACTGCACTGCATGGAGTAATCCCCATTAAAATCCGTTCATTAGTTTAGGAGTCCATCGCGGACAAACAACGTGTCACGTAATTTATATATATTAAGATGTCCATAGGCACATACGTCAATTTTCCAGATACTTTCATAATCATTATGTCAATTGTCATTAACTGAATTACTTGTACACAAATAAAATTTGAAAACAAAATTTTATGAACGATCCGGGACTCGAACCCGCGACCTTTTGCGTTCAGTGTGAGCGCTTTTTCGAACTGAGCCTGAGTGATGTATCTTTAATAAAATCTTGTATGCTTTGTTCAACTCTCAGGTTGTGGCTTCATCTACAGGATCTACTTAAATTTCCTAATATGCAAATATTGGGGTTGAGCAGGTTATCAACTGTAAAGTAGATCATGTAGATGAAGCCACAACCTGAGAGTTGAACAAAGCATACAAGATTTATGACGATACGTCACTCGAACGGTTGGCTCATTTGGAAGAGCACTCGCACGGAACGCGAGAGGTCGTGGGTTTGAGTCCCGCATCGTTCATTAAATTTGTTTTCAATAACGCGTTTTTTTTGACCTCCAAATTTGTAATAATAACAATAATTAAACACAATTAGTTACAAGTGTTTCCTATTGTTTGCCTAATTTAACTATTTTATTAAGGTTTTTAATACACAAATTTAATAAAATAAATTAATTTTGTTATAACACATGTGCAAAGGTACTCGTAGCTAAAAATGAACAGTATAAATGAATAATATAAACACAGGACAGGAATATGTATCTGGGAAATCCCCGCGTTATATGGCAGAATGCCCGTGTTATACCGGTTACCACTTAATAGGGATGATTACTGCATTTGGTTACTGTGAACATAGAATGGTCGTCTAATAAATAAAGACTTGAATATACATATAAATACTTGTGTATATACACATGCTAATTTTTTTTTATTTATTTATATAACCACACTACATCCATCATTACAGGTTTAACCTAATGCGACAGAGTAATCTATACTATAATATTATAAAGCTGCAGTTTGTTTGTTTGTTTGAACGCGCTAATCTCTGGTACTACTGGTCCGATTTGAATGATTCTTTCAGTGTTGGGTAGTCCATTTATCGAGGAAGGCTATAGGCTATGTTCAAAATTAGGGATCCGTAATAAAATTGCTATTTTTTAACACAAGGTGTAAAATCGAAAACATATTTTTGCGTGCGCTGCAAAAACTATTGACAATAGAACAAAATGATGTACAGGCTATAATATAGGCAATATTTTATTACTTATAAAACTATCGCGTGAATTATACTTTATATGGCAAAACAACGTTTGCCGGGTCAGCTAGTGAACAAATAAAGTTATAACAATACTAATTGATTACAAACTATACAATACTCAGCTCTAGTGAGTTTACTCATCGAACAAGAGAACAGGTCTAACGCTGCAGAAGGTTGGTGCGTGCACGAGGCACCAATAGCAGCGGTGGTCGCTGCCTGTCCTACTCGTCAGGGACACACAGCAGTACTGACTCCAGGAGCTTAGGACTGTGTATCTTACCTCTAATTACTCTTAGTAAATACATAGCTAAAGCCACTTCTCTATTAACCTCAATTTTGTAATAACCCACCATGCCTAACAGAAACAAATTAGGATACAATAATGGGTAGCCCGGACATACCCCAAACTGCTTGAGATACATGAATCTAAGGAACTGGCAGTATTGAGTAGAAAATAATTTGCTACAATATACACTATGGTTGCCATAATCTAACTTCTTCCTACCAGGGCAACCGCAAGTTGATATTCATAGACAACCACGCTCGCCTTTGTGACTACATAGACAGCGACCAACAGAAACTACCAGGGGCGACGCTGGCTCTGGAGGAAGATCTTAAAGTGTTCAACAACGCTCTCAAACTGTCGCATAAGGACACTAAAGTTGCTATCAAAGTTAGTACAATATAGTTAGAATTGTAAGAAGGAGTTCTTATCCGTATATAACAACTCAATCGTAAGTTTTGCCGTAAAGATTTACCCCCTTATTCATAATGGTCCGCTAACTTAAAATAGCTGCTACAGAGTGTTATTTCTCATTCTGATTTAGGTCAATAGAAGAAGACAGAGTGAGAATTTGCAATGCTTTAAGTTAGCGGACTATTATGAAGAAGGGGGTTAAAATATAATATTTAAAATGAATTAACACTTCAATTTCAATTTGCGTTACTACGCGAATGAGACGACAATCGAATAAGACAGGTTAGAGAATGAAGTAAAGTAAGAACGGTCGGCCTTCGGCCTAATATTTTATATTAAATACATGGTATATATTATAAAGAGATAATAGAGGAATATATGTATTAAATTTATTAATTATTTATAACAATATATTTTTTTAATTTTCTGTAATTTAATTAAACTCAACAATGTGATGTAATTTCAGGTAAGATTGTTTGTAAATCTATGGGTGAAATGCCTGAAAATAAATGATTTATTATTATTATTATTAAAATTGAAAAGATTGCTTAAATTCAGCAACGATCCCGCGTGTGAGGTAGGACTCACGCGAGTTGACCTAAGTGACGTATTGTGAACTTTCCAGAAAAAAAAAAACGCGTGCGTCACGGGACGTCCGACAGAGGTGATAATTTAAACTAATCTACGTTGAACTATTTGATATTGAAATTGTTTAACTTGAGTTAAGCTTAGGAAATTACTTAAATTTAATGTATATTAATATGATAATGTAAGGAAAGGTTATTTATTAATATAATCTTTAAATGATTTGTCCTCCTTTTCCATAAAAACATTTGTACATTATATTATTTTGCTCCTATATTAACTTCCTACTATCGTTAACCGCTTCGAAACGTAACCCGTTACGACGCCAGTCTGTCTGCCTTCCCCTTCTCACACGCATACGGCAGCAGTAGGCAAGCTCCTCCTCTCTTTTTATTTTTATGGAATAGGAGGACAAACGAGCGTACGGATCACCTGGTGTTAAGTGATCACCGCCGCCCACATTCTCTTGCATCACCAGAGGAATCACAAGAGCGTTACTGGCCTTTAAGGAAGATGTACGCGATTTTTTTGATGTCGTATCGTCCCGGAAATACCGCACAAGGAAGCTCATTCCACAGCTTCGTAGCACGAGGAAGAAAGCTCCTTGAAAACCTTGGAGGACCGCCACACATCCAGATGGTGGGGATGATATCCTAACTTGTGGCGTGTCGTGCGAAGGTGGAACTCTCACTCTCACTCTAGCCAATTGTTACTTTTATAAGAATAATAATGACATGAATTTTGTACATACACAAAATTCTAATGTACATAATCAAGAACTGTAACTAATAATAAAATATATTTTATAATCAATAAAAGATTTTAGTAATAAATAACCTTTCCTTACATTATCATATTAATATACATTAAATTTAAGTAATAACCTAAGCTTTCGTCAAGGTTCTGGATCTCTCTTTCCTTCATAACATACTTCATGGTAGGATCGACAGCACAGAGCTAACTGAACTACGAGTGCCGTCAGTTCGCACCAGACACACGTCTCTATTCCAAGTCCCGCTGAGTCAAACTAATTATTATGAAAATTCGGTAATCTGTCGCACTTTATGCATCTATAATATGTAATTCAACAGTACTGAACTTTTTAATAACAGTAAAGGCTGCTTTAAAAGGAGTGTTAATAAAAATGTAAAGGAAGGTTAAATTTTGAGTAATTCACAAACAGACACACACACACACACACAAATATCGTGTTTTATTATAAATATTGTAAATCCGTTATTAGGTGTAAGTCCTACAAAATAGTATTATTATAACCTAATTTAAGTTCTGTGGATTTTGTGATGTTTTAAATAAATAAATAAAAATACAATTTCAATATTAAATGATTCAAATTTACTTAGTTGTTTAAGTTATCACTTCTGTCGGGCCTCCCGACTTATAAAAAAAACGTGTGCTTCTCGTTTTTTTTTATAACTTACATATCTTGAGGGAAATACTATGCATTTGCATTTTATATGTGTCCCACAGATTTGTTTTTAATTTTATTTTCAGGTTGGTCCCACGGCTCTGCAAATCACTTCAGTAGAAAAAACCAAAGTACTGGGGTTCCCTGTACTACTTAATGATGTGTACTACGCTTCTGAGATAGATGAGGTATAATATAACATGCCTTATTTGTGTATAAAATTTATAGCTATTTATGCAACTGTTGTGTAATAAGGGGTATTAAAACACGAATGTGGATTTATCTCACGAGGCGAAGCCGAGTGTGATAATAGTATCACATGAGTGTTTTAATACCTAATTATCAACAGTTGCATACAAGACTTTCACACTCAGAATATGAATCCTGTAAAAGATTCTGGAACTGTTAGCTTACTGCTAACATTAACACAGCCAGTCCTAGTAGTAACCATCCATTACTGATTATATACAGATAAACTAAATATTAATGAAAGAATTATTTATTTTAGTAGTGATTTACATTTTTATAGCGCAATAATTAAAATTCACTCAAATATAATGTTAATTTGCGTTTAAATTGAATCGCTCATTTTTTGTAAACAAAACATTAAAAATATTGAAGATAAATGGCGGACATTCGAATAACCTACTTTTTTTTACGGCGCGCGACGTTCTGGTAGTGTGGAACGCGCGTAAACGAAAATGTTCTTTTTTTGAAATTCATACAGATACCACGCATCGAGCAATTAGAATGTGGCTGTCTGTTAAAACTCTTTGAGCATGAAGGGATTGAAAAAAATAGGAGTGTTGTTATGAAATTCAGTACAACATTACAACACTCCTTTGGATGATGTAATGGTTATTAGAACATTGGGTGTTTTAATGTTGTTGTTTAATAACTGTTTCAGAGTCTTTAATAGATGATTTAAAGCATGGGTGTAGATAAAAGAACATAATTACTAGGATGACTTATGATTTCAACCGCTATGACTGACATTACTATCAAATTCAAATTCAAATATTTTTATTCAAAATAGGATGTGAAATCGCTTATTGAAAGTAAAAAAAAACTACCACCCATTCCAAAGTGAATGCCTCAGGCCTGAGAAGAATGGGCGCAACAAACTCAGCGGGCTTTTTTTTTTCATCAAAAATATGTTTTACAATTAAAGTAACATTTACAAAGAAAATATATTGAGAAGCAACAGTCAAGATGTTAATTTCTTTGAATTTTGCTCTCAATGTTTCTCTAGGACCTAGGTTATAAATAGCGCGAATAGCCCTCTTCTGCAGCACAAATATTGTATTAATATCAGTAGCGTTGCCCCATAGCAATATACCATAGGACATAATACTATGGAAATAACTAAAGTATACTAGTCGCGCCGTATCTATGTCAGTTAATTGTCTAATTTTTTTAACCGCTTATGCTGCAGAACTAAGTCTGTTCGCCAATCCTTCAATATGGGGGCCCCATTGTAATTTGAAATCTAGAGTTATGCCAAGAAATATAGCAGATTCCACCGGTTCTATCACCTCTCCGTTTAACAAAACATTTGCATTTACATTTTTGACATTTGGTACGGTAAATTTAATGAATTTAATTTTCTTGCTATTTAACAATAGGTTATTAGCGCTAAACCTGTACACGATGTCAGATAAAATATTGTTCACTTCGTCATACATAGCTTGGTTTCTTTTCACTTTGAAAATCAGTGATGTGTCGTCCGCAAACAATACTACCTTATGTTTTTTCTCTATAAGATTAGGAAGATCATTTATATAGATAAGGAAGAGGAACGGTCCAAGAATAGACCCTTGTGGTACCCCCATACTGAGAGGAGTCCCAGGAGATCTCCTGCCATTCACGTCGACCCTCTGAATTCTATTGTTTAGATATGAAGTCAGAAGGCCATAGTGGTATAGCTTCCTGACCAGCGTTGAATGTTGAACACAATCAAAAGCCTTAGATAAATCACAGAAGATGCCAAGTGCATTCTGCGATTCCTCCCAGGCATCAAAAATATTCTTGATCAGCTCAACACCTGCATCCGTTGTTGAACGTCCCCTAGGAAAGCCAAATTGTTTCAAATGAAGTAACTTATGAGAGTTAAAGTAAGTAAGCATTTGGCTTAAAAGTATTTTTTCAAAAATTTTACTAAGGGTCGGCAAAACCGACACAGGACGATAGTTGTTCGGGTCAGAAGAGCATCCCGACTTAAATATTGGTGTAATTTTACTATGTTTCAGAAGGTCAGGAAACACGCCACGATTAATACAATTATTAAATACTATTGCAAGATATGGTGCTATGACATCAATTATTGAACTTATTATTTTAACAGAAATGCCCCATATATCAGCAGTTTTTTTCATGTCTAGAGATTTAAAAGTTTTAATTATTTCTCCAGGGCTAACAAAACTAAAATTGAAACTTTGTTGACATCCTATAACATTTTCCAAAAGAAGTGACTCAGCAACACTGGTGGAGGAGACAAGAGTGTTTGTGATAGAAACTGGAATCTCAGAAAAAAAAATCTCAAAAGCAGTAGCAACTTCCTGCTGAGATTGAATTATTGTATTGTTTATTGATAGATTATATTCAATGTTGCGGTCTTTCAATCTTCCAGATTCCCAGTTAATAACATTCCAAGTCATCTATTCTCTATTTTATTTAGTGCATTTTTAATTATTTGTCTGATATGCATAGACTTTGCAATAGAACAAACACTTTTCAATAATTTAGAGTATTGTTTAACATACTTGAGAAAAGATGCATCATGATTATACAATGATCTCTCACTATACAGTTCATATAGCCTTTGTCTGCTCCTATGAATGCCAGCTGTTGCCCAATCATTAAATGACAGGAGACCACCTGATTTGATTGTCTTAGAAGTAAATATAGAAGCAAACTCTGTTTTAATTATTTTAAATAACATATCATACATTTCATTTGGATTAATATTATATTTGAATAAATCCAAATTTGAGAGTTTAACTGACACATTGCCTATATATTTCTCCATTCGCCTATTATTCACAGGAACAAACGTAAACTTTTTAATTTTAGTACATTATTATCATCGCTACCATATTTATGTTCTCAATAATGTTATATTATTATGTTCAATAAATTAATTTAATTTACTAATTTATTATAATTAAATTGGAATTATAAATTATACAAATTAAATTTGTAACCAAAATTTATTATCGATGCGGGATCCGAATCCGCGCCTCTCGGGTTCCTTCCGGCACTCTTACCAACTGATTCAACCGTCCGAGTCACGGAGCGATCGATAACCTTGGTATGTCTTGTTCAACTCTCAGGTTGTGGCTTCATATACAGGATATATTGTACAATTGATAACCTGCTCAACCCCAATTATTGCATATTAGGAAATTAACTTTAGATGTCGCTCTTTCAAATCTAGACAGTTTGTTATTTTTAAGTTATATCCCTCAGTTCTGTGATTAATAATTATACAAATTAAATTTGTAACCAAAAATTTATTATCGTGTTCAGGTATGTTTGGTGGATGACAACCAGTTCTCACTATCGATAGTAAACGAGGCGACTCCGCTCAGCTTCATACATAACGACTGCGACAACATCGTACAGTCGATCATACACATACGGAACAGATGGGAGCTCAGTCAGCCGGTGAGTCATACATGTCTTTCTTATTATGCACGGACAGACTTCGTTCTTAGTATTTTCTTTGTTTAACGCGAGTGTTACACATTTAAACTAAGCACTTTTAAAGGATTAAAACGCGTGTAATTGTAACGGTTTTACATTAGATGTTTGCGTAAAAGTTACATTTTCATTTTAGTTAACCCGACGTTTCAAGACCTTTCCAGATCTCGTTTTCAGGGGGACTAACGTCGGGTTAACTAAAATAAAAAATGTAACTTTTACGGAAACATCTAATGTGAAACCGTTACAATTACACGCGTTTTAATCCTTTAAAAGTGTTTTATTAAGACTTCGTTCTATCAAAATCTAATGGTAAAAATTAAATAAATATAACATAGGCATTTCCGAGTGATCCAGTTGTTTATGTTTCAACATACATTTTAAATCTATATATATCTTCGAAAATATTCATTTATTATACATTCTGTAAAAGGCCATATTGAGATAATGCACAATGTATTTAAGGTACTAAATTTGATAAAAACTAATGCTGTATTGTTTAAAATCGCTTCGTAAATAAGTTATTATTTCTTGTAAAAAGTAAAGGATAAAAAATGATTATTGTTGGTTATCCGTAAGAGTAAACATACACCATCGCGGACTTTATTGAAGACCTTTTTAAGGTATACAATAATATAGCACATTAATTTGATCTGTTTCGTAGAGTTCAGCCAGTGTTTGCAATGTAAGCGCAAGAAAAGGGTGACATAGCATAGAAACCTCTAAAATTATCAGTCTTCTCTACTATATTATGCATGTATTATACATATAAAGTGTGTGGTGTAACCTGTTGTGGCATGATCTTTCCCAAAGTCTTCCCTCTCAGCGCGTCATTTGTTTTTGAAGCATTGATTGTGCTTTAACTATCGAAAATAGGTAAGTGCCCTTTGGCACTAGATTATGGCACACTACGCTCTGACCAATTACTAACGAACGTACTAATTATAAGAAATCTATCAATTGACATCATGAATAAAACAATTCTTTACAATATAAATTCCATTTACGTATTGCATAGAACGCAATTCGTAGCTGTCTTTGCGCATGAATCTCGCCTCTGAACCTATCCATAAAAAGATTTTGATTTTCAGCAAGACTCAGTAACAGTCCACCAGAAGATAAGACCGAAGGATGTTCCGGGCACACTTCTCAACATGGCCTTGTTGAACCTCGGCTCATGCGACCCCAACCTACGGACTGCTGCTTACAACCAGCTGTGTGCCCTCACAGCCACCTTCCATCTGAAGATCGAGGGACAACTCCTGGAGACATCTGGTACTTCCTTTTTAATATTTTTTTATTAACTTGGATTTGAATCCCTTGTTTAACTTCTAAATATGGTTAAATAAAAAAGTGTGTGTATTAAAAGTTATTATTCTTTGGCGTAATATAACAAAATACCTTGAAAAAAAATATTCCTCGGGCTATCTTACGTTTGTAGCAAAAACAATATTGTATTAAATACAACCAATGAATAGTATTACTATACCGCATAATTTAGTTAAAATCGTGTAATTAGATATCATTAAATTATTTTTAATACTATTGGAGATAAATAGCTTTTTATTTTAAAACATGTATATAGATTGAGATTATATTATGATTTTTTTTTATTCTCGTCGTCCTTCACTGGACATAATATGAGTTACAAGAGGTTTGGTAGCTGAAGTATGATACAAATGGTGTAGATGACCAGCAAACGTCTGGGTGTCGAATTAGCATGACGGTGTGAGTAAATTATCAGAGTAAATTATTACAATACGCACAGTGAGTGTTACTCTGATAATTTTTCCCTGACGCGCCAAAAGAAGTAAAAGATCAATATGACCAAACTGAAACAATAGAGCCGACAAATCTTATATTAAAAAACAAGCAATTCTAGTGAAAAAATATTTTATTTTGAAGTATCTCTGGAACAGCTCCTATGATTCGTATCAAATTTCTTATTAAATAATAATAATTTTTGAAGTGACAACTTCTTTAGAGGAGCTTAGCACTTTTCTTGGGACGCGTATAAAATTTTAAACTCGCGTCAGAACACGTGACCTGATCGAAAATTCGTAAGACAATCGTTGAAATTATGGATGGAAGTTCATTTTTCTCAGAGATAATTTTTTTATGTAATATTAATTGTCATTTTTGTACCACCAAATAAATGCTTGTACTTTTATACTGATAAGTAAAGCAATTCGTGGGAAATTATTCCCTAACTATTTCAAAATATTCAAAAATGCACAACGTCAAGTTCAAGATTTCACTTCTGCCGGCACTCCTGCACTGCAACCCGTATTTTTTTTATTGACACACTTTTAAACATAATATTATCCTGCCCCAAACTAGGCATAGTCTGTTATGGATGCAAGACAACGATATATTTGGAGCGAGCACAATGATGGTATTAACTTTATTAATTTAGTATTAACGACCGATATAGCTGAATAGTGACAGTCACTAAACTCTCACTACTAAACTAGAGGTCCCGGGTTCGAATCTCGGTAGGTGCAATTATTTATATGATGAATATGGATGTTTGTTTCCGAGTCATGGATGTTTAGGTATATATTAACCGTTCGCGCCCGCTTCGGTGGGCGAATTTTAAAAGGAAATAAATTAAATTTTATTCATCTTATTACAAATATAATAAAAAATTAGTAACCACAAACCATTTAGGATAAATTTCGCATAGAATGGTGGTAGTTTCATGTCGATACGATCAGTGGTTTAGGCGTGATTGTGCCTCAAACAAAGACCATTTTCATTATATATATATATATAGACTTGTATGTTTAAGTACCTAAGTATTAAATATATCGTCGTCTTGTACCCATAGTACAGACTATGGCTAGTTTGGGGCAAGATAATTTGTGTAAGAGTGTGTCAATATTATTATTATACTCTTTATTATAATATAATCTTATTTTCTACATTTATCTATACTAATATTATAAAGCTGCAGTGTTTGTTTGTTTGTTTGAACGCGCTAATCTCTGGTTCTACTGGTCCGATTTGAATGATTATTTCAGTGTTGGGTAGTCCATTTATCGAGGAAGGCTATAGGCTATGTTTTTTTTTTCAAAATTAGGGATCCGTAATAAAATTGCTATTTTGTAACACAAGGTGTAAAATCGAAAACCTATTTTTGCGTGCGCTGCAAAAACTATTGACAAAAGAACAAAATGTTTGCTATAATATAGGCAATATTTTATTACTTATAAAACTATCGCGTGAATTATACTTTATATGGCTAAACAACGTTTGCCGGGTCAGCTAGTATATATATATTTAACATATTTATAAAAAACAATATTACAAAATTAAATATAAAAAAAATCTGTGTCTTTTTGTCCAGGTCTGTGCATTCCATCGAACAACACGATCTTCATCAAGTCAGTGAGTGAGAAGCTGGCTCACAACGAGCCTCATCTAACCCTGGAGTTTCTCGAGGAATGCATACAGGTAAGTTCATATATATTCACATTCAAATATTTTTATTCAAAATAGGATTCAGAATCACTTATTCAACGTCAAAAACTACCATCCATTCAAAATAGACTGCCTCAGACCTGAGAAGAACGGGCGCAAGAAACTCAGCGGGCTTTTTTTTATGTAAAAATATGGATTACTATGTAATATCAAACAATAAACATTTATAATTAAAGAGCCTGAGAGAGTTCGCCTCATTCCCAGTCTGTGATATCATTAAGAAATCGTTTATGCTATAGTAACCTGTCCCACACAAACGTTTTTTTAACAATTCTTTTAAATTTCGTAACACATTTGTTTTGTACATTTTCTGGGACTCTAAGGATTTATTATAAAAAATAATATTAGAAGGATTTAAATAACAACACTAAATCAATTAATCACTGGTCACAATTTTCTCTTTTATCTCTTCGAAGTTATTAGCTTGGTATAGCCAGTGGGATGCTCATTTGCACAAGATGTTTAGTCTTATTTGTCCAGAAATTTCAATAGCTACGGCGCCCTTGAGAACGAAACATAATACTGCTTAGACATTACTGCTTCACGGCAGGAAAAGGCGCCGTTGTGGTACCCATAATCTAGCCAGTATCTTGTGCAAAGCAGCCTCATAGTCGAAAAAAGTCCTAATCTTCTATGAAAAAAAATGTTGGGTCTGATTTAATTTTTCAGGGTTTTCGTGGTTCTACTATTGAACTGAAGCATCTGTGTCTGGAGTATATGACGCCGTGGCTTGCTAACTTGGTGAAGTAAGTTGTTAAATTTCATCATCAATATAATGTCTATATCTAGCACGTCAGAGCTAGCCTTATTAAATACACATGCATTGTTTTTTTTATGGAATAGGAGGACAAACGAGCGTACGGGTCACCTGATGTTAAGTGATCACCGCTGCTCACACTCTCTTGCAACACCATAGGAATCACAAGAGCCCTTCCTTTTAAAGAAGGTGTACGCAAAAAAAGCGCGTACACCTTCCTTAAAAGGAAGGTGTACGCGCTTTTTTTGAAGGTACCCATGTCGTATCGTCCCGGAAACACCACACAAGGAAGTTCATTCTACAGCTTCGTAGTACGTGGAAGAAAGCTCCTTGAAAACCGAACTGTGGAGGACCGCCACACATCCAGATGGTGGGGATGATATCCTAACTTGTGGCGTGTCGTGCGAAGGTGGAATTGTTTTGTATTAAGCTGGTCTGGTCCGGCAATCCTATTATTTTATACACGTGTTTCATATCACGCGCGCGGAACGCGGATTGGTTGTAGGGACATTGTCTTGCGTGTGGCGTTCGGAGTAAACTCATGTGGACGAGCTCCTCATGTGGATGAAAATCCGCTTGACAGAAAAAGTGCCCTAAAAGAGTTATTGTTATTTAACACGGACTGGAGGACAGGACTAAATATTAAAACAGTTAATGTTGAATAATTAAACATTAAATAAATATTATTTTCTACTTCCATTTTCTCAATATAAAACAAACTCTCAAACCATAACACAAAAGTATTCATATAGGTCGTTTGGTAATGATCTGACTTGCGCGATGACGATGGCTGAACTTGCGCATGCGCCGTAGACACTTTTTGTAGAAAAAGTGTTTTATGCCAGTGCACATAATTATCCATTGTAAAACTCGTCGCTTCGCTTACATATTACTTGTCAGTGACATAAATATCTAATTGTAAACATGTGTTATTGTTAAATAAAGGTTTTTGATATATGAAGATGTCTAGGAGATTGGCGCCATCTACAGGATCTACTTTACAGTTGATAACCTCCTCAATCCGAATAATTTTGGAAATTAACTTTAGATGTTGCTCTTTCAAATCTATACAGTTTGTTATTTTTAAAAAACTTCACTTCACTTTAAGAATAATAAATTGTTTAAAAATTTACATTTTCACAGATTCTGCAAGCCAACCGAAGAATCTCGAAGGCAGAAGCAAGTGGCTCAAATACTAGAGAAACTGATAGAATTGACCATAGAGGAAACAGAGATGTATCCATCCGTTCAGGCCAAGATCTGGGGCTCCATTGGCCAGGTGCCTGAGCTCATTGATATGGTGCTGGATAGCTTCATACAACGTAGTGTGGACTCAGGTAAAGCCAAACTAAAATTTTGATTCAAAAATAAGTGTGTGTATGTGTTACTATAGATTACTCTCGAGACGTTTTTACGTTTGTGTGTGTGTGTGTACGTGTACGGTCAGCACAAATTAAATAAACCAATGCTTTTCATTTTTTTATAATTTTTATAGCCAGGTACTTCATATGGAACTACATTATAAAATTAATGGATAAAATAGTGAATATTAATAATAATAATAATTATAATAAATCATTTTATTTCAGGCCCATAAAATAAATACCTTATAATCTAACATATTGATTCTAAACATAATTTTAATTGTAAATTTCTTTAACTCCAGACATTTCGCACTTAATTTCATCCTGACATTCATCGTTTCATCCGTGTCTTCAAATTTTTACTAACTTTACAATAATAATAATAATAAACAGTAAATATTATAAACCATAAGAATAAACCACAATTAAAATCAATTCATTCATTTATTAACTAAAATCAAATAGACCTCATAACATTAAGGACTGGTCTCCGCTGCGCTCCAACTAGATACTGAACTAATTATTGTTCTTAACAATAATTAGTGCAGTTTTTTATTACGGCAACTATTAGATGCTTGTGTGCGTAGCATCTTGACACTCAATGACGTCTTTCAAATTTTGTTGAGTTTATTAGTTGCTGCACTTTGAGCGCAGCGGAGATCAATCCTTTATCTAAGCTCATAACATGTAGCAATGTTTATAATTAATATAATTATTATTTATTTGGCATTCTCCATTGACTTGATTGTCAATAATTTTCTTCTACACAATGTAACGAACCTCTTTTTTGCTGACTGTACAAGGAAATTGAAATTTCAAGTTTAGAATTACTGTAAGTATACAAATACTGCTACATTAAAAACACAAACAATTTGGTAGTTATTTTACTCTAAAAATCATTTTTATAACTGTAATGTCATACGTTTGATCACCAGTGGAACAACTATTCTTCAGTAGCACTACACCCGGGGACGTCCGCTCGCAATCGATAGCCGATTGAAAGCAATTCTGGCCTCCCGCTGTACTGTGCATTCCTTATATATCACTGAACGACGCACAGTTAATGTCACTGTCGATGTCATGACATTAACTGTGAGTTGTTAACACATACTCAATTCAGACTAGATGTCAATACACTACAATGACGCTGTGTGATAAATCCACTGAGTCCACCACGAAGCCGAGTGCTGAATTAATCTAAGCCGTTGAGATTAATATTAATTAAATTTGTATTATTTTAAGGTCTAGGCTCTCCGATGATAGAAATAATGGCAGATACCGCGGTCGCTCTCGCCTCAGCGAACGTTCAACTCGTGTCCAAAAAAGTTATTGGACGCATGTGCAGAGTAAGTAACATTTAATCCCTTATAAAATATTACTAGATGACCCAGCAAATGTTGTATTGCCATATAAAGTAATAAAAAAATTCAATAATTAAAATTTTTGGGGTATAAGAAATAGATGACGACCGCTTCTCATATCTACTTATATCGTATATAAAATGTATCGTACTACAATAATTATAATATTCGATTGCCATCTTGCGGATCTGTCGTTGGAACAGAATAATATATAAATCGCGATACAAAAAAAGGTGTTGATCGTAGTCCGGTGAAAATTTGAAGTTGCATATTGGCCCACTCTCCCGATAATTCTTTTAAAATCATAAAGATAGTTTGGTTTATATTCGCATGAAAATGATTGTATATAAACAATTGGTACACCGTCAATGTTGAACAATATGATGAACAGTTACTGAGGAAATGTTCAAGCGAATTTCGATCTTCTTGTTTATTATGACTGTAGGAAAATGACATCAAAGTGGGCCACGATTCAATTTTGTCGATTGTACATAGGTACTGGAACCTTCGACTCGCAGACGATCTCGTAATCATGGCAGAGACAATGGAAGACTTGAGCCATATGCTCGATGTCCTCAATACAGCTTCCCAAGGAGTAGGTCTCTAAATGAACATGGACAAGACGAAGATCATCTCAAATGTCCATGTCGCACCTACTCCTATAACAATTGGGAACTGTACTCTCGAAATTGTTGACAAGTACGTCTACATCGGACAAATAATCCAGTTAGGCAGGTCTAATTTCGTGAAAGAGGTCAGTCGTCGAATCCAACTCGGATGGGCAGCGTTCTGGAAGCTCCGTAAAATTATTCTGTCCCAAATACCACAGTATTTGAAGACGAGGGTTTTCAACCAGTGTATGTTGCCAGTGATGACGTACGGTACACAGACGTGATCGCTAACTATGGGCCTAACTGTAGGGGGAGGCCTTTGTCCAGCAGTGAACGTCTTCCGGCTGATGATGACATAAGAAACTTAGATATAAAAAATAATATTTTGTTTTGTTTGACAGGCTCTGTATAAACTGCCCAATAATATACTGGGGCCTATAACACCAGCTACTGTGAGTTTTTTTTATTTATTATTTGCTTTTTAGTTTATTTACTTTTATATTTCGACCTTATATATTATATATGAGTTTGAAATAGTTTAGCAATTTTTTTTTTTGTTAATTTCTTTGTTTTTTATGAGATTTTATCAGTGAGAGGTTTTTTATTTATTATTTATTTTTTAATTTATTTAGCTTACTTTTTTTTGTTTTTTAACAGTATTAGGTTTATTTGCATAAAATACAAAGGCGCCTTTTTCTGAAGTGAATCAGTAATGTGTAAGCATTATTGTGTTTCGGTCGCCGTAGCTAGTGAAATTACTTGCATTGCAATGCATGCAAATAAGACTTAACATGTTATGTCTGAAGGTGACGAGCGAAATATCGATGTCGCTTAGAATCTTGGGTTTTTCAAGAATACCAGTTAGGTCGTGTTATCAGGAGAATCTTTTATTGCTTCAACCTTAATTAGTTATTGTCATTACTATGGGTTTCATTCTCAAGTAATGAATTTAAGCTCTAAAGGTTGATGCATCAAATATAGGATTATTATTACTGTTTATTCTTTATTACTTTTTATGAAATATTTTATGATATTTAAAACGCTAATAACTTTGTTTTTTATTCATATATGCAGCACCTTACATACTATTTTTTTTTTTTGTATATTACAGCCATTGTAAAATAATCTATTTGATTGAAAAGAGTGGCCGTTGAGTTTCTTGTATGTTATTCTCACGTGCTGTAGCTTTTTCCGAACAATTAAAAGAAATATTTTTAAATCCGCTGATTAGTGTTAATTCCGCTTCCGAGATTCAGTCTCGTGCCAGAATTTGGCGAGTCAACATATCCTGAGGACGCCTCGTGTAGAGGCGAAACACGTGTCGAATTGATTGTAGACGAATCTTAGCGGAATTTACACTCATGAAGGCTCACAACAATTGAATAATTAAAAGAAATATTTATAGTGACGATTCAAAAGCGCTTAGTTTAAGCCTAATTGAATAAAGTTTATTTAACTTTGACTTTAATAGAAAATAGCTAAGAAAGCGTGGTTCAAAAATAACAATAATCTTAACTAGAATTAGATTTATTACATTGTATAAAAATACGCAATTATTTTTATACTTCTTAGTGCATATTATTTCTTTTATTGTGTCGGTTAAATCGGTTGTTTTTTTTTGTTACATAGAATTAATAATGATACTAATCAATATGTTATGTTTTTAAAGTTATAACCCTCACTTCTATGATTAATATACAAATAAAATTATTTTTGTATTTAATAATGGAAGCACTTGTGGCTGTTATCGCGACGGCCGGCTTATTGAAGGTAGCTACTGAAAATCATTGTTGGGTGATACCCAACTAATATGCTGAGTAGCAAACCTTTTTGGGACAAAACACTGCAAGTACCACCTTATTATGTTGATATAGAATAAGCCTTACTTTAGTTTTTTAATGTATGTTAGTTTTACTTAGATTAGGTATGTTATAGTAATTTTTAAGATAAGTTTTTTCATGTTATTTGTTATTATATTTTGTAAATGTTCACGTGTATTTGTAGTGTTTGTTCCAAATAAAGAAATACTTACTTACTTACTTACTAAAATTTGAAAAAAAAATTTTTTTGAACGATTCGGACTCGAACCTACGACCTCCGGCGTTACACGTTAGTCAGTTAGTACAAGAGCGACATCTCAAGTCAATTTCCTAATATGCAAATATTGAGGTTGAGTAGGTTATCAACTGTAAAGTAAATCCTGTAGATGAAGCCACAACCTGAGAGTTGAACAAAGACTACAAGTTTTTATAACGAGGCGTTACTCGAACGGTTAGCTCATTTCGTTAGAGTACCGGCACGGAACGCCAGAGGTCGTGGGTTCGAGTCCCGCATCGTTCATAAATATTTGTTTTTCAAATTTTATTTGTGTATTAATCCTAGAAGTCAGGGTTATCACTTTAAAAACATAACATATTGTTTAGATTTACAAGAGCGACATCTCAAGTCGATTTCCTAATATGCAAATATTGGGGTTGAGCAGGTTATCAACTGTAAAGTAGATACTGTAGATGAAGCCACAACCTGAGAGTTGAACAAAGCAAACAAGATTTTATAACGAGGCGTTACTCGAACGGTTAGCTCATTTCGTTAGAGCACCGGCACGGAACGCCGGAGGTCGTGGGTTCGAGACCCGCATCGTTCATAAAATCTTGTTTTACAAATTTTATTTCTGTAATGATACTTATAATGTACATACATAAAATTCTAATGTGCATATTCAAGACTTGTGCCTTTCCTGCATTATCATAATAATATACACAAAATTTAAGTAATAAGCAAAGCCTTTCTCAAGTTAAACAATTTCAATATTAAAAAGTTCAACTTCTTTTTTTTTTATATTTCCAGGTCGTTGACAAGACCTGTCATTCGCCGACAGCCATGTTGGAGCAACACATGATGTGGGATGACATTGCCATACTGGCCAGATACTTGGTAAGTCCTATGTTATTTATACGTCTAGATAGACTATGACAGCTGTCTTTGATGAAAAAAAAAACCCGCTGAGCTTGTTGCGCCCATTGTTCTCAGGCCTGAGGCATTCATTTTGGAATGGGTGGTAGTTTTTTGACTTTCAATAAGTGATGTCACATCTCATTTTGAATAAAAATATTTGAATTTGTGAAAACGTCGACACAAATTGAGCTTAGAGTTAACCTCTATTTTTACCAATGCATGCACACTAACACAAAGTAATATACAAATCGCGAGTGAAGGACGTCGCTTGTCACGCACACTAAAGTATTAAACCTGGCCTGTTAACTATTTAACGACGCCTCTTCCGCCGCCAAGGACTAACCTGTGCTTTATTTGAAATTATCTCAATAATCCTGTAAGGCTAGACGTAAGTGTTGAAAACAAATAAAGAAATAAAACAAAAATTGAGAATAAAATAGAAAATATCTTATTCGTTGGTTTTGTTATTCAATATTTTTGGGAGTTAAGAATAATAGAGAGTAGGGAAGTTAAAATGAGTTGAGTAGGTTGAATGAATGATAGAATGAAAACTATTAATTGCACTGATAGCATAATTAGGCGACTTTATCACCATGCAACCATCTCTTCCATGTAACCTAAAGGTGTAGGAGATTCATTTATAACTTGACATAAAGCGTTATACAGGATATATATATACTTAAATAAACACACATATATTATATTATATAACTATATATAAACAACTTACTCTCCACAGCTGAATATCTTAGTGATCGGACAGCCTGGGACTAGATTATGATTTTTATAGCATTAGCAATGACAGTACAATATTGTTTATTTTATTAAAAAGAGCGCAAAATAAAGAATCCTGGGAGAGTTTCTTGCGCCGGTTCTTCTCACTCAGAGATTTTCCTACGCCATTTGGTTCCGATACGGTAGTAGTATCTAGTATATTAAAAATGACATCAAAAAGAATTGTAAAGGAATCAATTTTGAGAAAATATATACCTTTTATGCCTTTACATTTATATTGTAAGGAATACTCACAGAAGAGGTGGATTTAACAACTACGAAAGGTTGCAGTTCTACCCCCTTATTCATAATAGTCTGCTAACTTTAAGCATTACTAATTCTCACTCTGTCTTCTTCTTTTGACCTAAGTCAGAATGAGAAAAAACACTCCTAAGCGGCTGTTTCAAGTTAGGGGACCATTATGAATAAGGGAGCTAGTCTTTACCAGAACTTCGTTCCACGTACAACCAATCAATAGAGCGAACTTTCGATCGTCATGGCGATCTTTGGGGGAGGCCTTTGTACAGCAGTGGACGTCTTCCGGCTGAAAAGACGATTATGAAGTCTATTCAGAATCACGGTCCAATTGCAACCCCTCACTTTTAGAATGCAGTTGTTTTACACCCAGTTTATGTAGACTTATTATAACACACGTGCGTGGAAACTTCCAGCTGATGCTCTCGTTCAACAACTGCCTGGATGTGGCCCGTCACTTGCCGTATCTGTTCCACACCGTGACCTTCCTCGTCTGCTCGGGGACGCTCTCCATGAGAGCTGCCACTCACGGTCTGGTCATCAACATCATCCATTCGCTCTGCACTTGCAATTCGCCGACCTTCTCTGGTATGTATTTTCTACTGATGTTATAAACGCGAATGTTTGTTAGTGGTGACATATATCTATCCTTCTCACGTCGTATCGTCTCGGAAACACTAAATCCATTCAATTTCACTTATAAGACCAATGTTGCACAATAAGTCAGCTGTGTAGCTGCAGATATACTGCTATACGCAATTCGGTCACGTGAACGCATAAGATTTTCCCCTACCAAAAAGGGCGGGTCTGACTCGCACTTGTCCGGTTTTTTCTTTATTTATTAGCATTAAATGCTGTGATTGGTTTCAGAGGAAACACAGCGGGTTCTGATGCTGTCTCTAGACGAGTTCGCCCTGCCGAAGTTCTACCAAATGTTCGGCATCTCCAAAGTCAAATCTGCAGCCGTCACTGCCTTCCGGAGCCCCTACCATCGACATACCGGTGACTGGTAAGATTTTCTTAAGGGTACCTAAGGCACTTAAGGGTAAGGGTAGTAGGAACTAACTCATGGGTAAATGTATTATTATCATCATCATCATCAGCCGGAAGACATCCACTGCTGGAAAAAGGCCTCCCCCAAGTATCGCCATGACGATCGGTCCTGCGCTGCCCTCATCCAATCTATTCCGGCGATATTGACCAGGTCATCAGTACATCTCATGGAGGCTTACCAACACTGCGGTACGTACATACGTTTGCTATTCGAGGACTTTTCAGCCCCAACGGCCATCTGTCCGCTCCGTCCGCCGAGGACGTCACGGCGGTCCACCATTTTGTTTTAGTTGTAAATCAAATAATTTAGCTAACACGGCAGTCAAGAAGGCTTAGATTCGTCGTCAATCAATTCAACACGTGTTCGCTGCTGCACGAGTATGATGCCAGAATTTGATGAGTCAATCTCCCGAGGAGACGAATTCAGGAAAAAATCGCCTTATCATTTTCTAAATGCTTTTTATTATCTTCACCCGTATGTATGTTTGTTTCTAACACATTCATTTGGACGCGATTTTGACCCACTTTAAACGGCCAGATTTCGTTCAAACTTCGTAGATTTATCGTGGACCAATGACGATAGATTAATTTGATTAAATTATTCCAGTTTTCAATTTGCAAAATGAGATTTTTGTTAATATAAATAATTTTTATCTATCGTCGATACTCACACTTTTATGAGTAAACTAGCTTGTGCCCGCGACTTCGACCGCGTAGATAAAGAGTTTTAGGAATAATAACTTTGGAATTGAAGATTATCTCATGTCCTATTCCAGTTCCGGCTACCGTTTTTGCCCGTTCCCAACATATTATATTAATCTTATTTCGAGGAAGGCAAACTTACCGAGCCTGGTTACGGACATACAGATAGACAGACGGACGGACAGCGAAGTCTGAGTAATAGTGTCCCGTATTTACCCTTTGGGTACGGCACCCTAAAAAAATTGAGGGGGGCACTCCATACCTACACGAAACAAAATGTCAAAAAAATCTATTTAACCCCCTTTTTTTATAGGTCAAAAAAAGAGTTGTGTGATAGTGCTTTCGTCCCAAACTATAATTTTGCAATCGCGCAACACTTGTGCTGCGTTGCTTTGTTTTGAGATATTGCACAATGGAGTTCCAGTATGATTAAGATGTAATAAGTCTGTAAGCAAGAAAGTAATTCAAGAGGCAGCCTGAAAGCTGTGTGAGCAGTTTTGCCTCCCTCCAGTAGTATGGCAACGATTAAAGATGACGCGACAGCCAAAGCAATACCCCGGTTATTTCTTACTTTTGCTAATATTAAATTTATAAGAAAAGTTTTTCCAGTGCCACCAGGAGCATCTAAGAAAAAAATGTCCCCAATCTCTCTTTCAATGCTGGCTTGAATTTGTTGATAAACATTTGCCTGTCCGTCTGTCAATAATTCCTCGTGATGCGATACTACCCCTCCCAGGGCGCAAGGGTCAGAATTTGTCTCTCGTAGATATTCGCAATTATTCAGGTTTACTGCGGATCTTTTTGGTTTAGGTAAACCGAATTGATCCAAATGTTTTCCGGCTTGTGCTAAAACTACATCTTCGATCAATATCAAGCATCTGTTAAACACCTCATTCATGAATAACTCCGCACCATTTTGCAATTCTCTTTCAAGTTGCCGTTTGATGTCGTCCGAAACACTGTCCCTATATTTTTCCCAAAGGCTTAAGGGATCAGTAAGTTGACGAAAACCTATCATTATTGTGAATAGTTCGCGCAGCTTGAAAGGAGAATCGCACAATGCAGCTTTTTCTAAGGTTGTGTCCCAATGTTTATCGTCCTCTAGCAGTCCAAGGGTGTTACTCGCTAATTGAAATGTTGGATGGAGGATACCGTTGACAGTTTTTAAATATTCGAAGGATGTCGGCCCTCTAACCTCATATAGTAATAAATTCAAATATTTTTATTCAAAATAGTATTTAAAATCACTTATTGAACGTCATAAACTACCACCTATTCAAAAGAGACTGCCTCAGACCTGAGAAGAAGGGGCGCAAGAAACTCAGCGGGCTTTTTTTTTAATATAAAATATGGATTACAGTGTGATATCGTACAATAAATATTTATAAATAAAGAGCCTGAGGGTATTCGCTTTAATCTCAGTCCGTGGCGTCATTAAGAAAATTGTTTATGCTAAAACCTTTCCCACACAAACGTTTTTTAACAATTCTTTTAAATTTCGTAACACATTTGTTTTGTACATTTTCTGGGATCATATTGTAGAAGCATATACATCGCCCAACAAAAGACTTACTAACTCGACCCAACCGAGTAGTAGGCATAACAAGTTTATGTTTGGTCCTCGTGTTAACATTATGAATGTCACAGTTTCTATAGAATTCCTCAATGTGCTTATGAACATACAGAACATTATCAAAAATGTATTGAGAAGCAACAGTCAAAATGTTTATTTCTTTAAGTTTTTCTCTTAATGATTCTCTAGGACCTAGGTTATAAATCGTGCGAATAGCCCTCTTCTGTAGCACAAAGATGGTATTAATATCGGCCGCCCTGCCCCATAACAATATACCATAGGACATAATACTATGAAAATAACTAAAGTATACTAATCTCGCCGTCAGTTTACCGTCTAATTTTCTTAACCTCATATGCTGCAGAACTAAGCCTATTCGCCAATCCTTCAATATGGGGGCCCCACTGCAATTTGGAATCAAGAGTAATGCCAAGAAATACAGAAGATTCCACTGGTTTTACCACCTCTCCATTTAATAAAATATTCGCATCTACATTTTTGACATTTGGCGCGGTGAATTTAATTAATACGGTTTTATGACTATTTAACAATAAGTTATTGGCGCTAAACCAGTATACGAAGTCAGATAGAGCATTGTTTACTTCGTCATATAAAACTTGGCTTCGTTTCACTTTGAATATAAGTGAATGTCGTCCGCAAACAATACCACCTTGTGTTTTTTTTCCACAAGGTTAGGTAGATCATTTATATAAATTAGGAAGAGGAAGAGTCCAAGAATAGACCCTTGTGGTACCCCCATACCGAATAAGCGTAGGTGGTAGCACTCGGTGTTATTTGGATGTATCGTATAGACCCTACCGAGAAAAACGGCTAAAAAAGCACGTTTGTTTTATGGAAGCCACCTTCAATATTTATTTTATTCTGTTTTTAGTATTTATTGTTATAGCGGCAAAAGGATCTGTGAAAACAACTTTCTAACTATCACGGTTCATGAGCCTGGTGACGGACAGTCAGATAGGCAGACGGACGGACAGCGGAGTCTTAGTAATACTGTCCCGTTTTTGCGGAACCCTAACAAAAATTGAGGTCGGCACTCCATACCTACATGGTTTTTGGTTACATACCAAATGTCAAAAAATCTATTGAACTCCCTATTTTTAAAGCTCAAAAAAAGAGTTTCCCCATACACACTTTGCACCCCTATTTAGCTTCTGCCTGCAACCCCGTCCACGTGGGTCTCTTTTAAATATTGTAGCGCCATACTACCTCCACACCCCCCATTTAATCCCCTTAGAGGATGATTTCCGGGATAAAAACTAACCTATTTCCTTCCCCGGGTCTCAAACTATCTCTATACCAAATATCATCTAAACCTGTTAATACAAACTTTGCACCCCTTTTTAACCCCTTTAGGGGTGAATTTTTTCAAAACGCTGAAAGTCATTTTCTTGTATTGTAATAAGGAGTCCATACACAAAGTTATACATATCACCGCTCTTCGAGAACACTTCCCTTAAAGCCTCGCCTAGTATCGGAATACTGGGTCTCGAAATCTCGAGCAATTGCCAATTCCGTGGCCATCTGGAGGGCAAAGCCAAACTGGCTTCAAAGAAACTGGGCGTCATTAATAGAGCACGGAAATACTTCAAGCCGGCATACATTCTAGCGCTCTACAAAGCGCAGGTCCGGCCTCACATGGAGTATTGCTGTCATCTCTGGTCTGGCGCACCCCAGTATCAGCTCGATCCATTTGACCGCGTGCAACGCAGAGCAGCTCGAATTGTCGGGAACCCAGTACTCTGTGAACGGCTGGATCATTTGGCGTTGCGTAGAGACGTCGCTTCATTGTGTGTTTTCTACCGCATCTATCACGGGGAGTGTTCCGAAGAGCTGTTCAACCTGATTCCTGCCGCCGAATTACACCTTCGCACGACACGCCACAAGTTAGGATTTCAGCCCCACCATCTGGATGTGTGGCGGTCCTCCACAGTGCGGTTTTCAAGGAGCTTTCTTCCTCGTACCACGAAGCTGTGGAATGAGCTTCCGTGTGCGGTGTTTCCGGGACGATACGACATGGGTACCTTCAAGAAAAGCGCGTACACCTTCCTTAAAGGCCGGCAACGCTCTTGTGATTCCTCTGGTGTTGCAGGAGAGTGTGGGCGGCGGTGATCACTTAACACCAGGTGACCCGTACGCTCGTTTGTCCTCCTATTCCATAAAAAAAAAAAAAAAAAAGTTTCAAATCACTTACTTAAAATTTTACACCATCCCCATACAAACTTTAAACCCCCCTTTAAGGATGGAATTTTCAAAAATCCCTTCTTAGTGGATACTTGCGTTATGTTAACTACCTGTTGTGAAAAAATCAGCTTTCTAGGTTCAACGGTTTGGGCTGGGCGTTGATTTAAGTGAGTGAGTCAGTCAGTCAGGACTTTTACGTTTATATATATATATATAGACTAAACTAAGAAGTAGGAAATATTTTCTATTTTTTTCCGTTCGGCTTTCCATAAAAAGCGTGTTTTTCAGTTTTTTTTAATACTATTTATTTATGGTTATATCATTAAAATCTGCACAATCTTACTGACTATTCCTCTGACATACTTGATGCTGTACTCCCTGTATATGGTCAGGTACTCGGAACATTCTTACGGCTGCAGTCAATCGTCCTGCTTCATGGGCACATCTTTGCCGGCATCAGCCTCCGACAGAGAGAGACTTCCGCTGCAGTCGCTGGAAACAATAACCGACGCACTGCTGGAGATCATGGAAGCCTGCATGAGGGATATTCCTGACTGTGACTGGCTCAACACCTGGTAAGGCCACTTTAATTGATAGACAACTGCGGCTAAATAAACTTGGGTACAAAGTTATATCTAAGAATATACAGGTTGTCCCACGGCTATGCCACATGGAGGTGAAGTACCTTAAATATTGTAGATGTAACATTTTACTGAAAGAAGACTTTTTTATAATTTAAAAACAATTTAAACTGCGTTCATAGATTTTTCAATAATTACCTGTAATTATTAATAAGAACCCGTTACACGAGAAAAATAATACCCTTCAGCTTTATTACTCGTATATACGAAAGGCTTCATCATCATAAGGCTTATACTTTGCTGTGTAACATAACATCAGAATAATGAAAAGCTGACACTGCCCTAAGGATATACAACTGACATTATTATGTTCGATTTCCGGTTCAATCAGGCTATCTAAACATGTATGAATGTAGTTTAAACAGGACCTGATGTCGATGACGTCACATTGTCGCTTTGTTACGGTGTGCAAACAAGCGAGTTATTTTATCTGCATAATTTATTGTTGTAAAGGTGTTGTGTTGTGATGCTAATTACTATTATTCTTATAATGATGAAAAATCAATGAAAGAATCTGGATTAAGTAAAAAAATGTATTAATTTTTCTGGTAGTTCTATTATAGCGAAACAGAATAACAGAAACTACAGAACTATTAACAATAAAAGTCAAAACTTAACAATGAAAACTTCAAAAAACAAAGCAGTGATAGCAAGAAAATATCACGACTTGTACCAAACGGTAATGAAACTGCAAACCGTACTGACACAAAAGGACGAGCTTGAGGGGGTGAAAGGGGAACGGGAGTGAGCTTCACGTTCCAGCGAGGTTCAGAGATAATATGGCCGTGTAATACATACAAACACCAAATTCTGCACATTTCCAACGGCCCCGGCCCGTTGTTTTTATTACAATAAGTGACAGAAAGAGCAGATTGTTCCACCAGTCTCCAAACAGCATTATTTACGGTGAGAGTAACATTTTGACGTTACATTTTTCTTTCAGGATATCGTTAGCAAAGAGTTTCGCGTTCTGCTACAACCCCGCGCTGCAGCCAAGGGCATTGATCGTGTTTGGATGCATCAGTAAGATTATTTAATATTTTATAAATTTCACGTAAAATGAAAACGATTACTTTAAAAATTTAATAATCGAGTTTGAGTTACAGCACTCGGTTTACAAATTTTATGAGGTGTAATATATTCAAGTGTTGCATAAAGTGGCTCGTAAGATGGCAATTATAAAATTTTTCAAGGTTCTTGCGGTGGCAGAAAAAGAACATGTGATCCAAGATGTCGCACAATAAATCTATTCCAGAACAGGCGCTTTGTAAATGCAATCGCTTGCTACAGTTTTCGATACTACTTGAGGACCTCCAAGCTTAGAACATTCATCTTCTTCATATTATTTTGGCAAATCTGGCATTCTACAACCGTGCATTTTGCAAGAAATTTCCTGCCTCGTACAGCCAATTTCGGTAACAATTACTGACCTGCTTTCCCGACTAAGGGACCTTCAACCAAAGAGTATACATCCACCTTAAAAGCCGGTAACGTATATCTTGGCCCCTGGGGTTGCGGATGTCCATGAGCGGTTGCCTCACCACTCCCCATCACGCGAGCCTCTTACCCGATTGCGCCCCTCTTATATAACTATAAAAAGAAATCATCTCTCTACTCTCTTTCCATCGTTTTTTTTTCATATGAGTTACTTGTCCGTTTGCTTACTCTTATAAAATCCTCACTCATGTCTCTAGCGACAGAGTCTAAATATTTGGAGTTTATAATTAGAGTAAACATCACGATGGATATCCCGAAACTTGCAAAAATTGTTTAATGGGTTATGAAGTTTAATATATTCTTGGCAGGTAAAAACGTAACTGATGACGATATGAAACAACTGCTCCGGATTCTGGTGAAGGCTCTGGAGTCGTTCAACGATATGGCACTACTGGAAGCCATCATTATGTGTCTCACGAGGCTGCAGCCGTTACTGTATTCTGTGAGTATATTTTATGCAACCATGGAACTGTTTGGATGGAGTTTGTAGTGTCTTGACAACTAGTCTGAATTAAATACGGGCTAACAATAATTGTCACTGTCATGACATCGACGGTTACATTAGCCATGTGATATTAAGTGCTATATAAAGAATGCACAGCTTATCGGGAACGCCAGTTCCAAACAATCATTGGCCGGGAGCGGACGTCTACTGGTGCAGTGTTACTTACTGCCGACAGTTGTTTCACCTGTGCGCAAATGCGAGACCATACAGAATTTTCGTTACCTTAGATCTCTGCCATTTTAAGGATCGAAGTTCTTTTAAGTGCAAAGTTAAGATATTTTTTTTTAATACTTTTACACAAATTATCTTGCCCCAAACTAGGCATAGCCTGTACTATGGGTATAAGACAACGAAATATTTAATACAATACTCTCAACTTAAACATACATAAATACTTATAGATATCCATGACTCGGAAATCATATCAATATTTGAACCTACCGGGATTCGAACCCGAGACCTCTAGCTTAGTAGGCCGGGTCACTAACCACTGAGCTATATGGGTCATCTATATAATAAAACGATTATAAGGATTTGATATCTTTTATCTGGGAAATCCACAATTTATTAGGGCATGTGTTTGAAGCCCATCATTGCTTATTTAAGACTGTGCAGATCTAGCATTGGAGATAAACATAATTATTATTGCCTTATGTATTAATTAAAAATTATTGTATTTCAGTGGATATTCTTTAATATTTTTCCTTAAGCCTTCCAGTTTTTGAATTCAATTGTTAAAAATAATATGTAGAAATTTTAAGACTGAATCTTTGTAAGAATGAAATTACGTTTTAATATTAATAATAGCGTTTTATTTAGACGTACAGTATTATAACATATGAATATAATCAATACTTTCTATTTTGTAGATCTCTTTGCAGTCGTCAAAGGCATCTTCTCCAGTCCCTTCCATTTCAGACATTGATTTGCAACTCAATTCCAAATCTCGTCTACCACTTGTCTATCATTATACCATCTTTTTTATGGTTTATCTCTTTTTCTTTTATCTTCTCTGAAGATAAAAGAAAATGTTATAATAGTTTTGTTCCCATTATCTTGTCTTCTTATCATGAGCCCAGCCCGTCTTTATTTACATTTCTCATTTTCGAGGTTATGTCCAGAAATTTTGTTTTTTCCTTTGATTACACATTTTTTAGTCTTTTTGACTTTTTTTTGCTTTCAACATACCTACTTTTTTCAACGCGTACTAATACCCCAGTATCTTCTTCAGCCATTTTTTATTCTTCTCTACTTTTTTGCGAAATTACTTCACCAGTGGAAGGCTCTTTTGCACCGGATGCCGGCTAGATTATCGGTACCACAGCGGCGCCTATTTATACGGTGAAGCTGTAATGTGTAAGCATTACTATGTTTCAGTCTGACGGGCGCCGTAGCTAGTGAAATTTCTAGAAAAATGAGACTGGACCTCTTATGTCTCAAGGTGACGAGAGCAGTTGTCGGGCCGCTCAGAATTTTTGGGTTTTTTAATAATCCTGAGCGGCACTGCAATGTTAATGGCAGGGCATATCAATTACCATCAGCTGAACGTCCTGCTCGTCTCGTGCCTTTTTTTTATTAAAAAAAACTTCTAAAGAGAAGAAAAAATAGAGGAACTTAACACCGAGAATAGAAAATAGTCAATTGTTTAAATAGTTACAAGTACACAATGTAAATTACAGAAAATCATCACAATTTCATCTGTATGCTCTATAATAAACCCAATTGACATTATCTGGGCAATAGCAAACAGGGCATTGATGGCTATTTGCAAACGCACTTATATAGTTAGTACTACAAATATTAGTTATATTTGCTAATGGTTAAATTAACGGTATTCCATTATATGCTAATGCTATCTTCATTTGCTGCTAATAATCAATATCAGCTACACAGAAGCAACACATTTGTTTACATTACTTGGATTAAAGTTTTTGTTTTTAATATTTTCATATTATATTGTTATGATGACACTTTTTTATTATAAAAATAAGGTCAGAGCAGGATGTTCAGCTGAAGGTTATTAATACGCTTTGCCTCTTAAAATGCATTGCCACTAAGGATTCTTGAAAAACCCAAAAATTAGCACTACGATTGCGCTCGTCACCTTGAGACATAAGATGTTAATTTTGCATTTGCCCAGTAATTTCACTAGCTTCGGCGCCCTTCAGACCAAAACACAGTATTTCTAACACATTACTGCTTCACAGCAGAAATAGGCGCTGTTTTGTCCTGGCCATAATCTAGCCGTCATCCGGTGCAAAAGTGCCTTCCACTGGTGAAGTAATTTAACACAGTAATATTTACACAAATAAGTAGAAATACAATAATGGGTACGGTAAATCACTTATGTCTACTATACTGGCTTGTCTCGTTACTTCTTCTCATAAAAAATGATCATTAAGAGATTAGACGTATGATTGCTTAGAGTTTAGGCAAAAGATGGAAGTTGAAGTAAAAGCAAATAAAATATTTGCTTTTGCCAGAGGTGCAGCTTGCTACATTGCGTGGCTGATCAAAATACAAATATAAAACTACTGAACTGAAACAAAAAAAAAACTGCTCCTTTATGCCACATGATCATTTTCAGAAAATAATCGTCCTATATGGGTTTTGACGCACAAAAAAAAATTGTTTCAAGAACAATAATATCTGATTCTAAAGTTTTTATACACTTAACAAGGAAGAAGTGAAATTTGATTACATCTTTGTATATATAAATCCAGTTTCCTGATGTTTTTCTCCAATGAACTCCTGAATGAAACTAAAGAACGGATTTTATTGGGGATTACTTCATTGAGTGCAGTTTAGTCCAACTTGAGAGATTGGATAGTTTTTATTTCGATTTGGGACCCATAATTACTTTTATTTCAAATATTTGTTTTGTATGGACATGTTTTCTATGAGAGAATTTATTGGCGCATGGTTTGGCAGTTATGCCTCGAAAAATTTTCATTATAACAACAGGGAGCATGTTATTTTACGAAATAATTCTTTAGGAATTTTATTGATTATGTACAGAACAAAGAAAGTCGGGTCAGCTCATAATATCATTATAAAAATTAATGTATATGACAATCTATGCAATTAGTTTTGTTTCAATACTTTTGTAACATCAGGGGGCTTCGATCTATTCTAAATGCCGTCTACTTGCCTTAAAAGCCGGCCGTTCTCTTTTTAAACGATACCTAGATGTACTCTCTGAAAGTGTTAATATTTCCATTACCATTATTGTACGGATATTAGAAAAATTCATCGAAATCGTACATTTATGTACATTGTGTCTGTTTCAGGAATCACCAATTCACAAGGCTCTGTTCTGGGTGTCTGTGTCGGTGCTCCAGTTGGACGAACCCACACTGTACGCGGCTGGGCTTGCCTTGTTGGAGCAGAATCTCCATACCCTTGACTCGCAGGGACAGTTTGAGAATAAGGTAATATCCTAACGCATATTGTAGATGCGATTAAGACAGTATCGTTACGAGGCGGTTTGTCCTCCCATAAAAAGTTATCACTTCAACAAAAAGTCATTCTTTTTATCAAAAAAAAAGGATGTGACGAGCAGGTCGTACAGCTGATGGTAATTGATACGCTCTGACCATTACAATGCAGTGCCACTAAGGATACACGAAAAACCCAAAAATTTTGAGCGACACTACATTTGCGCTCGTCACCTTGAGACATCCTCCTTCCTAGAAGCCTGGAATTCCCACTGGTAGAAAGTTGTGGGGGTTGTGTTCTATTATATTTTCATTTTCTGGGAGCTGGTAAACTTCCTCTTATATGTCTCCTATTAATTTATGTCACTGAGGATAATGAAACAAAGCTAAAAGCTATTATAAAAGGTTTTGTCTTTACCAGAGTCTTCAACAAGTGATGATGGAGACTCGAGAGCCTCTGGAGTGGCATTTCAAACAGTTGGACCATGCGGTGGGGCTGAGGTGAGTCCGATTGATGACGTCATAATGACGCACCTATAATCTATCTAAATACATTAAATCGATTCATGTATGTTTGAATTAAGACTTCTTTACGCACACTTGACTTGGTGTAAAAACGTGGTACGTTACAAACGAACGCTAGCGTTACGCGAACGGTGATTTATGGTGTTCATGCGTCATGCTTGTAAACGGCGGCTGGTGAAAGTAAAAATAAAAACTTACAAAAACCACGGCTGTTATTTAGTTTTGATTATAATTGTGATTTTTCTAATAGGCTATGTATAGGAAGTAGCTTGTCTATTTACAGTTTCCGGTCGAACTTCCACTTCGCTCTGGTGGGTCACCTGGTGAAAGGGTACCGTCACCCGCTTGCTGCGACCGTCTCTCGCTCCAGTCGAGTGCTGAGCGCTCTATTGGCCCTAGCGGCTAAGCCTAACCGTGACAAGTTTCGACTGACTAACAGCACAGTTGCATACCTCACAGGTATGGTTTAAATTTCGTTTCTTTTTTCAGATTTTTTTATCAAATAAAAAGAGATAATTTTTATTACGAAGGCATTTTTTTATATATATTAAACGGGCAAGAGTCAGTCACGTGATGTGACATTCTCAACACCAGGGGTCAAGAGATGCGTCGCCGGCCTTTAAGATATGCTCTTTTCTTGAAGGTCCCTAAGTCGAATCGATTCGGGAAAACAGCAATCGATAATTGATTAAATGATGTCACACTTCTGGAAATACACGAATAGCGGGTAGAGTTAGAAACTAGAAAGAACTCAGTACGATAACTTATTGAATTTTATTGAGTGTTATTTCTAGTTGTGTTTCGCCTCTACATGATGCAACCTCAACTCAATATGTTGACTCGCCAAAGTCTGGCATGAGACTGATTTGAATTTTGAATGAACCGGAAGCCGCTGTAGTATACCCCCGTCCCATGAATTGGCGCGGTGTGATTGGTCGGCTGTTGTGACGTATCACCACCGGAAGAGATACGTAACAATGGTGAAGAGACCAAATTTGTTTGTTCATTTATAGTTTGTTTATTTACAGTGAAAACATTTTATTTTGGTGTTTTATTATTTCTGATTGTTCCAACACATTAAAGCAGAATCCTTTTTCCACATTTGGATAATTATGTATTTATAACGATCGAAGGGAGTGTTGTTGTGATAGATTTTTCATTGGGCCATAGCTAGTTTTAAGAGTCCCTAGTAACACAGGAAGGAGTAGAATGCCAATGGAACGAGTTTATCACTGACCATCAACCAGCATGCTTAAGCCTATAGCAGCATTGCTGGCCTTTTAGAAAAGTGTACGCTCTTTTTTTGAAGGTATCTATGTCTTATCATCCCGGAAACACCGCACAAGCTCATTCCCCAGCACTAAAACCGCACTGTGGAGGACCGCCACACATCCAGATGGTGGGGTTGATACCCTAATTTGTGGCGTGTCGTGCGAAGTGGAATTCAGGTGAAACCACAGCAATACGAATGTGGCCTAGACCTGCGCTTTAACTGTAGCTGCGACCAACTTGTGATTCTTAGCGGAATTTTCACTAAATATTTTTAACACTTTATAAATGTTTGCAGTCAAACCACAGTCTTTTATTTATTTATTTCAGTACACCACATCATTAAAATAAAAAAAATTAAAATGTTGATGTTACGTATTGTTGTTCTAAAGTATAGGACAATTATGGCGAACATAAAAATTGCAAAAGATACGCCCTAATTACTTTTAATAAATCTTACTAATATGGCTACAATAAAAAAATAAGAAATAAATAAATTTAACCTATTAATTGAAATAAAAGCGAAAAAAAGAAACTACTAATTTGACTATGCAGATTGAGTAGTCTTTTTATAGTTAATATAAATGCAATGTATTTTAATTCAATAACTTAACATTTTAGCGCTTGTGTGCGTGAGTGAAGAAGTAAGGTCGAGATGTGCGGTGAAACATTCATTGCCCAAGTGGTTGCCCGACAACTGCGACCACTATTGCCCGGCTGCTGACCATCTACAGGTAAGACAATAAGAGTTGCTTATAAGGTTGTGTTCCAAATATTGTATATCTATATTTTTGAAGTTATACTTCTTTTGGCGCGTTAGGGAAAATTTATCAGAGTGAATTATTACGATGCACGCGCACACCGTCACCCTTATGTTAGCTGGTCAACTAGACCATTTGTATCATAACTACTTCAGCTGCCAAGCTTGTAACTCATATGTCTACTAAACCACAACCAATGGACGATAATCAAATAAATTTCAATATATAATTTAAATTTATATGCGAGTTTTAAAATAAAAAATATAATTTATCTCCATTTGTATAAAAATATTTAAATGATATTTGAGTATACGTTATTTAACTAGATTATTCGGTATAATAATTTTTTCATTGGTTGTATTTAATAACTTCTTAATTACAATATTGTTTTTCTATAAACGTAAAATATTAAAGAGGAATATTTTTTAAAGATTAAAAACTGACTGAGAACGTGCTCTGAAAAGAAACGCCCGTGTCATAAAACGTCGGGTTAAATAAAATAATAATTAAAACTGCAAATTTTACTCAAAAACTAACGTAAAAACACAGTTACAATCACACGTATTTTAATCCTTTAAAAAGTATTTTATTTAAATGTGTAACACTCGCGGTTATCGATGAACATACTTTCTTATACTCTTAAATTCAGCCAGAACGTAGTCTGAACGGGTAACTTGTTACATTATACTGTAGATAATATAATTCTAAATGGATACTCGTTTCTATTTTCCAGTCATCTCTTCTGATCCAGGGTAGGCTGTCATCATCGTCGTCGTGCCACAGCAAGCGACAGAAGTCCTGGGAAATGCTAGATCAAGCCATATTATCACATGGAGGTAAAAATCTGTTTATCGAGTTTCAAAACTATTAGGAATGTTTCGTGGTCAATCTAGATTAATTATTTTTTTTTTATTTCTGACAATCATCATAAGATTGTTAGAAATATAAACGCAAATCTTAAATTTATTTATTGATTGTTTGCCATCCGTCATTATTACATATTGACAATTTCGTAATGTCAAACGTGCTATATATACTTCCGATATTCATCTTTTTTTTTATGGAATAGGAGGACAAACGAGCGTACGGGTCACCTGTTGTTAAGTGATCGCCGCCGCCCACATTCTCTTGCAACACCAGAGGAGTCACAAGAGCGTTGCCGGCCTTTATCTTAACGCCCATCTTCATCGTAACGCTCCGACTTTTATTTTATTGTAATCCTTAATTAGGCCTTGAATCTGGCTGACATCTATTAACTGATAAATTTTTCATTAAGGTTGAATGCGCTTTTGGCCTTAAATTTGTACTATTTGCTTTGTCCTGCATAACACCCAAATATATTGTGCAATAATAAACTCCGCTTGGAGTTTGTATCTTTTCAGATGCTGGCTCCTTATAATATGTAACATACAGCATCCAATTAACCTATGAGTGTTCTAACCTTTTTATGACAAAATCTGGGGGACACTATACGCGTTAATGTAATGTAATATAAATATTTTTTTTTTAATTCTGCAAGAGCCAATAACAGTTTGGCTTCAGATAATTTGAGTTTTGGCAAACTGCATCAAACTGTAACTTTGGTTATATTTATCCCGTTTTACGTACAGTGGTAAACTAAACTTGATACGCGACGTGGGCCCATGAGGTCTACTCGCAAAATCGACAATCGCAAATTCAGAACGATACGATAATAACCCGAATATATCGCACCTACTCTAACAAATATTCGTATTCTATATCGTTTATCGTAACAACATCGTCACCATAGACTAATATTTTGATTTTTTTACGATGTTAGAGTGAACGAATTATGCGCAAATTATGTATAATCTGTGCTATGTCGCTGATTAGTGTCAAAAGTCAAAACATAGCTTAGGCGCTTAGGACCATGCCAGACTCTGAACCACCAATTTATATCATTTACACAAAATGTAAATATTGACAAATTATGTAATGAATATAATATGACCATTTAAAATTGTATAAATAATGTAAATGTAAAAAAGTAACAATCCTTCTCGTCGACTTCCTATTTCTCAGGCGGCCATTTGTATTACTTTCTACGAATAAACGATCAACAAAATGACTTAAATTACTTGGTAGTAAATAAATGCTGTTGAATAGAAAACACATATAATTATTTTAATTTTATTTATTAAGTATGTATATTGTATGGCAAATATAGCAACGACAGCCTAGGTGTCGTTGAGATTATCGTAAAAGTGACGTTTGATTGTTTGTCGAATTCAAATATTCGTCTCTGACATTTTCAACTAAGAGTAGGGTTACGACTGATAATATCGAAAAATGTTTCGTTCGTTCAATCATCGTTTCGACATTGAATACCATGTAACTAAGAGTAGGATTCGACACTACTAATGCCACCATATATCGAATATCGATTTTAGGAGTAGGCCCCCAGGGTTACAAGCGATGGAGGTCTTGTGCGTTATATTAATCATAATTCGTTTTAGATATTAAGTTTCTTACATTACTTATTCATCTTCTTTTTTTCAGGCTTTTTAATGATTTTAATAAACTAGGTTAGCATCAACACCAGCTGAATGTCTGGCGGTTGTCAAGGAACTTTCCTCCCACGTAACTTCTAACCTAATTAATATTACGACATGGGTAGCTTTAACAATAGCGCGTACACTCTGTTAAACATTGGCAGAGGAGAACGTGGGCGGAGACAAATAAATAATCTTTACTTTTTAATCACGCATTAACATTATAAAGAAATTCTAAAGTAAAACCTAATATTTTCGTCTTGTTAAAACAATCAGTGTGTGTCGTAGCTTATGAAATGACTGGGCTATTGTGAGTTGACATTTTATGTTAGATTTCGGGTTTCCAAGAAACTGAGTGGCAGTGTGTATCGCGTACCGCCAGGTAAACGTCGTGTTGGCTTTATCACATTTATCATAAACAACCTTTTTCAGGCAAATCTCCAACAATTACTCAGTCAAGTAGTGGAGCACAGAGTCCACATCCAAGTAACATTTCACATCAGGTAACATTTTAACTGTTTTTACGTTGTTAGTTGTATTTAGATGATATTATATTGCGCTGGAGAAAATACTGTGTCTAAAATAGAATTGTTAAAGTATTTTTAAGTCTGTTTAAGCTACGCATAATAAATATATAACATAATATCGGTCCAATAGTGACAATATTCCTTGTAGTAGAGCATAAATAATTATGCTTATTATTTGGAATTCAAACACAAAAGACAACATATTGTATCGGTAGAATAGTGAGAATAAAGTATGGCAGATAAACACTTTGTTAAATCGCTAAATTTGGACAACAATCCAATATAGCATTCGATTAAATAAACATATAACTTGCACATTATATCTTAAATATAATTATCATCTCACTGTATAAGCTTACATTCTTACTCAAAAGTATGTGCTTATTGTTTGAAATGTTAATCAAATGAAATAAATCTAAAATGCTGTTAGAGGTCGTTGACCCCTTACTACAGGGTGTCTTTTTTCGCCGCCCTTATATTTCGATAGCTCACATCTCTAGCGCAATATAATCAGCTTGGTTGAAATGAAAGTGTAATATTGGTGCATTTGTGTGGGTGATCATTGAAACATGTTATCTTGTATTTTAATTATTATAACCTAGACAATTTTATTTTATCTTAGAATACAATTCCGAAACTGTTAGCATAGAAGTCACAATTCGACTGTACTTCAAGTAATTTATTTTTTATCCAGAGTAGATGATATTTTATATTAAAAGTTCATATAATAATTATGAATAGAGCTATAAGCGCACATTGCATTATTTGAAAGCGTCCTAATTGGGATGCATTTTGACAGTAATATTTTACCTTTTTTATTTTACGTGCAAGTGTGAAACACTACCTGTTTTCTATTTTCTTATTGTTAGTAAGGCAAGTAAACATTATACTTCTTACAACATTCTTTATTCATTATGTCGGTGCGATATCCGGCATACTTTTTGTTAAAATGTTTAAGTATTTGAAAAAACTCATAATGAATGGGGTAAAATAAAATTGTTTTGGATACTAAAGTAATTGTTACTCTTTATTTCTTTATGTGAAATGGAAGGTATTTTATGTCAAATAATATATTAAATTCATAATGCACTTAAATAAACATCATTCTGTGACAGACGCCAAAACCACAATTTGACCAAAATTTATATTTATTTATTTTTTAAAAGAGGGGGCAAGACGTTGGCGTTTTGGAATGTCGACGCCGCCCATGAATATCCGCAAACTCAGGGGTCAAGATGCGTAGGCTGCTCTTAAGTTGAGATATCATATATCATTGCATAGCATAGTTCGAGAAAGCTGAAGTCAGTATAATTGATTCCACCAAGTAGCTGTGCGAAGCAAGAAATTTCTCGCAAAACGCGTGTATGTAGAATGCCAAGCGTCAACATGATGGAACATGATGCGGATGGAATTAGTTATTTGGACATAATGCCCGAAGGTTGAAATCGGCTTCTAGAATCAACCCGAACGACTCCTCACAGCACAGCACTCTCCGTGATAAATGCAGTAGAAGATGCATAGAGAATCCTATATCTTTCAACTCAAGGCTAATGAATGAGGCCGATCGGGGACGATTTGATCGCCGATGATTCGAGCCGCTCGTCGTTATATGTAGTCAAATGGAAGAAGCTGGTATTAGTAAGCACCCGCCCAGAGGATGTACTAGTACTCCATTTGAGGCTGAATTTGCGCCTTATATAGTTATAGTTGCAGGCGGTAGCTTGTAGTGAAAAACTGTCTCGCCTTACTGAGTTCATCAGCTTTCAGAGGCCAGTTTAGCCTTATCTTCCAAAGTATGCCAATACAGGCTGTGGCAGTTAGAGGTGTGATCTTCGAGGGGATACGATAAATGAAGACTTTTTAGCGGTTAACACACAAACTTGAGTATTCTTAGGGTTAAATTGGACTATATTTTTCGCGCCTCATTCCGCAAAATTCGATTCCAGAAACAAGTTTGTTCCAGTTTACGTCAACGCTAACGGGAGATGTTGGCACGGCATTTTGGTGATATGCAGAAGAAACAGTGTAAACATTCTTACCTCTGGATCTGGCGTTCCTCTATAGCGCTGTTTCCAGGAACTTTCTTCCGTAAAACCAAACTATGGAATGAGCATTTTTGCACGGTGTTACCAGGACGATACGACATGTCCATTTAATTCCTCTGGTATTATTGAAGAATACGGCGATGATTACTAAACATCAGTTGACCCGTAATTTATTTGTCCCCCTCTTCTATAAAAAACATCCAATAACTTTGAACTTATATGTTTATTCACGGAAATCTCTAAATAAATACTGAAATTAAAGAAATGCGTCCACTTTAGTTGATTAATTTTATTATTTTTACATTAACTGCCAAAAAATGTTAAACACAATTAAATGTTATAAATATAATGTTTTTAAAGAAAAAAAACAATAAAAACACATTACCTTCCATTTATCATAAAAATCTTCTGTTGAATAGTTTCTAATCATCTCTGAACACATCTTTACATGCAACTTGGATTCGATGTATCGTTTGTATTGCATTTAATTATACGCCAAATATTCGTTACAACGGTTCATACGACGTCACTTAAATTCAAAATGGCCGCCATTGAACTTATAAAATAAAAATAAATCATATTTAAATATACATATTTACTTTTGTCAATGTTAACAACGATTAACTTCAAACTTTGTTTTTGACTGACGATTTTTTGGTTGCTTTTATTTACCTAAATGTTTTGTATGACCTGTAACGAATATGCTTTTGTCCTTTGCCTGTGCATGTGTAATTTGTAGGCGTCGGCGAGAATGCGCTTCAAGACGCAAAGATCGTTTTCTGTTCCCACTGCTAAGGAGACCATTAAACCACCAAGGGTAAGATGTTGAAAACGATTTGAAATTATTGATGTACCTTAGATAATTTTGTACGAAACTTTTGCTGCCAGACAACCGATGAAAACTGGCCAGGCTTATTATTAAGTTAGTGTGCGTGACAAGCTACGTCTAACACTGGCGATTTGTATGTCACTTTGTGTAAGTGTGCGTACATCGCTCAAAATAGAGGTTAACTGTCAATCTCAATTTTTTTCAATGTTTTCACAGCTGTCAATATCTATCTAGACGTATATATAATCTAATTGTAATAATTAATAAGGAACTACCAAAGTACGACTCTAAGAAGTGTGGTGTAATATTTTATGGAAAAAACCAGTGAATTTAACGGCCATCTGATGGCATGTAATCGCCACTATCTTTTTTTTTTGCTACCTGCGATATATCTTAACTTTTCAATATCTCACAATTATTAAAACAAATATCCAACACTGCATAAAATTAATCGGCTTTTTTATCGTTGGTAAATGCTGGCTGGGAGCATTACAATGTTTTCGAATCCGCGCCTCTGCAACGTACAAATAATATCTATAATTCCATCGAGTGTGCCCCAGTGGAATTTGATTGCCTCTGGTATTGCTTGTTGTGTGCGTGCTTGAGTGTGTGCATTCTGGCGTACGCACGTGTGTGCGCGTGTAGAATTGGTATCTAATAATTTCTGGGATTTTAAGATGGTTCTATATTAATATATAGTTATAATTATGTATAAATTTCTACTGTTTATCGGACAGCGGGTGCATAACTGCCGTTAATATGCGGATGCGCATTTGGACACACCATTAAAAAAGTTTAAGTCAAGCCAAAAAATCTTAGTAGCGCCTAGCGCGCGCGAATGATTCCCTACCAAAACTCGATGGACAAGAATAATATCATTTTTTAAATATTAGTTCACGTAGCACTTTTTCCTTCAGCATACTCCAATCCATAAATCTAATTAATTTTAGATATAGATCCTTATGTGTATTATATTAGCCACCTATAGATTTTCAAATAAGACATAACATTAAAAGTTTTGACACGCACCCTCTGAATGCTGCGTTTCCTATAAAGCCCTTAAAATCCCCTGTTTTACATGACGCTTTGTTCCTTAGTTTCCCTACAAGAAACTTTAATTGGGTGATGATTAGGATCAAAGCGTAATTCATCATTACATACATCGCTCAGTGCTCGAACTTATAAATTAATAAAATAAACACATTTAAAGTTCTAATAATTGAGTACTCGATCTACCCTGCCCCACGCTTAATGTGGACTTTTGCAACATCAGGGGAATTCACGCCAAATTAAACGCCGTCCACCACCACCTTGAGACGGCATAGCCGGCCTTGTGTTTCCTTACGGAGACGCAGATATCTCTAACTAGCGATACGTCATATTTAACGTACCCCGGGTACAAAATTTAATATAACGCATGCCGGAGTATGTATGTACGTTAGGGAGGATATCTGCTGTCACCGTCTCGGCAATTTTGAGAGTAGAGCCCTGTCTACTCTCTGGCTCTTCTGGCTGTCCGATAGTGGTAACGCAGAAACGGATCATCTCATGGGCTGCGTTCAAGCGGCAATTGACGACGTGCTTGCACAGATCTCCTCCGCTGAAATTGTAGTCTTGGGTTATTTCAATGGGCACAATGCCGAATGGCTTCGGTCTCGTACTACAGACTACGCAGGGCGATCTGTGTATAATTTTGCATTGGCGTATGGTCTGACCCAACTGGTTGAGTCGCCAACGCGGCTCCCAGATGTGAATAGCCACATGCCGTCCTTATTAGATCTGACTACACATCCCGATAGTTACCGGGGCTCAGCAGCTCGAATTTCCAGGGACCCAGTGCTCTGTGTATTACCTATTATTGTGTGTCCTCTACCGCATGTATCACGGGAAGAGTTCCGAAGAGCTGTTTCACCTAATTCCTACTGCCGAATTCCACCTTCGTACGACACTCCACAAATTAGGATATCATCCCCACCATCTGGAAGTGTGACGGTCCTCCACAGTGGGCTTTTCAAGCTCTGGAATTGACTTCCTTGTGCAGTGTTTCGGGGACGATACGACATGACAAGGCCGGCATCGCTGCTGTGATTCCTCTGGTGTTGCAAGAGAATGTGGGCGGCGGTGATCACTTAACACCAGGTGACCCGTACGCTCGTTTTTCCTCCTTTTTCCATAACAAAAAGCAATTTAGTATGATAAAACACCCAATTATCGTTTAGTGTGTAATTTGCAAACATAGATGGCGCTAGCACTAAAGTTGTGTACACATTTAGGATAGCGAGGGCCGCGCGCACAGCGTTCAACACGGGTGCACGGGTCACGCGGCGCGAGATAATACCGATGATTCTGTTGATGTGAGTATTGCATTTTCATACTTTTAACCTGCGGTTTTAGGAGAACTTATTTTCAAAGTAGTGATATCCCTCACTCCTGGGATTTTTTAAATAATATTTGTAACCAAAATTTATGAACGATGTGGCACTCAAACCCGTCACTACTCGGGTTCCGTCTTAGCGCTTTTCCACTGAGCCAACCGTTCGAGTGACGTAACGTTAATAAATTTTGTATGTCTCGTTTAACTTTCAGGTTGTGGCTTCATCTATTGGAGCTACTTTACAGTTGATAACCTCCACATATAGATGGCGCTTAACACTTAATTGTTGCATAGCTTTTCAAGTATTCGTAGGCGCGTCGTATAAAACGGAACTAAATGTTGATATAAAATGGTATCAACAAATTTATTACATGCATACACACACTCACGCCTTGTTCCCGTCGGGGTAGTCAGAGACAATAGAATGCCATTTGCTTCTATCCTTACAAAACTCACGCGCTTTCTCTACATTCATTACTCTTTTCATACATGCTCGCCGGTTGCGGGTGCTTCGGATCTCTCCTTTTCTCAAAACGTCCCCAATTTGGTCGACGAATGTTCTACGAGGTCTCCCGCGATCGACTTGCCCACACACACTTGCCTTATATATTTGATGCGTCATTCTTTCTTCACTCATTCGCTCCACGTGTCCAACCATTTCAGCATTCCTTTTTCAGCCCTTGTCACAACATCCTCTTTCAAACCACAGCGCGCTCGTATTACCGCATTCGGAATTCTATCAGTCAGTCTTACCCCACAAATTTATCTACATATTATATTTCTTTGCTTTTTTTTACAAATTCTTTTAAAGATATTGAATCCTAAGAAGATCCCTTTTTCTTCTTAGAAGATATTATAAAGAGAATAAATATAAAACTTAAGCTGAACGCCATTCAGTCCAAGTAAAAATTGATGTATTTATGAAAATTTATTGAAGTAGGCGTTACTTTGCGGAAACCTATAATTATCGAAATGTTTTGAGTTTTCTTTAGTGTTCATTCCACCAATATTTGTCACGCACAACACGTGTTTCGCCTAGGCATCCTCTGGAGATGTTGACCCGCCAAACTCTGGCACGAGAATGAAGTCTGAAGACGAGGCGGAATTACACGGACGGAGGAAGACTCAAAACATTTGGATGATCAGTTTATATCGTTTGTTAATTTGATTAAGTAGAGAAGATTACCTAATGTTGTACATGGATAATGTTATATTTTGTATTTATTTATTTATTTATTAAGGCTTACCATCTAGATACAAAATTTTACATATATGAATAAGATAAACATTAATAAGTGTTACTATTTACATATCTAAATTAAAGGTATGCACAACGTTAATAAACTAAAAAACATATTAGAAAAATAACAATAATGAATTTACTACTAATACTTATTACATATTTACTAATCTATATTTAAGCCTTTAATGACAAGGCGCCTATTTTTTATAAAAGTTAATATTTGAAAATATATCGATATTATGATCTAATTTAAATATTTTATTATAGCTTACACATATGAGTTGAATGGGAGAGTTTAATCCGTAATTATTTCTATAAAATTTAATAAATATTGGGGTAAGTACTTATTCGACAATTAAATGACGGTACACAAATGCCAATATTTTGAAGAATATCTGGACAGTCTATTAGTATTGATCGACTACAAGAATTTTAGTGGAAAAACGTGTACGTAATTCAAAATCACCTCAAAAGTTAGCTATTTTAATCTATCTATCGTAATAGATATTCTTTCAATAGATAAATAAGCCAGCTAATTAAGTGATTGTAAGTCAATCTTTGATCGGCCATGGCATTTAATTCGTCTTTAAGTTTTTCTAGTCTTTCAATTGATTGCATGGTTAAACTATTTGGATATTTCGCTGCAACATACTAACTTTAACAATAACAAACATGTTAAACTACCGGTTGTTGCAGCGTTTGACAATTTTTAGATGACGTCATAATTTTAACTGTTAATCATAACCGTCCTATATTCACCGGTTAATGCTATTTTTAACGTTAAACAGCGACTTGTGAGAAGTTTCAAGAAAATATTAGTAATTGACGTGATATTTCACTTTTTAACTTTAACTATGCAAAGGAATACGATGGTGCAACACATTTCGCAGTGTAGGTTAAAGTCAGCGTTAAATTTGATTTAGACCTTAACTATACCAGCTAATATGGTGCAACCCAGCCTTAATAAATATTTTGACACAGGGTGATGAAGACGGACGTGTCTCGCAAATTAGCCTGGAGGACTCTGAGCGACCTGGTTCTACTAAATCCGGTGACAGCGGCTTCCCTGCTGATGATAAAGTAAGCTATCATTGCTTTTTCATAGACAAGGTATTTTGCCTTTTTTAATTCAAAGATAACGTTACATAAGTATATACATACAGATAACGTACGAGTTGAATGCAGAGTTTAGGAATGCGATAGTGATGTGACTTAATTAAAATTGATGTCGATAATCATGAGTGTGTCGATAAATTTAAACTATGCTTTAAGTTCACCATTTTACACTTGACAAGGTTAAAATGATGACATAATATTTTATTAATTTTTCATCATTTTAACCTAATAATTAAATTTTTGTTCATGAATCATGAAATCATAAATAATTTATTTTGCCGGAAAACCTGTAACAATTAGGGTGTAAATAATTTTAAGCTACCAATGTAATCGGTCATTTCTGGCATGCAAACTTTTATTATTATCTAAGTATTTTCATTTCAAAATTCTAGTTATATTTATAATTGATTTAACATTAATAAACTTTATATTTAAAGCACTTAGGTCAATTTAAATTATAAGTTATCACTATCAGTCATTGACTCAGGGGGCGTACATTTCATGCTGATGACAGGCGTATTACGTCAAGCTATATACAGGATGGAAAAAACGAACTGTAGGTTTTCATGACTATCTCAAGATATTTTACGTTTCAACATGTGTCCGTCTATACTTTCATACTTATTTAAACGAGAAATTGGAAAGATTAATCAGATGTGCGATTTGATACAAGAACGACAGGAACATAATATATATACAAAATATACAATGTATCTAAGCATATAATAGGTACGAATTACGTATTTCAATGGACGATGAAGTCGATGTGGATGTTGTGACTTCCAACTTGTTGACTAAGGAGAAGACGAAACTGAGAGATAGTACTTGATATATACTCAATAAAGCATTTTGTTTCCATCCCATTAAATACTTACTTTTTATATTTCCTAAATCTGTCACTTCGTTTTTTGAAACATCCTGTGTGTTTATATGACTACGTCATTATGACGAAACGGGCATGAAATGTATGCTCCCTGGACTCATTGTCATTTTCATTGTCAGATGAAATAATATATCATGTTTTAAAGTCAATTTACTATAATCTAATGTATCAACATTTCATTTATGGAATAAAAACATTAGGTACGCCGCTGTACTCTCACGTAAGGTGGGGTGGGGTGTGGCGGGGTGGGGACGGACGGACGGAATCGCAGGAGTCGGGCAGTCGGGCGGAGCGGAAAGAATGGATGAAGGAATGATGATCATGATTACAGAGGATTGAGAGAGAACCTGCATAATAATAATAATGGATTTAGAGAGAGAGAGAGAGAAGAAGAAAAAAAAAATGGCGTGATGCGGGTGGCGGTGGGGGTAATTCGTGAGAGAGGCAGTCGATGACGATGTTTATTTGGGTCAGACGTGGTGGAGTTTTTTATGTCGCGGCGTGGGTGTGGTGTGGTGTTGTGCGGTGATGGTGGTGTCGTATGTGTGGTGATGGTTGATAGTGATAGTGGTCGTCGATCAGTTCTTGTGAATAGATGATCGCGATGACTAGGTTCACAGTGATGCAGTGGGTCGACATCGAATACAGAGTAAAGCTTAGAGGTAGTCTGTTAAATATTTTTATACACATGACATAGCTACATTTGCCGTAGGATGCATAATGAAATCTATGATCAATAACCAGTTTGTCACCGTTTCTTTCGCCTCGACTGTATTCAATTCGCGCGCTAACTGTAGACGTAATAGAATCTTTGAACCTAAGTTTCACTCTCTTAAAAGAGTCTGATGTAATGGAAACTGTAAAGGAATTTGTTTATTATGCAAGAGGTGGACAAACGAATACGAATTACTGCCACCCACATTCTCCTGCAATACAAGGAATCACAGGAGTTGAGGTCTCTGAACCATATAAGAGCCTTAGGATGGCACTACATTCAGGTCTAAAACGCTAAATATTGATATGTCTTCATGAGAGAGGTCTTTACAGACGTAGCAGAGAGAGTAGAGATTTTTATCGTAAGAAGCGACTAAGGGCGTTTACCAGTGGGAGGCTTCTTTGTACAGAATGTTGGCTAGATTATGGGTACAACAGCGACGCCTTTTCTGGCGTGACGCAGAAATGTGTTGTTGAAATTACTGTGTTTCGATCTGAAGGGCGCCGTAGCTAGTAAAATTACTGGGCAATGCGACTTAACATCTTATGTCTCAAGGTGACGAACGCATATGCAGTGCCTCTCAGAACTTTTGGGGTTTTTCTTATGGAATAGGAGGACAAACGAGCGTACGGGTCACCTGGTGTTAAGTGATCGCCGCCGCCCACATTCTCTTGCAACACCAGAGGAATCACTAGAGCGTTGCCGGCCTTTAAGGAAGGTGTACGCGCTTTTTTTGAAGGTACCCATGTCGTATCGTCCCGGAAACACCGCACAAGGAAGCTCATTCCACAGCTTGGTAGTACGAGGAAGAAAGCTCCTTGAAAACCGCACTGTGGAGGACCGCCACACATCCAGATGGTGGGGATGATATCCTAATTTGTGGCGTGTCGTGGGTTTTTCAAGAATTATAATTTTTTTTATATTTTTTAGCACTCGACGTCAGACAAGAACTCGTTGGAATGCAACAGTCTGCTGGACCCTGCAGTGCTGTCTGACTTCACTACTCAAGCTCTTGTGCTTACTGTGTTAGCCACGCTAGTCAAGTATACCTCTAGTAAGTCAAACTATATATCTTACCCATAATACACAACTGGATCCAATGGTAAGTATGTGTGGCGATAAATATGCTTTTACAACCACTTTTGAACCCAGAAAACAAATTGATTCAAACAAAACAAATTTTATAAGTATGTTTACAATACTACGTCTTACTTATAGAGAGATGTCTCAGGGGATGCTTTTATAAATTAAAAATTATGTATATAACCTGATACATCCAATCAGAAATGAGGAGATCCGTATGAGAACCAATGTCACCGACATAGCCCAAATGATTTCGAAACTGAACTGGCACTGGGCAGGGCACATAGTTCGACGTAGATATAGATGGCCGGTGGGGCAGAAAAGGCCTCGAATGGCGTCCACGTACCGGAGTGTTGGTAGGCCTGACAAGATGGACCGATGACCTGGTCAAGATCGCCGGAATACATTGGATGAGAGCAGCGCAGGAGCTATCGTCGTTGAGATCTTTGTGGGAGGCCTTAGTCCAGCAGTGAAAGTCTTCCTGCTGAAGATGATATACTCTAAAACCATTCTTAGAAGCGCAATGTTTGAGCATACGGCTGGTTAAATCTTAATCCTATCTAAGCTTAACTATATGAATACAGTATATTGTCTGAGGTTACTAGCCAAAACTCGGTAGCTGGTGCAACAAGTGCAGAACGTATGCCCTAGATTATGTTTTAGCACACCATGGAGTGCACCTTTCCTTAATCAGAACCTTTGGTTAAACCTATTGCAACGTCGTAAACTGCAAATCTCTTGTAAAAGGCATAAAAGGGGTTTATTTTCTCAAAATTGATTCTTTTAGAATTCTTTTTGATGTGATTTCTAACATACTAGATACGACTACCGCTTCGGTAACAAATGGCGTTCTGAGAGAGAAGAAGCGGTGCAAGAAACTCTCCCAGCATTATTTTTTTGAGCTCTCTCTAATGAAATATACAATATTGTACTGTCATTGCTAATGCCACAAAATAATTATAATCTAGTCCCAGGCTGTCGGATCACTTAGATTTTAAGCCGTGGAATAGAAGGATTTACGACTGAGCCATTTTTAATAAAACATTTATATTTATTTATAGATAATGCCTGAACAGTGGCTGGGACTTTATTATAATAGTGTATACATTTACCCTTAAAGCTATTATGTATCTTATGAAGCCTACTAGAATTAGTTACAAGCAATCCGTTATTTCTAGTGTTATAATAATGAAAATCACTAAAGGAGCAAAAAAGTTAGGGGTCATCAACAATCAAACACCGGTTTATCTGTGTATCAAACACAGTTATAGTACTTGGCAGCAAGTAGGCTCCAAAGTTCCCAGACATGCTCGTTGCAGCTAAAAACGGAGCACCATTTCTGTGTCGCATTTAAAGCTAGTTTCCGATATGCTGCAGCGATATGTTGGAATAATATTCTACCGCCATTAACATCGATGTAAATAACATGATGTACACAAGATTATTAGCGCAACCGCCGGCCCTGCCACTCGGACCTTTTCGCTCTTAAAATTCCGTAGAAGCTCTGCATGCTCAGTGTGTTCTGTTCATAAATTTTTATTTACGTTTACAAACTTAATATTTTAATATTATTTGTTGCAGACGAAGACGAGATTAGAATCCTGTACCAATATTTGGCGGAGGGATCGATTGTGTTTCCAAGAGTATTTCCCGTCATGTAAGATACTATTTAATACTTCAAATTGTGAATACGTTTCCGCTTGTTGTGTTAAGAACTTTGCATATTTCTAGGGTGTTTATGCTGTTTTTATCCCCACAAATTTATTATAAGGAAAATAAAAACATATGTATCTTAAGAACTGAACAATATAGGAAGATATACAAGATATAAAATATATAGATACGCTCTTACACATGTTTCACAGATACAATAATAACAAAAAGAAAAATCAAAGTGGTACACAGTCACACACGCAAACATTCACATATAAAACTTATAAGATTATACACACTGAAACAAAATATTTAGTAAAGTTTTCATGTTCATCTGCGAAAATAACTTGACCATAACGACGTTGCGGTAGGTGACTCAAATATCCGGATTGCATAAAAAAGATTCGGCCGAGTATCGTTAATTGCTCCTAAGAATTGAAGAGTTCCGTTACATTGTTATGGATCCCATAATAAGAACCTAAGCTAACTCTTAACGACCTACTTTTGAAGAATATCCTTTCTAATAAAAACGAAGAATCATTGAAATCGGTTGGCGCGATATTGAGTTTTTCGTCCATTTGTCGCGCACATACTTTAAGACTTATGGTTTTCTCACGGATGCAATTGTCAATGGGACCACACAGGAAAAACCAGCTTTCAAAAAAGAAAGAATTATCAAAATCGGTTTACCCAGTCGAAAGTTCTGAGGTAACAAACATAAAAATACCTCATAAAATAATTGAGAAACTTCTCCTATTTTGAAGTTGGCTAAAAATCTTGGTGCGTAATGAATCGCGGGCTGACGCTGGCAAACGGCGCCAGTGAATTTAAACCACTGTCACACATAGACGCTAACGCTCCGCGCAAATGCAATACAATTTATTTTGCTTATGGGTTAATAAATAAAAAGCCTCATACTACCAAAAACTTTATGGACGATACGGGACTCGTACCCGCGCCTCTGGGGTTCCGTCCAAGCGAACCTTACCAGCTGAACCAACTGTCCAAAAGACGCATCGATCGTAAATCTTGGTCTTGTTCACTCTTAGGTTGTCACTCCATCTACAGGTAGTGTATGTTTATAGAAGTTTGTATATTTAATGTGTTAATTTGTATATTTAATCCCAGAAGTGAGCGATATAACTTAAAAATAAAATAACTAACGTATTTTAACAACGTAATGTTATCATTCTCTTTCGTATACGTTGTTTTTCAAGGTACGTTGTTCGTTAAGTGAAAAAAGAGCTCATAACGTAATGTATCCGAAACACGCTGCTATTATTAAAATACGCATTGATTTGACTATCAAAACCACAAGGCCACAAAACATTGTGGCCTTATTGTGAATTGGCCAATGAAAGCAATGCATTGTGGTCGTAAAGCGCGACGAAATATTTTTGATCATTTCTGTTTCGTTCCACAGCCACAGCCTGTTAGACATGAAGATCAACCACGTGTTGATGCACTGCAGTGACCAGGTCATACTGAGTGCGGTCCAGTGCATCATTCAGGTCTGATTTTGCAATTATTCTCAAAATTTTTTAACTATTGTCGCTAGAATTTAAGTTATGCCAACTCTCTCGTCGACCCTTGACACACCGCGCAATTTTTTTCGTATATATATTGCAGTAGAAACTCGACATTATGCGGAAGTTTTTATGCAAATTATTTCAGTAATTAAAATATAATTATTTAGCAAAATGAAAAATGTCAAGGTAGTTACAATTACAATTTTTGTTAATTTAAAGGGACACTTACCGGAAATAAGTCTCTCCATCCTTTTTAAGTTTGTATATACTGTTATTCGGACAGATTTTCACTGAACACTTCGTCATTGCGTGGCGTTGTATTCAAAGCGCGGTCGACAAAAAACTGAACGAAAACACTGCGTAATAGACCCATAGGAAGAGTTTTACTTCAGACTATTTTTGAGGGTGATTATGATTCTAGTTGTATATTGTACCCCAATGTGTTAAAGGTATAAATGACTATAACCAATAATTTGGATATAGGACGCTTGTAAGCCTGAAGGCTTTTCATTAAATGTTTTCTGTAATGAATTTTTATTTTTAAAAATAGCCTACTAAGCTTGTCGCGCCCGTTCTTCTCGTATCTGATGTTTTTTTTCGGATTGGTGGTAAATTCTGACTTCTAGTAAGTGATGCAAATATCTAACATTTATTCATTTAATATTTTCTCTGATCAACGCAAGTGTTGCAAATTTATTTAAATAAAATACTTTATAAAGGATTAAAATGGCTGTAACTAACAGTTACATATTATCATTAATTTACATAAATAAGGTTACGTTCGTGCTCTTTGCAGAACTCTGCAATCCTGGTTAAATAATGTAAAAATACAGTTACAAATTACTCGCGTTTTAATCCTATTAAAAGTATTTTGTTTAAATAGATTTTATTATACAGGCAACGACCACATCTGACTCGTGACAGGCTTCATCGTGCTCGCTTAGATGTCACTGCCGTGGCGGCGACGTGGGATGGGTCGTTCCCTTCCCTAAAATATGGTGGAGGGAGGCGATGGCTGGCCCATGCTCGTGAACGGGCGCTACTTGTGGTGGCAGGATGATCATGTTACCAGAAACTCTGCTTTATGATTTTTAAAGTTATTATATTTTTACATTCGTTAATAAAATGCTAAGCTTACACTCAGCTGAGTTTTACGCAAGTAAAGTCTAAGCAAAGTGTAAGTACGCTCTATTGAATCTAGCTCTCAGCCTAAGACGTAGCTGGCATGCACACTAAAGTAATAAACCTGGCCTGTTGTCATGCATTGCCAAACAGCAAGAGTCTAACCCCCTTATTCATAATAGTCTGCTAACCTTAAAGCATTGCTAATTCTCACTCTGTCTTCTTCTATTGACCAAATTCAGAATGAGAAAAAAACACTCCTTAGCGGCTGTTTAAAGTTAGCGGACCATTATGAATAAGGGGTATATCTAGACGTATTCTTAATTATTAAGGTGGAAGTTTACCTAAGACCGTCTGTTCACAGAATATGATAGCTTCAGAAGACGCCAGCCAACAGCAGCTACACTACATGCAGAGCTGCGGTTTTGGCGGCCTGTGGAGGTTTGCCGGACCCTTCACCAAGGTGACCTTTCATTACTCTTGTATTTCTTGTAGCCCCTCAGTATTTTGTATATAAATCCACTAACTAACGCAAACATTGAAAAATCAAAATTGATTATTGCCCTGTGCTTCCCCGGGGCATTTTTTGTGTTTTATGGAATAGTGAACGAGCGTACGGGTCATGGTGTTAAGTGATCACCGCCGCCCACATTCTCTTGCAACACCAGAGGAATCACAAGAGCGTTGCCGGCCTTTAAGGATGGTGTACGCGCTTTTTTTGAAGGTACCCATGTCATATCGTCCCGGAAACACCGCACAAGGAAGCTCGTTTCACAGCTTAGTAGTACGTGGAAGAAAGCTAAGGGCATAAAAAGAATTGGGAAGTCCCAGGCCCAAGGGTGTTGTAACAGGCGACTCAGTGCATTTTACCAGTTACTCCTTTGCACAGAATGCCGGCTAGATTATGTGTACTACAACGACGCCTTATTTTGCCGTGAAGCAGTAATGTGTAAGCATTACTGAGTTTCAGTCTGAAGGGCGCCGTAGCTAGTGAAATTACTGGGCAAATGAGACTTAACATCTTAACTCAACAACGTCCGGTTCGTCTCGTGCCTTATGATAAAAAACGACACACGTATGGACGGACGGATAGAGAACAAAGTGATCCTAAGAGCAAATAAAATTTGAAAACAATTTTTTTTATGATCGATCCAGAACTCAATACAAGATTTTATGACGATACGTCACTCGAACGGTAAGCTCAGTTGGCAGTGCACTCGCAAGGAACGCGAGAGGTCGTGGGTCCGAGGCCTGCTTCGTTCATAAGATTTTGTTTTTCAAATTTTAATTTTGTATTAATATCCTAGAAGTGAGGGTTATCACTTTAAAAACATAACAAATTGATCCTATGAGGGTGTTTTCCTTTTGAGGTATGGAACCCTAAAAACCGCCAAGTCTTTGTATGGGCATCAAAGGTGTAATAAAGGTCTTTAATATAATATATTTTTTGGTTTAGTTCTTTTTAGTCGAAGGTTATGCCCATAAGCCCATTATTGTTGTGTGACATTGCAGAATCAGTGCACGGCGGAAAGCAGCGAGTTGTTTGTGAACTGTCTGGAGGCGATGGTGGAGACTTGCCTGCCGGGAGATGAACCGGCGTCTCGAGAACCACCGCCAGACCCTGACTGTGTGGAATCAGAGAGATACACAAGTACGACCAGTTCAATTATTTTACCAGAAAAAACTTTTTAGTGGAAGATACCAGTTGATTTCAACGCCCACCACGCTGATTGGCTGTTCACAAATTCGCTCTAACATACGCTCTGACACAACTAGTCTTAGTCGCATTAAAGGCATTTATATTCTTAAAATTTATTCCTTTAGAATTATTTTTGATGTTATTTCTAATATACTATATACTACTACCGCTTCGGATACAAATGGCGCTCTGAGAGAGAAGAAGCGGCGCAAGAAACTCTCCCAGCATTTTTTTGCGCTCTTTCAAGTCATTATCTTTTCAATATTTGCGAAACCCAGACGTGGAAAATTATACACTGTTTGACTTTCTGTTGACCTCACATCCGGACAGCTACATAGTAACTACCACTGCTTAGGTTGTCACTGCGTGTGGCAGTAGCTGGGAAAGCTTCTTTGCACAGGACGCTGGCTAGATTATAGGTACCAGAACGGCGCCTTTTTCTGCCGTGAAGCGTAATGTGTAAGCATTATTGTGTTTCGATCTCAAGGGTGCCGTAGCTAGTGAAACTACTGGGCAGATAAGACTTATTTCAGGATGCTTGAAAAACCCAAAAATTCTGCATTGTAATGGGCAGGGCGTATCATAAAAAAAATATCTTGCCTATAATTAACAGTGCAGTGAGGAAAATTTATTATGTATTTGCAAACATATTAAAGTAAAGTATTATTATCTTTTGTTACAGTTCCACTTCGGCCATCGACCATATACTGTTCCTCTCAGGAGCCCTAGCATGTACGTATTTTGCACTTCATGTACTTCATTCTAGTCTAAAAAGGGCACCGTGCTTCACCAAATGATCACAAGACCTTTGCGGGCTGTTTGATACATGCTTTTGATCGTGCCCAGCTCGTACCGCCTAATGAATTTTACTTCATAGTTTGGTTGACATGACAATAACAAAGTTTATTTTAATGCATTCCGTGAAAGCACTCACGTTTTATATATATATAAGAGGAGGCAATCTGACAAGAAGCTCACGAGATGGGAGTAGTGAGGCAAACGCTCATGGACATCCGCAACAACAGGAGAAGTCAAGAGATTTAAGGCCTTTAAGGTCCCTAAGTCGTATCGCTTCGGGAAAACAGCAGACAGTTATTGATTTCACAAAGTGGCTGTCCGTGGCAAAAATTTATTGTAAACGCGTGATTGTGGAATACCAGACGTCAACGTGAGGCGGGTGGTATTTTTCATTTTGACATAATGTCTGATGGTGGAATTCAGCCGCTGGAATCAACCCGAATGGCTCCTCTGAACACTTCCTGTGATAAATGCGGTAGACAATGCAGAGAGAACCCACATCTCTACGCAACGCCAAAAATTCAAGCCGATCGGAGATGACTTGATCACCGATAATTGGTGCCGCTCTTCGTTGTTTGCGGTCAAATGGAAGAAGCTGGTACGGGGGAGCACCCGCCCAGAGGTGAGAACAAGTACTCCATGAGAGGCCGAATTTTCGAAAGTCGAAATTTTCTAAGTGCTTGCGCAGACGGAGAACGGTCTAGAGTTCCGAATTCAGAGTTCTGCGTTCTTTATAATGTGCTGAGTCCTAACAAAAACCCACACAGCAGTGTGGACTTAGGACTTAGCTGGCGGTCACAACGCGGCGGTCTAATCGGAACGTCGCGTTCCAGAGTACTTTTCCCATAGACAAAGTACGTCAGAACGCCTCGATGTCTGAGGTTGCAAATACAGAAAAACTAATACTTAGATCTAAACAATTTTGTTGCTTTTTTAAAAGTGATAACCTTCACTTCTGGGATTAATAACACAAGTAAAATTTGAAAATAAAATTCATGAATGATGCGGGACTCGAACTCGCGACCAAATTGCTTAGATTTGAAAGAGCGACATCTCAAGTAAATTTCCTAATATGCAGATATTGGCGTTGAGCAGGTTATCAACTACAAAATAGATCATGTAGATGAAGCCACAACGTGAGAGTTGAACAAGAGCTACAAGATTTATCAACGAACGCGAGAGGTAGCGGGTTTGAATCCCGCATCGTTCATAAATTTTGTTTCCAAATTTTATTTGTGTGATTTAAGTCATGTAACCTATTGACATGCGAAAGTAAACATAGACCCATTGTTAATTTATAAGTAATGCATGAAAAATACTGCAAAATTCGCCTCGTTCTTCTCGCGTTTTGTTTATTGGGTGAACCCAATAAAATAGACATTCTCCATCGTAAGAGCATTCTAGGGACATTATGCTCGTGCAAAGGCGACACTAGAGTGCGAAGATTTGATTGCCACTTGGCTGTTGGAACTCTTGAGCGGTCAACTGTCACTAGAAAGCATAACTCTGGCCGCTCTCTCTGCATGGGCTCTAAAAGAAACCCGATGAATGTTAGAGTCATCCAACATGACGTCATTGATATGCAGAAGAAACAGTTTAGGTCATAACATACACCCTTGGGGAACTCCTTAAGGGGCTTCGGTTTGGAAAGCTGTATCGTTAGATTAAAAAACATTTTTTTTTTTCAGAAACATGATGCACGTACGAGCTGCGCTGATACAACGAAGAAATAGATATTCTCGACCTTAGTAATATTATATATTATAACCATTTACGTATGATACAATTTCTCTCGTGTACGTAACTGAAGTAGGAATAGTAATGGACTTGCAATGACGCGTGCGCGCGCACGAGATTGCACTTTAATGTTCAAGATATAGAGTCTAAAATAGAGTGCATCTTTTAACGCTACTAATATAAAGTACTCTAATACTTGTATGCAACAAAGCTCGGACACTTTTTGGTCTCGATTTCTTAGCTATTGTGTATGTCTTTAGTATTGTTAAACAAAGATTATAAGCTATTAAAATCATATCGAGCGGCTGTATCGTGATCAACTGTAATAATTCGCGTGTTGATAATGGGACCGGTGGCCATCTTGATGACGTCAGGTCAATCACCAATAAAAAGTTTTTATTGCCATCGTAGTGACGTCACGCAGACGTCCGTGTTAGAACACGGCGTCTTTTCGCCAAAACAGTAGCTACACCAATAGGTCTGTTATCAGCGAGTATGTGGGCTTTACACTCATTAACACTAATCTAGGGATATGTTTGATTGCTTTATAAAGTAAATGGAAGAATTAAAGGTTATCTTTTGACCTTTAGTAGCAGCGAGCGCGCTTTAGTATTCTAATATAAGATAATTTAAACTAATAACAGTACCTAAAACGGGATTATTGAGTTTTTCAACTATAGAGTAATTTAAAAAGCTAGGCCTATGCCTAGCTTTTTAAATGGTTGCCTATATTCAACTCTATATTTTTATCGTGTGACATTATTAATTTACTATGGCCTAATATGATATTAATATTTAAATAGGAAAATATTTTTATTGATATAAAAAACGTGTGTTTACTTGCGTACGCACGTAAGTCGTCAAAGATAATTCCAAAACATTTAATATTAATAACATTGACACACTATTACATAAATTGTCTTGCCGCAAACTAGACATATATTTAATACAATATACATACTTAAATATACATTATATAAGCAAATATCCATATTCATAAGAATTTATAAGAATAAATGTTTGCACCTGCCGGGATTCGAACCGGGGAACTCTAGCTCAGTAGGCAGGGTCGCTAACTGGCCTATATAGGTCGTCAAATGCTGTCCAGGCGTACCGCGACATGTATTAACGTATTTCTTCGCCTTATCGCAACAATATGGCTGCAGCATAAAAAGTTAAAACTATTTCTAATACTAAACTCTGTAGTGATCTAGCGCCTAACGACATAGTTACCTGTTCTTCTAATTATATTAACAGTGTCACTTGCTAAATACCATAAATATAGAAAAAACTTCGCGTTATACTAGAGGGTGACAAAAAATATCTAAATAACTCTCATTTGGTCCCAAACGCGCCAGAAGAAGTATAACTTCCAAAATTAAAAGGATTAATATGCCTGTTATTACAAAAATATTAATTCGGCGCCTATTTCTGCCGTGAAGCAGTAATGTGTAAGCATTACTGTGTTTCGGTCTGAAGGGCGCCGTAGCTAGTGGAATTACCGGGCAAATGAGACTTAACATCTTACGTCTCAAGGGGCAAGCAAAATTGTAGTGCCGCTCAGAATTTTTTGGTTTTTGAAGAATCCTGAGCGGGACTGTATTGTAATGGGCAGGGCGTATCAATTACTATCAGCTGAACGTCCTGCTCGTCCCGTCTAAAATTACTTAACTATTGCGGAAAAAATAATTTTTTAATCTGACGTTGAGAGTACTTTGAATCCTTCACGGCAACAGGTGAAACAAATAATGGTTACACAATAATTAAAACATTTCTATTAATGTGTGTGTTATATACTTATTGTTCAAGCAAATTATTATGCTACAAATCACAAATGCAATTAATTTTATTAACATAGTGTGAAGGAATAAGAATAACACCGTTACTTTAAAATTAACTTATGCTCCTCCATCTTTCCCATTGCAACCAGTTTCTCCACATTATCTTGTTGTCTAGGGGCAATGTATAAAAACTGCCCAGTATCTACTTACGAAGCATGACGACCCATATAGCCGAATGGTTAGTGACCCTGACTATTAAGCTGGATGCCCCGGGTTCGAATCCCGGTAGGTGCAATCATTTATATGATGAATATAGATGTTTGCTTCCGAGTCATGGATGTTTAAATGTATTTATGTATGTTTAAGTAAGTATATTGTATTAAATACAAGCTGACCCGACAGACGTTGTTCTGTATATAATAAATAAAACAATTTTCCTATATGAATTTGTCAATAATGTATCATAACATCAAAAATTACTTCGTAAAATATGCACCCTGCTGTCGTAATGAAATTGTTTCGAAGCAGAATTGTCAAACCGTGCGTCAATAAATTCTCTCATAGAAATTATGGAAAAAGGAAAAACAAATTTGTTGTTTTTATTTAATTTAGCAGCATTTTCATATTTATTCACCTTTTAAACTTTCTCTGGACTTCCACAAATAATTCAAGACCAAAATTAGCCAAATCGGTCCAGCCGTTCTCGAGTTTTAGCGAGACTAACGAACAGCAATTCATTTTTATTGTATTATAAATATATCGTCGTCTTGTACCCACAGTACAGGCTATGCCTAGTTTAGGGCAAGATAATTTGTGTAAAAGTGTGTCAATATTATTTATTTATTCGTGAAGTTCCGTAAAATCTTTGTGTCCCAAAGACCACAGTGTCTGAAGACGAAAGTTTTTAACCAGTGTGTGTTGCCAGAGATGACATACGGAACACAGACGTAGTCGTTATCTATGGCAGGTCCATATGAGGAAAAAGGACCTTAACTATTGAGAGGTATCTCTATATATTCGGACAACGTGTATAATGCTGTTTTTAATTTATTTTATGCAGATTAAATTCCGAATAAAATAAATTATTAAAAGCAACCCACTCGTACTATTTTGTACTAACAACTTGTAACGATCAAATAGTTTTAAGAATAACAGAAAAAATTAAAATTCTATTTTAAAAGTTCAAAATCAACCTATTTATTTTGCAGAGGGTAGGTACATATTAAATATTGTCTTACGGTTATAAATAATTTTCGATGTTTTTACATTTAAATCTGATTTTATAATATGAAATATTATGAATATTAAATTTATATTCAATAATTAAATTATGAAGCCATTACATAAGGAAATACACTATTATTTAGTACGAAGAATAATATCCAATTAAAATAAAATTCCCTAAACTGGGTTCCTAGTTAACACTATATAGAAATATATTATATAATTGGTAAGTATATTATTATTTGGAACTTAGTTTTCATAATAATAGATATTATTGCAAAGTTTCGAAAACCATTATTCGAAACTGATAACAATTTTATGACCAACCCCTAAAATGCTCACGTGTTCTAAAGCTGAGATTTATAGAGCGTACTAAGATTTACGTAAAACTTAGTTGAGTTCAAACTTAGCGCAATCTTTGATTTTGTATTTACAGTCATTTGACAGCTGAGATTATGCCGAGCTTGAAGAATTGCACACATGGTCGAATTTGGTACGGCCGAACCTATGTCGTATTGTCAATCATACAAAAATTATTATTATTACCGTCCGGACCCTACAGAGTACGACGCCGGACCAATTGGTGCGAGGTGCCCACCGGACCGTTCGATGCACGATGGTCGGGCCGTACCAAATCCGACCATGTGTTAGAGCTTTAAGCTAAGACAGCTCAATAGAAATGTTAAGAGCGCTTTTCATGAAACATTTACTGTTTATGCCTTTAGGCATAAAAGTTAGGTTTATTTTCTCAAAATTTATTACTTTAGAATTCCTTTTGATGTCATTTCTAATATACTATACTAGATCAGGGGTGCTCAAGCTTGAACTGCTGGCGATCTACCTCAAAATTTTTAGACTACGATCGATCGACTCTGAGAGGCTTCAAGTATGTGTGATGAAGGATTGTCGTCTAGGTAGAGTATCACGATGACATAGATATTAGTTTTGCGCAAAATATCCATTTTTTAAGTCAAGGTAAGTGTAGGTCTGCTCTTAAACGTCAATGAAAAAACTCATAATTATTATTCAAAATTGCGAGTTTATTGGTTCTTACAAAACAAACGCGTTCTAAAGTTCTAAGCTGAACTAAAGAGTGACTTTGGATGTTGAAGCGTGACACTGCATGTCCTGAGCATACTTTTCATAAGATGGTACGTAATTACCGATTTTAGTTTATTATACCGGATTTTTTTCTCGTGATCGACTCAAAAAGCACTCACACAGCAAGCACAGATCGCGAGCACCCCTGTACTAGATAGATACTACTAGGTACCGCTTCGGAAACAAATGGCGCAGGCGTAGTAGTAGAGTTTCTCCTAAGTCCTCGTTATGGTGGACTTAAGGATGTTTACTTCGACTTAACAGTAGATTAGTTTGATCAAAGACTAAGTACGATGTATAAATCTCAACCTGACTCCCCACGTCGTGTCTCTGGCAGCGAGAGTATAAATATCACTAACTGCTAAACACGCCCTAAATCGTAATCTACACATTCAGCAGATCCACAGTGAAACTTGGATTACATTAGTACAAAATATAACTTTAACACTAAGTACAACTTTTAAATCGGAGAGAACACAAATATTGTGTAAAAATAATTATATAAATGTTATACCAATATTTATCTATCTATTTTAAATGGTGTTTTTAAATTAGGTACCACGTCTTTTGATCATTTTAGATAGCTATTATTATGGTATGTATAATTAATACTATTCTTAAATCATAGTACCTATAGTATAAACCCCTTATTCATAATGGTCCGCTAACTTAAAACAGCCGCTAAGGAGTGTTTTTTTCTCATTCTGTCTTAGGTCAATAGAAGAAGACAGAGTAAGAATTAGCAATGCTTTAAGTTAGTAGACTATTATGAATAAGGGGGTAAATATTTATGACGTTTAGTGTATTAAACGCAAAGTTGATATTGTATTTTGTTGATTTGTGTAAAACATTTTCTTTAGATCTGATGTATAATACAATCTCCACTTTAATATTGTACCTTAGATAATTTATTCGTCTAGATAGTCTCTTGGTGCTAGACAACCGATGAAAACAGGCAATGTTTATTACTTTAGTGTGCGTGACAAGGTACGTCTTACACTCGCGATTTGTATGTCACTTTGTGTTGGTGCATACATTGCTCAAAATAGAGGTGAACTTTGATTAACGCTAGTGTTACAAATTGAAATAAAACACTTTTAAAGGATTAAAACACGTGTAATTGTAACTGTGTTTTGGAGGGGGGGGGGGGGGGGGGGGGGCTGCACTATCTTTGACTCATTTCATCTGGAAAAACAAACAAAATGTAACAATACCAACCACAATACCCAAAAATCTAATTTAAAACACAGTTACAATTACACGTGTTTTAATCCTTTAAAAGTGATTTATTTAGAGATTAACTTTCAACCTTCATATTTTTCGACGTTTTCACATCTGTCATAGTCTATCTAGACGTTTAAATGATCTAAGAATTGAACTTTCGAAAAGAGATTCATAGAGCGGTCATAGTAAAATGATCTTTAAAGTATAGGTCAGTTAGATCTCACATGATTTTTTACCAAACGTATATATATTTTACTATAATTATTGTGATTAGCGTACCTGATTTACATAAACAAAGCACAAGAATATGCCACAAGTTAATTTATATGCTTTACTTTCCTGTAAATAACCCTTCAGTCCTATTGTTATCTGTTAAGGTTTAGTTTATACTAGTCTAGATAATAATTACATGGGAATTGTTGCTCCGCGATACTTACTGAAAGCGCATAATAGTTATTTATGCAACTGTTGTGTAATAAGGGGTATTAAAACATAAATGTGGGTTTATGATAATAGTATCGCATGAGTGTTTTCATACCTAATTATGAACAGTTGCATAAAAGACTTTATCTACACCCATAATATGAATCCTCATAAAAGATTCTGACTGTTAGCTTACTGCTTACATTAAAACAGCCAGTCCTAGTAGTAACCTAATATCATCCATTACTGATTATATTCAAATAGACTAAGTATTATTGCAGCGTTTAAAATATCTGGCGATGTGCTCTCAAAACTTGAATCGCACATTTTTTGTAAAAAAAAAACAATGAAAATATCGAAGAAAAATGGCGGGGATTCGAATAACCTATTTTTTTTTACGGCGCCCGACGATCTGGTAGTGTGGAACGCGCGTAAAGGAAAATGTTCTTTTTTTGAAATTCATACAGATACCACGCATCGAGCAATAAGAATGTGGCTGTCTGTTGAAACTCTTTGCGCATGAAGGGATCGAAAAAAAACGAAGGAGTGTTATTATGAAATTCAGTACAACATTACATCATCCGTTTGGATGGACTATGGGTGTTTTAATCTTGGCAATAACCTAACTGTTTCAGAATCTTTAATAGAGGATTTAAAGCATGGGTGTAGATAAACATTTTTAAACTATCGTAAGCAATTCTTTTCTCTAGATTGTACAGGTATTATTAGGCTTTCGTTGGCATTTTGTGCTACATTTAGTATATCTGACGAGGCTAAATCTATCAATTGTTCATCTTCTGTACTAAAACTTGACATTATTACAATTATTTACCTCATATCCACAAATGCGATACAAACATATAAAAATTGTGGAATATTGCGCTCATTTTTTTTTTGCCCGCGCCGAAGTTAAGGTGACATTACAGTCATATATTCTTATAGCTTCTTCAAAATTATATTTTTAGTGATAATATGCATATATTTTCAAATTATTTAATGTGAATTCTAAATAATGTGATACTTATAAATGTTTTTTCGTTATAATTAGGGACACATTTATTTATTCCAAAATTATAAATTGATTTTCAGCGGCATAAAACCTCTTTGTTGCTACAAAAAAAACCTTTAACCGGTTAAATTGAAGATATTAGCGATTTGATTGTTTCTATAACCGATTTTGATTGACAGGTCATAAACAGTCAGCAGGTCTTGACATAAGCTCCATAGCATTTTGAATATAAAACGACTAGCTAACGTACACATAGACAAATCAAAATTGATCACGTGTCATGTCGCTGCCAATCTTGAAACAGACGTTCTTAATGTTCTTTAACATTTAGTACGTACGTTATATATATTTTGAATTATTAATAATTATATATAGCATAATTGTAATTATGACTAATGTGGAACAGTATTATGTTAACCCCTGATAGAAGCATTTTTCTTAATTTTTTTTTGTATATTTGTAATTTTTTGTAGTGTAGAGATGTGCCATGTTACCGTCAGTTATACAGGATGTTAAAAAAATCCTGTACTATGTCTTGAGGCGTATATTGGTATCAAGTAGTGAGAACAAATAAATATTGGTTTTCAGGAAATAAGCACATAAAAAAAATATTAACGTACCCAATTATAAAAGTTTGGACACCTCTGCCTGCGACCATTTTAATTTTTCCCCGCCCACACACCCACTTCATTCATATACCCTGCGAAGGGCGTGCGGGCGGGCGGCAGCAAAAACGGAAGTTTTGTATTAATAATTATTCGTTCGGCCCCATTCTTATATTTCTTATAGCTATTATTATATATTAGCGTATGCTAGCTTTACGCCATTGGACCGAGGTCAGGGCGATGACCTTAGTTTATTGTCTGAATAAATAAGCCAGAGGTTCTCAAGATTTTTGTATAGGAATTTTGTTTTTTTCGTAGCATTTAATATAAGGCGTTTGGATTTTTTAGTGGTGTCTCCGCATTAATATCCGTGTGAATTATCGTACAGGGTTTTTTTAACATAGTGAATTATCATTCAAATCTGTTTACTGTATCTACGGTGCGATGGTTTTTTGAACCGTCTGAATATATCTGTGAAACCTTTATAAACGAAATATTTTGTAAGAAATTAACTTAGATAATCTAAACGTCTAGATAGAGCCTCTTGCTGTTGGGCAACGCATGAAAACAGGCTAGGTTTATATTTTTTTTGACGTGTTCACAGCTGTCACAGTCTATCTAGACGTATAGATTACCTATATAAGGATATATTTGGATCTTTTAATATATTATTTGTTACTTTAGTAATGTTTCTATCATTTGTGACAAGCAGCCTGTTTTGTTTAGCCGTATTTTGTTTTTAGGAAATGCTATTCGCCTTTGAAATGATAAGAGTATTTGTGAATATATTTTGAATGTGACATAGATAAATTATATATTATATTAAATCAAATTGTCGAATAAATTTTGTTTCATTATTAATTTTGTTATAACCTACATAGGCGGCGGCACCAACAGTGACTAAGGGTGTTTTTTTATGAAAATAAGGGACGAGACGAGCAGGACGTTCAGCTGATGGTAATTGATACGACCTGCCCATTACAATGCAGTGCCGCTCATGATTATTAAAAAATCCTGAGTGGCACTACAACTGCGCTCGTCACCTTGAGACATCTAGTCTCATTTGCCCAGTAATTTCACTAGCTACGGCGCCCTTCAGACCGAAACACAGTAATGCATACAAACACAGTAGTGCTTACACATTACTGCTTCACGGCAGAAATAAACGCCGTTGTGGTACCTATAATCTAGCCGGCATCCGGTACAAAGGAGCCTGCCACTGGTAAAGGGTAAGTAATTTTCACCATTGCAGTAGAATACTTTAAACAACGTTTACGCCTCTAAACGAGTTTCCAGATTCAATTCGCATTTCGCTAAATCTAGACGCAGTTATAACCTAAACGCGTTTAAATGCTGACCAGCAGTAAATCAGGAGCATTTAGACTCAGACTGGATTTTAGTATTGCTTATAATTAGATTAAACGCCTCTGTCTTCTATTAATAACATTCCAAATCATCTTCATTTAATACATTTTAAATTATTTGTCTAATATATTATAATTTATACGTGTTACTTTTCGTATACCTCAGATTGATGAAGGTTTTACTTCTTTTTTTTTATACAAATTATTTAAGTCTTCTTTAGTGTTAATTCCGCCAATATTAGTCTTTAAAACAATTCGACACGTGTTTCGCCTCTACACGAGGCATCCTCAGGACGTGCTATCTCGCCAAAATATAAAGACAAATATTGGCGGAATTAACACTAAAGAAGACTTAAATCATTTGTATAATTATGGATTTCCGCAAAGTAACGCCTAATTCAATAAATTTTCTTTTTTTTTATTAGGTACTTATGTTTTATTGTAGCATGACTGTTTTAATAAAATCTCATTGCATCTCAAAAGTTCCAACTAGGAAAAGAAGATGTTACAGGAATATCGAAAGCTTCCGAGATCTCTTCGTTAACGAAAAGGGGAATATGAACAGAAACATTGAAATACGACATAATTTTAAAAACATATATTTATTTAACAGTCTTCATTCTTCAATACGAGAAATATATGTGAAGAAACCAAATTGATTCTCTGAACAGAATACAAATCCTTAACATACGTTGCTCTATGAAAATTTTGATATAAGGTTTCATACAAAACATAACAGCAAAATAACTAAAGTATAATGTGCTCGTCGTATGAGCAATTATTAAAACTTTTTAAGTGTTTCACCTCTGAGATTATAAAAACGTACGACTTTTAATGGTGATAAAGTTTATGAAATACTAGCTGACCCGGCAAACGTTGTTTTGCCATATAAATTGTATTGATCTTTTGCTTGCTAGTTGATAAGAGATGGCGCTAGTTGTATTCATTAGTAACAATCACACTTCTTTTATATTTTGTATAATTCACACTATAGTTTTATAAATAATAGCCTATATGTTAATCTGGTGTGTAAGCTATATTATTGTAAAGTTTCATCAAAATCTATTCAGTAGATTTTGCGTTAAAGAAGTTCAAACATACATCCAGACATACAAACTTTCACATTTATAATATTAGTAGGATTCGGAATTCGAACCTGCACCTTAGAGATAACGCTTCCAGCGCTCTTATCCCAACAGATATTACCGCTTAGTATATTCCGCTTAAATATATCGATATTTTTCAGTTTTTTATCATGTAATTTTTTGCTTTAGACATATGCCTATTAAGATGATATTTTTTTAAGATTGGTTCGTGATCACCACGCCCCATCAGAGTAGACAGAGAAATTACAAGAGCGTTGCCAAGAGCCAACCCTATAAAACGTCGAATAAACGTACTTAACTCTAAAACGAAAAACACAGCTCGCAAGGTTCGAATCCGGTGCCCCGTGGTGAAAGTCGACGGTTCTGCATATTGCCCCAGTTTTACTGTGTGTGAGAGAACAAATAATTTTTAAGTGCGAAAGAAATCAGGGAGATTCAAATATTTAAAAAATTCTGTCTGTGTGGTGTGACCATTCCGTTGGTCGTCCCAAAGGCGTGTGCTCAATAATGCATGTTGGATACTTCCACTATACCATTGTTATGCAGATTACTGTACTACTTCCACAATTTATATTGTAGATCAGTACCGGCGGATACTTGTACCTTCTACCGGAATTGGATAAAATTAACCATGGTCAATTTAAAACCCAAAAGAGTGAAGTTGACGCGTTAACCATTAAAAAACTTAACCTTTTAGAAGTGGGAGAGTCACGCTGCCGTCTTATGACGTCAGCACAATCGGGCCAGGCTCGTCCGGGTTAATTACCACACTCGCACAGAATACCGGCGTGAAGTACGTACACTAACTAGCACTAGGCCGCTATGTTTCGCATAGGTTAGTGTCGAGGACCGGAGGCCACACGCCCCCTCCCTCCTTTCCACCAGAATATAAAAGCAGTGCTTAAAGAGATTTCACTTAAACACCACGGCACCCTGCCCCATGCTTAATGTGGACTTTTGTAACATCAGGGGAATTCACTCCAATTTACACGCCGTCTACCATCACCTTGAGACGGCGCAGCCGGCCTTGTGTTTCCTTACGGAGACGCCGATATTTCAAACTAGCGATAAATTATAAGTAACGTATCCCGGCTACAAAATTGAGCATAATTTTTTGCCTCATCCCTTAAAGGCCGACAACGCTCCTGCGATTCTTCTGATGTGACGCTGATATCTCGACCTAGCGATACGTCATATTTAACGTACCCCGGGTACAAAATTGAGCATAATTTTTTGCCTCATGCCGGGGTATGTGTGTACGTTAAGGAGAATATCTGCTGTCGCCGTCTCGGCAATTTTGAGGGTAGGGACCTGTCTACTCTCTGGCTCCGTGTAGATTTAAAGGACCGCGTCCGCATCTATGCGTGTGTCTTACAGGTCCCATAGTGGTAACGCAGAAACGGATCATCTCATGGGCTGCGTTCAAGCAAGCGTGAAATCTCAAGCGATTGCCAATTCCGTGGCCACATGGAGGGTAAAGTCAAATTGGCTTCGAAGAAGCTGGGGCGTCATAAATAGAGCACGGCAATACTTCAAGCCGGCCAACATTCTAGCGCTCTACAAAGCGCAGGTCCGGCCCCACATGGAGTATTGCTGTCATCTCTGGTCTGGCGCATCCCAGTATCAGCTCAATCCATTTGAATTTAAAACTAGTGCTGTTAATATATCTGAGCATGTGCTGATGTCACATAACATAAATTATTTTAGGTATCTAGAGTGCTGACTATTATAGATTTTTTTTTATGGAATAGGAGGACAAACGAGCGTACGACAAACGTACCTGTTGTTAAGTGATCACCGCCGCCCACAATCTCTTACAACACCAGAGGAATCACAGGAGCGTTGCCGGCCTTTAAGGAAGGTGTACGCGCTTTTTTTGAAGGTACCCATGTCGTATCGTCCCGGAAACACCGCACAAGGATGTTCATTCCACAGCTTTGTAGTAAGTGGAAGAAAGCTCCTTGAAAACCGCACTGTGGAGGACAGCGACACATCCAGATGGTGGGATGATATTTAGTATATATATAGATATATTAAACTTGGGTAAGCCTGCAGAAAACAACAGTAAAGTGTACTTGTATTTAGTAAACAGAAATATGTGTTGAGGCAGTACCGCCCCGGACGGACACTGAACAAACACTTGAGTTTTGCTGTTCGAGTTAGTATGAAACCATATATCAAAGCCTTATAACTTATGCATGCATATTAACTTTCCCACTTCTTGAACTCCAAACCGTCTGGTGGTTTGACATCCACTTTTTCCTTGGCGACCTGATCCCAGTTTGTGCTCAGCACAGTACCGCCAGATTCCACCTGCAAGTTTTCAGATATACATTTTAATTTCAGATTTTATGGACGATACTGTGGATTACGCCTCAAACGCTCTTCTCATAAGCCTTGGTGTGTTTATTCATGGCAATGGTTTGTAAAGCGGTTTTAGTACAGGTCATTGTTAGATTTGTATACTATTCTTCTGCTTGCGGGCTATAAGATTAAGAATTTTAAGACCTATTCTAAGTACCTATAGATAGAAGTAGTACTTACAAAACAAAGATATAAAAAAGCAAAACATAAGAGACATGGATCATGATGATAATGATTGGTTCAATAGAAAGAAATATTTATTAGGGTTAAAAATCAATGGGAAAGTATTGAAAGTTTGTATGGATAAATTACTGCTAATATTAACATACCAACCCTTCACAGAATAGCAGAGAGAGCAACTGTGGTATCATTTTTAGGCCCAAATATTTTAAACAATTCTGAATTTCGAAAAATGTTACGTTTTATACCTTTTCTAATATCCTTTACGGAAGCTAAAAACTCCGTCAAATACAGACAAAGGTATAGAGAAAGATAAAAATTAAGTGGAAAAATATGCACATGCATTGGTCCTACATATACCAATAACCATAAGGTCAATGGACTTATCGTTATCTTTTGTATTATCTATCATCTGAACCTAGCTTATAATATTATCCCGTCACTGGCTAAGCTGCCACAAAGCGCGTGGCGCACATGGCCGCCTTAAGCCTCCGCGCGTTACCGACGCCGATTTCAACGGGCTCGTGTTACAATAAAATTTATTGCTTTTAAAGTGTTTCGGCTTGTTTATAAAAACGAACGTCAATACTTTTGTTATTAAACAAGCTAACGCTTTGTTAGATTACATAAACAATAGATACTGCGTAATTTAAACAAATTTCGTTTAAAATAGGGCTGTCACGCATTTTTTATGATTTTTTTAGATTTACCTACAGATTACATTTCGATTATTACTAATGAATGTAGTAATTTTTTATAACTAATACTTACTTCAAAGTTACTAATTAGTCATAGAATAGTTACTAAAACATCATAGATAATACAAAGAAGAATTTTTTAATCGACTGCTACAGATAATTTTTACGACTAACCGCATTTTGACGGCTTGTCGTATTTTACACAGATAAAGTTTTAAAATTAAATATTCTTACTTTTATAGTCTGTTAAATTACCTTTCTTGTGGTTTATGTCAGAATATTGCAACTGCGATCTGCATGCGAACATGCCAATATTAAATAACACATTTGCCATGTGCTTCCCCGGGGCATTAAAAGAATAGGGAAGTACCAGACCCAAGAGTTTCGTAAGAGGCGATTTAGTGCATTTATCAGTGGGTGGCTCCTAAACATTGATATAACCTTTTTGGAATCAGTTTTTTTTTTGAAATGCTAAAATTCAAAAATGAATTCAAATAACAATCATGGATCAACGATTTATGATTACGATATTATAGATAGAACGCGGGCGTTACTCTCCTTGAATCCAAATTATCGAGCAACCTCACTTTGCCAAATATATTTTGAAAAATAAAAAAAGTGGATTCAAATTCTTCTAGGGGCTAGAAGTTTTCCTCATTTTTTAACACTTCTAATGACAGAACATAGACATCAATAGACCTCCCTGAGCTGTCTATACATTTATATAAAAATAACTTACAAAACTCTTATTCATAGCTCTTCTAACTTCATCAGACCCCTCGCCATATATCTTCTGGAACAGAGCATTAAGGGCTGCATCACCAACCGGCTTTTCCTCTTCTTCCTGGAAATTTAAAAAGAAGTAAAAGTTACATTTTATGATATAGATTAACGCAAATATTTTTTATGGAAGATGGGGTACAACAACAAGATTACAAGGTTAGAAACAAGCGTACGGGTCACCTGGTATTAAGTGATCACCGCCGCCCACATTCTCTTGCAACACCAGAGGAATCACATATGGCTTTGCCGGCCATTTCGAAAGATGTATTCGCTTTTTTAAACTTGTTTGGTACCCATGTCAATTGTCATAATATTGACCTGAAACACAGCACAACAAGCTCATTCCACAGCTTAGTTGAAACCAACGCCAGTCATCTAGATGGTCGGGATGATATCCTAATATAATTTACCTGGGCCACAACTATATTTTATATTAAAAGGCATAAAAGGCATTTATTTTCTCAAAACTGATTCCTTTAGAATTCTTTTTGATGTCATTTCTAATATACTAGATACTACTACCGCTTCGGAAACAAATGGCGCTCTGAGAGAAGAAGCGGCGCAAGATTGGTCGTATCTATTCACGAGGAGAAGAAAGACTAGACACAGAAGTCAATATGCTTGTAGGTTAAGTCTTATTAGTTTGGGGACACTGCAGCCGGGCGTTGATAGTTTTAAGAGGCAAGAAGTTTCCTGCAACTCATGTCTTTTCTGAAACACAGAAATCAACATGCGGGTATTCACACTTTGATGTGATGTAAATCGTCAAGATGCTCTGTTAATCCACCCTGTGCCTTCATATAATGTTGTTGTTGTAGCTTAACACTGTATATTTGAAGATTTACTTAATTTAAATGTTATGATGTGATTTCTTTAATGTTATTCCTCTAATAAAGCAAGGCACTAGCATGAATGATGGTGATCAGTTACCATTAATTCACCATGTTGAATAAACATCATTTGTAGTTGAATTCCATAAAAATAAGTTACTCACCATCTTTTTAATATCTTTTTCAATCTTGTCCCAGTCTTTCTTAAACAATTTGGGTGGTTGTTGCGTGCCTGATGCATCTATAACAGCTGAAATTATAATATTGTTTATCAGTATAATTTAAGACTGTTTTCCGCAAATGCCACCAAATTGGCTCATAACATACAGACATACTATAGAAACATATTCAACTATAGTACACAAGTGTGGACCCAGCAAACATTGTTTTTTTTACCAGACAAATCTTTATTAACAATTCTTTTTAATTTAGTAACACATTTGTTTTATACATTTTCTGAGAGCATATTGTATTATTGCAATAAAAAACTTACTAACTTGACCAAGTATTAGACATAAGAACTCTATGTTTATTCCTTATGTATAAGATTATGATTTTCTTTTTTTTTTTTATGGAATAGGAGGACAAACGAGCGTACGGGTCACCTGTTGTTAAGTGATCACCACCGCCCATACTCTCTTGCAACACCAGAGGAATCACAGGAGCGTTGCCGGCCTTTAAGGAAGGTGTACGCGCTTTTTTTGAAGGTACCCATGTCGTATCGTCCCGGAAACACCGCACAAGGAAGTTCATTCCACAGCTTTGTAGTACGTGGAAGAAAGCTCCTTGTAAACCGCACTGTGGAGGACCGCCACACATCCAGATGGTGAGGATGATATCCTAACTTGTGGCGTGTCGTGCGAAGGTGGAATTCGGCGGCAGGAATTAGGTAAAACAGCTCTTCGGAACACTCCCCGTGATAAATGCTTCTTCTAGAATTTAATTAATAAAATTTCTCTTAATGATTCTCCAGGAACTAGGTTATAAATTGCGCGAATGACTAGACATGAAATAAAGTTCCTTTTGCTGCGTTTACAGGACAATATAATGTGTATTGTGTACCTTAAGAATTATTAAGCAACTATATTATAGGCTGGCAATAGTCTAAATCATAGGTTCTCAACGTGGGCGATAACGCCCCCTTGTGGGGGTTTGAGACTTTCGGGGGGTCAGTAGAAGACCCAGAGAAAATTAGAGGCCATTGAGATGGCGCAGATGGGCGTGGATAGATTAAAAAATATAGTCTAAAACGGCAAAAAAAATACACGAAAAAAATACTCTAGAAAAAAACATTTTCTCAAAGTGGGCGGTGAGCAATATAAGGTTGAGAAACTATGGTCTAAATGAAAATTAAGGGATGAGACAAGCAACATGTTCAGCTGATGGTAATTGATACATCCTGCTGCTCAGGATTCTTGAAAAATCTCAATATTTCTAAGTGGGACTACCATTGTGCTAGTTACTTTTGACACATAAAATGTTATCACTATGGCACCCTTCAAACAGAAACACAATAATGCTTACACATTACTGCTTCATGGCAGAAACAGGCATCCTTGTGGTACTCATAATCTAGCTGGCATCCTGTGCAAAGAAGCCTCCCCCTCATTTTTCCTCTTACCTCAAAATTAAAATACGCAACAAAAATTTAACTATAACTTACCCTGTGGAATAGCTTTAATCTTCTCTTCCGTTCTTTCTCCCTCCAGCACAGTCCATCGCAAGCCCTCTTTCTTTCTTAATTTAACTTCTATCTTTGATGGACTGACAACATAGGAACACATAGAAGGTATAATTTCATGAGCCAGTTCTAACTCAAGACTGTATTCTGCTTCGGAGTTTGGTATTGGACTGGATAAAGAAAGCTGAAACATACACAGGGTTACATCCTGACAACTAGACAACCTCAGAATACAGAAGGGTTTTGTAGGCTCCCTATAACTGAATCATACCATTTTAACAAGTTTTTTAGTTGCAGATACAAAATTCAATATATTTTTTTATTTATTGAATACAAGGACAAATGAGTGTACGGGTCACCTCCTGTTAAGTGATCACCGCCGCCCACATTCTCTTGCAACACCAAAGGAATCACAAGAGTGTTGCCGGCCTTTATATTATATTATTCGTAAACATTTTTAAGAGAGCATTGTAATGCAATGTACTGTACCTACGTAATAAGGGTATGTTTCTAATGGTGTTGGGGCAAAACACATTTCTGCTTTATTGTTTTTTATATTATTAGCGACTATTAATAAAGATAATTTAATAGTTATGATTGAAAAATGGATTACATTGCATTTTTATTGTAAAAAAAAAATGCACCACATTTTTTTAAGCTATTGCATAGCTTCTGTCGCGGGTCTTGGGAGTGGAGACAGAATCCAGAAATTCCGTACCGAAAATAACCTAACACTTACTTACTAGATGTATATAGAAATTTCGGCATGGTCATTACAGTTGCCGTGGAATAGCGGTTATCACGTATGCTTTTTGTGCAGAAGGTCCCAGGTTCGAGCCTGGGGTACGTCTCGATTTTTATTAATTTCTTTATTTTTTTTTATCACATTTTATTATGACAAGCATTTTTATTTAAGTTAAATTTTACTCACTTCCCGTTTGCATTTTTTTTTAAATTAAAATTAATAAAAAAAAATACTGCATAAATAAAATAAATAAATAATTATAATTTCATATATTGATAAAAAAATGCTATGCAATAGCTTTACCGCGGCAGTCCCCGAGTGCCACACGTCTTATTTTATTTTGGAATCTCTATCAGAATCATGGTACAATTGCAACCCCCCACTTATAGTTGTTTTACACCCCTTATAATTTATTAGTAACAGTAATAGTAGCTGCCACCTAACCTACCTCCTTCTGTAGTAAAATAACAGTGACATTTGTGTATTGTTGTGGTTGGATTTGAAAGGGTGCTGGTAAACTTAAACAGACATAAGACAATTCATTTTAAGCAGCATCACAGGGCTTGTATGATGTGATATGGCCTGCAGTAACTTACACTTTAAAGTCATTTTGTAAATAACATCATAACATCCCCATAAACCCATACCAGTTTATAGTATTTATAGTTGCCTGCCACAGGATAGATTTAAATCAGTATGGTGAATACACAGAATACTTAGAACTTTGTCTCTATTAAAAAAAATTTCACTGGGTTTACTATAAACAATTTATTTTCTATAGATTTCTTTCACTTAAGTACTGCCACCTCTGTGCCAACTTTAAATGCTCTGGGAGAGAAGATATGGCACAAGAAACTATCCCAATATAACTTTTTGCACTCTTAAATAAAATTACAATACATACAATGTCATTGCTGTCATGATATAGGTAATAATCAGAATTTTAAGCCAGACAATATGACATGGGTACCTTCAAAAAATCATGTACAACTTCCTTAAAGGCTCTATAGCTATAGATGGCATAGCTCCTGTGATTCCTCCGGTGTTGCAAGAGAATGTGGATGGTGGTGATCACTTAACATCAAGTGACCAGTACACTCATTTGTCCTCCTTTTTCACAATAGGTAAAGAAATTGTAGCCGTCTTGTAGATGTAGTAGCTGTTTAAATATCCAAATAAAACTAAAGAATATTATGAAGGTTTGCTTTGACTAGCATTCTTCTTATAGTTTCTTAACATTCTGCTTTTTCTACTCACACTGTGTTCTCCATAGTGGACTTTCACCTTTTCCTTCACTGCATTCTTGATCAGTATTGTGACAACTACAAACGCATCCGTTTGGTACCAGTCATGTTTTATTTTAGGCTTTACTGGCTGTAAAATATAAGAAAATATTAATATTAATACGTCAATAAATACTGTTATACTTATTTGACAGACACAAATCTAGGTTTATAAATATAACAATGAGATAGAGATTGTAGGGCAGTGTTACATTTTAATTATTTTTATAAAAAATACAGATTTATTATGATATAAAAACCTACAGAAATAACTTACTTCCGCAGGATTCTCCTTAGAATCGTTCATAATTAATGCCAAATTGAAAAAACTTAACTACCAGATATAATACCAATGCTTGTTTTATGTACGTTTATACTTTAAATATGAAAATAGAATACAGGACCAGGATAATCGAGCGACTTTTCTAGATTTTGTAATGTAAAAATGTTCGCACTTCGCAGATCGTCTGACAGGTGAAACTTGAAATGTGTCAAATCTGAATTCTGAGACCGAGACTCTTATGTCAGGTATTTTTAGAGCAGGAGCAGCAGCAAAATTATCAAAATGTCACTCATTTAATTAATGCTTTGCTTTTAATTATAAAATTAGTGGGGAGCTCCAAATAAATGCGCAGTTTTTTCTATATTTTTGTCTATTAAAAAATTGACGAATTTTTTCAAATCGATTTACTGTTCGCTGATGCGATAGGTGCAAATGTAGCTTTTTTGACCAATACGACCGCACACTTGGGAAATGACACTAAGTAGACGTAGCTCCAAGATGGTAATAGTATCGGTGAAGTTAGCATTTTTCTGTATTTAAAACGTATTTCTGAATGGTCTATACATTTTATATGCAAGAGGATGACAATAAAGCGTACGGGTCACCTGAGGTTAAGAGATCATCGCCGCCCACATTCTCTTGTAACACCAGAGGAATCAAAGGAGCTTGCTACTTTATATCTTATCGAATCTATTATTATATAGATAATCCATTGATTTCATAGAAAATTAACATTTTGCACTACAAGCATAAATAATATTATTGATGTCTGAGTTTACTTTTCTTTTATAAGGACGATTTTTTATCATACAAATTGTTAACGCCGCTTTTGGTCTATCCATTCCTATGCCGTTTCTCTATCCCCACTTCGCTGCACACCGCGCCATTTTGGTAGCCTTCGCCAATGCCTTCAATAAGGCACCTCGAAATGAATTTTGAATAGGAGGACCATTTTTTTTTTTTTTGAGAGGAGGAAATACTGTTACGTATTTACGCCCCGGAACGGGGCGTAATATGTCGGACTCGAGTGTCCGCGTAAGCGGACGCCCCATACTGACTAAAACCTCCTCTGTGCTGTTAGCAGCCCTGGCTTTCACAGCGAAGTAGGACGTGGGCCGTGGAGGCCGCAAAGACTACGCAACCACAGTCGCGGGGCGTCTCCTAAGGAGACTCGAACCTCAGACCGGCTGTGTGCTTGTGGGAAGGAGAGAGAATGAAAATGAAAATGAAGATGAAAAGATGAGAAGAACACACTCGCCGGCGAGTGTGGTGATGTTTAGTGTAATGTATGTGAGTGTGTGTGTATGTGTTTATGATTGTATGTATGTATGTTTGTATGTGTATAAGTAGTGTAAATGTTAGTGTAATAGGAGGACCAATTAGACTACAAACAATCACCGAACTAAGTGTCGCCAGCAGTGCAGCTTCCTTAGGTCAGTTTCCTAGCCCTTACATATTATAGTCCACTTTTGCAAGAAGTCCTTTGGACTCTATATTGCTCAGCTGACAGTGGTTTTCACATATATCTGCATCTCTTGTACAATAAATAAAATACATAAACTCCAAAGTTTTAAGGCCTGTTCTTCTTCATTCCCTGTGTTTAATTAAATAAATTCCGGCGGGGCACCTCTGTTCAAAACCAAAACCCGTAGGCTGGTGCGAGTTATAGCGCCATCTACAATTAAAAATTTTGGTACCTTTTAAAATTAAATATTTAATTACAGATGTGAGGGTGATCACTTAAAAATATCTAATTGCATAGATTTTAAGGAGTGATATCTCAAGTCATCGTATGCATTTAAGTATTGGGGTTGAGCAGGCTATCAACTGTAAAGTAGATCCTGTACATGCCACCACAAATCGAGAGTTCAACAATAGACCTACCAAGATTTATGATTCATGCGTCATTCGGGCGGTTGGCTCGGTTGGCAAGAGCACTTTAGCATATCCCAGAGGCGCTATTTCAAGTCCCGCATCATCCTTCAAATTTTGTACTTACTAATTACATTTTTACATTTAAGCTCCGAAATGAGGAACACCCCCAATAAAAATTATCAAATTGTTTAGATTTGTAAGGGTGTATGCAATTATTGGGGTTGAACAGGTTATCAGCTGTAATGGAAATCATGTAGGCATCTACATGACCACTTACCACTTCTCGAGAGATGAAATACTAATCCTGCATCACTCGGACGTTTATTTTAGTCAGTAAGAGCGCCATATCCGGAGACGCACGGGTTCGAGTCCCGCACCGTCCATTCATTTGTTTGGTACTTAGAAAGCTACAGTGAAGTGCTCCCAATTTGACTAGTTTTTCTTACAGCTGTCATCTTATTTGTGTGAAAATAAATAATAATATATCTCGTAATTCAGGTCAATTATGTAAACATTTAGGCATATTTCAATATGCATTGTATGTATTTGTAAATGCTATACGCAAGCGAGGCATAGCTTGTAAGTAGGGAGTTGAAAGTATAAAATAATATGCTATTTATTGAGTACCTTGAGGGCCGTGATCTTCAATTTAATTAACTTCACAGTTCACAGAAAACTAGTTTTAGAATGTCAAAGTTAACCTTTCGTCTAATCTGGCGGCTTTACACAGTTGACAGTTGACACTTGACAGTTGAAATGTTGACATCACACTCAAGACTCAAAGCTGAAGCTTCAGCTACAGCTGTTCGGCAAAATTAACATCAAGTTTCAATACAATGTATTATTATTAATGCAATTTTTTTTGTTGTCATGCATTTAAAAACAATTCGTAGAAAATTTTAAACTTCAATCATTATAATCGGCTTACATATAATATGCGGGCAAGTAATTTAATAATCTTAACGTTAATAGATTTTGATATTATCATAATATAAACAGTTTTAAAGTAGGAACAACAATAAATATCTTATTCACTGATAAGATTACGAGATAGGCTGTGTACAGCTACATAGATACATACTTCAGCTTATCCTGTTCAATTCAGGACTTTCAGATTATTTATTTTTTGAACCTAACAGATTTGGACGACATCGTTGATAAGAAGATTATTACGACCAAGAGGCAAGCGGTTTATAAACAGTATGAATACTAAACGAATTGCTGTTTGTCAAATGACCTCTGTAGCAGATAAGATGCAGAACTTAGAAGTAGTAAGCAATTTCGTCAGTGAAGCTACTAAGGAGAATGTACAGGTAAATGGGACAATTTAATTTAAGTAACAATGGAGAAAATTATTATTGTTTAAAAAATATATTTATTCTGTTAAGTGTCATGCATGACATTCACTTGTATGTAATGCTGAACAGATTCAGGAAGCAACTCTTCACATATGATGTTATGTTTCACTGAATTTATTTTTATTTAGGTACTAGCCCAGCAACTTTTTTAGTGGAAGTAGTTATTTTTCCCTAGACTTTACACTCGAGAGAAGTTCCCTTCAAACTTAAAATACAAAAAACATACAATATTTATCACCCATCTAGCCTGCATTCTATATTTATCACCCATGTCTCAATCTACTGTAAAAATCATTAGAAAATTGTAATTTTTAAAAAGCATATATATTTTTTTTTATGATAATATGGGACAAGTTGGGCAGGACATTCAGCTGATGGTAATTGATACGCCCTGCCCATTATGCTGCGTACGTATACGCTATGCTATACGCTCGTCACCTTGAGACATAACATGTTAAGTCTCATTTGCCCAGTACGACGCCTTTCAGGCTGACACACAATAATGCTTCAAATTGTGTACATGAATAAACTTCAAAAATGTGCCGTTTTGGTCCCCATAATACAGCAGGCATAGTCAAAGGAGCCTCCCACTGGTAAAGATAATTATTAATGGTTCCTGATGGATGTTAAATCCAAAAGACAAAGACATGTTAAGCATCTTATTATAAAGATTAATGTATAGATTATTTTCACATTGTTTACAGCATTTCTTTGCTAGCTTAAAACAATTTAACAAAACCAATGATATAGGTTACTTTAAAAAAAGCACCACTTATTTGCACCATGCACTCTTGTTATTCCTCTGGTCTGCAAGAGACCATGTGAAGAGATGATCACTTATCATCAAGCAATGCTTAAAAGTTTTGAACAAGATCTAACAAATGTCAAATTATTCCAGATGATTTTCTTTCCAGAAGCATGTGATTTTCTCTGTGATAACAGAAAAGACACAATAAACTCGGCGGAACCTATACTAACTGGTAACACAGTCAGGAAGTATAGAGATCTGGCTATAAAGCATAATGTCTGGCTGTCAATGGGTGGAGTTCATGAAAAGGTATAATTTCAAAGTAAATGTATACATGTGTAATAAATACAAACAGTACAAAAAGTATGAATGGGGTATGTAATGATGGAAAGTGGTGTCCCCCTATTGGCTGCACAAGCTACGGTTATATCTATTTGTTCCATAAAAAATTTATACATACATACATATAATCACGCCTCTTTCCCGTAGGGGTAGGCAGAGACGACTTCTTTCCGCTTGCTACGATCCTTACATACTTGTTTCGCTTCGTCCACTTTCATTATTCCTTTCATACATGCTCTTCGGTTTAGGATACTCTTGACCTGGCCTTTTTTTAAGACATACCTGATTTGATCTCGAAATGTCCGCCTAGGTCTACCACTTGCAACACTTTCATTCACACTGGCCTTATACACTTTCTTCATCAATCATTCTTCATTCATTCTCTCCACATCTCCAAACCATCTCAGATTACATTTCTCAATTTTTGTCACAACATCTTCTTTCAGACCATTAACATACATAAAAATTTATTGCCACAGACACAAAATCCAATTAAAGCATTTCATTTTCCAAATTAGTACTATTTCACTTTAAATATACTGTGCTTGTGTGTCATATGGCATGTGTATCTTATAGCAAGTTTTTATGACAACCAATGCATATATTTTAAGTAAAAAGACATCAAGATATTATTTTTGAGCAAAGTAATACTGACAATTAGTATTACGCAAAGGAATTGGATGGTCCTTCAAGCAGGAGTCAATTTTGTAAAACAACCTTAAGAGTTCATTATTTTTTTTTTATGGAATAGGAGGACAAACGAGCGTACGGGTCACCTGTTGTTAAGTGATCACCGCCGCCCACAATCTCTTGCAACACCGGAGGAATCACAGGAGCGTTGCCGGACTTTAAGGAAGGTGTACGCGCTTTTTTTGAAGATACCCATGTCGTATCGTCCCTGAAACACCGCACAAGGAAGCTCATTCCACAGCTTTGTAGTACTTGGAAGAAAGCTCCTTGAAAACCGCACTGTGGAGGACCGCCACACATCCAGATGGTGAGGATGATAACTTGTGGCGTGTCGTGCGAAGGTGGAATTCGGCGGCAGGAATCAGGTTAAACAGCTCTTCGGAACACTCCCCGTGATAAATGCGGTAGAAGACACACAATGAAGCGACGTCTCTACGCAACGCCAAGTGATCCAGCCGTTCACAGAGCATTGGGTCCCCGACAATTCGAGCTGCTCTGCGTTGCACGCGGTCAAATGGATCGAGCTGATACTGGGGTGCGCCAGACCAGAGATGACAGCAATACTCCATGTGTGGCCGGCGCCGGATACCTGCGCTTTGTAGAGCGCTAGTATGTGGGCCGGCTTGAATGCCGTGCTCTATCAATGACGCCCAGTTTCTTTGAAGCCAATTTGGCTTTGCCTTCCAGATGACCACGAGATTGGCAATCGCTCGAGATTTCGAGACCCAGTATTTCGATACTAGGCGCGGCTTTAAGAGAAGTGTTCTCGAAGAGCGGTGATACGACAAATGGGGTTTTTTTAGTGGTAAACGCGCAAACTTGAGTCTTCTGGGGGTTAAATTGGACAAGGTTCAATTTACCCCATTCCGCGACCTTCTCAAGAGAGGACTCGATAGAAGACACAAGTTTCTCCCGGCACTGGTCGACGATTTCCCAAGAGAGACCTGCATGGCCAGTGTATACGGCATCACCAGTGCTATCGTCTGCATAGCAATGAATGTTGGAGGTGTCCAACATATCATTGATTTGCAGAAGAAACAGCGTGGGAGACAGCACACAGCCTTGGGGCACTCCAGCATTTACGGGCTTCGGGTTCGAGCAATATCCGTCGACAACGACCTGTATGCTGCGCCCAGTGAGGAAGCTGGAGGTTCACTTGCACAAGCTCTCGGGAAGCCCAAATGATGGAAGTTTGGAGAGGAGCGCCTTGTGCCATACACGATCAAAGGCCTTCGCTATATCCAGGCTAACTGCCAGGCCTTCCCCCTTGCTTTCAATAGCCGCTGCCCATCTATGTGTTAGGTATACCAGAAGATCACCTGCCGACCGACCATGGCGAAACCCGTATTGTCGGTCGTTGATCAACTGGTGACCCTCTAGATATACCATGAGCTGACGGCTAATTATGCTCTCCATGATTTTGGAGAGCAGGGAGGTAATAGCAATAGGCCTGTAGTTTGCCGGATCCGAACTGTCTCCTTTTTTTTTGGATCGGATGGACAAGGGCTGACTTCCATGAGTCAGGGACTACGCCTTTAGAATAAGAGTACCGGAATAAACGCGTTAGCACCGGCGTCAACTCAGGGGCACACGTTCTAAGCACGATTGGAGAAATGCCATCCGGCCCGCTCGACTTTCTGACGTCCAATGAAAACAGAGCTCGCCTAACAGTTTTCTGTCTGAACAGTACTTCAGGCATAGAGCTCTGACACCACGGGATGGTCGGCGGTGTTTTTCCGTTGTCGTCAAGAGTCGAGTTGGAGGCGAAAAGAGTGCACAGGAGATCGGCTTTCTCTATTGCCGTATGGGCCAGGGTGTCATTCCTCATGTGCAACGGCGGCATGGACGGCTGGCTGAAGTTACCAAGAGCAGCTTTGGACAACGACCAGAACTTGCGTGTTCCGGTCGGGTAACTGGAAAGCTGCTCGCCGATTTTGACGACGTGTTTTGACTTTGCACGGGCGATTTGCCGCTTAAAAAATCTGGAGGCACGGTTGTATTTCCTCTTAAGAACTGTGCAGTTCGGATCCTTTGTGCCCAGCGCCGCAACTCAAGTTCGATACGCCTGTTTTTTGCAGTCAGATGCTGCTTTAACAGACGCATCGAACCAGGGCTGTGATCTGTCACCGATGGGTACTACAGAGTTTGGTATAAAAATATCCATACCCTGTAGTATCACATCGGCTACTGCAACGGCGCAGGCACTAGGATCATCCGAAGGGAAACAAACCCTGCCCCAAGGGTAGGATGCAAAAAAGGAACGCATCCTATCCCAATCTGCTGACTTGTAGTGCCAAACGCGGCGGGTCGCTGGTGGTCTGCGACGTTGGCGTCGGATAGGCACTACACTCCTGACCAGGCAATGGTCGGACGTTCCGAGAGGGGCGTCGACAGAGACCTGGTAACCATCGGGATGTGTAGTCAGCAGAAGATCTAATAAGGACGGCATGTGGCTATCGCCATCCGGGAGCCGCGTCGGCGACTCAACCAATTGGGACAGACCATACGCCAATGCAAAATTATGCACAGATCGCCCTGCGTAGTCTGTGGTACGTGATCCAAGCCGTGCCGTGATCGGCATTGTGCCCGTTGAAATCACCCAAGACTGCGATTTCAGCGGAGGGGATTTGTGCAAGTACGTCGTCAATTGCCGCTTGAACGCAGCCCATGAGATGATCGGTTTCTGCGTTACCACTATGGGACCTGTAGACACACGCATAGACGCGGACGCGGTCCTCTAAATCTATGCGGAGCCAGAGAGTGGACAGGTCCCTACCCTCAAAATTGCCGAGACGGCGACAGCAGATATCCTCCCTAACGTACACACATACCCCGGCATGAGGCAAAAATTGTGCTCAATTTTGTACCCGGGGTACGTTAAATATGACGTATCGCTAGTTCGAGATATCTGCGTCTCAGTAAGGAAACACAAGGCCGGCTGCGCCGTCTCAAGGTGGTGGTGGACGGCGTTTAAATTGGAGTGAATTCCCCTGATATTGCAAAAGTCCACGTTGAGTGTGGAGCGGGGTGCCGTGGTGATACTGCCTCGTTTGTCCTTGGTAATGCGCGGTTCTGTGCCCTCCCCAGAATACGAAGGGCAGCCCGAGCTAGAGTGCCCGGGGAGGGATTCTCCAACTCTGGTAGAGCCGGTACCCTCCTGGGGTAAAATCTTTTTGAGTACCGCTGTCATATTCGAGTGGAGGGGTGGTGTGGGGGGGGGGGGGGATGGCCACCGGTCCTCGACACTAACCTATGCGAAACATATCGGCACTAGGCCGCTACTTCACGCCGGTATTCTGTGCGAGTGTGGTAATTAACCCGGACGAGTCTGGCCCGATTGTGCTGACGTCAAAAGACGGCAGCGTGACTCTCCCACTTCTAAAAAGCCCTTAGTCGCCTCTTACGACACCCATGGGCTTGGGACTCCCCTATTCTTTTTACGCCCCGGGAAAAGTGCAGGGCATTTCATTTGTTAGTAAATTGGCCAATGTGTTTGCACAGAAGTAAATTGGATATAATATAGGAGTAAAATAGTTATTGTCTATGCTTCTCATAAGCTTCCTTACTCTTGTGATAATAAGTATGGTTTTCTTTGTCAATGCTTAGAATTCAAAACACTTCTGGCTATGAATTGGTTTCTTTAGGACTACAGATAAGTCGTAAATTAAGGTGATGTTATCTTGTGTTTCTCATAATATGGAGTCGGTGTTTGTTAATATATTATGTACATTTTGTGTGTTTTATAACTAGGATACTTGAGTAATCCTAATTACTAGATATATAGAGAGCTATCTCTCAAAATTATACTGTGCAGTATTTTGACTGTGTTACCTGATGTTATGTTTTGTCACGCAAGTTTGAGAGAGAACGTAACAGCGGCAATACCACTCGCACGTTCGACGTTTCACTACCGATATTCGATAACTATTTTCAAATATTTAAGGATGAAAACAATGCATCGAAAATGTTCAATACGCATATAATAATAGACAACAAAGGTGAAATAGTACAGACATATAGAAAACTGCATTTATTTGACGTGGAGATACCAGAGAAGAATGTGCGACTGAAAGAGAGCGACTTCTGTACGCCTGGGAGTCACGTTGTTACGCCGGTTGTATCGCCTGTGGGGAAAATTGGTAATATAGTCATTGATACGTTTAATAACTTATACAGGTTGTTAAAAAATCCTGTACTATATCTTGAGGCGTATATTGGTATCAAGTAGTGATAAGACTATCCACGTGTCCAATTATAAAAGCTTGGACCTCTGCCTGAGGCCATTTTAATTTTTCCCCGCCCACACACCCATTTCATTCATGTACCCTGCGTACGGCGTACGGGTAATCGCATGGTCACACTTATCGATTACACCCTGTATAGTATTCAAAATTCTAACGAGCTATTGCCAAGCGTGGCTGACTTTTTACGACTTGACAGTCAAAATCGCTTACAGTAACGATAGACTCGTTTTCCTTTTCTATCGTACTGTATCTTAAAGGCCGGCAACGGTCCTGTGATTCCTCTGGTGTTACAGAGAATGGGCTGCGGTGATCACTTACCAACAGGTCACCCGTACACTCGTTTGTCCTCCTTTTCCATAAAATAAATTGTGGTATTAGAACTAATAATGCAAACAAACACGTTAGTCCTTTACCAGAATATATGTTTGTTCGAAAAAAATTAAGCGAATTCAGTAAACATGAAAACCCTTCTCTTTTCCCATCCAGGGACCCCACCAAACTACAAGTACCTTGCTGTAGAACTCAGAGAAACTGTTTGTGTATGTACATAAAAATCTATAATCACATCCCATAAATAATAAGAGAGGTATCGTCACATAGGAATTTCTCATCTAAATTGAAAATATACCTTAGTAAAAACTGCTTATATTCATTAGACGAATATTTTCAATTAAAAACTTGACTATATACTATATAATACTGCTACTAATCTCTTGTTAAATTTATATTATTCTAACTAATGATTTAGAAATGTATTTTATAAAATTTGCACGTCATAAATGTGGCAAACATGTACTTGATAATATTTATGTAACATCAATCTAACATGTTTATGCAAATAAAAACTTTGACAGAAGAAAACATCCATACAAATATTTTAGTTCTTATTATTTTAAATTCTGACACTTATATTATTCCAGGCTTAGCGATATGCTACGATATGCGATTCCCGGAGTTGAGTACCGCGCTGGGTTTGTTCAAAGTCGACATACTCACATATCCCTCTGCTTTCACATACACTACTGGGATGGCACATTGGCATATATTACTAAGGTAATTGTAATGTGCACTAAACGCTGATCTGATTAAATACCACTGGACAGGCTGTTCCATATGTTTGAAAAATTTGTGCCTATTTGAAGCGCCACTCGCGAGCGTCCAGAGAACTAATTTTGACGTATAATACAAATGGCTGCGAAGGAACGTACCTACAGTACTCTGAAGTATTTTTAAATTTTGAATTAATGTCGTTCGTTTTTAGTGTTATTTATACTTCAAGAATCAACGTAATAAAGTACACATTTTTTTGTAAATAGTTTCCCACCATCACACCACCACAAACTCTCGCTACATGGCCAACAGCGCCAAAATGGCGAATATCAAACAGGCACAAAAGCACCGCCAGTCCAGTGGTATGTAGTAGAGGTCAGTGGTACTAAATAATACTTATTATTAGTAATTAGATTATAAGATTGAAATGTCATGTCTCGTGTTTGGCACAGGTGCAACAACTGTTCACTCGGGGACCTCGGCCATTGATCGATGTCCAATTGGAACCAGCCTATCGAAACTCTCTAATCAAAAAGCGATTCACTCGATTGTATGAAACGTGCAGTCATTGATAGATTGACAGATGACGGCTATAATCTGGTAAAAGCGGAGATTTAAGCAACTGTTCGCTATCAAACTTAGCCGGATTATACTTCGTCGCCAATCGCCTGAGTAATTACTACTATTTCAAACTTATGTCAAATGACTGCACGTTTCATACTAAACTAAATTTCAATTTTTACTAAGAGGCGTACTCTTATGACGTAGTATTTACATCCTCTTTTTTGAAACTTGCGTTCCCGTTGTGCCTTGTATACTTTATATAGCACTTAATAACAGTGGCAATTATTGTTAACCCATATTTAATTCAGACTACTTAGATGTCAAGCCACTACATCGTACTAATAATACGCATCGCAATAATACTATTACATAAATACATTTATTAATGAACAATAAATAATTTAAATAGATATGTATACACTACAGTAATGATCATGTTTTACTTTTATAATTCATCTGATTTTGAAAAAAGAAACCACATACTTTGAGTGGATGTGAGGCTCTAGCCTACTGCACTTAAAAAAAATCCTTGAACGCATCTTATTATAGTCTGGCGGCTGATTGCATATTCAAAACACAAAAAATATGATTTGAAGGAAATAATGAAGGGAATACGCAAAAAAAGGGGCAGAGTAAAAATTTTCACACTTTAGCTTGTGAATAAATAACGAATTCTGTTAATTTTTGAAGTGAAAACTTCTTTAGCCGCGTTGGTTAGTTTTTGGTCGAGGAATAGTAGATTGTTAACCGAGGGTCGAAATAATCAATTCCCGAGGCTATAGTCCGAGTAGGAATTGATTCTTTTACCCTTTTTAAACACTACTTTTCATTTCGAATATGAGGAAAATAAAACTAGTTGTTTATATAAACTATTTATTGATAATATATATAATATTATATTATAATAGCTGACCCGGCAAACGTTGTTTTGCCATATAAAGTATAATTCACGCGATAGTTTTATAAGTAATAAAATATTGCCTCTATTATAGCCTGTACATCGTTTTGTTCTATTGTCAATAGTTTTTGCAGCGCACGCAAAAATAGGTGATCGATTTTACACCTTGTGTTACAAAATAGCAATTTTATTACGGATCCCTAATTTTGAAAAAAAAAACATAGCCTATAGCCTTCCTCGATAAATGAACTACCCAACACTGAAAGAATCATTCAAATCGGACCAGTAGTACCAGAGATTAGCGCGTTCAAACAAACAAACAAACAAAAAAACACTGCAGCTTTATAATATTATATAATTAGTATAGTATAGATATATATATAATACTAGCAGTACCTATTTAAAATGAATTGTCAAATTAGGACAATTTACGTCGAATTTTTAAATTTTAAATATGGAACTCACCGCGTAATTGTTGCGGCTTATGGCTCAAAGAAGTTTGCCCTAAGTTCACACTGGCTGCAAAGAAAGACACATGGCTGCAATTTTTTTTTAATTAGTTTTTTTTACATAAAACTCTTCACAGCTGACAGCAGTTCTATTTTCGAAGTTCATTCCGGCCCTTAGGTGGGAAGTAATTCGTACGAGTTTTTCCCTCTCTATGGCGGGAAGCAGCATTTTCTACCCAATGACAGAAATGACACACGCAATAAATAAATAACTAAAAAAATACAAAAAATATGTATAGTTAGACACTTTTTGGATCTCATGAGTTCTTGTGTTCGAAATCCTTACAGCAGTATAACTGTAGCTATACAGCTGACATATTGTGCAACATTAGTGCTTTGTTTATCTTATAAGTAAGTGAAATTGAATGGATTTGTATATACTGTGCATTGTTGAAATAGATTTTTGGTTTATTAATATATTATTGGAAATAAGTTTGAAAAATAAAATGAAATTAATAATTTAATTGTATTTAAACATTAGCAAATTTCAAATTTTAATACTGAAATTTCTAAGTTTTCACTTCTATTAACAGTATAAAATGCCAACTTTTTTTCGATACATGAAATTGTTAGCGATTAATATTTTTTTTTTCCCACCTCGATGAAAAGCTGCCTTTTAGACCCTGGTACGAGGGACAAAAGTGGCCGATTCTCTCCCGTCAAGACGACTTTTGTCCCTCGTACCAGGGACTAAAAGCGAGCTTTTCATCCAGGTGGGGAAAAAAATGTATACGCACCACGTAAGATAAGTAGGACATTGCCACCCGCGATTGTCACGGATGAGAATGAACTATTTTTCTCCCTGGGTGCGTAATATACTATTATTCCACATAATATCCTCTTAATCGCCTGCCTTCTCCATTTTGTTTTGTACTCCAGGGCTCGTGCAATTGAGAACCAATGTTACGTAATAGCCGCCGCCCAAACTGGACAGCATAATGCCAAACGTCGCTCGTACGGGCACGCGCTGTGTGTGAACCCCTGGGGCGAAGTCCTAGCTGACTGCGGCGAGGAGCCTGGCTTCCGGGTGGTGGATATCGGAGATGCTGAAGACGTTAGAAAGAATATGCCGGTGTTTCAGCACAGGAGGTTGGTACTTGGCATGGAAATGATTGCTACTTTTCATTCATATTCATTTTATGAAATTAACATGATTACTACCCGGTTATATTATCTCAGGAGGTCTACTCGCAAAATCGACAACGATACATTCGGAACGATACGATAATACTCCGAATATATCGCAACTACCCTACTCTAACAAATGTTCGAATTCCTAATCGTTTATCGTTACCATAGACTAATATTTTGATATTTTTACGAAATTAGTGTGAATGAAATATGTTCAAACCTAAACATTATCTGTGCTATGTCGCTATTAAGTGTCAAAAGTCAAAACATATTTTAGGCGCTAAGGACCATGCCAGACTCTGCAGCACCAATTTGGTATTATTTACACATAATGTAAATGTTAAAAAAAATATGTAATGAATATGATATGACCATTTAATATTGAATAAATAATACAAAACTTGCGGATAATAAAATATAAAAAAAAGTAACTCAACCCTTCTCGTCGACTTCCTATTTCTCAGGCGGTCATTTGCATTATTTCTACGTATAAACGATCAACAAAATGACTTAAATGACTTAGTAGTAAAAAAATCCTCTTGAATAGTAAATCACATATAATTATTTCAATAATATTTATTAAGTATGTATATTGTATGGCAAATATATCTATACAACTTGAAACGATAATAGCATCGACAGCCTAGAAGGTGTCGTTGAGATTATCGTAAAAGTGACGTTTGATTATTTGTGAAATTCGAATATTCGTCTCTGACATTTTCAACTAAGAGTAGGGTTAGGACCGATAATATCGAATAATGTTTCGTTCGTTCAATCATCGATTCGACATTGATTACGATGTAACTAAAAGTAGGATTCGACACGACTAATGCCACGATTTATCGAATATCGATTTTAGGACTAGGCCCCCTGGACTTGACGTCAATGACGTCACATCGTTGCCTTGGTACTGTAGCGCGCTCCCTCACGCGCGAGATCGTTATAGAATCAAACAATGATATATCTCTGGTATTTCTATATTCACATTTACATTCTATTAAACATATTAATTATAAATATTAAATATAAGACTAAAGGCTGACCGTTTTCACTTCTCATCATTTCTATTCTGTTACTATTCGATTGTCTTCTCATCCGCGTCGATATTTGAATTTAAAATATTATCAAATTCTTTAGCTTGACGGCCAACCATAGAACAATGAGTTCTTATATGCGGCTAAGAACTCCTTGTTAGAGTACGGTGTGCAAAACAAGAATCACTAGGATATAAGTATTAGTAAATAAACAATGATTTATTTTTTCACTATAAACTTTGCTGTTGCAATCTGGGCGTCGATGATCACTTAACATTAGCTATGCTCGTTTGCCCTGTCTTCCATAAAAAATATACTGTACTGAAAATTTGATAGAATTCCGCTAGTGATGTAAGGTTATTCCTCTCATCGCACCTGTGTATTTAATAGGGCGAAATTAAATTATGAATTTTGGTAAAATTCAAATGATTTAAATTATTGTAATGCTCATTAGCTCTATAAATATAAAAATATTTTATAAAATTATAAAACTCGCCAGTAAACGGTCCATATGGAATTGTAAATCACACTGTTATATTAAATGCTATCGACAAAAATGATTCATGGGTCATGAATCATTTTTTTTTTCACTTTGCTGATAATTATTTTAAAATCATAAAAATAGGATAATATTTGCACGAAAAAGATTGTATGACAATTAGTAGACTGTCAGTGTCTAATTAAATGATAACAGTTATTTAGGAAATGGATTTACAAGCGAATTCTGACCAACTTGTTTATTATGACTGTAGAATTAGGAAATAAGATCAAAAATGGTTTTTTTATAACAAGTGACAAATTTTAATATCACTTACTAAAAATTCACAAACAAGCTAACATCGAAATAATTAACTTTTAAATGAAATAGATCATTTTGTTTAAGCTTCTAAGAATAAATTTCAAACAACACAAAGACTAATATTCGAATAGAAATCGGACAGACTAACGTCCTAACTAGTCAACGGTTGCAGCGAAAATGTGTCCACGCTAGGGAGACGTCTTCGCCCTGTCCACCTGTCACTGTCTGTTGACATACGATGGAACCAATCATTGAAGCAACCATTCCATTCGGAAGTTGGGGTCTCCAAAATGGCCGTTTTGTAGGCGTCCACAGCTTCTTCAGGTGATGAAAATCTCTGACCACGCAATTTATTCCTTATTTTAGGGAAAGTATAGAAATCATTCGGGCTTAGGTCGGGGCTCTACGGCGGATGGTCTAATAATTCTATGTTTTCTTGCTCGAAAAACTCTTTTGTTCTGTGCGCGGTGTGAGAACTCGCATTGTCGTGATGGAGGATGATGCGGCGGTTGCAGTTCTCTTTACTTTATTAAATGACACTAATGAACACATTTTGACATCAATTTTTTTTTTCAAATTGTGTTCAATTTAAATAATTACTCAGTACAAACAATCAATACGAAAGCGGACAGAGTTTCGGTGAGATGTTCACAGTCCGACGACAAACGAAGTAATTGTCACCAACTTTTTTTTTTTTTTGCGCCCAAGCAAGGGAATGTGCTACCCTCCGGGATAACGACGGGAGGGAGGTGGTGAATGCTCATGCATACCAACGCAGCCTAAGTCTGCGTTGGTTATGTGGGACTCACGTGAAAACCTAGGTGCCTACCCACTAAACACCACCTGCAGTTGGCTTTGGGCAGGTGCCCTCTAAGCCTACATCGAAGGCGACCTTCTCATGGGGAGAGAGAGGCGCAAGCGGCACTCCCTATGGAGTTTCCGCTGGGATATTGCACAGAGGGTGCTATCTAATTGGGACTAGTCACATCAGAAGGATGATCACAAAATAGAGGTGAATCTAAATGATAAATAGAGGTGATTGTCCCCGGATGCCAAGAGGCGTTCCAGGTCAGACGAGAGTTTGTTAGGGGGATCGGAGAGGGCGTGTCTGGGCCTCCTGACTTGATAACGTGAAGGAGGGGAGGCGGTATAATCCGCTGCCTCCTTAATCAGGGGATTTGGGTGATTGTCTGAGGACTTAAAGAAAGTTTCAGACAAGCACTTAAGGTGTTGTTGGATGGTGGGGAGCTCTAAGTCCCGGTGAAGGTCTGCGTTTCTAACACACCAGTGGGCATTGACAGCCTTACGGCAGAAAATGGATTGAACTGTTTGTAGTTTGTCTATAATATTGGGTTTCGCATGAGCGAAAACTGGAGCGGCGTAAGTCATAACCGGTCGAATGCAAACCTTGAAGAGTGTTCGCTTGTTCCTAAAAGACATTTTACTGTGCCTACCTAACATACTGTTTAGGCGGTACAGATAGAAGCGGGCGGTTCCGGTCACCTTCTTGACGTGAGGCCTGAAGGTGAGTTGGGAGTCGAGGGTCACACCCAAGTACTTGGTTGTGGACCTGAAGGGGATAGGGGAGCCTAATAGATGAATGGGTCGATCCCGGCAGAAGCGTCTGCGCTTAAAATCAAAACGGACTGCGGAGCTTTTATCCGGGTTGACCTCAATACGCCATTTCCTAAACCAGTCACCTAGCTCATTAACTGAGCGTTGGAGCCTGGAGAGGACTGAAGATATCTGTTGGGACTGGACGTAGAGAGCGGTATCGTCAGCGAAAAGAGAGAGTTGGACTCCATTTCTAGGGATGGGAATATCGTTGGTATACGATATGTATAGAAGTGGTGAGAGCACTGAGCCCTGTGGTACCCCAGCCGTGAGCAGGCGAGGGGAGGAGAGGACACCTTCGTGTCTGAAACGAAAGGTACGTTTGTGAAGATAAGTGTCACCAACTGTTCTGCTACCGCTTATATAGCGGTCTGTCGGCTGCAAGTGGGGAGAGGTGACGTCACGTCTTGAAAATTTTGTTGTGTTTCTAAGAGTAGGAAAATTACGAATTATTTTATTTAATTTAAGAAAATTAATTAAGGTGGGACACGATAAAATTTTGTCGAAAGGTTCACATACTGCTCGTTTTAATACATAAAATACATAATAGAGTTTTATTGATATTTCAGGCCGGATGTCTACTCGCTATATGCTCTGAGTCTTCGCAAAAACCTGTTGCCAGAACATTCGGAGGTTTCCACCTCGAGCGAGAATCAAACTGCACTACCCTCAGATGTCGGACCGACGTATGTGTTCGGTCATGTCCGAGTCCCTGAATCGTGTGTCTTCTATAAGTCTGACTTGACTTATGCTTTTGTTAATTTAAGGTAAATGGTTTTCTTCATTCTACTGTATAAGCATTGCGTATTCATAACACACACTCACATAGCAGAGGCCCCCTGAAAACGTGCTCTGCAAAGGTCACAAAACGTCTGGTTAGCTGAAATAATGATAAAAATATAACTTGTATGCAAAAACTAATGTAAAAAACACAGTGAATCCTTTAAAAAGTATTTTATACAAATTAAATTTGTAAACACTTCTTATGAACGATACGGGACAAGATCCCGTGACCTCTTGCGTTCCTAGCGAACGCTCTTCCACTGAGCCAAAAATTCGTGTGACGATAAATGTCCCGCGTCGTTCATAATTTTTGTTTTCAAATTTTATTTGTGTTATTAATCCCAGAAGTGAGGGTTATCACTTTTAAAAAATAACAAATTGTTTAAAAGTATTTTATTTAAATGTGTAACACTCGTGTTAATAAAAAAAGTGTGTTTGTACGTATGCACGCAAGAAGTTATACTTAAAATTATTTGCAACGATGGCTTTGACAATTAATTATTAAATAACGAATACGGCTGTACGGGCTTGAACCCATTGCCTATTCTAATAATGGACGAAGAAACCAAAAAAATAATAACGAATGTTGCAAACCTCACAAAATTTCAGGAACCAACTTCACCCTGTTACTTTTGTGTTACAGTGATGCGCGCGCATTTTAAACTATATTCGTATACGTAATATACGTATAACTTCAAAAATATACAATTTGCAACGGTATGGGCTGGATACATAATTCCAACCAAAAAATAAATTTGGAATACATCAAAACAATGATATCTCGCTTGCATAATCTCTAAATTTCCTACAAAGATGCCGAGACAATAACATCATCCCAGTTTGTGTACGAATCGCGCCAAGATTTGACATAGCTGGGAGTGAGGGTATTCTAAAAACTGCACGTGCTCTGAAAAAGTTACTAAAGGTCGGGGTAGCTACAATAATATTGACACCAGAGTGGGTCAGGGATTGGAAATAATACTCCGCTTATAGGCTTTTTTTCTGTTCGATTTGATCCTGAAATTTCCATTAACTTTACAAAACCCAAAAAATCCCATGCACTGGTAGGTGTATCGAACCCGGGTCTACAGTGTATAAAGTAAACACTTTCACGCTAAAGCTACAAGTATTGCTGACGGAGGTGTTGAAATTATCATTGTGTTGAAGTTTGACAATGTCATGTACGTTGCTGTACGAGATGACGTTTGACAACTCTCGTCATATACGTCGAAGCGTTGCTACGCGACAATATTAAAAATATAAATTTTACGCAAAATCTATTGTAAAAACACAGTTACAATTACAAGCGTTTTAATCCTAAGCATTCGCGTTAGTAAAAAATATAATAGGCTGCAAACGGGCAAGAAACCCACGTGCTAGGTAGTGGTGACGCAACCGCCCATGGACATCCGCAAAACCAGAGGCCAAGAGTTGCGTTGCCGGGCTTTAAGCTGGGAGTTTCCTCGAAGTTTAAAGATCTCTAAGTTGTGTCGGTTTAGGAAAACTGCAGCTGCTAACTGATTCCACAATGTGGAATATTTCACATTATTTCTGCCGTGAAGCAGTAATGTGTAAGCATTACTGTGTTTCGGTCTGAAGGGCGCCGTAGCTAGTGAAATTACTGGGCAAATGAGACTTAACATCTTGTCTCAAGGTGACGATCGCAATTGTAGTGCCGATCAGAATTTTTGGGTTTTTCGAGAATCCTGAGCGGCACTGCATTATAATGGGCAGGACGTATCAATTACCATCAACTGAACGTCCTGCTCATCTCGTCCCGTATTATCATTAAAAAAAAGTGTGGCTGTGCGATGCAGAAAGTTCCTCGTAAGACGCGGTTTCGCGGTTGGTGAATGCCAGACGACAATATGTTGCGTTTGGAATTTCGCATTGACTTTGCTTGATTCAATGAAATATATACAAATATCGTTAGATAGGCATCTCTAACCACAGAGACAACCATTGCAACGTGATAGATGGAATCGTCAATCGCCAGTAAAATAAAATGTCGGCGAGTTTGTCTGTGTTTAAAAATTTAGACGCATAGCCTAAACTTATTATTTCTTACGGTCAAATCACTTTACTAATTATACATGAAAATCAAAAAAAAAAATTTTTTCATATTGAATCTACTGCTACTTCGTAAAGGGTTGCCACTCTTTTAAGTCATAATTTACATTTTCGTCGTTTTACAAATCATTTCAATTACAATATAATATGTAAAGCGATGCAACAAACATACTCAAACGTCAAATAGTCAATGCCTTACACGAGTAAGTTAAAAAAGTAAATGTAAATTAATTCAAAACAAAAGTTATTGAGTACAGTAGCTGCATCCTCAAACACCGTAAATAAATAAAGGCATTCTGTGAGCATTTTATAAGCGACTATATATATATGTCGCCGCCTCAAGCTATAACATTTAAGCGGTCTGGTCAGATATCTCATATATATATATATATATATATAATTAACCGTTCTATGTAAAGGTTGATCCAGTAAGATATTAAAAGAAATGTTGATCCACCTTTTTGCAGTGTATAATTGGTTGTTTATAAATATAACTGATATACTTTGATCCGAATTTGAAATCGAAGAGTTGTTTGGGGATCTGCATCGGTCGCTTTGCAACATACTTGCCATCAAAAAATACATTAACAAAATGTTTTTGTTGATCCGTAACTGTCGCAAAAATTATACCGACGAGTCAAATGTGCATCCGTTTTATATTCATGCTCATGCGCAATCTTACCCACTAACGTTGATCCGAGGGCATTTGACCTTGAACCCGTCGACGCCCGCGCGGTTTTAATTTTATTGCGGAAAAAAGACACAACTATTGAAAATATCACTGACGCGCTTGATTCTGAAAAATTTGTAACATTTGTAAGTGCCATAAAAGAAATGTGTGGCTTTAATGAACAAACAGGCATGGTCAAAATTATAAGCATACCCGCACGTATGCGTCCCGCTGTCTTGGGATGTGTTGAAATACTATACACACAGTCTATTATGCACAATGAATCCACAGCTTATAAGGAAGCATATAAAAAAAACTAGATGACTTTAAATATTTAATTGAAATCAATTGGGAGTGGGAGATTTTGTTAAACGTAGAGAAAAGTAGAAAACGAAATCACTTAACCAAAGAAAAAGTCATGCCGCTGGACAGTGACATTAATACCGTTATGCAAAAAATCCATAAATTAGAAATTAAATATGCGAGCAGATTGAGAAAAGATAGATGTTTTATAAATTATGAATTATTGTGCATGGTAACAATAGCTCATATTAAGTTGGACCGAAACGATCAGGTGACGTAGCTAAAGCGAGTCATATAACGGAGCTTCAAGGCTCTAGATCTTATATCTCAGGGTACTGAGTGCGATACAATATCACATACTCTGTATGATATTGAGCTGCTGGCATGCATGCAGCTGGGCACGAAGCTTAACATGGGGTAAGCGACAAGCTCGTGTCGTCAACAAATTTCCTTACCATATATACAGGTGTCCCAAAGTTATGGGACATGAAGGGAAAGTACCTTAAATATTGAAGATAGGTTTTATGTTATTTTTAAAAGTAAGTACTTCTGCATTCAAATATTTTCTAAAAATTACTTGCCTCGTCTGGCAACGAACTCTCGAACCGACTTAAATGTAAAAAAAACACACTCTTATGATGCCAGTCGAAAGAATGGCCAAAAACTAATAACTCTTCTTAAGTAACATAGTATTTTAAAAGAAAGAAGTCAATTAAGTGGGTATTATTTTTAAATTAATTAATTAAATGCTCAAGAAGAGTTATTAGTTTTTGGCTTTTCTTTCGATTGGCATTATAAAAGTAGGGGTGTTTTTTTTACATTTCAGTCGGTTCGATTCCTAGACGAGGCAAGTAATTTTTGGAAAATCTTTGAATGCAGAAGTACTAACTTTTAAAAATAACATAAAGTCTTCTTTCAGTAAAATAGCCTAACTTCGATATTTAAGGTACTTTCCCTTCATGTCCCATAACTTTGGGACAACCTGTATATCATACCTATAAACAAAAAACTTCATAAATAAAGAAAAGTTAATGATTAGGTGGTATTGCAATACTTTAGGTATGTCCATTAGGAGGACTTGCTGCCTTCTGATTGGCCCATTTGAATCGGATCAACAACTATCGGAGTGGATTTGTATATTGGATCAACATTTCGGTTGCGTTTCCTAAACTTCAACGGAGTAAATCGTTGATCCGGCCGGAACCACATTTGTATGAAAAATATTATATTGGATCAACAAAAACCACCCGGATCAACATAGGTTTTCGGATCAACAAAGTGCTCGCGATATACCACGCATGATCAACAATTGACGGATTGATATAACTATATATATATATACACACCAATAGCCGTTCTTAGGCTGAGATCTATTTCTATACCTAATTTTAACAGTTATATTTGAACAGATGTGTCATACCCGGACACGTGTTGATTGCGCCGCTACGATTGGTTGAGAGGAATAAAGACTTAAGTGACGAAGAAGCAAATGATTTCTACAGGACGATACGATTGGTGCAAAAGGTAAAGTGAACGTGCATTATGACCGACATCTCGGTATTGTTAGAATTCTCTTTACATATTTAATTTGCACCAAAATTGTCTTGTTAAACTCTCAGGTTATGACGCGTCCCGCATTGTCCATAAATAATGGTTCAAATAAAATTTGTATATTTTATCCCAGAAGTGAGGGATGTCACTTAAAATAACAAATATATGCTATATAGGCAATGCCTACCGCATTACGAGCCAAAATAAATATACTGTATTAAAATATATACTAGATTTCAAGTTGATTCGCTTATATTGTTTTTTTTTAATTCTATAACCAAACTTCTATTGAACACCCAGCCAGTAATTTTATCGTTACTTGAAATATTAAAAACTTCGGTAGGCAGCCTCCCGAATTGCATATTCTGGTGATACTGGTTACGATAATTTGAATAATTTGACAAATCTTGCTAAGAAACGCAACTAATCCGACAAATTAACATATAATATTACACACGGCGACAATTAGCAAGTTCACATAACATTACTTACCTCCTCCTGATTGGTTCCTCCCACGACGATCAGTAGGGTCATGTAGTGTAGTGGATTTTGTATCATGGGAATTAGAACAAGGCAACCAAGTGGACGTCATCTACTTAGAATTCCAGTAGGCATTCGATCGGGTTGACAACGACATCATGATTGATAAATTGATGATCATGGGTTTCTCGCCGAAACTATTAAAGCTTTTAGCAAGTTACCTTTCTCGAAGAGAACAGTTTGTTAAATATGGTGAGTTTGTATTTAATTGTTATAGAAACATTTCTGGAATTAGTCAGGGATCGAATTTGGGACCTTTACTTTTTGTTCTACTAATTAATGATCTCCCAGAAGTTATACAGGATTCGAAAATAAATAGTTATAAAGAATGTAAGAAAAGATTTGAGAGTATGATGCCTGTAAGCTCTTTAAAATAAGATACCTAGTTTTATAATTTTGATTGTTTTCTTTCTTTAGTATGATATCTTTGTTACGCTTTAAATTTAATGTGTAATGTTACATTTTATTTTAATCATAAATAATAATCATCATCATCAGCCGGAAGACGTCCACTGCTGGACAAAGGCCTCCCCCAAAGATTTCCACGACGATCGGTCCTGCGCTGCCCTCATCCAACGTATTCCGGCGATTTCGACCAGATCGTCGATCCATCTTGTGGGGGGCCTACCAACACTGCGTCTTCCGGTACGTGGTCGGCATTGGAGGACTTTACTGCCCCAACGGCCATCTGTCCGTCGAACTATGTGCCCTGCCCACTGCCACTTCAGCCATAAATAATCATAAATAAATTACAGCCTGAAGAAAACGGCAGAAAATTTTTAGCAAGTGAACTTATTTAAGTAATATAATAGGCACTACATTTTTAAATGTTTAACGCAAGTACGACTATTAAATATTGTGTTCTTGTTTCTTTCAGTTGATGGAGAGAGTACAGGAAACTGATTCTTGCACCGTGACTATACAGGACGGACCCGACGCAGGTCAGACGGTCAAGGTGAGATACACGATTCTACGATAAAGAGATTCTGAGCCACTGAACTGTATAAATACCACTGGACGGACTGTTCCATATGTTTGACAGCAATTTTTTTGTGCCTAATTGAAGCGCCACTCGCGTGCGTCCAGAGAATTAATTTTGACGTATAATACAAATGGCTGCGAAGGAACGTACAATACTCTGAAGTATTTTTGTATTTGAATTATTTCGTTCGTTTTCCGTGTTATTTATACTTCAGGAATCAACGTAATAAATTACACAATTTATTTTTGTAATTAGTTTCCCACCATCTATCGATGTTTATTTAGCTGAGGTCGCCATCACTAGTATTAGTACCGCAGACTCTCGCTACATGGCCAACAGCGCCAAAATGGCGAATATCAAACAGGCACAAAAGCACTTTGACAGCCACCAGTCCAGTGATATATAGTAGAGGTCAATGTTCTGAGCTAAAGGCAGAAACGCATTATCCATACACCATAATTTATTTTGTGTAACTGTGTAACATGGATTTTAGGAAACTAGATTTCACCGAAAACAAAGAATATCGAAATCACCAGTTACCAGTGGGAGGTTCTTTTGCCACAGATTTCTGCCGTGAAGCAGTAATGTGTAAGCATTATTGTGTTTCGGTCTGAAGGGCTAGTGAAATTAGTAGGCAAATGAGATTTTACATATATGTCTCAAGGTGACGAGCGCAATTGTACTGCCGCTCGCAATTTTTCGGTTTTACAAGAATCCTGAGCGGCACTGCATTGTGTTATAGGCAGGGCGTATTAATTACCATTAGCTGAACGTCCTGATAGTCATCTCCCTTATTGTAAAGAAACCTATAGCTAATAAGTGTGCTGGATTCGGTCTGTGCTTTCGCCTATTTTTAACTTCTAAGATTCAACGAGACTGCTCAATATCCGGCAAATTATTAAATTTAAAATACTTTTCTAAATACTTTTTTTTAGCATTTACACTGTCATATAATGCCGAGGAAAAAAGGGGACTTCATAGAAAACGATCATATTTATTTGGAACTTGCAAAACACGACCAGTAAGTAAAAATCAAATTAAATTGAAAAATCCTCAAACTTATGATCATCGATATATATATTTTACATTTACCAACATCGAAAAGGTTGAGCTTGAGTAAGATGAAGTGGCAAGAAATTCATTGCTACTTTTTTAAATAAATTTACACAGCCTTATCATTAGTATACAATATGAATATTATTATCTTTGCAAGCCCTGCAGGGTAAGGCTAGGGTTACTATGGATGCGAGTTCTGACGAAAATTTGTTCTGACGAGTACGTCCGAAATCCTCGTCAGAACAAGGCGTTTACACTGTGCGCGTTTTCTGTTATTCTGATAGTCAGTTCGTTTCTGCCGTCCAGCGAAGATGGACGAATTTGATTTGACATCGATAAAGAAGGTCTTACTTCCGTTGATATTCCCGAGGTGGACTTTGAGTCCCTACACAATGTGACAGTTTCACGGAGATATAATCACTACGGAAGAAGCGCGAATGAGACTAGAGAAACCTTGAAAAATTATTTTGTTAGTCCAGCAGGTGAAATTCCGTTTCAATACAACCTACTGTAATAATCTATAGCTCTACAAGTCATGTTTTTGATAGATAAAATGTAAACATTAATTCTAAATGCTCATGTACGTAATTAATGTAAACTCCACATCAAAATAAAAAATTGTACTTACTGCTAGTGTTGAGTTCTGTAGCAACTTTCTCCCACTTTTGCTTTTGTAATAAATATCTCTCTTGTGATAATTTTTGTCTCTCATATCCCATTAACACCTGTTTTCGTGCACGAGACTGATGAATTTATCGTTATCCATGGTGGAAACCAAATCACTCGAAATTCGCAGACTCAGGTCGTGCAAAAAAATCAAACTCGTTTGTACGCTCGAGTGGTTCTGACGACGTCGTGCATGTTCTGACGCATTCGTCGTTGCCAGTGGTAACACTGTCATTGGATACCAGGCGTTTGTTTCTTCTGACGAATCCGTCAGAACTCGTCAGAACAAATTTTCGTCAGAATTCGCATCCATAGTAGCCCTAGCCTAATGCAACAGAAATACTATAACGCTTCGAGTTAAGTAAGTTAAAACAAAAAGTAAATGAATCATAAAAACTCAAGTAACCCACACAAGTTATAAAAAAATTATTAAAACCATGCTTAGTATCATAAAATACACAAATGAAAATGAAAACAAGATTTTATGAACGATGCGGGACTCGAACCCGCTCTTTCCAACTAAGCCAATCGTTCGAGTGACGTATCGGTAGTAGAATCTTGTATGCTTTGTTCAACTCTCAGGTTGTGGCTATATTCTACAGGATCTACTTTGCAGTTGACAACCTGCTCTACCCCAATATTTGCAAATATTGTTTTCTGTTTTATTTGTGTAGTTAATCCCAGATAACCCTCACTATCACTTTAAAACATAACAAATTATCATTAAATAATTAAAAAGAAAATTGCAAATATAAACATTTATTTACCAATAAAAGCAGAATTGGGGATGTCAAGTTGGATCAGTTACCACGCGCCCGTTCGCGAGAAGAACGCATGAGAAGCCATCGCTTAACTCGCCATATTTTATGGAAGGGATCTTGACAGCTCCTTAATGATTTAATAATAATTTCGAATAAAATATGTGAACTGGCGGGAAATAATCGAAATTTCTAAAATATAATATAAATGCGTTTCGAATTTAAATCCATGCCAGCTCCTTTGCACAGGATGCCAATAGATTATGGGTAACGCAACGGGGCCTATTTCTGCCGTGAAACAGTGATTTTTTTTTATGGAATAGGAGGACAAACGAGCGTACGGGTCACCTGGTGTTAAGTGATCACCGCCGCCCACAATCTCTTGCAACACCAGAGGAATCACAGGAGCGTTGCCGGCCTTTAAGGAAGGAGTATGCGCTTTTTTTGAATGTACCCATGTCGTATCGTCGCGGAAACACCGCATAAGGAAGCTCATTGCACAGCTTTGTGGTACGTGGAAGAAAGCTCCTTGAAAACCGAACTGTGGAGGACATCACACATCCAGATGGTGGGGATAAACACACCGTCTGGTCCATCTGGATGTGTGGTTAGGATATTATTATCCTAACTTGTGGCGTGTCGTGCGAAGGTGGAATTCGGCGGCAGGAATCAGGTGACACAGCTCTTCGGAACACTCCCCATGATAAATGCGGTAGAGGACACACAATGAAGCGATGTCTCTACGCAACGTCAAGTGATCCGGCCGTTCACAGAGTCATATTCAGTCTAAATCCGAATCCTATTCTAATTCGTAGCCATTTAGTTTAGTCATATTATAATTCACACGTGGTTTATATTCCTTCTTTAACGGTTTGTTATCGGTATCAAGGTCACTGCTTGACTCACAATATTATTATTTTAATTTTTAATATTTCCATATACCACCTCTGCTAAAATATTCTATTACCTAGGTATTAAATATTTATTAGATATATACTTATTTTCGAAAGGCTAAATGGCCACGCGCCGCGTAACCGACCGATGTTGACAGATAAACAAATGACGTTACCAGAGTTAGCTTTGTCTATCGGACAGTGTGTTGAAACTTTTATTGAAATGTAAGTAAGATAACGGCCGTTCCCAATACACTATCTACAGATAGAGATAAATTACTACCTTCTACTGGCAGTAATAAGCTGTCAATAATCTGAAGATGTCCCAATATACTCGATAAGTCATTCTTATCGCCTTATATTGGGACACGTGAATTGCAATTTCCATACAAACTTCTATCGCTGGTAAGCTATACGTCGTCCCATTGACAGACAGCGTGTACGGATAAGGTGAGTTACCGTCGATAAGTTTATTAGGGACAGAAAAGTCAACGATAGTTACGATTTTTATCTCAAGTTAGGGATAGACTGAATATTGGGAACGGCCGTAAATCAGTATGTGAGTTCCTATCTCTAGCACACTATCCGTACAATTTTTTTCAAATATTTTACCACGATGGCTTTGTCTCTTAGATAATTTATAGCTCTAGACTCTAGAGTCTCTTGCTGTTAGACAACCGATAAAAACAGGCCAGGAATATTAATTTAGTATGCGTGACAAGCTACGTCTAACACTCGCAATTTGTATGAGCCTTTGTGTTAGTGTGCGTGAATTGCTCAAAATAGAGGTTAGTTCTAAACTTTATTTTTTCGACGTTTTCGCAGCTGTCATAGTCTATCTAGACGTATAAATGATATAAGGCTGTCATACTCTTTTAACAATCTCTTCCTCTAAAGGAATTAGGAGTTCTTTCGGCCTTCTATGTCATACATCCTACTAATATTAAAAATGTGAAAGTTTGTATGTCTGGATGTATGTTTGAACTTCTTTAACGCAAAATCTACTGAATATATTTTGAAGAAACTTTACAATAATATAGCTTAAACAACAGAATAACATATAGGCTATTATTTATAAAACTATAGTGTGAATTATACAAAATATAAAAGAAGTGTGATTGTTACTAATGAATACAACTAGCGCCATCTCTTATCAACTAACAAGCAAAAGATCAATACAATTTATGGCAAAACAACGTTTGCCGGGTCAGCTAGTTAATCTTTACTTCTATACTAATATAATAAAGAGGAAAGATTTGATTGTTTCTTTGTTTGTTTGTATTGAATACGCTCCGCAACTACTGAACCGATTTGAATAATTCTTTCACTGTTGGGAAGCTACATTATCCCCGAGTACTATAGGGTACAATACATTTTCAAAAAAATTATGAATCCCTACAAAATGTCCAATAATGTAACCCATGATGTAAAAATATGTACGCGAAAGACGTCGCGGGGTATCAGCTAGTATTATATTTAAGTTTAACACAATTTGATCAGTTCAATTAATTTATTTTGTGCTTTAGGTTCACCGCAAAACATCCAGGGAAACCGGCTAGAACATTAGAAGAAATGCAACGAGAAGCCAAGATGTTAAGAGAAGAGTTGAAGAAGATGGAGGAAGAGGAGAGATGAGAATAGAAAAATAAGAATACTTCAAATTTAACTATTGTATATATTTTGATAAGGTTAACCTGTTTTGTTGGATTTTTAGGTTATAATTTTTAAGCTTGTTAGTATGGTATATTAACAATAAATAAATAAATCGTCTTAAAGCGAAATGAATTGATTTATTTTTCATTTATGTTATTGTTCTTTAAGTGTGCTTTTTTCCTATTTATTTTGATTTTAATTACACTGGACAGGTGTAACCAAAGAGGATGTAAATACTATGTAACAAGAGGCCTATATAGAAATGGAGATTTATTTTAGTATGAAACGTGCTGTGAGATTTTACATACGTTTGAAATAGGAATTATAATTGGGCGGCGATATAATCCGGCTAAGTTTGAAAAGGAAAAATTGCTGAAAACGTAATGGATTTCGGCTATCTTCGGTTTTAACCGAGATTATCGGCCGTTTGAAATAACCTATCTATCCTTAGTTTAGAGATAGTTAAATTTATCCTTTTACGCTTACTTACATTACAATAACCCGAATCGACACAAAACATTGGACTATAACTAATAACAAACTATATTGGACATAACGGGGTAGGTAAGGATATCTTATAGCAATCTATCCGTAACTACAGATACGTTATTGAAAACGGCCGTATAGCCGTCATCTGTCAATCTATCAATGACGTGGGTATCACGTTTCATACAATCGAGTGAATCGCTTTTTTCTTACGGCCGTTCCCAATATACTATCTACAGATAGAGATAAATTACTTATACTGTCAGTAATTAGCGGGCCATAATCTGAAGCTGTCCCAATAGACCCGATAAGTCATTCTTATCACCTTATATTGGGACGCGTGAATAGAAATTTCCATACAACCTTGCTAGTAAGCTATACATCGTCCCATTGACAAATAGCGTGTACGGATAAGGTGATTTACCGTCAATAAGTTTATTGGGACAGAAAAGTCAACGATAGTTACGATTTTTATCTCAAGTTAAGAGATAGACTGAATATTGGGAACGGCCGTTAGAGAGGTTCGCTAGGCTTAATGTAACTAGCACAATTATTAAAAAAAACAATAACTAATAAATTAATAATGACAATTAATACGAATAATTTAAATATATTAAACACACCGACATAACAGCGTAGAGCAGCTGACTGTATCTTTCGAGCTAACCCGATCGAGCCTTTCCCATCAATGTGACGGATCAGCCTAACCTACTTACCCACGAAAAAATGTGTGTGTGGTGCGCTAAAATAAGTTTACACTTCAAAATGCGTGGGTTTGCTAAAGAAATAACGGAGATGTCGATAATTATACTCAATATTTTTAAATGAACGAGTGTGTATACGCGAGCGAAATAGCTTGGGAGGCCCCTTTGCACAGGATGCCGGCTTGACTATGAGTATTTTTTTTATGAAAATAAGGGACGAGACGAGCAGGATTTTCAGCTGATATATATTTACACATTACTGCTTCACGGCAGAAATAGGCGCCGTTGTGGTACCCATAATCTTGCCGGCATCCTGTGCAAATGGGCCTCCCACTGGTGCTACCGCAGTAATGTGTAAGCATTATTGTGTTTCGGTCTGAGGGCGCCGTAGCTAGTATAATTACTGGGAAAATGAGACTTAACATCATATGTCTAAAGGTGACGAGCGCAATTGTAGTGGCGCTCAGAATTATTGGGTTTTTCATGACTCCTGAGCGGCACTGCATTGTAATGGGCAGTATCATCCTGTGCAAAGGGGCCTCCCACTGGTGCTACCGCAGTAATGTGTAAGCATTATTGTGTTTCGGTCTGAGGGCGCCGTAGCTAGAATAATTACTGGGCAAATGAGACTTAACATCATATGTCTAAAGGTGACGAGCGCAATTGTAGTGCCGCTCAGAATTATTGGGTTTTTCAAGACTCCTGAGCGGCACTGCATTGTAATGGGCAGTATCAATTACCATCAGCTGAACGTCCAGCTCGTCTCGTCCCTTACTGTCATAAAAAAAATCATAACTCACAAAATAAGGTTAGTGCCCCGCGCTCTTAAAGATGTTTTCGCTCAAAATATATCACGACAACGACTTAGACATAAGTTGGTCTCTAAAGCCTTTTAGTATAAGCTGGAAACTGCCATAAACTTAATGTTTCGTTCAATGAAAGGATGTAATAGCTCTGGCAATCTCCCCGGAAATATACCTGACCGGATTTGCAGCGAATTTAAGTTCATTTATGTATGTTTTGAGGTTGTGATATATAGTTTTCTTAATGTCTAACATGGTCTATATCTGTACATGAGTGATATTAGAATATTAAAAAACTATGAACTATACATTTTTGCTTTTGCCGCTCAGCTAAACGTCCGAATAGGTAGCTTATGATCCAAAAACCCAACCAAGCCCAACCTGCTTAACCCCAATAATTCTATGAGGATTTTTTTAAATTAAATTGGAAATAATATAATATGACAATAATCATGTAAAGCAGTCAGGGAAAATTAAAACAAAAATCCAACACCAGCCACTGTATTATGTACAGATTTTACAATTATAACTTTCAAATATACACTCTCGGAATAATAAAACAACACTGTCAAACTGCAGAATAATTAATTTAATCTCGAGCAAGGAATTATATACCCTTCGCCAACCCTCTCCTATCCTCGCCCCCTCGCCTCTCCTCACATAGCCCCTCTTCTACTCGCCTCATACTTCACACCGCTACAGTAGCGTCAACTCTCAGACATCCGCTGCTCACTTCACTTGACTCGTTACAATAATATTGACACATTTTTACACGAATTATCTTGCCCCGAACTAGGCACACCCTGCACAATGGGTGCAAGACAACAATATATTTAATACAATAAACTTAGGTAGGTACTTAAGCATACACTACTATAATATTATATAAACATCCATGACTCGAAAATAAACATATTCATCATATTAACTTACTTTAGCTGAGTTATATTTACACACTGAGCCTCCTGATTGGGCCATTGTGCGTGTCCGTTCGTCTTATTCTCTTCTTCTTCAGAAGTCTAGCAGTCTTTTAAAATGATTACTGCAGGCATCCAGGAGCGATGCTGGAGATTGGAGGATTTGTAGCCAATCCTTCACTGCGTAACCACGTGTTCTGGCGTTTTTTCTGAACCCATGCATCCTCTGCACAAAGGGCTATCTATTACACCTATGATAAATATATTATGCTTATTCAAGGGACAGTAACCGGTGACATGTTCATCATATAAATTGAGAACTTACATAATCATATATCCACAAATCTTTTATATTATTGTTTTTACACTTTTTCACATCGCACGACGGCATTTTTAAAATATTTTGTTGCGACGCAAACTGATCTGTCACAGACGATGTCAAATGTCATAATGGCGGCCGATCGGTTTGTATTAGTGTACCTAAGTGTGTGCGTATTTACATGTTTACCGGGTTGTTGTGTTATGTAAGGTGAGACGGAGTCCTTATTTTTTTACTCGTCCGTGAGTCTACATTACGACAACAATCTACTAGTACATGGCTGAGCTCTAACTCCTAACTAAGTTTCCCTGTGTCTAGGATGTTATTATAATATGTATATCATAAAAATACACATGAATTTATTCGTAATTTGAATTAATTTTTATTTTATTTCTTATTAACAAATTACATATTATAAATATCAAAATTCTTGTACTTGTATTTAAATTTGAAGTGTAATAATTAATTATGTAGAAAAAAACAAAGCAAAACAAAATCATAAACTAGGAAGTTGTCTTGTACCCATAGCACAGGCTATGCCTAGTTTGGGGCAAGATAATTTGTGTAAAAGTGTGTCAATATTATTATTATTCTCTTTATTACAATTTCATTTTATAAAATTATTTGTTTTCTACATTTATATAAATAACATATTTATAAAAAACAATATTACAAATATAAATATAAAAAATAGAGTACCTCTGGCGTTGGTTTACGACAATTCCGCCGGTGGTTAGGGCGACAGACTGAGGAACTTCCGCACGATGCGTGCCGTTCCCAAAACAGCTGCTTTCTGTAACTGACCGTTTATCCAGTTATTAAGTGAGAGCCTCTTGAGATGATGGTCGAGGCTCTTTGCTATACGACCGTTAACGGAAACAACTATTGGGACAATTACTGTTGAATCAACATCCCACATGTCAGTAACCTCGTGTGCTAAGTCTAGGTACTTCGACAAATTTGTCTATTTCAGCTTTCACAAGGTTATCATCACACGGGATGGTGATATCAACAATAAATGCCCGACGCTCTAACCGATCTACCAACACAATATCAGGCTTATTAGCAATGATAGCTCTGTCCGTGATGATAGATCGGTCCCAGTAGAGCTTGGCACGGCTGTTTTGCAGAACTGGCTCCGGAGTATACTTATAATATGGGACTTCAAAATTATTATTACATGAACAACATTACAAACTAAATAATTTAAATTTTAATTAAATTTTAATACCCTCAATATTAACACTAATAGTATTGTTGCTTTTTATACAGAGTGATTATTTTATTAACAAACAATATAACATCACAAGAACGACGAGGAGGGTGAAATTTTTTTTTTATATGAATTAAAACATTAATTGAGTTTTGAGAGAAAATATTGGCTTAATTTAAATTTCAGTTTTTTTATTAAATCTTATAACTATATTCACAATACTATGATTACATTAAATGGAAACTATAGTTACGGGGAAGTGTACCAAAAATACTGGCAGCATTTCTATGTTAGATATAGAAAATAGATTTTGATTCATTTCATAGCGATAATATAGTCGCCACAACTCACACGAATCTACTATTCGATTTTTATGACGCGAACTTCTCAACGAAGGGTCGGAAGTAATGGAATGTATTCCGGGTATAACTTAGTTGAGTCTCAAGGTTAAAGTCGAAGTGAATTGAATAAAAATGCCTTTGTGAACGCGAAATGGGCTGGTGTAAGTTTTCTACGCGAGTCAAGTCGAGTTAGTAAGTCTTTTATTGGCCGATGTATATACAATATGATCCCAGAAAATGATGATACGATACAAACGTGTTACTAAATTGAAAAGAATTGATAACGTGTGTAAGATTGTAAGATTACTATAACATAAATGAATTTCCTAATGTGTGGTATCATATGGATATGACTGGGAATGGAGCGAACGCCCTCAGGTTATCTAATATACAAAATTCTCGTGTCGCAGTGTCTGTTACCAAACTCGGGTTGGACTTAGTATCCCCTAGTACGAATTTGGAGGTAAAAATATTGTAGTCGATAGAGCTTTAGTCCACGATTATAATGATATCACTGTTATTACAAGGTAATGCACCGTTTTCAAGAAAATAACGAAAACAAATCCTAACCTAAAACAGGTAAATCATACACATAAACACTACATGAGCGATGACATCGCGGCGGGAGGCTAAAAATTGCCTAAAAACTGTCATGAAATGATTATGGTTTCTTCGTAAAATATTAGGACAGGCAAAGGGTTCAAGCCCATACAGCCATACATTTTATGAAAAACAGTGAAATGAAATGTAAGAAATAGTCTGTGACAGATTAGACGGCTTCATCAATCTCCAAAGCTCTATCAACTACAATTTATTAAAATTGGCTAGGTTAGGTTATGTTACAACCGTTAAAACAACGCACGAGCCAAGCGTAGCGTGCCGCGGCAGCGGCCGGTGAGTGCCAGAACCGAATTGTTGGTCCCCCCCCCCTTTAAAATTAGGGAGGGGGAGAGTAGAATTTGTTTTCGTTTTTTCTTGAAAACCATGTATTACGTTTTAATAAGAGTGGTAGCACTATAATCGCGGACCAAAGCTCTATCAACTACAATTAATTAAAATTGGTTAGGTTAGGTTATGTAAGAACAGTTAAATTCTTTTTTTTACTTTATATAATAAATACACGTTTGCTGGATCAGCTAGTTTAATTATAAATTTACTGTACTTTACTGTAATATAATTAGTAATAAAGTAATATTACCTATATTTGTTACATAGTTTCTTGCGCTCGTTATTCTCAGGTCTGGCATACTATTTTGAATGGGTGGTAGTTTTTGACGTTCAATAAGTGATTATAAATCCTATTTTGAATAAAATTTCAAATATGTAATGTTAAATTACCGTGTAATTAATCATATTCGTATAAGTTAAACAATGTTTGTACGGTACTTACTGATTTTATTAGGAATCATGAGGGTAGTTGTACGTGCTCCGTTAGCTGACAACACAAGACCCGCTTGGGTTGACAAGCGGACAGAGGCTGTTGAGTATTACTCGGGCGTGGTCGCTAGCACCACATTTGTAAACCGTGGTTACCCCGAGTGATATCCTGTGAGTAGTGTGTAGTGTTCAGTCTAATAGACATCGTTCTCAGCTAGCGACACGTGCTCGATCACTGAGTTAATGAAATATACATTTTTGATATTTTGGTGGTGAATAGTCAAATAGTTAACCTTTCAATAAATGCAAAAATGCTTTCAGTAGAGTTCGACAAGTAAAAAAAAGATATCTAAAATACTGGCCCTGGTACAACAGGTTCCCCTAACCCTCTCAGTCGGGTAACATAACGGCCCTATTTCACGGACGAGTAAAATAAGAAGGACTCCGTGTCACCTTACATAACAGTGACGCACCAAAACAAGCCGGTAAACGTGTAAATACATAGCTCCACTCATACACTTACACTAATACAAGCCAATAGACCGCCATTATGAGATCTGCCATCGTCTGTGATAGATCAGTTTGCGTCGCAATAAAATATTTTAAAAATGCCGTCGTGCGTTGTGTAAAAGTGTAAAAACAATACTATAAAAGTATTTGTGGATATATGATTATTTAAGGGAGAAAAAATTGTGTGTCTGGTATATCCCGTAACCGCACACACACTAGCATAAAGGTGCTTCACTTGCTAATATCACGGCGCGGAGTCCTTCTTTTTTTACTAGTCCGTGCCCTATTGTATGAAATTTTCTCCTCCATAAAAAAAACTCGGTAAAAGGATCAAGAACGTTTAGTTCATAGTCACTCTATACACAGGCAGTAGTGACAGTTGCGTGAAACTATTTAGCTAAATTTTCGGAGTGGAATTTTGTGAAATGGCTCTTCAACAAAATATTCCTTTATTCAATTGTACCCTTATCTGAGTGAGCCAGTTGTCTTAACTGACATCTGAGATTAAAATAGGAATAAGGTTGTCAACGGGCTTTTTTCGTTAGAACGCATTTATTTATTACAATAATTATTATATTATATAAAACAACTATTACAATATAAAACTATTACTAATTAATTTACAATATCTTATATATCATCCCACTGCTGAGTAAAGGCCTCCCTCTTCTTCTTTCATTCGTCCTTATTGTTTGCTGTACCACTGACCACATCACTCCCTCGTAATTTACTGGCTCGTCTCTCCATCTAGATTCTAGTACCTGGTTTAGCTCTTCTTCTTTTGGCATCTAACGGGTACATGTTATTGCTATGCTGCTCCACCTTTCGTTACTTACATCCCCCCTTCGTTAGTACTACTAATTTGAAATTCTTTTTTCTCTCAATGATCTAAAGATTTTTAGATTTAACAATATCAATCACTAACGGTCCCTTGAAAACAAGCGCCAATATAAGGACTATTATTTCTTCCTCTCTAAAAAAAAAACAAAGCTATTGTTTGGTTTTATGTGACCACGATGAAAGTGAAACTTCTTTCCACATAATTACTAATATAAGCATATGTATCGAAATTATATACAATATATTATGATCAATAAACAAACCAAATAGCGTGGAGCACTGGCACAAATGAGTAATAGTCTACACTACACAGTCAGCTGCTGCGAATTATAGGCGCCGTCCGACCGTCACGCGACATTCAACACACAGACGAAAAAGTTTGAGACAAAAAACCAATGTCTTTAGTTATCATACAGAATGCGAAGAAAGTATTAAAGTATAATACCCAACTTAGTCTGAGTAATACCTTCTTAAAATATGCACTGCGTCATATTTGTGGTTTATTAAATGGGGAAGGTTCTAGAATTATGACGTGCTACATTATATGAATAATATCTTCTTAAAATATACATCAGGTCCAGTATATGAGGACTTCCCCAGAATATGTTCAAAAGTATTACGATATTCAAAGAATTGTTAAAAAGTGTGGTAAAGGTTACTATAACATAAATGACTTTCTTAATGATACCACTGATTGGGAATAGAGCGACCGCCCAAAGGCTATTATTAAACAATTAGTTAAATTGTACACTAATATTTTGTAGACATATATTTTTAAGAAAAAAGCCCGTTGAGTTTGTTGCGCCCATTCTTCTCAGGTCTGAGGCATTCTTTTTGGAATGGGTGGTAGTTTTTGTCTTTCAATAAGTGATGTCACATCCTATTTTGTATAAAAATATTTGAATTTGAATTTGAACTCTGGCGTTCTAACAATATTATGTGAATGATTTCTTTCACACATACGAGTAGATCACTTGTTTCTTCGTTTATCACACATCAACATTGTTATAACTCAGCTGTGAAATCTAAATAGAGTAACTAAATAAGCTTGTCAGAAAGTAAAGCTTTCTTAAAAAGGTTTAACCTTTTTGGCAGGACGAATATAGAACCTTCAATAGACTTATTATGTCAGCGAAGGACCGCTTGGGACTCGGCCTGTGCTTACAAAGTTACATTAAATGTTGAAGTTAAAGTATTCTGCCGCTCTTAAATGGATTTCTATAAAGCTACTTTAGAACGATCGTTCCCAATATTCAGTCTATCTCCTACTTGAGATAAAAATCCTAACCATCGTTGACTTTTCTGTGCCAATAAACTTATCGACTGTAACTAACCTTTTCCGCACACGCTGTCTGTCAATGGGACGACGTATAGCTTACCAGCGATAGAGGTTTGTATGGAAATTGCAATTCACGCGTCCCAACATAAGGCGATAAGAATGACTTATCGGGTATATTGGGACAGCTTCAGATTATTGACAGTAATAGGTAGTAATTTATCTCTATCTGTAGATAGTATATTGGGAATGGCCGTAAGAAGTCAAGATAACTGATAGCTGACAATATAAGGTTTCTATTGTTTGAACCATAGAAATGTAAATAAGAAGGTGTAGAAGGGACGTAGCCGCATCGTAAGTAGTGATTTAGTATTAATTGGAACGGCGAAATAAAACAATCGTAAAAATTAAGAGGTATATGGAATTGCGGAAACTCTTCCAAAACCTGCAACAACGCCAAAATATTACATTCCATCGATAAATCTTTTTTACACTAAACTATTGTATTTTAAATAAAACATCTTCACAACTTTTTTTGCACACATTTGTACTGGAATCATGTTATAAAAGCATAATATACATCGCCCATCACAAGACATAACCGAGTAGTAGGCATAATAAGTTTATGTTTCTTCCTAGAGTTAACATTGTGATTATCATGGTTTCTAGATAATTTGCTAATGTACTTATTATGTATATACATTACTCAGCGGAAGCGAATCACCGAAAACGTATGGTGCGTTTATTAGCCGTTTCTTCTCCAATCACAGCATTGATATTGCGAGCTATTTTCGCTGCGTTAGCGGGATTCCAAACACACTTAACAGTAGGATTGTCAGAGTAAATTGAAAATATACGCACAAATAATTTTACTAGAATATCCAAAGAGCCTTGATAATTAATATGAGATTTAATTTAAACGGCGATTGATGGAATTTGATTAAACCGACAACTCTCAATGAAATCTAATATCATTTTAGCGGGTAACTAAATATCGTTATTGAAATTTCATAAGCATGTTTCTTTTAAAGGCGAAACACGGGTCAAAATGATTTTGTGAAATTTTGCGGAAATAGCATCAAATACTCATTTATAGCAATCTAAATTTATATTATCTTTAAGGCGACGCGCGACGTCACCAAATGGCCAAAGGGAAGACCAGCGCTGGTTTCCATATCAGCAAATATGCTGAGTTGGGAAATACTATCCCTCAATTTTGTTTACGTTTAACTTTCTAAGTTTTAACTTTTAAGTCTTTTCTATTTAGATGTATTTTACTATATCTTGACAATCAATTTTCTTTCTTTCTAAATAGCAATGGACTCCCTCATAATAAGGCCTAACTCTATGATATTTTATCGTTATGAAGCTATATAATATCTATACTTAAAAATGGAGACCTGGTTTTTTGTTCGATTATGCTGCGAATATTATTGAACCGATCGGAATTATACATAGGCTGCACTAAAAGTGTCGGGAATGGAATATTTCCACTGTTCCTGTCATATTAAAATATTTTTAATTGAAAACTCCTTGGTTTTAAAAATCGAATACCATTTATTTATTTAAAAAAAGATTCTCGGTCTTGTCACAAGGTCTTTTTAAACTTGTTTAGTCGTTGAGAAAATGGTATTGACTCGAGAAAATTCTAGAGCGATGATTTATTATGACTTTCCAAGTGGTTTAACACAAAAACAGTGTGTTGACCGGATGATTTCTGCATTTGGTGATGAAGCCCCATCCAAAACGACAATTTATCGCTGGTTTGCTGAATTTCAACGTGGACGTGTCAAGCTCAGTGATGAACCCCGTCAAGGTCGTCCAAAAACTGCAGTCACCAAAGAAAACGTTGATGTTGTGCGTAAGCTGATTGAGGAAGATCGACATGTGACATACCGCGAAATTCAGGCAACTTTAGACATTGGCATGAGTCAAATACAAATAATCTTGCATGAACAATTAGGTGTAAAAAAGTTGTTTTCCCGATGGATACCGCATTTGCTCTGTGAAGAGCAAAAAGCGGCTCGCGTTACATGGTGCGTCAGAACTCTCGAAAGATTCCACGCATGAGCCTCAAATGCTGTATACAACATCGTATCAGGATCCTGGATATACGCGTATGAACCCGAAACAAAAAAAACCAGTCACGAGTTTGGGTGTTCGAAAATGAGTTAAAGCCAACAAAAATTGTTCGTTCACGGAGTGTTCCAAAAAAAATGGTGGCCACGTTTGTCTCCAAAACCGGCCATATTCCTCTTGAAAAACGGTTAATGCAGAATGGTATGCTAGCATTTGTTTGCCACAGGTCGTTTCTGAACTCCGTAAAGAGAACTGCAACCGCCGCATCATCCTCCATCACGACAATGCGAGTTCTCACACCGCGCACAGAACAAAAGAGTTTCTAGAGCAAGAAAACATAGAATTATTAGACCATCCGCCGTACAGCCCCGACCTAAGCTCTAATAATTTCTATACTTTCCCTAAAATAAAGAATTAATTGCGTGGTCAGAGATTTTCATCACCTGAAGAAGTGTGGACGCCTACAAAACGGCTATTTTGGAGACCCCAACTTCCGAATGGTTGCTTAGATGATTGGTTCCATCGTATGGAAAAATGTGTCAAATTTCGCAGAGAATACTTCGAAAAGCAATTAATACATTTTTAAGTAGTAATGTTGTGTCACTTCTAGACTTCACTGACTAGTAAAAAAAGAAGGACTCCGCGCCGTGATATTAGCGTGAAGCACCTTTATGCTAGTGTGTGTGCGGTTACGGGGGATACCAGTTACACAATTTTTTCTCCCTTAAATAATCATATATCCACAAATACCTTTATAGTATTGTTTTTACACTTTTTCACAACGCACCACAGCATTTTTAAAATATTTTATTGCGACGCAAACTGATCTGTCACAGACGATATCAAATCTCATAATGGCGGCCGATCGGCTTGTATTAGAGTAAGTGTATACGTGGGGCTATGTATCTACACGTTTACCGGCTTGTTTTGGTGCCTCACTGTTATGTAAGGTGACACGGAGTCCTTGACCGTGACTTATACCATAAGACGAAGCGTCTTTCCGAGATGGATTTAGTATATGATATGTTTGTGATTACTTATCTGGAAACTATATTTATTGATTTAACAGTACAATATTTTACAGTAACAATAGGCTCGCTTTCCTTTTCTCTCTTGCTGTATCTGCGTTAGAGATGTTCTTCTATCTTGCACGCTTTGATTGTCCAGCCAACCTAGCGAAACTCTAAGAAAAAATCGAGTGCGATTGTATGAAACGCGCAGTGATTGATTGATAGATGACGGCTATAATCTTGTAAAAAACGGAGATAGCTGTAATTCACTAGATTTTATGTAACTATTCGCTTTTAAACTTAGCCGGATTATGCTTCATACTAAATTAATTAAAATTTTTTGCTTAGGCAGTCCCGTCTCTTATTACGTAGTATTTACATACTCTTTGGTGTAAACATCCTTTTTCTCATAAACGCGTGGAGTTATCATGTTGAAATAAACAAAATATTGAATCTTGAAGTTATAAAAGTTTTGGTGAACACAATCAAAAGATTCAGGCCATTTAAGCCTAATACTTTAACACGCACATAAGTTAAAAACGATTAATATACGCAATAAAAACAATATTCAGTTTTATTTCAAGATAACCAATGAAATTTATTGAATAAGCAGCACAGTTCCACCGAAATGGTGGAACTTGGTGTATCTTTGATTAACATTTCAGTTTGGTCTACTGAATGTAATTTAAATTTCAAATTCGTCTTTCAATTTTGCTCTGTGAGTAAAAATTACACGAACTGTTAAAATAAACTAGCTGGAATGGATGGTATTTTATTTTAAATAATATATTCACTCGAAACTTGCCAACTTTCTTTTTTCATAGTCACAAACGATATTTTATACGGACTAATTCGCCCCCGCTTTTGTACTATTTTTCACTTTAGAGTTTATTGAAGTAGGCGTTACTTTGCCGAAATCCATAATTATCCAAATGATTTGAGCTTTCTTTAGTCTCGTGCCAAATTTTGGCGAGTCAACACGTCCTGAGGATGCCTCGTCTAGAGGTGAAACAAATGAAAAAAAAAATGAAACAATTTAAAACTACATACAAATATTAATTATACAGAAAAAAAAAACAAAACAAAGGCATAAACATTTAGGTGCTAAGAAATTTTATGAACAACATTACAAACTAAATAACTTACAAATACCCTCAATATTAACACTACAAGTATTGTTGCTTTATCTACAGAGTGATTATTTTATTTACAAACAATAGAACACTTGTAAGAAGGACGAGGATGGTGAATTTTTTTTTTAGTTCTTTATAAATTAAAACATTAGTTGAGTTTTGACAGAAAGTATTGATTTAATTTATATTTCAGGTTTTTTACCGTCAGGTCCTGCTTTACCACTTTGGGCAGTTCATTTATAAGGTTAGGAACTAAATACTTGAGCCTGTTCTTACCATAAATATTTGAAAATCTGTATGGTAAGAACAGGCTCAAGTTCAGCTCAAGAACGTTTCAAGATTTGAAAATCGATGAAACGAAAAAGCGAGACAGTTAAAAAAGACACATAATAAATTCATAAGATTTAGCGTGGGAGAAAATGAGATAGGAAGCATTATACAGTGTTTAGGTACCAGGCGATCATAGTTGAAGGACAGATTGTCTTATGTGTGATCTTAATACATATATTCTGTCGTCATAGACGTCATAGACACCAGGAGAACATAAATATGGTAGCGGTGATAGTAATGTCTTTCAAAGCGGTTGAAATCATGTGTAATCCTAGCAACATGTACCAGGACTTCATAAGCAGTTTAGAGGTTCACGCATAATGCAGATTTCAGTTCTGACATGTGCACTTTGTGCGCACGCAATTTTTTTTGGTGGAGATAATTGCTTGAATGTTTTATTAATGAATATGGTAACCTATTAGCTTTCGTGTATTACATTTCAGGTTATTTTACGTTGAAAGATGTAAGTGAATATTAGGGAAGGTAATGTATTTGTAACTGAGATGGTTGTACTAAATTGGGTGACTGACAAAAAATACGAGTCGATGAGATTGCATATTTTTTGTGCAAATTTGTGATCCAGGTGAAATACGCTAAGGATGCTAGAAATATTTCCTTATTGTTGATTTACAACAGACTAGCTTCAGGTGTGTAATGTTTTAGTGAGGTTTCAACATTATTTCCTTGGATAATGTGATATATTTAAATAATTTGGTCAATATAAGTATTAAATTGTAAAGCAGTCAGGGAAAATAAAAACAGAATTCCAACATAAACCACTGTATTATGTACAGATTTTACAATTATAACTTTTAAATTTCAAATATACTTTCTCGGAGTTATTTAACAACACTTTAACACGGCAGAATAAACAGTCTAATTCCGAGCAAGGCATTATATACCCTTCGCTACCCCTCTTCTCTCGTCTCCTCACCTCTCCACTCCACGACTCGCCTCACACTTCACACCGCTATACTAGCGCCACCTCTCAGACACCCGCTGCTCACTTCACTTGACTCGTTACAGCCTGCTCACTTCACTCCACTCGTTACAGTCATTTCACTTGACTCGTTACAAAATATAAGAAAATTAACCAAGTTTAAATTTATATGGTGTTACAGATTTACTATACTATCTTGCTGGTTTGAGAATATTATCCTTTTCTTTAATGAACCTCCTTTGCACTGGGTTTAGGTTAAGGTAAAGTCAGATATGTAATACTTTTCAACACTACATAAAATGTCTCAATAACACTCTTAATATCCTCCAATGATGAAAGCTCTATTTGCCAATCGATTTCCATTAATAATTTAATTTCTTATCAATATAGCTTGGAGACAGAAGCTAAATGCGTTATAATATAAATTTGCTTCACAGTCGCGTGGCCTGACTGAACGTAATTACATTTCTATTCTTACAATACGAGTAGTGGTGTAGTTAATTGTGTTCAACACTTATTGATAACTTTATTAATTATTTTATTAACAACAAAACAAATAATTTTGACTATAGGTATTTAAAATACGCAACAAGATTACTCGTACTAAAAACTATTTAGTACTGTAACTAAACTGGCAGAATTTATGAATTAGTATTTATTTATTCTATAAAATAGTATGTGTATTTACGTAAGAAGTTTTCCTTTGTTTCGTTGTAAAACAAAAATAGCTTCCATAGCTGTAAAGAAAATTGATATGAAAATTGTTTCGCCAAAAATGACGAATGGCTTATACAGAAACGTAAAAAGTTATAACTATTTTGAATACAAAACCCCAACTCGTATCTCTATTAAAGTTATCTGTTATTTTGTATTTATAGTATCTTTTGTTAAATAAATATCTTGAATATAGATATGACAATATGTTTTTGAAGTGAAAACTTCTTAAGTGGCTTTGAGCACTTATCTTGGAATGGATATAAAATGTAAAACTCGCGTCAGGACACGTGGCCTGATCGAAGTTTTGTACGACAATAGTTGAAATTATGGATGAAAGATTTATACTTCTTAACTAGTTCAGCTATTTCAACTTAATTATCATACGGCAATGACCAGTGAATGAATGATTATGATTGGGAAGTCGAAACACCACGAGGTCGAGGGATCGAATCTTAGCCGTGAAATATTTTCACAGTTTATTATGGATAAGAGTTGATTTTTCTGAGAGATAAACTTTATGTTCGTAGGCGCCCCACAGGATGGACCGACAATCTGGTCAAGATCGCTGGAATATGTAGGATGAGGGCAGCGCAGGACCGATCGCCATGGAGATCTTTGGGGGAGGCCTTTGTCCATCAGACTGATGGAACACTGGACGTCTTCCAGCTGAAATGAATGCAATGCTTCTGATGTTCACCTCTGCCACAAAACTTTTAATAGAAGCCCAGATCTTTTCTATTGTATTAAGGTCTCAATGACATGGAGGCAAACGCGATATTTGCATAGGATTCACTCATAACGCAAATACGGTATGATGAGAGTTTCAGAATGTTAGTTCAGGGCATATAAAGATTGGCTCTCCATAAGATCTGACTACTTCTTCACAGTGCCAGCTATATTAAGTACTTATTTTGGTGATTATATACATGAAAATAATCTTAGTGGGATATCATTTCTTTCTATAAGTAACACACTAGTCGTATTTTCTATTAAAAGATGCCAACAATAGACCAAATTAGTTTGTTCATTCATTAAGAACATGTTATTATTGTTAATATTTATCACGGGGACTTTCCGAAGAGCTGTTTCACATGCTTCCTGCTGCCAAATTCCACCTTCGCACGACACGCCATAAGTTAGCACATCATATCCACCACCTTGATGTGAGGCGGTCCTCCACAGTGCGGCTTAAAAAAGCTTTCTTCCACGTACTACAAAGTTGTGGAATGAGTTTCTATGTGCCGTGATTCCGGGACGATACGACATGGGTACCTTCAAAAAAAGCGCGTACCTTAAAGGCCGACAATGCTTGTGTGATTCCTCTGGTGTTGCAAGAGAATATGGGCGGCGGTCATCAATTAACACCAGATGACCCGTACGCTCGTTTGTCCTCCTTTGCCATAATTTTATTTTTATTTTTGTGATTTATTATTGTTACGTATCTCTTCCGGGGGTAATACGTCACAACAACTGACCAATCACAGCACGATTATTTATGCCACGAGGGCATAAAGAGTGGTTTCTTTTAATTTGGCGATTCATCATCTCCTGAGGATGCCTCGTGTACCGGCGAAACACATATCTTATTAATTAGAGGTAAATCTTGGCGGAATGAACACTCCAGAAAACTAACAACACATAGATATTGATGGATTTCCGCAAATTAACACTACACAAACACCATAATATATTTAATGCTGAAATTAGCAGTATCTAAACTAACTCAAACTGTCTATTAGCTTACTAACTACAAAATACCCAATATTAATATGACGTATAATAGTTAGTGACAGCATCACATGATCTCAAATTCAATACAGGCTTGCAACAGACGAACATGACAGATGTGCATGACATTGCGAACGTACGACTCGTGAATACGTTACTGAGATATATAAAAACTGGATATGATTTTATATTTAATAAAGTAATAGCTTTTGGTGTGGGGCACTTTTAGGATTGGAAAAAAACACTTAATTCGCGTAATCATTATGAATTTCATTTATGAGAGAAATTGTAAAATTGCAATAGTTTTATATTAGTAACAATTTAAGCGTATTGTGTCTGTTTTTAAGTATGATTGAAAATGATAATTGATATTCAATTGATAAATTTTACTGAATTGATGTGTTTAATAATAATAAATCTATAAATTAAAAAGATATATAATAAAAAATATAGATTATAATTATATTATAATATATAGATTATATTAAAAATAAATTATTTTACATGTAAAACGGCGCATTATATGAAAATACTTTTGCTTTGCTAATTCGTTGTTAAAGAGTCAAAGTAAAAGTTAAAATATATTTATTCATTGAAATCATAATTGATCATTTGAATCGTAATTTTTTTTGGTTTCTCATATTATTGTTATAATATTTTACTTCTTAAAAATATTGATTTACAACCCAAAAATAATGATTTAAAGTTTGTGAAGCTAATAAATTTGCACTTCTGCTGTGTAATTTTGCAGCTGACAGATGTTTTTATTTTTGATTATGTGATGCAGTGCCATTCAGTCTTAGCAGCCCTGTAATATTATTGGGTGAGGCTCTGCTAAAATAAGCAAAATCTCTTTATTGAAACCCGCGAAGCAGAAAAACTTTAGTCACTATCTTGGCTCTTCTATATTTTTATATCTTTGTTTACGTGGCTCGTAGAAATCTTGTTGCACAAAGTTTAATTGAATATTTACGAGTATCTAGTATAACTCTAACTAAATCTCAACAGCTTGGATGTAAAGAAATGATGGAAAGAACAGACCTACACATGTTTATAATTCTCAGACTAAGAATGCTAAGTAAGTACTAAGGATTCTTTTATACTAAGTATCGTAATAAGATTTCTTATGGATCTGTTATCTTGATTTTGTATAAATGGAGCCAGTGTATCAGTGGATAAAAAAAACTACGTTTAAAAAAACCGACTTCAAAAACTGAAAATTATAAAATAACTTAATAAAAATTTAATTTAATATACCTCTTTTGCAAATCTACTATCTAATATTAACAAAATACTATTATTTGTACGTGCTACCTATTGATAGGTTTTAAGACGGTGCCTGCCCGCTTGGGTTGGTTCTAGACGAAGCTATCCCACTCAAAGTCACGTGTGGCGAGTGTAGGTACCTGCTTATACATTCGGCTTGGCACCGACTTCAAGCCTATTAAAAGGTAGCACATACAGATAAAAGTATTTTATTAATATTAAAGGTATTAGATATGCATAAGAGGTTTATTAAATTAAATCTTTATTAAGTTATTTTATACTTATCAGTTTTTGAAGTCGGCTTTTTTAAATTACGAAATTCAAAGCCTGGCTTGGCTTGATAGTATGAGACATTGCCCGTACAATTCGAGAGTCTGAAAATGTCTGCATATTTAAATAAAAGCCTCCCCCTATCTTGATTCCACTCTGCTTTCGCATTCGCCTATGATTTCATTAATTTTAATTTAATGACACTTGTAGTGTCGATTATTAATGAACGTTAAATAGTATTTCTATTTTATTAATGAGTTAATAATTTAAGGCAATTCTTTAAACCTTAATGTGTAGTGTGTAATGAAAAAAAGGATAATATAGCACCGAATCATTATCCTTTTTACATTTATAAATAGATTTGATTAATTGTGATCCATATTTTTTTATGTAAACGATGTAAGAGCTCTTTTAGAAATTTTTGCTGTATTAAAATGACCACGAACACAAGTTGGTAATAAATAGATGTTTGAATTAAATCCGAAACATTTGTAAAATACCTAAATATATTATAGATATTTAAATAAAACTGTAGATGTATGAAAAGAAAAACAGATATCTATACTAATATTATAAAGCTGCAGTATTTGTTTGTTTGAACGCGCTAATCTCTGGTACTACTGGTCCTATTTGCATGATTCTTTCAGTGTTGGGTAGTCCATTTATCGAGGAAGGCTATATATAGGCTATGTTTTTTTTTCAAAATTAGGGATCCGTAATAAAATTGCTATTTTGTAACACAAGGTGTAAAATCGGAAACCTATTTTTGCGTGCACTGCAAAAACTATTGACAATAGAACGAAATGATGTACAGGCTATAATATAGGCAATATTTTATCTCGGTATTTCCACGGAAACGAGAAAAACGCGGGTGAAACCGCGGGGCCCAGCTAGTCTACACATAAAAATGCATTAGAATTTAGAAACTTCTCCGCTCTTTCGAAGTCACTTAAGAAAAAGTCGCTTAATAAAGAAATAACCACTCCTATAAACATAAGGTTACACTTTTATAAGTAACAAACAAATTATATGAAAGTATTCTTGTACTAAAACTTTATAAATTCTTGTATTTTTCAATAAGAAGTAAAGTGCTCTATCAAAAAGGTTTATTAATATAATTTTGTTAATTTAAATTCAATACTCGTCTCTTGTCATGTAAAGAATTAGTCTCAAAATAAGTTAGGAGGGAATAACATTATACGAATGTAAAAATTTATTTCCATAGTACAAATAATTATTTATTGTGTTACCCACAGAACAGTTTTAAGAGACTAGGGCGTGTAGTATAACATCGAGTTGCGACAGTTGTTCCCTTACAAATTACACCTGATGGCCATTCTAATCTCTTTAAACTGTGCTGCGGTGGTGTTACCTGCCCCAACCCAATTTTAGGACAAACTAGTTTTTTCTAGGCCAAATCAGTTCATCCCCAAGGCGATAGGATAAACCGGCATAGAGAAGGTTGAACTAGTTTCTCCTATCACCCTTTGGATAAACCCGTTTCGCCTAGGCTGAGTTAGTTGAGCCTAACGTGAATAAGTACACCTCAGGATAAACTGGTTTGGCTAAGTCTATACTAGTTCTGCCTCGTTGACAATTATTTTACCGGCCTAATCCGACGATTTTAGGACGAACTAGTTTTTCCTAATCAGTTCATCCCTAAGTGATAGGATAAACCGGTACAGACTAGGTTAAACTAGTTTCTCCTGAGGTATTCTCATTCATTCAATTCAATTCGGCTCAACGGGTTTGTCCATAGGCCGATAGGATAAGCTGGTTTAACCTAGTCTGTACTACACGGAGCAATAAAAGTTACATAAGTAAAAAAAAATTAGCTTCATTCAATACGTATCCTTATAATACGTGTGTTCTATAATGTTCGCGTCGAGTCGTTAAATAAAAGGCCACCATTATATATTTACAAGCTACCTACAACTGAGGATTTATTGTTCTCATAAAGTTGTTAAATAAATTCTCCTCTTGAAATTGTTTACACAACGACCTTAGAAGAGGTATTTGTTTTGTGTCATTTGATTCTTTTCAGCCGATTTCAAAAAGGTTTCGTGTTTATTTGTGTTACGAGAGTCTCAGAATTCAGGCATTTAAAAAATTCTAGTTTGGAATTTTATATGCAGAGAACGCAATTCAAATAATAGATGCAACCCATTACAAAGTAATTTGTTTTGTATATTATAGCCATTGTAAAATTCTCTATTGATTTAAAATAGTGACCGTTGAGATTTTGTATGTTCTTCTCACGAGGTCTACTTTTCCAAACATAATATGATTGATTGAGTAATTTAAAAGTAATATTTATAGTGACGATTTAAAAGCGCTTAGCTTAAGCCTAATGGCATAAAGTTTATTTGATTTAACAAACACAAAAAGAAGAAGGTAACATAATATTGTGAAATATTTTCAAACTAATTTCCCACTTATTCAGCAACGTATATGAGAAATTTCTTGCAACACATCGACGACCGATTCGCCTCCAATCCAACTACTCTCATCTTGTAATCACGTAGCAACAGTTCCTATATTCATTACGAACTCTTATCGAAAGTAAACCTAAGCACACAGCAACAAAATTGATTTTATTAAAATACTTTAATGAAATACCGACAATTTTGTATTCTCGAGCATTATGTAGTGGTAATGCTATTATTGTTTATGCCTCTTTTTTTATGGAATAGGAGGACCAACGAGCGTACGGGTCACCTGTTGTTAAGTGATCACCGCCGCCCACAATCTCTTGCAACACCAGAGGAATCAAAGGAGCGTTGCCGGCCTTTAAGGAAGGTGTACGCGCTTTTTTGAAGGTACCCATGTCGTATCGTCCCGGAAACACCACACAAGGAAGTTAATTCCACAGCTATGTAGTACGTGGAAGAAAGCCCCTTGTAAACCGCACTGTGGAGGACCGCCACACATCCAGATGGTGAGGATGATATCCTAACTTGTGGCCTTGTGCTGCCTCTGAATGTTCTTCGCATTATTGGATATTAAACACTGAATCTAACGCATATTTGAACGAATAAATGTGTGTGTGTACTAATGTATGACCACAATAAGGGCCTTTAGCCTAACAAAGCAAAAATCCTTAAAATTATTTATTCTTCGTGATATTCTACGTTTGTAGAAAGAACGATATTGTGAATATCTTGCAACGATGGCATTGACAATTAATTATTAAAGAACGAAACGGCTTGAACCCTTTGCCTATTCTAATAATGGACGAAGAAACCGAAAAACCGAATGTCGCAAACGTTAGAAAATTTTAGGAACGTAGGTACTTCACACTGTTATTTTTGTGTTTCAGTGAAGCGCGCGCATCTTAAAATTTCACTCTCTTAATTTTTTCATAACGAGCCTAAAGAAGTATAACTTTAAAAAGAGTATTTATAAATAAAATAAAATTGACGTATTATAACAACTAGACTCTCAAATGCCTATTAAAAGGTCGTCAAAAAATGTCTGAGTGGCGTAATATGTACGTATACATTAACATGTACAGATAACATTAAAACAGTCATTCAAATTAACACCTTATTTTGTGGCAGTAATGTTCAAAGTCACACGCAAGACGAACGCGAACACGAGGCAAGAATATTTCGTTTTTTCAATTGAAATGTAATTATTTAGCAAAATGAATAAAAATGTCAAGTTAGTTTCACAATTTTGTTAAAAGAGGCACTTACCTGCAATTCGACACTCCACTGTTTTTATGTTTGGATATGCTCTTAACACTTTTTCATTGCGTGGCGTTGTATTCAAAGCGCGGTCGAAACACAACTGAACGAAAATTCGATTGTGAGTGTAGTTGCTCATTGTACGTCAATGTAAAATCGTAATTATTTCGTATCTGTTGGCCGATGAAAAGGTCTTTTACGAAGAGACTAATTCTGGATATTAATGGAGACCGTGTTTTACAAAGGAAAAATACGACGTATATAAATAAACACACAATATTGTAAAATATTTTCAAAACGATCCCCCATTAAATCGTCAACGCCTATTAACTCAAGCAACCATTTTGTTTTATGTCCAACAGATTTATGGCACCGGCTCTTGGGTCGTCAAATGCAAGAGGTAATTTTATGATACTTTTACTATATACCAGAGTTATATTCATATTATAGCCTGGATAAAACCTACTGCGCCCTAAATACATGAGTATGTATTTTATATCTTTCAATGTTTCAGTAGTAATATAATTCATCTTATCATACGATACAATAAACACTAGATAATGTAGACGTAAACGTCAAGATAGACTGCGACTATGAAATGAAAAAAGCGGTGAACTGTTCACCTCTATTTTCAGCAATGCACGCACACTAACAGAAACAATATATCATATCATAATAAGCCTGGCCTGTTGTCATGCATTGCCTAACTGCAAGAGACTGTATCTAGACGTTGTATTAATCTAAGCAATTAATCTAATATCTGTGTTATCACAGATGTTCTGTCAAAAGAGCAAAATAAAGCATTCTGGTAAGACCTTGACGAAATTGTTGTTTAAATTATACCTACCATCAGAAGAACAAAGGCTATTTATGGGTGGTCTTCACGGGCATGTGAGGAAAACTAGTAGCACATATACAAAGATCCATACATAGAAGTCTTTTGTTGGACCTAGTTCTTCGAAAACTTTCTTAATATAATAACTTACGTAGGAGTTCGTACCTCTCGTGCCTAATTATGCGACTTTTCTCATCTTGATGGTTTGCATGAGTTCGCGTTTTTGATTGACGCTCCGTAGAACTTTTACATTCGTGACCTTGTGAGTCCAACTTATAATAGCTAACACACATCGCCATACATTACATTTCAGTAGCACCTTACAATGAAGAAATAGAAACATTTCACACTAACACAAGGAACAGATTTAGTCCCGCTCGATCCTTTGCATTTCTAATATACTTACGTATGGGATAATATATCTATGGTTCAAACACTGCCTAGTAAATTCTGAAAAGGCTAGAATAGGTGAAACTCTGAGGAACAAAGTCAGTGCTTATGTGATGAATGCATTAAATTTCCCTGATGAAGGACCTCCGATTGGTCCTAAACTAGTTGATACCGACACTGATGAATCTTGAGTAAATCCAATTGAAATAAATAAAGTTGTAATGTCTCACCAAAGCTTAAATAAAACGTTAAATTAAAATGTTGATACTTATTGCCAGTTCTATACAATATTGCTGTTAAATTATAACCCCATACGCCTCGAAATTTATGCCCGGAATACATTTCATTCCATCCGACCCTTTGTTGAGAACATTGCGTGAAAGAATGTGAATAGTTTGTCGTGAGTTTTTACATCCGTATAGTCGCCATGAATTGATTTTACCTATATCTATACTACTATATAAATTTATGGCCTCTGTCTGTTATATTAATTATATTAACATTAAATGATATAAATTGATGTACAAGAGTTCAGATATTCAGCATATGCAGGTTTTCAATTAGGCACAACCTCAAGCTTACTTTTGGTATGGGAAAGGAGGACAAACGAGCGTACGGGTTAAGTGATCACCGCCGCCCAAATTCTCTTGCAACATCAAAGGAATCACAGGAGCGTTGCAGGCCTTTAAGGAAACACGGAAACACCGCACAAGGAAGTTCATTCTAAAGGTACGTGGAAGAAAGCTCATTGAAAACCGCACTGTGGAGGACCGCCACACATCCAGATGGTGGGGATGATATCCTAACTTGAGAGTTTTGTATTTCGAATGGACATATCAAAACCCGTAAAACCGAGCAGGCGGGTGAATGGTGCATTCTGAATGCAGACTTATAAATCTTAGCGAAATTAACACTTATATTTATGAAAAAAAAAAAAAATTAGTCGTTACTTTGCGGAAATCCATAATTATACAAATAATTTAAGTCTTCGTTAGTGTTAATTCCGCCAATATTTGTCTTTAAAACAATTCGACACGTGTTTCGCCTCTACATGAGGCATCCTCGAGGATGAAGAGATATTGGCGGAATTAAATCTAAAGAAGACTTAAATCATTTGTATACTTATATTTATAACAATTAGATTATTATAGATTTCCGCAAAATGGTGCCTAATTCAATAACTTTTTTATTTAGCAACTATATTCTTCGATATCAATTGAGAATAATCGTTAGGGGTACTTAGAAGCGTACTTGATTCATTAATTATCGCTTCAGAGTCTGAGCGTTCGTGGAGAATATTCAGTGCAATTCTGAATAATAAAACTGTAGTATGTGTATCATCTTTACATACATATGCACACACTTTCATTTCATTTCATCATTTATTTGTAGTCATGGGTACCCATACATAAGGTGTTACGAATCACAATAAAAGTTCTCTATTCCTTGCCCGCATGCTGTGGCGTACAAATAATAATTAATTACTTATACTATAATAATAATTAATACAAACACAATTTCAGTAAATTGATATTTAAATAATTGAGATTAATCAAGAGAGATTAAATAGTTTATTTTTAAAACATGTCAACTTAAGTTCTGTGATAAATATTCTCGGCGCCATTTCAAGAACACTATTGTACATTAAAGCTGTGTTACTTTCATGTAAACGTAATCTATTCTTGCTTCTCAAATTCATATTGTAAATTTCAGATGTACTGAAAATGTATCAGGATAAGTTTTTTCAAATAATGCTTTTTCATAAATATATAGTGAGGACAAATTAAGAATTTTAAGTTGATTAAAGAATGGAAGAACTCATCTCTCCAACTAGTAAATAAGATCTTGTAGCGTACAATAAACGGGCTTATAATCGCAGTAAGAGTTTCAACTTTTCAACTTCAACATCACATGGTGACGCAGGCAGGACTGTCTGTCGGCGGCGCTGAGCAGGTGGTTTCATTGATTGATAGTCGACCGATGTCAGTGCTGACCGTCGGTCCAGCATGTGAATTTTTTTTTATAAAAATAAGGGACGAGACGAGCAGGACGTTCAGCTGATGGTAATTGATACTCCCCTAACAATGCAGTGCCGATCAGGATTCTCGAGAGACCCAAAAATCTTGAGACATATGATGTTAATTCTCATTTGCCCAGTAATTTAACTAGTTATGGCGCCCTTCAGACCGAAACACAATAATACTTATACATTGCTTCACGGCAGAAATAGGCGCAGTTGTGTTACCCATAATCTAACTGGCATGACTGACTATGCAAAGGAGCATCCCATTGGTAAAAATGCAGATGTAAATAAATAAATATTGACGTAAGCAATAAATCGGTCACTTTGGGTTTTATTTCCGCGAAGATTGCCAGAGTTAATTACCGCCATATTGTTTCAATAAACGTAACATAAAGTTTATACGAGTGTTGCCATTTATAGCTACGCTAAAGCCCCAAATCAGCTTGAATCTACATCATAGTAAAAGCATTGTCACGCGACATTATAAATATAAAGCCAAGAGAATGTTTTTTGTTTATATTTATTATAAGTTTGAAAGTTCATTGAGATGTTTTACATCTTTCACGCACAACGTGAATTAATTTTCTTGACATTTCTCGAGGGAATCCGGTAACCATTTAACGACGACGAATTTTAAGACAAGCCGGGTAAAAGCTAGAAATATTTTAAAAATGAGCCACAGTAAACTCCGATTCCACCACCGAAGGAGAACACTTTGAACTTAGCTTACGCCTGTAAACGAGTTTACAAATTCTATTCTAATTTCACCAACACAAAATAAACGCAGTTTAGCCTAAACGCGTTTAAATGCTGACCGCCGAATTTTGAAAGCTCAACATATTATTTGATCCCGTTCAAAAGCTGTCACTGTCGTTTTCGTAATAGAAACATTGACATTTAACAACTTTGATTCTATTATATATTCTAAATAGATTCAAATTTAAATTAATAACTCTATTAAAAATTTTGTTTTTACTAACTAAACGAATATAATCAAACGAAGTGGTAACTGGCACCAATACTATTTTTACCAATAATATTATAGTTTTTTGTGATTACCAACGATGCCCCCCCCTAGTCCTTTGCAGTCGTCGTCACCGTGTCAGTCAGGAAGACATCATCATCATTATCATAATATTGTGAAGTGAAACCATTAACATTTTTGCATGTCTGTCGACACGAAACATGTCCTGCTCTTAAATTTATAACAACTTTACTTGTGAATATTTCTGGCAAATGAAAAAACAAAATAAAGAACTTTGACTTTGACGATTCTTCCAACTGTGGCTTCTGTGGAATGGGAAATTAATTATTGGTGCCTAGAATGAACAAAGATTTATTTTCTTATTATACTTTTGTTCATACTTAATGTAAACTCATTTTACGTCAACACGTATTGGTGAAATCGCTTTGTATTTAATCGAGATCAAGATTGGCATTTGAACTCGTTTTACTGAGTTTTACTGAACTCTGTTTGATGATGATGTCAATGGTGAAATTGGGGTTAAAGCGTGGAGCGTGGAAATGACACTGTTATCCAAACTAAAAAACATTGCATGTAAAAATAATACTATCCTGAAATTGTTTTCATAGAACAAGAGCAAATGGCTCATTAGACAGTTTTTTTGTATCTCTTTTGAATAAAAATTTCTCTAGACTGTCCCAGTTAAAAAAAAAGTGTGTGTCTCGGGAAGTCCGACAGAAGTGATGAGTAAAACTAATTGTACTAAGTTGAACTTTAAAGTTATTACTTAAATTTTATGTATTATAATAAGATAATATAAGAAAATTTTAATTATTATTAAAACCTTTTATTGATTTTGAAATATATTTTATTCTTAGTTATAATAATTCTCGTTTATGTACATTTTTAGTATCATTATTTAATCCTATAAAAGTAACAATTAGCTCATGGTAGCTATAATAAGCAAATAATTTTTAAAATCGTATGTCATCTTCAAATCTTGCAAAGACGGCTTTGAAAATTAATTATTGAATGTTAACGAATATGGCCATGGCCGAGCCCATACAGGACTTGAATCCTTTGCCTGTCCTATACTAGCGGCACGCTATGTTGGCCGTTTTGACATATTATAATAGTGATGTGAAATGTCAATTTATTCTCGAAAAAAATATAATCAAATCTATTAGTTTTTGTTGCAAGTAGTATTTAATTAAAAAGGTTTAATACAACAAAAATATAAATGTTTACTTAATATATTTGAACAAACTGAATGAAAATGAATATGCATACTTTATACGCACATAAGAAACATATGAATACAAAAGGAGACCAAAAAAGTTGTAACAAAATGCCAGATTTAATCAGATTCGTCCATACTGCTATCATCACCTACATTAATTATATGTTCGTTTTCTAAAATATTATCTATTTTCACATCTCTTTCATAATGTTCCCTTATTAATTTAACAGTCCTATTCACAACCTTTTCCCACATGTTGTCTCCTTTAGTCACATGTTTACAAGCTTCTTCTAATATTTTAAGCATTTTAGTCGTGGTTGATTTGGGGGGGGGGGGGGGGGGGGGGGATTAATAATTCAATTTCCAATATTTTTATTAAAATAGGACGTGAAATCACTTATTGCAATTGAAAAACTTATTCAAAGTCAAAAACTACCACTCATTCCAAAATGAATGCCTCAGACCTCAGAAGAACGGGCATTTTTTTTCATCGACAAAATATGTTTACAAGTAATATTGTACAATTAAACTTATTATTTAATAGCCTGTGGGTGGTCACGCCATTCCCAATCTGTGGTATCATTAAAAAAGTCATTTATGTTATATTATGTTATAATCTTTACCACACAAAGGTTTTTTAACAATTCTTATGAATAACGTGAAACTTATGTCTGTTCCTTGTGTTAACATTATGGTTATGACAGTTTCTAGCAAATTCACTTATGTGCCTATGAACATACATTATCAAGAATATATTGAGAAGCAACAGTCATGATATTAATTTCTTTGAATTTTGCTCTCAATGATTCTTTACGACCTAGGTTATAAATAGCGCGAATAGCCCTCTTCTATAATAATAATAATATAATTCTATAATAATATAATAATAATAATAAGGAAGAAGAACGGTCCAAGAATAGACCCTTGTGGTACCCCCATACTGAGAGGAGTCCCATGAGATCTCCTGCCATTCACGTCGACCTTCTGAACTCTATTGTTTAGATATTATGGAGTCAGAAGATTGAGCGCAGTTCCTTTTATGCCATAGTGGTATAGCTTCCTGACCAGCGTTGAATGTTGAACACAATCAAAAGCCTTAGATAAATCACAGAAGATGCCAAGTGCATACCGCCATTCCTCCCAGGCATCAAAAATGTTCTTGAGTAGCTCAACACCTGCATCCGTTGTTCAACGTCCCCTAGTAAAGCCAAATTGTTTCAAATGAAGTAACCCTAATAAAGTTTAGCAATGTAACAAATAAATTTTGTGTCCTAAAATTATACATTCGATAAATTTCTGACTAACGTAATTTGCTCCTTCAATGTAATTATTAATTAATACGAAACTTCATGAGTGAAACGAAAAAAAAATACAAATATCGTAAACATCAGAAAATTTCCGAAAACTTTTATTAATTATATATTTCGAAATAAATAAACACATACACTGGAAGATTTACAAAAAATATTACTGAGTTTTTTTTTCTGATAGCAGTAATGTCGCAAACGTCAGATAATTTCTGAAAACATATTTTAATTATTATTTATTACAAAAGTAGTAATAAATAAAGAAATACACAAATTTGAATCTATTTTTTGAAAGCGTATAAATTAACTGTTAAAAATTGTTACAACTGATTTTTTTCGATTTTTTTCTGATGGAACTATCGCGTGTTAAAAAACAAAGATTTGTGAACAAAATTCTATCATTATATACTTTAGAATTCGTGTTTAGAAACTGTATTCTAATAATCTTATTGGATTGCAGGGGATCATTCCAAGTTAATCTCGCTGTTGTTTACAGAGTACCAGGGGATTATAAGCTGTATAGAGTTGACAAACAAAGGGCGACACGCGAAATCTACAATTCACGTGCCTTAGGTATATTTATGAATAAATACTCCAGGCATCTGACTTCTGTAATATACATATAAAGTCCAGATGTCTTATTGTTTTTAAAAATAATGACGTCAGAAGCGGTGACGTAATTTTGTTCATGATTACTTCCATTGTTCATAGTGGAAGTAATTCAAGCTATAACTTCTTCCAATAATCCTTTTAATATTTAATTGATGGTAGGTAAGAAATTATAAATAGTTTGAGCGCTGCACTGATCGGAGATACTTTAAAAAAAAATATTTATATAAGATGAAGGTTTTCAACCAGTGTATGTTGCCAGTAATGATTTACGATACGCAGACGTGGTCGCTAACTATGGGCCTGATCGAAGAGTTCATGGTCGCTCAGCGGGCAAGAGAGAGGGAGTGCTTGGAGTTTCCCTGCGAGATCGAATCAGAAATGAGGAGTTCCGTAGGAGAGCCAAAGTCACCAACATAGCCCAAATAATTGCGAAACTCAGGTGGCAGTGGGCAGGGCACATAGTTTGACGGACAGTTGGCCGGTGGGGAAATAAAGTCCGCGAATAGCGACCACTTACCGGAAGACGCAGTGTTGGTAGGCCCCCCACAAGATGGAACGACAATCTGGTCAATATCACCGCAATACGTTGGATGAGGAGATAATCCTCGTGGAGATTTTTTGGGGAGACCTGTGTCCAGCAGTGGACGTCTTCCGGTTGATGATGAATGAATGATGAAACGATTTATACACATTGTACTTATGTCCTCAGCTACGCTCTTAACAGAGCGGTTGTAGTGTCATGAAGTTTGTGTGATAACTTCGTCGTAAAGAACATAGTCAAAAATACTGAACGTGTGAAATGAAATGAAATAGTTCAGAAACGGTTCAAAAACTACAGCCCAATGCCTTGTCTGAGGCTTGAGCGTACTTACACATTGCTTAACGTACAATAATGTATATTTTATTAAAAAGAGCGCAAATATGGATGCTGGGAGAACGCCGTTTCTTCTCTCTCAGAGCGCCATTTGTTTCCGAAGCGGTAGTAGTATCTAGTATATTAGAAATGACATCAAAAAGAATTCTGAGCAATTTTGAGAAAATAAATGCCTTTTATGTCTTTACTGACTAAGTATTGAGTATTATATAGAATACATAGGCTATAAGGCTATATAACTGAATAATATTTCATAAATTGCCTGAACGGGGCACTTTGTAAATTGCCTAGAATTGTAGAATTCCGGATTATACACATTGCCGATAAATACATATACGCAAATTATAACATATATTCCCAATTTAAGGTAAATTTTCGTAGTTATTAGATTTCTAAGCTACTTTTAAAGTTTGCTAGTCGTTACAGTACAGTTCACTGATTGAAACAATCCAATATAAAATATGAAAGTCGTTGAGGAAGCAAACACAAAGGGACAAAGTACTGAACGAAATAAATGAGCTGATAGCTCACTTTGAATGATTTCCAATAATAGCCAGCCCTGTTCATATGTCTTGAAATATGATTGATGTAAGATCAATTGTAAATTTATCTATGTAGCGATATTACGTTGATAGTTCTCATAAACTTAGGGATGCCTTTTCAGCAGGGGCGTAGCTACCATCGTATCTGCCGTATCAATTATTCGGGGCCCTAGACCACGGGGGCCCCGACGTGCGTATTATGCAGAAATTGATAAAAGTTTACCAATTTTTTTTTCAGAAATGAAAAATACTAATGTAAAATTACCTAAGAACTTCGATGGGACATGAACGCCTGTCAGACCTTTCACTATTGTCCATAGAGGCAGAAACTTTAGAAAAACTAAAGTCATATAAATGATTTAATAAATCAGTTTGCCGAAAAAAAGGCAAGGAAAGTGTATATTTTATTTGAATTGTTTGTAAAATTTTTAGAAAAAAGAGACAGAAAGATAATTTAATGAATTAATATTTCTTTTAATTTTATGCAAACATTTTTTTTCTTTTGTGAGAAATCTTTACCCTTCATTAGGGCCCCCAAACAAATTTATATACGAGGCCCCGCCTAGGCACGCTACGCCACTGCTTGTCAGCTTGAATGACAGTTTGCAGGATGATTCAATTCCAATAATTTATTTAATATACAGGAAATATTACGACTGTCGCGAAAATCGACATCGGCGTGAACGATAAACATTGGATAAACGTTATAGTGATCAAAGTCTTCGTAAAACTTTCAAGATGATTACAAAATACTTTTAATATAATTATTATATTATATTAAGTGACGAATTATCATATTCAAACTAAACTGTTGTCCAGGTTTTCTTTATACTATAATCCTTGTAGGACTAGAAATTTATGGCCTTTCTTTGTTCCAACTTAGTTAAACATCACGCCTTCTTTATAAAATCTGTAAGTATCTTTTACAATTTAATTGACTTTCCTGATTTCAACACCTTTAATATATTTAACTCTAACCCTAACACTATTAAATCATTACTTTCAAAATATTGGTTAAGTTTGAATTAACTATAACTCTGACCCAATGCTCTGACTATTAAAATTATTTTATGTTCAAGTCCTTTATTTATGTTCTTAAGTAGTTTAAAGTAAGAAACCCTATTTAATTTAAATCATAGTTTCTCAACCTTATTTTGCTCACCGCCCACTTTGAGATTATGTTTTTTTCTAGAGTATTTTCGTGTATTTTTTTTGCCTTTTTAGACTATATTTTTTAACCTACCCACGCCCCATCTGCGCCATCTCAATGTCCCCTAATTTTCTCTGGGTCTTCTACTGTCCCCCCGAAAGTCTCAAACGCCCACAAGGGGGCGTTATCGCCCACGGTGAGAACCTATGATTTAAATTGATGCTTGAATAGATTTAGCTAGTATTATAGAATTCTTGTTGTATTTTACTTCTAAGTTACTGTATATTACGATAATTGCTCTTGTTAAAACATATATGTGAAAACTGTATTGGTGTAAGCTGTAAGTTTTCCGAATAAATTCAAATTAAATCATTAGTGTTTCCATTTAATTGACGTATATGTTACTTTACTTAAACTATTGTTATTTTGTTATTATAAATACATGTTGTTGGTTGGGAACCAATAAATAAATGAGTAAATAAATCGAGTTCAACCAAAAGTGTGTTCATAGTAGTGGAAATTGAAAATGCAGCAGGTATTGCAGATTCTGTGTCTCGTCGGGTTTCTTGGGAAATTCAATTTGTTGTTGAAATATAGTAATAATGGAAATGTGTGTGTATTATGCATTTCGTTTGTGAATGTACATCGACGGAAATAAATTTCAATACATTTTGTGTTTGGAAAAAAGGTGACTTCAGTTAAACGGTGTTATGACAGTCACAATGTAAAGTAATGTCATGTAACCAAATCTATTATTTTCTATTCTTCCTACTGCGGCTACTGTGGAAATATACCACCTTTTATCCAATGTCAAGTTTAAGGCCACAAACTATTTTTCACGCAAAAATAAAAGGCAGAGACTGCCGATAAAAGTGAAAACTACGAACTCAGAGTACAGAACTTAAAATAATGAAAATATTAATTTCAATTTGTTTTTAAAACTTATCTTCAATAATATATTATTCACACAAAAACACAATTTAAACAGTGTACAGTTGAACACATTCAACTTTTCACCAAGTCCATTCAATTTCACTTATACGATCTACACAGCACTAATGTTGCACAATACGTCAGCCGCATACCTACAGGTATACTGCTATAAGCATTTCGGTGACGCGAACTCACGAGATTTCACCCATCCAATAAGTGTCTAACTATATAATATATTTATTTTTTTAATTATTCATTTATCGCGTGCGTCAACCATGAGCATGTCGGTGACGCGAACCCATAAGATTTTCACTTCAAAAAATGTAACAGAACTATTTAAAAGGTTTATATCAATGTCCGGTTTTATGAATACGTGCTTACCCAATTTATTGTACGAATTCGTTTAACAACATAATATTGCCTTACAAATTAAATTTTATTCTGTGAATATCGAAGGTAGAATAATTCTATTCAGGCTATTGAGTTACATTGGGTTTCAATATGTTTCAACTGCCGGTACAAATTGAATTATCGTTGTGCGCTCTCAGTGGGATCGCTTGAAGTACCTCTATATTATTAGATTTAATACCTCCAGGTACAAACTTAAGTACTAAACTAATTTTACTCAATGCTTATGCTATTATGATATGAGTCTCGAGGCTACCCAGCTACTTGGCAACACCGAAAGAGAAGACTTAAAAGAACTAACCTATTAGCATGCCTATATGAATACTTTAAGCCCACTTTATCATCAGGCCACCAGTGGGAGGCTTCTTTGCACGGGATGCCGGCTAGATTATGGGTACCACAATAGCGCCTTTTTCTACCGTGAAGCAGTAATGTGTATACATTATTGTGTTTTGGTCTGAATGGCGCCGTAGCGCACTAGCTATTTAATTCACTAAGTTAATGGGTAAATGAGACTTTGTCTATATGTCTCAAGGTGACGAGCGCAATTTGTAGTGTCGCTCAGATTTATTGGATTTTTCAAGCATCCTGAGCGGCACTGGATTGTAATGGGCATGGCGTATCAATTACCATCAGCTGAACGTCCTGCATGTCTCGTCACATATTGCCATAAAAAAATAATCGAGAAAAGCGTGATAACAGCCTTAATACAGAGATAAATATGTAAGCAAGTAACGGTCACTATCCACAAGCAGATAATTAACTAAAATTACAACGCTTCACATTTCCGTCTAGGTGTGACATTTGCTACATTGAAAACTTTTAAACTAGATTGTATACAATACAATCCTATTTAGAATCTAGCCCTAAATTACAATTAGTAAAAATTCTTTTAACTTTTAGCCAATATAATCCTAGTGCTTTAATTTATTGAAAACATTTGTAATGCGGTGGACAAATGCATTAGCTCTGTAATTGGAACAGCTACGCGGGACACTGAGAAAATTCTCCGAGAGTGCTAGTTTAATATATTTAAACTAACTTTGAAAAGGAGACATGGACAATTGATTTAAGATTGAGCTATCTTCATCAATAATGAGACATCAGCGATGTTTCTTTGTAATGAGAGTAGTTGTAGATGTAAATGGTTTTCATAACAATTATTGGGTATCTTAAGCTTATAGCAAAGTTATTTGGTAAATTTACGTTGAGTATTTTCTAGCCTATTTTTATATTTCACGTAATTAGGGTTCCAGACTTGATTACAATATACAAGGTGACTGCGAACGTTGGAGTGGTAGATAATTTTTAAGGTTTTTAATTTATTAAATGGCTTTGAAATTCTTCAAATAAAACCAAGATATTGGGATATTTTCTTGACAATTTGTTCGAAACTTAATTTACTGTTGATGATAATAACTAATTAGAGACGCTGTCTATTCGTCATGATGTCTGTTATAAAGTATTATAATTAAAAACTTATCTTAAATTTTTAGATTGACATTAAGATATGTTAAGATCGAGTTTTTTAATTTGACAAAAACGAAAAAGCCTTAGTATATCTTCCCTGAAGTAGCAGTGAGTCATCATCATTATCTAAAACTTGATAGATTAACTTGTGGTCAGCAAACATTAGGTAGGTAATTATAGTTCCGAAAACATTTATATTCTATCTCATTGATGAAACATACGAATAACAAGGGACCGAGAAGAGAGCCTTGTGGAACGCCTGAGGAAAAATTGAGACCCAAGAGTAGGTGAACTCATTCAAAACTACCAAATGAGGAGAACTATCTATAATCACCACTTATACCAAGACTGAGTAATTTGTTGAGTAAAATGTTATGGTCTATGCGATCAAATGCTTTGCTGTATCCAAATAAACACACACAGAACTAAACACAATATACGTAATATTATTCTCTCTTTTCTATAACTATCAATTTTATCTCAAGTAGGCTATTTATTTAGTAGTATCTGTAAGAATAATTCCATGTTATCCATATCAAATTCCTCTATTCATTACAATTATTCTAATTACTTCAGGGCTAACAGTCATTTGAGCTCATCATGCTATTATAAATAATAATTTTACTCAAACTACCCACATCTTTTACTATCATTTAAGTTTTTTTTGTTGTTTTGCCTATTATATATAATATAAACATCTATTGGCCAATGTTTTATAATAGCTAATAAGTGATCTAATGTAATGTACATTTTATGAAATAAATAAAGTTTTTGGAGAGATTTAATTCTGCAGCATATGCTCTGAAACAACTTCGTCATCTAATAGACATGAAAACCGAACCGTCTTGTTTACTAATTAGTTTCACAGAGCTATGTCATAATATGGCTGATTATTGTGGGGTAATGCCGCAGATATTTACTGCATCTTTGTGCTGCAGAAGAGGGGCTATCCGCAACATATAATATGCTGTTGGCGCACGTCAGCTACGGAGAGATAAAGGAAAGGAGAAGGAGATAAAATAATAATATATAAAATAAGGATATAAATGACTTAATTCAATTTGTTTTATAACTAGAAATTATAATTAAATCATCAAATTTATCTTAAAATTTAGTTAATTTATAGAGAGATACTTTTAATCAGCTTCAGAATAATTATTCGATATCCTGGTATTTTGATCTCCTGGTCCAATTGCTTTTGCTACTTTGTGTATGACGTCTAGGAAATTGAGTTTTAAATTATCACCCGCTAAAAATATAAAGGTTATTGAGGCTATAGACATATACATTATTCGATATAAACAATATACAATTTTTAAATTAACTATGGTATGGTGATGATTGTGTAAAAAAAGCCCGTTGAGTTTCTTGCGCCCTGTCTTCTAAGGTCTGAGGCAGTCTATTTTGAATGGCTGGTTTTGACGTTGAATAAGTGATTTTGAATGAAAATATTTAAATTTAAATGCTGGAAAGGACCCTTCATCAGCATTTGTTGTAATATTAGAATATTTCCTTTTTTTTATGTATTTAACCGTTGAAAATGGGATTCTATTTTTATTATTATTATTTTAATAAAGCAACAAACAAAGAAAGTATATAACTTTTAAATGCATAATAAGAACGGTTCTCTATCTGGCTTAGTAAATTTAAATTAGAGATATAATTAAAATTAATTTTATATGTAGGTACATAAAAATAAAGATGTAAATTTAAAAAAAAAATAGCGATCGTCACAATTTAAATTAGGGATAAACCCGAAGTGCCGAAAAGTAGTAACATTAAATAATTAATTTATTTTTAGATGATATTCATAATATTTTGTAATTTGAAGAATTTAAACATTAGGCTAAAAGTAATTTAGCTAAGAGGCTTATTATAGTTAAAAGACATAAGTTATAAGGCTGCTTGGCAGTGAAATAGATTGCTTTTAATTACTTATATATTAGTCTCTGATATTATATTATGTAATCACAAAAAAAAAAATGCTGAATGAGTTTCTAGTGGCTTCTCAGCTGTATTGCCTTAATGAAGCCATAGTAACTGACGGTTCCAAGTGATTATATGGATCATATTGATTTAAGATATTTTGAATTTTAAAAGCTTTGTAAGATTTGGCTTAAATAAGCATACGTCGGGAGAAAAGTCTTTTCTATATATTATGTATATATTGTAATATAAAACTATTAAGCTGTTTGAAGGGTTTTTGCCGCTCTTAATTCCAGCTGTTTTAGTGCCAAATGGCACTACCGGCCGCGATTGCAAGCGTCCCGATGTAAAGACCCTGGTAGCATGGGCACGGGGAAGAGTGCTGGTGTGGGACGCGACTTGCGTCGACACTCTAGCTCCTTCTCATGTCAGTTAATTTTGCAGTTAGAAACCTATTTAAATATGATTTAAATTCTTTTATTGCATTTTGGTTTGGTCTTGTTACTAAATAAATTAAACAAACAAACAATGTAATTTGTCAGAAATGTGTCAAATATCAATAATTGTTAATTGTCAATGTTTAAAAGACACATTTTAATAAACCACTTCAACCTGTTACTTTTGTGTTACAGTGATGCGCACGCATCTTAAAATTTCACTCTCATCGTTTCTTCATAACGCGCCGAATGAAAAACAATAAATTGTAAAAAATATAATAAGCCAGTGGATTTAATGTCGCCATTGATCGTAAACTCTCTATTTTTAAAAATCATTCTCTATTCTTCATTGTATTTTAAATAATTAATTTTACTTATGTGTTTCTAAAAAAAGCATAAAAAACATTAAAGCGAACGTGTGGCGATATTTTAGAACTCCTTTTTTTATTTGTCATTGCGGAAATTTTCAACTAAGTTGGACCTCTTGAATTGATTGAAAATCACGAAACTAGTGCTGAAGCCTTTAAAAATTATAGAGAGAGTAAAAGTTAAGAATAAAAAAACCAAAAAGTTGTAGATAAATTTATTACCTACAACTTTGGTAATTAACCTTTTTTCCATAGGACTTGTAGTTTTGTCGGAAATCGAGATAAACCATTTCTTACCCTTAAACACCCTCCTTTTACCACTTCCCGACCTCAGATCGCCCGTAATTTATTTTTCCTTAAAATTTAGTTATATACTCATCCATTTCCATTGTGTTTCATCCTACTATTATTTTTTTTTTGGTTTCAAAAACTATCGAACATTAAATACAAAGATATAAAATAAATGATTTCCAAAATTATAATAAGAAAATAACGTACAATTAACCAATGCACCTATTATGAATAAAAAGCTTGAAAACATAAAACAAAGCTATGTAAAGAGTTCACCTTTTCAAGGATGCGGCGTAGCTTCGAGTTTAGTGCTACGCGAAACTTCGGAAAGGACAAACGCTCCTCGCTCGTAGCTGTTGCGAACTCGTGAAATCTCGCGTTTACTCGTGGAAGTTCGTACTAGTGTGTGTGTGTTTGTGTGTGTGTAAATGTTCAACTAATTTGCGGTAAGTGAGTTAGCATAACGGCCTTAATTTTGTAAGTGTTTTAGATAATTAAGTTTGTGTCTGCTTATATAATTAGTTTTAATAGGGTTTAAAGGCATAAAAGGCATTTATTTTCTCAAAATTGATTTCTTTAGAATTCTTTTTGATGTCATTTCTAATATACTAGATACTACTACCACTTCGGAAACAAATGGCACTCTGAGAGAGAAGCAGCGGCGCAAGAAACAATCTTAGCATTCTTTTTTTTCGCTCTTTTTAATAAAATATACAATATTGTACTGTCATTGCTATTGATATAAAATAATCATAATCTAGCCCCAGGCTGTCCGATCACTTAGATAATCAGCTGTGGAGTAATTATTAATCTTGCTGAAATTAAATAAAATTTATTAAACGCTTTATTTATATTTTAAATACAAGGTATAATCGTTAAGTGTGACCAGTTGATTATTCCGTTATTATTACAGATATCAAAAAGCTATAAATAGATATCTAAAGTACATTACCTTATTAGTAAATTGACATCAATAACTTTTGAAAATCAAACGAGATGAATCCAAAATTTATAGTAAGCACTTATTAGATAAGTCGAACATCTTCTTTTAATACAAATTTTTGTATTTACTAAGAAGTAACCTTTTAAAATAAGGAATTTAAAACATTTCTCCTAATGTGTGGGTTTAATGTCAAAATTTTGGATACTTCTCGTTTAATTTATAAAGTAATTGATGTCATTTTACGGCCGTTCCCAATATTCAGTCTATCTCTTATTTGAGATAAAAATCGTAACTATCGTTGACTTTTCTGCCCCAATAAACTTATCGACGGTTACTCACCTTATCCGTACACGCTGTCTGCCAATGGGATGACGTATAGCTTACCAGCGATAGAAGTTTGTTTGGAAATTGCTATTCACGCGTCCCAATATAAGGCGATAAGAATGACTTGTCGGGTATATTGGGACAGCTTCAGATTATTGACAGCTAATTACTTACAGTAGAAGCCGTTACTGATTTACTGCCGTAGAGTAAGAGTACAAGTAAGATAGACTGAATATTGGGAACGGCCGTAAGTAAAGTACTAGATATAGGTAAGTTCAAAGTCGTTTGATATCTATAATAGTTACGGTAATAATCGCCGGGTCACACTTAACGAATACTATTGTTATTGGAAAACTGTAGTTAGCAAATTTCCGGTGACAAAAGAAAGAAATATGACAACTTAAAGGCACGTCACTATGATTAACGGCCGTTCCCAATATACTATCTACAGATAGAGAAATCACTCCCTTCATCTGTCAGTAATCTGAAGCTGACCCAATATACCCGATAAATCATTCTTATCGCCTTATATTGAGACGCGTGAATTGAAATTTTCATACAAACTTCAATATACAGACAGCGTGTACGGATAAGGTGAGTTACCGTCGATAAGTTTATTGGGACAGAAAAGTCAACGATTGTAACGATTTTTATCTCAAGTAAGAGATAGACTGAATATTGGGAACGGCTATAAGTAATGTACTTTAGATATAAGTTCAAAGTTCTTTGATATCTGTAATAGTTTCGGAAATAATCGTCTGGTCACACTTAACGAATACTATTGTTATTGGAAAACTGTAGAAAGCAAATTTCCGGTGACAAAAGAAAGAAATATGACAACTTAAAGGCTGACGTGTCACTATGATTAAATATGTTTGACTTTGACCCGATAAATGCTGGTCTGTCCATAGAAAATGATAAGGATTAATATCCTATTTGTGCAAACAGCTTTTACAGTACCGCTTTATAATTACCCATTTTTTAAAGTATTAAATTGGATAGAGTCTTTTATTCTATTTATTTGAGATTATTGTGAACAGACAGAGAGACAGACGTGGTGGAGGACTTTGTTTGAATAATATGTAGTGATAAATACAAAAAAATGTGATAAAGAGTGTATTAATTGCGATTAAACAAGAACTAAATGTTTTTTTTTATGAAAATATGTGTCAAGGCGAGCAGGAGGTTCAGAGGGTGGTGATTGATACGCCTTGCCCATTACAATGAAGTGTCGCTCAGTATTCTTGAAATGCCCAAAAATTCTGAGCGGCACTACAAATGCTCTCGTCACCTTGAGACATAAGACAGCGCACTTCAGACTGAAGCACAGTAATATTTACACATTACTGCTTCACGGTAGAAATAGGCGCCGTTGTGGTACCCATAATCTAGCCGGCATCTTGTGCAAAGGAGACTCCCACATTATTTTACTTGTATATAAAAGATATAGATTGAGGTTCAACTGCGTGAGTTGTAATACAAAGAGACAAAGAGACCAAATACGCATAACCCTTACTTATGGAATACTGCAAATTCAAATATCTTTTGATAGAGTGAACCGATTACAGTGAAACAAAAACCAGATGTCCCTTCAAATTACGCACAATTGTTGTGTATTAATTATAATTAACTTAATTACATAAAGAGACAAACCGACAAACAGACGAAAACTCTAAAAATTATGGAAATGGGTTCTTTGGGGTTGGTTGTTTAATTACCCTGGCTATTTTTTTGTAAATATTTTCGATGTAATAAAACGACTTTTATAAGACAACTGAGAACAACTCCGGCAGAAATTTGAAATCTTATACAACAAAAAAAAATAACTTGAATATAAAGCATAGCACAGCCATATTAGATAAATTTAATAATAAAAAATTTATTAACCTGGTGCACCAAAATATTCAGGGCTTGTCTGGGAAACACTTGGAAATTGAGTTGTTTTTAAATAATAATGATATTGATATACTTTGTTTAACAGAACTTTGGTTAAAAAGTCATCAGCTTATGTTTAATTTTGGCAAGCACCAGGTTGCTAGTTCGTTCAACAGACAAAATGCAATACACGGAGGCTCTCTAATACTGATTCATAACAGTTTAAAATATCAAGAACGTTCTGATATTGTGAGCCTGTCAGTTGAACAAACTATTGAGATAGCCTGTATAGAGCTTGAGCAGCTTGTTGTAATGAGTGTATACAGACCACCAGCTGCATCATATGACATTTTTGAAAAAATTATGGATGAAGTTTTATTTAAAATTAGTAATAAAAATAATAAAAATACTCTTGTTTGTGGAGATTTTAATGTAAATTTATTAGTTGAATCCGGCCTGAGCACTAAGCTAATATCCCTATTTCGATGCTATAATCTAGTAAATTTATTTTTAGAGCCAACTAGAATTACAGTGACTACATCAACCTGTCTTGATAATATATTTACCAATATTGTTCCACAGTCAAAGTCAATTATAAATAAATTAGAATGAGACCACTGTGGCCTACTAACCACTTTTAATTTTAATTATAGTAAACCTAAGTACAGTGTTAAATATGTACCTGTGAACACTAGTCGCCTAAATAATTTTAGATCAAATACTTTAATGAAGTTACCTAATTTAAATTATTATGAAGACCCAAATGAACTATATGATTCTGTTATTGATGTTATCAAAGGTGAATATAATGTTATATTTAAGCCAAAGTATATACAGAAAAATAATTCATTGTCTTTCAGTGATTGGGCAACGGTGGGAATTCATATTAGCAGGAGGAAATTATACTCACTTTATGAGGAAAAATTGTATAATCACTCAGAAAGATTTGCTAACTATGTAAAAAAATATTCAAAGATATTTAAACGCTCATGTACCTTAGCAAAATCAATGTATATAAGTAATAAAATTAAAAATAGTTCAGATAAAATAAAATCAACATGGCAAGTAATAAACAGTGAGACTGGAAGAAACAAATCTCGCAACTTAAATTTTAGTTTAAAAATAAATGATAAAATCTTGGATACAGACCAAGATGTTGCGGATGCTTTTGAAAGATTTTTTGCTGATATTCCAGTTTCCACCACCAAGGCCCTAAAGTCATCTGCCACTCTTGCTGAATCTATAATTATGTCTAATGTAAATGAATGTAAAATAGAGTTCAAATTCACTCATGTTACTTACAATGATGTAATGAAAGCCTTTAAATCAGTAGAATTGAAAAAGGTTGCTGATCTTGATGACTTATCCGTTAAAATAATTCACTCCATAGCTGATTGTATTGCTCCATACTTGGTTGTAATATTTAACTTATGTGTTGACAGTGGTGTGTTTCCTGATTTGATGAAACAGAGTAAAGTCATTCCATTATTCAAAGACGGTAGTTCTTCTGACCCCACAAATTTTAGACCAATATCTATTCTACCGACGCTAAGTAAAATATTTGAAAAGCTTATTTTACAACAATTGCTTAATCATTTTTATGGTAACAATTTAATGAGCACTAAACAATTTGGTTTTTCAAGGGGTCGCTCAACAAGAGATGCTGGTGTTGAGCTTATTCAGCAAATTTTTGAAGCCTGGGATAATTGTCTGGATGCCGTTGGTATTTTCTGTGATTTATCCAAGGCATTTGACTGTGTTCATCATGAAATCTTAATCAGGAAACTACATCATTATGGTATCAAGGGAGAAGCGCTTGGCCTTCTGAAGTCTTATTTGGGCAACAGGTTTCAGATGGTTGAAGTGAACAGTAAGAGGTCAGCTGGAATTCCCATTACCATGGGCGTTCCACAGGGTTCGATTCTTGGGCCATTCCTATTCCTTGTATATATAAATGATTTACCATACTTTGTACAAAATAAACATGAGATAGTATTGTTTGCAGATGATACTTCTTTACTTTTTAAACTACATAGACAGCATACTGCTTTTGATGACGTGAACAATGCTATCTCCAAAGTAGTGGAATGGTTTACTACGAATAATATCCTTCTTAATGAAAAAAAACCAAATGTATTAAATTTTCCCTGCCTAATGTTAGACAGGTTGACACAAATATTGTAGTAAAAGACGATGAGTTGAAACCTGTAGATACAACCGTATTTTTAGGGATTACCTTAGATACCAAACTTCAGTGGGGTCCTCATATTATGAATTTGGCGAAAAAGCTTAGTTCTGCAGCATACGCAGTTAAAAAAATTCGGCAACTTACGGATGAAATACCGCGAGGTAAACTATTCAGCTATTTTAATAGTCTGATGACATACGGTATTTTACTTTGGGGACATGCTGCCGATGTTAACACCATTTTCACACTGCAGAAGCGAGCTATTCGTGCCATCTATAAATTAGGACCAAGAGTGTCACTAAGGGAAAAATTAAAGGAAATAAAAGTTTTGACTTTGACATCGCAATACATATATGAAAACCTTATTTATGTAAAAAAATACAAATTCGTTTAAAAAAATTAGTGACACTCATAATGTCAATACAAGAAATAGGGATAGGCTTGCTGTTCATGTAAGTTGACTCCAAAAAGTCACAACTTCATTCAGAGGTCTGTGTATACGTTTTTAAAATAAGGTCCCTATTGACATTCAGAACTTACCTTTGAATGAATATAAATCAGCGCTAAAGAAAAAGTTGTATACAAAAGGGTACTATAAAATATCTGAATATCTGGATCTAAAGAACCCTTGGGACTGAGCTGCTGGGCTGTTACATGTCTGTCTTAGCTTGATAAATGTCATTATAGTTATATAATTTAAATATTAATATTGTTTCTGTTTTTTAATCAATTTTAATAATCATTATCATGAGTTATGTAATTTAAAACAAAATTGTAAGTAGAGGCATTTAGTAAGTATTGCATAATATGTAGATGAACTTGAATTGTTTTGTTATTCGGTAGATTTCTCGTGGCAGGTATCGTCATGCTCGCTTAAATGCCTCTGCTTGTGGCGGCGACGTGGGGCGGGTCGTTCCCTTCCCTAAAATATGGTCGAGGGAGGCGATGGCTGGTCCATGCGTCATGCTCGTGAACGGGTGCTACTCGTGGGGGCTGGATGATCTTGTTACCGGGAGGTCTGCTTGATGTGTATTTTATATTATTATTATTTCCTTTAAAGTTAAAGTTATTACATATTTTATTTTATGAAATGTTCACATAATGCCTCTATTTATTTACGTATGTGTGGATTGATGCATCTACCATACTCAATAACTCTTGTGTTTATAAGTATTAATTTACTTTTTTTGACTTACTCATGTAAGCCTTTCAGTTTTTGACTTTTGAGTATTTTTGTTGCGTCACTTTGCATATATTGTAATTGAAATGATTTGTAAAACAACTAAAATGTAAATCTTGACTTAAAAGAGTGGCAATGAGTTTCTTGCTACTTCTTCTCATTAGCTCAACCCTTTACGAAGTAGCGGTAAACTCAATAAGAAACAATATTTATATATTTTTTTTGACATTCATAAGTGTCATTTTTATGACCTACATGAATAAAGTGTTTTTGAATTTGAATTTGACTTTTTAACAGATTTATTATGTGTATAAAAGACATCAAATAGGCTTTCTATATGAGCCTGTAATCTTATCTGTTTGGTGTTTATCTTTGGTACGTGCATTGATAATTATTTATAGCTTTACCTGTTTAACCCTGACAATGATGACTTGAAGGAAAATTATGCTTTAAAATACAGTTAAAATAGATATTTTTTGACTGTTAAATTATATAGTCAACAAAGGGAGGCTCCTTTGAACACGATGCCGGCTAGATTATGGGTATCACAACGGAGCCTGTTTCTGCCGGAAAGGAGTAATGTGTAAATATTATTGTGTTTCGGTCTGAAAGGTGCCGGCCGTAGCTTGTGAAATTACTGGGCAAAAGAAACTTAACATCTTAAGTTTCAAGGTGACAAGCGCAGTTGTAGTGCCGCTCAGAATTGTTGGGTTTTTCAATAATCTTGAGCGGCACGGCATTGTAATGGGCAGGACGTATCAATTACCATCAGCTGAACGTCCTGCTCGTCTCGTTCTTTATTTTCATACAATAAACTGCTGAAAATCAGTGATGAAATTGGGGCTATCCTAATCTGAATTCCAAAAATGCTGAGTGGGTGTCCTTTATTGAAATCCTATTTTAATTTGTTAATTTTGCTGTGTATATAATATGTTTTGTGTTGTGTTATGAATAAATGCATACTTTACTTGTAATTAATAGTGTATATTATCTACAGTGGCGTTAGTCAAATAATTTTGGGGTATTAATTTTAGAAAAAGAAAAGAGATATTGTCAGTGAAGCGGCGAGAGACGTGCGTAGATACCCACTTATGTAAAGCCTTTGAGCTCTTATAAGAGCACTTCAACCTCTTTTCTTTGCAGATAATAAAAAAGCACCCAAACACTAGTAACAATTGACAATAAACATAACGAATAAATTATTTGATTTTTATATCAATATAAAAATTATAGATGTCTCAAAATTTTTGTGCTTGACTAAACACAAAAGAGTTTCAATTCTGGCCTATATTGTTGCGATTAAGGCTGGATTCAAACTCGGGACCTCTAGCAAAGTGGGTAGGAACCACTGGGCTATATGGGTTGTCATATTTGTTTTAGCTTTCTTTCTTTTCTATGTTCTAGATTACACAACCCAAGCCCAAACATCTATACTAATAAATGGAGAGCCAGTGATTTCCTTTGGTTTTACTGCAAAAACTACTGAGCCGATTGGAATACTACTTATACTATAAGATTGACCGTGTTTAGGAGGTGGTCTTAAAATATTATATGTTGGTGATTACTTATTATGCGAAACTTAAATTTTTACTTAGAATATCTATCACTTAGCGTTGCGCAGAGAAGTCGCTTCATTGTGTGTCTTCTACCGCATTTATCACGGGGAGTCTTCCGAAAAGCTGTTTAACCTGATTCCTGCCGCCGAATTCCACCTTCGCACGACACGCCACAAGTTAGGATATCATCCTCACCATCTGGATGTGTGGCATTCCTCCACAGTGCGGTTTTCAAGGAGCTTTCTTCCACGTACTACAAAGCTGTGGAATGAGCTTCCTTGTGCGGTATTTCTGGGACGATACGACATGGGTACCTTCAAAAAAAGCGCGTACAACTTCCTTAAAGGCTGGCAACGCTCCTGTGATTTCTCTGGTGTTGCAAGAGATTGTGGGCGGCGGTGATCACTTAACAGCAGGTGACCCGTACGCTCGTTTAACCTCCTATTCCATAAAAAAAAACTATATATTCGTAATACAAATAGTTCAATCAATGATGTCTCTTTATATATGACAATTCATACAATGACAAGAATGAAACAACGTTTGCCGGGTCAGCTGTTGTTAAAAATGGCTTTATAATTTGTCCAGTTGCTCTTCCGGCATAATATAATAATAATAATATTGACACACATCTTACACAAATTATCTTGCCCCAAATTAGACTGTGTTATGGGTTGCGAGACAACGATATATTGACGAGCTATATGAACCCGGACTCTACCTCCTTTTCTTCAAGCGTTTTGATGTGAAACTTCGCTTGGACAACTCTAGCATCATTTAGTCGGTTAAGGGAGCGCAAACAATAAGAGCAAAATTTACCAGAGCAATTGATAAACAATTATAATGCTATTTAATATCAATTTTATTAGTTTCTGATTATAATGTACTCAACGAATTATCCTGAACTTTGTTCAGAAATCATCCTGAAATTCAGATTTGTCAGTGCGCTCAACGTAATCACATTTCAAGACTGTGAGTTCTCTATCCTATTTTTATATGGCACAGGAGAACAAACGAGCGTACCTGGTGTTAAGTGATCACCGCCGCCCACATTCTCTTGCTACACTAGAGGAATCACAGGAGCGTTGCATGACTTTAAGTTGTACGCGCTTTTTTGAAGGTACCCATATTGTATCGTCCCGGGAACACCGCGCTCTTTCCACAGCTTTGTAGTACATGGAAGAAAGCTCCTTGAAAACCGTACGTGGAGGACCGCTCTACTTCCAGATTGTGGGGATGATATCCTAATTTGTGGCGTGTCGTGCGAAGGTTGAATTCTGCGGCAGGAATCAGGTGAATCAGCTCTTCTTAATACAAGTATTTCTAATTAGAATTCCTACAGACTGAATGATGTAATAATTTTTTTTTACACAAACATTGGAAGAATGTAAATGTTAAAGTACTGCCCGGTGTTATCAAGTTACATCCTATAACTTATTCGGAATGGCTTCGCTAGTACACAGTACTGTTACAAGTAGTTCTTGTTCGCACATAAGAACTCAATGTCATAAGTTTGGCCGTAAAGATTAACGGCCTTACAAATAAACATGGTATAAAGTAATAGCTGAGAATAAACCAAGAATATGCAAAACGTTTACCAATAGACATTTTGCTTATGACTAGTTTATTCGGACGTATAACGTTTCCCGCGTTTATTTGCAAGGCTGCCTGACATTCGGAAAACTTTAGAATAATTATCATTGTGTTATTTATTTCTTTATTGACAGTATTGTCACCGATATAGTCAACATTTTGCATATACTTGGTTTATTCTCAGCTATTACTTTATACCACATTTATTTGTAAGGGCGTAAGAATATAATTTAACAAATTTAAATGACGCGAATGAGAAGAATCGAAGAGAGAGATCATGAAGTGGAGTAAGAACGGTCGGCCATCTGCCTAATATATAAAATACTAGCTGACCCAGCAAACGTTGTATTGTCGATATTATAATCGCGATACAAAAGTCACTGTTGATCGTAGATGGGTGAAAGTTTGAAGCTGTATGTATTTTTTAATGCTGACTCATAATCAAACAAATTAAAAAAAAATGTCAAAAAAATTAAAAAACAAAATTTCGTGGACCACCCTTAGTATTTAGGGGGATGAAAAATAGATGTTGTCCGATTCTCAGACCTAAACAATATGCACTCAAAATTTCATGAGAATCGGTCAAGCCATTTCGGAGGAGTTCAATGTTTAACACCATGACACGAAAATTTTATATAATTATATAAAGTAAAAGAATTAACTAAAGTGAATACAAAAGAAACACACACATTTTACTGTGCAATCCCACGTGTGCGGGAAGGGCTAACACATTACAGTACATATTACTCCAATGTAGTTACAATGCCGCCAATCGTACCTGTATGATTTAAATCTTACCTTCTATTAGCTGACCCGACAGACGCTGTTCTGTCAATAGAAAAAAAAATATATAAGTATTCGGGAATAATCTAGTTTAAAGCCATCGGAAATAATAAAAGTTAATGAGTTAAAATTGAAACATAAACGTGTTTCTGAATGAGTTTATAATTTTATGTACATAGTAATGAAATTATTTAAGGATTCATAACGTATTTGTGTGAACAAAGTTTACATTACCGCTTTATACATGACAAAATTTTTAAGTATTAAAATGGATATTGTATATTATCCGTAAGAGATAGACATATGCAATCGGGGATTCTGTAGGCCTTTAAAAGATACACAATTCCACCATACGTTATTTTGTTATATCTGAAAGGGTTTAGACAGTGTTTTCGTTGAAAGCCCCCAGTAAATATCGTTAATGTATACAAATATGTAGACAAAACCTTAACTAATTACATACTAAAACGTTCCTCGAGAACCACGCTATCCATTGGTATGAAATATGGTGCAGTAGTTTTTGAGTTTATCGCTAACGCGGTGGATGACTTTGATTTATAATAATATGTAGTTATATACATACTACTTGTAATTAATAGATGTATCTACCTATAGCTTCAATTGTACATTATATTTTGTGAGTGGTCTTCAATTAATTTAGTAATTGATAAACACTCCTATATAATATACTGTTGATACAGTGCTTATGTCAATCTTACCACAAAGGCCTGGATGCATTTAAATCCTGCGGGAGATGAGCTTGTGTCTCCTGGCTTCAGGCTAATAATATTCAGAATAATAATAATATGCGATCAAAAACATAACTTGTAAAAAAAACTAGTTTCGCAACTCAGTTACTCTACCGTAACATGTTGTGAGATCCATGTAATACCAAGTCGGTTAACTTAAGGGCCTTCTGTCTTAAGTCATAACGTTATTAGCCAACCTAACAACATCTTATAGTGACCATATCAATATTGAATATAATTTATGTTTTGAATATATAAATTAATTTCGCCATCGCATGAAGACACATTGAATCTTTTTTATTCTTTTTTTGAAAATTTCAGTTATATGTGTTAGAGCAGTTAGTAATAATAAAACACAAAAATAATATGTTTACATTGTTCACTGAACAAACAAATTTGGTCCCTTCACCATTGTTACGTATCTCTTCCGGGGGTAATACGTCATAACAGCCAACAAATCACAGCGCATTATTTCATGGAACGAGGGTATAGAAGAGTAGTTTCTGCCAGAGTTTTGCGAGTCAACATTTTCTGAGGATGCCTCGTGTAGAGGCGAAACACGTGTCGAATTGGTTAAAAAGAGAAATAAGACTAAAGAAAACTCAAAAAATTTGCATTTTTTTGTCATCTCACAAGTAAAACATATTATATTAAATGAGATTGTTTAGTGATTCTCCAAACTGACACGTAAACTTGCAGAACAAACATCAACTGCATAATTTGTAATCTCATATATATAGGATTACAAAGTTATTTATGCAGTTGGTGTATCTAGATAACTGGAACGAAATTGCAAACTAGTTTGGTGTTGCCTTGACTTATACACTAATTCTAAATTTGAAGTTACTATGTCTGCTGGAAGTGCCTGAGACTTTTGACGATCGGCCAGTCACTGATTGACAGAATTAAAAATTCAAATTGAATGAAATTTTCAATATACCGAGTTTCTACAATGCTTGCTTGGTAACTAAGGCTCCTAGTTCCACTACGTAGTATAGGGGGTCAAAAATGGCCTCAACTGTTTCGAGAAAAGGTACATCCGTGCCGCTTGTTTTTGCTCGACTTGATGCGAGATGTTACGCGTCCTTTCCGCAGTATGCTATTCAATCAATAAACTCATTTTATTTTTTTACGAAAATGAGGGATGAGACGAGCAGGTCGTTCAACGGATAGTAATTGATACGTCCTGCCCATTACAATGCAGTGCCACTCAGGATTATTGAAAGACCCAAAAATTCTGAGTGGCAATACAACTGCGCTGGTTACCTTGAGACATAAGATGTTAAGTCTCATTTGCCCAGTAATTTCACTTGCTACAGCGCCCTTCAGACCGAAACACAGTAATGCTTGCACATTACATATGTAACCGTAACCTGTATCCGGTGCAAAGGAGCCTTCCACTGGCCAATGTAGCAGGGCTCTGAAAAGTTTTGTGTACAAAATACAACTGGTGCTTAATTTGAATCAACCCAATGGAAAGTTTTACAAAAATCGTTGATTAGTTAGCTCTTGACTCACATGACTGATCGACGTAGTGCTTATCTAAAATTGAAATTACTAGATGTTAATTATGTTGATGTGGAACATGAAAACGCGCAGAATCAAAGTACCTATGCACGAAACAGATATAAACAAAATCATTTAAATGATTTATTCCTCGTGCTATATCTACGTTTTTGGAGAGAACAATTTTGTAAATCTTACATAGATGGCTTTGACAATTAATTATTAAATAATGAATATGTCTGTACGGGCTCGAACCCTTTGCCTGACCTAATAATGGACGAAGAAACCAAAAAAATAATAATAACGACGCAAACGTCAGAAAATTTTATGAATCAACCTAAACCTGTTACCTTTGTGTTACATTGATGCACGCGCATCCTAAAATTTCACTCTCATCATTTTTTCATAACGCACCTAAATAAGTATAACTTCAAAAAGTGCCCGTTGGCTCTAATGGGGTGATAATGACCTTAAGCTTTCCTACGCCGCGTTTCTATATTGTAACAATACATCTACCTTTTAAACAGCACTTAAACCCAAAATCAACTAAATACCAGCTAAGTATAACAAATCAAAGAAGACGCAGTGTTGGTAGGCCACAAGATGGACCGACGATCAAGATCGCCAGAATAGGTTGGATGTGAATGCAGAACCGATCATCATGTAGATCTTTAGGTGAGGCCTTTATCCAGCAGTGGACGCCTTATGGCTGGTGATGATAATAAATCAGGCATTGCAAGAGACCTAGTGTCCTTCAATTGCCTAAAAATAGGATAATTTATTTTATTATTTTATATGGATAATAGTAAAATGGCACAACATTGGTACGTATTGTGCTTGCTGTTTGCAAGGCGTGGCTTAAATGACTTCGGCCATCGCACTGCGCAAATTTACATATTTTCCTATCACAATTTCATATTCATTAAGTGTGTGTTCGTAAATTCATAATTCTGCTAATATTATAATTAGTTAATATATAATTAGATGAATATAATATAATAAGATGAAGCCACAACCTGAGAGTTGAACAAGAGTTGAAGGTTCAAGTCCCGCATCGTTCATAAAATTGTGTTTTCAGTTTTATTTGTGTAATAAATCCCAGACGTAAAGTTTATCACTTTAAAAACACAACAAACTGTTAACTATGTCAATAATGTAGTAAAGGAACAATAATGGTCCTAAAACGCTGCCTCGTTGTTAATAGTTCTGTGGTCTGTACTTTTTGTTGTTCTGTGCTGCTATAATAGTTCTGTCAGAAAAATAATAAGTCTGATTTCATTGATTTTTCATCATTCAAATAATAACAATCAGCATCACAACACAAAACCTTTACATCAATCAATAATATAGAAAAAATAAACCGTAGTTTATATATTAACAATAATATTAGTATATTATTTAGTGATGCTTGTTTTGCACACCGTAACAAAGCGACGACGTGACGTCATCGACGTGAAGTCCAGAGATTATGTAACTGGATAGTAGATTTAATCTAACGAAAGCCATCTTTTCATACAAAACTCTGTTTTTTGAAAGAATAGAGAATTAATATAAACATGGAGACCTTTTGATCGCTCAGTCTTCAGACAACAGCTAACCTATTATAAAACACTGACCTATTTCATCTCGACGAAAACCCCTTTCTCGGCTTTCCTCTAATTTGTTAATTCATGTGTAAGAAGGGTCGTGAACCGTGACTGATGACGTCAAACATACTGCGCCATTATATTCATTAAAGGTTGTGTTATAGGCACTGTCGACTATTCAGACTTTAGCTAATTAGGCTTTTATTTATTAAGAGCATTGGTAACAAGAACATCAACTCAAACCACCACACCAGTGCTTTGCACAAACTTTGCAATCTTTGCACAAGATTCCGGCTAGATTATGGGTATCACAACGGCGCCCATTTCTACCGTGAACTGTTTACACATTACTGTGTTTCGGTCTGCTAAAGGGCATCGTAGCTAGCGAAATTACTGGGCAAATGAGACTGAACATCTTGTCTCAAGGTGACGAGCGCAACTGTAGTGCCGCTCAGAATTATTGGGTTTTTCAAAATCCTGAGCGGTACTGCATTGTAATGGGCATGACGTACCATCAGCCGAACGTCCTACTCGTCTCGTCCCTTATTTCCATAAAAAAAAAACAAAATGCAATAAAAGAAGAACATAAAAACCAGTTAGGTTTGTGGGTAAAAAATTCTTGATGATGGTTAGACCTCAATTTTATTTCTTTCCGTTATTCATAGCGCGTATACTATTGGCTGTGCTCAGTCGTAAGTGCGCGCTGATTGGTTTAAAGCAACCAATAATATCGCACTGGATGCGCCGGTATGTTTAAATAAAATAATATGTACGGATGGAGAATGTACTAATGAAGTTTATTATGAATTATATGTCAAATCAAATCAAAATCAAATCAAATATTTATTTATTATTACAACAAAATACAAAATACAATCAGTGTTGGGGTCTCCTTTTAAGCAAAGAGTTGCCTGTAGTAGGAGGCCCCGCTCTTCCATAGCAAAAACATAATAATGAGGTGTAATAATAGATAAGTTGAACATAACATATACATAATTAATTAACTAAGGGAAAAAAAAATCTACTAACAATAATATACTAAAAATCTATTTATTTGTAATCTAAACTTAATGTGCTGTGTGTGTGTGGGTGTGTGTATGTATGTATGTGATTGTATGTATTGGTGAGTGTGTGTGTGTGTGGGTGTGTGTGTTACTTTGAAAGAAAACTTAAAGATTTAGTACGTAACTATAAGTAGGTTTTCTGTGTCTTCATAATTAAATGACCTTATCCACTCAATTATTATTTTCTTGCATTCATAGTATGATTTTTCATATATATTGTTTAGTTTATTTATTTTATTATACAGTAAGGCCGCACGTTTTTCATACTGTATACTTGCAAACGATGTTTTGGTGTGAGGTACATGAGCAACAGTGTGTTTAATTCTCTTATTTAGTAATGTACTATTATAAGGAATAGTTTTATGTATTTTTAGTACCGTATGTACTATATACAACTTTCTAACTGTTAATAAGTTACTGTCAGAATAGATGCTGTGCGTGGGATGACGCCGTTTTTTAAAATACATAATTTTAATTAAAGCACGTTGCGCCCTTTCAAGTTCTAAAAATTTGGATTTTGCTGCGCCTCCCCAGATAGGTATACAATATATGAGGATAGACTGGACTAACGCTACATATATTTTATTCAGAAGATGCTTAGGCGTGTTTGCAGAATTTGAAGAATTTTCAGGAACAACGTGTCTTAAACTTCTGAAAATCCAGGTAAGTTTCCGAATTCTCTTAGTAAGTTGCTCAAGATGTGGGTACCAAGATAATCGCTGATCAATCACGATTCCTAAATATTTGGTGCTGGCAACTTTCCTTATAGTGGGGCATTCACAAGTTTTACCATATATTATGTTATCACACTTATGAACTCTAATATCAAAGTTCTTTGGCTGAGAGGGATTAGATATGCTGAAACAGATATAATCAGTCTTAACTGTATTCAGTGTTAATAAATTCATTTGTAACCAATTAGCTACATGTATTATTCCTGATTCAGCTTTTTCTCGAACCTCATTCCAAGAACTTCCGCTAAAGACAATAGCAGTATCATCAGCGTAAGATAGTATACGAGCACCTTCTATATTCATGTTGCAGAGGTCATTTATATAAATTAAAAAAAGGGTAGGACCTAGAACACTGCCTTGAGGAACCCCAAAGGATATTATCGCATCATCGCTTACATTCTCACCAACCCTTACTCTTTGTGTTCTGTGAGTGAGATAACTTCTAAATAATTTAAGCTGTGTTCCTCTTATTCCGATCTTCTCTAGTTTGTCTATAAGATTTGGTATTGAGACGGTATCAAAGGCTTTTTTAAGGTCTAAGAAAACAGAAATACATTTGTTACCTTTGTCTAATTGATCTGTCACTAAAGTTGATAAAGAAGCTACTGCATCCTCTGTCGATTTACCTCGTCTAAACCCAAACTGGAATGGAGATAATATATTAAATTTATTTAAAAATTGTACCAACCTATTATTCAGTAGCTTTTCTATTATCTTTGAGATACACGGTAAAACAGATATAGGTCTATAGTTATTAATATCATCCTTATCCCCCCCTTTATGAATCGGTGTAATTATAGATCGCTTGAGGAGGTCAGGAAAAACACCTTTTTCAAAACATAAGTTAGCTAGATGAGTGATAACATGTACAACTTCATGACGTATGTGTTTCAAATAGCTCGTAGGTATGTTATCCCAACCCGCTGCACTAGACGACTTAAGACCAATTATAATTCTGTTTATCTCCTCTACGTCTGCCTCCAGTAAGATCATAGAATGTGGTATTGATTGATTATTGTCATTCTTTAAGGATTGCACAGAAGGTGGAATTTGTTGAGCCAGTTGTGTACCAATGTTAACAAAATAATCGTTTATGAAATTCACCGACTCTGATGCAGTGTTTTTTATGTTGAATAATTCTGAGTTTGAGTTATTAGTTTTATTAGAATATGTAATTAATTTAATATTTTTCCACAATAGTTTATTATTGCTTATGGAGTTAGCTAAAAGATCCCTTTCGTATTTCCTTTTAAGTTTTTTTATTAAATTATTACAATAATTTCGGTATCTAGTATAAGTTATTTTAAGTATTACGTTGTGCGGTTCCTGACGACATTTTTTTTGTAATTTATTTCTATTTTTTATGCAGCGTAATATACCCGAAGTTATCCATGGTTTTAAAGTACGTTTATTGTTTGGGATTCTTGTATTGGTGGTGTTAGTTAAAATTGATTCTGTTAACATATTAATCAGTTTATCAGTCAGTAGGTTTGGATCATGACAGAATAGTAATTGAGGTAAATTTTGATCTATTAGATATTTAAGGGCCTTATCATAATCTATGATTGTTTTGATTTTATGAGCATTATATTTTAATTTAAGTTTAGATAAACGTAAGAAGGTCGTAAAGTGGTCAGTAATAGAAGTATGGAGAATCGCTATATCTGCCGAAACATTCTTTTTATTAATTTTTAACATAAAATGATCTAAGCATGTTTTATCTCTGGTGGGTATTGTGTGTCCTGGGAGAAGCCCATGCGTTGCCAGCATATTAAGGTAGTTCAATCTATTCCTATGCTGTTGGGAAGATTCTATGTCTTTATAAATAATATTAATATTTATATCGCCAGCTAGTACAATGTTTTTATGAGTTGTTAATGTACCAAGATGGGTACTTAGTGATTCTATAAAGGTATCAGTGTTAGTGTACGATGGGGAGCGATATATACATAAGATTGTATTATTCAATATGTCTACTTGCATACATGATGCTTGAGATAGCATGACTTCCTTGACTTTATGTCTGAGTTCTTCTTTAACATATATCGCTACTCCATCGTTTTGGTTATTCTGCCATGTGGTATGATATGCACAGTAATTAGATATTTGCGGTATTGGTTTATTACTTGCCTGCATTCTGTCAAAATGATAACGTCAGTTTGAAATTTAAAATCTGCCAAAGTTAGTAGAAAGTCGTCAAAGTTGCAATATATACTACGGATATTCTGTGATATAATAGTCAAATCATTTTTATTAACGTTTAAAATTTTATTTAAATTTGAACTATCACATTCAAAAGTACGCGCGATTTTAATTTTGTCTATTTCCTGTAAAGCTTCAATTATATCAGCCATTTGTAATAAGAAGAAAATAATAAATTTTGTAAATAAAATAAAATGGGTTGTATGTTAATGAATGATGAGGATGTACTAGTATACCAAAGTGATATTTGTACAATCTAAGTGTGCAATATTTATAAGTTTGAGTGCAAGATGTGTGTATGCAATAAATATGATTATAAATAAGAGTGAAAGGTGTATTTATTGTTGTGTTGGGTGTAAGTTTTTTGCGAGTGAACGTGTGTAACAGTTTTATATATGTATAACAAGAATGACTACATTTATGAACTAAACTACTATGACTAACCAGATATCTTATGACTACAAGAACAGATAGTCATTTTCTTAAAAGGAGTTGGTGAACTTGCTCTTCACTTCTGATCCGAATTATTGGGGAGTTCTCGTCCTTCCTCACAAAGACCTTGCCATATGCCGTCCAGCAGAACTTGTACGCCATTGATTTTACCAGATCGCGAGCACGAAAATGTAGCCGTGAGCCCTTCATCGTTAAATGTTCTCCTAAGAAAACCGGTGTGTCTTCTTGGAATTTTAGGCCAAGATGCTTACAACATAACTTATTTTTCTGCCTCACATTAAAAGACTTACCCAGCCTTAGAAAATTGGTTTTTATCAATGTGGAGCCGGTTTCCACAATAATTGGGCTCGGTTTATCATTGTTTTTTCCTCGTACTCTGAATATATCTTTGATGTCGGTTTTACTTATTTTACAATCTATAGTTTGTGAGAGACATAGGGCCATTTCAATAAGATCCTCTTTCGTTTCGTTTTGCTTTTTAGGCACGTTTTTTATCTCAAAGTTAGCTTTGCGGCTTCCCATCTGTAGGTCTTCAATTTTATCCTCTAAAACAGCTATATACTTTTTGTCTTCTCTGGATTGGTTCTCCAACTGTGCTATCTTCTTTTTAAACTCTTCGTTTTGCAGTGTGAGGTATTCCATCGATTTTCCGATACTAAGGTTGGACTCTTGTATATCCTTCAGAGCCGCTGTAACCCGCTTAAGCTCCTGTTCATTTGTATGCGAGCTGCGTGAGATCATTTGACGCATATCATCTCTGAGTTCGTCCAATTGCTTAGTGATTGCGTCATTAAATTCATCTCTAGATCGCTTTAAGCGTGGAAACACATATCTTTGCGGAGTATTAGTAACAATTCCCGTCAGCTGAATATCAGGATCTGACGCGGATTTAGTCATATCCGAATCCATAGTGCTACGGGAGTACAAAAATATGTTTTATAATGTGTGCAAATCTTGTGAATAGAAGTATCAGCAGCTACGCCTACGAGGGTGTCAACAAAATGTAAGGAGGCGGGTCACGATCTCACCAATCTTAATGAAGCGAGGCGGGGCTGCGCTCGCGCATTGATTACTGTAACTTACTTGCTTGTAAGTACGCTTCTCGCGACGACGACGTCTTCTTGTCTTATGCGCTCCTGGTAACTCGCGTAATTGATTTAAGAATTTTGAACGATATATTCGTTTATTTTAAACACAAATATAATAAATTTTAACACGTCTGCACCGTGCAACTGGCGTAATTGATTTAATGATTTTGTACGAAATATAATTTAAACAGAAATGTAATAAATGATCTTGTTACACGTCTGCACCGCGCAGTGGTCCGGGGGGAAGAGGATTGTATTGACTGATGTACAATAAAATGTTAATTTTATATTATACTACTAATTTTATATTATATTATATTACACTAGTAATTATTTTATACTACGAATGGAAATTGTTCCAACCAAGTGTCTCACGAGCCTCACAGATAGTTTTATGTTACTATACATATTATTTATATAAATTTAATTTGAACAAAAATTGACGGACGGTGCTGGCTCGAAACCGCGCTTATCGAGTTTCGTCCGAGCGCTCTTATCAACTGAGCCAACCGTCCGAGTGCTGCATCGATCGTAAATCTCAGTATGTCTTTGTTCAACTCTCAAGTTGTAGCTCCATCTACAGGATCTACTTTATAGTTGATTACATGCTCAGCCCCAATAATTGCATATCAGGAAATCGACTTGAGATGTCGCTCTTTCGAATCTAAACAGTTTGTAATTTTTTAACGGACGGCACCAAATAGATGCGGGTTCGAATCCTACATTGTACATAAATAATGGTACAAATTAAATTTGTATATTTAAATCCAGAAGTGATCGATATCACTTAGAAATTACAAACTGTATACTATATAATTATATTTAAAACACAAAATTTTTCAAGGGATAATTTATGCACCCATGTACTTATGTAAGGCCCAAAAATAATTTTGAAATTTTTTGTCGTTCGTGCATTTGTGTACGCTAATCTCACAAACTTATTTCCGGATTTAAATTTTTTTTTTGCACTGATGTATTGTAGCAAACTCACACTGATAGTTACTATTTATTTCAAAACAATCAGTTGAAAAACAAAAACAATAAGTTAACAAAACAATTACGTGCAGAAAATTATTAAAAAGCATAAAAAATGTGAATAGATTCCAATTCTGTGTATTATGAACGAGAAAGGACACACAATAATAACAACTCTCAATTGCGGCGATTAAAGGCAATTTATTTTGTCCATCGAGGGAGAAGTGATTTTATAGGCTATTATAAAAGTGGTTTTCTTCGAGTTGAGACAATTCTTTCGTCTTTACTATTATTTTTATTCTGTGTCATGGTCAGAAACAAATGTCTCCTTTTTTTTATGGAATAGGAGGACAAACGAGCGTACGGGTCACGTGTTGTTAAGTGTTAACCACCGCCCACAATCTCTTGCAACACCAGAGGAATCACAGGAGCGTTTTCGGCCTTTAAGAAAGGTGTACGCGCTTTTTTTGAAGGTACCCATGTCGTATCGTCCCGGAAACGCACAAGGAAGTTCATTCCACAGCTTTGTAGTACGTGGAAGAAAGCTCCTTGAAAACCGCACTGTGGAGGACCACCAGACATCAAGATGGTGGGGTTGATATCCTAATTTGTGGCGTCTCGTGCGAAGGTGGAATTCGGCGGCAGGAATCAGGTTAAACAGCTCTTCGGAACACTCCCCGTGACAAATGCGGTAGAAGACACACAATGAAGCGACGTCTCTACGCAACGCCAAGTGATCCAGCCGTTCACAGAGCACTGGGTCCCCGACAATACGAGCTGCTCTGCGTTGCACGCGGTCAAATGGATCGAGCTGATACTGGGGTGCGCCAGATCAGAGATGGCAGCAATACTCCATGTGTGGCCGGACCTGCGCTTTGTAGAGCGCTGTGGGCCGGCTTGAAGTATGTTGCTGCTTGTTTGTTGATGTTATATTATTATTATTATTATTATTATTATTATTATTATTATTATTATTATTATTATTATTATTATTATTATTATTATTATTATTATTATTATTATTATTATTATTATTATTATTATTATTATTATTATTATTATTATTATTATTATTATTATTATTATTATTATTATTATTATTATTATTATTATTATTATTATTATTATTATTATTATTATTATTATTATTATTATTATTATTATTATTATTATTATTATTATTATTATTATTATTATTATTATTATTATTATTATTATTATTATTATTATTATTATTATTATTATTATTATTATTATTATTATTATTATTATTATTATTATTATTATTATTATTATGATTTGGGGATTTCAATGCACTTAAATCCTAGGATCTATTGTGCCCCCCTTCTTGCCAACAAGCCTTATACTTGAGATACAATGTCTCATGAGTTTCTAGCACTATATTTTGCGGCGGAAAAAGTCAAAGTCAAATAAACTTTATTTAAATAGGCTTAAAATAAGCGCTTTTTAATCGTCAGTATAAATATTTCTTATAAACTACTGAGTTTACCATATGTTCGTAAAATGTTGAGCTCGCGAGAAGAGTATATTATAAGAAACTCAACGGTCATTCTTTTCAATAAAATAGAGTATTTTACAATGACTGTAATATACTAAAAAATAGTTTGTAAGGTGCTGCATCCAATATATCAGTCGTGTTTGAATAATATAAATTATTTCATGAAATGTAATAAAGTATAAAATGTATAAATATAAATTATCGTATGCATCAACCTTTATAGCTTGAATACATTAGTTGTGTAAGGATGCTTCGTGAACATGATGGTTATGGTTAATATCACAATTAATGCAACAAATACAATGATTAATTAAAGCAGGTCGACCTGGCACCACACTGGCATCACTGGAAAAGGAGTGGATATAACATTACCGACACAGAACCTTAATATGACTGTCATTGTAATAGAAAATCGATATTGTTGTAGGCATTGCCAAAGTAACGTTCATTTGTCACGCGATTCTGTAATCGACCATAGAATTTGTTAATAAATTAACCTATCTATTTTTTATGTCAGTAATTGGATAGCGAACGTGTGGGTCATTTTATGGAGGTCACCACAGTCTATTGCAATAATGCTATTGCCTTATTTTCACTTCGTAATAATCACAGACCTGTTCACTAATGCAGGAATTCTGCCATACTTCTAATCGGTATAGGTACCGACTAGATTGGGTCTAATTGGAGATCATTTGTTGTCATTTGTTTGGTGATTGTGATGAGTTCGCGCCCATTCTAGCATTGTGTGCTTGAGCTCGCAGTGCATTCTTAACGTCACTTTTATCTCATAAAATTGTAATGGTATATCTATAAAATACCGTACTAGACTAACGGCCGTTTTCAATAACCTATGTATCCTTAGTTTAAGTTACAAGAGGTAGACAAATCGATCCTTTTACCCTTACTTACATTTAAATAACCAATCGCCATAAAGCATTGGACTATAACTATATTAGACATAATTATGGATAGATAAGATCTTGTTATTAAACGGTGACAGCAATGAAACTAGAGATACGTTCTTAAAAACGGCCGTAAGTCTGCTTAGTCCCAGTATCAGCTATTTGATCTTGTAAACTGTCAAAAATTCAGTACGCTGCGAACAGTTCAATATTATCGGATTGTTTAGACATTTAACTTCATTGTCTATCTGCTATAGTAACCTCCGGCCACCAAATTACCAATAAGCCACTTTACGTCACAAACTTAAACACAATCCTCATCTAGGTAAATAAAAATAACAAGAGCACGGTTACTTTTGCAGTACCTACCTATCTAATTCCGCGGTTAATAATATAAAGATATCGAAGATAAGAAAATTTAATGTACTCTTATATTGTTTCTGATTCTTAGGTTATTAGTATTGCATTGTGTAGTATTAGAGCGCTTTCGCATTACATCCGATCAGAGTCCGATCCGCGATCGTGAAAATACAGATCAAGAAATCTCGGACTGAATTCGGATATTACTTACGCTCTAGTCCGATCTCTGATTCAATTTCAAGTAATTCAGGGGCCATTTTTTCGGCATACGGCATTCTACGCGGAGCCACAGCAGAGCATTCACGTCGTTGATCATGAGTCCTTTTAATCGGTCAATTAAGCGTCCAGATATTGACATCTGGACGCTTAATTGGGACAATATATAATTGTATTAAATATATTATAAACGTACGTTTGTATTATTATAAACCTTGCTTAAGTTTTATACAGTTAATAATTATATCATTTTGTCGATTTAACCAATTAGCCGTTATTTAGCCGGCTAATTTTAAACGTTTAGCTCTACCTACTACTCTATCCTACCGCCCCGCTGCCTCTGTGCTCGCAACTCGGAATCTCGGATTCGATTCGGACGCAGTGCTCGAAAGTTAATACAAAGGCTACTTGGGTCCGTCAGTAATCTTCTCTGGGACGGTGATGAACGGTTGACGGAAAGAAATCGGATGATGGAAGCCGGTCTAGTTCGTAATCGTAGAAATAGTTCTACTCGATCGGACTCTGATCGGAAGTATTGCAAAAGTACACTTAGGGTGACGGGCGCAAAAAAAATACTATTGAGGACATACTGTTTACAACATAGGAATATTCTACATATATTATGAATTATTATTATTATTATTATCTTAAACCAATATAAAGTGAGTTACGCAATCACTGATACCCATACCACAAGTTAGATCTTATCATGGGTATCAGAGTTTCAATTCAACATTGTATTTTATTTAAAATAAGTTTATTTTTAAGACGTAGTACATATATATTTAAGTGTTGTGAACCTCTGTTTTATGTGAAATAAAGTTTTTTATTATTTATTGGAACGAAGTTCCTTACGACAGGCTTGGAGGAGATAGGGATTTTGCTGCGGGACTGAACTGAAAAAATGTGATAGTAAAACCGTAAGAAAAAGTCCGTGGAATATTATTATTATTACCTTACATCATTTTGTATTGTGTAACGACACTGTTATGGGTAGGCTATGACGGTTGACATTATTTTGGATTTATTGGACAGTTTTCGAGAAACTTTCTCACCAAAAAGCTATACCAAAAACTGTGAAGTAAGCTTTGTTGAAACTCACCTGAAAGATTGACAGCGCTTGTTATTCCAAGAGGGAATGGGGAGGAGCGGTAAAAGCCAGTAAACCGACGCCTGTTTTCCTACATGACTAGTACTTTAATAGGAGCAGTAAAAACAGTATTTAATAATAATAGTTTACTAGACCACAGTTAGAAAAAGTAAAGTAATGTTAATGTGTAAAGTTCTGAACGAGTTACGTTCAAATAAACACTCGTAACTTTGTGTTGAAACCACAGTTTCAGATGCAATCTCGAGTGAGGTATACTCATTAAAACCAACAACAAAACTTTTTTACCGTAAAGCAATTGTTACAATGATTATTCTTGCATAGAAAAATAATAATTTCATGTTTCAATTACCTTATGTGCATCTTTTGCACTCAATCAACAATGCAAGGTCGAAATCTCCCTTGGTAAAGTTGAGTTCTAAATATTTCCAGTTTCCATGACTCTGGTTCAAAGGTTCTATTGATTTTAAATATTAAATCTTCAACAATAGCTTTTAATTTAAATGATAACTTGTTATGGGATAGCCTTACGTCACGAAGCGGGGTAGACCGCTTCGATCAGAATAAAATCAATTTAATCAATTTAATGGCTTTAAAATAATTGTTTCAAATTGCTCACTAATTATTTTCTGAAAACCTCCTAGTGTATTTGTTTATATATTACTAATTTTGTAATAAATAATAAAAAAAAAGTTTTCAGAAATAATCGGACGTTTTCGAGATTTTTTATTTATTTTGCTTTCTTCGTCTACTATTACGATAGGCAAAGGGTTCAAGCCGATACAGCCATATTCGTTAATATTCAAAAATTAATTGTGCAAGCCATATTTGCAAGATTTTTGGAAGACATGCAATTTCATTGCTTAATATGGCTAAATACTAATTCTAATGTACACATTCAAGAAATGTAACTAAGAATAAAATATATTTTATGATCAATAAAAGATTTTATTAATAAATAACCTTTACTTACATAACCATATTAATAACATTAAATTAATAAGATAAACAATTTCAATATTTAATAGTCCAACTTAGATTAGCTTAAGTTATCACTTATGTTAGGCGTGCCGAGATGCACACTTTTTTTAATATGAGTGTCACACATTTCAATAAACTTTTAAAACAAATCAAATGTAATTATGTAATAAACTTGAATATAAATTCTTCTATAAATAAACATTACTAATTAATACCAACTTTACGTGTGCCTTGCAACACGTGACCTTATCGATACACGTGTATTATTTATATAACAGCAATGTCCTTTGCCTGAGTGTACTATAATTAGCAATGTGATTATGAGCACTATTAAGTGAGAGTTTCTATTGCGTAACTGGCTACGTAACCGCTACGAGTATGGCAGTGATCACTAAAGGTCTGATAACCGACAACATTTGTCCTGCTCTCCATTAAAAAGTACATCTACAATATGTGACCACATGTGCTATTGACTTAGAGCTACGCCTACGTTTACTATCGAGCTACAGCTACGCCGTGTTGCTTGTGGCCTACATTTATCATTGAGTTAAATAAAGCTACGCTAATGTTATAATATATAATGTGTGCCCTGCATACGTCTATCATTTTTAATACGTTAAATAATACAGCTACGCCGTGTGCTATGTATCCTACGTTTAAAATCGACTTACCTTCATCTACGCTGTGTTGCTATGTGACCTACGTTTAAAATCGTGTTACCTTCAGCTACGCCGTGTTGCTATGTGTCCTACGCTCAAAATATAGTTACATACAGCTACGTCATGACGCTATGTGACTAACGTTTAAATCGAGTTACCTTTACCTACGCCATGATGCTATGTGACCTACGATTAAAGTCGAGTTACATACAGCTACGCCGTGATACTATGTGACCTACGATTAAAGTCGAGTTACATACAGCTACGCCGTGATACTATGTGACCTACGTTTATAGACGAGTTATCTTCAGCTGCACCGTGATACTATGTAACCTACGTTTATAGACGAGTTATCATCAGCTACGCCGTGATACTTAGTGACCTACGCTTAAAATCGAGTTATCTTCAGCTACGCCGTGTTGCTATGTTTCCTACGTTTAAAGTCGAGTTACCTTTAGCTACGCCGTGATAATATGTGACCTACGCTTACAATCGAGTTTACTTCAGCTACGCCGTGTTGCTATGTTTCCTACGTTTAAAGTCGAGTTACCTTTAGCTACGCCGTGATACTATGTGACCTACGTTTAAAGTCGAGTTATCTTCAGCTGCGCCGTGATACTATGTGACCTACGATTAAAGGCGAGTTACATACAGCTACGCCGTGATACTATGTGACCTACGATTAAAGTCGAGTTACATACAGCTACGCCGTGATTTTATGTGACCTACGATTAAAGTCGAGTTACATACAGCTACGCCGTGATACTATGTGACCTTCGATTAAAGTCGAGTTATCTTCAGCTGCGCCGTGATACTATGTGACCTACGATTAAAGTCGAGTTACATACAGCTACGCCGTGATACTATGTGACCTACGATTAAAGTCGAGTTACATACAGCTACGCCGTGATACTATGTGACCTACGATTAAAGTCGAGTTACATACAGCTACGCCGCGATACTATGTGACCTACGATTAATGTCGAGTTACATACAGCTACGCCGTGATACTATGTGACCTACGATTAAAATCGAGTTCCCTTCAGCTACGCCGTGTTGCTATGTGTCCTACGCTCAAAATATAGTTACATACAGCTACGTCATGACGCTATGTGATACTTAGTAGAGTAGATACTTTAGCTACGCCGTGATAATATGTGACCTACGCTTACAATCGAGTTTACTTCAGCTACGCCGTGTTGCTATGTTTCCTACGTTTAAAGTCGAGTTACCTTTAGCTACGCCGTGATACTATGTGACCTACGTTTAAAGTCGAGTTATCTTCAGCTGCGCCGTGATACTATGTGACCTACGATTAAAGGCGAGTTACATACAGCTACGCCTCGATACTATGTGACCTACGATTAATGTCGAGTTACATACAGCTACGCCGTGATACTATGTGACCTACGATTAAAATCGAGTTCCCTTCAGCTACGCCGTGTTGCTATGTTAGGACACATACTCAAAATATAGTAACATACAGCTACGTCATGACGCTATGTGACCAACGTTTAAATCGAGTTACCTTTACCTACGCCATGGTGCTATGTGACCTACGATTAAAGTCGAGTTACATACAGCTACGCCGTGATACTATGTGACCTACGATTAAAGTCGAGTTACATACAGCTACGCCGTGATACTATGTGACCTACGTTTAAAGTCGAGTTACATATAGCTACGCCGTGATACTATGTGACCTACGATTAATGTCGAGTTACATACAGCTACGCCGTGATACTATGTGACCTACGATTAAAATCGAGTTATCTTCAGCTGCGCCGTGATACTATGTGACCTACGATTAAAGTCGAGTTACATACAGCTACGCCGTGATACTATGTGACCTACGATTAAAGTCGAGTTACATACAGCTACGCCGTGATACTATGTGACCTACGATTAAAGTCGAGTTACATACAGCTACGCCGTGATACTATGTGACCTACGATTAAAGTCGAGTTACATACAGCTACGCCGTGATACTATGTGACCTACGATTAAAGTAGAGTTACATACAGCTACGCCGTGATACTATGTGACCTACGTTTATAGACGAGTTATCTTCAGCTGCGCCGTGATACTATGTTTCCTACGTTTAAAGTCGAGTTACCTTTAGCTACGCCGTGATACTATGTGACCTACGTTTAAAGTCGAGTTATCTTCAGCTGCGCCGTGATACTATGTGACCTACGATTAAAGTCGAGTTACATACAGCTACGCCGTGATACTATGTGACCTACGATTAAAGTCGAGTTACATACAGCTACGCCGTGATACTATGTGACCTACGATTAAAGTAGAGTTACATACAGCTACGCCGTGATACTATGTGACCTACGTTTATAGACGAGTTATCTTCAGCTGCGCCGTGATACTATGTAACCTACGTTTATAGACGAGTTATCTTCAGCTACGCCGTGATACTTAGTGACCTACGCTTAAAATCGAGTTATCTTCAGCTACGCCGTGTTGCTATGTTTCCTCCGTTTAAAGTCGAGTTACCTTTAGCTACGCCGTGATACTATGTGACCTACGCTTAAAATCGAGTTTACTTCAGCTACGCCGTGTTGCTATGTTTCCTACGTTTAAAGTCGAGTTACCTTTAGCTACGCCGTGATACTATGTGACCTACGATTAAAGTCGAGTTATATACAGCTACGCCGTGATTCTATGTGACCTACGATTAAAGTCGAGTTACATACAGCTACGCCGTGATACTATGTGACCTACGATTAAAGTCGAGTTATCTTCAGCTGCGCCGTGATACTATGTGACCTACGATTAAAGTCGAGTTACATACAGCTACGCCGTGATACTATGTGACCTACGATTAAAGTCGAGTTACATACAGCTACGCCGTGATACTATGTGACCTACGATTAAAGTCGAGTTACATACAGCTACGCCGCGATACTATGTGACCTACGTTTATAGACGAGTTATCTTCAGCTGCGCCGTGATACTATGTGACCTAAGTTTATAGACGAGTTATCTTCAGCTACGCCGTGATACTTAGTGACCTACGCTTAAAATCGAGTTATCTTCAGCTACGCCGTGTTGCTATGTGACCTACGTTTAAAATCGAGTTATCTTCAGCTACGCCGCGTTGCTATGTGACCTACGTTTAAAATCGAGTTATCTTCAGCTACGCCGTGTTGCTATGTGACCTACGTTTAAAATCGAGTTATCTTCAGCTACGCTGTGTTGCTATGTGACCTACGTTTAAAATCGAGTTATCTTCAGCTACGCTGTGTTGCTATGTGACCTACGTTTAAAATAGAGTTACCTACAGTTACGCCGTGATGCTATATGTCTTTCGTATAAAATCGAGTTAACTTTGGCTACACCGTGCGCTATGTGTTCTACGATTAAAATCTAATTCCATACAGCTACGCCGTGTGCTTTGTGTCCTACGTTTAAAATCGAGTTACCTTTAGCTACGCCGTGTTGCTATGTGTCCTACGTTTAAAGTCGAGTTACATACAGCTACGCTATGTGCTAAGTGTCCTATGCTTAAAATCAAGTTAGATTCAGCTAAGCTTTCTGCTACGTGTACTACTTCTAAAATCGAGTGACATACAGCTACGCCGTGTGCTATACGTCCTACGTAAAGCATCGAATTACATACAGCGACGCCGTATGCTACTCGAATGTGTCCTACGCTTAAAATAGAGTTACATCCAGCTACGCCGCGTGCTATGTATCCTACGATTTAAATCAATTTTAATATTATAGCTACGCCGTGTGCTATGCGTCGTACGTTAATCATCAAAATACATACAGCTATGCCTTATGCTGTGTCCTACGTTTAAAATAGAGTTACAAATAGCTACGCCATTTTGCTGTTATAATCGAGTTATATTTAGCTATGGAGTGTTGTTGTGTATCCTATGATTATACTGTGAGATGTCAGAGCATTTACTGTGACGGTTTAAGTGAAGCAACACTAATATATGGTATAAGCGAAGGCTGTATGGGTATGTAAGGCTTTATGTTTCTGTATGTATCTCGGGGACAGTCACGTTGGAGTAACTGAAGGCTCTTGCTGTGCTTAATTTTGAGCACTTCACTGCCACAATTTTTATTACAACAATTATAAAGGTTGCGGAACGAGTCGAATATACGAAATATTGAGTTATAACGAACTGTTCTATGAATTTATGTAGTCATGTAGTCCCTTGACATTGTCGCCTAATTCATATTCTGCCAATATTCTAACATCAATCCCAACAGATTCTCTAAGGTATAATGTAATAATAACTAGACTATCTTTTGTGAATATTTTATAATTAGGCGAAAGAGTTATATAATACTAGCTGACCCGGCAAACGTTGTTTTGCCATATAAAGTATAATTCACGCGATAGTTTTATAAATAATAAATAGCCTATGTGTTATTCTGGTGTGTAAGCTATATTATTGTAGAGTTTCATCAAAATCCAATCAGTAGTTTTTGCGTTAAAGAAGTTCAAACATACATCCAGACATACAAACTTTCACATTTATAATATTAATAGGATTATGTTTGCTAGCAGAAGTTGAGTGAACAAACAAATCCTTGTTATGTTAAGGGCTCTTTCATAGATATTCAATTTTACAATAAAATACTAGACAGTGTACTAGAAATTCAATTGAGTTCATAAGAGTTGTTGGGTGAAGTAGTATGTTTTACAATGCACAAAATACGTGTGTTATGATATTCAAAATAATTGTAAAAGAACGTTATTCTGATGAAGTTCACAGTAAAATTTCTAAATTATACCACACCTTGGGTATGAAGCAATTTTCCCTACGCTGGCCAGATTTGAGTGTAATAAAATTTTATTTAAAAAAAAAGTTGAGTTATTTGATTATTTTATTTATTTGCGACCGTTCTTCTGATCGTGCCAGTTAAATTATGTGTTGTGTAAACATTATTTTGTTTTGGTCTAAAGGGCGCCGTAGCTAGTGAAATAACTGGGAAAATGAGAATTAACATGTTATGTCTCAAGGTGACGAGCGCAATTGTTGTGCCGCTCAGAATTTTTGGGTTTTTCAAGAACCCTGAGCGGCACTTCATTGTAATGCGCAGAGCGTATCAATTTCCATCAGCTGAAAGTCATGCTCGTCTCGTCCCTTTTTCCATAAAAAAAGGAAAACCTTTTCGATTTAGACATAAGTGATTTCAAACACCAATTTAAACCTAACACTTGAATTTGAATCCTTTGAGTGTAGTAAAAATAATTGAACCTGCAATAAAAAATTGTTTAACATAAAAAACAACTGCGAACCTTATTCAAAGAATAAAGCTTAGTGAACTTGTACAATAGCTTCATACAAATCCGCTCAATAGGAACTCAGTATAATATACTAACTTCGACACTTAATATAACTTTGAAGTACAGACCGCGTCCCCTGCGGTTCATTCATTGACATAATAAGGCTTTTCAAGGTTTAACATTTTTTCACAAAGCTCGCACTCTGGGACAATCCTATTGACCTTACTGAGATTAAAAGCTGAGTTATGGGTTGTGGCATTATAATGGCAAGTTTACACAGGGCGAGCTACTGTCCAACCAGCATTCTCTTACGCTAGTAGATCGGCTTGCCTGAGCTTTCTACATGATACACAATAGCTACTGCTTAACCATTCGAGTAAGTGACCGGGTTAACGTGTATTAATTAAAATTACGGCGATAAACTCCATGACAATAATAATGTTATTTCCAGAATTGGAAAAAATAAAGAAAAAACATTTATTTCAACACACACACAAATAACAAAATGAAGCAACTTAAAAATATACAAATATAAAAACGTGTGGTGTTTAAAAATGAGCCACTCAGCATGTGTTTCAACTTAAGTGTGGTGCAACGCTGATCTTCTGTGATTAAACTTACAACAATTAACTACTAAATTAACCTTAAAAACAAATTAACTACTAAACTAAACTTAAAAACAAAAATAAACTCAAAAAGAGTAATTAATTATACCTAATAATGACAAATAATAAAATAAAACAAAACAAAATAGCTCCTATTGGAAGATAAAAAGGCCATAAAAAAGCTAGGCGAGATTCTGTCCAACCAGTCAACAGCTACTCAACTCGTGTTCTGTTACGCTAGTAGCTCAACTCGCCTGAGCTCTCAACACAATACACAATAGCTGCTGGCTGCGCGTTAGTGATGTCAGGTTGACATGTTTTAATTAAATGAACGGGGATAAGGTACAATAATAATCATATAGTAAGAATTGAATGAAAATAATGTCAAAAAAAGACAGAAATAAAAGGGTTTAAACAAGAGATAAAGATAGCACACGAATAAAAAAGTTTCTACTCTCCACTGGCGAGCCAATGGCATGCACGACATAGTTTTCGGGCGAGCAAGCGAGAGAAAGCATAAGGTGTTGAAATAACGCATGCGAGTTACTCTCCAATACCCTACTATACTACGCTAGAATTAGTGCAGCGCAGTAAACTAGGCATAAGTACCTACGATTTTCTCGTAATTTTGTAAATCGGGATTCATTTTATTAGGAGGAGTATTTGTTATGTACTTTTTCATTTCCTGATATTATTCACTATCGTCTTCAGGTCGCATCTACCTTTCATACAAGCTCCCACCGTCAAATATATGAGACCACACAGTACACGCGAAGGCGATTCCCGGTCCATACATCTTGGTACTCAAATTTCGAGGATCAATTATGATTTTATTTCACGGGATAAGGCAGATATTATGTACTTTTACATTTCTTGACATGCTTCAACAGCTTGCATCTACCTACTACTACTACTTGAGTAGTCGCGGAAAGCCACACATCCAGATGGTGAAGATTATATTGTAATTTGTTGCGTGTTGTGTGAAGTTGTAATTTAGCGGCTGGGATCAGGTCAAAGTTCGTGACCAAATTCACTTTGGGGTATCCAAATGATTCGGAAACTGGCAGTGGGCAGGGAATATAGTTCGACCTTCGGCCCTCCACAATATGGACCGACTATCTAGTCAAGATCGCCGGAATACGTTGGATGAGGGCAGCGCACTTCGTGGAGATCTTTGGGGGAGGCCTTTGACTAGCAGTGCACGTCTTCCGGCTGATGATTATGTTCAAGTCAAACAGATCTTCCCAACACTCCTCGTGATAAATGCGGTAAAAGACACACAATGAAGCGATGTCAATGTCCTTGCCCGAAATCTGAGTATTCAAAAGGTCATCAGTCCACCGTCTGTTTGTTTCCCAACTATCCGTTTCCCATCCATATATTTCCTTAAGAGTCCTCCTATTACCAGTATAGCGAAATTTGTGTCCAGCCCATTACCATTTAAGTTTAACGTTTTCCTTTTTTTTTTTACATTTCCCTACAAGACTAACTTACTTGCAATATTTCATAGGTAGATCAACGGAAAACACACTATAAATTTAGATTCCCTTGAGAGTGTCGAAATATACAGTTTTTGTGTCATAAAAGGCCGTATCTTTTTTACATTAACTTAGAAGTTTGATACTTTCACATCTCCAAGAGACTACATCTGAGTATGTCGTTTAAATTTAAACTCGATTCTTCAACGCACTAATTCAACTATTTTTATTCAAAATAGGACATGACATCATTTATTGAAAATAAAAAAAAACTACCGCCTATTCCAAAATGAATGCCTCAGGCCTGAGATGAATGGGTGCAACAAACTCAGCGGGCTTTTTTTTCATCAAAAAATATGTTTACTAAGTAATGTTATACAATTAAACTAATTATTTAATAGCCTGAGGGCGGTCGCTCCATTCCCCATCTGTGGTATCATTAAGAAAGTTATTTATGTTCTAGTAACGTTTACCACACAAAATTCTTTTAAATAACGTTATACTTTTGTTTTGAACATTTTCTGGGTTTCTTGTTGTAAAAGCATATACATCTCCCCACAAAAGACTTACTAAATCGATTTAGCCGAGTAGTAGGCATTCTCGAGATAAAGGGTCCTGACAGACAGACATATGGAGAACAATGTGATCCTATAAGGGTTCCGTTTTTAATTTTCATTTATGGAATTCTAAGAACAGCAAAAGTGTCATTACTCAAAGAGAAGTCAGTAACTTAATTTCGCGTTCAACTGTACATGACAAATATCATTAGAACCGCGAAACCATGATATTTCATTAGCATTTTAAATTCGCTATGCGTTTTGCTGATGTAATATACCTTTGTCACGCGATTGTATTACCAGCTCCAGAAAAAGGTAATACGTAGCCTGGAACCTTTGTAGTATGTCATGCTCATGTCATCATAAGTATATTAGCAAAGTGTACCGTAGCTTGTTAAAATTCTGGACTAATAAAAGTGAACATCTTATGTCTTAAGTAAACTAAAACCCTGTTTTTTTATGAAAATAAGGGACGAGACGAGCAGAACGTTGAGTTGATGGAAATTGATACGCACTGCCTATTACAATGCAGTACCACTCAGGATTATTGAAAAACCCAAATAGTCTGAGCGGCATCACAATTGCGCTGGTCACCTTGAGACATAAGATGTTAAATCTCATTTGCCCAGTAATTTCACTAGCTACGGCGCCCTTCAGGCCGAAACACAATAATGTTTACACTTTACTGTTTCACGGCAGAAAAAGGCGCCGTTGTCGTACCCATAATCTAGCTGGCATCCTGTGCAAAGGAGCCTCCCACTGGTAAAAATGTTTCAATGCTTTTGACGGCAGACTGAATATACAGGGATTTATACTGCGCAAGTTAATAAGAAAATAGTGTTTTGGTATACGAATCATTTAACATACTTATGGAATTAATAGAGAACTTTTATTATAATGCTAGAAAAATATACTTCAATTAATGTATGTATAGGTATGTTCGTGTATATGTAGGTACGGTTTTTAATTCAATGTTAAAGACCCTCCATACATTTTAATTCGAAAGGAAACGCCGTGACCGAATGTCGTGTTGAAACTCATTAATCAGCTCCCGGGGCGGCGTAAACCGGAAACAACCAGTTTGTATTAATTTATTAAACAATAGGAGATTGGACAAATTGCTTAAATCTTTTATTTTTTGGTTGAACAAATAAATTTTCGTTAACATTATACAGTAACTTTTGAAAACTTTAAATTTTCTTCAATAGTAGGAGGCAATACAGAAAGGTGGTGATGACAAAAACTAATATAATATATATATTAATTTCATTTATTCTATTTGATATATATATAATATAATATCTATCAAATTGAATAAATGAAAACACACGCAAAATAATACAAGAAAATAATAATATACTATATATAAAAAAATTATATATTAATATACAATAAAGTGATGTATTTAATTAAAATAACGTGGGTAACACTGAAAATTTTTAGAACTGACCAGTTAGAAACGTTGCTAATGAAAACTTATTTTGATTTTCAATTTTAGATCTCTTTGGTGACCTAATGTTAGTTCATTTGTCATTTGTTTTTGTGAATTGGCGGCAAATCTAAAACTCTTGTTACACGTGAAAAAGACACTAACGCGAGAAAATTTTCGGTCAATGATTTATTATGACTTTCGTTGTGGGCTTACTCAACAACAAAGATATGAAAGGCTGCGATTATCATTTCTTAATGAAGCCCCATCTCGTGCCACTATTTACAATTAGTTAAAGTTTATTTATGGTCGTAGCAATCTCAACCATTATCCGCGTGAGGGACATCCTTTAACAGCGACTACTGAATATAGCATCAGTGCTGTGCGGCGCATGATAGAGGAAGATAAGAGAGTGACCTATCAGCAGATATGGGCAAGCCTACGCATTGGTATGAGTCAAGTTCAAAAAATATTACACGAACATTTAGGCGTCAGGAAGCTTTGTACCAGATGGATTCCCCATACTTTAACCGACGACAAGAAACACGTTCGCATGGACTGGTGTCGCCAAATGTGAGATAAGTTCAACGGCGTTGACTCAAATGCTGTATTTGACATCGTCATAAATAATGAAAGATGGATATATTGCTACGAACCCGAAACCAAAATACTATCAGCTCAGTGGGTGTTTCCTTTCGAGGATCGGCCAACTAAGGTAAAGAAAGGAAGAAGTCAAGGAAAAAAGATGATTGCCTGATTCTTTGGTCGGAAAGGTCATTTCATGACAGTTGTGCTAGAAAATGGAAGGAATGGAATATTTGGTCGACGCAACAATTAGTTACGGATTGAGTAGCTATGGACTAACTTTTACTACGAATAAAAAATAAAATCAAAACTTTGCAAATGAGAACATTAAAGCTCTTAGTGAACAGAAATATAAAAAACAAACCTAACGGGAACTATGAACGCTTGTTTAAAATATGTAATATTATTCCAATTGATAAAAACGTAAAATTATTAACGTTAATCGAACAATATCGAGATATAAATAAATTCGTAGTACAGAGAGTGCGTACCTACTCAACTCGGCTATCTAAAAAAAACAAGCTAGTGGTACCTAAAATATGTAAGTATTACGGTATGCGTAGCATGCAATGGGTAATATCTACATTAATAAATGAATTAACTACCCATATAGCGTCACAATTGTCGAATTGTAAAACAAAAAACCAGGCGAAAAGCTTATTGCGAAAGTTCTACTTAGCACAATGTCCATAATAAATAGACTTAAGAAATACTGGTAGGGACTATTAAATTGTCACACACAAAAACATGATTTGATTATTTTCTGCGCAGTTTGGCAGAATAATATGTATAAATCGCTTTGTAATGTTGTATCAGAAATAAATGATTAAAAAAAAATGTTACTGCAGACGGTATGTTGCTGTTTCCCTGTTGTCTTGGAAAAAATTCAACAGCAGCGCCCTCGAAGTAGGATCCTCCGTCACCACGACAATGCTTCAGCGCACTCCGAAAAACGGACTGTTGAATATTTGACTATGGCAGGTGTCGAGATAATGAGTCATCCGCCGTATATTCCTGACCTGGCGCCCTGCGATTTGTATTTATTCCCAAGAAGTAAAGATAAAATTCGAGGTATTCGCTTTACGAGCCCTGAAGATGCGGTGAAAGCGTACGAAAACGCCGTAGAAGAGACCCCTAAGGAAGAATGGGCCCACTGCTTTTCTCAGTGGTTCCATCGAATGCGACGATGTGTAGAGAGGAACGGAGATTACTTCGAAAATCAATAAAAGTATTGGCACCTTTCTACATTAAGCCGTTTTTCATTTTATAAACTTTTTCAGTGCTACCTAGGTACTGTGTAGCAGTCATTGTTATCAAAATGATCTGGACTGACCAGAGTGGGAATAACTCTCGTATTGACTATTCAGTTCAAACAAAATATTCTTACGGACTACATAGAAGCACAACTACAAGTTTGACAAATTTAAATGTCCAAACGAACCCATATCAAAGTATTCAGGATGAACCCTTCTCACAGCGATACAAATCAATTAAGTACACATAACAAAAGGTAAATAATGGTACGGTTTGTGACGTGCAGGCAGGAAATTGAAATGCGTAGCTTCAGTTAGAAATTCTAATGTTATATAAACACTTCAATATGGCATGTTGAGGAGAAGCATGGAAAAATTAATAATGTACTCTGACTGTATATATTCCAAGTCAAATTCAGAAATCCAAATTAAAATTACGCATGATCGAAACCGTTTTAAATTTGGGAGCATTTTTAAAATCCAATGTAGGTGTTGGGATAGATTCTTGATTCCAACTTACAATAGGGATTGATTTTGAAAGATTACAGTTACAAAAAATAGACAATTAACCGAAATAGATGTGGCGTGACTAGTTTAATTTAGTTATTTTCACAGTGTAATGTTCTATGATACTGACATGATAAGCACACGCAGTCTAAAGATGGAACCCACTTAAAGGTCCAAACTCAAACCCACATGCACACACGCACACACACACAGTTTCCAGATTTGTTTTAATTGTGCAATAATTGTATAATTTGGTTTTTAATCATTTTTGTTTATTTCTATATTGTTTATCAATTTATCTGCTAAAGAAGCTACGATATATTCCCAATAAAAGTGTCCTAAGATAACTTACCGGGAAGTCCACTAAAATGTCGGTCTTAGTGTGTCTTACATCTTTGTGCCGTTTGGTAACAAGACATTTGGCCCGTGGGGCCTAGAGGCGCGGAGAATGTACAAAGTACTATCTACGTGCCTCTATAGGGTAGCCCAAGTGCCGACAGCTATTTTGGTCAACGGATCAGCCTAGTTATCCAGAGCTGATAGAATGTGATTCACTGCAGCCCAAACTCTCTTGTAGTATTAGAAAAACTCAACATGTTCTAATGTTTATGTTCACACATGCAAAACATTAACACTAATTACTTTAATTTACGCACACTGACTCAATAACTAATCATTTCATATTTATTCAGATGGTGGACTTAGTATCCCGTAGCACAAATTAGGAGTTAAAAAATCCACGATCATAATGATACCACTCTTATTACAAGGTAATGCACCGTTTTCAAGAAAATAACAAAAGAAATCGTTACCTAAAATGGGTAAATGACGTAAATAAAACGGTACATGAGCGCTTTCATGGCGGAGGCTAGAAACTATCAATCGTTAATGAAAAACAGTAAAATGAAACGTAAAAAATAGTCTGGGACAGACTAGACGGCTTCATCCATAATATTTTTTAGACTAAAAGGCTAGATAGAACCCAGAGTTGTAAGGCCAGTAAAACACAAGAACTATTTTTCTTTTATTTCTTTTGTTTATTCCATTTTCCTATAATGTTTATTCCGTTTCTATCGTAGTTGCGTGAATGTTCCTGTGTTCTGTGTTTTATGTACGTGTTTTACCCGCTTAGAGGTTAGGTTATTGTGCTTTTTTCTCTGAAACGGTGTATTACCTTGTAATAAGAGTGGTAGCATTATAACCATGGACTAAAGCTCTATCAATTTCATTTAAAAAAAAAAAAAAATATTACAAATATTTTTTAAGTTTCAGTCCAGATTACTTCCAGTGAGACATGCATTCAAAAAATCTGACAGCTATGCTCTTTCAGTTTATGCTCTACGTTGAACATTGAAATCTACATAATATTATCGTAACCACGTAATGTCGTGAGCTCGTAGCATAGTCGGTTCTGGAGCTTTGTAGTCTTGTAGCCACGTAGTCGAATAATATTATTATATTTGTCAGCGAGGCAGCGTTTTATTGTCGGCCCGCCAGAAATCATAGCCGACAGATTGCGTTATTTAAAGTGCTATTATTGAAACTAAGTATGCTTTTGTTGGACAAGCCGACTAGACTCTTATTTCATATTGTTTCTTTAAAATTAACTAAAGTATGCAACGTGGTGAAGAATGCGACGGAGATCCTGAATGGGCTTCTAAATCATCGATAACGGCAGCTGTGTCCCAAGAAAACAACGTCTGGAAGAAAAGACGAAATCTACCAATCCCACTAAAACTAAGACTAGACTGATTTCCCTATTTTCCTGTATGGAGTAGAAACGTGGACAATCTTGAGCCGAGTTGTGTATTGGAGGCAAATGTTAAGAATACTGTGAATGGCGAAACGGACCAATACATCGATCCCAAACCAGCCCCGATTAAAAACTTGCCTCTCCATCGTATGAAGATAACAAATTCTTTCATATTTTGGCCACACAATGTACAGAGGCAGCGAACCGAAATACCGATGGCAAAAATTGAGGCAGATCATTTAATCTAGATACAACCCTAATGCTGATCCCAGAGAGAGAGAGAATGCTAACGATCGTTACGTAAGGTTCGTAGAAACTATACAATGTTTTTAGTTACGGAGCCGACACACAAACACTTCAAAAACTCTTACAATACAAACGCATATTAACATTCGTTAATTTCATTTAATTTTTTTTATATGTATAAGATCAAGTTGTGTTTACCTATAATTGGATCTAAATTACGATAGTGATTATTTAAATTATTTCTATGCTAAATTTTTGTATTTATGATGTAAATCTGTTGGTGAATCATTACATAAATAAATAAATTATATATTTTCGCTGTGGTTCACTGTGCCATCTACAGCACAGGTAGCGTTAAACGTTTAACGCAACCTTGTTGAATGTCGCATTAGAAGTTTCACCTCAATATATTGTATCGTGAAGGATAATATTGTTTAAAGGCTTTGAATAAATGAATTCCAGAGCAACGGATAACGTAATAATCATATTTACGTCATGAGTGTTCCCATCATATTCAGACGTACTTTCATTTATGTCAACAGTACTTGACGCGTATTCGATGATTTTAATAGTGCTTCAAGTCAAAACAAAACGTTTTCATAACAACGAAATTAAGTTGAAAATAAATCTTAAATTAAATTAAAAATTTATTTCGTACCTAAGTAGGCAATACGAAAGAGGTTTTTCGTTGAATTGAAAAAGTGTTTTTTCTAACAAGACTGGGTATTATTTACGCAATACATTATCATGTATCAAATGGAAAAATTGTGTGGATCGGGGCGTTTCCATTATTAAAATATGGTTGAGGGAGGCGATGGCTGGTCCGCTCATAGTGGTGTTCTGTCAGCGAGAACTTTGTTTCATGTTGTGAATTTAGAAATAATTATTTTTATAGTTATTATAATATATGTTTTAATAATGTTGATATAATGCTCCCATAGTATAAGTATGTTTAGGTACAGTGTGGGGATTGATGCATCTACTGTGCTCAATAATTCTTGTGTTCTTTTTTTTATTAATATACTTTTTTCAAATCACTTTTAAAATAATTTTATTCAAAACAGAATGTTAAATCACTTATTGAATTGAATTTCTCATTTTAGTTACAATATAATATTATGTAATATCGTACAATAAAATTTACAATTATTAATAGCCTGTGGGTGTTACCTCCTTTGGTATATAGGTTTTTATTCGAATTTTATTCAGGTTATCACGGGCCATTATTATATTATATTATCATTATTTTGCGTGGTGAGGTGGGTGGCTAATACTGCCAACCAAGCTCCTCAAGGTATTGTATCAAACCTCTGATGTCACCCATGACCTCGGGGAGAGTCCTCGGTGACCCCAGGTGTTTGGCCCGGAATGTAGCCACACTCGTACACTCCAGAATGACGTGTGCCATCCGCATTTCATCTGCCTCCATGCAGGCTCTGCACAGTGGACTGTCGGTGACACCTATATTAAACAGATGTTTGTTAAAAGGGCCATGACCCGTTACTATGTGAGTTATGTTTCGTAACCTAGGTCGTGGAAGTTTTACTAGCTCCATAATAATTTCTATAATGGTGAAGATGTAAATATTGATTTAAAAGAGTGGCCATGAGTTTTTTGCCACTAGTTCTCAATAAAACTAAACCTTTCCCGAAGAAGTGGTAATTGGTTCAACCTATTACTTTTGAAATTCATAAGTGTAATTTTTTTTCCTAACGAAACAAATCTGATATGATTTTGAACCTCTTGAAGATATCCGATTTGCTTGATAATCTACAACAACAGAAATTGCATATTTATATTAGAAACTAGTTGACCCGACAGACGTTGTTCTGTATATAATAAATAAAATAATGTTTTTTATGAATTTGTCAGTAATATATCATAACATCAAGAATTATATCGTAAAGTATGCTCCCTGCTGTCGTAATGATTTTGTTTTATAGCAGAACTGTCAAACCGTGCGTCAATAAATTCTCTCATAGAAAATATGTCCATACAAAACAAATATTGGTCGACGGGGGACACATCAAAGGAAAAACAAAATTGTTGTTTTTATTTAATTCCGAACACTTTCATATTTAATCACCTTTTATACCTTCCCTGGACTTCCACAAATAATTCAAGATCAATATTAGCCAAATCGGTCCAGCCGTTCTCGAGTTTTAGCGAGACTAACGAACAGCAATTCATTTTTATATATATATAGACGAGCACTTTCCTATTTATTTACCTTTTAAACCTCCCCTGGACTTCCACAAATTATTCAAGACCAAAATTAGCCAAATCGGTCCAGCCGTTCTCGAGTTTTAGCGAGACTAACGAACAGCAATTCATTTTTATATATATAGATTGTATATATAGATTGAACTAGTTGAGCAACACGAATACTTTGTGTGGTACTAGAGCGGCACTATACGGTCTTCTATCTTTGAGTCGGCATGACACTGCTGCCTCCAAAGGTAGTTTTAGTTATAATGCAACTAAGTGTTGGAACCATATACAAAGCCTCCGTATCAGTTAATTTCTTGTTAATGAAAGGGTATCTTTTGAAATGAACATCAAAGTCAGTAATATCCGGCCTTAGCTGCGTTCAACGAGACTAGGAGCATTTTATTTTTGATAAATTTTATTATTTGTTGTTACTATGTTTTTGTTCTAATTGTAATTACTTTTAATAATCTGTATGTTTTGTTTTTATTTTTAAGTTAAGTAGTAATTGTTTTTTTTTATGATTAATGAGTAAAGTCAATTTTATTCAGGCGAGGTGTCCCCCTTGACGTCATGTGTCACGCGGGGCCACAGAAGATCAGCGTTGCAACACATTTGTGTTGGAACACATTGCGAGTGGCACCTGATTTAAAAACACCACACGTTTTTATAGTTTTAAGTTATTTCATTTTTGTTATTTATGGGTGTGTTTAAATAAATGTTTTTCTTTATTTCAAATACCAATGATAATGCAATATTTTCAATTTGGCAAGGATACAATATCCCTACTAGAATCACTATACCGACAGAAATTGGAAAAACTTCGAGCTTTTTTAATATAAGTTAAGATTACACAAATAAAATTTGAAAAACAACAAAATTTTATGAACGATGCGGGACTCGAACCCACGACCTCCGGCGTTCCGTGCCGGTGCTCTAACCAACTGAGCTAACCGTTCGAGTGTCGTATCGTTATAAAATCTTGTATGCTTTGTTCAACTCTCAGGTTGTGGCTTCATCTACAAGTCTATCTATCTATTCGAGCCCCGTATCATTCATAAAATTTTGTTGTTTTTCAAATTTTATTTGTGTATTAATCCTAGAAGTGAGGGTTATAACTTTAAAAACATAACAAATTATAAGGTAAGATTTCTTCTTCGATGATATTATAAAAAATATAAATGCAAAATCTGTCTTAAAAATAAAAAAGAACAAATAATTTTTAAATTTGAAATGTATTTTTATACAAATATGGTGAAACTATAATTTATTACCACTATTGAACGCGTATTATTTAAAGTTCAAATTTATTAAGGCACACTTGTATTGTATTTTAAAAATAGATTATGAAATGCCTATTTTTAACTGACTTCGAAAAGGAGGAGGTTCTCTATTCGATTGGTATTTTTTTATGTATGTGCACCGATTACGCTGAGATTTACGATCCGATTTAAGAGATTATTCTTTAGTTAGTCCCATAAAAATATGACATAGCTTGGACCAGTAGGTTTCATTTTATGAACATTTTTTATGAATATTTTTGTTTACGTGAATGATGTTTTATAGTTTGATTTTATAGCTTTTTAGGAGTGTTGATAATATATTATTATTATTATAAACCCGTGTACCGAGAAAAGGATCTTAGGCTGCCTGTCATTCATAGCTAACAAAAGTTCTTCCCGATATTTCAGTGTCTCACAAGAACGTGAAATAGGGGATCTTTATTGTATAAGGCACATGGAACCTTTCATAGTAATTTTTAAGTATGGGTAGGCCATACTTAAAAAATTACTATTTCATATTATGACAATAAAAAGTAACGAAATCTTATAGTTTCCCTGATTAATGTCACTAAAAGAATAAAATAACTACCTTTAAAATAACCGACTTCAAAAACTGAAAGTAGGTATAAAATAACTTAATAATAAAGATTTAATTTAATACATCTCCATATGCAATCTTATACCTTTAATATTAATAAATTACTATTATTTGTTTGTGCTACCTATTGATAGGTTTGAAGTAGGTGCCAAGACAAATAGCATGTACCTACACTCGCCACGCGTGACTGAGCGGGATAGCTTCGTCTAGAACCAAACAACCCAAGCGGGCAGGCACCGACTTAAACCCTATCAATACACAGCAACACGGTAGAACATACAAATAATAGTATTTTAACCCCTATTATTATTTCACAATCATACAAAAATTGTTTTATTTTTACAGATGTGTCTTACCTGGTAACGTGTTGAGTGACAGTGATTGGTTAAAACAAGTGAGAGTGAAGAGGCCGACGTCACAGAAGACACGATACGATTGGCACAAAAGGTAAGGCATGATTATTCTATAGAGGTTTGTAGAGCATTTGCATCTATGTTTACATCATATGCTGATTTTCCCTAATTGGCTCATTTTTAAGATTTTTGTTTATGAAAATAAGGGACGAGACGAGCAGGACGTTCACCTGGTGGTAATGCCTATTACAATTCAGCGCCGCTCAAGATTATTGAAAAACCCAAAAATTCTGAGCGGCACTACAACTGCGCTCGTCGTTGAGACATAAGATGTTAAGTCTCCTTTGCCAAGTAATTTTACGAGCTACGGCGCCCTTCAGACCGAAACACAGTAATGCCTACACATTACTGCTTCACGGCAAAAAAAGGCGCCATACCGATACACCAAAACCATGAGTGCCGTACGGCACACTATTCCCACACCGTGTTCTGGACCCTTAGTTTGTTTTTTAGATGTTTATTTTGCATGGTCTTATAAATTAATAAATAAATATGTTTATTTCTTTAACAAAAAGTACTTAAAAACTAGGGGCAGGTGTCTCCCGTTAAGCTTATCGCCTGTGTTGGGAGTCACCGCTCTTTAACCTTTATTTATAACAAACAAAATTACACAAATGAAATGTGTACTTTAAAGCTATGTATGAAAGTTCTACCATTATACTGTACGTTACTACTATTTATAAAATAGACATGATCAGAGAAGGGGGAAAGAAGGGATATGTGTGTGTGTGGGTGTGTGTGTGTATGCGTGTGTGTGCGTGTATATATATAGCATATAGCATACACAACTAGCTATTCAGCAACTATTCCACCCAGTCATAGAATTTGGGTTCTAGCCAGTTAGATATAAGTTTTTTCATTCATATATTATGTTTTTTGAATAGATCTGTAATTCTTTATTTATTAATTTATATAATTTGGCAGAGGTTTTACTGAACTGTCTATCAGCAAAAGTTGAGATTGAGTTAGGAACTATTGCCACAATGTCTTTTCTTCTTTTTGCAGAATTTTAGGGTCATAAGCGAGGGATTTATGTTTATTAATATAAGCTATCCGTGGGAAATCTGCGTTTTTTAAAGTACATTGTTTTAATAAGATTACGTTGTGTTCGTTCAAGTTCAAGGAATTTTGTTTTAGTGGCCCCACCCCAGATCGTTATAAAGTACGTTAAAATATCTTATAGCTTGTTTCAATAGGATTCAGATCCATTCACTCAAATCAACCTAATTATAAGCAATCTATTGCTACACGTAAAATAATACTGTGCAAGCTGTTAACCTATGGAATTCTCTTCCCTCTGAAATCAGAAAGGCTCAAACTCTGCAATCTTTAAAAACAATGCTCCATAAATATTATTTATTACTGTGACAAATTCATAACTAGTTCTTTTCTTGGAATTATTTACTGTATGTGTGAATGTGAATGTTTAAATTATATGCATATCGAGAACACCGCCTTGTTATCTTTTCAACTAAAACTACTTCATTACAGGTTGCCTGGTAGAAATCGCTCTTAAGCGATAAGGCCGCCTATTGCTTTTTGTAGTCTCGATTTTTGTTATGTTTAATTATTTTGTGGTGTGCAATAATGATATATTTCATTTCATTTCATCAGAGTTTCTCGGAACGGAAAGGTTTATGACTACAAATTTCTGCATTGCATAACGTTTGAGAAACGTAATTACTATATTAATACGAGCCAATATTAATACAATCTTTGTGCTGCAGCAGAGGATTATTCGCGCTATTTATAACCTAGGTCCTGAAGGGACAAAAAAGCACATGACTGAATCAACGAAAGCAGCAGTAATGGTCACTCACAAAGATAGAACGATGCACTCTGTGTCTAAGATATCGATCGACATTGAGGGTGGATCGACATGTTGGTTGTCAAATGTCGAATATTATGGTTAGGTAGGTTCAGAAACTTAATTTGTGATAAAACTGAAGTTTTTTCAATATACATAAAAATAATCTGATAGATAGTTAACAACTGTAGTTAATCTACTAACTATAGTTAGCTAAAATTAAGTTTATGTTTTACCTCCTGAGAAAGAAAGAAAGATGTAAAGACTAATTATTTATTCATTTTAAGCTATTCTTTCAATTTGATTTCTGAACGACACATCAAAGGAAAAACAAAATTGTTCTTCTTATTTAATTCCGAGAATTTTCATATTAATTCACCTTCTAAACCTTCTATGGACTTCCACAAATAATTCAAGACTATAATTAGCCAAATCGGTCCAGCCGTTCTCGAGTTTTAGCGAGACTAACGAACAGAATTTCATTTTTATATATTCAAAATAAAAAGGAGCTAAAGCTGACAGTTTACGACTTGTTAATTAAAATCAGTTACAATTAGAATAGATTCACTTTCCTTTTTTCTATCGCACGCCTTGTTATTCTAAAAGCTTATATTGTAAGTCTGTGACACAATACAGTAATAGAACAGTAGTGTAACTCAGCGGTCTTTTTGAAATTTATACCTACGTCTGGGCGAAACGCTAGGGTTGGTACATACAAAGATTCAGGACGTGGATAGCACGGTGTAGCTAATTTAACTCGGACAGCAACCAATCTCACCAATCGTTTCAATTCAATCAAACCAATAGTTTTGTCTTCTCAAGTTTGCTTAGCGGCCGTGTAAATAATAATAATCTTTATTTGCGAAAACTGCCACCATTTTTTTACAAATACAATAGATATGAACAATTAATATTATATGAATAAAAGAAAAACTGACAATACAAATGTTAAAAAACAATAAAAAAAGAGATATTAATTCTATGAAAAACATGGAGGATTATTTTAACAACTTAGAATGATAACAAACGAGATAGCAGCGCAAGTCGCAAAAAGGAAAGTTCTCAGCAAACGTTAGGACTTAAATTCCTAACACTGATATTATAAACTTCCAAAGTTTTTTTTCCGTGTAAACTATCGGGGCAGTAATGTGTGAACAAAATCTAAAAGTATAGGGTATAGAAATTACAAGTAAAGCGAATATATAGTTTTTGGTATATATTTATTACGTCATTACTCTACACCGGTTCGTCAACGAGCTTTGACATGAGGAGAAGAACCAATAACAAACACATCCTTTAAATATTACAAAACTAGCTGACCTGGCAAACGTTTTTATGCCATATTAGTTATACATGTAAACCTTCCTTGAGCTTCAACAAATCTATTACAAAAGATTTCATTGAGATCGGACGAATAGTTTAGAAGTTATTAGGAAACATACAAACATACATTCTCTTTTATACATATAGATATACAGTATAATCTTTGTACAATATACATCGAACAAGTTAATACTAAAATAGCACTTACTAGCCTCATTTAATATTCACAAGGCGTGCTATTAGATTATTAATAGGTATTGGAAGGGTAATAATATCAGAACAGAAAATTATGAATAATAATAAGTACTTTACTCTGATGTGTCCGTTCGGTACAGCAGCTACAAGCCAAATGTGACTAAGCACCACTGCGCCGAACCAACCTAACCTTAGTAGACTTAGGTTGGCAATCCTAGCTGCTTGTTCCTGATTGGCTGTTCGACATCCAATCAGGAACAAGCTCCTATTAGCTGTATTGACTTAAAAATACAAATGAGCTACTTTTTAGTTTTAAAATATCAAAACATAATTCTTTTAACCCTGAATCACACACACCAGGCTTAATTAGATGTTTATTTAGTACTTTATGGAGATTAAATAATAACATAAAAGCTTAATAATTTATCATCTATTTGAATAGAACAATACTTTAACCTCGTACTAAAATACAGTTATTGTGTCTGTGATTGCGATCTATGGATTGTTCGTGCACCTAATACAACCTACAATTATATTCCATAAGCCATCATAGTATGTGCGGCGTTCATCACGCAATGTTATCGTAAAACAACACATCCACTTAGTTAATGAATATTACTTTATCTATCGCTATCACTGATATTGTACTCGTATTGATTTGGTATAGTCACATCGGTAACGTAAAGTAGGACTTTTAAAACTTATAGCCCTATTTGCGGTAAGTATCGAAAACCAACGTTAATATAACAGATGAACAAGACATAGCAAGATTTATGACCGATGAAAAATGAAGGATATCAATTAAAAATAACAATCTGTTAAGTCTGTATCTATTCCATCATTCACATATATTATATTTCCATTCATAGAAATGTTTAATACATTCATATCGACGAGACAACATAAAACGCTGTTACGAATGAAAAGTGGTTTGTCAAAACTAGATCAAAATCATTGGTTGACGACTGACAAAAAATAATAATTAAAACCGGAGCCAAAACGTACAATCTGCATTTCAAGGTTACAATGATAATCTTAGAATATGCTAGCTCTTATAGACGATCTAATAGCCCAATAATACGTGACCTGCAGGCCTACCATGAAATCTTATTGCGATTCAATTGACAACCTAAAATGAACTGCTATGCTATTTCGTAGTACGACGTGATTAGAGCTATCTAATTTAGGTTGACGTCAAATCAACTGATTAAATCGCAATGATGTCAATTGAATGTTAAAAATGATATCAATTGAATCGCAAACTGATTTAGTTCGTTCATTCATTCGTACCATGAGGCAATATTTCAACCTAAACTGGATAGCTTATGTGTCAATGTGAGCGATTTGTAAAAAGTTGCTACTTTCTTAGAGAAAAGTGAATCGTGTTGTTAATAACTTTTAAAAGTAGTGAAAACATACAAAAAAGGAAAATTTATTGATGAAAGATGAGATGAGAATACTTTATTGTACTTTTTTGTAAAACAAAGTACTGAAAATAAATGCCGAAAATGAATATACTAAAGACATGGCAGTAAGGGCCCGGGCTATAGCTTGTTCGCAAGAACGAATTAAAAAAAATGTACTCTGTGCTCCTGCCAAATCAAACATCAATGGAGGTGGGTTATAACTGGCATAACTCGTTAATTTACGAAAACACCTAAGCAAACATTTAATTTGTAATTCAAAGAACTATATTAATTTATATTACTATTATTTAATAAGTACAATAAAGCGCAATTACAAAATGTATTTTTAGTATTTTCTACGCTAATTAACCGCTAAAATCATAATATCATTTTAGCTTTCGAAACGCAACGCATATTGTTCGAGTGAGAGAGACAAACTTATGCAACGACTGTAGAGCGTCATCTTTTTCTCACACCGCGGACTACAGACAAATTTATTTCGTTCATTTTTCATAAGCGATCCAAACGCCATTCAGTAAAAGGCACTTCATGGTACGAATTTTAGTGATTCAGTTTAGTTACCTAAACTGAACTGCATCGGAATCGCATCGCTTATTAAACGTTGATGGTAGGCCCTCTGTTATATTTGTCAATGTGTACGTCATCTAGTGATTTAATAATCTAAATACTTAGGAGCTAATGCCAAGCGTCATTCAAAATCGGTTACACTTTCTTTTTCTTTCTTACTATATCTCCTTTAGATATTATGTTCATCTCCCTCGCACACTTTGTTTATCAATACGTTGGTATATTGTAAGTCATTCGTACCTTTTTATGACAATAAAGGTATCTGCCCACTTCACCGTATCATACCATGACCTTGCTAGGAGCGTATCAGGCAAATGAATATTATTTGTATTGAAAAGTATGACACTGTTCCCACTAGACCGTTCAATCACCGACCAACACCGTCGCGTGCCAATCCGTTCAGTGGGCGTAGTAGAGCGTATCGTGTTACTTTTCGTGCATAATACGCTCCTAGAACGTACATGGTATGATACGGTGTAGTGAGCAGAGACCTTAAGGGTTGAGACGAGCAGGAGGATCAGCTGATGGTAATTGATACGCCCTGCCATTACAATGCATTAGTAGTTCGTTCTTTATTTTTTTTATGACAATAAGGGACGAGGCGAGCAGTACGATCAGGTGATGGTGATTGATACGCCCTGCCATAACAATGCAGTGCCTGAGGATTCTTAAAAAACCCAAAAAATCTTAGCGGCACTACAATTGCTTTCGTCACCTTGAGATATAAGATGTTAAGTCTCGTTTGCCCAGTAATTTCACTAACACCGTAGAAATTCACTAATAATTCAATACTGCAACGCAATGAGTATATTATTGCTGTGAAACACAGAAGAAGGTCACACAGCCAACTTGAAGTTAATTATTAAGTTGACGAAAGCTGAATTGAATAGTTGATTGGTAGCTGGAGAGGCAAACTCCACAAGGCAAAGTTTGCCTTTATTAAGTAAAGCCATTCGTGAAAGTCTTCAGAAAGCGTGAGGCGACTCAATAAGTAATTCTTTATCGCCTTCGCTCAGAGGAACTGTGAGGAAGTACTGAGAAAGGAGTATTACAATAGAAGATTTTTATTACTCATTCAAAACAATACTTTTAATTTTAACTCTATTAGTAATTTTATGATAAAATTATTAATAATTATTTACAATGCTATGATCACGTAGTATACCTATAACAATAAAATTTTAACAAAAAAAAAACAACCGACTTCAAAAACTCTATTCCTAACAATAGATTTAATATGCACTAAAAAGTATAAAAATAATTGCGTATTTTTATACAATCTAATTAATTTATCTAATTCTAGTTACGATCATTGTTATTTTTGGTATCGGTGTCAGCCAATGTAGGTTTGTAACTACATACATAGGTGAGATGTGCTTGAGTCGCACGCGCGACGTGAGGGGGCGAGAGCGGGGCCGCGGCGGGAGGACTCCGAAGAATAGAATAATTAGACTAGAATTAGAATAATTAAATAGATTGTATAAAAATACGCAATTATTTTTATACTTTTTAGTGCATATTATATCTATTGTTTGGGAATAGGGTTTTTGAAGGCGGTTGTTATGTTGCAATTTTTTTTTAGATTTTTAGTGAATCTGACGTACACTAACTAATAATTTGTCTAAATTTGTGTAGATCTACCAAATTTTGCTATGCAGCAATGAACGTAAGCGCATTGAAATTTGACTACAATCTGTAAGTCGTTAAGGAGTTCCATTGATCATCAAATCTGACTACGACAATTACTTGACGATAGCGACGTTACGGTAGGCGACTCAAATATCCGGATAGCATAAAAAAGATTCGGCTGAGTATCGTTAACTTGCATCTAAGAATTGAAGAGCTCCGTTACTTTGTCATGAATTCCATAGTCAGAATCTAACCAAACTGCCTTTGAAGCATATTCTTTCCAATAAAAAAAGAATCATCGCAATCGATGGGCGCGATATTGAGTTATTCGTGAATTTGTTGCGCACATACCTATAGCAAATTTAAGACTTTTATGGTTTTCTTATGGATGCCATAGTCAGATCTTGGACCAAATTAATGGACTGTGAATCTGGACTAATCGAACCACATGGAAAGCACCAGGTATCAAAAAAAAAAAAATTCAAAATCAGTTCACGCAGTCGAAAGTTCTGAGGTAACAAATATTAAAAAAAACATACCGATGAATTCAGAACCTCCTCCTTTTTTGAAGTCGGTTAAAACAATAAATTTTAAACTGACTGGAAATTATGTAACGTAGTTAAAATACCTTAAAATATCTTCCCCTCACGGGCGCAATATCTCACATTCCTCACTCAAAGCAACGTTTTCCTTGACTCTTTAGCTATCGAGTGGTTTTAATTAAACTTTAAAACATTTAGGTACGTTGTCCCGTCATTGAAGTAAATTGTAATTTAATGTTTGCCTTAAATACTGAAACAAAGAAAAACAAACTTCTATTACAAATAACATTTATTACTTTTAAAGTGTGTTAGTTTAAAAATATAAAAAGCTTATTAGAAAGGACTGTATTGGAGCCAATTTAGACCCATTGGCTGCAATACAGTCCTTTAAACGTTGAGGCAAGAAGCACACACTTTTTTCATGGGGAACACTCTTCACTGCCAATCGTACGGATTGTTTTGGGTACTCCGTACTCTCTAAAACTGACCATAAGTTTTAACCCAGATTAAGATCGGGACTGGACGACGGCCAGTCTTCAGCTCTGATGAAGTCCGAAATGTTCATTTCCAACCAAGACTGCATAGACCGAGGTTTATGGCCCGGTTCAGGATCATGCTGGAAAGACCATTCTTGGTTATTGAACATGGTGTTGTTAAGGGGCTTCACTACCTTCTCAAGAATGTTATCTTGATATACTCGTGCCGATGTTTTGATACCTTTTTCACAAAAGTAAACCATCACTGAAGTCGGATAGTGCCCACGTTGCACTCTGTCGACTAATTGGGAAGCTTCCTTAGAGCATAAATATGGCCATTTTATTTGTTAAAATATTGCTCAGTTGTAAAAAAATTTGCATCCGTAAACAAAATTTTTCTGTGACCTTCCTTTGCGTACCACTTCAGTAGTTGTTTCGATTTTACCACCCTATTCTTTTTTAAATTATCAGACAAGAAATGACCAGTGCGTCTTTTATAGGCTGCAAGTCCTGAGTTATTTTTTAAAATATGCGACATGGTTCTAGGTGCTATCTTCATCTCCCGAGATAAAATCTTTAGCTTTCGGACAGAATTTCTTCGAATTATTTCTCATACTGTGTGTACTTTGACCACCTTTTTCGTACGAACACTACGTGGATGGCCAGATCTTTTTCTGTTAAAAACAGAGGAGGTCTCATTGTAGCTATGGATAGCCCGGTACACAAACATTTTACTAATATCAAGCGTATGGAGAGTTTTAGTAATTGAATTTGTCCCCATACCTACTTTGTGTAATGCAATCACAGCGATTCGGTTTCTCTTTATCACCCTACTCCATTTTACTATCGCATAATATTGTACATTGTATTTGCGCCAAATTGAGAAAAATCAATAAACAAGCATATAAAAATGACAGATTCCAAATTCAAATGTAATAGTTTGTTTATTTTTAATTGTAACAGTATTTCTGGCCAGACTGAGTAGATAAAAGCGTCACTCGTTAGCATCGGATACACCGAATTCCACCACCGGACAGTACTCCCCAACGTCGACATATACACAACATTCTCCGAACAAAAAGTTCATTTGCACAACGCCAATTTAACTATTTGGGACAATATCTTTACAAAAACATTAATGCTAAACTTAAAATTATGCATTTTAATATATTATATAGACTTAGTTATAAGCTCAAGAGCATGCTAAGGAACCTAAACTACGAAGCTACTGAAAATCTTATTCATTAATATCTACATAAATTAGGTATAGTATTTGATAAATAAAAAGCTTAACACATATTCAACACACATACAGGAGTGCACGAACCCACACACACACATACAGACAAACACATACCTTAAATTATATAGTATAATACAGGTAGATGCTCTTGGACGCCACGGGTTATCCTGCCTAAAATAGGCAGGCCGTATCAGTCGTCACGCCAGCATTAATGAAGTCATCCGCAGGCCATTTGCCGCTCTTAATATACCAGCTGTTTTAGAGCCAAATGGTATTACCCGCCGCGATGGCAAGCGTCCTGATGGAATGACGCTGGTGGCTTGGGAACGGGGAAGGGCGCTGGTGTGGGACGCTACTTGCGTCGACACTCTGGCTCCTTCTCATGTCCAAGTTACGTCAGTTGGTGCTGGGGCTACTGCTTCGACTGCCGAAGACAGCAAGCGTCGCAAATATGTTGGTCTCAGTGAGTCATACATCTTTATGCCGTTTGGTGTCGAGACAGCCCAGAGCCCGTGGGGCCCAGAGGCGCGGAGAATGTTCAAAATACTATCTTCGCGCCTCAATAAAGCTACTGGAAGCCCAAGCGCTGGCAGCTATTTCGGTCAACGGATCAGCCTTGCTATCCAACGCGGTAATGCTGCCAGTATCCTTGGTACGCTTCCACGTAATGATACTTTTAATTTTATGTAGTTGTAGAATTGTAAATATAGTTATAAGATTTTTTTTGTTTGAATAATAAATATATAGATACTGTTGTCATTAGGAGTTGTTAAATAACCACCATTGTTAGGCACTTTAAAATATGTTGATGTTTGTTTTTTTTGACATTTTACATTGCACAACTGGAAAGAGACTGACCCTATGTCACGGGCTATCCTAGTTTGGGGGTCGAGGGTAATTTTAAGCAAAATTTATTTTCTTTTTGCAAACAAATAAGGATTTATTATTACTATATCTTGCAATTGATGTTATCATAAAATGATGAATGTAATTTAATAGTAGATTGGAAATAAATAAGTTTTATCATATTGTTATAAGTACTCTTTATTATAATTTCATCTTATTTTCTGCATTTATATATATATATATAACATATTTATAAAATATAATATTACAAATATTAATATATAAAATAGAGTCCGCCGGCGTTGGTTGACGACAATTCCGTCCGTGGTTAGGGCGACAGCCTAACTTCCGCACGATGCGTGTCGTTCCCAAAACAGCTGCTTTCTGTAACTGACCCTTTATCCAGTTATTAAGTGAGAACCTCTTGAGATGATGGTCGAGGCTCTTTGCTATAAGACCGTTTACGGAAATGAATATTAGGACAATTATTGTTGAATCAACATCCCACATGTCAGTAACCTCGTGTGCAAGGTCTAGATACTTCGACAATTTGTCTATTTCAGCTTTCACAAGTAATTTATCATCACACGGAACGGTGATATCAACAATTGCCCGACGCTCTAACCGATCTACCAACACAAAATCTATAGGTTTTATAATATTATCTCTTCAATATAATATATTTGAAATAAACTATTACAATACAGAAAATTATTTACAAGTTTTACCAAATAAATTAATAGATGAATTCGGTGGATATAACAAGTTAAATGTTTAGTTTTTTGCCGTCTAAACTCAAATGATATTGTCTCGAATAAGTTATTAAGAACCCTATCAAACATTTTGATAACCACAAAGTTTATTTATGAAGACATTAAAATGATTTACGTTGGCAAAACATTTTAAAAGAAATATGACAGAAACAAATGATAGCGCTTAAGCCGAATAATTGCTTGAAGCAATTTTATCGAAGTAATGGTGTTTCAGGCAAGAAAGAGATATTTCAAATTGTTTCATTTTGGAATTGTAATTAATTTATATTTACTTAGAGTGGAATTAAAGATGTTATTGTTACAGTTATTGGAAAGGAATTACTCAAATGTTTTTTTTTTATTTGGAACGCATTCGCCTCCTCTTCACAGCTTGTACACAATAACTTAGATAATATATACGTCTAGATAAAGCCTCTTACTGCTAGACAACCGATGAAAACAGGCCATGTTTATTGCTTTGGTGTGCGTGACAAGCTACGTCTTACACTCGCGATTTGAACAGCTTTACACATGATGCCGGCTAGGTTATAGGTACCACAACGGCGCCTATTTCTGCCGTGAAGCAGTATTGTGTAAACATCACTGTGCTTCGGTCTAAAGGGCGCCGTAGCTAGTGAATTACTGGGCAAAAGAGGTTTAATATCTACGTCTTACATAAAGATAAATTCCATGAACTTGTGATCGTATTAGGACAGTAATCAGGCATAAAAGGCATTTATTTTCTCAAAATTGATTCGTTTAGAATTATTTTTGACGTCATTTCTAATATACTGGATCCTACTACCGCTTTGGAAACAATGGCGCTGTGAGAGAGAAGAAGCGGCGCAAGAAGTGGGAGAGGCCCAGCATTCTTTTTTGCGCTCTTTTTAACAAACTATAGTTTGTTATAAAGAGTACAATATTGTACTGTCATCACTATTACTATAAAATAATTATAATCTAGTCCCAGGCTATCCGATAATTTAGATATTCAGCTGTGGAGTAGTAGGATTTACGTTTTAGACATTTTTTAATAAAACAATTAAATTTATTTATAGATAATGCCTGAACAGTGGATGGGACTTTATTATAAAAGTGTATACATTTACCCTTAAAGCTATTATATATCTTATGAAGCCTACTAGCTACAAGCAATCCCTTATTTCTAATGTTATAATAATGAATGAAAATCACTATTAAGAGTAAAAAGGTGACGATTTTTGTGAACGTATATTAAATTTTCATAAATATACTGACAAAATACAGACATAATATTTCTTTCTTTAAATCATATTATATACTAAGTTGTATTCAATTTGAGATCGAGAAGTAACTAAAAAATCAATTAGGCACAATACAAACATTGCCCAAAGCGAGTTATTAAAAATCTAGTAAAAAACATGGAACAGAGGACAACAAAAGGTTGAATAAGACAAAGAAATCGCTAATAAGTAGAATGTCATCGACATAATGTTGGAATTATGTTCAATTATTAGCTTATTAATATTCAAATGTCATCTAGAGCCTCAAGCTACAGACCTTGGAGAATGATGTTGATATTTTAAGAATAATAAATAATTGTGTGGAGAAGTTACGAGGTTTACGGTAACGTGTTTTTCTTATGGAATAGGAGGATAAACGAGCGAACGGGTCACCTGGTGTTAAGTGATCACCGCCGCCCACATTCTCTTGCAACACCAGAGGAATCACAAGAGCGTTGCCGGCCTTTAAGGAAGGTGTATGCGCTTTTTTTGAAGGTACCTATTTCGTATCGTCCCGGAAACACCGCACAAGGAAGCTCATTCCACAGCTTTGTAGTACGAGGAAGTGTTTGTTCATATTTGACTGCTTGAGGTGTTCATGTTCTTATATAATACAAGCTGACCTGGCAGACGCTGTTCTTTTTTTACTCTTTTTATCAAAATAAGGGTCGTGACGAACAGGATGTTCAGCTGATGATAATTGATACGCCCTAGCCATTACACAGCAGTGCTGCTCAGGATTCTTGAAAAACTTAATTCTGAGCGGCACTACAATTGCGCTTATCACCTTGGGACATAAGATGTTAATTCTCATTTGCCCAGTAATTTCACTAGCTACGGCGCCCTTCAAACCGAAACACAGTAATGTTTACACATTATTGCTTCACGGCAGAAATAGGCGCCGTTGTGGTACCCATAATCTAGCCGGCATCCTGTGCAAAGGAGCCTCCCTGTTCTCTCAATAGAAAAAAAAATATGAATGATTCAATAATATGTAGTAATAAAATCGTATCTGTGTAAACACATTACCGCTTCATAATTGCCAATTGAAATGGATAGAGTATGTTATCCTTAAGAGACATATAATACCACCATGGACTTTTCTGTAGCACTATATAAGATATACATTTCCACAGTACATTATTTTATTACAACTCAAAGGGCTTAGATAGGGTTTTCGTTGAAAACTCCCAGGCGGCTTATTTTTTCCGATATCTCCAACAAATATCGTTATTGTTCAAAAATGTATCCAAAACGTTAAACAAATGATATAACCTGCTCAGTAGGTCTACTCTTATTCAACGAAAAACGAAGTTTCGATCGAAGTTTCGGGTATTTCCTACTACGGTTCCATTCGTTTCGAAGTTTCGTCCCGAACGTCATTGTTTGACATTTCGAATTTTTAAACCTACTCTAATTCTTTACGTTGAGAACGAAAATTGTTCGAAAAACGACAGCTGTTTGTTCGGAATATTAACGGCAACTTGATGAAACCAAACTATCATTTGATATTCGTTTGTGTAGATTTTGTTGCAAATATGCTTGAAATGGCTTCAAGAATGCTTTTAATAGAGGCTGCTCTACGTGAAGAACATTTTGGACGTAGAAGGAACCGCCACCGCTTTCGCAAACAATTTAATATTAGTGAAATACCCGACTTAGAGTGTGTAGGAAATCTATTGAATGATAATACATAGAAGTTGATAATCATTGTATGTCATGGTTCCTTCAATATATTCGTTTATATAATTGAAACTATTTTATTCTACTTATACTATAAGTAAATGCTTTTTTACGCTAAAATTAAAGATGGGTCATTAAAGTGGGACAAAGTAAATAAAATTGTGTGGGGTGGTCATGATTTAATATATTGAACACCTATTATTATTATAGTCTACTAATACTGGCTCTTTAAATGTATTACATAAAAAAGAATACGGTTTGCACTCCGGGAGTGCCAGCTGAAGTAAAAACTTGAACACAAACGTTGTGCATTTTTAATATTTTGGAATGGTTAGGAAATAATTTCGCACGAATTACTTTATTTATCAGTATAAAAGTATTAGCAATTATGCGGTCAAATACAATTTATCGCTAGCGTTATCCTACACAAAAATTACAATTTATATAACATAAAAATTAACACTAGAATTATTACAATTATATTACATTAAAAAGTTTATCTCCAAGAAAAATCAACTTTCATCAATAATAAACTGTAAAAATATTTCATGGCTGAAATTCGATACTTTGACCTCGCGATGTTTCGGCTTCGCAATCACAATGATTCAACCACTGGTCCAATGACCGTATGATCATTAAGTTGAAATAGCCGAACTATAATTAGTAACAAGTATAAATCGTAGGACCGATCGTCATGGCGATCTTAGGGGAAGGTTTTTTTTTTCTTTGGTCCAGCAGTGGACGTCTTCCGGCTGAAATTATGATGATAAAACTTTCATTGATAACTTCAACGACAGTCTTACGAATTTTCGATCAGGCCACGTGTCCTGACGCGAGTTTAACATTTTATCATCCCAAGAAAACTGCTCAACGCCGCCAAAGAAGTCTTCACTTCAAGAAACTCATGACAATTTCATTCAAAGAAACGCATTCATGCCTTATACAAAGGGCTATTATTCTCAGAATTCTTATTCGAACAAACCAGTTGTACTGGCAGACACCTGAGAGCGTAGAAATAGAATCGAATTTCAAAGGATTCAAATACAATCTCGAATATTCTGTCTCGAATATTTTGCACAAGATTACTTGAATGATTATTTATAAGTTTAAATTGATTTATAGTATATTTGGACTGATGATGTATAGTATATTTGGACAAATTGATCAATTTGTTTTAAAATGACTAAAATACTAGTGTAGAAGGGGTTGGTTATTTACGCGCACTTAAAATTGAAATATCTGTATTATACACTTTCACTAATAACTATTATATTTTATACAATTTGGGCAGCGTTACCCCTTACAATTCACAATGTATAATGTCTCTTCGAATTTTTTTTTTTTTTTTGCGCCCAAGCAAGGGAATGGGCTACCCTCCGGGATAACGACGGGAGGGAGGTGGTGAATGCTCATGCATACCAACGCAGCCTAAGTCTGCGTTGGTTATGTGGGACTCACGTGAAAACCTAGGTGCCTACCCACTAAACACCACCTGCAGTTGGCTTTGGGCAGGTGCCCTCTAAGCCTACATCGAAGGCGACCTTCTCATGGGGAGAGAGAGGCGCAAGCGGCACTCCCTATGGAGTTTCCGCTGGGATGTCTCTTCGAATTGAGCGCTCTGGCTTATATAGGGCACGACCGTCTACCGTAATGATGCTACCAACTGTTAGTTGGCACTACTGTAGTGTCAACTAACTTCTTCCATGAATCAAATTAATTAAAGATCAGAATATAATTTGCTATTATAGTTATTTCTAATTATAGTGATAATAATATTAAATAGTATTTAAATATTAACAGTAGTTAGATGAATGTTATTATTAGTTGGGATATCTTATGACAGTTCATGACGTTGGTAGCGCTTGTAAACACATCATCATTCTGACATTAGTAATTTTAGGTTTGAGATTTTAAGAGTCCTAAATAGTACTTCAATATAGTCGAGCGGGAGTCTCATTTGCATGACAGTTTTCCTTCTATAATAAAAAAAGAACTATTGTCAAACCCGGCTCCGTTCGTTAATTATAAGGTGATAAGGATAAAGAATGCACCAAAGGCGCCAGATTTAGGCTCAGTGGATCCCGAGAGGTAGAGTAGGTTCCAACCCCAGACCCCTGACCAAGGTTTTTTATCACATTATATTTAAATTTTTATAAAGAAGTAAAGCATTCGTTTTTTTTTATTTCGGCTATTATGCTGTGTAATAAATATGTTATTTTGTGAGACAAAGTTTCACTTGCATTGTTATTTCGTAAAACCACATAAATACTTCTTTCAGAAACGTAATTTCAAATATTTTCGAAATCCGTTCATAAATGGTGGAGATATGGTGACAAATACAGATAAAAATATCTAAATCATTCAGATGAATGAACAGAACCCTTACTATTTATGAATTCGGTTGAAAATAAGATAAAAATTAATTCACTCATAAAATTTGTACACGATTCTTCAACAAAAGCCTACGCAAGTAATCTTGTAAAAGATAAGGTAAAGAAAGGGTAAACAAGAAAAATAAAATTGGATTTACGAGTGGGATTTGACTGAAGTACCAGGAACACATAAAACACGAAGGATGTACACAGTTCAGTGTTCTTCTTTTACGACAAGTGCACGGTAAAGATATATTTTAAATCGAGTTTTTGCATGATGAGTTACATTGTATTCCCATTATGCTTCATTCAGAGATTAATGTTACGATTTCATTGACTGCTTGATGTGGAAGACATAAATGAAGCCCAAAATAGACGTATTAACATAAACTTTTTAGCGTACCAAAATTTAATACATGGATCATCAATAAATACCCATGCTATGTAGGTAACTTTCTGTTTGATACGATAAATAAAGTTCTAAAATTACATACAGTTAATTATCAAAAAAAAGTAAAAAACTATTTGAATAACTGAAACACTTGGACTACATTGAAACTTAACATTACGAGGTAAAAATTTTCTACAACATATACACTAAGTCACTGCACACACACACACACATACACATAACCATCACTCACACTAATAGCAATTTCTTTCTATATCTAATTAAGTTTTCTTTGTTTAATTAAGTATTATTATAATATATTTATTTTTGTATATCCTTTCCATCATTACAACCATGTGATTTGGGGGCCCGGTGACTTGTAGCACAGATATTCATTTGCAAGCACTGGTCTCTCATAAGTCAAACAATGTCTCAATATAGATTTAATAAACTGTATATATTGATTGTGAGAGCAAATAAATATATTTTGAATTTGATTTTAATTTGAATTTAAGTATAGTTGTGATATTGATATTAAAAGTTTCAAGGTACAATTATTACGAACGTAATTAAATTAAATTAATTTAATAACTCAACAACCGTTACGTACGACCCATTAATATGATTGAGATGTTGATGGAAAACTCGATTTACATTAATTAAGATAAAATTAGTTTATTAGTAAAGTATTACAGTAATTAATGGGATCTTTTATAATATTTATACAAACTAATACTAAATTATAATGTAACTGTTGAATTAAAAAAAAAGTGTGCTTGGAAATATGAGCATTATTTTTACAACTTTCTTCGAGATTAGTCGAAAATGTTGTCATGGCGAAATACATTCGAGCAGCGGCCGGCAAATGTTGTACGAAAATCCATATCTGTCGTGGTTTAGCGTCCAAATACAAAGCGGATGTAAATACTATGTAATAAGAGGTGGGAAGTAAAAATTGAAATTAGTTTGAAATTTAGATGAAACGTGCAGTATATTAATATTTCAAAGCACAGTTTTTTTTATGAAAATATGGGACGAGCAGGACGTTTAGCTGATGGTAATTGATACGCCTCGCCCATTACAATGCAGTGCCGCTCAGGATTCTTGAAAAACCCCAAAAACTCTGAGCACAACAACTGCGCTCGTCACCTTGAGACATAAGACGTTAAGTCTCAATTGCCCAGTAATTTAACTTGCTACGGCGCCCTTCAGACCGAAACACAGTAATGCTTACACATTACTGCTTTAAAGCAGAAATAGGCGCCGTTACAAATTTACGTGTTTTAATCCATTAAAAAGTATTTTATTTGAATGTGTAACACTCGCGTTAACCAAAGAAAATTATTTTGAACTATTTTTATGACATATAGTTCTCGGCTTATGTCGAAGAAAGAAACCCGTTTCCCTTTTTATAAGTATAGGTGGGTATTAAGTAATATGTGCGGAACTCTCGGTGGGCGAGTTCGACTGACACTTATGCGGTTATTTTTACATATTGTTAACATTATTTTCTTATTTGGTAGATTTCTAGTGACAGGCATCGTCATGCTCGCTTAAATGCCACTGCTTGGTGGTAACTTGGGGCGAGTCGTTCCCTTCCCTAAAATATGGTCGAGGGAAGCGATGGCTGGGCCATGCGTCATGCTCGTGAAAGGGCACTACGTGTGGTGGCTAAAAGTTATTATAAATTTTATTTAATAAAAGAACCGCTTATTGCCATTATTAATTTACGTTATGTGTGGATTAATACATCTACTGTACAGTAGGTAAGTGTACCCAATAACTCTTGTGTTTTCAATTATTCATTTACATTTTTTTGACATGAGTAACCTCAGATTCCCTTGTTCGTTTTTCTCTAAGGAAATCTGCCTTACGAATGAATAAAATATGGCATATTTCAAGTATAATATGATTTATCTATGAAATTTTATATTTTTGTTTTGATTTCGATTGGCACTGTTTAGATATGAGATGTTTTAATGACGAATGGCACCAATTACGGGGAGTGTCCCAAAGAGCTGTAAAAATCGTGTCGTGCGGTGCCTCCTTAACAACTGACCTTAATCGTGCATATGCACGAGTCTTCCAGTGTTAGTGTAATCAAGTTTAAAACTTTATGAAAAGAGCCGTGACTGTGTTACAAAGTAGCTTATATTTTATTCTGCAAGTCTTTGTGTTACTTTGACCCGGTCAGGTTGCTACGTGCTAACGCTTGTTTGAAAATATTTTTATTCCATGCATAACAATATTTTGTGAATTTTTATGATTTATTTATGAAATATTATTATCGCAGAAGGGTTGTTTCTTTCTCTAAAATATGATCAAAGAGGAAATGGCTGATGATGATAGCTCATGCTCAAGGTCGGGGGGTGAATGGATGATTCTGTCATTGACTATCTTTTGAAGCCAGTGGGAGGCTTCTTTGCACCGGATGCGGGCTAGATTATGGGTACCACAAAGGCGCCTTTTTCTGCCGTGAAGCAGTAATGAGTTAACATTATTATTACTGTTTCGGTCTGAAGAGCACCGTAGCTAGTGAAATTACTGGGCAAATGTGACTTAACATCTTATGCGCAGCTGTCGTGCCGCTTAGAATTTTTGGATATTACAATAATCTTGAGCGGCACTGCATTGTAATGGACAGGGCATGAATATTTTTAGTTTGACAGTACTCCAACAACAGTTTTTTTAATAAACTAGAAAACATTAATACACACGGAAAATTTATTGAATTAGGCGTTACTTTGCGGAAATCCATAATTATACAAATGATCTAAGTTTTCTTTAGTGTTAATTCCGCCAATATTTGTCTTTAAAACAATTCGACACAAACTCAAACTTTAGTCTCGTGCCAGATTTTGGCGAGACAACACGTCCTGAGGATGCCTCGTGTAGAGGCGAAACACGTGTCGAATTGTTTTAAAGACAAATATTGGCAGTATTAACACTAAAGAAAACTAAAATCATTTGTATAATTAATAAACTCATTTGAAGGCTGCGTCAAAAAATGCGGCTGACAGTATACGGGATTGCGTTCTGTTTTAAATAGTAACCAATATAACTGGCTATAAAGGAACGGCTTCACAGTATACTAAGTTACTTACTTAGTTTATGAAGCCGTCTCTGATTGATCTGTTTCTTGTATTTATTTTATATCATTACTTTTTAGTTATGAATTAGTGTAATCAACTAGTTGTTGTCTAAGCGAATCGGCTAAGACTGTCTGAACACAACTCAGGAGCCGAGCGTAGCGTGCCGCGGGAGCGGCCGGCAAGTGCCAGAACTGAATCGGCCCTTGTTTACTGATATTTCAACAATAATTTCAGATGAAAAAATGCATACACGCTCCAATGTTTAATATAACTGTTTTTCGAATTGCGTAAAAATTTACCAATTAGATCGCTCGACGTCTCACACTGCTAACCTCATTAATTGTTAATACACATGGATTTATAATAATATCACTATAGTGTACCCATGACATTACAACGTCAACTAAAACCAGGCCGTTAAATTGTAAGAAATGAAGTCGATTGAGAATCTACCGTTTTATAATATCACTGGTGAAAATTTTATATGACGGCTTTGACAATATACTTACGACAAATCTATAAAAATACGTATAGTAAAATAGAAATCAAGCAAATCGATTGCTCCAAATGCTACAAGAATAGCTCTGTATCGTGTCATTGTGAGTGTTTCAACTTTCTCTATCGAACTATTAAAATATTTATTGAATCACTGAAGCAAGTCAAGTAGGGACGAAGGGCGGCAGTAAATATAATATTGATCTAACTTTTCATGGACGAAAATTGTCTGATGTTATATGAGCTGAACTTTTTAAATACAATTAAATGAGTTGAAATTATTATGACGGGTACTCACGATATATATTTTATTAATTTGTTGCCGATGCTTCGATCCAATTGCATGAACCGTGGTCGCGGCCGAACTGTGTAGACAACTAGGAGGAATCATATTTGGACCTTACCAGTGGGAGGCTACTTTGCACAGGATGCCGGCTAGATTATGGGTACCACAACGGCACCTATTTCTGCCGTGAAGCAGTAATGTGTAAGCATTATTGTGTTTCCGATTTATATAATACTCCGAATATATCGCAACTATCCTACTCTAACAAATGTTCGAATTCCTTATCGTTTATCGTTACGATAGACTAATATTTTGATTTTTTTACGATGTTAGTGTGAATGAAATATGTTCAAACCTAAACATTATCTGTGCTATGTCGCTATTAAGTGTCAAAAGTCAAAACATAGTTTAGGCGCTAAGGACCATGCCACACTCTGCACCACCAATTTGGTATCATTTACAATGTAAATGTAAAAAAAATATGTAATGAATATAATATGACCATTTTAAATTGAATAAATAATACATAACTTGCGGATAATAAAATGTACAAAAAAGTAACTCAACTCTTCTCGTCGACTTCCTATTTCCCAGGCGGCCATTTGCATTATTTCTACGCATAAACGATCAACAAAATGACTTATTAGTAAAAAAATCCTGTTGAATAGTAAATCACATATAATTTTTTCAATAATATTTATTAAGTATGTATATTGTATGGCAAATATATCTATACAACTTGAAACGATAATAGCATCGAAAGCCGTCGTTGAGATTATCGTAAAAGTGACGTTTGATTATTTGTGAAATTCGAATATTCGTCTCTGACATTTTCAACTAAGAGTAGGGTTAGTATCGATAATATCGAATAATGTTTCGTTCGTTCAATCATCGTTTCGACATTGATTACGATGTAAGAGTAGGATTCGATACGACTAATGCCACGATTTATCGAATATCGATTTTAGGAGTAGGCCCCCTGGACTTTTCACTGGAATATGTTTTAGAAATGAATAAGGATTTTGATTATAGTAATGCTGCAACGACCAGCAAACCAGGCATTGATGGACGAAGGTCTTAGTACATCAATACCTTGTGGCCAAGGATTGTATGTACATTTCTCAAATAATACACGGGAATTAAAAGTCTCTTGCCGCCTCTTGAATTTCTGGTGAGGGAAAGTAAGTTCATCACACTCATTGTCTTCACTTGTACTCATGTTGTCAAATATAATTACTTTTCAAAATCAATGAAGAAGAACGAACAACAATAGTTATTCCTGCGCTAAAGTGATCATTTCTTTTTTCAATAAACAGCTTTCTTTTTGCAAGCCAGTTCGATACAATACAACTTTTGATAAGTTACCTCCTCGGTTGTCATGTTTTGGAGTAAAAGATTGTTCCATTTTTAAATTACACGACAGCTATAAGTTTACTATGTAATTTATTTGGCCGCTATTAAGCCACGACAGATATCGATTTTGATACAACTTTTGCCGGCCGCTGCTCACATGTATTGGCCATTACAGAAATTTCAATTTATCTCGAAGAAGGTTGTCAAAATAATACTCAGATTTTAGAGCATGCTGGAGAAAAATAATTTCATTGAATCCTATAAATATAAATTGGAAGTTTGTTATTGTTAGCAGTCGCTCGACTATGTATTATAATTATTACTGTTGTAGTAACCCGCACATAATTCGAAAGTTAATATCCAGTCAACAAACATAAACAATTCGTGGCTGAATAAAAAACAATAACAACAGAATACTGGGTTATAACTTACGATATTCACATAAATGTAGCATAAATGACGTCATTGACCCCAACCTTCATTTAACCTTGATAATCTCGCCTCCCCTGACGTTCAACCGTGAATAACACCAGCTAATACAGTGGCGCGGTTACATGAGGAAGACTTGGTCGATATAGTGATATTAACATGAAACGATGAAAATAGTTGTATTGCTGAAATTGGCACATAGTGACGTCACTTCCAGACACTTCAAAAATAAACAATCAAAAGCAACCTTTCTAAATTGTCTACTGACATAATTTAGACATTAATATAACATACAGTTCTATAATTTTTTAATGAAAGTAAGGGACGCGACGAGCAGGACGTTCAGCTGATGGTAATAGATACGCCCTGCCCATTACGATGCGTGTCGCTCAAGATTTTTGAAAAATCCAAAAATTCTGAGCGGCCCTACAATTGCGCTCGTCACCTTGAGACATAAGATGTCAGATCTTATTTGCCCAGTAATTTCACTAGCTACGGCGCCCTTCAGACCGAAACACAGTAATGCTTACACATAACTGCTTCACGGCAGAAATAGGCGCCGTTATGGTACCCATAATATAGCCGGCATCTGGTGCCAAGGATCCTCCCACTGTTACGGATTTTTTAAATTTTAAGTAAACTTTTTGCATTTTAATTTAACATACAGACACACACTCACGCCTTGTTCCCCTCGCGGTAGACAGAGACAACAGAATGCCACTTACATCTATCCTTACAAACCTCACGCGCTTCCTCTATATTCATTTCTCTTTTCATACATGCTCGCTGGTTATTAACATGCTAATTGAAATATATCACTTTTTAAAGGATTAAAACGTTTCAAGACCTTTCCAGATCTCGTTGGAGGGGGACTGCAGATGAAATGAGTTAAGTGTTACTTACTACGCAAAATGTAATGTAAAAGCAGTTACAATTACACGCGTTTTAATCCTTTACATAGTTTTTTATTTAAATGTGTAACACTCCCTTAAAGAAAATACTATACTAATTGAAATTAGCCGAATAGAAGACACCACCATAAATTAAAAATGTATAATGTATACTGTATTCAACGCAATAAATAAATTTCATTTCATTACCAAAGGTGCGCGATTTTATAAAAGAGGGCACATTTTTTCTTCAACTTGTAGGTTCCTATTTTTTTCCGTGTTCCATGTGGGTCGATAATGTGACAATTTATGCGTTATTAGCTGTTGACGTTAAGGCAGCGTTCGTTGGAAACGTTTTGTTCGACCGTTTCATCTCCGACTTACTTTGAAAGTCAGAATACCACAAAAAAGTCGTTTTATTGTTCGGCTTAATATATACCCTACTACTAGCCTACTATCTGATGCTTACGACTTCGTCCGTGTAGATAAAGTTTTTTTTTTAAATAATAAGCAAGTTTGGAATTGAAGATTATCTCATGTCCTATTCCATTTCCGGTTCCCGTTTTCGCTCCCGTTCCCAACATATTTCATACCTAAATATAAAAAATACCTTTGTGCCAACTTGGCTTGAAGCCTATGATGAAAGAGCTTAGTTGTAAGCGACTGAGCACGATGTAAGTGTAGGTGTAAGAGGTCACTACAAGATGAATAATAAAGCATAATATTTTATTTATTACGAGCTTTTACATTTTACAGAGGTAAGCCTGGATTTGTAAGTCATATCTTTTTAATTAGTGAGCTGTTTGAACAATACCCAGGAAAACACCTCATTCAAATCAGTTGGGCTATGACTAAAACCTTAGTATCCATCGCTACGCAGTGAAATTAATAGATTGGATAGCTTCGTCTAGAGCCAAAAAACCCAAGCGGGCAGGCACCGATTTAAATCCTATCAATAGGTAGCACTTACAAATAATAGTATTTTATGAATATTAAAGCTATTATATTTGCATAAGAGGTGTATTAAATTAAATCTTTATCAAATTACTTTATATTTTTTAGTTTTTGAAGTCGGTTTTTTTAAACGAAGTTTTTTATTATTATTATAAGTATAGCGTAATACCAATTGTAAAGAATTAAGATTGTTAATCTCTTTGATTATATGACGAGGTTTTAATTTAATTTTTATTCTTTTCCCTACTTTTTGTGAACTTCCTACTCATAAAATTCTGATAAAACCTTACTTAAAACATTACTCCAAAATGCAGTAACTATTTTTACCTGTAGCGAAATAGCCTAAAATATTTTCAAGGTATAAGGATAAAGGGCTTGTAAAGATCACCGATGATATACGCTTTTCAATAGAAAATAGTAATGTCCTGACGTAATTAGATTTTAGTAATGCCTTTAATTCTATTGGCTTCAATATTCTATCGGGAGTGCTGAGTTCTTTGAACATTACAATCATTAGTAATTGCATGGCTTCGTAGTTACTTGACTGCTCGTCGAGAGTGTGTTAATGTTGATAACTAATACTCTACTTGGTGCAACAGCACAGTTGGCGTGCCTCAAGGTGGCGTATTGTCTCATCTGCTTTTTCCTATTTTCAATAAAGTATGGAATGCGTCGGATTTGCCGCAATGTACCGTCTTCAAAGTCACCAATCTCATGAAATCATGTGGCAAATAGGAGGTTAACTCGTATCCTCAAAAAATTCTTTTCTCTACCATTTGTATGTAGATCAATAGATCTACAGATTTACGCCCACGCTTTTCTTGAGGATCTTCCATCAACAAATTAAAACCTATCACTAAATCTTGTGAGTTGTATGGACTTTGCAATCCACACAATACACAGGCAATGGTTATTAGCAGTTCATCGAATATATCTCGTATTGATTGGTCGAATATTCCTCCAAATTACCTAAATCACGTAATTGTACCCGGTAAGTAAGTAGTGAGTCGGTACAAAACTTGGGAAACATTGATCAGACATTATCATGACTCATTCTCTTCTACTCTCTAACCTAGACTATGCAGATACTAGCTATCTAAATCTTACTTACGAGCAACTTGACAAGCTTGAGCGTCTTCAAATTTTCGCAATTAGGTTTTTATTTGGGTAGCGCAATTATCATGTATGTGAATTTCGGTCTAGGCTCAAGTGGCTCCAAATTCGATTTCGCCGGAACACTCATATGCTTCTTCTCTTCTGTACTGTATTCTTTTTGAACCAAAAGCTCCCCAATACCTAAATAAAATTTTATTTATTTGGGTGATTCCCCTGTGCTTATGCTGCGAATTGTGGATTATGAATTCATTTGTGGCTGAGAAAAGTTTAAGAAAAGCATAAATGCTAAATGCACTTATAAACTTAATAAAAAATTATTTCTCAGAACATGTCGTCTAGTTTAAATGTAGAGTATAACTAATATATGTCTCTATTATATACTTTATCTTATTTTTTTTTGTAGTTGTTAAATCATTTTTTACTGCTCTTTTGTGCATACATCTAACAGTATAATTAATGCAAGTTGTATATAAATATATGTATGTGTGTATACATATATCTCCTACATTACGTTAATTGATTGCCTTATGTCAAGTTATATGTAAATAAAATCTCCTACAGGAGGTTACTTGGAAGAGATCGCTAAATCTACCATAACTGTTAAATACAAATTGTAAATTTATGTATTTTAGTGCAATAAAGTATTTTCATTATCTTTGCCCGTCTCAAGACGTGGCCCAAATATTCAACTTTTCTCTTGTTGACGATTTGCAGTAACCCCTGGCTTCGGCTGACGCGCTGAAGTACTCTCACGTTCAAAACTTTCATCCACTCCATATTAGCTGAACACATCCAGCTGATACCGAACATTCTGCGGTAACACCACATAGCCTCACTACGGTATAGCACTACTGGCCAGACATTCAGTCTGAGCTCTATGGACAGTTTACGGCTGCCAAACCCTTTTAAGGCTTGCTCGGGCAATTTCAATCCGGGTTCGAATTTACCCAAGCTCCAAGGTATAACCGCTCCATGTATTTGCCTTCCACCTGAATTCTCGACTTCAGATCCTTGTCTCCCGATTACACCAGAAACTTGGTCTTGCTAATATTCGATATCAACACCACCCTCACACTGCACTCGTTGACCCTATCCACCAATGTCTGTAGTATCGTCGTATTGCATGTGATTCACGGCTTGTCTTTTTATCTGGACGTCTATCTCCAACCCCTCCAGAGCTTCAGATATTACAGCTTCCGAGTACAAGTTAAAAATCAATGGGGACAATATACACCCCTGGCAGACACCGTGACAAATTTCAACTTGATCGGTTTCTGAACGCTCGACTCTCACAGTTCCTTCTTGGTTCCAATACAAGTTCTTAATAACCCTTATGTCCACGCCATCCAGGCTGACATCTATTAACGTTCAAAAAGAATCACATGTCTTACGCGATCGAATGCCTTCTCATAATCATCAAGAACAAGATAACATTGGTTTGCATTTGTACTAAAACATTCAAGGCAAAAAGTGCTTCGCGAGTCCACATTCCCGATCGGAAGCCAAATTGACTCTCCCCGAGTTGTTACTCACATTTATGACGTATCCTGTCCTGTTCTGAAAGAAACAGTGTCAACATAATTGTTTAAAGATTATAAATATCTATAAATAGCACATATTATTCAGATATTTAGTTAAATTAACTTTATTTTGATTCATGTAAGTTAGTTGGCACTACAGCATTTAACTAATTTTACCAACTAAAATTTGTGGGCATTAAACACAGTTAGTAGTCATGATCTATTTAAGCTAGAGTGCTAAGTTTGAGTATTCATTATTTATTGTGAATTATATGTGGGAACTCTGCCCAAATATAGTGGGTACAAAAATTGTGTGTGCTCAAATTATAACTCCTTCTACATGATTTTACATGCAGACACTTCAGTTTTATTAATATATAGAAACGTTATATCTGCAGTTAAATAAGTTTCATAGGACATTTTCGGTCGCAGATGGCAGGACGCCTGACACGCTCAGATAAGGGTTCACAAACTAGAACCTTTTGTGTGAATATAAAGTTGTTGGAAGGAAATGTCGTAAATTTAGACTGAAACTACAATTTTTATATGATTAAAAATTGTAACTAGCTTAACTTAAACTTAATTTCTAAGATAAGGTTTTTACTTCTTACTTACTGTGCGCAATATTTTTAACAATTTTAAAATATAGTTAAGGACGAGTTTGCAAATCAGTTATAAGCAATTTGTTATGTTTTTAGAAGTGATAACCCTCACTTCTGGGATTAATAACACAAATATTTTTTTATGAATAGTCTAAGATCCCGGTATCTATAGAACGACCTTCACCGAGCAGATTATTGGATGAAAAATATTTTTTATGAAATTTAATATGTCAATAAATATATTGCATATGGGTTGCCTCCATATTTCAGTCCAGGATACGATTAATTTTTTTTTTTCGTATTTCACCGGTTAAATATGTTTCATCCAGTAACCAGCTCGGTTATGCGCAACCTTTTAAGTCAATTTGCTAATATAGCAATTGAGCAGGTTTAACTGTAAATAAAACCACAACCTGAAAGTTGAACAAAGCATACAAGATTCAATGAACGATACGTCACTCAAACGGTTGGCTCAATTGGTAAGAGCGCAAGAAGTCGCGTTCATAAAATTTTATTTGTGGAATCAGTTATGTTTGAGTTACAATGAAAATGAGATTTTACGCAAGGGTTATGCGGGTCATCACTAGTATTAAATAATGTTATATTTTTACTAGCTGTGAATACCCGCTTTGCTGGGTAATTTTTGATTGTAAATTTATTTGTTAATGTTAATAATCTACCACAATTACTTACTTCACAATTTTTTCGTATAAGAAATTTCTAGATCATTCTAAAATTTTCTAAAACATTTTCATTTGATAAGAATACTGAATGCTTACAAGTTAAAATTTACAAATAATTTTAGAAATATCTAAATTATTCTAGAATTTTCTAGAACAATCCAAATCAGTTTAGATTTATAATAATCACACATTTTGTTTGAACTCCCTATCTTCTATACTTTTATAGGTATCATCTTGCACCACCATAGTGCATGATGCGAGCCTTGTACCTATTGCGACAAACACTATGCGTCTGCGAGGTGCAGTTTTAGATATAAAGTGAAATATAGGGACACACACCTCCATATATATATAGCACACAATGAATGTTTTAACCACATAGTTCATTGGCTCTTTAAGCTATTGTATTTTTTTTAATCATTATTTTTTTTAACTTTTAATAAGTCTTAAAACTTCACCGTGCAATAAGTATCTTTAGGAAGTATTTTGGCTAGTGTAATATTTAATCATACCTTTATGTTATAAAAGTAGCTGTAAGTTTGATAATATAAATAAATATATTGTTATATTGTATTGACACATACCGTAATTAGGTGGATAATGAATGCGACTGATTAGTTATGCTCTCTCTTGTAACGCTGCCCGAACGAATCTCCCTCAGTTGTTTCGTGAAATTTCAGCCTCATTTAATACCCACAAAGTAAATAGGTCATCGTACAGAAGTTTTCACGTCAAAAACATAAAATTATGGTCCAATAGTACACGATGGACCGTTGAAATTATTCATTGGTAAATTACCGAATCGTGACCAAGTTTAGCTGGCCGATATAAAATATTCAACGGCGTATTAAATTAAATAGGCATGATAACAAATTTTGGATTTGTCATCTATTGCGTCGATGCTCATAATATGTTAGTGTCTAAGAAACTTTTTTATTTATTTATTTACACACAAAAAAGTATTTTACAATTTTACTTAATTTCAAGTACAAACATAAACCCATTCGGGTTTTGCCGTGTACTACACTGGTCGCATGTTATAACTAATTAAGAGAAAACTATAAATATACTAAGTGCCATAATATCAGTACATAAAACTAATTACAATACGAATTTATTACAATTATTAATATTAAACACTTATTCAAGTTTTTACAAACTTATTATATTAAATTACAAACAAACTAACTTAGTTCTTACCGCATACTTATTTACATGTACCCTACAATTCATTTAAGTTTGTGTATTATTGTTATATTATTGTTATTGAACAGCCATTGATGTGCAATAAATAATTAGATTCACAATCAAAAATTGTCTGAAGCAAAAACCTGCCTACGCATGTATTAGGCAGAGTCTCGTTCAGTTGTGCTTTGACCGCGCTTTGAATACAACGCCACGCAATGAGAAAGTGTCCAGTGAAAAACTGTCCAAATAACTTAAAAAGGATGGAGTGTCGTATTTCAGGTAATTTTGATTAATTTAGTATCAATACTAAATAAACAAATATTTGTTCTAGTGCTTTTTAAAATTTAGACCAGCTGTGTGGAGATGAAAAAGGGGATGTATTTATTGCAAAGCGAGTATATTAATTTAATTGTAAAAATGCTGCCCAAAGTAACTATTGCACGCGGATGCGGGTAAAAGCTAGTATTATATATATTAATAGAAACTGATTAATCTATTTGAAATAATATAAAATAATAATAATACTTCACACGACACACTATGAATTAGAATTTCACGTGATCACTTAATATCAGATGCCCCGAACGCTCGTTTGTCCTCTTCTTTGCACTGAATTCTTGCAACGCCAACACACCGTCGGGGTAGGCTTTATCCTTACAAACCTCACTTGATTACTCTACATTCATTACTCTTTTCATAAACGCCCTGTTCATGGTTTCGGGTGCTTCGGACCTTTCCAGTTTCCAAAAAAATATAAAAAAAAACCTTTCTAACTATCTGGAAATGTTGCGTCCATCCACAGTGAAGCGAAGGAGGCACAATAAAACGCTAGAAAACATGTTACGTTGAGTGTCATAGGAAGTTTAGAAAACCTATTTGTCCTGAGCCCTGCATTCTTCTTTTTCATTTTGATCTCAAAAAATATATTTAATAATGTTTTCACTATCCCTCCCGAGAAACTTGGAAATGATATGCATCATGAAGCTCATAGTGAATTGGCTTTGAGCAACTATGCTAATGCTAACACGAAACTTCCATTTTGTATCTGCAGTAGTTACAAAGTTGCAAGTTTTAGAGAAATGCAATTTATAATCCTTTTGGTGCCAACAAGATATAAGTAACCATTAAATAAATAAATAATGTAACGGGGCTGTGGGATATGACTAGGTGTGAGTCACTTTTTATTTTAATTTCTTTTTCAAGGTCGATATTATCACTGACCTCTACTATACAAGTAACTGAAAAAAAATTCAGGGATGCAACCGATTCTCAGACCTACCAAATATATCGTACTACAATTATTGTATTCGATTGCCATCTTGCAACCCTATTGCGGATCTGTGGATGGAATAGAATATTATAAAAATAGCGATACAAAAATAGGTGTTGATCGTAGAGGGTTGAAAATTTAGGGTTGTATGTATTTTTTATGTTGTATCATTAAAAAATAAAAACAAAAAAATTGTCAACAAAAAAAATTTTGGGGTGGACCGTTAACATTTAGGGGGATGAAAAATAGATGTTGTCCGATTCTCCACCCTAGCCGATATGCACGCTAAGATTCACCAAAATTGGTCGAGCTGTTTCGGAGGAGTTCAATTAGGTACGTACACCGTGACACAAGAATTTTATAAATAAGATAAGTTATTTTATACTTTTGAGTTTTTTGAAGTCGGCTTCTTTAAATTGTACATTTGTATTGCTAACAACAATTCAATGATTGAGTTTGAACACGACCAATTGGACAAATATCAAATAAATAGTAATCATAAGATTTTATGCTTAATCTGATACTGTATCTAGCAAATGTACAAAGACATGGCCCATTTGTTCTTGTTTAGTATACAACAAAGAATACTGTTCAATTGATTACTTTTCAGAAACGTTAAGGAAGTTGATTGAACAAATTAAGAAATTGTCTTAGTTTTAATTTATTCTCATCACTATTAAATAATATTGCATCTTTTTATTAACTTAAAAACGTATGCTATTATTATTATTATTACTAAAACCATCAATAATTTTGTATAAATATTTTATTATTTTCAATTCAATACATTTTATTAATATTTATTATTTTCAATACAAATAGGTCCTTTTCAATTAATTTGCTCGCATTTTTCTGTTCTATTTAATTGTGGAAACTTTTATTGGTCAGTGATTTATATTTTTTAAGTGTATTAAGTTGTACTGTTTGTTTCCCGAATAAAATAAAATTTTGGAACAACTCTTATACAGGGCCTAAAAATTTAATCCTGTACCTACAGTTATTTAAGCTACGGGTAGCAAGTAGACGACTGGATGTAATTTTATTACGTAATGTTCCCGTCGCGGCAATTGTTACCGAAACTTAAACAATATTAATACTGTTCTCTGTACAATAACATCTGCAGTGCGACACGCGCTAACTTTCGAGTGATTACATTACTTGTCTTACCAACTATTGTATAAATCTTATTTTATTTAGGTATTTTGATGACGTCAATACGTCTTAATAGAATAACCATACTAATGGTGTTTCGTCTACTACATCTGCTATGTTCTTTATCACTATATTTTTAGTTATAAAAAAATATTCTATAAATTATTTCCACGCCGCTGAAACGTTTTTGAGGTATTTTATTGCGTATCTGAGTAAATTTTGGACCAGATTTTTTTTTTAAGATTGAGTCTTTTTTTCATGGTAAATGAGAACCAACGAGTGTATGGGTCACCTGGTGTTAAGTGATCACCGCCGCCTACAATCTCTTGCAACACCAGAGGAATCACAGTAGCATTGCCGGCCTTTAAGAAAGTTGCGCGTACACCTTGTACGCGCTTATTTTGAAGGTACCCATGTCGTATCGTCCCGGAAACACCGCACAAGGAAGCTCATTCCACAGCTTTGCGCATTCCACAGTACGAGGGAGAAAGCTCCTTGAAAACCGCACTGTGGACCGAAACACATCCAGATGGTAGGGATGATATAAGTTGTGGCGTGTCGTGCGAATCAGGTTAAACAGCTATTCGGAACACTCCCCGTGATAAATGAGGTAGAAGACACACAATGAAGCAACATCTCTACGCAACGCCAAGTGATCCAGCCGTTCACAGAGCACTCACACAGTTCACAGTTCATAGGTCCCCGACAATTCAAGCTGCTCTACGTTGCACGCGGTCAAATGGATCGAGCTGATACTGGGGTGCGCCAGACCAGAGATGATAGCAATACTCCATGTGGGGCCGGACCTGCGCTTTGTAGAACGCTAGAATGTGGGCCGGCTTGAATTATTACCGTGCTCTATTAATGACGCCCAGCTTCTTCGAGTACAATTTGCCTTTGCCCTCCAGATGACCACGAAATTGGCAATCGCTTGAGATTTCGAGACCCAGTATTCTGATACTAGGCGAGGCTTTAAGGGCACTTCCCTTATCGAAGAGCGGTGATATGGCGGTTAAATTGGACAAGGTCCGCGACCTTCGGGTTCGAGCAATATTCGTCGACAACGACCTGTGTGCTGCGCCCAGTGAGGAAGCTGGAGATCCACTTGCTCCTGGGAAGCCCAAATAATGGAAGTTTTGAGAGACTCCTTGTGCCATACGCGATCAAAGGGCTTCGCTATATCCAGGCTAACTGCCAGGCCTTCCCCCTTGCTTTCAATAGCCCCGCCCATCAATGTCTTAGACGACGTGTAACGACCGATCATTGCGAAAGCCGTACTGTCGGTCGTTGATCAACTGGTGACCCTCTAGGTATACCTAGAGCTGACGGTTAATTATGCTCTCCATAATTTAGGTGAGCAGGAAAGTAATAGCAATAGGCCTGTAGTTTGGTAGTTTGCCGGATCTGAACTGTCTCCTTTTTTTGGATTGGATGGACAAGGGCTGACTTCCATGAGTCAGGGACTATACCTTTTGAATAAGAGTGCCGGAATAAACGATTTACCACCGGCGTCAACTCAGGGGCACTCGTTCTAAGCACGATTGGAGAAATGCCATCCGGCCCGCTCGACTTCCTGACGTCCAACCAAAACAGAGCTCGCCGAACAATTTTCTGTCCGAACTGTACTTCAGGCATTGAGCTCTGACACCGCGGGATGGTCGGCGGTGTTTTGCCATTGTCGTCAAGTTGAAGCCGAAAAGAGCGCACAGTAGATCAGCTTACTCTTTTGCCGTATGGGCCAGGGTGTCATTCCTCATGCGCAACTACGAAAATAAAATTTACTTTGTTTGTTTGGAATAACTTTTAAACCGCTTTACTACAGCCGACTGAAAACTGCGTGAAATTCGCTGATGACTTTTAAGCTCGAAGATCTCAACATCGTCATAAGTACAATTTGAAGCTTTTAGGTATGGAATTAGGCGGGATGGCAAGGATAGCCTTGAGAGTCAACCATTTTCCTAACTTTTTTTCTGCAACTATAGAACTTTCATTCTAAATGCCAATAGCTATCATTCAGTTAGAGGGAGCTCTACGTATTCGGAGGTTGTGTGGTTGTATCCTGTATATGCCAGACTACTACGTCTTAATAAAATTACTTTTCAATACCCCCGGCGGCACGATCTAAGTGCCTTGTAATATCAATTTGTTCCGCAGTCACGTAGCTTGCTTGTACGATATAAGATTTCCATTGATACTTCAATACATAATAAACCCTATCGCCTTTATTTATTATAAAGCCTAGGGAATAGAAAAATAAATACAATTTTAAATTATATTCAATGAACCTTTGATCATAGAAGATAGACTATTTATTTATTTATTTATTTAATAGGTACACACAACAGAATTACAACAAATACATAATAAAAAAAATAAACTATCAGCTAAATACAAGATAGGCTGCAACTCCACGAGGGTGTGTACTCAGCATGTTTAGCATAAGTTGATAACTATGCAAATACAACAGAAATAGCGATTTTAAAACTAACTTTAGGTAATGTAGTATTATAAAAGAAAAAGATAGAGAGAATATATATTTGGACAAATAGAAGTGAATAATTATGGTAGTTAAATTAAGATGCTTTTTTAAAAATTTAAACTAATTAAGGAATTTATATAAACTAGATTTCCATTTACAAACAGATGAACTGTGGATGTCAGGTACTTCACTGATTTCGAGTAGTAGTGCATTGTATTGACGACAAATTCTATAGATGGGGTTTTGGAAGGACACGTTATTATTGCAGAACGGAGTGATAAAAGGCTGTTCATGTCTTGAAGACCGATTGGGAACTCTTAGATGGATATTCGACAAGAGGGAAGTAGAAATTGTGCCATCCAGTATTTTGTATAAAGTCGTTAGGCCATGCAATTTGCGACGACTCTCGAGGCTCAGTAACTTGAAGTGAGATAGCCTTTCCTCATATGTAGTCAGCTCCCTTTTTAGACCAAACCTAATCGTCAATACGCGAAGAAGACGTCTTTGAATAGACTCAAGCATATCAGTATATGTATTATATTGAGGTGACCAGACAATGGAGGCGTACTCGATTTGGCTCAGGATTAGCGACTTATAGAGTAACAGTAAACTATTTGGTGACTTGAATTCTTTAGTAGCTCTGCATATGAAGCCAGATAGCTTATTACATTTCTTGGCTATTTCTTCATAGTGATATTTCACTATGAAGAAATAGCCAAGCCACTATGACATTTATCTGTTAAAACGTTGAAAAAATGAGTTTGTAACTAACCTCTATTTTGAGCAATTCACGCACACTATACTAGCGGCACGCTATAATGGCTATTTTGACGTTTTTCCACTCAAGAAGTTTCGTATTTAAAAATTTATCGAATGTATTATTTTAGGACACAAAATTTATTTATTACATTGATTTCTAAACTATATTAGGGTCCCGCGAACATTTATTTTTTTATTTTTTTAAGATTCTAATTATTGGTGTACTTATTTACCTCAAAACACGGCAATTGTTTTTCGAAATTATTTTTTTTTTAAAGTAAATCTAATGCGATCGTCACATAGGATAGGAGGATATACCTTTCTACTGAAATCGCAAAATATCACACATTACAATGTTATTCAGCAAACATTTTAAGCTAAAAATACAAAATGGGAGCTTAAAGTAAATATTAACATAGTTATACAACGCTGACCCCAAATGCAGCTAGAATTATTTGAATGCCTACATTGCAGAGATGCCTGAGGTATCTAGGAACTAGTTCCATTATAATATGAAATAATATTATTAGTAATATTATTAATCTTGTAACATATATATCTTGTGGGATGGGATGATGTTTTGTTAGGATATTCGCCTAAGGGAATAGAATCAACAGTGGAAGCAGTATATCCCTATTTTACTGAGAGAAATTAGTGTGAATACTGTCGTCCATAATTTAAGCTTCGTTTATTAAGTTTGTTTTTATGAATATAAGGGACGAGACGAGCAGGTCGTTCAGTTGATGGCACCTGATACGTCTTGCACATTACAATGCATTGCCGCTCAGGATTCTTGAAATACCCAAAAATTCTGAGCGGCACTACAATTGACCTCGTCACATTGAGACTTAAGATCTTAAGTCTCATTTGCCCAGTTATTTCACCAGCTAAGGCGCCCTGCAGACCGAGACACAATAATGCTTATACATTACTGCTTCACGGCAGAAATAGGCGCCGTTGTGGTACCCATAATCGAGCCGTCATCCTATGCAAAGGAGCTTTCCACTGGTAGGTGATGATGAGATGATTTACACATGTAATAATGAATCAATACTGAACATATAGGTAGTAGCTATAGCGAATAGAACATACACTATAGCGAGTGGAATCAATAGTCAATCTATTAACAGTGTCCCTTTTGCCATAGACTTCCTCTATATAACTCATTACTTTATTCTCATGCCAATCTAATCAAGTGGTTGCTTCTACTATTCTTGGATAATCCTCCCACTTTTTGAACTGTCTCCTTTTATTCCGCTTATCATATTTTGGATACATGTTTTTCTTTTTTTTTTGTCACATATATCCCTCTCCCATATTGTGTCCACTGCAATTATTTTCTTTTATTTCATTGTTATAGATATATTATTTTAATTGTTTTTTAACCCTTAATTACTTGTATTAAGGAAATCCCAGAAGTAGTCCTTACTAGAGTATGACGAACAGCGACCGCGCTAAGCATTCAATGGATGCACAGCATGCATGTCATGAACTTTACGGAGCTGCATTTTTATTGAAGAAGGGGTAGTATGCTATTTGATTCGCTCTTTATGGTGACCTTCTACCAGCTATTTCCCTATTGAAAAAAAAGCGGTTTTTAGGCCATTTCGCTAATTAAAAACAATTCGCCTTACATGTGCGTTACTTATGCCTATGGTTATCTTTTAGTGCTTCTCTCAACGTTAAAATAACTATCGCATAGTTGATCATTGCAGTCGACACCTCCATTGGTACTATTTTATACTTTAGACCATTTTACTTTTGGCCTATTTCCTTGAGTATGATAGAAAACTTTCCTTTCCTTCCAAGCGTTACCTTCCGATGTTTCAGGAACATTATTATTATCTTTGGACTCGTCGATCTCGCCTTTAATAAATCTACTGTGAGCCACTTCTATTCTATCTACAGAATATTATGTCAAGCATATTTCTAAGTCTCTGGCACGTCCATTTTGTTACTTACAAAAGTTTGCAGTTTTCCTCATCACGGCTTTACAATTATAACACTATCAATAAGTAATTATATTTAAGATATTCGTTATCTATACTAATAATATACTATCTACAGTCAGCAATCTCTATCTTTCAAAGATACAGATAAATTACTACCGTCTACTGTCAGTAATTAGCTGTCAATAATCTAAAGGTGTCCCAATATACCCGATACGTCATTCTTATCGCCTTATATTGGGATGCGTGAATTGAAATTTACATAAAAACTTTATATCGCTGGTAAACTATACGTCGTCCCATTTACAGACAGCGTGCACGGTTAAGGTGAGTAACCGTCGATAAGTTTATTGGGACAGAAAAGTCAACGATAGTTACGATTTTTATCTCAAGTAAGAGATAGGACGAATATTTGGAACGGCCGTTAGTCGCACGGGGAAGAAATTTGTCTTTAAAACTTCAATTTAGTTAGATTATCGGGGCTATTTATGCGCATAACTTGACTGAGCCATTGGGCCAAAAGTCTAGCAGTCTTTTGAAATTTCTGCAGGCATTCTGGAGCGATCCTGGAGATCGGAGGATTTGTGGCCACTTCTACACTCTTATTAGCACGTGTTCTAGCATTTCCTCTGTCTCCTGTCTACCATATCGTAAATAGATGCTTGTTAAAGGGATAGTGGCCCTGAAGAACACTACATTGTAATGGGCAGGGCGTATCAATTACAATCAGTTCGTCTCATCACTTACTGTCATAAAAAAGGCATAAAATCTTTGAATTTAGGTTTCTAGGTAATCCGGATCAAAAGTTGATTAAGGTTCAAACATTTTTCATAGAATTACATTGAAAATGAGATTTGTTCAAACTGGACATCCATTTTGAACTAATTAATTGAGACACGCGCGTGACGAACACGTCACTAGCATAATATAAAATATGAATAATATATACAATATTTTGTTGAAGCCCAAAAGATATTTAATGAAATGTTTTCATTAAGACTTTATTAATGAATATTAATTAATGAGAGCGTCAAACAGGTGACATTATTGACGGGATTGTGGTTTTATTGTTGTTTATATTATAGATAGATAGACTTAGATTAAGGATTGGTCTCCGTTGCGCTTCAACTAGACACAAACTCAGATATCAGAAATATATTCATCGTCAAATAAGAACGGGCGCCAGAAACTCAGCGGACTTCTGTTTTTAACTGACTTCAAAATAGGAGGAGGTTCTCAAATCGTCGGTATGTTCTTTTTTTAAAGTCAAACTTTTATTACATCGTCTCAAACTTTTTCGTCTGTGTGTCATGTCGCGATAATTTGGTCCAGATGGGACAATGGAATCCATGAGAAAACGTACGTATAGCAAAGTGGATGATAAATTTACGAATTACTCAATATCGCGCCAACCGATTTCGAGGATTCTTTTTTTAATGGAAATGATATACTTCAAAGAGTTTGGTGAGAGTTTGATTAGGTTCATTGCTGCATTGAAAAATTTATTATATCTACACACATTTAGACAAATTGTTGTTGCACTCGAAAGTATCTGACGTGCTGGACATGCTATTGATACAAATCATTTAGTGTTACATTTATATAGTTGTGATTATAGTGAAATAATTGAATATAATATATTCTATTGAAGTGGTTCGTAAAAGTGTTTCTATTATAATAGGAAACCTTAATATTATGTTTGGGACAGCCAAACACCGAGTAATAGGCATAACAAATTTATGTTTGTTACTGGTATTAAAATAATTCTGACAAATTCGGTAATGTGACTATGAACATACATAGCAAAGAGAATATAATATAATATATTTCCATGAAAAAACACAATCGTAAATAATATACACCGTAATAGTTGTTATCAATGAATTCACGGGGGACTGTCGTCAGGGGGAACGGAAACTTTCAAGGTTACATAAGGTTAAGATCCATGACGTCACGTTCGTAGTCTGGTTGCTGTCGTTATTAATATTATATCATGTGAGATATTATTATTTCAGTTACTTATGTACTTCCATAGTTTTAAGCAATTTTACTATTTAATGATAGCAAATTTTAATGATAACATCAAAATCTGAGTATCCCTTTTTTTCGGTTATGTGGCAATTTTCGTGGATATCTAGTGCTGCTTCAAAGAACTGCCAACTATATCTTATTTATTTATTTATACATACAGAAAAAGTTTTAAGTAATACATAAAAATATGATCTGACATCCAAACTGGGATTAACATTTTAAAGGCCTGTAGGCCTACTTTTATTCAACGAAAAACGAAGTTTCGGTCGAAGTTTCGCGTGTTTCCTAATACGATTCCATTCGTTCCGAAGTTTCTTCCCCAACGACAATTGTCTCACGTTTCGATTTTCTAAACCTACTCTAATTAATTTACGTTGCCAACGAAAATTTGAATATCTTTTGATTTTCATTGGTGCGGATTTGTTGCAAATTTGCTTGAAATGGTTAAAATAATGCTTTTGAGCGAATGGAATCGGCGCCGCCTGCACAATCAATTTAATATTAGTGAAATTCCTGACTTAGAGTATGTAGGAAACTGAAATAAATTATAGCCTGCTGTGTTTTACATGAGTTATGTATAAGGGGTGGAATTGATAATCCGAAGTTGACAGAGGATGAACTACAATCTGAAAGAAGCAGGCTGGTTCTCTCTCTTAATCAGCTACTTCACCTCACACACAAATAAAACTGAAAACAAAATAACTGATAATAATCTTTGATAAAGCCACAGCCTGAGAGTTGAAGAAGGCATACAAGATTTTATCAACGATACCTCACTGGAACGGTTGGGTCTGTTGGAAGGAGCCGTCGCATGGAACACGAGAGGTCGTAGGTTCGAGTCATCGTTCATAAAATATGGTTTTCAGTTTTATTTGAATTATTAATCCCAGAAGTGAGGGTTATGACTTTTAAAACATAACAAAATGTTCACCTCCAAGTCTTCTTCTCGCGAGCTTGACTTTTTCCGGACATAAATTCCGTAAATTCAGTAATTTAAAAGAAGTATTTATAGTGACTATTCAAAAGCGCTTAGTTGAAGTCTAATTGAATAAATTGACTTTGACTTTGAAGTTGAAATCATAAATCTACTCAGGAAGTGATGTTCCGTGTAAATATTTCCAAAACTAGACAAGGATTGTCCTTGCACGATTTGGCGCATTGCGCAAAAGCCTGCATAAATAAGCTGATATCCTTACGTTTAGTGTGAAAATCATTGTGAAGTTATTTATGAGATAAACTCTTAAATTTAAAAGATAAGATTTTAAAGGCAATAAACTTTTAAGTCACGTATTTTATAAATCCACTTAGAGTTAGTGCCTAAATTATAATAAATTTAGTTATACGTGCACAGAACGGCAAATTAGAGCTCTCAAATCAGGTCTCTGTGTTGTTTTGACATAACGAACACCAGCAGAATGATGATAACTAAAAATAATTAATAAATAAATTACGTTATCTTTGACGTTGTTTACGAACATGAAGCAAATGGCCAATTTTGTTTTTCTTTTTTTTTTCTTTAAGACAATCAGGGACAAGACGAGCAGGACGTTCATCTGATAGTAATTGATACGCTTTGCCCATAACAATAGTAGGGGAGTCCACGATGCTAAATGGGGATTTACTCGAGCGTCGTAGAGACCTGTTGGGTTGCAAAGCTTAGATGATCAGAAGAAAAAAATGTAATGTGATATATACATTTTCATCGGTGGGGGAAGCGGCTATAGATTTATAAATATGTAAAAAAAAACTGTTGCATGGACATCCTCGAGCGCGTCAGATATTGATAGCATCAATGCCCTACGTATTTTTAATAATGTACGTATGTTAATCTGATCGTTTGCATGATGCGGGTGGTATGTAAGGGTTGAAAATGAAAAAAAAAATAATCGTCTCTCTCAGCTCGAAAGTCTGATAGAAAATTCATAGAACACTATTTTTGGAATTTTCAAACCGCAATAACTTTTGAATGGATCAAGCAATTTTCACGCGGTTGGCGGCATTATACGCAGTTTTATCATCCTAATAAGCAATTTTAATTGATCGAACCAAAAATTTCGGAGTAATCCCGAAAAAACCCTTTTTCGGGTTTGTTTCGTTCACGATATCTCTCGAACGAATCAACCGATTTTGATCAGCTTGGTGGCGATCGACGTGATTTTTCAAGCTCAAAGGCGGATTAGTTTTTGAAGTTGATCGATAAAGCCGTTTGAAAGTTATTCCAAAAAAACCACTTTCAAAAAAATATTTATAGCACTGTGCGTGATATAAATCATTTAATGATGATTCCATCGACAATTATTCGAGGTTATCATAACATGTTCCTCGAGACTTTCGGATAACCGGCTTGTTCCGACGATATTCCAAAATATTTACACATTTTTTTTAATGTTTCTACTGTAAATTTAATTGTTTTTTGTAAGGTACTTTCACCACAAAATACACTTTTTAAATTAATATCACTCATATTAAATATTTATGAACTTTAATTCTCATAAATAATATTAAAATAGCAAAAAAAGCCAAATCGTTGTAAACAGTATGCCACGAACGAGTCTTTATGATCAGCTGTGATGGCGTCATGACAGCAGAAACCAGAGTGGGGACGGAGTGAGAGAGGAATAGAAACGCGAAGAAGGAAATGTAGGCATCACGCAGCTGCACGCATTTAACTTTATCGACGAATTTTTGTTATTTCGGCTTGCGGGAATCGTCAGATTACATATTTTTCATTATTCTTAAATTATTTCCTTCAAAATAAAAAAAAATTTAGCTACGCTCGAGAATGCCGAGATGACGTTTTTTTTTACAACTTTGCTGCCCTCCCCTTTCTTTACGTCACTCTCAAATTGTCAGATTAGTGGAATATACACTTTTTAGGATGTTATTAACTCACTCTACCTTAATCTGACGCGCTCGAAAATTTCTGATGGTCAATTTTTTTTACTAATCTGATCCTGTATCCTTCAGGGGCGGCCTTATATATGGGCCTCATGTTTGGTGGAGGTACTTAACCGGGTACAACGTATCCCCCTGTATATTAATCTGCCGCGCTTTAGTAAATTCCGAAATCCCCGCTTGGGCTCCCCTACTACAATACAGCGTCGCTCTGGATTATTGAAAAATTAAAAAATTCTAAGTGGCACTAAAACAATTCCTCTCGTCACCTTGAGACATTAGACATAAATTCAAATTCAAATATTTTTATTCAAAACAGGACTCAAAGTCACTTATTAAAAGTCAAAAACAAGCACCCATTCAAGAGAAGAACAGGCGCAAAAAACTCATAAACTCATAAGATGCTAAGTCTCGTTTGCCCAGTAATTTCACTAGCTACGGCGCCCTTCTGACCGAAACATAATAATGTTTACATATTACTGCTTCACAGCAGAAAAAGGTACCGTTCTGGTACCAATAATCTAGCCGGCATCCTTTGCAAAGTAACCTTCCACTGGTAAACAATGTGACAAATAATGGCTTGGTAAGGCTAGCGTAAGGGAATCTTGACCTTATGTCTCGCTCGCTTAGGTTGAGTTTGGTTTTAACTTGCTGTTAAATAAACAAATTGTTTACTTGTTGATTTTTTTAAAGAAATGAATATTATGACTGTTCATTATCAGTATATTTACGAAAATTTAATATACGTTCGAAATAATTCATCCCCTTTTTTCTCTTAATAGTGATTTTGATTATTATAACACTCGAAATAAGGGATTGCTTGTAACTAATTCTAGTAGGCTTCATAAGACACATAATAGCTCTATGGGTAAATTTTTATAATAAAGTCCCACCGACTGTTTAGGCATTATCTATAAATAAATTATAACGTTTTATTAAAAAATAGCTCTGTCGTAAATCCTACTACTCCACAGCTAAATATCTAAGTGATCAGACAGCCTGGGACTAGATAATGATTATTTTATAACAATAGGAATGACAGTACAATATTGTATATTCTATTGAAAAGAGCGCAAAAAAGAATGATGGGAGAGTTTCTTGCGCCTCTTCGTCTCAGGTAGATCAATAGAGAAAGAATTCTAGAGGAATCAATTTTGAGAAAATAAATGCCGTTTATGCCTTTTATTATTTACTGCATTATTTGGCATCGTTAGAGATTAATACTTATGGGAAGCATATCATACAGGCAATTAGCCAGTGCCTACATCGTTATGAACCTTAATAAATATAGCATTAGTGTTAAAGTTAATTTACTACCTACGGCAGGCAGTCTACAGATTGTATGTACGAAGCAAGCAGCGATTCATACAACTTATGTCGTACTGTCGGACTAAAGCGTAACTACGACTAGTTAGATCTACAGTGCCTACCCTGCTAGAAAACCAATGCACGTCCCTGCTTATGGGTATATCTATTTATTTATTTTATTTATTTACAAGTAGGTACAATAACAGAGAACAAGATAAAACTGTCATCTAATAACAATTGCAGCATATTTTTATGATCCTGAGATCCAATTAAAATTGTACACATCATTCACCAAATACAGTAAAAAATAATAATAAGTGGACACAACAGTAAGCACTATAACGAAATTTAAGTTAAACATTAAATTATTTTACGTAAACTAGAAAGTTTTATAAAGAGTATTTTAAAAAAAGTCTATATTTGTAAAGAATATATCAAAATCAGCACACACTTCGTTAAATTCTCTACAAATTCTCATAATCGGGTTGTTATGCGATACATTATTATTTGAGGAATTGATTGAAAATAAACATGGAATACGCACAGATCGTGTTGGAACTTCAAAGTTTATCAAACTTAATAAATGACTATCCATGAAACCATTCGCGATGTTATGTAAGACGCACATATCAGATACCCATCTTCGTTTATCAAGACTATGCAAGTTAAATTTACTTAAGCGCTCAGAGTGTTCGGGAATTTTACGTCTAACACCCAACTTGCTACAGAGAACTCTTACAAGCCGCCGCTGAATTGGCTCTATTCTATCACATAGAAACACTCATTCAGTGACTTCAGTATTCCTGGAGAACATTCAGTGAGATTATTACAATCTTGTATTGCTTGTTATAATCGCACTTTGGATTGGACTGTGTTATATGTGATTAGTTTAGTTACTAAGACTAAAACCTATAGAGCGCACTTACACTTTGCTCAGACTTTACTCACGTAAAACATAGCTGTGTGTAAGTTAAGCATAATCTTTTATTTCGTTTTTGAAGTTATACTTCTTTAGGCGCGTTATGAAAAAATTATAATAGTGAAATTTTAAGATGCGCGCGCATCACTGTATCACAAAAGTAACTGTGTTTTCTGTGTGTTTTATTTAAATTTTACTTAAGCAAAGTCTAAGTACGCTCTCTACCTAAATCTCAGTCTAAAACAGCTCGTAGGTATAATAAGTTATTTGCGAAATTATACGGGCGTTTTACGAACCCTATAGCTCTGAAATACAACAATATTATTGTCTATCTCAACAATTCAGGTCTCTCCAGCCTGCATCTGCAGAGGTGATTAAACATTTTCCTTAAATTGACACAAGACAACCCTGGGCCGGTTTGATAAATGGAACGTTTGAAAGACAGTCTGTCATTAAGCTCAACAAAGCCTCAAAAGGCATTGTCAGTCTGTCATTTGAAGCAATTTATCCCGTTCTATCAAGCCTATTATTAAGAGAATATGAATACTACAAAGCGTATTCATGTAATACATTTTAGCAGTCAGCAATTGACGAAATGGCCTTATGGTAAGTGATATCTCCTCCCATTAAAGTTATTTTAGTTATTATATTTTTTTACTCGTGTAAGCTGTTTGTTTTAAGTATTTGACGTTTGAGTATAAATTGCGTCCCTTCACATAATATTTTGTAGGTGAAATGATTTGTAAAACGATGAAGCCACAAATGTTGATTAAAGACGGGGGCAATAAGATTCTTGCCACTTTTTCTCATTTCCTGGACCAACATGAATTAAGTGATTTTGATTTGATTATAATTCGCTCCAAATTTACGCAGAATCATAAAAGTAAAAGGTTAATAAGAGTTTATTTTTATCTTGTATTACTCAAAGTGAGAAATGAGAAAAGAAATACGGTCAAAGGACCTCGCCCGCAACAAACTCTAGTACCTGATAACACAGACTATCATAAAATCTGTAGTAGGAAAATTGTAGGGCTTAGCCACAGATTATAATCAATAAACTGGTGATAAAGTAAGTAGACATGAGAACCTCATGGTTATCCCTATCATAATCGTGGGACATACCACACATATTGTTCGATCAATGTGAAAATGACTTGACGTTGTGGATAGAAGTGACCGCTAAAGTTATATTTTCTAACTACCCTCATTTCGAAGTGACAGCTCTCAACGCCCACCGGCTTGTACGAGCGACCCACACACGAGTCGAGAGTCCGCATCCGAGCACTGCAAAGAAGAGGTGCTGTCACTTTGGACTTTAAAAACCCCCTTGTTCTATTGTTGCGTCTTACGTAACGGTTTCGATTCATAAGTCTCCTTTTAACGTCCGTGACGAACTTCTACTGAGCTACGAGTGCCGTGCATCGAGCTGGAAGTTAAAGTGCTGGATCCGAGGCAGGAAGAGGCGAGGAAATTTAGGGTTAGGGGTCCGATTGTGCATATTGAGGTAGGGATCTAAGAGGACTCACATTAATTCCTCGATTATAAAATAATCAAGTACAGTCCATTTAAATAATTATTTATATCGAATTACCAGCGCTAGTTGTAATACACAACACATATTCATAACAAAAAGTGTAAATAATATGTTTTACGTTAAAAAACCGATATCGAGATCAAACACTTTTTTATACGACTGTAACAAAAAATTCGAAAACAAATATTGTGTGCAAACTTTGTAGGTTGAAATAATTTAAAATACCGCGAAATGTTTGTATAGCGATGTAGAGAGTACTGATAAAATTTTAATGCAAGTATTTGAATTATTTTTATACATTGACTTACAACAAGCAATTATACTCATAATCACGTTAAATACACACACTTATTGCCCATCTAGCAGATAGACTCAGCTCTGTGGCATATGCAGTAAGAAAGATTAGAGAGTACACGAATGTTGCAACCGCTAGATTAGTGTTCTTCAGTTATTTTCACAGCATCATGACGTACGGTATTTTACTATGGGGTCATGCTGCTGACATTGATATAGTGTTTGCTCTCCAAAAGAGAGCTGTTCGTGCTATATATCAGCTTGGTTATAGACAGTCTCTCAAAGAAAAATTTAAAGAAATAAATATTATTACTGTTCAGTGTCAGTACATTTATGAAAATTTAATATACGTTCACATAAATCGTCACCTTTTTGCTTTATTATAACACCTTTTTTCATTATTATAACACTAGAAATAAGGGATTGCTTGTAACTAATTCTAGTAGGCTTCATAAGATACATAATAGCTTTAAGGGTAAATGTATACACTTCTATAATAAAGTCCCAGCCACTGTTCAGACATTATCTATAACTAAATTTAAATGTTTTATAAAAAAATGGCTCTGTCGTAAATCCTATTACTCCACTGCCGAATATCTAAATGATGGGACAGCCTGGGACTAGATTGTGATTATTTTATAGCGATAGAAATGACTGTACAGTATTGTATATTTTTATTGAAAAGTGCGCAAAAAAAGAATGCTGGGAGAGTTTCTTGCGCCGCTTCTTCTCTCTCAGAGCGCCATTTGTTTCCGAAGCGGTAGAAGAATCTAGTAGTTATTAGAAATGACATCAAAAAGAATTCTAAAGGAATCAATTTTGAGTGTTGTGTCAAAATTGTGTGAAATAAAACACTGTCTTAGCGCCTATAGGTTGAGTTTTGCTTCAGTAATTGTGTTTCAACCGCGCTTTGAATATAACGCCACGCAATGACAAAGTATTTTGTGAATAACTGATGTAATAACGAAAGGCAATTGGGAGTCTAATTGTTTATTGTACGTGAATGATTTTTATGATATATTTCTTTTAGTATTTTTAAGTAATTTAAACTGCATCAAATGTTCTTTTTACTAAGAAACTAAATTTCTTCTTCTTTTCTACCTGGGGTGATTTTCTTATATGATCCTTGTTCTACTTACGATTCAAGGTCAAAGTAATAAAGTAGGGTCGTCCTTTATACGTGCTCAAATTTTTAAGTAAATCGAGGGAGTGTTTATGTTGTATGATTTTAAGCCTATTTTAAAACAATACCTCCGTAGTAGAGCAACTTATTATACATTGTGATAGTATGTACTACGTATTGGAGTAGATGTGTAACCTTGATTGTTTGTAACGATAGTCGAGTTGTGGCCAGCTCTAGCCAACTTACTCAGTCTTGAGTCTTGACCGTGTGCAACGCAGAGCTGCTTGTATTGACGGCAACCCAGTGCTCTGTGGTCTCCAGCAGCAGACGTCTTCCAGCTGATGATGACAGTGCTCTATGAACGGCTAGATCACTTGGCGTTGCGTAGAGACGTCGCTTCATTGTGTGTCTTTACAGCAGTTAGTTGGTGCAACCTACGTGCAATACGCCCATCACTCTTAATATCCAATCAAAACTTGATATTTATAGCTGAAAATCTACTCTCAAAATAATTTTCAGTAGTCGCTCCAAGACGAACACGGGTACATCCTCGAATATTAACTTAAAGACAAAGATATAGAAACTTATTTACTGATTGCGATCATTCATTCCTTGGATATCCGAAAGCTTTCAATAGAGTTAGCCGAACTCAACCCTTGCTAACGAGCATTAATCCTAATGTTCAGTTAACGTCTAGCTACAGGATGGGTCTTTTACATTGTCACAGGCTTGGAGCGAGATTATCACATTTGTGTTAATCTAACCTCTTAAGTTTTAATAAAGGCCCGCTTTTGACTTCGCCATTGTGAATTTCGCTAATGTACGATTTCAATATCCCTTCTCTAGATCATTATAATATGTCGTAGTCAATAATGTTGAGCAAAGAAGCGAGTTCAAAAATGATTCGTTATTCGTCTTAGCTTGGATATAATCAGCGTGCGGTGCGAGAACGGGCGCTGCGCGAGCGCCGAGCAGTCAGTCAGGGAAGCACTATCGAGTGAGGCGGTTGTGTCGCACGCGCACGCGGAGAACAGCACGTTCTTATTACGTTATCGTCTTTGCTGTGTTAATTGTGGAGTGTTCCTACTCCTACGATTGTAATGTTTGTTGCTGATTATTATACCGTGTTTTTGTAAGACTGTGTTTTACTTGCTGTCGTATTAAACGCCCACAACAATAAAGAAAACCACGTGATTGTCCTTGCCCCGACATGATATATAAATAAAATGATAGAGGTTTTCATCATGGAAAAACTGGATTTATTCAATAAGGTTTATTCATAAGACACTTGGCCCTTATCTTAAAAAATGTTTTTCGATATTTTCTTTGAATAATAAGTATATTAATATAAAGTATTAAAAACAACGATTTTATAAACACTGCGTGCTCAATCTTGCCTACGCGGATGAATTCACTGGTATCGGCTAGTATCGAATACAGATTTAATATTATCAGCCATTTTATTCTGAATCTGTTTAATAGCTGTTTTCATTGCTTATCAAACAAATTGTAATATGCATATAAATACGAAGCCAAAATACCAACACGTCATTTTATAGATGTTGTGAAGAAAAAATCAAAATATTCCATGTATTGCTTATGACCGAATGAGAAATGAGGAGATCCGTAGGAGAACCAAAGTCACTGACATAGCCCAGATGATTGCGAAACTGAAGTGGCAGTGGGCAGGGCATATGGCTCGACAGACAGATGGCCGTTGAGGCATTCAAGTACTCGAATGGCGACCACGTACCGGAAAACGCAGTGTTGGTAGGCCTCCAATCGCTAGAATAGATTTTATGAGACGTCCGATCATGGTGGAGATGTTTGGGGGTGGCCTTTGTCGAACAGTAGAGGTCTTTCGGCTGAAATCATGATGATGATCCCGACTGCTTATCGAAATGTCAAAAGCAGGATATTGATTAATATAATAATCTCCAATTTCTATTTAATTCACAATGAGCTTTCTTATTAAAGTATCTATTAAGATACTCTCACTCACTCTTCCCCCAAAAATCTGCAGTTTATATATTCACTGGAGCAGAAACAATTTTAAAATTGATTTTCTGGTATATTCCTGAGGTAACATTTATTTAGTGAAAATCTGTGACATGCAGACAAATAAATTCTATATATATTAAAATATACTTTGAATTTCAACGAAGTGTTTGTGAAAGTAATAAATATGTTATAAAAAATATAACCGACTCACAGTCTTTCACGTTTCCACAGTAAGGTTTTCAAGAAATGGGTACTTTTAAAAAAGCGCGTACTCTTTCCGAATAAGGCCGGCAACGTCACTGCCCAAGGATTTTTACTCTTGTAGCTTTGTAACGTGTATTATTATTTCCATTATTTAAAATTAAAACGACAATTTATTTATTTATATAGGAACCATATTTTTTATGAAAAAAAGGCACGAGACGAGCAGGACGTTCAACTGATGGTAATTGATACGCCCTGCCCATTACAATGCCGTGCTGCTCAGGATTCTTGAAAAACCCCAAAAATTTTGAGCGGCACTACAACTGCGCTCGTCACCTTGAGACATATTAAGTCTCATTTGCCCAGTAATTTCACTAGCTACGGCGCCCATCAGACTGAAACACAGTAATGCTTACACATTACGTCTTCACGGCAGACATAGGCGCCGTTCTGGTACCCATAATCTAGCCGGCATCCTGTGCAAAGGAACCAGCCACTGGTAAATTCCGAACGTTGTACTGTAACTTCACCCAGATAGTTTATTTTGAATGTCAGTTAAAACAATTTTGATGTTTTTGACGTAATAACGTCTTGTAAGTCGATGAACGTCGGCTGCACGCACGAAAAAGTGTGAAGTTTTAACGTTATCACGTAAAATTATCGTCTGTAAAGTCGTGTCGAGACGTTTACGAGGTAGTACGCCCAGTTCATTAGTCATCACAAAATTCTGTCAATATTATGCGCTAATTACTTCGAGACTTAAAATATTAAGGACCTGTTTCATAATATACAAATAGGCTACTTGCTACTTATCTATCGAATAAAGACATCATTAACTAGCAGATGAAGTGCCATTTAAATTATAGAATGGATCTAGTAGCAAATAGTTATTTGCTGGGTTCTGGATAGCCTGACAAAGTGACAAGCATTTGACAATATTATATGAATTTGAATAATGTTTGACATAATATGGCATGCTCAAATTTCGTTACACGAAAGTGCAATATAATTAATTATGTGATAGTTATTTTTATTGTAAAATTAGTAGTAGAAGTACAATTAAGATATACAGAAACATAAAATTCCAAGATATGAAATAAAAACATTTCATTAAAAATCCTTTAAGCTTGTGTTACTTGGATCTATAATGTAGCCATTAATTTATCTAACCTATAACAATGTGCGAATTTAACTAAAATTAAAAAATTTGGCTATAAAAATTTGTTAAGATCCCCGGAATACGTTGGATAAGGGCAGCGTAGGACCGATCGTCGTGGAAATCTTTGGGGGAGACATTCATCCGGCAGTGGACGTCTTCTAGGTGATGATGATGATAATAAAACAGCCTCTATTCAAATTTCATCAAAAACTACTATTATTCAACAAATACTATATAACATTATATACAAGAACATACAAATAAGATACTATATACAACTATAAAACTGAGAAAGACTTGGCTTTATATTGATGGACTATTTGCACAAACACGCAAACAGTGCTAACTACGACAAATAAAGTATACCACATAAAACTCGAGAGGAGACGGCACATTTCCCATTAGTCAAGTTATCGTAGATAATTGGATCATTCACTGATTTTATTTGATTTGCGCCTCACTTGGGTACGTTGTTTTGTTTATATGGTTCGACCTACTTTCTTGATTCACTACTAGCTGTTTCCGCGACTTTGTTCACTATCGTCTGCGCATAGGAATTTAAATAAGCAAATACTGTGGCTACATTGTCTTGATAAGGCGAAAATTTGCTTTACCACGACACGATCGGTAGACCAATTTGTAATATTATCATTTACCTATTTATATAACGGGGCAAGAGCGGTCACATGGTCAGGCTCCTCGTGGTTATCTATTGTTGTGGATATTTTAACACGACAGGAAGTAAATCACAGTCTTCCAAACACACGGTATAATAATCTGCAAGAAACGCTTATCTCCACTGCTATTATAGATTACATGATATAAACGTGGTGTTCCCGGTATGCGCGTGCGACACAACCGCCTCACTCCATAGTTCTTCCCTTACTGACTGCTCGGAGCTCACCCGTCACCCGCTCTCGATCGCACTCACACCGGATGCCGATCACACCCGAGCTAAGACGAATACCCAATCATCATCGTACTCGCTTCTTATGCTCGACGTTCTTGACTACGACATAAGAATGTTTTGTAGCTATTTTTATTTTTCTATAAAATTTCTGACGTTGTGTTACACACATATGTGGTTACACCCTCTTTTGTTTGATTTCTTAATAATTCTACAGTTCTGAATTTTAACATATTAATGAGTTATTAAAAAAAACTGCACTTAAATCGTCGTGTTGATTAGCTAAACATTACTGACATCAGAGCGCCATTTAAACTGTTTCCCCATTAAATTGTCAACACCCATTTACTTCAGGAGTATAAGCATTTAGTTTTATATCCAACAGATTTATGGAGCGTCTCTTAGGACGTAAAGTGCAAGCTGTTTTATGATACTATTATTGTCTATGTACAAGGTTTATTGCCTGGCTAATGCCATCTTCGTGATTTAGTGCATTCTCTCAGTGTTCTTAAGCCTTGCATGATTATTCTGTCTGTCCAACTGTCTGTCAAGGTCCTTTTATCTCGGGAATGCATGAAGGGAAGGAGGTATCGAGTTGATATTAAAACGATATCTCAAGTTATGGTGTCTTGAAGTTGTGAAAAAAGCAAACTACGAAACAATGTAATTAAATGACTAAATTAATTAAAATTATGCCACAAAAATCGTATATTTTGACACTCTCAATGGAATCCAAATTTATAGGGTATTTACTATTTGAATATGGATGGTTCTTTCCGAGTCATGGGTTTTAATTTGTATTTATGTATGTTTAGGTCAGTATATTGTATTAAATATATCATTGTATTATACCCATAGTACAGGCAATGCCTAGTTTGGGGCAAGATAATTTATGTAAGAGTGTGTCAATATTATTATTATTTAGTAGACTGAAATTTGGCAAGTAATACCGTCGTTTACTAAAACTACAGATAAAAGTCTGAAAAAACTATACATTTGTACTTAAATCATAAAAAAAACAATACAAGTATTTTGTAACAAACACTTAGCATTCTTTTGCTACACTTAAAATAATACGCATAGATACGGGCGAAGAAAGCGCGTAAAAATCGCCAGGAACAACCAAACCAGCTAAGACAGTGGCTTGAATCGGTGTCCTCCCGCCGCGGCCCCGCTCTCGCCTCTCGCCTCCTCACGACTCAAGCACATCTCACCTATGTACGTAGTACATACAAACCTACCTTGGCTGCCACCGACTCCAAAAATAACAATTATTGTAACTAGAAAAATATTAATTAACTAAATTGTATAAAATATATAAAAAGTAAAAAAAATGTCTATTGTATTGGAATAGTGTTTAAGAAGTCATTGGGTATTTGTTAATTCCTTTTTTATTTTTTTGGTTTATAGTGAATCCGAAGTAAACTAAACTACCTTTGAAGTATATCATCTCCAATAAAAAAGGACCATCGCAATCGCTTGGCGCGATAGTGAGTTATTCGTGAATTTGTTGCGCACATACTTATAACAAATTTAAGACTTTTATGGTTTTCTCATGGATGCCATTGTCAGATCTAGAAGTCTAGAATGGCCGCTTATGTTGATTTCACCGCATCTTTGAGGCTCCTTGTGTGTTAAGATAACTAGCCATAGCAATAGATGACGCTATCCTTTTCTAGATTGTCGCCATCTTTTGAAGCAAATTCACCTCAAAAATAATTTAGGAATAGTATTAAATATTAAAATGAAATACGTTCCAAGACGAAGCAACGTACGCGAAATACATATTATATTTTCAACATGTTGCGAATTATTGCCTTTTGAAATTTGAATATTGCCTGATTGTGTCTTATTATAGAATTATTCTACTAGTAAAATGCTTTATTATTGGATTTTAAATCCTTTGATTGCATTTCAGAGGATAATCCCAAGTTGATCCCGCCGCCGTTGTTTACAAAGTACCAGGAGATTATAAGCTGTATACAGATGACCTGTTTACGCTTGCTCGATGAAATAAACAATCTTTTGATGAAACGTTTTTATAATATTGTTTATAATACTTGGCAGTACGAACTATTACGCCCATATTTTGGTATAATTTTACCCTTTTTCTAACATACATAACAATTGGAGAAGATTCAATGTTACTGCAGAAATATATCTGATTTGGCCTTACATCGTCTTTTGTTCCAATGATATTAATAAAAATAATTAAAGCCAAAGTTCTACATCAAGATTACACTGAATTAATCAGGGCACAAATAGCTGTCTATTTTACAAGTTTGTCAAAAGACGTCCACTGCTGGACAAAGGTCTCTCCCAAAGATCTGCACGACGATCGGTCCTGCGCTGCCCTCATCCAACCTATTCCGGTGATGTTGACCAGATCATCGGCCCATCTTGGTAAATTTCTTTTTGGTCTATGGTAAATTTTAATTTGTAAATTGTAATGGCGAATACGTAGTTCCAGTACGTATTCACCATTGCAGGACTTTACTGAGACAACAGCCATCTGTCCTACGAATTATTGCGTGTGGTATCGCACCAAAATGGTGCCACTCCATCTTCTCCCGTAGGTGTCGAAAGAGGCACCTAAGGGATACAATTTTTGCTGATGATTTCCGAAAATACTTCATCATCTACTGCGATCGGCATCTAAGTTACACCATCACCATCATCAGCCAGAAACCGTCCACTGCTGGACAAAGACCTCCCCCAAAGATCTCCACGACGATCGGTCCTGCGCTACCCTCATCAAATGTACTCCGAGGATCCTGACCAGATCGTCGGTCCATCTTGAGGCGCCATTCGAGTACTTTCGAGGGGCAGTACCCCACCGGCTAAAAAAGTACAATTCCTTGGATTTAAGAAACTATTCAAAATCAAATATTTTTATTCAAAATAGGATTCAGAGTCACTTATTAAACGTCAAAAACTACCACCCATTCAAAATAGTCTGCCTCAGACATGAGAAGAACGGGCGCAAGAAACTCAGCGGGCTTTTTTATTTATATAAAAATATGCATTACAATATAATATCGTACATTAAACATTTATAATTTAAGAGCCTGAGGGTGTTCGCTTCATTCCCAGTCCGTGGTGTCATTAAGAAAATCGTTTATGCTATAGTAACCTTGTCCACACCATATTAGGACGATAGACCTATAGAAACCGGAGAATAATCAAGAATAGGCAAAATTGTTACAAATGGACATATATCTCGTACATATGATTGGTTTATTTGGATATATAATATTTCCCGCGTTTATTTGCAAGGCTGCTTGACATTCGGAAAACTTCAGAATTATTATTTGATTGACAGTATAGTCAGCATTTTGTATATTCTTGTTTAATTCTCAGGTATTATACCAAGTTTATTTGTAAGGCCGTTCGACTATACTACCGTATAAGAAATCTGACAGCGCGAAAATAATAAATAATAATAAAAATACTGACACACTCTTACACAAATTATCTTGCCCCAAACTAGGCTTAGCCTGTACTATGGGTACAAGACAACAATATATTTAATACGACATACTTAAATATATATAAATACACACATCAAAAAGTCTTTTTTTTATGGAATAGGAGGAGAAACGAGCGTACGGGTCACCTGTTGTTAAGTGATCACCGCCGCCCACAATCTCTTGCAACACCAGAGGAATCACAGGAGCGTTGCCGGCCTTTAAGGAAGGTGTACGCGCTTTTTTTGAAGGTACCCATGTCGTATCGTCCCTAAAACACCGCACAAGGAAGCTCATTCCACAGCTTTGTAGTACGTGGAAGAAAGCTCCTTGAAAACCGCACTGTGGAGGACCGCCACACATCCAGATGGTGAGGATGATATTCTAACTAGTGGCGTGTCGTGCGAAGGTGGAATTCGGCGGCAGAAATCAGGTTAAACAGCTCTTCGGAACACTCCCCGTGATTAATGCGGTAGAAGACACACAATGAAGCGACGTCTCTACGCAACGCCAAGTGATCCAGCCGTTTACAGAGCACTGGGTCCTCGACAATTCGAGCTGCTCTGCGTTGCACGCGGTCAAATGGATCAAGCTGATACTGGGGTGCGCCAGACCAGAGATGACAGCAATACTCCATGTGTGGCCGGACCTGCGCTTTGTAGAGCGCTAGTATGTGGGCCGGCTTGAAGTATTGCCGTGCTCTATTAATGACGCCCAGTTTCTTTGAAGCCAATTTGGCTTTGCCTTCCAGATGACCACGACATTGGCAATCGCTCGAGATTTCGAGACCCAGTATTCCGATACTAGGCGAGGCCTTGAGGGAAGTGTTGTCGAAGAGCGGTGATACGACAAATGGGGTTTTTTTAGTGGCAAACGCGCAAACTTGAGTCTTCTGGGGGTTAAATTGAACAAGGTTCAATTTTCCCCATTCCGCGACCTTCTCAAGAGAGGACTCGATAGAAGACACAAGTTTCTCCCGGCACTGGTCAACGATTTCCCGAGAGAGACCTGCATGGCCCGTATATATGGCATCACCAGTGCTGTCGTCTGCATAGCAATGAATGTTGGAGGTGTCCAACATATCATTGATATGCAGAAGAAACAGCGTGGGAGACAGCACACAGCCTTGGGGCACTCCAGAATTCACGGGCTTCGGGTTCGAGCAATATCCGTCGACAACGACCTGTATGCTACGCCCAGTGAGGAAGCTGGAGGTCCACTTGCACAAGCTCTCGGGAAGCCCAAATGATGGAAGTTTGGAGAGTCTAAGCAACATGTACAAATTTAAATTTTAGGATGGTTTTCACATTATAACGTTTTATTTTATTTTTAAAATAATATTATAAGGGTCCTATGTTGTAGAAATAACAGCTGTTGACTTTATAAGTTCTTTTAATAACAGAAATTAACAATATTTGAATATACTGCAGAAATTAAGGTACATAAGCAACTAAACATTTTTTTAACAAAATGAAACTTCTAAAGAAAATGAATTTATTGTGAAAGAATAGGATAATTTAATACAAAGTATGGCCTCCTCTGCTACTCAGAACTTGTCGGCAACAATTATTCATTGAATTAATGAGACTGTTTATGTCATCTTGCGGTATTCGCTCCCAATGGAATTGTAGCAAATCCTTCAGCTGTTGGGTTGTTCTCACTTCGTCCAAGTCCTTCAAAACACGTCTTTGGAGCATGTCCCATGCGTGCTCGATGGGGTTGGGTCTGGCGATTGTGCAGACCAGGGCAATACCCGGACGTTCTCCGTTACCAAGTATTGACTGGTTCGCCGAGCTGTATGTGAACGCGCATTGTCATGCATTAACGTTAAATCGGAGCCAAAGGATTGTGCAAATGGATGGACATAAGGTCTGAGAATATCCTCAACGTAATTTTCAGCGTTCATGTTTCCATTTACAAAAACGAGCTCAGTTTGCCTGTATTTCATAATACCCGCCTATGCTATAACTGTTGAGCCGCTGTATGGATGAACTTCCTAAATGCACCTGAGCCTTTCAGTATTTCCGGGCCGACGGTACACTCGCACCCTTCTTGTATCAAGCCTAAACCCGAATCGCGACTCATCGAAAAACATAATTTTATCCTATTGTGCCTGGGTCCATGTTCTGCGTTCTCTACACCATTCATTTCGACGAGCGCGATTGCCGTGACACCTAATTGGGCGTCGAGCTCGTCCTTACTCATGCAGTCGATTTCGCACAGTTTAAGGACTTACATCAACACCACTTGAATTTTGTAGCCTCAAACTTATCTCTCGAGCGGTTAACATCGGCTGGCGTCTTGCAGTCAGTTGTATGTACCGGTCTTTCCGAGTGGTTGTACTCCTTTACGGCCTGAATGCTGTTCAGCGGGTTGCCTTGTAATATTGTAGCGCTGCCAAACGCGACAAATAACACTTCTATGAATGCCAAAATGCCAAGATACCTGAGATTGATTACTTCCCGTTTGCAACATCCCTACAGCTCTTTGCATTTCATTTGCCATCAAATGACGTCGCTCCATGACGTAAAGAATATCTAACAATTCAATTTTGGTCGCTAACTTTATTTAAATGGTTGGTAAAATTATAAAATCAAGACTAAACGTAGCAATAAAAACGCACTTAAATTCAAACAAATTACCTTTCATTTTATCTTATGAAAAAAACAAAACATAATCGATTTTTTTTTACAACCAGCCAGTAGGTCATCAATAACAAAAAAGTTTACATACCTATGCACTTTGAGTGTATAAAGACTTAGAAATTAATTAATATAAATGGTAAATTTGTAATGTCATGCATGTTGCTTAGACTTTTTTGATGTGTGCACATTTAAACATCCATGACTCGGAAACAAACAGTAATATTCATCATATAAATGATTGCACCTACGGGGATTCGAACCCGGGATCTCTAAATCAGTAGGCAGGGTCACTAACCACTATAGGGGTCGTCACATGTGTCACCAATTTTGATTTTTCAAAGTATGCGTTAGCTAGTGGTATTCAAAATACTAATTTTCTTATGCCAAGCGTGGCTGATTGTTTACGACTTCTTAATTCAAATCGGTTACAGTAAGAACATATTCGCTATCCTTTTCTATCTTGTTGTATCTCCGTTAGAGATTTTCTTCGCACTCGCACGCTTTGTACGCTAATACGCTAGTACAACACGACCATATTATCGCTGGGCCCCGCTGGAACGTGAAGCTCCCCATATATATCCCCTGGCACATTCCCTAATTGGGGTCAGCCCTCCTGATACAAGATCGCCACTGTTTGCGATCTTGGGTCATTACTGGTGTTAGGCCTAGCATCGTCATGTCTTTGTTTACAGTTCTAGTCCAGGTAGTTGGTGGGCGGCCTCAGCCTCTCCTTGCCTCATCCATATCCATGACTCGTCTCGTCATATGGTGTTCGTCCCTACGCATTACATGCCCATACCAGCGTAATTGGCCTTCCTCCATTTTATGATGTATAGGTGTAATTTTAAAGGTGCCTCGGATATACTCATTACGAATTTTGTCTGACCGTGTAACACCCCCGGACCAACGCAACATTTTCATTTCGGTGACATGCATTTTTTGTTCGTCACACTTTCTCATTCCCCAGCATTCGGATCCATAGAGCAAAGCTGCTCTCACTGCTCGTTTGTACACGGTGCCCTTAGTTTTAATTGGCATTTTTGCGTCACATAGAACACCGGTAAGAGATCTCCACTTCAGCCATCCTATTTTTATTCTATTTTGAATATTACTTTCGATATTGGCTTTAGTATTAATAATGGAGCGTGAAGCTCCCTCCCGTTTCCCTTTCCCGCCTCGCGCCCGTCCTGTTGCGTCAGTACGGTTTACAGTTTCATTACCGTTAGGTACATGTCGCGATATTTTCGTGCTATCACTGCTGCGTTTTTGAATTTTTTGTTGTTACGTTTTGACTTTTGTTGTTAATAGTTCTGTATTTTCTGTTGTTCTGTTTCGCTATAATACTCTTACCTGTAAAACAAAATCTTTTTTTACTAAACCCAGATTATAACTGAAAAATAAATCATTTTTTTCATTTATTCGTAATAATAACATCCTAGTGATGCTTGTTCTGCACACCGCTACCGTAACAAAGCGACGATGTGACGTCATCGATGTCAGGTCCATCAATATTGTACACGGGTAATATATTGTATGTCTGTGGTTGGGTCATAAGCCTAGAACAGCCGTCTACGTACGTAATACAAATAAATCATTTCTCCAAATATCTAAATAATGCAAGGCAATATGGACACAAATATCGATTTGGAACTACTGAAATATTTATCAGATTCGTATCGTACAGATACAAGTCACGTAGGGTCGTCGGTCGGCAATACATCTAATATTGATCTTACTAACTTTGTATGGACAAGTTTTGCATGGGAGTTGATCTTTTTAAATAAATTTTGTTGTTTTTATCGACACTAAAAGAAAGAGTGTGAGAGAGTTAAGTATCATGTTTTAATGACGAATCCCCCTGAATACTTCCATCCCCTATTCCAACTCCTTCAAGCCCTATCACACGATAAAATGTAGTCATGTCACATTTTTTTATTTAATGAAAATAAGGGACGAGCCGAGCAGGACGTTCAGCTGATGGTAATTGATACGCCCTGCCCATTACAATGCAGTGCCGCTCAAGATTATTGAAAACACCAAAAATTCTGAGCGGCACTACAACTGCGCTTGTCACCTTGAGGCATAAGATGTTAAGTCTCATTTGCCCAGTAATTTCACAAGCTACGGCGCCCTTCAGACCGAAACACAGTAATGTTAACACATTACTGCTTCACGGCAGAAATAGGCGCCGCGGCCTTTGTGGTACCCATAATTTAGCCGGCATCCTGTGCAAAGGAGCCTCCCACTGGTACCACAATACCAGTAATAGACCAGTAGCGTAACTAAGTCTCTTTGAAATTTATACCTACGTCTGGGCGCAGCGCTAGGGTTGGTACACACAAAATATTGACGACAAGGCCCATCTAGTTTAACTCGAATAGCGACCAGTCAGCGTGACATTCAATAGTTTCGTCTCCCCAAGATTGCTTAGCGGACGTATAAATCGTGTGTATATGTATGCGCAAGTTGATTCGTGCGCTCTGGTATAAAGTGTAGTAAATTATATCCAAGTCGATTCACTGGTTATAACTTATAATGCGTGAAATGGTAACACACGGACAGACGGCGAGACTTATTTTCGTAGTTATAATATTATCCTTTCTTCCACAGCTTTATTTGGCTGTCATTGGATGTGGAACTCTTAAAACTCGGAAACTCTAAAAAAAACTCTATGTAATTTTCTGTAGCCTTGACAACAAATAAACCAACAATCCATAGATACATTATCAGTCTAGAATCTAGATAGAGCTCAGGATTCTTCAAAACACCAATAATTCTGAGTGGCACTAAAAGAATTGCGCCCGTCACCTTGAGACTTAACATTCTCATTAATTTACCCACTAGATACGGCGCCCTTCAGACCAAAACACATTAATGTTTATACATTTCTGCTTCATGACAGAAATAGGCGCCACACTCATAATCTAGCCGGCATCCTGTGCAAAGGAGCCTCCCATTGGTAAAAAGGTCACCGAATTGTGCTCCCATAACTATATAAACAGTAGGTAACTTTTTCGTAGTACTGCGAGTCTATAGAAAACAAAGTGGGTAGAAATGAAAAAAAACGCGTAAACATTATGATCAACACATGCATTCAGAGCTACTAGATACGGCATGGCACGTCGGGGTAAGTATAGTTTGATATATTTTTTTTTTCTTTTGAATGACACTAAATACTTGTATGTATTTTATGTCATGTAGAAGAGTAGGGATAGCATTTAAAGTAGACATGTATAGTAAATATATATGTATATTTCGGTAAGTTTTGAATTTATTTTTATGGTTGCGTATGTTATTAGTATCATATTATAATGTTGTTGTTAGTATTATAGTATTGTACACATATTAATTAATAATATACAATTATCATTCATTTAATTCTGTCAAAACATTATCACAAACGGTTAGCAGGAATTGGCCTATAATGTTCACGTGCAATAATGAAAATGTCGTAGTATATTTAGTATAATTGCACTGTCGACCCATTACCGAATCGCTCCATTAGTTTTGGTTGTCGACATAAAATATTCAACGGCGTGTAGGAAGTTTTGTAGAGCATAGCGTGTCTAACTATGTATAGCTTTAGCCAATTATATCATCAGTTGATATATCATATACTGTACATAATATTATACTCTCCGATAACCATTAGCCTTAGAACATTGACACCAAAGAGTATGTTAATTCTACGTAATAAGAGGCGGTACTGCCCAAGTAAAAATTGAAATTTAGTCAAATATGAAACTTGCAGTGATTTGACAGAAGTTTGAAATAGTAGTAATTATAGTACTCCGTTTGGCGACGTAGAATAATCCAGCTAAGTTTGAAAGCGAACAGTTGCATAAAAGTTGTTAGGATCTGGCGTACGAAGGTTATCCTATATAAAATTCTGGTTGTGAATATTTTCGAATACGGCAGTACCGTCTGGAGACCACACTACGCTTGCCATTGTCTCAGAATCGAAAGAATCCAGAAGCGTTTTCTTTATCACTTGGCTTTATCAATTGGGAAATCTAGATCACTCGCAACATACTTACATATTTTAATATACTAACTCTGAAACAACGAAGGGACATATTGGATTTACTTTTCTTATACAAAAGAATTAACAACATTTATGACAACTCCTTGTGTCTATGTTTAATTTTAGAGTGCCTAGATGCCCTCGTAAACCGGTGAAATTATTTGAAAAACCTTCTCGCAGTACTGTTTTTGGAATCAATTCACCTGTGTCGCGATTATGCAAAATTATAAACGATTATAAATGCTTAGACCCATTCAGTGATTCATTGCCAAGATGATTTGTTTAATACGTTTATCTTGACTTGTTTGCTAGATTTTGTTAATTTCTTAATTTCATTACATTATAGAATGGTTGTTTTTATATCTTATATACTTATTTTATGTAACTATTTCACACATAATTAAGCATGCGGTATTCACCTTAAAAGGTAATGCATTTAATAATAAGACCCTTGTAAATTAGCATAAAAATTATAAATGTATTATTGTAATTACCACTGGTGAATCTAAATAAATAAATAAAAAAAAGAAGTGGATTTCGGCCATCTCCGTTTTGTACAAGATTATAGCTGTCATTTGTCAAAATATCAATGACTGCACGTTTCATACAATCGAGTTGGTTGGAGCTGGTTGACACTGTAGAAGTAATTTCCGCTTGCCCCTTTTAGATAGCAATATTTTCGACAGGAGTAGTCTTAGATGTTGTCATATTATTATAATGACTAAAATAACCCCAAACGGAATTAAATCTTACGACATAATATCATATACTCAACCGATGATTGGAAATGTAAGTGAATTAAATACAATTACGAAAAGCATCAACTGATAATTATATATTTATTAATTGAACATAACATAACTAAGGATAAATAATATTGCAAAAGTAATTTCATTTAAATCACGATTGCTTATTAAAATATTGTGTGAATAATACAATTATAACTCTAATAATGATCAGGAAATATATTGTCACTAGTGGACCCAACAGACGTTGTCCTGTACACACGTCTTAAATTTGAAAAATCGGTCTAGCCGTTAGGAGGAGTTCACTAACATACACATGAGCAGGAGAATTATATTATATGGACGGAATCGAGAATCTAAACCAATCTCAAATTCACTGAAACAAACAAAAAAATCATCAAAATCGGTCCAGCCGTTTAGGAGGTAGTTTAATTGTGAATCATAACCATTCTCGAATCCACCTGAAGACACACACCAATCTCAAATTCACTGGAACACACAAAAATATCATCAAAATCGGTCCAGCCGTTTAGGAGGTAGTTCAATTGTGAATCTAAACCATTCTCGAATCCACCTGAATACACACAGAAAGTTTCATTAGAATCGGTCCAGCCGTCTAGGAGGAGTTCAGTGACATACACACGCACACAAGAATTATATATATAAAGATATTTTTTATTTCTATTCACATGTATTTATTTTCATTCTTAAATCTAAGGTTTTTAAAATATGTATTAATAACTATGTATTATGTTATTTATCTTTATGTACTATAAACAACTAGACTAATCGTCTATTAAAAGGTCGTCAAAAAATGTACAAGCGGCGTTGTATATACGTATACAGATAACATTAAACATCGAGCATTTCTCGCAAACTAACACAAAGTGTCATAAAATCGCGACTGTAAGACGTAGCTTCACACGCACACTAAAGTATTAAACCTGGCCTGTTTTTATCGGTTGTGTAATAGTAAGAGATTCTATATAGACGTATAAATTATCTAATTCGGTCACGAGCCTCACCGAATATTCGGTATTCTACTAAATTTATAGCTATTCGTGGCATCTCTAATTTTCAAGGTCAAACTCAAGAGGTAATAGGTCATGCTAAACATGCGCTTCCAACAAATCTGCTGTTTTAGTATGGCCTTTATAAGCATATAATTATAAATCAACCCCGATGTAAGGCAGACACCGAAGATCTATTGTTTCAGGTAGAAGTAAAGTACTCTGTGATTTATTGAGAAGCCATAAATTTCGGTGGTATATATATTGAAGAAAGTAACCGATAAATTAGGTACAGCGCCATCTAGTGAAAAATAGCGTTTGCCAGGTTTTGTTACGAAGCAATTTTATAACTATTTTTCTACTTCTTTACTTTTATCTGACATTTAAACAAACACGATTACTGTTTATTTTGAAAAAGTCTACACTCTATGGCCTAAAAAAGCATTGTGTATCGTAGTTTCATGTCGCCAAAAAAGCACAGATTTTTCAAAGAGGATGTAAATACTACGTAATAAGAGGCGGCACTGCCTAAGTAAATATTGAAATTTATTTTATTATGAAACGTGCAGTAATTTGACATAAGTGTGAAAAAGTAGTAATTATAATATTATGGCGATGAAGTATAATCCGGCTAAGTTTGAAAGCGAACAGTTGCATAAAACGTATCGGATTTCGGCGGATCTCCTTTTTGTACAAGATTATAGCTGTCACCTATCTGTCTAATGACTGCATGTTACATACAATCGAGTTAATCGCTCTTTCTTAGAGAGTTTCGCTAGGTTGAGCAATATTTGCAATTGCGTAAATAACAGAAAATTCATTCATCTTTTAAATGAATTTCACTCTAACATCTGCGAGATATCTCCATAATAAGGTTACTATAGGTATTTCAACATTGAAATAAAGTTTCAGATGTCACAACGAATACATTAATTATTCACAAAATAATTACCTTTATTCGGCCTGCTATTAGAATAATGATAAAGTACTCGAAGGTTCAAATTTGAATAATTACTGACAGCTTTTTGTACGGCCGCGGCAGTGTAATTAGTAATTGTGTTTATTATCTAGATAGGTAAGTAATTATTATGTCATTTGTAATTAAACTATTAAAACTTTCTTGAGATATAATTAAGTTTGTTTATTTAAGTCGGCTTGGTATGGTATTTTGTTTTCTTTATTATTATTTCAGCAACTCGAAGACTGTGCACTTATATCGTGTGTGTGGTAATGTATTTATTACTGCCTCCCCAATTACTCTAGAAACCTCAGCAACCTCCTCTCTTTCCTAAAGGCTGGGAGGGTGCCAAAATGTTGGGCCCGGTAAGTCACTTAACTTGGACAATGCAAAAGTACATGCCTAGCCGTTTCTTCTGCCACCAACCAGGCCCTGCACAGGGGGCTGTGAGTTTTGCCTAGGTATATTAAATAGCTGTTTATTATATCGACCGTGGCTAGTTAGGTCCGAAGTTATTTAAATCGGCTTGGTCACGTGTTGCTATCGACTAGTTTCGTACCATTCGGAGATCTTTCATCAGGATGAGTGTAGTGAGTTTGCACTCGCGTCCAGTCTGGCACTACGAATTTTCGCTCGTAGTGCGCGGCTTGGCCTGGCAAGGCGGGGTGTGCCGGTGGTGTTGACGGACAAAGTATCATTTTTGGTGTTCACGAATGCACAAAATTTACTCACATCTCCACTATGTAATCATCGGTACTAACTGTCTCATTAATAAACGCGAAGTAAAGTTATTATTCCAAGTTTAAAACTTTTTGTCTTTATCTTACCTTTGTGACTACAGAATTACATGACAGGGAGAAGTAATTTAATCTTGGAGTAACTTTACATTGCGTTTATTAATAAGACAGTATGGGTCTTATTCTGAAGTTTTCAATACTCCGAAACTAGTAGGAAATATACAAAATTACAATTTATGATTTGTAAATTGACTTAAAATTAAAACATAACTGTTAGATAACATGAGTGGACTGTATAGATAGTTAATAATAAAAAATGGTGATTCGAATGAGAACCTGCCGGTCAATGCTAGACACTCGTAAATAGAAATTGTCATCCACTAACCTTGAACTCCCACTTAGTTGCTCTGCATTAGTTTCCTCGAGGTGCACGACATACAATTATCACGGGCAAGAGTAACATAAGGCTTGGTGCGAGATATCCAGGACGTCTGGTTCACAAGCTTCTCGTATCATGATCTAACATAGAGTACTATGGGTGGGGCCCGGCCAATCGGTGCGCACGGGGCCTCTGTCGCCATTATAGTGCAAAAAGATGATGGTAGTCATAAGAATGAATTTAAATCCACACACCAAACCTTGCAATCACCGAACAATGCTTATAATAAATGATTTTAGGACAAACTTCCTGAAATTACGTAAAAATGCGAAATCCCACCTGCTTGTTGTTGACCTAACGTTGCACATCATACAAGTGTAAGTACAGAACCTTAAATAACATTATCTCCTGTAACCAATGTTGTTTTCAAAGTAAGTTGTCTACTTGTGATGCTGTTTATGTACGAACAGACTTCATTTTCCACCTTTTATAGTTAAAATATATTAATAATATACATTATATTTGTTGGATGCGATTACTGATTATAACAATAATCACGACCATCATGTTCACGAATCACACATCCTTACACAAACAATGAATTGAAGCTCTAAAGGTTGATGCATCCAATAAATGATAATTTATATTAATACAGTTTATTCATTATTACTTTTCATGAAATATTTGTTATTTAAAACGCTTTTAACCTATAACACGTTTCATATATGATGCAGAACCTAACAAAATAATTTGTTTTGTATATTACAGCCATTGTAAAATACTCTAGTGATTGAAAATAGTGGCCGTTGAGTCCTCCAGTGCTCTGCCAACTAAGCTAATAGGAAAATGACTTGAGATGTCGCTCTTGTAAATCTAAACAATTTGTTATGTTTTTTAAAGTGATAACCCTCATTTCTAGGATTAATACACAAATAAAATTTGTAAACAAAATTTTATAGACGATGCGGGGCTCGAACCAACGACCTCTGGCTTTCCGTGCCAGTGCTCTAGAGCAATTATGTTTTCAAATTTTATTTGTGTCTTAATCCTAGAAGTGAGGGTTATCATTTTAAAAAACATAAGAAATTATTGAGTCAAATTTGAAACGGTATATATGTATATTTGTCTCTGTGACATACATATAAGTAATAAGATACGGCAACTGGCACAGAGGGAGACAACTCGATTCTTGGCACCGCACTGGCTGACTCGTAAGACACCTTTTAGATACCCTAATGGATTGAACCTGTAATCCATCTTATTTGTGTAAACAACTTTTACATTACTGCTTTATAATTGTCAATATTTATAGTAATAAAAAGGACATAGTATGTTATCCTTAAGAGAGAGACAGAATATGCCGTAGCGGACAGTAGTATGTACACATATAGATACTCAATTCCACCATACTTTATTTTCGTATATCGTCTCAAAGGGCTTAGACAGCGTTTTCATTAAAAACTTATTATTTTTCCTCCTCCGAAACCTCCAACAAATACCGATTAATGTACAAAAATACATACCAAACACCATACTAATTATATACTAAAATCTTCTTCGAGAACCACGGTATCCATTGGTGTAAAAAAGATGAACATCGGTGCAGTAGTTTTTTTTTATGGAATAGGAGGACAAACGAGCGTACGGGTCACCTGGTGCTAAGTGATCACCGCCGCCCACATTCTCTTGCAATACCAGAGAAATCACAAGAGCGTTGCCGGCCTTTAAGGAAGGTGTACGCGCTTTTTTTGAAGGTACCCATGTCGTATCGTCCCGGAAACACCGCACAAGAAAGAGCTCATTCAACAGCTTTGTAGTACGAGGAAGAAAGCTCCTTAAAAACCGCACTGTGGAGGACCGCCACACATCCAGATGGTGGATGATATCCTAATTTGTGGCGTGTCGTGCGAAGGTGGAGCTCGAGATTTCGAGACCCAGTATTCCGATACTAGGCGAGGCTATAAGGGAAGTGTTGTCGAAGAAGAAGAAGCGAACAGACATACAGACTGATTTGTTTCACAAAAACATTACTACAGTAATTTCTAAAAAATGATGAATGAAAAGACGCATTAATACAATTAATCATAGAGCCGACTATACGTTCAATCCGACATCACTCCGTTCTTGTTTTGAACCTATAAGGCACCTTAAACCCTTCTCATCCAACAAATTATCATATTTAGCGAGAAGTTCGACATAATTCTCTTACAGTTTTGGGAATAATCTATTGTGATTGATTAGGTATGAACTTAGATGAAGGGATGGTCTCCGCTGCTTGTGTGCGTGGCATCTTGACACTCAATGGCATCTTTCAAGTTTTGTAACATACGCTTCGTGTTATTTTACATTGAAATTAATAAAATACAAAATACTTACTGATGATATGTGATCCCAGTGTCTTTCTTATTTCTTGAAGTATTATTTTTATAAGGTTTTACTACGCAACCCTCCATTTCCCGCCTAGTAGAACCATTTCAGTGTATGAATAAGTGTCCGTCAAAACGCGTTTAATAAGGGTGGCGCTGCTGTAGTCTACGATAGGTTTTAAAGAAAAGCGCTTATTACACTTAACTAAATTTAGTCGTTACTGAATTTAGACAAGTATAATCGAATTTAGCAAAATAGCATCCTTAATTCAGAAGCAAGGATGGTTTCTGACTGGCTGATTGATGAATCATGTAGAAGCCTAATTAGAAACGCATATAAGAAAGTGTAATCGCATTTAGTTACTGATTTCAGTTGCTCTTCATGCGTGGAGGACATAATATTATGTATTTAACTTTTATATTCCCGAATAATAGTAATAGCCCCAACAAATTTCAGAGATATTTTTTACCGGAAACATCCCAATTAAAAAAAATGAAATTTAAATGATAAATAATGATATTTTCGCGCTTTAAGAGGTAACTCATTCAGTAACTAAATTTAGGACAGTGTGATCAGAAGCTTCTAATTTATAAGTTGTTTCTGAATTAAGACGACTAACTTCAGTCAAGTGTAATAAGCGCTAAGGCGCCAGACGTAGTTAGAAAGAGATAGAAAAATAAATTCATAGGCACATAAGTGAATTTGTCAGAAACTGTCATAACTATAATGTTAACACCAGGAACAGACATAAACTTATGATGTCTACTACTCGCCTAATACTCGGTTAGTAAGCTTTTTGTGGGGCGATGTATATTATGCTTTTACAACAAGATCCCAGAAAATGTTCAAAACAAAAGTATTATATTATTCAAAAGAATTGTTAAAAAACGTTTGTGTGGTAAAGGTTACTATAACATAAATGACTTTCTTAATGATACCACAGATTGGGAATGGAGTCACCGCCCTCAGGCTAGGCTTTGACTTTCAATAAGTGATGTCACATCCTATTTTGAATAAAAACATTTGAATTTGACACAAAGACCAAACAATGTCCGCTTCCTTTTGTCGAACTTTTCAAACAAAATATATGATCGGAACATCCTCATATGATATATTATTATTAATTAACAGGTTTTTTTTTCAAGACAATCTGTTGTAAATGGAGTAAAATTTGCTGAATTTCAACATGACATTTTAATATACTCAATGCAAATTGGAAGCTTACCATTATTAGTAAATGTCAAACCATATATCATTTATACGTCTAGATAATATTTACTGTCAACACTGCCTCAAAATTAAAATTAGATTTTTTTATTATATTTTTATCAATATTTGTTAATTACACTTGTATAAAATCAATGTTCTAATAAGCATTAATGTATTACAAGAGACTTGATCCTGCAGACAAACTGTCCAAACAGTTTTGCGGGACTATGTTAGCTTTTAAGATTCTTTCTGTAAATGATTAATAGTATAAATAAATAATAAATAGACTATGACAGCTGTAAAAACGTCGAAAAAATAGACTTTAGAACTAACCTGTATTTTGAGCAAATCACTCACACTAACGCCAAAGTGTCATACAAATCGCGAGTGTAAGACGTAGATAGTCACGCACACTAATATTCCTGGCCTGTTTTTATCGGTTGTCTTACTGCAAGAGATTATCCAGAAGTAAAAATTATCTAAGCGTCAAACTATTTAATTTTCGAAAAAGTCAAAAATTAATTTTCATATAAATTATTTCTAAGAATAAATGGATTAAAACGCGTGTAATAACTGAATTTTGAGCGGAACGGACAATATTGACCGGCAAATAGAACGAAAATAAAGGTTAGGTAAATAACAAAATGAATTTTTTAATTTACGTCTAATAAAAGTTACGTCTAAATTTTGTTATGATTTATATTTATACAATACACTCGTTTATCAAAGGAAGAACAAAAAAGTACTTTTACTGGTCCATACTAATTCAAAAATACTGGTGTGTAAAGAAAATCACAATACTGTTGTCATAGCTACAGGGTTAGGTATTACCAGAATAACTCCGCAAAAAAATTATCTCAACGCTCAGTACTATACTTCTTACCATGTGCCAATATCTATGCTGTTTGACCTGATGCCTGCCGCTGAAGTACACCTTCGCTCGACACGTCATAAACTAGGTTATCATCCCCACCACCTGGATATGTTGTGTTCCTCCATATAGCGGTGTTCAAGGAACTTTCTTTCGCGTCCTACAAAGCTGATGAATGAGCTTTCTTGTGTGTTGACCCTGAGTACACCTTTTTAAAGCTCTCAACGCTGTTGTGATTTATTTGGTATTGCAGGAATACGTGGGCGGCGGTGCTCACTTAACACCAGGTGACCCAACCGCTCGTTTTTCTTTCTCTTCTATACGAAAAAAATACGGTTTGCACTTTGGAGTGCCGGCAGAAGTGAAAACTGGACCATTAACGTAAAATAATCTCGTAAGAATTGCTTTATTTATCAGTATAAAAGTACCAGTATTCTTTTATGCCAATACGGGATGAGACGAGCAGGAAGTTCAACTGATGGTTTTGATACGACGTCTCCAATGCAGTTACAATGCAGTGCCTTTCAGGATTCTTGAAAAACCCAAAAACGGAGCGGCACTACAATTGCGCTCGTCACCTTGAGACATAAGATGTTAAGTCTCATTTGCCCAGTAATTAAACTAGCTTTGGTGCCCTTCAGACCGAAATACAGTAATGCTTACACATTATTACTTCACGGCAGAAATAGGCGCCGTTGTGGTATCCATTATCTAGCCAGTATCCTGTGAAAAGGAGCCACTGGTGTTATTGTTATAGTTATTTATCTGTTTAGATACAATATTCATTTATTGCGTTATCGTACACAAAAATGACATTTTATATTACCTACATAAAAAATTTAACACTTCAGAACTATTAGAATTATTTTACACTAAAAAGTTTATCTCTCAGAAAAATCAAGTTTCATCCATTGAAATTATTTCAATGACTGTTTTACGAATTTTTGATCAGGCCACGTGTCCTGACGTGAGTTTAACATTTTATATCCATCCCAAGAAAAGTGCTTAACGCCGCGCATATATTTTAACTTGTTACACACTAATACCTAGTGAGTGTTTGTTTTTCGCCCAGTTACTGAATGATCCAATGAATAATCGCCTTTATAAATACCGGTAAGGATTATTCTTAAATGATATTGAACAGTTGTAGTACGTTTAATAAGATTGAGCCACTTGATTTGTAAATGAAACGTTCGACAGTCGACGCGAAATTTTCTTTTGTAAAATTAAAATACTTTCTTGTTTAGTATCTGTATCTACCATCATGTCTACTTACCTCTCATCGATGTTTTAGTATATTCTCGCGTAGGTTTTGGTATTCAATTGGGGTAATTGGCAATTGATGAACTTATTTATATATTACTGTTTAGGCCGCTTAGACTTTTTATGTAGCACATACTTGATCAAAGTAAACGCAAGATTTTTTTTCTTTTTCTAATTAAGTTTCATTGTAATCTTTTTATTTTTGTATATTCTATTCATCATTAAAACCATGTGCTTTGGGGGCCCGGTGACATGTAGTTCCTTTTGTTTATTACCTATTTCAAGTACTGGTCTGTCAAAATTTAAACCATGTCTAAATATCGATTTAAATAAACAGTGTAGGTACCTATAGTGTGATTGTGAGATAAAATAGAAATATTTTGAAATATGAATGTGAAATTAGTTGCGGGAAAAAGTACTTTTCCCTATATTAAAATATTTAAACAATAATATTATCTCGTTCTTAGAATTATTCTTCTTTGTTTCAGGTAATACAAAACTCCTACGTGTAATGAAAAAAGTAAAGCATCTTCTAAATTAAGGTTATACGCTGCGAAGGCTTATACTCTGGTTACGTCTCGACTTTGTTAACTTATAACGACTGTGTATCTTCTTTTATTGTCTTTTCTCTTTTGTTTTGGGTTCTTTTTTCATAATTTATTTGTGATAATACAAATAACGCATAAAATGCTTTCAATTTTTTTTCACCCTCCTCTTCGTTCTTGAAGTGTTGTATTGTTTGTAAATAAAATAATCACTCTGTATATAAAGCAACAATACTTGTAGTGTTAATATTAAGGTTATTTGTAAGTTATTTAGTTTGTAACATTGTTCATAAAATTTCTTAGCACCTAAATGTTTATGCTTTTGTTTTGTTTTGTTTTTTTCTGTATAATTAATATTTGTGTGTAGCTTTAAGTTGTTTCATTTTTCTTTAAAAATAAGTATTTTAATTTAAGTAGTTAATAAAGTATTAAACTTTAAATTTAAATAATATTATATGTCTACCGACGACCTTATTGTACACGGTAAAACTCAAATAAGTTTATGTATGTACAATAATTTTGTTATCTATACTATGTAATTTGTTAATAAGAAATAAATAAATAAAATAAATAAATAAAAAATTAGTTTAGTTATTGGTAATCCAGTATTCAACTTGAGTCATTCAGAGAGATTCAACAGGAGAAGACCCAGAAAAAATTAGGGGGCATTGAGATTGCGCAGATGGGGCGTGGGTAGATTAATAAATAAAGTCTAAAAGGGCAAAAAAATACACGAAAATACTCTAGAAAAAACATATTCTCAAAGTGGGCGGTGAGCAAAATAAGGTTAAGAAACTATGTAGACGATCCAGCGTATTTCGCATAATTGAGGATTTTAAAAATGTTTTTATAAAACTATTTGAATAAATTTATTTGAATTTGACTTTCGCAGTCTTTGTAACAATTATATCAGACTCATTTTCCTTATTATACATTAAGGTAAGCAGAAGGAAATGCATCAATGCGGTAAATGCTGCTTTTTGCCATTTCTCAAAAACTGATCGAAATACAACAACTTCATCTATCTAGAGGTAGCCGTTAGATCTACGTATATTCGTCACTTAAAAGAGGAAGAGATCGCGTTGTACGTCGGAAATTTGACAAATCTACCATATTAGAAATTACTTATTTTAGCGCAAGAGGAGAGTGCTTTCAATCAATAAAAATCTATGGTTTCTGATTAATTTTTTTATATTCCAAATACCCAGTACATGTTTGCTCGTCTGTAAACGTAGTTATTGTGATTCTAATTATCGTAATATTTGAGGTATGATGATTGTAAATTTTAGGGTAAGAAGAACAAGAACTTTTAGGCTAAATGCGTCTGTTTTTTTGGGTAAATCCGTCTGTGCAAATCATTTACCCCGATATCATGGGTGCTCAACCTTTAACCGACTTCAATAAAGGAGGAGGTTCTCAATTCGTCGGTATGTTTTTTTTTATGTTTGTTACCTCAAAACTTTCTTAAAAGTCAATACTTGTATAGTTTTTATTTGTTTAATACGATTCTGTAAGAAACGTTCCGTTTGCATATGTAGTAGTCATCGTTTTTTCAAATACTTCACCATAAATTTATTTTGATTTCAGATACATTTTATACGAGTAGATAATTTAAAAAAAAAACGATTACAATGGTGATATTAACGTATATGGACATAAATAAATTTTTGACAAACTATGATTTCAAGATTACATAAATCACTGACCAACCATGGCATAAAACCCACTTCGTTCAATCCAGCAAATTTTTTTTTATGGAATAGGAGGACAAACGAGCGTACGGGTCACCTGATGTTAAGTGATCACCGCACCCACATTCTCTTGCAACACCAGCGGAATCACAAGAGCGTTGCCGGCCTTTAAGGAAGGTATACGCGCTTTTTTTGAAGGTACCCATGTCGTATCGTCCCGGAAACACCGTACAAGGAAGAGCTCATTCAACAGCTTTGTAGTACGAGGAAGAAAGCTCCTTGAAAACCGCACTGTGGAGAACCGCCACACATCCAGATGGTGGGGATGATATCCTAATTTGTGGCGTGTCGTGCGAAGGTGGAGCTCGAGATTTCGAGACCCAGCCACTTGAGTCTTCTGGGGGTTTACACATGAGCTTAAATTGGACAAGGTTCAATTTACCCCATTCCGCGACCTTCTCGAGAGAGGACTCGATAGAAGACACAAGTTCTCCCGGCACTGGTCGACGATATCCCGAGAGAGACCTGCGTGGCCCGTGTATACGGCATCACCAGTGCTGTCGTCCGCATAGCAATGTATGTTGGAGGTGTCCAACATATCATTGATATGCAGAAGTAACAGTGGGAGATAGCACACAACCTTGGGGTACTCCAGCGTTCACGGGCATGAGATTCGAGCAATAACCGTCGACAACGACCTGTATGCTGCGCTCAGTGAGGAAGCTGGAGGTCCACTTGCATAAGCACTCGGGAAGCCCAAATGATGGAAGTTTTGAATTGAAAGAGGAGCGCCTTGTGCCATACACGATCAAAAGCCGCCGCCCATCTATGTGTTAGGTATACTAGAAGATCACCAGTCGACCGACCATAGCGAAAGCCGTACTGCCGGTCGTTGATCATCTGGTGACCGTCAAGTATACCAAGAGCTGGCGGTTATTTTAGTAAAAAAGTACGTTCGTACACCAGTATTGTTGACATCATTTGACACGCCGTAATACATAATACAATACTTGTTCTGTTGTCCATGCGTCTCGGTTGAGAACAGACTGCAAACTAACTACTCGGATTTTATTCCGCGAAAAAAAATCCATGCGGATTTTTATTCGCAATGCGTGCTAGGCCTTAACCTACATTTTTATTCATCTTGAAGTTGCCTCTCTTTCTATCACATGACTCTTACCTCTTCTGACGACTTTAGGGTACCTAAAACTGTACCTGGTATAAGGCTAACTTAATAAAATAGCTCATTTTTCTATTATAATCGTTTGTAATCGTAATCGTAACTTTAAATTAATATTCGTTCCTTCTCAAACCCACATTCGTTGCAGATAGTAATTTATGCGTTGGAAGATCACGAGATAGTCAAACCTACTTAGTTATTGGACATAGATAGGTAGCTATAATTAAAGTGATAATTATAGTAACTTCATTATTATAATAATCACTTTAAATAAGATCGTGTCAGCGTCTTTAGGAAGCTTAAAAATATAATATAGGATCGCAATGACTTACGACTTCGATACCTCCACGGGGAGTGAGACAGGCCACCAATTAACTATCTTGCAAATTTTCATGTTAATGAATGTTTTCGTGGAGAGTCCACTTTGTTCCCAACATAGTTGTAATGTAGCGTACAAACATCGAATCTCGGTAGGTGCAAACATTTATATTATGATGAATTTTTTTTATAAGAGGGGGCAAACGGCCGAGAGAGGGGGCAAATGGAAATCCGCAACAACAGGTGGCAAGAGATGCGTTGCCAGCCTTTAAGGAGGACGTATGCTCTTTTTTTGAAGGTTCCTTAGTCATGTTAGTTCGGGAAACTGCAGCCGGTAATTGATTCCACAAAGTGAATATGCCAGAAAAGAAATTTAATTAAAAAAAGTTTGATTGAAAAAAAAAAGGAATCCCGCTGAGTTTCTTGCGCCAGTTCTGTTCAGGTTTGAGACACTTATTTTCTAATTTTTTTTTGGAAGAGAGGACGAACGAGCATACAAGTCCCCTGATGTTGATTGACCACCGCCGCCCAAATTATCTTGTAACACCAGAGGAATCACAGGAGCGTTACCAGCGTTTCAGAAAAGTATTCGCGCATTTTTTGAAGGCACTCATGTCGTACCGTCCTGGAAACACCGCACAAGGAAGCTCACTTGCACACTTGCTCATTTCACAGCTTGGTCGTATGTTAAATCTCCTTGAAAACCGCACTGTGAAGGTCCGCGACACTTCCAGATGGTGAGGATGATTTCCTATTTAATGGCATGTCGTGTGAAGTTGGAATTCACCGGAAGGAATCAGGTCAAACAGCTAATTGCGGTAGAAGACACACAATGAAGCGACGTCCCTTCGCAACGCTGAGACCGCTGAGTTACGCTACTTTTGTATTACGTGTATTGTGATTAGACCGACTAGTAGGCATAACTAGTTTATCAGGTGCACCCTAAGCCACATTTGTCATTGACAAGAAAACAACACCTTGATTTAATTAAGCAAAATTGTCAGTCATAGCTAATATACAGATAATATTCTGTATTCACACACGTTCGCCTATCATAGCCGCGTTATACATAACTAATATCACTTTGATATTAATGACATACAAATACATTATTCAGAGTCTGGGCTGTTTCATCAATTCTCACTAATGAAACCGAGGTTTGTTTGGGAATATATATTATGATAAACAATAATAGTGTGTATTAGTGTTTATGGAACATTCTCGTGCGAACCAAGGTTAGAATAGCATCTTATCTATATTTATGTATGCCGCCAAAACTTGGATACTGCGAGGCGTTGAAAAAAAGAAAATAACAGTGATATCTAGGGATGCCCGAAAGAGGCAAAGTCTTAGAGCGCTTTCGCACTACGTCCGATCCGAATCCAATCCGTGTCCGTCAAAACATGGTCCGGTGAAGTCATATCTAACGGTTGACGGAAAGAAATCGGATGACAGAAGCCAGATCTAATACGTAAACTACCAAAGAAATAGTTTTATGACTACTCCGAACTGTGCGGGTACCGATCGGATTCGAATCGGACGTTGTGTGAAAGCGTTCTTATGGTATAAAGCGTACAAACTAAGCTTCAAAAATTATGAAAAAAAAAAGACGTGAGAATTTACACCGTTTATATAATACGTATTCGAGAGAAAAGATAAACAAAACAGCTAATCGCAAGGGATAATCAATTTCAAAAGTGACTGGCGTGGATGCAATGAGTAGAGAAAGATATGGATAGCCAGGCCAACCACGTACACACTTTATATATTAATAAGTGAAAGAACACAGAGGCATTGTGTATTCCTTTATAAACTTATGTCGAGTAAGGGTACTAAATCTTACGATCTCGTGTAGCGCTAAAAATCTAATGCTCAGCACGGATAGAGTGAAGAACTAGGCCAAATCCGGCTAAATGAGGCAAGTTTATCGTACAGCCACTGTCATAATAATAATAATAATAATAATGTTGACATAATTTTTACACAAATTATCTTGCCCCAAGTTAAGCATATATAGCCTGTGGTATTACTTGTAGACAATGATATATTTAATACAATATACTTACTTAAGCAGACATAAATTCATAAAACATACATATAAACATACATAAATACATTTAAACATCCATGACTCGGAAACAAACATCCATTTTCATCATATAAATGCTTGCATCTACCGGTATTCGAAGTCATCGCATTGAGAAGAAGCCAGAAGTCAATATGCTGCGGGTGGAATTTTACATTTTGAGGTTTTACCTGGTAATGGAATTTGGTAGCTGTTATCAACCTGAACGACTCCTCAGAGCTCTTCCCGTTTTATATGCAGTAGAAGGTGCAGAGAGAACCCACATCTCTACGCAACGCGAATTAATGAAGCTGATCAAAGATTAATTGATAGTCGATGATTGTCTCGTTTTTTAAGGCCAAATTGGTTCTGGTTCCGCGACGCTATCCCGAGAGATGTTGGCACAGCTGGTATTAGAAGATGCCTATTATATTGTCTGCATAGGAATGAATACCGCTGATTTACAGCATATTATCTTTAATATGCAGAAGAAGAAGAAGAGAATGCACCGTCGATAACAACCATGGTTCTCTGATCATCCAAAAAGCTTTTGACCCATTCGCATAACCTCTCGGGAAGCCCATAGAATGGGAGTTTCGCTATATGTGATTTATGCTATGCTCGATCGAAAGCTGTCGCTACATCCTGATTCACCGCTAACGCCTATTATTTCTACTTAGCAGGTTGCGCTCATTTATGGGTGACATATATAAGAAGATCTTCAGCTGAGTGAGAACCTGTACTGCCAATCACTTATGAGCTGGTGCTCCTCTAGGTATCCCAAGAACTCGCAATTGGGGTAATGGCAATGGGGCGGTAGTTGTATGGATCCGAGCGGAAACCTTTCTTGGGGATCGGGTGAGCAGAGCGCACAAGTTTCCAGGGAAAGTGTGGATATTTCTGGCCAATTCTGCCTGTGTGCTTTAACTTCGCCTTGGCCATAACTTGTTTAAGGGACCTGCAAGAATGATTGTGGTATTCTTTAAGTTTACTACTATTTTCATTTTAAGATACCCCCAGCATTGACTCACGCGTAATAGCACTACTGCTTTCGGTGTGAGGCCGTTTTGCAGGAGTTGTCAAACCATGGTTGACATCTGCCACCAACAGGCACCGAGGAGAACATAATGAAGAGTTCCACAACTTGCAGTACCACATCAGTAACAGAGTCAACAACAGCACCTGGATCATCCAGCAAAAACAAATCTCTCGCAGATTCAATCCATCGCACAAGGTATAATACATACTATGTACCTACTTTTGTAAGAGAAACTAATTGGCTTTAAATTATGCATTTTTTATATTATTAGCTTTGACGAGGTAAACCGGTTGTCCATTGTTGTGGGCATTGAACACACAGCAAGTAAAACACAGTCTTACAAACACACGGTATAATAAACGTTTCAATTCACAAAGCTGCGCGTTTGACACAACCACTTCGCTCGACAGTTATTTCTTGACTGCATACTCAAGCGCTCGCATGGCGCCCGCTCTCTCCCGCACTCGCACCACACGTCGATTACACCTGAGCTAAGACGAATACCGAATCATACTCGTTTTTTTGGCTCGACGTTCTTGACTACGACAAGCTTATAATTTTTGTTATTAATTGTTTCAGCAATAATAGCACTGTGTCAAAATTTCAGTCGGCTTAGACCGTTACTGTTTATGAGACACATCCGCTGACTACATCGCATTGAATATTTAAATACGCGAACGGAATCCTTATTACAGATGCATAAAGCTCTGTATCATGAATTTGGTATCAGCTTACTCCCCCGTCAAACTTCGTGAGATACAAGAATACTTTTACAACTTCTGCAATATTAATCGTGAAATTTGTGTAATTTTTTACGTCATTATTGACTGTGCTGTTCCAGATTATAAACTGTATCTGTTCAGAGTTCCATTCAGTAAATCTGACGTGGTTGACACACAAACATCCAAATACGCAAACTTTGACATTATTTATAAATTCAAGTCGTCTATCTTTCGATAACTATTATTGACGATTCGAAGAGGCGTCATCAGCCAGTGGACTTTTGAAAAAAAAAACAGCTATTTTTATAAGGAAAGTTTAAAAATTTAACATTTTCGTCGAGTGACGAAAGTTTTGATGAGTATCAAAGCTTTTGCACACTTTAATGTTTAAATGATCACAAGTCACTACTACCTCCATTTTCAACAAATGAAAAGTAATTAATTAATTACTTTCTACAGAAAACTTACACAAACAATACAAATTAAAAATTAACTATTTGTTTCAAGGTTGTTGTACTAACACACAACTCAAAATTAAATTCAAAATGAAAATAATTCAGACTGCGATAGAACAATTGAATTAGGGGTACCATATACGATGAATATACTAAAAATTGTCAAATTGTTTATCATAAGCCTATAATACTTAATAGTATAATAAAATTGTCTCTTGCATTTAACGACCTAAGAGGCAGTGCTATAAATCTGTTGGACAAACTATTATGCTTGCCTGAAGTTAATGGGTGTTGATAATTTAATAGATAATATTACATAGAAATAATATATACGATAAGATATAGAGAATATTTTAGTGATCTTTAAATAACGGCTTGCTGAAGTTGTAGGTTCCAAAAAATTCATCTTTTATGTATATAAAATTCTCGTGTCCCGGTGTTTTTTTTATGCCAATACGGGACGAGACGAGCAGGACGTTCAATTGATGATAATTGATACGCCCTGCCCTTTACGATACAGTGCCTTTCAGGATTCTTGAAAATCAATTGCGCTCGTCACCTGAGACATAAGATGTTAAATCTCATTTGCCCAGTAATTTCACTAGCTACGGCGCCCTTCAGATTGAAACACAATAAGGCTTAGACATTAGTTGTGTTACCCATAATCTAGCCGGCATCCTGTGCAAAGGAGCCTCCCACTGGTGTTTGTTACCAAACACCTCTGAATCGGCTAAACCAATTTGTTTGAAAATTTGTGTGTATATCGCAGCAGGTTTGAAAATCGACCAACATTTATTTTTCATACACCTAAATGATAAGGGTGACACAAAATTCAATTCAAATTTTTACCCGTCTAAGATCAACACCTATTTTTGTATCGCGATTTTTATATTGATGGCAAGATGGCAATCGAATATAATGATTATTGCAGTACGATAAATTTATATACGGTGAATGCGTGCCGAGAGATTTACCAACGAGCACTAGCGTTATGTGAACGGTGATTCCTTGATTATTTCGAATTTTCATTTCGTTCTTGAACAATTTTATAAATTAATATTTTGTTTTACTTCATTCGTATGGTCTTAAGTACACTCGTTTTTTTTTATAATATTTTGAAGGTGAATTCTGATTTTGAAGTTTAAATGGGACAGTATTTGAAAAAAAGAAATACTAGCAAAAACATAGAACATGAACGTTACGAAACTAGTGAACATAGTGAGTAAATGAGACGCAAGAGCTAAGTCGCCATTTCACCAAAGATCAAGTTCTATAATTCTCAGTTTTACGTAAACGAGTTCATATGCCACTCTTGATCTCGATTAAACACGAAGCGATTTCACAAATACACAGACGTAAACTGAGTTTACATGTTATAAACAACAGAATGTATCAAATACCTGTCAAAACGATAGTGACAACTCTTGGACCCAACATGTTGAACGTCCATAGTTCGGCGGTCTACGATTTAACTACGTTTAGTTTGTGTTGGTGAAATCCTAATTGAATCTATAAACTCGTTTATAGGCAAACTAAGTTCAAAGTGATGTCATATCCAAAACCACCTATAACTATGTTTTTACTTTTTAATTTACATTGTATTAACTTACTCGTGTAAGGCATTTAGTTATTGACGTTTGAGTATTTTTGTTGCATCACTTTGCATATATTGTAATTGAAATGAAAATAAGAACTTGTAATACCATTCTGTTTTGAAAAGAGCAACCTTAAAGTTTCTTGCTCGTTCTTCTCTAAGGAAACCTGAGTTACGAATGAGCTGTATAAAAAAATTACATATTTTAAGTGTAGTCAATTTACCTACGAAATAAAATATTTTTGATTTTATTTGATCAGAAAAGTACACTCACCCCGATTGTACTCGAACAGTGAAAACCCCGCTTTAAGTAAGTGTAAATTTACAATGTAATATGACTCGTAAGCAAGAGTTAAGTAAAGGTTGACTCTTTGGAGAGCTGCCGGATAACCAAGTAATGGATGATCGTAACTTGATTGTAATCAGTAAATAAGATTCTATCTTGTGCCTTTATTCTTTATATAAAATAATTGTTTCAAGATGTTTTCAGATTCAGATTTTTAAGATGTGGGATTGTTTATGTTTAATAACTAAGAACCTTTACTAACCGATCAAACTCATCCATTAATATTAAAAAGTAAAAATTATACTTTTAGTTAAGTAAATATCGGATCGGTTCTAGGTATGTCAAATAACTGTGTGTGTACATAAGTACGGAACAAGTTATTCTTTTGCGTAATAAAACAAAAATCTTTAAAAAAATATTTTCTTGAATTGAAAAGGAGGAGGTTCTCAAACTTTCCGTTTGTTACCTCCAAACTTTCGACCGGGCGAACCGATTTTGATAATTATTTTTTTATTTGAAAGCTGGTGCTTCCCGAGTGGTCTCATTGTAATTTGGTCCAGATCTGCCAGTGGAATCCATCAGAATACCATAAAAGTCTTAAATTTTGCTATACATACGTATAGCAAAGTGGATGATAAATTTACGAATAACTCAATATCGCGCCAACCGATTTCTATGATTATTTTTTTGATTGGAAAGCATATACTTCAAAGATAGTTTCGTGAGAGTTTGGTTAGTTTCTGATTACGGAATCCATGACAAAGAAACGGAACACTGTCTGTAATCAAATTGCAAAGTAGGTACTGACGTTCATTGCTGCATTGAAATTTTTTGTATATTTACACATATTTAGACAAATCGTTAGTTAGTATACTTCAAATTCACTTTAAATCATCAAATAAAATAAAAAATAACAAAACAACCGCCTTCAAAAACACTTTTCCAAAACAATAGATATAATGTGCACTAAAAAGTATAAAAATAATTGCGTATTTTTACACTATCTAATTAATTAATCATATTCTAGTTACGATTATTGTAATTTTTTTGTCGGTGTCATGATAGGTTTGTTACTACATACATAGTTATAGGTGAGATGTGCTTGAGTCGTGAGGAGGCGAGAGGCGAGAGCGGGTTGCGCCGGAAGGACACCGATTCCAAAAATAACAATAATCGTAACTAGAATTAGATTAATTAATTAAATTGTGTAAAAATACGCAATTAGTTTTATACTTTTTAGTGCACATTATATCTATTGTTTTGGAAAAGTGTTTTTGAAGGCGGTTGTTTTTTTGTTAAATTTTTTTTATAGGTACAAATTGACAGTGATATTGACCGTGTGACATTATGTGTAATAAATAATGCACAGCACAGACGGAACGCCACCAGAGAGCATGTAAATACTACGTAATAGGAGGCGGGAATGCCGAAGTAAAAATTGTAACTTAGTTTAATATGAAACGTTCAGTGCGATTTGACATAAGTTTGAAATAGTAATTACAATATGGCGTCGATGTATAATCCGGCTAAGTTTGAAAGCGAATAGTTGCTTAAAACTTAGTGGATTACGGTTATCTCGTTTTTTTACAATGTTATAGCCGTCATCTGTAAATCTATCAATGACTGCACGTTTCATGCAAACGAGTGAATCGTTTTTTTCTTAGCAAGTTTCGCTAGGCTGACGAAAATTTCCAATCGGTCATGGGTTTGGAGCAGTGGCA